>NW_026694432.1:11350357-12700714 GCF_021218885.2 Marmota monax
TCCCTCCCATCCTCCTAAAAGGATGGGAAGGGAAAGCCAAAGGAGAGGAATAAAAATTCAGGTGGAATAGGGTGGCCCATCTTTAGAGAGGGAGGTCACTAACTCAACTGGGGTTGGTTAAATGGCACCCTTCCCCGACTCCCCAGCACAGCTGCACCTCCTCAGCTCCCCTCCCACCCAGAAGAGGATAAAGACCCGAGTCCAGGCTCTTGAAGGCTTTCCTTGCTCCTCAGAAAGAAGTCACCGATTCTGAGGCCTCTTCCAGGTCAGGTTGATGGACAGGCTCACTCTCCTCCCACTCACTGGGTGACCCCAGGCAAATCACTTGTTCCCTCTGAGGTCAACTGTTTTCGTCTCTACTGTTGAATCACTAGATGCCATTTGTCAGAGATGAATAGATCTGCTGAATCATCTGTGTGGAAAAGTCCTCCAAAGCCGAAGACCACAGCACACGTGTGACATGTCCAGGCAACCACGGAGATGACGCAGCCCCTCCTCCAACACAGTCTCTCCCCAGACCTTACAACCTAACCCCTGGCTCCCAGCGCCCTTGTTCTCTCTGTCCGAGGCTTGAGGAGGGGCCTCTCTTATGTGGGAAAGCCACACCCACAATGCCAGATTCTCAAACAACAAAAGGAACCAACCAGTTGGGCTGGTGGGGGCAGAAGGCCTGAGACAAGCATGAGGAGGAGCAAGATTCTGTCCATAAACATCTCAATAGCGTGATTAACTGAGCATCGCAAATTGTAACCCTTTCCTTTAATGCACTTTCCCTGAATTACCGCGGGAGCCAGCGGCGGCCCAAGAGCCCGTACAAATTGCTGGAATGGGCAGTTAAGCGGGGAGGTCGGAGGTTAAATGAACACGGTTGTTTATGAAGACACAGCCCGAATCCATTTGCATTTTAATATTCTCTCAGTGAGACGGAAAGCCACTTTGAGGACAGCTTGTTTGGAAATCCCATTAACGGGTTATTTATGGGGCTCGTGGCTGCGTGACCCTTGCCCTTGTTTTGTTAAACATGAACCAGACATGAATCAGACGGGCAGCGGGCTAGCTGCTATTGTTTCCTGTAGCACAAAATGTCATCGGATTCAATTATTCTGAGGCTGACACTTTCTGAATTATCACCCTCATAATGCTCAATTTTCCCTTTTTCCCCCTTTGGTCAACCTGATTATTTCTGTCTTTGTAGAAAGCTCCCTCTTAGATCAGCCATTTCGCTGCCATTGGCTGTCAAGGGGCGGCATGAGGCCCCGAGAGGCTGCCAGCCTGGGAGATGGATGGCGCTGGTGGCCTTGGGGAGGGACCCACACCCTGGACAGCTGGCCGTCTCTGCACCCCACCTTTGGGCCTGGGCATGAGCTCTGAGGATTGAATTCTTGGGCTCTGCCGCTAAGATCGCTAAAAAATCCTTTGGATCAATATTAACATTGATTTCTGTTAAAAAAAAAATTACCCAGAAACTTATTGTAAAGGGAGAAGGAAGGCAAGGAATGTGCGGGCAGTGGAGGCCTCTGCATGAAAAGTTCAGTTCAGGTTTGGACTCTGGGATTGGGTCTAGGGCCTGGGGCCATCTCTACCCTGCACTTTCTGCCCCAATGCCCCTGCAAGGCCATCAGAGCCATTCCACGCGTCTGTTTCCTATGGCTTGTCCCTGGCCTCCTGGGACAGGAGTGTGATCTGTGCATCTGGCCAGAGATCTGCTTCTCAGCCCCACATCCGTCTCCATTCAGCAAAGGGTCACTGGCCTGCTAGGCCCAAGAGCCCGAGTTGGACACTGGGAGAAGCAAGACAATCTGACCAGCCCCATCTCCTCTCCCCTCTCCACCCGCCCATCATCCAAGCCATCATTTCAGAGCAAAGAGCTTCAGAGGTCATCCTGAAATACATGGAGGCGTTGTGACCTAGAGAGGGACAAAGGAGCTCAAGGTCAACAGTTTGCTAAAGAAAGAGCTGGAACTAGAACACAGAGCTTGTCTCCTTGGCATGCCCCTGGGCTGACACAGAAAGCCAGCATGGCTGCTGTCTGTCTGGAATAAAAGAAAAGCTTCCCTGGACTCCAGGGAAGACCCTCGGGTGGGGGATGGGGATGACAGAACCAGTGACGGGGCAGGCGATGGTGCACCCCTCTCCCTGAACCTCTTCCATAAGCCCCTGCCTGACTCCCCTCTACCTGCCTTCCTGGCCTGAGGGCTGTCTCTAGCTGCTGGGATCCACTTTGTCACCTTTAAGGTAATGCCAAGAATGAACACCACCTAGAGCAGCTCTCTACAAAGGACTTCTGGGATTTGGCATAATAAATACCATGGGCCCCTGCACCCCGGGAGGAGGTAACCCTAAGGTGCATGATCTGCACCAGCTCCCAGGGCTGCCCCGCAGAG
This sequence comes from Marmota monax, assembly GCF_021218885.2. NCBI lineage: Eukaryota > Metazoa > Chordata > Mammalia > Rodentia > Sciuridae > Marmota > Marmota monax. The sequence goes on from NW_026694432.1 coordinate 11,352,742, forward strand.
CTGCAGTTTCCCACCAAGGCGGCTGGCTGGACGCTGCACCCTTTCCCACTGCCTTCCTTCCTTCCTTCCTATCCTTCAGCATCTCACATCCCCACTCCCACCTTCACCTCCCAAGTGCACTATTTGTACTTGAATCTTCGTCTGGGGGGCATCTGGCCTCAGCAGTTGGGCCACTCAAGGCTGAGCCCAGAGGGGGTCAACTCCGGGCTCCTGGGCCTGAGCAGGCCTGCCCTACTGCCCAGGTGCACGGCCTGCTGGGAGAGCACCTGCTTCTCCTTGGGAACTCTCTTCCCACCACTTTCCGCAAAAGCCTTTTGACCAAGTTTAAAATAGATCTCTTCTTATGAATTGGCCGTCTGAGGAATTCTCCTCCAGTGGTTAATTCAATCTTAATAGACGCTGATTTTTTTCTCCCAGAAGAAAAGGGAACAATACATCTTTAGAACGGGTTTATAAGTGTCATGATTTTTCTACTAATTTACGCTGCATTCTCTGCTTTAAAATGTGAAATTACCTCATTGTGTCTCTGAATATCCTCTGTGCTTGGGCCTGAAATTAAGCTTGCCGTAGAGAAGCCTAAATGACCACAATTTGCTGTGTGAAATGCCCTGATTGCAAGAGCAATCCCGAGCAATCCCCAGCCCCAGCGCAGCCCGGCTCACTCAAGCTGATTGGCCTTCCCTCACGGCTTTGCCAAATACACCTGGTGCTACCTACCATGTGGGGGAGGGGTGGTGGGGAAGTCAACCACTAGGCCCATCCATCTCCTGTCCCCAAAAGCAAATGCCACCTCCCCCAGCCACCTCTCAGGACCCAAAGAGTATATACTTCTTGCTCAGTCACCCAAACTTCTGTTAAATAAACAGGGTGGCCTTATAGTGAACACAGCCTGCATATCACCAGACCATTTCTGACCTTGAAGCCAGCTCAAGTCTTTCAAGCCTCCAGTAACATCAGGATGCCCCTCATTCTTTCTGGAGTGCTCTGTGATCCCTAGCTTTCTCCTTTTCTCCCAGGTCTTAGTTTCTCATGGTGTCACTGAGTCCCAGGCCCTTAATGATCAGCCCTTGGCCACTGTGGGGTCTAGAAACAAAGTTGTCAAGTTCAAATCCAAGCATTACTGCTTACTGTCTATGTGACCTTGGGTGAAGCACATCACTGTTCCTCTGTGTCTCCAATCCCCTCATGTGTAAGTGGGCCCCTGCACCCCAGGAGGAGGTAATCCTAAGGTAAGATCATGCACCTTAGGGTTACCTCCTCCTGGGTAACAGTATTCACGGCAACAGACAGGTCAGGAGATAGGTGGAGACAGTGAACAAAGAGTCTGACTGTGCTGGATGCTCTGTAAGTATTAACAGGCCTGAATTGCACATATTTAGCACACATTTAGTTGCAAGAAATGTAAAAGTTTCACATATTTAGTTGCAAGAAACGTAAAAGTTTCATATATTTAGTTGCAAAAATTCCAACTTAAAGTTTCTGTGTCATGAAACGAATTCTCATTTCAGGGAAAAATCCAAGTTGACCTGGGAGAGTCAGGAAGCCAAGGTTGGCTCAGGTCATGCACCCTTCCCCACCTTCCAGGAAGCTTCCTGCTTCAGCTTCCCAGATGGAGGTTCTGGGCACAAACCCTGAGACACGGATGGCTCTAAACCCATCTGTTTGGGATGCAGCCCCTCCTAACTGTGCCTGAAGGACCAGTAGCTCTTTCTGGGCTCCCTGGCCTTTTAACCATTTTCATTCAGTTACAAAGATATCTGGTGGCTTCTGCTCCAGGGTCCCACGTGCTTGGCTCCCACCCTCCCTGCTTTCCAGGAGCAGCAGGGAGCAGGTTCACCCCACTGCAGCTGTCCTGTCCCAGTGGGTCGCTACTGCTGAATTCTAGAATCACTCATTCCAGGTCATTGCAGGTATGGCTTAATAGAGTGTATTCATTTCCTGGAACTGAGAGACTTAAACAACAGAAATTCCTTGTCTTGTGGTTCTGGAGCCTGGAAGGTCAAGGTCAGGGTGTCAGCAAGATGAGTGCCTGTGGAGGGCTGTTGGAGAGCATGGGTTCCCTGCCTCTCCTGTAGCTGCTGGTGGTTTATTGGCAATCTTTGGAATTCCTTGACTTGTAGATGAGTCCCTGCCTTCATAAAGATGAAGTTCTCGTGTGTGTGTCCCCAAATTTTCCCTTTTTATAAGGACCTCAATCATACACTATCAGGGTCAACCCCAATGACCTTATTTTAATTGATTACCTCAGTATACACTGTATCTCCTTATAAGGACACATTCTGAGATACTGGGGGCTAGGAGTTCAACAAATGAATTTTAGGGAAACCCTATCAAATTTAACCTGCAACAGCTAGACACTCCCTTATTCCACAGTGGGGATGCTGATAGCTTAGAGGGCAAGGGTTTTACCAAGCTCCATCAGCGACCTCGTTACAGAAGTGAGGTTCCAGCTCAGAACTCTCATGCCCACGTTATGTCTCTGACCTTTTGGCAACATAAGCCTGGGAAAGGTTTGAGAAGCCTAGAAGAAGAGACTTGGCGGTGACCCAACAGGGCTAACAGTGACAGCGTCCCTGGCGAGTTCCATCCAGACCCAGAACAGCATCCCAGCTCTGGCTGAGAGTTCCTAATGGTCAATCAGCTGCACCAAAGAGCTTTTTAACAAACATCATTCATCTTATTCCGATGCCAGCACTCGGACTGGCTGGCACACAAGGAACACAAACCCCAAATGCTGCATTAAAATGATTTTAATGTTCACCATCCAGTGCCAAAGCTCGGGTCTCCCGTCCCTACCGCAGCCCATCTCCACGCGGAAGTTGGGAGCCTGAAAGGCAATTTTGTTAATGCTGCTGGGAGGAGCAAGCGGGTCTGGAAACCCATCCATCATCTTTACACGCTCCGGGACGGACTGGAAGATAAAGCTTTCATCTTCTCTGCCGGGCGGAGCCTTTTCAATTAGGCTCTGAGGGAGGGAAGAGGCAGGAGCAGGGACAGTCACCCCCAGGGTGGGAGGAAGGAGGTGGAAACTCCTCCTGTGCAGAAGAGCCTGGGAGGGGCAGCCCCGCCCCTCCGTCCTGTAAAGTTAGGAAGTGCAACAGGAGAGGGAGGGCGGGGGTCAGCCTGGGGAAGCTGCCGGTCTGAGTTTCAGAGCAGCCCCTGGGAGAGTGAGCAGAGGCAGGAAATGGCAGCATCAGGAGTCCCCGGCTGAGCCCTCCCTTCAAGGAGGGGGACAGCAGAAGGGGCTCCTGCCGATTGACTGGAGGAAGGGGTGCCCTAGGCGTTCGGAGTAGGGGGGTGGAGAAGCAACAGACTAAGGCAGCGAGGCTCACGGGCTCTTCCAGCCTCCTCCTGCCTGTCTGTCATCCTCCCCAGCTCACGGGCCTGACAGGAGTCCCATCACGCAGTTGATAGCAGTCAGTCCCAATTCCTCAGGTCCTAACAAGCATTGCCGGCCCACCTCCCCACACAGCCCCACCCAAGTATTTCCCCCTTGCTTCCCACAGAGGCAGCAGGACTTCCATGGCACAGGATAAGCAGAAGCCTCCTCTCTGCACGGCGACCCTTGTTCCTCTTGGGACATGGACAAGAAGGCGCAGCTGGGCCACAAAGAGAGACCACCGGCATCAGATGCCACAGCAGCTAGGCTGCCAGTTGGCCCAGAGAAACCAAGGGGACCTCCCGCAAAGGAGTGAACGGCAGAGTGTACCTGAATTTGAACTTGGGGTGGAATGCTCACACTGCCACTATGGCTTTATCCTGACACATCGTCACCTGCCCTGCTGGACTCTCCCTCAGTCGAATGATTATTGATCTGTCTGCCAATAAGTCAACAAGGGATTTGCTGAGCAATATCCACTAGGTGTTTAATGGGCCTTTCCCTCTGCTTATCAGCTAAAAAACATTTATTGGAACTCCTCAATGATAATAATAACAATAATGGAATAATAATAACAATAACGGAAGCTACTATTTATTGAGCACTTACTATGTGTCTTAAGTGGTTTATACAGACCACATTCATTGCCTTTCTTGCCTGCTTCTTTTCCATTTTTTTCCTGACTTCTGCTTTAAGCACCAATAATACCAATCTGCCCATCACAATCCTTTATGTCTCACACCCAGGCTGTTTCCCTATCCGGAGCACTTGGCCCATCCCTCTTTAAATGACCATCTTCTGTTCATTGTACAGTTGTCCACTTAGGGGTCACTTCCCCAGGAAGCCCACCTGAGTCCCAACTTGAGCTCAGAGACCCTCCTACCTATTCCTCAATGGCATCCAACTGAGGAGATAAATGCAGTCTTGACCCATGACAGACATCACTAATGGATCATGACATGGGTTCTGAGAACTTTTCAGGGCTCGGCTAGAACTACTTGCCATAAGTGCATAAAGTGGGACATAAAGTCATACAACCAATGTGCAGAGCTTAGCATATCACCTGGCTCGTGGGAGCATGGTGTCCCAATCTGGCCCATCCCCGTCCCACCATGGTCCACATGCTACCAACTTTTTGGTGTGGTGAGGGGGAGGGAGGACATAAGAAATAAAGAACAAGAAGTAAAGGACCAGAGAACAAGACCTAACAAAGGCAGGAGAACGAATGGCCTCTATCCTCTGCCTATGGCTAGAGATGGTGTCCGTCTTTACTTGTGTCACAGCAAGAGATGGGTCTCCTGGAAGGATGGAGAGGAGGCCAGGGTGGAGAATCTGGCCAAGTGCTTCTGTTCTCAAACCCTAATAATAACTACCACTGTTGGCTCCTGTACTATTCACCCAGCACCATGCCAAGTGCTTTGTGTGTGTGCCTATGATCTCTCCTTCCTCAAAAACACTCGACGGAGTTGATATTATTATCCCCATTTCACCAGACCCAGGCCCAGATGGAGTCCCTAGTCCAAAGTCCACATGCCCTGCATCAGCAGCTCAAAGAGGGTGTGGCTGAGAGGCAAATAAGGGGCTTCCTGATTCCAAAGCTCCGCCTCCTACAGCATACCCTGCCCTTCAGCCCCCTGGAGGGCTGGTCATTCTTTGAAATAAAAACTGGATATTGTGTGGGAGAGAAAGAAAGAAAGAGATAGAGAGGTGGGCTAACAGCGAGAGCTGGAGACTGGACAGAATCTTCAAAACAGTTCCCAGAGTTCTCAGGATGGCATGTGCAGATAAGAAATAAAATTGCTCTGAAAACAAATAAATACAGAAATTAAATAGCACCTGCTCATCCAGGACCTCCCGTCTTTTTTTTTTCTCAACCTGATTTCCCCTCTGCCACGGCTTAGCCCCAGCCTTGGCCTCTTGCCCATTCAGCATTACCTAGAAAGAGGGCGGAGGAGCGGGAGGGCTCCCTCGTCTCTGGATGTGCCCTGCTGTAAGTGACCCGGAGTCTCCTTTTTTTTTTCTGAAGACAGAAGCGGTTTTCTGGCGCTCTATGTAAATGAGCTGTTTGTGAATGTGCATCTGTAATGGGGGAGCTGTCAGGTTGGGCTGGGGTTGGCTGGGATGAAGGAGGACAATAGATTCTGTGCTCTGGGGTCAGGCCTGGGGGGAGGGGACCGTGGGGCTCAGGAGGCTCAGGGAGAAGGAGCCAGATGCGGAGGGAGGTTGGAGAGAACAGTGATGAGGCCCAGGCCAGAGCCTTGCTGAGACCTGAAGCCCCAGGCACTGAGGTGGCAAGGAGCAGGGAGACTGTGGTGACAGCTGGGGTGGGGAGTGCCATGTGCCAGGGTGAGGAGAGGCCTGGGGCTCTGGGGCAGCTGGGGCACCCCCTGGGTGTCAGGAAGAGGCCTCAGGCAGCCTGAGAGCTGCAGCTTTGGAAATTCGGGAAGACTCCAGCAACCAGGGTTATATGCTAAGCATGGTGCTTAAAGGGATCAAGCTGCCCTGAATGGCCCCTCTCCAGGAAGTGGCCCGTGGGGGTCCCACCAAGCACGATAAGGCCAGCACAGCTCATAACAATGTTCAATAAATGAGAGCGTTGCTGCCTAAAGAATTTAATTGCATAAAATCACTCCAGTTAGCATAAGCAGAAAGGAGGGGGTTATGACAAGATCTGGGGTACCTCCTGAACCCCAAGGGGGAATGAGCCATTCTCTGCAGGGCTTCTGAAGTTGCCCCTCTCTGCCAATGAGTTCCACCCCTGAATCCACAGTTCTGAATTCTTGCCCCTTCGAAGCCTTCCCAGCTCTCAAGCCCAATTCCAAATTCCCTGGAGAGAAAATGGGCCGGGCCCAGCTTGGATCAGGAGTTCTGTCTGGTCTCATGGGCCTGGCGCCAGGCTCAGGAATTGTGTACTAGTTGTTCATTTACTTAACCATTCCTTCATTCATTCAGCGAAGACCTATGGAGCACCTACTATGGGCCAAGTCTGTCCTAGGTGGGCAGGGGGAGCTTATGGTCTAGTTCCGGGAGACAGACAAGGAACAATTGACTAATGCACATCTGTCAGGCCATCAAGTAGCAGGACAAAGCAGAGTGCCAGGTGGGCACAGGGAATGAATTACCCTTTTATGTAAGGTGGCCCCAGAAGGCTCCCCAGGTAAAAGGGACATTTGACAGAAAATCTGAAGGAAACAGGCAGTCAGGAATGTAAGGAACACACTCAGGGCAGAGAGGGAAATCAGGCGCTAAGGCCCTGGGATAGGAGGGCGGGGTGGGTCAAGGACAGGTAAGGTGCTCAGTGCTGCTGGCAAAGGTAACTGTGGCAAGAGCAGGAATGGAGGTCAGAGAAGTGAGGGCCCCCAGACAGCGGGGGGCCTGGGGACCCTGGGAGGTGAGAGCCATGGGGGTTCTGGGACAAAGAATGGTGTCATCTGACCCTCCTCTTACCAGGTGTCTGTCTCAGAGCCGTCTCCACACAGCCTCAAAGCCTCTGGGCCTCACTCAGAGGGTTTGAGGGTTGGCTGCTTCTGATGCCTTGAAAGTCTTGCAAAAATAAAATGGTGGGCCCAGGGAAGTTCAGGGCCAGTATAAGTCACGGTGCCCTTGATTTGTTTTTGCCAGATTCTGCCTCCCTCAGAGGGAGCTGCACCTCATCACAGCTGTGGGGAGCCTGCAGTTCTGCAGCCTGATTCCTCCTGGGTCTCTGGTTCCCCCTGCACTTCCACATCCAGAAAAATCATCATCCCCCAAAGGTAAAGTTTCTGCCTTCTTCATACTCTAAGGGGTGGGTGACACCATTCACAAATACAAGAGTAGACACACCATGGGGCAAACTTGTAGGTAATGAGAGGAAATCTGGGGACAAATCCCTCTGCAGGCGGCCCCATCCCTAGATCTTCACCAGTCCCCTCAGATATACCCAGGGAGGTCCTGCACAGGAAGACAGACCAGGAGGGAGCTGTCAGCTACAGCTTGTTACAAAATTGTGTCTTCACAGGGCCATGAATGCTCTCCCTCTCCCTGCCCCTCCCCACCACCCTCACCCTTGCTTTGCTGGGACTGTATTCTTACTGAGGTGATCGTATTGGCTTAGGCCTCAGGATCTGTTTTCTGGAAAACAGGACTACGGCAGTGGGTACTAGGCATAATCCTAGGAAACAGCCCCCCAAGATGGGATTTGGGAGCTGGATTGACCATGCATCTGAAGACAGTAGGGCCCCCATTGCTGGTGGAAATTGGGGGTGGTAATAACCTCTGATATGCAGGGCTTCATATACTAAATTTCTACCTGTGGCAAGAGAGGTGAGACGCAGGAGAAGGTGTGTCTAGAGGCTGTGGGTCTTGCTCAGTTTGGAGGAAATTCAAGGGTTGGCTGCTTCTGATGCCTTGAAAGGCTTGCAAAAATAAAACGGTGGGCCCAGGGAAGTTCACGGCCAATGTAAGGCAGGCGCTGAAGGCCCGAGGGAGCCCAAGGCATCTTTAAAGGAGACTCATCACCAGCTTCCACAGGGCAGACCCTGCTGAAAATTGGGCTCAGGATTTGGATATTAATTGAGAAAGCTGAAAAGGAGGTGAGTGCCCAGTCTCCCAGGCGTCTTAAAGTCTACAACAGGTAAAGAGTGGCCGCCGGACATAATAGATGAGGAGTTTGTCTAGACAAGCCTGACAACCTTGAGCCTCAGACTCCCCCTAAGCCCTCTATGCCAGGAACACCAGCACCCCTGCTTGGCCTCCGAAGAATAGCCTCCTGTCCCCTGGAGATCATGCAATGATACCACCCAAAGAAGAGTGAGCCAGAAAGGCCAGGGGGTGTTCACAAAGTAAGATTCGTGCGGTGTTGGAGGGCTGTGGCTATTTTCCGTGATCAGCACTGCTGTGTGGCCTTGGGAATGGAGGGCAGAGATGAGGTGGGATAGTGAGACCAGTAAGATACAGGGCTAGGAGAAGCCTCGTCTCTATGCATCTGGAAATCACAGGGGTTGAGCATCTTCAAACAATGGACAGCCTCTAAGGCAGATGGCAGAGGCCAGGCTGAGAGGCTCTGGAAAGTGGCCTCTGGAACTCGAGGCTCTGCATGCCCCTTTACTCTTGCCAAACACATACACCCCTGATCAGAGGGGAGAGGTGGTCGATCCTAGAGAAATCATGCGTGACTATGAGCTCGGCAGACACCCCACCCTGCAAAGTGAGAACTGAGCCCAAATCCTCCCTGGGCCTCTGTGGTGGCCCTGCACAAGTGCCTGAGCTCTCTGAGCCTGTCTTTCCTCAGTAAGGAGAGGCGATCTTTACCTTAGGGGAAGAGTGAAGACTCAGTGACATTTTAGCCAGCCATGTCGCTGCTATGACTAAAAGATCTAACCAGAGCGATTTTAAAGGGGGAAAAGTTTATTGGAGGGCTCACGGTTTCAGGGGTCTCAATCCACAGACAGCCGGCTCCACTCCTCAGGGCTCCAGGTGAGACGTGGCAGGAAAGTGTGGCAGAGGGAAGTGGTGTACGTGGTGATCAGGAGGCAAGGAGAGTCTCCACTCTTGAGATACAGAATATATAACTCACAGCCACACCCCAATTCCCACCTCCTCCAGCCACGCCCCACCACTTCAGTGACCAGTTAATCCCTATCAGGGGATGAAATCACAGATTGGGTTAAGATTCTTCCAACCCCATCAGTTCTCCTCTGAACCTTCTTCTTGCAGTGTCTCACACATGAGATTTGGGGGCACACCTCACATCCAAACCCTAACAACTGAGATTGGGGCATGAAGAGCACTAAGCGCAGAGCCAGGTTCCTGCCAAGCTTTCTTGATTTAAGAGGGTTGTGTGTGTGGCCCGTGCAGCCTGGTTCAGAACCGTGACTGCAAATCTCAGAACGCCTCTCCAGTTCCGACCCCTCTTTCCTCAGCCAAGTCAAATGAAGTTCCTAGGTTTCTGAATGTTTCTTTTTTAAAAATCACTAAGCTTGGAATGGATGAAACCCACCTTGTAGAATGAGCTACATCGTGTTTTCTGAAATGTTCGTTTCAGTATAAACATACACACACATGGTGCTCTGCGAACACTCCACACCGTGGGCCTGAAGTCCATACCTGGCTGTCCTCACGAGGGTCTTGGTAAATCCCCAAGACAGAGATAACTGAACTCATGGTCTCCAGCATCTGAGGATGCATCTTTGTATCCAATATAGATTGGATATCGAATCAATGTTTAGTCATTCACTCAATGCAGTAATCCCCTCTTATCGATGGGGACACTTTCCAAGAATCAGTGGATGCCTAAAACTGTGGATGATACTGAACCCTATATATTCTGTGCTTTTTCCTATACACACATACACAAATTCAAAGCCTTTTCCATATTAACTAAGCACTTATCTATCACTCACTGTGCCGTAACTTGCAGTTTGATTTGCCACAGCAAAACTAGCACGCTGGGTGCGCTGGTGCACGTCTGTAATCCCAGCAGCTCAGGAGGCTAAGGCAGCCTGTGAGTTCAAGGCCAGCCTCAGCAAAAGCGAGGCACTAAGCAACTCAGTGAGACCCTGTCTCTAAATAAAATACAAAATAGGGCTGTGGCTGTGGCTCAATGGTTGAGTGTCCCTGACTTCAATCCCTAGTACTCCCCTGGATCCCCTGCCCACCCCCCCGCCAAAAAAAAACTTGCACAATTTTTTCCTTCTTCACAATTTCACACAGAAAGATTGTTTTTCTGTAGATCTTTTCAATCTCAGCATCCAATTCTTTTTCCTTCCTTAAGTAGAAAATATTGACTTTTTTTAGTTGAAGGAAGTTTCTCACAACTGCTCTTTGGCATATCCAAATTGTCAGCATTTCTATTCTCATGCTTTGAGAACATCATCAGATAAAATAAGGGCACTAGACCATAAGCTCTGCAGTCCTGCCACAGTCGATCTGATAAGCAATATGACTACTGACTAACAGGCAGGTAGCATATACAGTGTAGATACACTGCACAAAAGAATGAATCCCATCCACAATTATAGCCTGAGACTGGATGTTGGCAGGTGGGAGAAGTTAAGGACTGGGCCCCAAGATTGGTGTCAGTGGCTGAGTATTCTCTTTCTGTAGTTATAATTGTTCCACGTTCATACTCAAAGTCAGAGCCTCATCAGCTATTCCTTATATCAATTCACAGGCCTCTGGAACATTCCACAAGCCCAACAGTCCCTGTTCTTCCAGGAGTAGGTCTGTGTTCCTCCCCAAGAACTCCAGTCCCCACAACCTGGCAGCTCCCACTCAGCCTCCAGCTCCACAGGGTGGCCTTGGTTTCTGGGCTTTGTTATGTCACCTTCCTCCACTGTTCCTATGTCCCTGAGAACTTGGAGCCGCTTCTAGCTGCTGCTGATCTCTAGAAGCTGCCTCAGAGTCCCTGGTTTGGCTTCCTGGCATTTCCATCATCAATCCTTGCATTCGATTTCTTCTGTTTGAAAGACCTAGAGTGGTTTGTCGTCCTGGAGGGACCTCACCCACACAGGGCCCTTTGGCAAAATCCTGGCAGCGGGTGTCCATTTGTATGGAAATGGCTCCTCTTTGCTCTTTGGTGCAAGAGACACTAGACCAGCCAGGCTCCTGGCTCCGAAGAAAACAACTCCCAAGTGGACAGCAACTGAGAAGAACCTCCCAGCAGGCAGAAGCCACTGACTCTGTCACTCCCCAGGCACACTCTCTCCACCTTGCCTGGCCTCGAGCCATTTCTCATCTCCTGAGTGCCGGGACCAGTCAGGGTGGAGGAAAGAACCTAAGAAACCTGTCTCCCATATTTACTGGCATGTTGCTTAGCCTCTCTGAGCCCCAGTTTCCTAATATCTGCAAAACGAATGTCAAGCCCTCTTGGCTTTGGAGCTGTGGGATTTGATGTGATGAGGGACGGGGTGGCGCCCAGTGGCTGGTATACAGTAGACTCGACTGTGTCGATGTTCCCTCTTGAGGGTGGTCCCACGCTGCTCAGCATTCATTGATTGGCTCATCTCTCACTCATTCATCACACCTACGAGCATTTATTATATACCTATTATGTACCGAACACTGTGGGGAATACACAAATGAGCTGGACACAGTCTTGCCTTTGGGGACCTGGCAGAGATTAGACACGTCCATCAGTGGCTGTAACACAGGCAGAACGAGGCACAGGAGAGATACCAGAGGGGCCTGCGGGGGGCTGAGAGACAGAGAAGACCTTGCAAAGGACCAGCAGAGACGCCGTGGAGGGCTTCTTGGCCACTTTACCCCTTGGACCTCACCGGTAGTCGGAGGAAGCCAACAGATCCTGCTCAGAACAGGGCTCTAAAATTCAGACAATAACAGCCACAGGATCACAGGAGAACCAACTGTTCTGAAATACAGATATCAAAATATTAAAATTCAAATCTGTGAAGCAGAAACACTGGAGAGCTTCAATCATGATATCTGTGAGTTCTATGGGTGACAAATCTCCTACATGACCAATTCTTCTGTAATTTGTTGTCTACGTTTCATAATTGAGGAAAAGCTATATTCCAGTTAGAGACTGGTGAAATAAAGATGGAATTATTTTCCTGTTTCCATTTACAAGACCCTGGGATTTACCCAGGACCATGGATCCCCGTTGAAGAAGCCCTACCACGGAATGGAATATCACACAGGTGTGAAAAAGCTGAACTTTGGAGTCAGACTGCCTGGATTCTAATTCAGGCCTCAGCCCTCACTAGTTTTGTGACCTTTCTGAGTGATGATCTCCTCATCTGAAAGATGGGAAGTGGCTCGACACTGCTCAGCTATCACAAGGGTTAAAGGAGAACTTTGTGTCCTCATCCTTTAGCACAGTGCCTGAAATCTAAGTGTGTGCCTAGTGTTGCTGGAATTGCATGAAAATCCTTAATATTGAGCCTGTCTGTGCAGCAAACCAGGTTCCAAGCAGAGAAGTGTCATCCTGTCCCTGTTCTCCACACAGCAGGGAGAATCCTCAGATCACTATGAGACAGCTTTCTCATTCTGAGATCTGGCCAGGGGCTGAGCCTCCATGCCAAGAGAGAGAAAGCCACGATGAACTGCTAGTCACAGGGCAGGATTAAGTGACGAGTGACAGGGGCAAGGGCCATCCAGCTCCAAAGATGCTCCAGGGCACCTAGAGACACAAGCAGGCACTCTGCAAAGGTGCAGAGAGGAGTGGCCAAGGTCTGATGACACAGGGAGGTTTTCCTCCTTCATGAAGGCTTCACCAATAATCCTTACTGACCACACACACACACACACACACACACACACACGCTTTCCCTGCAGAGTGAAATCAGCTCTCCTTAGAGATACCCTTAAGGCCTTTTATGAACTAACCCTTGCCTCCTTTTCCCCAGCATGCACTCTCAACTTCTGCGAAAGGAAACTTCTAGGCTGTCCCAGCACACCCCCAGAATCACAAGCTCTGGTGCACTCTCGCTGGCCCCTCTGTCTGACAACTCTCTTCTTCCCCCAGGCCACATCCTTCCCAGCCCAGCAGAGGACCCCCTTCCCAGATCTGCCCTGCTCTCCTCTGAGCTCCCAGCGGCCTCCTGGGACCCTGACTTCACCCCATGTGTCCTCATCTACGACCAGGACTCGCTTCCTTGCTCAAACGAACACCTAGAGCAGAACCCATGGGGGCCTCCGGTCTCCCCTAGCAGCCACTCACAGAGTGCCACTCCTAGGACCCACGCAGGAAAGGATGATGGAGGGACCACTGGACCCGGGACCTCTCCCCAGTGGGCACCATGCTGGTCCTGGGAGCCCAGCTATGCCCCCAGCCGCAGAATGCATGGCCATCTAGCCATCTCCACCTCCGGGCAGCGGATGTCCACTGAGCGCTGACCGCGTGCCAGGCGCTGTCCTGAGGAGTAGGGTGGCACACCATGGGGAGGACTCTGCTGGGTTTGGAACTCATATGCTAATGAGGGCAGGGAACAAGTGAACTAAAATGGGCAGAATACGCGGTACCAGACAGTTCCCAAGGGCTCCTGAGACTAGAAAACCAGAGAAGGGGGAGAGAGAGCCCAGGATTCTCGCTTAAATAAGGCAGTTGGGGAAGCCTCCCTGGAAAGGTGACAAACACATGGGGAGAGTCATAAAGAAGGTGGGGACCACCACTGGGACATCTAGGGGAGGAGCGTTTCCAACAGAAGGAACACTGTAACTTGTCATTGCTGTGAAAAATGACCCCAAGATGACTTTATTTTTATTTATTTATTTGGTACCAGGGATTGAACCCAGGGGTGCTTCACCACTGAGCCACAGCCCCAGCTCTTTTTATTTCTTATTTTGAAACAGGGTCTCACCAGGTTGCTTACAGCCTCGCTAAGTTGCTGAGGCTGGCTTTGAACCTGCGATCCTCCGGCCTCAGCCTCCTGAGCCCCTGGGATTACAGGCGTGTGCCACCGCGCCCAGTAAACTTAGTAACTTTAGACCACAGGAACTCATTCTCCTGCCGTTCTGGAGCCCAGTCTGAAACGAGTCTTTGAGAGCTGACAACAAGCTGTCAGCAGGCTGGCTCCTTCTGTAGGATTCTGGGGGAGCCATACTCCTTCCTCCTCCAGCTCCGGTGGGGCGGGGCGGAGGCTGCACAGTCTTCTGCTTTCCTCGGCTTGTGACTGCATCATTACAACTGCTGCTTCCATCATCACACGCCTCCTCCGATGATGTTGAATCTATCCCTTCTTGTCTCCCGCAAGGACATGCGTGATGACATTGGGCCCATGCAGATCATCCAGGATAACGTCCTCATCTCAAAGTCCTTAACTTAATCACACCTGCAAAATCCTCTCTGCCATAGAAGGTCACATTCACAGATTCCAGGAGTTAGAATGGGCAAGTTGGAGCAGGTATAATTCAATTTGCCACAAATGACAAGTGCCAAGGCCCTGAGGCAGGACCACACCTGGGATATTTGGAAAATAAAAGGGAATGAGTATGGTTGACGGGAGAGTTCAAGGGAGAACAGTGAGGTATTGAGGCTACAGGGGACAGAGCCTGCGCACCGCTCAGGGTCAACACCAGCTTCTGTGTTATAACTTCCTCCAAAATCTCAGAGGCTTTTCAGGGTAGCAAATCTCTGCTCACCTCCCAGCCTCAAGTGTGCCCACCTCAGCTTTCTAAGTAATTCTCAGATCCTCCTCAGAGTTCCCCTGGGGTCCTCCAACACCAGTTGGCAATGGGAGGAGAGGGACAGAATCATCTCTCCAGAGACGCCAAGTCCAGGCTGGAGGGGGGAGGCAGCTGTCACTCATGCCCACCGGCCAGAGCTCCCCCACCCACCCCCCCATGCAAGGACAATAACAAACAGGGTCTTCTTTGGTGCCCAGGAAGTAAATGAAACAGTTTGGTAAACCCACAGCCGTCCCTCCGCCACCGTCGGGTGGGACACTATGAGAACTGCAAGAATTGTTACTTTTACTTGTGAGAGAGGGGAGCCCTTCAAACATGTGGAGCAGCTGAATGACATGATTTGATTTAAAGTTCCACATCCTGACTGTGGTGGTGGTGGTGAACTTGACTGTTTGCATTTGTCAAAACTCGTTGAATTGTACATTTGAAATCTGCGAATCGTATTGTATGTAAATTCTATCTCCATAGAGCTGATTTTTAAAGGATCTCACCGCTTGTTATTTTTAGAAGGAAGTGGGGTGGGGTAGGTGGAGGTGCAAGAAGGCAGGTATGGAGAGCGGCGGGCAGGGCATTGCAGCTAGCATGGGCCCGGGACTGCAGATGCAGAGGTGTCGGGAAGTTGGGTTGGAGGTGCGGTTTGCAGGTGAGAGCACACAGGGTTTGCTGGCCCCGTGGAGCAGACAGGGCTGAGGCATAGGCTTTCGCCTCAGGCCTCGTAGGGCTGAACCCCAGCTCCATCACTGAGTTATGATCTTGGGCGAGTTGCTTAATAAATCTGAGCCTTAGTTTCCCTCTCTGTTCCATGGGGATAACAATAAGAAGAATGACGTCACGGGGTTGTTGGGAGATGACCCTGGTTTCAAGCGAGCGCTTGGTAGATTTCAATAGAGACAACAACTACCCTGGACTTGGTGCTTAAATGAGCTAAGTCCTGTAGAAATGCTTGCATTTCTTATCTTACGGTGTGACCTGGCCACAGAGCTGGTTCCCTGTCTGGGGCACCCAGGCTGCAGAACTTGGGGTCTGAGTTCTCAGCTCAAACCACACGAGGGCCTCTGTCATAAAAGGTATCTATAGAGACCAGACCCACTGCCAATGGCGTAATCCAGACCAGCCACCCCAGCGATGAGGGCCAGAGGATTTCCTTGCAAGAAGAGCACAATTTTACAACAAACTCTTAAAAGATTTTTTTTAACTTAATGGCTTGGACAAAGCCCTCCTTTTCTTGACAATCCCTAGATTTTCCAGAAGTCACTAAAGGAGAGGCGGGAGTTGACATTCTCTAAGCACCTTATATGGTTCAGGCTCTAAATCAGGTGCTTTCCAAATCATATGTCATCTCACAAGATCCCTATGTATTACATATCATAGGCATGATTCCCTTTGTTTGGCAAGGAGGCTGGAGTTCAGAGAGGGTAGGGGACTTGCCTGAGATCACACAGCTGCTAGGCTATAAGGGAGAGATTTGCTACTTTATGGGGAGTGGTAACTTACTCAGTGTTATAGTAAATGGCAGTTGGTGGCTAGGAGCACAGACTCTGGAACCACAGTGCCTAGGTTTGCAGCACAGCTCTGCCTCTTACAAGCTACAGGAACCTGGGTAAGCTACTTAACCTCTCTGTACTTCCTGCTGCCTCACATGTGAAATGGTAATTGTAGTAACATCAGCAAGGGGCTAAGGGCTTGGCTCAGTGGTATAGCATCTGCCTCACATGACTGAGGCCCTCATTTGATTCTTGGCATGGAAAAAAAAAAAGAAAGAAAATAATACCAGTGCCTACCTGTGATGGTTAATTGTGTATGTCAATTTGACTGGGGCAGGAGATGTCCAAGGAGCTGGTCAGATTATTTCTGGAGGTATCTGTGAGGGTGTTTCTGGACGGCTTAGCCTTCTTCAAATCAGTAGACTAAGTATAGGTTGGTCCTCACCCGTGTGGGTAGGCATTCTCCAACCCTCTGAGAATTCGAGTAGAAAAAAGAATAAAAAAAAGAGAGAATCTGCTCTATCTTCATCTTCTCCTGCCTCTCAACCACAGAACTCGAGACTTCTGGCTTTTTGATTCCAGGCTGCCCGGGGGCACACACCTCTACCCCACCCCAGGTCTCCGACCCAGACTCAAGTGCATCCTGGGTCTCTGGCTTGCAGATGGCAGACTCCACGGGACTTCTTGGCCTCCATAATTGTGTGAACCAATTTCCATAACAAATATCTTCTACATCTGTAGCTACATCTATCCATCCATCTATCTATCATTGTTTCTCTTCTCTGGAGAATTCTAAGCAGCATGCTACCTTATACGCTTGCTATGAAGATCAACAGAGTTAATATGTACAAATGGCTGAGAAAGGTGCCAGACACATACTAAAAATTATGTAAGCATTAACTCGTGCTTGTTGATTATGGAAAACCCTAACACCAGGGCTCAGCCCAGCAGGAAAACTAAAGGGACAAGGAAAGAATCTTAAAGTTTCTTAAATTGGAAGAGCCCAGAACACAGGTCAGAAAACCAACCTGGCGGCTGAATTTTGCCCTCCTTGTGTTTGTGTAAATAACGTTGTTTTTTTTTTAAAGAGAGAGAGAATTTTAATATTTATTTTTTAGTTATCGGCAGACACAACATCTTTGTTTATATGTGGTGCTGAGGATGGAACCCGGGCCGCACGCATGCCAGGCGAGCGCACTACCGCTTGAGCCACATCCCCAGCCCCCTGTAAATAACGTTTTATTGAAACACAGACGTAGTCATTTGTTGACGCCTTGCCTACGGCTGCTTTGGCCCTATAGCAGTAAAGCTGAGACTGTGTGGCCTGCAAAACCTAAAATATGTATTTTATAGCTCCTTGTAGAATGTCTGCGGACCCTCCTAGAAGTATGCTAGTCCAGTTCCTTATGGCCTACATCACCTCCACCCCTGGACTTGACTGCACACCTCCGGGGATGGGTGATCTGTCCCTCCTGAGGCAGCCCAGCCATTTTTCAAATCACTCTGATGTTTAAAACATCCTCCCATAAATTAAGTAACTGACTTCCGGTAACTTCACTTAAGATCAAAGAACATACAAGATCCAGCCTTTCACAGAGGGATTAGAGGGATTGCCCAAGGCACCTGGGCTGGAATTTCAACTCACTCTAAACGTTTTGTCTTCCTTGTTAGACTGTAGATGCCTTATGTTAGAGTTCAGTCAAAAAATTAGTTCTGAGTCCCTTGTTTTTGTTTGTTTTGGTGGTGGGGGGAGTACCAGGGATTGAACTCAAGGGCACTCGACCACTGAGCCACCTCCCCAGCCCTATTTTGTATTTTATTTAGAGACAGGGTCTCACTGAGTTGCTTAGCACCTCACTTTTCTGAGGCTGGCTTTAAATTCTCGATCCTCCTGCCTCAGCCTCCCAAACCGCTGGGATTATAGGCATGTGCCACGGCTCCTGGCCTGAGTCACTTGTTTAAAAAAGTTAAATTACATTCCATGTACAGATGATGCTCAATTTATGATGAAATTACACCCCAGTAAATGATCAGAAGTAGAAAATACTCTAAGTTGAAAGCACGTTTAATACACCTAACCTACCAAACATCATAGATTTACATCACAGGTTTACACAGAATACCAGTTATTTATGTATCCTCACAGTCCTCCAGTTGACTGGGAGCTGTGACCCTTCCACTACCGCTGCCTGGCATCCTAAGACAGTACTGTACCACATGCCACTAGCCCAGGAAGAGATAAGAATCCAAATTTCAAACTCTGATTTCTACTGAGTGCATATCACGTCAGCACCATTGTAAAGTAAAAAGGAAAAAAAAAAAAGAAAGAATCATCAAGTTGAACCATCTTAAACTGGGAACCATCTGCACTGTTTCCCAAGACAGAAAAGTAGGTGATTTATTTAAGAAAACCTTTCACCCTCAAAAATGATTTTTATAGTTTCGATTCTCAGAAGAGTGAAATTTTTTCTATTGGTAAAGCTAATCTCTCAAGAATCATTAAAATAGGGGGGAAAAGGGGGGGAAAGAAAAGATTTTTCTGAAAGAATGGGGGGGGGCAGATAAAGAGAGTAAATAAGATCTAGGTGGGGGTGGGCCAGACACACGTGGTTTTCAATCCTGGCTCACCACATACCAAACATGAGACTGAGCAGTTACCTTCTCCAAGCCTCGGTTTCATCGTCTGTAGATTGGGATCACCAAGGTGCTCACCTCCTTGGATTACTGAACAGGGAGAACATGCGGCCCAATCCTCACACCTGATGAATATTTGCTAATATTTTAACTAATTATTACGTACTACAAGCCTTTCTCTTTCCTCCTTTCCTTCTCCCTTCCTTCCTTTCTCCCAAGTTGGCATAAAAATTATTTTCCATTTCCTCGCCTCCAATTAGATATTGATTAGAGTATCTGATTGAGAATGAGCACTTAATAAAAGTAAATAAGTTCTGACATTTTATTTTTACTCTTGAATAAAAATGCTCACCATCCTCCTGAAAATGAGCCGTCACGTTTTATTTAACAGCAGAAAAGATTTGTACATTTGGCCCTGCAGGAGCCAAGGAATCTATTTTCATTATAACAAACATTGATTTTGCATTAAAAAGTCTCATTATTTGAGATAATGACTGCTCGGCTCCTTAGTTATTCTTTTGGTTCCTAAATCATTAAAAGTCCAACATTTAAAGAGCTGAGCGGGGCTGGGCTGCACGGGCTCCCAAATTGTCGCCCATGAGTCGTTCCCTGTGTGCCCTCCTCGTGGACAAGACTCAAGACCCATGGAGAAGCCAACCACCAGCCACGTGCGTGGTTCTGTCCAGTTCCTACTTTGGAAGTTCCAGAGCTCCAAATTCCAAATCAGACCTGGTTCTTTGATATCCATTTCACCAAATGAAAAGAAAAGAGGGGTAAAAAAAAAAAAAACCCTCTGATCTCTGTGTCCACGTTCCATCAGTTCTTTAACAAACTCTAATTTTAAAAGGAACTGGAGAGCAGGGAGAAAGTCTGTCTGTCCCCAGACTGGCAGTTGGTAGCCTACTGGTGGCCACGGTGGTGGTGGAGATGCCCGCTAGGTCTACTTTCCCCTGCCAGCAGGATGAATCATTGACTCCAGGAATATTCCTCTGTGGATGGTTTTTCCACAGTTATACTCTCTGATCCGGGGCATCTGTGCTGCCTGAGACCCCGGCTGGACATCTCATTGGCAAGCCACATGTGACACCAGTGAGTTTCGCGGAATTTCAACCACAGGCACCGATTTGGATAATGTATTCCTTCAGAAGCCAGGGCTGAGCTTTAAACAAAGCATAATCCTGCCTGCATATCAATTTCCCTAGGACTGCGAGGAGGGAAAGGAAAAAGCCCAGAATGGAGATGCTTTCAGCAGCAGCATTTCCATCTGGGGTTTAGCAGTGGGGACGTCCGAGCAGCGCTCCACAGTCTCCTGGTTCATTAACAGGAGCGCCAGGAAGGCAGGGGGGAAAGGTGGGGAGCGGATCATAAAATATGAAAGGACTTCCCTGGAAATTGGCATCAATGTGATTTATTCAATCCAGACCCAGGCTCAACTATTTGAAAATAATTGAATAGTTGATACCCACTGCCACTGGAAGTGATGGCAACATGGGTTGGGGGTGGGACGGAGCAAGGTGCTGGAAGGAATTCAAGATGTCCCAGATCCGGCCCTCCCCAGCCTCCTGGAAGAGGAGAGAGAACTCTCCCTGGACCCTGCCTGAGCCCTCTGGTAGGACGCTCCCTCTCGCTCCATCATTTCTGTCCACCCAGGTGTGGGTTCTGCAGAGTTGTAACCACTGCACAGAAACAATTTCACATCCTCCCATTTCTATTTGGCATCATGTTCTGAGCATTTTTTTTTCTCTTTGAGAAAACCATCGGTTTAAAAAACTTTAGATAGATGAAAGGTACTCGTGGTAAGAAATGCAGCAATATAGAAATAGGGAGGACCCTTCTCTCCTTCCCACCCAGACACCCATCCCCAAGGTTGCTACTGCTAACTATTTAAGGTTTGTCTCTAAATACACTCTCTCTCTCTCTCTCTCTCTCTCTCTCTCTCTCTCTCTCTCTCTCTCCATACATACAAAGGTGGACTTTAAAACTTTTTTGCAAAGAGAATCCTGTTTGGCGACTTTATAATTTAACAACACTGTGAACATTTTCTCCATGTCAATACGTACAGAAACCCCTTCTCTTTATCAGCAATATCCCTTCCATTGCTTATGTTACTTACCTCCAGGGCCAGGCAGTTGGGGTGCCTCCCGTGTTCATCACATACAGTGTCACTGTGCCACCTCGCATACATAGACACACACTTGGTTCCAGCAGTGAGAACACAGGATCTCAGCGTGTGACCAACAAGCACTTTGCATGTGGTTTTGGATATCCCAATGATCACCTTTAATATCTGCAGAACCGCCTTTTGAATCCAACTTAGCCACCTCGAAGAGCAGAGAGAAAAAGAAATCTGCTTAAAGCTACCCGACCTGCAACTGTGTTCATACAGGATAAGGACAGCAACCTGGGAAGCTCTGTAGGGGGGTGAAATGGGAAGCCCCCACCCCAAGGCAAGGCCTGGAAAGAGACAGCAAAGCCCAAAAAGCGTTCAATTTTGGAGGGGATATAGAGCTTTCCAAAGGATCTTTCCAAAGAACGAGGGCGCTGTGTGGGGAGTTCATGGAAAGAGAAGAATGGCAACAGTGTGACTGAAAATATAAGGTTCCACGAAAGAATGTCGGAGGGCCAGGACTTCCTGCAGTCTGGCCTTGGGTGGTGGGTTTTGAGGACCCAGACACCCCACCTTCACTTACAGCACCTGGTTTGTGCTGTGCCGCCATCAGCCACAGGGCTGGTAGCAATTGAAGAGCTTCTCCCTTGGGGAAGGGAGGGAGATCCCTGGTTTGTAGCCGTTGCTGATCTCCATGGAAGAGATCCTCTTACCACCAGCCAGCCTGCTCAGGGCGCCATGAAATGCCCCATGATGATCCTATTCAGCATGAATAAAAGTCTGCTCCATCCAATGGCCCTTGGCTCCCCCCAGCCCAAAGCCCACGACCTTTGGTTGAAGTGGTTTTCGTAGCACTAACTCCCTTCAGACTCCTCATGGTCTGGAGGGCTCCCGGAGGAGGAGACCCGGACCAGAATCTCCCTGTCCTCAGAGGCACACCTGTTTCTGCAAAGCTGATCTTGAAGCCTAATGCTGAGTCCTGTCTAAGAAGCTGTCGTGCTCTCTGAGCCTGTCGTACAACACCCATGTGATGGTCCCCTGAAAGGTCAGAAGAGAATTGTTCCTTCTACACCTATGAAGACACAGGGGCTCCGGAGCAAAGCCAGGGCTCAGATCTGCCTGTAAGTTCTCGTTTTCTTGCCCTGGTGGGAGGGATCTGCGAGTCCCCAGGCCTGGAGTCCTGAGTGGCTGTGGGTTTATTTCAAGCAGACCTCGTTGCACACAAAGGGGAGAGGAGGGAACCTCCTTGCTCGCACGCCGAGGAGTCCATCCCTCATTTTACGGATGAACAAACAGATGCGTCCAGAATTTGGCCAAGTCGCATAGTGAGGGGGGCTCTGTGCTGGGCTGACTTTAGCAAAGCTGGAATTACATTGCCCAGAAGTCCTCCCCTGCGTGGTTCTGGGTTAGGAGTGGCCCCAAGCACAGTGTGCGTGAGATGGGGATGGCAGCAGGGGGTGGGTGGCAGCACACTGCTCAGGAGCCCCCAGGTCTGTGCGGGATCAGGCGAGGCCACTGCTCATGCACATAGGACCCATCTGCATGCTCATCTGTGGGCTTGGGCCAGCAGCCAGATGGGTGGCAATTTCAGACCCCACTGGGTGTCCCCCTTCAGCTTCTCCACACTCAGAGCCAATTGGGGTGCAGCTTCAAGGAAAAGCAGCTAGTTCTTTGAGGATAGCCCATATCATCTCTTGGCATCAGGAGCACTCAGGAGGCCAACCAGGTCCCCACAGACACAGATGTGGGTCCAGTGGGTCCTCCTTCTGTCCTTCTCCTCCCTGCGGGTTGCGAACTCTACTCGTCCTTGCTTACCTCTTCTTCCTAGCCACCATTCCTCCCCAGCTGTCAGCCTTGCTGTCCCCAGGCCCAGAGCAGATACATGACACAGACCAACATCCCTGCCTAGCAGCCCCGTGACCACATGGCCTTAGGCCTACACCAAGGCCTTGGGTGACTCTGTTCCCCTGATGGAACCACAACTGACTCGGGGACTAACTGCAGAATTGACAGCCCGGTGCTCCTGCCCACTGCTCCTGGCTCCTTCCCACTCTCAGGACCCAGAGAGCAGCCTGAGCCCCAGGCCCTCCCCGGGGAGATCACTGCTCCGACACAGAGTTTTCTCTGAGGTCTGTTTCCCCAAGCATGTGACACCAAGGCATGTGACTGGCCCTTCCCCCAGACCATCCACACTGTCCCCAGCAGGCTCCAGGACACCCAGTCCTGCCTACTCTCCCCATACCACCCTCAGCTGATTGAGGGCAGACATACAGTCTCGACTCCACACCCTCCCACCACCAGGCCGGGGCCACAGGAGACTACTCGTTTCTCCTGGTCCCCAATCCCATAACCTCGGAGCTGCCTCGGATGCCTGCTGTCCCGAAGACTCTATTAATCAGACAGCAAAGATGTCACATCACCAGCCTGGGCCGTTGCCCAAGCAAGTCCTGGGTGCCGCCCTCACGCTGAGCTGGGACTTATTACTCCTTGCTCAGCCAGGGCTCCTGCCATCTGGGCGGAAGGGAGGAAGGACCCCCCACCCATGGCACCCAGGGGGGCATCTCAGACCCACAGCTCTGCCTCCCTCACCATCTCCATTCCTTCCTCCTTTCTCAGAAGCTGCTTCCGAGGGAACAGGTCACAGTGAAGCTTTGGCAGCAGGTGGATCTGGGGTTGAGTTTCTGAATTTCCACTCCCTAGTTCCTTGGAGAAGTCACATAACCTTTCTGAGCTTTAGGCATCTCATCTATGAAGTGAGGACCTTAACAGCAACCTGACAGGAATGTCGCGAGGATTAAATAAGATACTGTATGTGAGGCACATGGCCCAGGATCTGGCGGGTACAATGTGCCTTACGCATGGAAGCCATTACTCCTGTTATCCCTGTTGCTATTGTTGGCTGTGGCTTTAATCATTATAGCCACTGCACTGTGGGCTCCATATGGGCAGGACTGTGTCTGACTTGTTTTCTCCACTGCCTAAAATGATGCAGAGCACAATAGCACTCGATGCCTAGTTATTAAATAAATGAATAAGTAAAATTGTTAACCAGTTAGGCCCAGTTGTGTGTTACGGACCAAGCAGGTAGGACTGGGGCACAGTTAACAGATTTCAGTAGACAGGGCTCCGGCAGAACCCATTTTGTCAAGTCTGATCATTGGTTTTTTTCTTTGACCACCAGCCAACTGCAGGCAGTGGCGGCACTGTAATTCCTTCAGGGGGCAAGAACGCTCGCACTTTCTAGGGGTGCAGAGCCAAAACACACCCCCAGAGCTGTGCCCACGTGGGGCAGCTCTGACCCAGCTCCCGTGCTCCTTCAGAACAGAATGCAAACCGGGTCTGGTCCACTTAAAAGCACACCTATTGATATCCCCTGTGTAACAGATGGGGAAACAGAGACACAGGAGGTTAAGTCACTTGTCCTTGGGCTGAAAGTTAGGTTTGAACTCACCTATTGCCTGTGATATACAGATCATGCACAGATGTTTTATACTCTGTAAGGTAGCTGCTGATATCTTCATATACACATAAGGAAGCTAAGGCTCAGAGAGGGTTTTTAACTTTCCTAAAGCCACATAGCTAGTACAGCAATCTTCTATCATATGTGGGCATTAGATTCTAAGGTTGGCGCAAAAGTTGCATTGAGTTCAACCTGAAATTGACCACCCTTAAGTTGACTGTCTGGTGTTCTTTTTATGTAGCCCAGTGCAGTCATCTTTGTCTAGTTACACTCAAGTCGGAGAATTGATGAGCTGGTCAGAGGGAAGTCTGAAAGACAGTATTGGGACATGAAATCATTCAACCCTTGATCTTTGTAGGTTGTTAGTTGCCCCCGGTCCAAATGAGGCAGGAAAGGAGATTTGGGTTCTTTCCAGGTCCACTGAATTGTAATTTCACGTTGGTGTTCATGGCTCTTATTAGATATGAGTAGATGTCATTTTGGGGCTGATTAAATGAGCCATATCTATAAAGGCACTTGCTCAGTGACTGACATGAATAAGCTGGATTTGAATCTGAAATAATTAATTCATTTCAATAATACACATCACACTTCCACTAGGTGCTAGGCATCGGGCTGGGCACCAGGGGAAGAGCATCCTTGACCTTGTGGAGCCAACATCCTGGTCAAGGAAATACCCAAGAAGTAGGTGCGGTCATGGGTATATAATAAGAGGTAGGGTTAAGTGATGGAAAGGAATATTACACTGGGCAGGGGCATAGAGTGTGGGAGTGACTTTTAGAGCAGGCAGGGAGGGCCTCCTAGAGGAGGTAACATTTCAGTAAAGAGCTGGTCTGTCGTGGGAAAAATCAGTCCCCACACCGACATCATCATTTGAAAAGTACAAAACCTGGTCCTCTGCTCCCTGCCTTTCCAAACCAGCATCTTATTTTGTGGCCATCACTGTCACACACTGAGGCATTGGGCTACTGACCTCTACAGTAGCAGGGGAGGACTGGGCTGCTACTGTTAGTATTTAGGCTCAATGTGACTCCTACACCATGAAAGCTGAATCCGATGCAGGCCCCATCCACCAGGGCCCGTGGCTATGCTAGGAATCCGACTGTGGCTGAGGACACAGCATACAACAATGACTTAACCACGATCCTTGATTTAGAATCCCGTGATGCTTCTATACTTGGGGGCTCTGGAGCCAGTAAGGGTCCATACCCAGCAAAAAACTTCCCATTTGCCAAGTGATCTGCGCTTAGCATCTCAGGGTTTCTCTCCAACTGCATGAGAGGGCAGAACTCACACCTCCTGCACCCCTGTCGGGCACTTTCTATACCAAATGCTGCATCACGGTTTCTGGGCAATCCAGGGCTTCAGTTTGCTCTGTGGTCATCTAAACAGTGTGTGCACTTGACTCTGGGCAGGGCCTGGCTCCCAGGGGAACATGGTGGTAAGGAGGAGAGGGCAAGGATGGCCCGGGGTAAGGTGTGCCAGGATACTGACCTCAGTGGGGGCCCTGGGGTGGAGTCCAGAGGAGAGGAGCCTCCTGCAGCAAAGCAAAGCTGGACAGGGAGTGACAGAAGGCCACTTTGGCCTTTGCTTAGCCTCACTTTTGCTCCACATTTCAGCCCTAACTCTGAAACTGCCTGGGGAGAGAGTCCCCGGCCACCCTGTGCTGGGCACATCTCCTTCCTTCACACAGTGACCCTGGAAGGTGGGGACTCTCCTCCCTGGTTTACAGATGGGGCCCGAGGCTCAATGTGGGGCAGCCTGCGTGGCAGCCCCTCCATCCTCTCGCCCCAGGTCACCACTCAGCGGCACAGCTGACATTCCTGCCAGGCCAAGCTCTGTAGGTGTGACTACCACGTGGCCCGTGGGAGGGCTCCCCAGGGTTTCTGAGGAGGCCATCTGGGATGTGTGGACCGATAGCCAGTTCCTCGCATCCTGTAACCCCCTCCCTGCCAGGCCCTGGCCTGCCCTCTGGATGCAGGCAGGGGGCGGGGCCGGGGCACTAATTTACACTTGTTTAACTACAGCTGCCGCCCTCCCGCCATGTGTCTATCCGCCATTTATTGCGCTTTCCAAAGCCCTGCCCGGCACTCAGGGGCATTTCCTGCCTGCGCTAATGGAGGAGAATAGACGCATTATATGTGAATAATGGATTATGATGATACAATTTGGGTCTCTTAGCTCTCACCGAGCCTAGGCTGCCCTTGCATTATTGATAACTTACACACACCTTCCCAAGCGTGTTTATGTAAATATTTAATAGGGAAAGCAAGTTAACCCATTGGTTTCAGCCTTTTCCAGAGCTCTGGAAATGGAGGCCGTGAGGGGCAACTGAGGGACCCCCCAGCAGGAGGAAATGATGGGTCTGTTCCCTTTGGAAAAGCTAGAAAGTTCCCAAGATGCCCACGTGGTCACAAGGAGTTTGTGGCCTGGAGATTTGTGGCTTTCCAAGGACCAAGAGAGGGTAGGCCCCAACTGCCACGGGAGACCTGTCCCTGGTCGGCAGAGGCAGAGCACAATTGGAAAGTTGGGGTGAGGGGTGGGGGCTACCGGAATGCAGCTGGGGCGGGTCTCACCACTGAGTAAATCAGACCATTGCTTCAGTCTCCCGTGGCTGATTTCCTGTGCTTTCACACGCCTTCCACGTTTCACACTCCATTTCATGTTGGAAAGCAATGCTTTAGAGACTGCCTGAGCTCTCCACTTTCCAGCAAGGTGGCAAGCTACTCCATCTCTCTGTACACTGGCTGTCACATCTGTAAAATGGGGAAACAATGTCTCCTGGGTACTCACGGGTTGGTGCGAGAATTCTGGGAGAATATACCAGATATCTGAGGTGATTGTGCAGTGCCCGGCACGGGGCGCAGGCTCCGTGCTACCCACTATCACAACAAAGCAATTGTAAAATGAGCATGTTTTCCCCAAGGTCCTCATGCCATGGCATACATTAATTGGCAATGGAGGGTTTTTTTTGGTTTTTGTTTTTGTTTTTTTTTAGCAGTATAGAAAGTAGTTATGCTTCCCAGATTTAATGAAATATAGCCAGTATTTTGCTAATATTGTGTTTCTGGTAATTAAACTACTTTGTCCCCTCGGGGAAGTCATAAGGATGAGCATATACCCCATCTGCTTGTGCTGATGGTAGGGGACCAGGCAGAATCAGGAGACCCAGCACCACCACCCTGGGCACCCGTTTCTTCTCTAGCTTGTCTCCCTGATGTCCCCTTCCCAGGTTGTCCTTGACAACCTCCCATGCTCAGAGGATGCTTCCTTGAGCTGACAAGCCTTCACATGGTCTGACTCCTCTACCCAAATGTCCCTCTCCCTCTTATCTTTCTGGAAACCCCACCTGTGTCTGCACAGGCCTCAGTCATCGCCTCCTCATTGCGTCTCCCCATCTCTTGATGATATCTTAGAGTTGGAGTAGCTGGCACATTCTTCCGCCTGACCACCAGACTTGCAGGTCCACGGTCCCTGGAGGCAGGCACCGTGTCTGAGGGATTTGTCTGTGGCCAGGCCTTCTCCCTCAGCCCTGTGCTAGATGCTATGGGAATATGAGAATCTGCAGAGCACAAGACTGCGCCCTCAGGCCTCGGTACGCTGGAGGAAGAGGACAGACAGCAAACACAAGAAGCAAGAAACTAGCACCGGAAAAGGGTGCAAGCATCATGGAGGAGGGAAAGAGCACTCCAGAGGACAGGGAGGGGGATGCTTTTAAACAGGCTGGTCAAGGTAGGCATCCCTGAGAAGGTGACTTCGGAGCAGAAGTCCAAGGGAGGCGAGGGAATCAGAAAAGTGAGCGAGCAGCACACAGGCCCTGAGGAGGAGGAGGAGTGTGCCCATGGGCCCAGGGAAGCATGAGGCAGTGCCTGGCACAGAGGGAGCAAGGGAGGGCCTAGTGAGGGCACTTAGCAGACCCAGCAGGGCCTCGTGGCCTTGGCACAGACTTTGCCTCTTGCTATAAGAAGATTGGAGCTCTTGGAGGGTCAAAAGCAGAGGAGGGACCGGTGCTGACTTGTGTTTAAAGGGGATCATTCTGGCTGCTCGACGGAACACAGACTGCAGGGGGCAAGTCCAGGGAAGCAGGCACAACAGTGAGGAGGCTGCTGCGAGGGTCCAGGTGAGAGATCCCGGTGCCTCATCAGGAGGGTGCAGGCCGGGAGGTGGCCAGGTGGTCAGATGGTACCAGAGGGCGGGAGTGGAGCTGACCACATTTCTGGGGGTTAGGTGTTCGATGTGAAAAAAAAAAAAAGAGCAGAATCCAGGACGACTCCGTGGCTTGTAATCCTCCTTGGCTGGAAGAACGGAGTGGCCATTGACAGAGGGTGAAGCAGGTTTGCAGAAGGAAGACGAGAATCCCATTTGGATGTGTTATTGGAAATATTTGATCTAGTGTCTTTGAGACACCGAAGGGGCGGCTGCATACAGGAGGGACAAGGGTCATAAATGGAGTTGGCCAACGTACACATGGGTAAGATTCCAGGGCTGGAGGTGCAAAGCAGAAAGAGCCCCCGGGACCTGAGCCCTGGAGCTGGGAGGAGTCAGGTGGGAAGGAAGGAGAGCCAGCCAGGAGGACGATGAGCTGTGTGGCTTGGAGCAAGCCCTTCCCTTTCTGAACCTCCGTTTACCCCTATAAAGAACAGGAGTGATCATTCATGACCCAGGCAGGGACAAACCTGGCCAGTGGGGTCCAAGGAAGACTCGTGTGTTGAAACCTCAGTGCACTGGAGCAATGATAGACAATGACAAGGAAATAACTTCTGTTAATTGAGCACATTCTCTGCTAGACATTGCACATGGGTTTTTTCCCCCCCTTTGATCCTGACATGAAGGAATTCTTATCCCCATTTGACAGATAAGAAGACTGAGGTTCAGAAAAGTGAAGCTGCTTGACCAGGTCTCCAGGCTAGTCACGACATAGCAGAAATAAACCCAAGCTTCAAGTTGGTCTAACATTTATTGACCATCTGCTGAGAACTGGTGCTTTTACGGCCTTATTCAACACTCCTACAAAATAAATGTAGTGACCCATTAAGTGACCTCCCAAAGTTGCCCAAAGAAGACACGGCTGTCAGGGATTTGAATGCTGGTCTCCTGACTTCCCTTAGATACTTGAGATCCTCCCAAATCTGCATTTGGAGAAAGGGACAGGGCTGGGGGATTAGCTGTGACTTCCCTGCTTGTAACGCCAGGCCTCTTCCCAGGACCAGCTGTCGGGCTGGAGCCAGGGGGCCTTGGCTGCCTCCTCGGCTGGTAACAGGGAAGGAGGGGACTCCATTACCAAACCAGGCTGGGAGCTCCCAGGGAGCTCCTTCCTCCCGCCTGCCCAGCATCTGCCCTCCGCTGGCTCCTGCCTGGCTGCCAGATGTGCCAGCTGTGGCTCCTCTCCACGGAAGCTCTCGTTTATTAATTAACATGAATGCCAAGGGGGCAGCTTCTCAGGCCCAGCCTCAGAGCAGATCTTGGCACATTTTTCAGACTTTGTTTAATAATTTATCATCTTTTAATCATAAAAATAATTAGCACAAAAGCGATAATCTGTGCTGTGCCGAGAGCAGAGCCGCGGAGGAGTTTTTCAGACAGTGCCACGGCCCAGAGAGCGGCGCTCTGGCAGAGGAGAGCGGGGAGGCTGGCTCAGAGTCAGGTGTCCTTCTGGGGCTGGCTCGGGGACTCGGGGTTTGGAGGTGCTTCCTGACTTTGGGTGGGAACTGGGGGAGATTCAGGACCTACAGATTTCTCAGGAGCTAGAGGCCCAGCTCTGGCCTGACCTGACCTGACTCGTACCCTCTGAGAAGTTCCCACCCTCTTGGAGTCTTAATTTTCCCATCTGCAAAATGGGAATTAAATTTAAAAATGATTAAGGACCCCTTTATTCAAGATGCCATGATATGATGATATAGCAAATGTAGAAGCTATAGCTTGTGGCCGTGAAGAGAGTGGTCCATGAGAGCCTTCCATGGTCTCCCCCACCACCACCAATAGGACCTCGTGCTCCCTCCTCCGTATCCCCAGATACCACAGGGCCCAGGCTGAGGATGAGCTGTGTAGCCTAGAGTTCCCTTTCTGAAACTCCATTCACCACTTTAAAAAATAGGAGTGATTATTCATGATCCAGAGGTCTCTAGGAGAAGATTCAAGATGATATGACAGAACTGCCCCTTGGAGACATTGATCTCATTCTGCCCTGGATTTATCTAACTGGCACTTCCTGTCCAGACTGCAGGGTCCCAGGCAGGGCGGTCTGCCTCATGCTCTGTGCCCTGAATGAACAAGCTGAACATTCTGTCAGTTTCAGGGACCTGTCTTGAGGTTGTCTGACCTGTACAGGCTGAACATCTCCCCCAGGTGACATCAGAGTCTTCAGGCTCTGCTTAAGACCACAGCATTTCAAGAAGACAATCCTGCCTCTTCTTGTGGTTCTGGGGCAAGCTGTTCAGCCTCCAGGGCCTCCGTTTCTTCCTATGTAAGGAGGGATACCCGTCTTAGCTTGGGGGTCCCCAGAAGCAGATCCCGAGACAAGCATTTCAGAACTGAATAGTTGCGACAGAGACCATGTGGTTGTCAAAGCAGAATACATTTATTGTCTGACCCTTTGCTGAAAAAGTTCACCAGACCCTGGATCAGGACACAGTGTATAACTCCCTCAGATGTGTCCCCCTTGAAAGAGAAGAATCCGAGCTCTTTACCCACAGCCCCAGTCCACTGCTGGCTGCTCCCAGGGGCCCTAACAACTATTCCACCCAATCACCCAATGCTAGGGTGGCTACTCCAGCAACCAGAGAAACCCTGAGGCCAGCTCACAGGTACACAGCAGCAAATGCCAAGAAGAAATCGGGGCCGAGGCATCCAGGGCCCCTGCTCCAGCCTCCCACTGAGACGAGACGATGTTGAGGTCCTAAGAAGAGGGGGGGGCCTCCTGGTGTCAGCGACCTTGAGCCCCCCTCACCAGTCCTTTCTGGATCACCCCCTTCCTTCCTCACTGGGCTCTGCAAGCCTGTCTTTCTTAGGCACCCCTCATTTCTGAGCTCCAGGGCACTCTGGTCCTGAGAGAACGATCAGATAAATTTCTTTTTTTTAAGTCTCGAGGCCCCAGTTTGCCTTCTGGTCACCACCACCCTGAGCCTCCCTGGATACCTTTCCTGCCCTCCCAGCAGGGCTCTGTCTTCAGGCCTGGGCTTAGTGCCTGGAGCAGGGGTGAGAGGTGCCGCCCTCTGGTCTCCATGCAGGCACTCCTTCTCTCCTCTAGTCACGATGCCACCCTTGACCCCCACCCTTGCAGCCTTGCTGTCTTGGATCTGACCCCGTCCCTGCCCCTCCTGAGGAGTATTCTGAGCAATCAGCCCTGGACTTCCCTGGGGAAGGACGTAAGAAGAGGATTTGGCCAGAAGGTGGCTGGCATGGTGAGGGCTCAGTCAGGGTCTGGGATCAGGGCTCAGATTCAAGGCAGGGTAAGGGCTCAGTCTGCTCCATCGAAGACTAGGGTCAGGGCTTAGTCTGCAATCCAGCTCAGCATTCAGTCTGAGGCTGGGTCAAGGCAAAACCCAGGGTCCAATCTACCAAGGAGCCCAGCACGCCCAACTGGCTGGTCAGACAGGTCAGCCGAGGCCACAGCGCCCACCCCTTGGCTCTCCAGCCTGGCGTCCCTGGGAACCTCCAGCCCGTCCCTCTCCATGGGGGCGCCTGCATTCCCTTTCACGTGTACACCCTCCTGGCCAGGCTGCGAGGATTCCCAGGTCCATCTGTCTGCTGAGCTGTCGTGGGAACCGAGCTCGGCGAATGGGCCCGAGCCTGTCTCCCTTCGGAGCCTGCTTCCAGACTGTTGGCGTTCGCGGCTCTGCCTCGCAGCCTCCGAGCCCAGCTCGCTCTGCTGAGCCCAAACGCCGTCCACTGCTCAGTTCCAGCCAGCACCAAGCACTCCCCAGATGGGCAGGGACCGCGCCGAGCCTGCCTGCCTCCTGCCTCAGGCACTGCTCGCTCCCTGCCAGAGGCCCAGGGAGGTGCCCAGTCCCCAGGCTGGCAGCCCTGGAGACCCAATGGGGCTGGCAGAGGGCAGGGGGCTCACCCTCAGCAGCTCTAGGGACCTGAGAACAGCTCTAATGACCTAATACAACCAGCACGTCCTCCAGTCCTGATCGGGACCCTGGCCCTGGAGAGGCCTGGCCTCTCTCCCACCAGATGCCTGTCACTGCTGTCCTCTGACCAAGAACCACCCAGGGAATCGGAGACCCCCATAAGTCATGGTCAATGCTCCTCCAGAGCATCTGTCTGGGAAGCTCCAGGAGACATGGAGTTTCAGATCCAGGCAGCCCCGGGGTTTCAATGCCAGCAGTGCCATCTCAAGTTGCAAGAACCTTGAAATCCTACCCTGGGCCTCAGTTTCCTCATTGGTAAATGGGCCTCCTAACCCCTAACTTTTTGGTTGTAGTTGGAGTTAAATAAATTGCATGGTGTAAAGCCCTGGCAGAGGAGAAGAGCTTCAAGCATGCACGTGTCATAGTGTCTGCTAGGCCCCCCAGCCCCACTTTTACGGATCATGGCACCCCCTTCTTATGCCAAATTGGCTCAGGTCCACGGCACACGGGGCTGGCACATGGCCAATCCCAGAACCTCGCCCCCATGGCCACAAAGTGAGCACAAACTGATAGAAAGACACAGGACAGACAGAAGGAGTGAGAATGTATGAAGGGCAATTCCATGGACATCACTTGGACCCCAGGGATCCCTGGAACTGGGCCCCACTCAGAACTTCCCAGACACTGAGCCAATACCTCCCTGTTAGCTGAAGCTGCTGGACTTGGGTCTCTGTCCCTGAAGACTGGGTTCAGAAACAGATAAAAAGCACGTGTTGCCGGGCATGGCAGCCCACGCCTGTAATCTCAGCAGCTCAGGAGGCTGAGGCAGGAGGATCACAGGTTCAAAGCCAGCCTCAGCAATTTATGAAGGCCTTAAGTAATTCAGTGAGACCCTGTGTCAAAATAAAATACAAAATAGGGCTGGGGATGGGGCTCTGTGCTTAAGTGCCCTTGAGGTCAATCCCTGACACACACACACACACACACACACACACACACACACACAAAAGCAGCAGCCCCTGTTTTAACATGGTTAAGAGCCTCACCCTGCAGCCGGACCACTGGGGTCCGAGTGCCAGCTCTGCCACTCATTAGCAGTGTTGCTCTAGGCAAGTGAACCAACGTGTAGTGTCAGTTTCTCCAACTGTAAAACGGGGAACATGCTGACACTCCCCTCCTGGGCTGCAGAGATTGAATTAATTATTTCACATAAACCACTTAGAAAAATACTTGGCACATAGTAAGTGCTGATTAAGAATTTGCTAGCTCTTTTTTCTTTCTTTCTTTCTGTCTTTATTTATTTATTTATTTCTCTTTCTTTCCAACTCAGCCCTTCTGTTCTCCAATGGAGATGACAGGATCAGATACTTGACAAACACTTATGGGTCCCTACTCTGCACTACACTGGGATACACTGTGAGGGGGGGCTCTGTCCTCCAGGGGCTCACTTCTGGGGGGGTGGTCAAGGGGCCGCTGCTCCAGCACCACCAAGATTAAGCCGCATCCTCTTGGCACCCAACCCACCATGAGCTGCCCCAGGGTTGGGCCAGGGCTCTGAGCACCTTTGGCCCTTGGTGTTTCCATCTGATGCTGGAGAATTCTCTGAGCACATGTGGAGTCCTGAGAAGCCCTATCCTTCCCAAAGGTTCTGTGCCCAACCCTCACTCAGCACCTGGACCCCTGAGAAGATAACAGAGATCCTGGAGAGGAGAGGGGTGCACTGCAGGGATGAGTGGCCAGAAGAGACTCACAAGGACAGAAAAGGGCCTTGGCATCAAGATGGGATCAGGAACAGAGGATGAAAGAGGGACACCAAGTAAGAATCTCAAGTTCATGTCAGTAAGTACCTCCACCCTAGGCATGAGAGAGAGAGAGTGCTGTGACTCTGGTGAAGACACGGCTGGGTGGGGGAGGACCTGGGCCAGGCAGCCAGTGGCTTACTGGAGAGCCAGATGTCCCAGCACAAGCTAGGTGGCAGATGGGCCCTGCAGAGTGGACAGACAAGGCAGGCTGAGGAAGTGTCCAGGTTACGGGCCACCACCAACTCAGTGAGGGCACCAATCCCAACTTTTGGTTAACTAAACTTGGCACTATAATTTTTGCAAAATGAGATGATGATTATGAGATGATTGTACTATTCTTGTGGCACTGAGAGAAGCCATGGGACATGAGTGTCCTGGACTCAGACTGTCTGAGTTTGACCTCCGCTTCACAGTTTAATGGAATTTCAGCTTGAACAAAGTACCTGGCCTCTCTGTGCAGTAGTAGTTACCTGGTCTGTCGATGGGAATAATGGAATGATAGCAAGCCTCACATAGAGTTGTTGAGAGCCTGAGTCACTAAGTGGAAAGTCTTAGAAGAGGACCCAGTACACTGTAAGTGCTCAATAAACGTATGTAGAGCCCTGACCATACACCGAGTCATGTGCTAAGCACTTTATTTGCATCATGTGACTTAATTCTCACAACAATCCATGTGGTAGATGCAAGTATGGCCTCTGTTTACTCATGAGAAGTCTAAGGTGCAGAGGAAGTGATTTTGCCCCAATTCCCTTAAATGGCTGAGCTGAAATTTAGGTTCAGCATTGTCCAACTCCAGAGTTCAAATCCTTCATCAGGAGTCAATAGCACAAGTAGAGCCCAACAGAGAATGAAGATAAAGGCTAGTTGTATATGATAGAGCTGGTTGAGGGGCTGCGGTGGACAGGAGCTGTGCTGCCCATTTAAAGGGGAGGGCCCACTAAGCTCCCAATGGTCAGCTGAAAGACTCCAAGGCTGGAGTGGGAGCTATGCCCTGAGCTGAGCCATGTCCTCTGGCAACGGAGCCTGGAGCCAGCCTCTTCAGAGACCAGGGATGCTGACCTTCCACACCTCCATCATGGTCATGGCTCACTTTGTGTGTCCCTGAGCCACTAGTCTCCTCCAAACCCATCACCCTCATCTTCCTTGTCCTTGCCCTTCTCTTGACCCCATGTCCCACCTGAGAGTTCAGAGGTGCTTCTAAGGATCCCCTCACCCCCTGCCTCCGCTGGGACCAGATGCTCTCCTGAGTTCTCCGCTTCCCTTGCGGACCCCTCCGCGGGCTGCTGTTGGCTCTCTCAGCTCCTGGGCGCAGAGATGGGGTTCCGAGTCCTCCCGTAGCTGTTCTCTCACCTGCAGACGGTGCACCTGGGAGGGTCACGTGGTTCCCTCTGCGCCCCTCTCCCCTGGGCTTGCTGTGGATGGACACACGGCTGCTGACCTCGGGCCAGCGCCTCAGTCACAGCAGCCCAGGCACCTGGCCCGGGTCTTCCTGCCCATGCTAAGTGGTGCCTCCACCCTGGGTGCATCCGACCCACACAGAGCCACACGGACTTCTCAGGTCCTCGACCTTATTATCAGTGACCTGTCTCCCACTCCCCAGCCACCACGCCCTGTCCCACCACCCCAGCCCTTACCCCGGGCAGCACCACTAACTCCAGCATCCTGCTCTCTGGCCATGACCGCTGGCCCCTTGGCAGCCATCACCGGTTCCTGCTCTAGGACTCTTTTAACTGCCTCCCGTCGGTCAGCCGTCCGTCTTCCCGTCTCCTCCTAACTGCATGAACACTGCCTGGCCTGCCACTTTCATGACACTCCTGCCGACACCCAGGCCTCTTCCTGCTGTCTTTTCTCTTCCTGATCATCAAAAACCCAGTCTCAGGTGACGCCAGCCCTCTGGCTCCCTGTGCCGCACACAACCCTACAAACTCATGACCACCCTCCTTCTGTGGTTCCCCAGGGTCCTCTTCTGCTCTCCATGTGACTCCCAAACACGGCTGGTCTCCTCCAACCTGGAGGTTCCTGTGCTCCCTCTTGTTCTCATCACGTGACCTCCCCCCTGCTTCACAGAGAACCTGGGAGTCAAGCCCCCTCCCCTCCCCCACGCCCCAGGAGGGGTCCTTCTCCCTGCTTCCCCACATTCTCCACTTTCCTTCTCTCTCCTCTACCTCCACCTACTTCCTCTTAAAAGACTCTTCCTATTGACATGTAAGCATGTGGGTCTCTCCCATCTTAGAATCAAACCCTCCTTGGCTACACCTCCCCTTGCAGTTGCAGATCTATCTCTCTCCTTCACAGAAAAAACTGCTCAAAAAAGTTGTCTTTCTGTGTTTCTTCCGTATAAGTTAATGGTTAAGAACCTGGGCGCTGAAACCAGCCCCATTCTTTACCAGCTGTGTGATCTCAGGCAAATCACCAAGCCTCTCTGAGCCTTGGCTTCCCCTTGTACATCCCTCCAAGAGTCACTGGGAGGATTAAATGGATTAATATACGTGCAGCACTTAGAACGGGGCCTGCTGCAGCAAGTGTCCACTCCCACTCACCAGAGCCATTATTACTGTTGCTCTCATTTTTTTCCTCCCTTTCCATTCATTACTCCACCCAATAGTCTGACTTCCACTCCTTTCTCTCACCCAAACAGCTCTGGCTAAAGGTACTAACGGCCTCCTATTCCCAAATCCAAAGGGCACCTTTCAACCCTCATCTTGCTGACCCCTCAGCACACCTCAGTGGCCATCCTTTCCTACTTTAAACACTCTCTTCTACCAAGAGGGGTCCTTTCCAATGTCCTTGGAAGGTCATCTTCCTATCCCGGGCGTGGGCTTGGTTGGCATTGCCCAGGTGACACATTATCCTCCATGAGCCAATAACTCCCTGCTGCTATTTGGAAAAGTGGCCCCCAGAGGTCTGTGTGTTGAAGACATGGTCCCCAGGGTGGTGCTATCAGGAGGTTCCTTTAGAAGATGGGGCCTCGTGAGGCGTCCTGAGGTCACTGGGGACATGTGCTCCAGGGGAATTGTGGGGCCTGGGCCTGTCCTCGTCCTCTGTTTCCTCCTGGCCATGAGGCGAGCCGTGCAGTCCACCGTGAACTCCAGGCCATCGCCACCAGCCTGCCCACCAGAGACCCAGAGCAACTGGTCTGCCTGAGCTTGAACTGGAACCTCCAAAACCGGGAGCCAAACTCAACTTTTCTTTTTGTAAATTAATCATCTCAGATGTTTGTTAAAGTGATGGGAAGATGTCTTTGATCCTCCCCGATTGTCTCCAGCCCAAGGCTCTCCTCTGACCTCAAGTCAACATGTCCACTTAAATTTCTCAACCACCCTTGAAATCCAGAATGAACTCACAAGCTACCTCCCACCTACTTCGCCCCAAACAAACCTGGTCCTATTTCAGATGTCACCAACAGCCATCCTGTTTTGCAAGCCAGAAATCTGGGAACCAGTCCTTCTCCCTCCCAATTCTGCATGCCTTCCAATGATTTGCCAAGTGAACACTACCTTCCAATCATCCCTCAGCATCTCCATTGCCTCCTCTCTAATCCAAGCAACCCTAATCTCTTTCTCACTGGTCTCCAGGCTAGACCCCTCTCCTGATTCCAGTTTCCACACAGCACACAAACCAATGTTTTTGAAAAACAGATCTGGTTTCTCTCCATCTTTTGGCCCTGATCTCCCATTCTTACTTCTTCCTGATCTCCAGGTAGTAGCAAAATGGCTACCGTAGCTCCAAGTCTCACATCCTCTGCCTTTGAGTGCAATTGTCTCTTACCAGAATTCTCTGCAAAGTCTCTTAACATGTCAGTAGCTCTGATGGGACCATGTGCCTATCTTCAAACCAACTATTGTGGCCAAGAGGATGTCACAGTGGGGTTAACTTGGGTTATGAGTGCACTTCTGGAGCTGAGGGATAGAGCCCTGTGTTGATCTGTTTCCTGATGCTATAACAAAACGCTTAAGGTTGGGAAATTTGAGAGGATAAGAAGTTTATGTAGTTTACAGTTATAAAAGACCAAGAGAAAACATGGCATCAGCCTCTGCTCAGCTCTGGTGTGGGTCTTCTGGCTATATCACATCACAACATGGCGGGTGGATGGCAAGACTACGTGAGAGCAGAAGAAAACAATCACATGGCAAGACAAGAGGCAAGAAGTTTTTTTTTATAAAAGTCCCTCTTGCAAGGACTAAGAAGCATCCTACCAGGCTACATTATCCCCTTCAGAGGGTGCACCCACAATGGCCTAGTCATCTTGTCCTAGGTCACATCTCTTAAAGTTCCACCACCTCAACCTTGACGCACTGGGAGCAAAGCTTCCAACACCTAAACCCTCAGGAGACGCGCTCAGACCACAGCAACTCCCAAATAGACCATGTGTACCCCAAAATTAGGAGGGATAGATCTCTGAATGGTTGTTTCTGCAAGGAGAGCCAGGGGCCTCCGAGCCACCAAAAAAACAGACAGTGTCCATGACAACTGCCCGTATGGACATTAATCGTGGTCTATCAGCATTTCTCTAAGTGTGTTCAGCTGAATACTGAAGTCCCCAAATCCTCTGGAGTGGGGGATAGAGGCAAAGAAAGTAGTCCCAGTAAACAAGTTGGGGGAAAAAGTAAATTTTATTCCCTTGCCCTTAGAGATGCACAGTGTATATTAACACCACTGAAATCTCCTGCAACCAAGAAACCAGTCTGGCTTCCTATAACCCAGCATTTCCTAAATATATCTGAGTGTGCACCCCATCCCCCTGTAGTCCCTTATAAAAATTCACTTTGAAAAAATCTTGCTGCATTGAGGTGTTTGTTGGTTTTGTTTATTTTTATTTTTGTTTGTTTTTATTTTGTTTTGTTTTGGGGCAATGCTGGGAGTTGAGCCAGGGTGCTCAGCCACTAAATTCTAGACACGAGATCTGCTTTTCTGCACTGACCCCTCTCTGTAATATAGTTTGCAGGGCCCAGGCAGCAGGCAGGTGTTACAGACAGCGGGGCTAGTGTGTACACTTCCGAGAAGTTCCTGCCACGTGACACCGAGAGGCCACAGAGTGGTCCCTGCACAGCCCAGGCAGACTGAGATTTAAACATTGAAAACACATTTCAACAAGAGAGCCCTCGGTTCAGCCTGGGACAGCCTTAACTGGAAGGGAACAGATCAGCCAGCACAAAAAAAAATAATAAAAAATAAAAAATTGCAAGGCAGAGTCTGAGAGAGGTTCTAGAGCTGTGTATGTGTGTGTGTGGGTGCGCACACGTGTGCATGTGTGTGTACTCACACACATGCACATACATAGATGAGAGGGTACCTTTGCAAATCATATGGATGATGTGGGGAGGGCTGACTGCATTAGAGAAAGGGAGGGAGAGACTCGGGCCCACCTGAGCTGAGGGTCCGAGGGGTACCCAGAGAAGCCCAAGGCATAGACCTGTGGTGATGATGTTTCCTGAGGCCTAAATCAGGAACTGCGGACACTGCTGTGGTCTGTGTGTGGGTTTCTCCCCGTCCATCTCATGAACCTATCCATAAGCGGCTGCATAATCTGACCCACAGACAGGCCTGTGGTCTGATATGTGGTCTGCCAGCGCTGTCACAGATCCACAAGGAGACCAAACGTCCAAAATGAGGCCAGACGCAGGACAGGCAGGTTCCCTGGCCTGGGACGAGCAGCCCTTCCCCAGCCTTCCGGGGGAGAGGCGTTGGCGGCCCCGGTGAGTTATGACTTTTATTATGCAGAAAACAGGCACATTAACTTCAGGTCCTTTGAAAAATGTGGTCCTGTAATCAGAGTCTGTGTCTGTCCTGATGCACGGTGGCACCGGGCCAGAGGAGTGCAGGGATGAAATAAACATTTAGAAAGACAACTGCATTTGCAGATCTAAGAATTGAGTTATATTCGTTTCTGACAGCTTCCTGAATCACAGCCCACGTCTCCGCCTGGCGAAACTGGGACCTGGCCCTTTAACTAGACTCCATTTCACATAATTAAAGACTCACAAAATTAAATGGCCTGCATGGAAAGTGGCTTTCAGTGGACTAAATGCCGGGAGCAATCTCCTCGCCAGAGTGGAGAAGTGACACTAGCTTGCAGATCAATATCATCTCTGTTATTAATATCAAAAGCACATTACTTTGTTTTTGCCTGGCTCCCCTCCAAGCCTCCGGCCCTGCCGTGGAGCAGCCATTTGCTTGGGCCATAATTTACTTTGGTGAGTTTTTAAGGTATTGTTTTGTCAGGACCAATCACCGTGACGTTATAAATGGCTGGGAGGACTTGCACTCTCCCTCAGTGGCATATGCAGCGAAATTAATTTTTAAAAGTTTCACGTCAATTACTCCTGTCCTTGAGTTATGCAAGGGGACAAAGGAGCAGAGACGGAAGGACGTGAGTGATCTCAAACAGATGAGGTAACGACACACAGAAGCCCAGGCTGCAGACCCAGTAGACGTGACACCATCTTTAATTGATGCCTTGAATTAAACGACGCTAAAGCCAAATAAATATTGACCACTTAGCAAAAGAACCATTGATTTTTATGATGGACAGTGATGGGTTTCAAGTTGGGGTCTTGCTGGTTCTAGAACCATCACCGGATTCCACAGAGAGATGCCTGGAGCACTTTGGAGGGACTTTGCAAGGTGGGTATCAATGTTCTTACCGTTTCTCGCTCTGTCTGGACCGGGCTCCCTCGCTCTGGTTGAACCGTGTCTTCCTCCTCTTGTTCAATTTAAGCAGATCTCGGGCTGGGCCCGCCTCCCTCTTTAATATTTACTGTGACAATAACTTTAATATCCACACCGAGAATAGAGGCCCTGAGGGTCTTTCCTCTGAGATCTCCCGTCTTCCTGTTAGGCCACCTCCCCTGCAGGCTGCTCCTGAACCCAAATAAGAGGTTCACCTCAGTCCTGAGCACAAAAGGCATCTCTCCCTTCCTGTGCTGCCTGAAAATCAGAGCAGAGAGACACAGAAGAGGAACACAGAAAGGTCTGTGTCTGGAGAGAGAACTAGATCCCCCAATTTTGAGCACCTCGGTTATGCCCAGAGCTGTACCAGGTGC
Organism: Marmota monax; assembly: GCF_021218885.2. Lineage (NCBI taxonomy): Eukaryota > Metazoa > Chordata > Mammalia > Rodentia > Sciuridae > Marmota > Marmota monax. The sequence goes on from NW_026694432.1 coordinate 11,393,847, forward strand.
CACACAGACATCATCTTCACGAATTCTTGCAGAAACCCGAAGAGCACATGTTGCAGAATTGGACTTGGAGACGGACATGGACTTTCAGGAGTGAACATCGAGAGCCTGCAGACCTTAGGACCTGTGTGTCTCTACCCAAAACTTCCACCTTACTCCCCTGGAAGGTGGACCCTGCAAGGATAAAATTTGATTTTCTCTTCTGCTACACTCCTATGCTGCCTGGCATTGGCACGTGGTGGGCTCTTACTAACCGCTTGTGGAATGAATGGACACTACACTATAGGGGGAAGTTGAACATCATCTTTTGAGAGGGACAAGTCACAGTTTGCCACCCAATCACACAGAGCCACCCAGCAGGATGTCTTCAACGTGGAGCAGGGAAGCAAGGGGCCATCAAATGGCAGCCTTGCTCAGAGGCCAAGGTAGGCTGAGGGCAACAGGGAGTCAGATCCGTGACCCTTGAGGACACCTCAGAAGTCAAACTGGGCCACTTGGCTTTGATGAGCTGCCTTCCAGATATATTGTGATATCCATTGTATGGATGAGGAAACTGAGGCTCAGAGCAGCTACACAACCTGCCCTGGATCTTAGCATCTTTGCCAAATAGTGAAGTGAAAGCTGAACATCACAATTGCCCAGTGATCTCCCATATCTCAGTACTGGGCATCCCCAGGATCATGGAGTCAGAGCTTGGGATGTAGACTCCAGCACTTCCCCAGAGGTTTCCAAGCCTTGCACAACACTGCCTAGCATAAGGACAGATGGCAGCTCGGTATGGGCGGGGTGGGGATGAGCTAGATGGCTCCCGGCAGTGTAATCAGCAGGCCTCAGGCCAGGCCAGACATTCTCACAGTGGGAGGAGGGGCTGTGGAGTTGAGTGGGGGAGCCCTGGCCTATATGCGCACCCATTTCTGCATCAGTGAGCATTTGCCAAGGCCTGTTCTGCAGCAGGCAGGGCCCCTCAGGGATGCCTGAGCTCCCGGGTCCATGCCCTCAAGCTTATAGTTGGTAAGAAGGCAACACTGTATCTCTAATCAACCTAACACACCCGACCTTGGAAGTTAAGCAGAGCTGGGCCTTGCTTGGATGGTTAGTCCTGGGACTAGACAATAGGACACTTTATTGTTTCGAAATTCTTTTTATTTGCACGAGTCTCCAACAAGGAAGACCGTTTTTACAGTCTATTCCTAGCTTAATAAAAATATTTTCAGTTCTACATCTGGAGTTCAATAGAAAAAAAAACTTAGGCAGCCCTATGCAGCCCTATCCTCTGACATACACAGGTTTACAATGGTAAGGAACAAACATGCATATTTACAGGAACACTGAAAATATTCTAACCAAGGTATTCCTTCAAACACAAGTATTTACAAGAAGTAGTCTAAGAAATACATCCTGTTTTAACAAACATTCAGAGTCTCCAGGTAACATGGGAACAGCCCGTGAGAGATAACTATTGCTTTTTGACTCTCATAGGCTATAGCTTTCTGCAAATACTGAGAAACTCAACCTCTGGATGTCAAAAGGCCTCATAAGTTGAATTTAATTTAAATGTTATGGTGAGTAGCATGATACCAGACTTATAATCTTATTGTTTATTAAAACAAAGGGTACTTGCTAATCTAGCACTTCCATCAATTACTTGGGTATTCAAAGAAACCATATGCACCCACAAGGCATTTGTTGGGCACCCACCTTGGGCCCTCTGAGATGGGCCCTGGGCTCTCATGGCCACACTGGCCGCAGTCCTGGTATGAGAGGAGCTCTGGGTCCAAGAGAGAGAGGGGACAAAGAAATAGACACCACTATGTCAGCTCCTGGCTGGAAGTGGGTAACAGCAGTGACTTTGCCCTGCCTACAGGAGAGGTCAAAGGACCCACAGGAGGGGTGCCCCCTGGGAGCTGGGTCCTAAAGAACAAGCAGGAACATTCCAGGGAAAAAAAAAGGTGGGGGGGAGACATTCCTGGCCAAGAGATTTGCAGGTACAAAGCCTAGTGCTGTGGCAGATTCAGAATATCTGGAGAAGTTTCTGTGGGTTAGGCTGTGGCTGTCAGAACCCTGGACGATCCAACCCTGTTCTCAACACCAAAGGATAAGTGATCCTGCACAAAAGTAAATCAGACCACAATTCTCCCCTGATCCAAGACACCAAGAGCTTCTATTGTACTGAGGGTAAAATCTAAAGTCGGACCATGGCCTGCAAGACCCTGTGAGATCTGAGCCCCCCTCGTCACCTATCACCCTGGATATAGCTGATGGAGATGATAGGGAGACCTTGGGCTCCGCCTACCAGGTCCTCCCCACCTTGAGGAACTCTGCACCCCAGGGAGGTGGCGTTCAAGACCGAGGCCAGAGGGAATTCAGGACCACCTTCGGCCAATGCTCATGCCCCCCAACCAGCCTTGCTCTTGCTGGCCCAGAAACTGATTCCCTATCAATTATCTGACACATCTCTACTCATCCTTCAAAGGCCAGTTTAGACATCTTCCTCTAGGAGCCCTCCCTGGCCCTCCTCTGCCCCTGCCAGCCCCCACCAGGCTGGGTTTGGAGACAGTCCTCCTGAGAGCACCCATCAGCCTCTGCTCTACTCGCTTGCCTCTGGAGCAGCTCACAGCTGGGGCTGAGGGGCAGCTAGGCCACTGCTAGGCACCTCTTTGAGCTTTAGTTTCCACATCTGGGGGAGAGAGCGTACACTTTGCAAGTCTGTTGGGAGAGTTATTTGGGATAGTATCTATAGCTGGTGAGTAGTAGGTATTTAGTTAGACATATGATAATGATGAAGAAAAATTTCTGGATCTACTCCTAACAGTGAGCTGTGGTGGAAAACAAACCAACCGCTGGACTCAGGAATCCAAAATCCTGGCTCTGCCGTTATCGCTGTGGTTTGAGCTGGCATCGTGTCTCCCTCAGCTTCCAAGTCCTCCTCTGCAAAGTGGAAAAACCATCCTCGGAGGATTATTGTGAGGATTCAATTCATTCAGTCATTTTCCAGATATATAGGAAAGCCCCAAAAAACATCCAGCCTTCGGCTCAGCGCTGGGCTAGGCTTGAAGCGAGAAGGGCCTGCTCCTTGCATTTGGGGGCCGTAGGGAGCATCGAGCTGGCAATCCAGAAGCAGAGTTCACAGAGGCGTGCCTGCTCCCGTTCTGCAGGAACTATTGAGTGCCTACTGTGTGCCAGCCCGGGAGAAACACAAGTTAAGATTCCCACGCTGATAATGTTAATAAAAATAGCTAATATTCATGGAGCATTTACCGCATGACCTTGAGCTTCGGTTCTTTAAGCTTCCCAAAACACAGGTGCAATTAACAGCCACCTCCTAGGGTGGCAGCCAGGACTCTATGAATTAATGCATGTGATGCCGGGAGCAGAGGTTCTGGTACCTCGTAAGTGGTCAATAGATGGGAGCCCTAATTCTATTTGTTAGCTCACTAGGTAGCAGCCTTGTGTTTAGAGCTTCCCATGTTTTATCTCGTTTAATCATTTAATCCAGGGTGACAAGTGCGAAGATACTACACATGAAATCGCCTATAAACTTAAAAGCTGGGCTAGTGTGAACGCTTGTTAATGCTTCAGAGAGGCCGGCAGAGGACCACAGAACGGGATGGAGTGGTCAGTCCAGGGCAAGATCAACCGGAGAAGCTTCTGGAAGGTGAGCCGGGGAGTGGAGCAGGGAGTGGGCAAGTGGAGCCAGGGTGAGGTGACGGGGAGCAGCCTCTCTCCTGCAAACCGGGCCGTTTCTGCGGCTACAGAAGGCCCGGCTCAAACAGGGCAATTTAAAAACATGTAAAAGGCATAAAGCGAGAGCAGCTGTGCACAGCTGCCGCCGAACGCTCCACCGCCGCCTCGCTGTGGACTCTAAATGACAATAAACCTTCCACCCCTTATAAATTAAGCAGACTTTCAAAAAAACCATATCTCCTCCTGCAACTTTTTATGGCTGTTTGGCAACTTTAATCATTTTGCAAAATGCAATTCCTGGCCATAAATTCTCTCCCAAGTACAGATTTAGGGAGATCTAGAGGACTGCGGCGGGTTGATAGGTAAGTTTTAATCTGACAAGGCCAAAAAGTCTATTAGATTTATAGGGAGGCAGCAGATACCCTGTAATTACACCAGGCTCGACCTCCGGGGAATCTTGAATGCAAGGAGGTGAGGGGGGAGAGCGGGAAGGAAGCAGCAGGGCAGCGACAAGGGCAGGCGGGAACCCCTGCTCGGTCAGCCCTGGCCTCAGCCTTTCCGTCCCAGGCATTGGTGTCTTCCTGCGAGCGCTCACAGGCTGTGGGTTCCAGGCCGCTGGTGCCTTTGATAGACGCACGCGCACACACTGGCACGCATGCCCCGTCAGGAGAAGCTGAGCTCAGGGGAAGGAGGTCACAGTCCCTGAGCAGGGCAGAGAAGGATCAAGAAGCCCCTGAGCTTCATGCAATCACACATCCAACAGACATTTAGTCCACACTTGTGCTTAATGTCACACACTTCATGAGGCCTTGGAACGGGGCCATGGACGTGTGCAGGTTGTGCCCTGAACAAGGTACCCGGCTAAGAGGGCACTGGACATATGCCCCAGTTCGGATTGCTGCAGCTCCAAGGAATAAGACCTGTTCCTTCTGGGACCACCCAGGGACAGGTCTCTGACGGCCTCGCACGAAGGTGCTGAGCCTCGGCAGCCGGAACCCCGGGAGCAAATGGGCAGCCTGCAGGTCAGCTCAGAGTGTTAAAAACTGTGAATTCAAAATACTCTTTTCCTTTCCAAGTGCTACCATTCTTATGATTTCACACTCAATTTACACTGGCTCCTGGCCCCTAATGTGAGTTTGAGACCCCAGGAAGAGCGCTAAGAGTGGTGATAGGACTTGCAAAGGATGACATGGGACACTGAACATGGAAGCCAACACAGACCCCCATGGGAAGATGTATGGCAGGTGGCAGAGTGACTCCCGAAGACGCCCACATCCTAGTCCAGGAGGCCAAGAGTCTGTTGTGTTATGTGGCACATGGGAATTAAGGTTGCAGGTGGAATTAAGTCACCAATAGATAAGCTGGGTTTAAGATAGAGAAACTATCCTGGATTCCCTGGGCGGGCCCCACATAATCACATAGAATTGATTCTCTTAACACAGACTCGGGAGGCAGTGGAAGAGCTGGAGTCAACGTGGTGCAACCTGAGACAGACTTGAGCAGCACCGTGGCCGTGAAGACGGAGGAGCCACAAGCCAAGGGATGCGGCAGTTCCCAGGAGCTGGCAAGATGAGGGAAAGGGTCCCGCCTTTGATCTTCTAGAAGGAAGCAAGGCCCTGCCAGAACCTTGATTTTAGTGCAGGGAGACCCATCTCCGACTTCTGGCCCTCGGGACTGCAAGATGATAAATTCATGTTGTTTGAAGCCATTAAGTGTGGTGATTTGTTATAGCAGCAGCGGGGAACAAGTGACCTTTAAGTCGAGGCCTCGGAGATCAATAGGTTTGGGCCAGCAGTGTTTCAGGTGAGGGAACAACACACACAAATGTCATGCCTCCGTGTCCCTCATTTTGCCTTCAGGAGCTCTGGGGCTCCAGTTTGGTGATCCTGGGGATGAGTGTGGGACCTCCACATGGGTACAGGGTAGAGGCAGATGCTGCCAAAGGAGGCCGAGTCACCAATGAGTTATTTGGGGGTGCTAGTTATTAGGCCTATGCCCAGGACCTATCCTCAGCATCTTATGAGGTTCATCTCCACAGCAGCCCTGGGCTCTGGATCACGTGGTGGCTGGGGCTGGGCCCTGGAGTCAGAGTACCTGGCTCCAGTCCAAACTCTACCTGCCACTAGCTGTCCCTTAACCTCTTGTGCTACCATTTCTTCATCAGTGCAGTGGTGACATTTGCAGCACATCCTGGGGTTGTTCTGGGGTTGAATGAGATAGCTCAGGAAAAGCACAGGGACACTGTCTGCCACTGAGAATCCCTGGCTGTCATTGTCAGGTCTGGTGGACAGATGAGGAAACTCCCATACACCCAGACTCCTGGTGCTCATGCCCTTGTGCTATCCCCTCCCGTGAGTAGGGCCAGGACCCGTCACTCACAAGGTTAATAGCTGTCACTCCCATCATTATTCTTCACTCTACAGAACTACATCCTACAAGCTGGAGGAAGAGACTCTCCTTACAGGCCCTGCTGGGGAGACCCCAGAACGGTGACTATGGATGATACCTGGAGTTGAAGTTCACCTGCAGCAGACAAGCACCAAGACCAGGCTTCAGTCCTACCACGGCATGGACTTGAAGTCTGCAGCCATCTCATCTGGGTGAGCGTGGAAGTCAACTGCTCCCAGTCGATCCTCCAGATGAGAACACATGCTGGCGGACACCCTGTTCTGTGGAAGACCCTCAGAGGAAAACCCAACTAAGCCATGCCCACACCACGGCTGTGAAAAATGTGCGTCGTTTAAAGCCACTAAGTGTGTGCAAATTTGTTAGGATTTACACAGAAATAGATGATGTATACATCAGTAAAGTACCATGATTTTTCCCCATTTTACAAATGGGAAGTTGCCCAAAGTCACACAGCTGGCTAGAACCACAGCTAGAACCCAAGCCCAGGACTGCCCATCTCCAGAACCCTTGCTTTTTGTGACCACAGCAACCTGCCTGTCTTCCCCCAGGGTAGCCAGGCCATCTGCCACCAGCCCTTCAGGTTCTATCATCTCCTTCTTGACTTTCTGCTTCTCCCTTGACTCTCCATTCTCCTCCAGCCTCTCAGCATCTCAACTTCCTTTCTCCCCTCCCCTCCCCCTCCTTCTGTCCCTCCCCCCTCCACAGGTCCAGCAGACTCTTAGGAGAAACAAAGTGGGGATCCCACCTGTCCTAGATGCCCCTGCCGCTCTCCCCTGGCTCCACATAGAGCCTGGGTTCTTGTCTAAGGGGCCAGAGCCAGGAGTCCCTCAGGCAGGTCCAAGGCCCAGGCCAGCCCACTGCACATACCCCACACCGTGCCAGCTGCTCAGCTGGCAGCACAGGTAAGAAGTTCCAGTCCTGGCCACGGTGGCCCATCTGTAGGCCTCAGCTCCACCTCCCTTCCCATGAAAGAAAGAGGGGCTTCTTTAAAGATGGAACCCAATAAAATATAGATAAGCATTAGTCAAATGAAATTAATGCTTCCAATATTGTCTCAGCCTTGCTCATATGCATCAAGCCTTTATGAAGTTGCCGTTTATCACGTGGGGATATTGCAGTTATATATTAGCTGACTGTCTGGTGGCCACTCCAATGGCTCTCTCTGGACCCCGGGTTGCCCTTCACAGGCAAAGTCAGTCTTGCTGACATCCATCTCCTTCCTCTGCCAATGCATCCCCAGATGCTGATAAAAGGCCTTGCCCCCAACAACATATGAATATTTAAATGACAGTTAATTATTCAGCATATAATGATATTATTAGCATCCACTTTATTGCTGGCTGTGGGCCCAGCCAAGTCTTGCCCCACACCCAGGGGTGCCGAGGAAATGCTGAAAACCAGGCTGTGTCTGCAGGGACCCATTGTTATGAGGGGACGAGGTCAGTTCACTGAATGATCTCAGGATGCCCCACCTGTTGTGTCAGGCCCACCCAGCACAGGCGGCTCACAGAGGGCTCACAGCTCCAGGGAACCCACACACAGATCCCCTGCTGAGCACTTGGTGGGAGCACCATTGGATTCACAAAACGACCTTATGAAGTCGGGACCATTATTATCCCCCTTTTCTTAGAAATGAGAAAATTGAAGTTCAGAGGTGAAGGGACATGCACAAGGTGACATAGTACCTGAAGGAGCTAGGATTCCAGCCCGGGCAGCCTGACTCCAGAGCTCTTGCTGTAGCAGCCATGAGTACAGCGTGTGTCCCCATCAGCAGGAAGAAGCGCTGATACAGGGAGGCACGGAAGAGGCTCTGAGGCCCAGAAGTGAGGCCGAATTGCGTGGAGGTCAAGTAGGGAGGGCTGCCCAAGGTGGCACTGGAGCTGCACCTTGAAGAATGAACAGACACAGGTGGGTGGGGTGGGGGGACAGTGCACACAAAGGCATGGGGGGGTGGGGACACGGGTTTTGAAAATGTTGAGATCCTGGAGTGACTTCAACATGACATCTGTGCGAGTCACAATGGGAAGGTTTGGGAACAGATGGGGATGGCGTGGAAATCAGGCTGAATTAGAATTGGGATTTATTCCGGGGTCATGGGGGCGTCCTGGAAGGTGGTGGAAGACTACAGAAATGGAGACAGACTGCCTTCCACCCCAGCCTCTCCATTACATCTGAGTTGGCCATGCCACTTACCTTGATGACTGGGACATTAGCAAATGTAACACAGGCAGGATTTGAAAAACGCTCATGTACGGACCTCAGACTCTGGCTGTTCTTGGAGCACCCTGCAGCCCACACCTGGGTTACCTTGAGGGCCCCACCCTACAGCATCCTGTGCCATGTCCGTTCTCTCTCTGCCCACCTCCACCTCCATCATCTCACACCCCTCCCCTTAGCTGTCCCCCAGCTCCTTCTTCACTCCAAGAAAGAGTAACAAAAATAATGGAGCTGGTGGCACATGCCTATAATCCCAGTGGCTCAGGAGGCTAAGATAGGAGGATCAAGTTCAAGGTCAGCCTCAACAAAAGCAAGGTGCTAAGCAACTCAGTGAGACCCTGTCTCAAAATACAAAATGGGGCTGGGGATGTAGCCCAGTAGGTCGAGTGCTTCTGAGTTTAATCCCCATCATCATCATCATCATCATCAGAATAATAATAATAATAATAAAAACCAAAGGAGTGGAAACTGTGCCAAGAGCACCCAGCATAGAGTCCAGACTCTCACCTGTGTTCCCCGCCCAGCTCTGCCTCCAACTGCCTTTGTGAGCAGAAGACAGCCTCCATCCCTCTTTGGGCCTTAGTTTCTCCAAATACCTTCACTGAACTGTAGGTTTGTGCCCTATCCTTTGGATCCCCAGGATTAGGAGGCCTCCTCCAGCTGACGCTATACCTGCCCCACCTGTGCTTGAATTCTTGAGAGAAATATAAGACATGCCCATCACCCAGCCTACTTGGCCCTGGTGATGTCACGGGGAGACAGCCATTGACCAGCCTCTTCTCCAAAGACCCATCCCAGCATCCAGCCCCTCACAGTCAGCACTCAGGGCCTCCTGAGGATGATTGAATCTGGGCACCAGACTAATTCATCAAACAATGAGAAAAACCCTGGAGACAGGATCCAGGGAGGGAGTAGAGTGGTTGGCAGAAAGGACCCAGGACTGACTGAGAAGATTTGAGCATGAAGCTGGCTTGGCCTCTCCACTGACTTTGGGACCTCAAGCAAGTCACTTAACTTGCCAGAATACCCCCTGTGTAAAGTGGGCATCACAGCATGGATGGCAAGCACCTCTCATCTTGCTGGCTTCCCAGCAGTTACTTAAGAAATGTTCCTTTCTATCCCCACCCCTGCCCTCTCAGAGCCTCAGCTCTTCCTCGATCCAATTGGTCTGATCACCTCAAAATTTTGAGTACAGATAAGAAACTGTGCAAAGAACTGGTGTATAGTAGATGATCATTAAGCCTCATTTCATGTTTTCAAATTGAATGTCAAGAAAAAGCTCAAAGTAACTAGGATACATTCCTGATGCATGGCAAATAGAAATACACAGCACCTAGGATCTGTTCTTGTGAACAGTGTCTAATCTGAATCCAGTTAAGCATCTAAGACAAAATTCCAGTTTACACACACACACAAAAAAAAAAAAATGGGTTGTGGAGAAACAAGTTAAATGACATCAACAGGAAACAATCAGATAAATTGAGTGTGCAGAAACTTCTACAAGAAAACTGGCCTAGACATGAAAATACCATATGACACAGATATACCACTCCTTGGTATTTATCCTGAAGAATTAGTTACTTTACTACAGTGATTCATGCATATGTATCATGTGTTCATAGCAGCACAATCCACAGTAGCTAAACTATGGAACCAACCTAGATGTCCATCAACGGATAAATGGATAAAGGAAATGTGGTATATATAAAGGGTAGAGTTTTATTCAGCCACAGAGAAAAATGAAACTATGTCATTCACAGGAAAATGGAAGGAACTAGAAACCATAATGTTAAGTGAAATATGCCAAACTCAGAAGGTCAAGGGTCATATGTTTTCTCTCATATATGAAAAAAGAAAAGAAAGTGGGGGCAGATCTCCTAAAAATTAAAGGGAGATCAATAGAGGAAAGGGACCAAGGAGTGGAAGGTGTGGAGGAGGGGAAGTGCTAGGGAGTGATACTGGCCGAATTATATTGCTGTATTGTGTGCCTGTACAATGATGTAAAGACAAATCCCATTATTATGCACAACTATAATGCACCAGTTTTTTAAAAAGTGGGGGTGGGGGAAGAAAGCCAGCCTAGAATCTTCACAACATTCATGCAAGAAGAAAAAAAACAAGAGCTTAAGGGCCATTCTGGATTTTAAAAGATCAAATGCAAAACATAAAAACATATACCTTGGTTGGATTCTAGTTCAAATTTTATATTGGAAAACATTGTAGGATAATTGGGAAATACAACTGTGAGCTGCATATTAAACGATGTTCTAGAACTACAGTTAATTTTCTCCTGTGCTTTAATGGCATTGTGGATATGAAGAAGAATGTCCCCATTCTTAAGGAGAAGCAGGAGACCTGTTTAGGGATGAAAATCATGATGTCGACAACTCATCTGCAGATACCATACAGAACAGAGAAAAATGAAGCAAACATGGCAAAATGTTTAAAAATACGGAGCCTAGATACCGGGCTTAAGCATCAAAACAGGACTCTTCTTTCAACTTTAAGTTTAAAAACTTCCAAAATTAAAAATTGAGGGTCAGGGGGAGAAAACCCAGGAGCCAGAGTGGCGGAAGCATACTCGGCCAGCTGCAGAGCCCCTGCCCAGCCAATGCAGCTGGCCATCCAAAGACAAGGGCTGAGTCACCATTGGAAGCGGTCCTTCCTGCCTTGGCTCCAAGCTGGAGAGGGCAGGGGGTTGGGACCCAGCTGCAGCCCCATCTCCCCCCACAGCCCTCTTGGAAAGGTCAGCTCCCCAGACATCAAGGAGGGCCCTGTCCCTGGGGGAGGATGGAGCAAGAAGTGCTCTCTGTGAAGCTCACTGCTCCCTGGCTGGGAGGTGACCATATGGGCACTAGCCCTTTAGGACAAAAACACTCTTGTTTTTGCCTGTCTGAGCATTAGGTCCCCGGTGCAAGAGTCGCCTTTTGGTTCCATTTCCAAATGCTCCCGTGGCAACTCCTCCCCACCTCCCTGTGTCTGCTGGAGGATGGGAGGACAGCTGCATGGGTCAGGGCTGTGTTTGCAGCTCAGATCATAGGGATCGCCAGCACAGCAGAGCCAAGAACTTGAAGACGCGGTAAGGAGGAGGCCTCTACAAGACAGAGCTGGAGAATGGCTCAGACCAAGTGGAGGCAGCAGGGAGGAAGGACCTGGATAAATTTTTCAGGGACAAAGATCCCTGGTGACTCTGACCCACCCAAGAGACTCTGGGGGCTCCCTATACAGCTTGGATCCCCAAGGCATTGGTCAAATCTCAGAATCCATGGGAGGGGACCCTGAAACTCATTGAGTCTAGGGGTAGGTCTTAGTACCCTACTGGATCTCAGTGAGGACACATAAAGAGATTGACCAGCGCAGCTGAGAACCATGGCAGCTAGGGCTGGCCAAGCCTTGCCACGCTCCAAGCACTGTGCTGAGCATGGTCTCTGCACCACCCCTGCTCGGTGGTACTAGTCACTCTGGGCTTACTCTTTAGTTTTCACTACAGGATGGGAACCCCACTTACTCCCATGGCCGGGTATGTGTGGGCAAAGAAGAAATGGCATCCAGCTCATGAAATACAGTGAACTCAGACCTGTACCCAAGCAGATGATCACTCCTGTCCACAAAGAGGACATTTTTCCTCTGTAAATCTCTCTAGCTCCAACCCAGCACATTAATGGGCCATTAAAAACCCAAGTGTAGGCCATAAAAAATCTTACTGGACATGTTTCCCGTGGTATATTCCACGAAAGGGGGGTTCTAAGGTTAAATGAGCTTAGGAAACTATGGACTATGGTCCCCTCATGGAGGTTCACGAGGACATTATCACCTTAAGGACTCTGAAGGTTCTGGGGTGAAAGAGCCCTGTGGTTCTGTGTACCTGATGCTTCTCAAAACCACTTCCCTCCTGACCCTCCGTCTCAGCCACACTGCTGGGGTTCTCCTAGGGAGTCCTCATTTAGCTTGTGGAACAAATCGATCTTTTGCAGCACCCTGCTCACCTAAATTCTTCCTTACTACATGGACCAAGCTAAAATTCCATTCGATGCAAGCACGAAGTTACCCCAAATCCCCAGAAAAGGCAGGCCATGGGGGAAGGAGCCCTTCTGTGATGGGATAAGGGAAGGAGAGAAAGGCAGGGTGACTTGGGACGATGGGTTGGCAGTTCTGAGGAATGATGCAGTCATGAGACTAGTGGTTCTAGGGACGGCTCAAAGGTCCCTCTTTTTAAAATTAGACCCCAACTCAATTGGAACAAGGAAAATTCTAGCATGAGTCAGCGTCTAACCAGGAAAACATCAACCACCTTTCAAATGCATAACAGAATGAACTTAATGCAGGGAACTGGTGACATAGGTGAGAGCTGGGATGAAATCCAACCAGGTGAACAGGAAGCAAGAAGCCATTGCCATGTCTCTAGCCTGGAGAGACAAAAGGAGAAGGCGGTGTCACTGAAGCCCATGGGTCTGGGCCCCCAACAGAGGAACTACAGAACATGGGGGAGCTAGAGCCATGAAGGGGATCTGCCTCTGCAGGAGAAGCCATCAAGGAGGGAGAGAAGACGAAGAGCCTGGAGTCTCTCCTCCTCCAACATCCAGGCTCTGGCCGATGCCTCTCATTGGCCAAATCCAGCCCAAATACCACTGACCAAGGAGCCTGGAAATGCAGCCCGGGGATCAGCTCCCCACACACAGAGCAGGGGAGACTGCAAAAGGGATCCAGGTGCCACAGCCTCAGGAGAGCACACCCCGTGGTCACGATGTTGCATGAACTCTTGAGCCTCATGCCTTTCTCCACAGGCTCCCACAGGAAAGGAGGGGGAGGAGGTGCAGGGGTCCTCCAGTCCCAGCCTGAATGTCCCCAGTGCAGGCAAGTGACTCCACTGAACACAGGCAGAGATGCAGAAGACAGACTCATGTGGGGGTCTGACAGCAGCCTCGCCACATCCCATCTGCTGTCCAGAGCTTTGACCTTGGGTTGGCTTCAAAATCCAGCAAGACCCAGGCAAAGGACACCTGAAAATGTACACACTTGACCCCTGAATTGTGACGACTCCGCATTATCATAAGGTCGTGACAAATTCCATAGGTATGACACATACAACTTCACATGTTCTTCAAAATAATCAATGAGTGCTGAACAGGACCAAGGTGCAAGTCAGATTCCCCAGGGAACTCTGTAGGGTGGAGATTTGGGGGAAGAGAGTTTATAAGGGACTCAAGGCCTCTCAGGGCTGAAGGAAGCAGGGCTGGGTAGAGGGAGAGTTTGAACCGTGAGGCAGCAGGGGCCTCAGGGGACCCTTAGATCTCTGGGACTTGGATAGGACTTTGGAGAAGGCTTGGATCGAGGCCAGGGAGCAGGCCTCTGTCTCCTTGCACAGCCAGTCCTTGAGTGTGGACTGACCCCAGGGAGGAGGCATAACCTTCACCCAATAACTGTTCCCAGAAAGGGACTCAGCTGGGAGCAGCCCACACTGCAGAAGCTGGGGAGTGAGCCCTGCACCCTGAAGAAGGTTCTGGATCACACCACTGCATCCATTGCCACTACACAGAACCCAGAGTTTTCCAGGGATAGGGGCCTGAGCGTGGTGGAGGGTTTGGAGTTCTAATTTTGCCTTATTGTTTTTCTTTATTTATACATCTCATATAAGTTGAAAGGAGAAGGGGACACTATACGATGGCCAGTCATGGGGTCTGAGGCCCAGCATCTGAACCAAGGATTTCCCACCCACAGTCGTGATACCTGGCAATTCATCATTACATGAAGAAACAAAAAATACACAGATTTATAAGCCATTTACGTATGCTGGAAGGGTTCTATCCCCAAAGGGTGAGGGTTTTGGAGCTGCTATACAGAAAACCTTGGGGGGTTTTGTTGTTGTTTTATTTTATTTTGTGATTTTTCATTGTTTGTTTGTTTGTGGTACTGAGGATTGAACCCAGGGGCACTTAACCACTGAGCCACATCCCCAGCCCTTTTCAGGCCAATAGGCTACACTGGGAAATGACATTGTCCTGTGAAAACCTAAATTAATTATGATGCCCCGATCCATCCTCCACCCCACCCTCATAGCTTGGCAGGCCAGTCACAATCTAGCCACGGGGAAGGAATTTGTGTGTAGTCTAGATTCCCAAGTAGACAGTCGAGCAGGCTGCCAGCAGCATAGAGGAGAGAGATCACCTCATCAGAAATACAGCTGGTGTAGGTGTTGCATTTGAAGTTTGTACTTTTCAAACCAAGCGTGGGAATCCGTGGCTGTTAGCATTAAAGGACACGACCCTCCTGGTGCCAACGTGTGGAATTTGATACCATGGGACCCAAAAAGGATACTCAACCGAAGAAAAGGGTCTTCATTCAGCTATCTATATCCTGAGCACCAGCTGTATGCGAATATTCAAAATACAACATAGAGCAAAGGGATATGGCCCTACCCTCCTGCAGCTTACGTGCCTGTGTAGCAGACACTGTAAAAATCAATATCAGGGGCTGGGGCTGTAGCTCCGTGGCCGAGCACTTGCCTAGCATGTGTGAGGCGCTGGGTTCGATCCTTAGCACCACATAAAAATGAAACAAATAAAGGCATGCTATCCACCTACAACTACAAAAAATTATTTTAAAACAATCAATATCACAGACAGAGGTAGAAGGACAGCTCTCCTAAGTGCTATGAAGAAAAAGGACCAGAAGTGACTTCAAGAGCTTATAACAACAAACCTGACTCAGTCTGAGGACTCAGACATAGTCCCCTCATTAGGGCTTCATCCCCCCTGAGAACAAGGCCTGGAAGCTAACACCAGGTCCGACTGGGCAGCACTGGGACATTTTTATACACCTGCCTATAACCATGTCTTTTCCCATATGTGTTACACATAGGTGTGTAGGGGTGTGTGTGTGTGTGTGTGTGTGTGTGTAATAAAATACATGTCTCTCTATAGATCTCTGCATGCATGCTTGAGTTAACCTTGTAGTAAATTGTATGTCGTTCTCACTCCAGAGCAGGTCGTGTGGGTCCCCGTCAATCCTCTGTGGTCCTCTACCTAGGCAGCCTCTTCACATACTGTCTGTGATTCCTGGTGCCCAGAAGGAGCAGAGCAGGCAAGACCCCTGACCCAGAGCAAAGCTGGAGCCAGGGAGAAGCCTGTCCCAACGTGCCCTGGGCTGCGCCTGTTTGGGAGTGTGTGGATTTGGCCGGGGTATGTCATCAGTTCGGTGATGGAGGCCGTGAGGGCGCATGGGTCTCCAAGGGCCTCCCCGTGCGTGTGTGCGTGTGCACACGGTGTCAGCACCCCAAGCACGGGCACATGTGCTTACGTGTGGACGCTCCGTGTTCTGCGAGAAGGTGGGTGGAGGGAGGACCTAATTTTCCTGGGTTGGCGGTTTTGTGGCTGGATGCCTCTGGGAGTGGGGTGCTTGCTGCTCGTCCTGGTGTTCCTTACAGCCGTTTTGCCTGCAGCGGTCACACAGTTGAAAAATCCGGGTCCATGTGACTGCTCCGAGACTCTGCGAAGCAAACGGGGAGGACTCGTGGCCATTTTGCAATTCCTGCTCATTAGACATGTCTGGGGCCTTGTGAGTGAGCTCTGAGGATAAATAAGTATAAATATTATATTTGCCTCCAGGTTATCTTTAAAAATGTATTTTCCTCTCCCTCTACCTCCCCCCCAAACCCCCCCTACAGCTGTCACTGCCTCCTGAACGCTCCTGGGTATCAGAAGCGCCATCCAGAGAGTCTAGGGCCCTTAGCAAGTTTATTTTCTCTCCCTGGGCTGGCCCCATGGCCCAGTTCCTGGGTGGCCAGAGGCAGCCTGGCACCCTATGAACTTCTTGGTGGCCCCGGAGCAGGACCAGGGAGAACAGGTGTGACCATCCTCCGATGCTGGGAATCTAAACCTCCAAGTGACACAACACAGAGCTGATGAGGGGCTTTGTCCTTACAGGGTGGGCACAGCCAGAACCACAAAGCAGCTAGGGTCAGAGCCAAGGGTAGCTGCATCCTCAGCTGCCATGATGTCACCGCATAGAAGGGGCAGAGCTTTCTTATGGGCAGAGCTGGCCCATCAAGCTTTGGACAGCCATGAGCTCCAGCACCTACTTTGCTGCAGGACAACTTCCATGAGTCCCCAGCCCCTGCTGCCCTGCTCGGGGGCTCCCACAAAGAAGCCACTCTATCTGCTCATGGTGGCCTTTCAGGGGTCCAGAGAAAAACAGGATTCACTGCCCAATCTTCTCCAGGCTGAGCTGCCTCAGTCCTGCCTCATGGGACAATATTTCCAGTCCCCTTACTGGCCCCAACCTCCAATCACTGTGCTCTAAGTGAGTCCCGTCTGCACTGTCATCTAAAATGTGTGACACAGCGAGATCCGCTCCAGTGTCCAACCAGACTAGCAGAGCACATGCTGCCCCAGTCATTGTGGGAGACACTGTGTTGCCTCCCTCTGGTCTGCCCAGGTCTCGGAGACCTTAGATTCTCTGTGGGGAGGAGATTGCACAACCACCTGAAAAATGTCAAATTGCATAGCATGAACACCGACCATGGGTTTAAATCATAGTAAAGATAGAGTCATTCTCATTTTGCAAATGAGGAAACTGAGGCCCACAGTGGCTGAATAACCATCCTAAGTTCACACAGCTGGGAAGAAGGAAAGAGAGACTTTGAATCTGGGTCTTTCTTACCCACAGTATGCTCTAATCCCAGCTCTCTACACCAACTCTGTACGAAATGAAATCTTCGTAAAGATGGAGTGGAATCTTCATCGAGAACACAGCCCAGCTGCTTATATGGACTCCTGTCAGTAAAACAAGGGGTGTGGGAGCTTTGAAATCTCCACATGGAGACCAGGACTCCTCCGGCATCCTGTGAAGAGCTGAGGCATCTGTTCTCATTGGAACATGACTTGTCTACACCCATTATCAGCACCCAAGGTCATGACTTATGACTTGCTGGGCTCCCTGTGCTGTGACCAGAGGCCATGGGCTATCTATCCCAAGCTTGAAAAACAGAATTTGCATAGTAAGAGGAGAAGAAACTCATTAAGGACATGACAATTGCTAGAAATCTCTCAGCCCCACCCGTCCCCTCATAGCACATGGGGAAAACCATGTGCTATGAGAAAAGGGAAGAGGCCACACGAGTTTCAATGCTACACTGGTACCCAGAGCAGCAGTGGATGGATTCCATCCCGTATTCCAACGGGAATGAGGTCATCCATCCTCTTTGCCTCTTAGAATCACATGTGGCAGAAACTACTGGCTGCCTATACAATAGCTCTGCCCACACCTTCCTCCTCGATAACAGGATTCAGAATTTGCTGAGAAATCAAACAATAATGAGTCCAGCTCCAGGGATGCGTCCTGACTGGTCTAACCAGTCTTGATAATCCAATCCCCCTTTGCCAGTGGGTGACCTAGCCCAGTACTGCGCCATGGCGTGGAAAGGTCTGCAGAAGTTTAAGGAAAGAGACGGAAGGAGCATCTGATCCTTCTCGTGCAGACTTAGACATGGAGGCGTGATTGGTCCAGACTGCTCCGGTGTCAACCCCCGGCCCGATCACCTGTAAGCAGCTGCGAGATCACCTGCTGCAGCCATATTGCCAGGGTGAGAGGAGACATCGCCCACATTCTGAGGGTAGCAGAGTGAAAACCTGGGAAGAAACCCGATGAGATTTTTTTTTTAGCCACCAGCTACAGGTGGGGATCTGCCCCCAGCTTCACAGTCTCTCTTAAATGAGGTAATAAATAGGCACATCATTTAAACTTCTTTTAGTTGAAGATTCTACTGCTTGACACTGAAACGTCTGTCATATTTAACTTCCATCCTATTCACACGTCAATGTCCTCATCTGTAAAATGTGGATAATGAAAGCCTTGTTCTAAGGCGAAGGGAGATGGGTGCATGTAAACACTTAGGGTTAGAGGTTATCATTATTTGTGCTAGCTTATGTCTAATTCCCTCCCTCCCTGGAGCACTGTCCTTTCCCTTGGAGAGAGTGGCCTGTGGCTGCTGGACCAAAGGAATAGTGCAGAAGTGACATGATGCTATTTCCAGGTCTAGTCCTCCAGCAGACTAGCGATTCTGCATCCCTTCTCTTTGCTCTCAGGACATTTCCACTTAGAACCCAGCCACCGTGCAGTAAGAACCTCAAGCCACATGGAGGGGCCACCTGTAAGTGCTCTGGAAACAGCCCCAGCAGAGCTCCGTGCCAATAGCCAGTGTCAATTGCCAACCACCATCAATTGCTAATCAGTGTCAATCCCTAGTCAATGCACAAACCTCTTGGACATCCAGCCCAGCTGAGCTCTCAGATGACACCGGCCCCAGACATACTCTGATTAGAACAGCATGACAGACCCCAAGTGAGAATCACCTAGCCAAGTCCAAGTCAACCCATGAGAGAGAAATTGTTGTTTTAAGCCACTAAATTTGGGGCTGTTCTGTAACATACAAATAACCAAAAGAACATCATATATGCCTGCTTCTCTGTGGCCACCCATAACTCTGACTTCATGTGAATGAAGTTTGTCCCAAGAGCAAATGGACCCCCAGCTTGGGCCCCAACTCTACATGACCATGCCAGTCTAGTGCCCAGTACCATCTTGATTTAGTCCCTGTGTCTCAGTTCCAAACTCCTAGGAGAAATATCTGATTGGTCAGGCTGGATGAGGTGTTCGCCCCTGAATGAGCCATTTGTTACTAGGAATGAAGGTCGCATGCTCCCTTGTAATGTTTGGGGATGGGGAAGGAGGGCATTCCCTAAGAAAGGACTGCAGATAGGGAGAAAACTCAGGTTACTTCTCTGTTGGCCTTTTTCTCATGCACCACCTGTCAGCAAGATAGCTGCAGCAGCTCCAACTACCACATCCTCTCAGGTTCAAATGTAGTAAAAGATAGCCAGACTCCCTTTACCCTCCAAAAGTCCTGAAATTCATCTTCAAACCTATGTACAGCCCAGGGCAAGAGATGCCTTGATTGGGCAAACCTAGACCATAAACTTCACTTGTGAAATTTAGAGCTGTTTTTAGTAGTATATGTGTGTGTGTGTGTGTGTGTGTTGTTGTGTTGGGGGTCGAGGGTTGTTATTGGGGGGTAAATATAAATCTCTACCACACTCACTAAATAGAATGGGGATTCCCAGAAACCTTAAGGGCAAGAGAGGATGCTCTGGGCAGTTGGGCCTGTCTTCTGGTCACTGGGAGGCACAGCCCTTGGTAATAAGAGTTGACCATTGCATTAACCTCTCCGTCTTCAGCAAGCTCCACCAGTCTCTCTGAGTCTTCAGGCAAAACAGTTCTGTCTTCCTCTGCCCTTCCTCATGATCCTGTGTCACACAGGATCAGAGTGGCCAGGCCAATGTTCCCCACCCCCTGCAAGAGGTAGCTGCCAGGTTGGCTGCCTCCTCAGTGGTGACACTTCCTCAGTGCTGATTATAGCACCAATAATAACATCTCTAGAAATCCACCCTGTCCTGCCCGGGCCACTCGGGATGAGGCGAGGGCAGGTCCCTATTTTCCCAGGCTTACTTAACCTTTCTACTTCTGGGTACTTCTCTTTCCCTCGAGGTCCCATTTCTAATCACATTGCCACCTAGAACGAGTGTAACTGCCTTCCAGTGAAGCCAGTTGAAACATTTGTCTCCTTGAGACTGACGATTACATGGCACGAAACACATAGCCACCCTCAGCCCCAGGATGGCCGCATGGTTTTCCAGCTGGCAGGAGGCAGCCGTTTTGGGAGAGGGTGAGGAGAAATGAGCATCCGAAACCTCCCGCTCCATCCTGGCCTCCGAGCCGTTCATCAGGAGCTGACGTGGCTGGCCCAGGGCCAGGGGAGTGAGTGGCTGATTTCTGTTGCATTAGAGTTGGAGTCCCTATGCAAACCAGAGCACTGTGTCTATAAATAAGATATTATAGTTAAATCAATATTGATTATTAGGAGTTAGTGTTATATTTAAAGCCATAAAACTGAATAAATATTATGGTAAAAGTGTCCTAAATCTCAAGGGCAAAATCATTGTGGAAGACAAAGACACGGGCCTTGGATTGATGGACCGGTGCCCCCACGTTCCACTGGCCAAGAGGAACTGACAAGCAGATGGCGACCACCCCTGGTGCGGAGCCAGGAAGGCAATTTGGGGACAAGTTAGGTGTGTCCATCAACCCATTTCTCAGCCATCTTCTTGGTTCTGTCCGGCGGGGTCTGTGTTCCACATAACACTGTGCAAGCCTCCTGATTTTCATGATGGGTATTAAAAGAGTGCTCTTTATTAAGAGGAATCATTTCCAACAATAATGACAGTATCTGCTTCCATGGGGACCCAGTGGCTTCCTTTGTTCTACTGGACAAAGGATAGGTTCCTAGCTTCTATCTCAGGTTTCATTGCTCCTCGTCGAATGAAAAAAAAAAAAGTATTTTTTAATGTACATCCTTCCAGTCATTTTTCTGTGTACAGGGGAGTACGGTATTTTTTTTTTTAATAGGAAGATACCGTAATGAAATGCCAGGCTGTGCTGTCATCTGAACAAACTAATTCTATTCTATATACTAAAATGTATTTTATCAATCCCTTATTACTATAGGTTTAGATTGTTTCCAATACTAATTAGTTTTAAGTTTTGTTCATTCTTCTTTTAAGAGGAACTCAGAGGCGATTGTCTCTAGGCAACTAGACTCTGCAAACTCCAGTTGATGAGCAGGAATGAGACCTGGGGGGGGAGCAACCCCAGGTCTAGTACGAGGAAGGGAGCCCCTGGCCCCTGACTACTGTGGACACAGAGGCGGAAGTGGCTGGATCCAGGGAGCCTGAGGGCCGTAAGGCCTCCCCACTCGGTCTGAGCCACGTGTCCCCTCACCTCACAGAGCTGGGAGTCCCCATGAGGCCCTGCACTTCCCCTCACGTAGCTGCTCATCAGGAGGACTTGGGGTGCCCTGTCAAGCATGAGCACAGCGAGGATTTGCCATCATGGCCTGAGTACAATTCCCATGTCCACCACCCCCTGCTCTCCAGCAGCTGTGCATGCAGAGTAGGCCAGACCCTTCAGCTATCCGGGGAGATTCGGGAGATGTGCCCTAACGTCCCCATTGGAGTCAGCCAATGCCTGCTGGGATGCTGCGTCCCGAGCAAGTGCCACAGGATCGCAGGGCCACTTGGAGGCTCACCTGGGCAGAAGCAGACAGCCGTGGCCCTGGCTGCTGAATCCCGCTCCAACCTGCTCCTGCTGAGAACTAGATTCCCCACTTCCCGACTCCCTGGAGTCCACGGCTTCCTCAGTCTCTGCCTTCCCCGTGCCTGGCATCCAGCCTCCTGTTCATCAGTGTATTAGTCAGGGTTGTGTGGAGGCTGAGAAGTCCCACAGTCCGCCACCTGCAAGCTGGAGACCCAGAAAAACTGGCGGTGTCGATGCCAATCTGGGTCCAAAGGCCTGAGAACCAGGTGCTTGGTGCAAGAACCTGACCGGGGTGGGAGAAGACCACGAGGTCAAGCAGAGAGAGCCAGTCCACCTTCCTCTGCCTTGTTGCTCTCCAGACCCTCAGTGGATGGAGGGTTGGGGAGGGTCATGTGCTTCACCCTGTCCATCATTCAAATGTTAGGCTCGTCCAGGAACACCCTCAGAGACACACCCAGAAATAATGTTGAACCCGCTATCTGGGCCCCCCACGGCCAGTCAAGTTGATGCATCCAATTAGCCATCAGGATTCATTGTGCCCACTTACTTCTGTTGCTTTTAGACAAGAGTCCTTACCGAAGTTTACCTCCTCCCCAGCGGCTCGTCCATCCTTCAAGGGTCAGGTTAAATTTCACCTTCTTTCTGAAGCTAATCAATCTGATCTCTCTACCTCACTTCCACAGTCCTTTACCTGTGACTCTTATAACACTTATTCTATCCTCTCTGATATTACAAGTCATTTTTAACATGATGCAAAGCCAGGATTGTGTTTTACACGGTCGTCGTGAGACCTTGGTGAATGAATGAATAAAAAAATGAATATGCACATCAATGACAATAGGCATGACATACTTTGTGTCCAACCATCAACTGACTAGCCAGTGTTCACAGGCACCCTGGATAGTGCTCCGAATTTAGCGGAAATGATAAATCACCAGCATTTCCATCTTGTACAGATGTGAGCCAAGCGCTCCTGGTCAGAACGCATGCCGCTAAATTGTCCACATTTCCTCGTGCCTTTTATTTGCAGTCAGCATCAGCAGTGCGCCTGGCTATTGTTAGATCCTAACTACTCCTTGGGTCCCTCTGTGATTCTATATCAGGCATCAGAAACCGGCCACCCGCGGGCCAAATGCATCCTGGCGCTTTGTTTGGCCCACGCTGGTATTTTTGTTTTAATTGACTTCAGTTGCCAACATGCAAAATTCAGGAGATGTCACATAAAATTCCAGATTTCTGACTTCTCTGGAAAACTCGGAAGGTCTGGCAACACCATGTTTAACTTCCTACGTGTCAACAATGACTGGAGCTGAGCAGTGGCAGCTCCCCTCCCCGGCCCCCCCATGATCTTTCCTGGAACCCCAGTCCCCAAGAGGCCCACTACGCTGATTACTTGAGGGGTTCCTGGGGACATACTGTCCTTGGTATCTGCTCACTGAGGGTGATCATTAGGAGTGGAAAGATGAAGCCTGGGTCCCCACCTGTAATCCCACACCCCTGTAATCCCAGGAGCTCCGGAGGCTTAGGTAGGAGGATTGAAAGTTCAAAACCAGCCTCAGCAGCTCAGCAAGGCCCTAAGAAACTGAGTGAGACCCTGTCTCAAACTATAAAAGGAAAAAGGGCTGGGGTGTGGCTCAGTGGTTAAGCACCCCTGGGTTCAATCCCCAGTACAAAAAAAAAAAAAAGATGGCTGGGATGTGACGTGGAAGGACAATGTCTTCCCTTTGAACCTGAAGGTATCCCGAGAGTCAGAAGTGTGTGTCGGTGTTTTATTTGGTGTCCCTGGAAATTCACACGAGCGACCTTAAGTTCAGCTGCCCGCACAAGTCGGGGGCAGCAACAAAGAAACAAGGGCAATTGGATTAGGGGGATGACCCAACCCCATCCCAGACGGCCCAGTTTGTGACCAGGACCCACCCAAGTGGCTCAGCCCCAGGCCCGATTCCAGGCAATAAGAATCTGGCCCCTCAAGCCGTCTCTGTGCCAGGTCAGAGCAGGAGGGTGGGACGGAGGTGGCCTCTCTTTTCTATGAAGGAGGCACGGACGAGAGGAGGATAAGGTCTTAAGGAGGCTGTGTCGTGTCCTCTTCCTCTCACCCCCAAACAATCCCACCCCACCACACCCCTTCCTGTCCACTTCTACTGCCCCCACCCACCCACACTATCACAACGGCCTCTCTGTCTCCCTGCCTCCACACTCGACCTGCCCATTCTCAACACAACACCCAGAGTGAGCTTTCTAAACCACACACCAGAACCTTCTGCTCAGCCCTCCCAGAGCTCGCTCAGCGCCTCAGAAGAAAATCTAATCCCTCCACCTTGGCCAGCAAGGACCAGTAGCTATGGCCTTCTCCGGCCTCTGGAACCCATGGCCACACATCCTCCCCAGGCACACTGCACGCCAGCTACAGCCAACAGCTGTCTTCTGTTCCTGGAACCCAACCAAGCTTACCCCCACCATAGAGAGTCCCCACTGGCTGTTCCCTCTGCTTGGAACATCTTTGTATGGCTGTTCCTTTTTGTCATCTAGGTCCCAGCTCCAATGTCACCTCCTCAGAGAGCCCTTGCTGATCCCCAGGAGTTCACCTCTGGTCACTTTTGCACACAAACATTCAATTTTACTTTCGTCACAGGACTAACACTACTGATACTATTTTTTTTAAATTTTTTTTATTATTTTTTTTAATTTTTATTTTTTAGTTGTAGTTGGACACAATACCTTTATTTTATTTATTTATTTTTATGTGGTGCTGAGGATCGAACCCAGGGCCTTGCACATGCTAGGGGAGCGCTCTACCCCTGAGCCACAGCCCCAGCCCCTGATGCTCTCTTGTGGAAATGCTTTCTTGACTGTTGAGGTCCTCCCCCTACGAAGACGCTGAGCCTAGGAGAGCTAAGCCCCTGTCTGTTGTGTTCAATCCTGTTTTCCCCTATAAGTGCCTCATAGTAATAGGAATAAATAGTTGTTAATTAACTAATTAATTATCCAAGTGAGAGTAGGGATAGGAGTCTATACTGAGGCCACTGCATCAAGAGTAAAATGGAAAAAAATAAATGAGAGGTCTTTAAGGATGGAATCCACAGAACCAATGATAAAGAGGAGATAGCAAAAGCTTGGGGTGTGAACAGCTTGGTGGGTGGTGAAATAACTCATCAGTATTGGAAATTTATGGGCTGGGATAATCATGAGTTTCTTGTTGTAAGGTTGGCTGAATTACTGGAGGGACTTCCGGGAGATGTCCAGTCATACATGTTCGGGAGTTCAGGAAGCACACTTAGGCTGCCAGTTGATATCTGGGGAACTGTTGGGGCAATGAGTGGTGTTGGAACCGTGGCCTCTCCCTGAACGGGGTAAGAGGAGGGTCTGGAGCGCAGCCCAAACCATCGCCAGATTTAACTGGGCAGACAAAAAAAGAATCAGAACAGGACCCTGGGAAGGCAACGCTGGAGAGATGGGAGAAGAACAGGGAGAGTCGCTGGGGAGCAAAACTTGCATGAAGAAGGGGGTGTTCGCCAGCTTCAAAGGCAGGAGAAATCCTGAAGATACAGGCTGTTAAGGACTGCCCTTGAATTTGGGGATCATCAGGGGCCTCTTGGAGCCATCTCATAGTGGACTCTGGATGGACATCAGATTGGAGTGGGCTGAGGAATGAATGAATGCCAGGGCAGGACACAGGCACGATGATGGAGTAGGACTCATTGCATCTGGCTGAGAAGAGAAGGTCAAAAATATGTCAAGAGCCAGGGAGGAGAAAGGGTCAAAGGACAATCTGATTTAATGGGGAAAGACTGGCATGACGTAGCCCAAACTGTGGTTGCATGTTAGTCTACAACCCAGTCTAAGTTCCCTCCCAAAGGGCTGCAGATGACCTTTGCTGAATTCACTAAATGCCATCTGTTCAAGGTGCTCAGCTACCTTTCATGGTTTGAATGAATGTTGAAACTGTATAGAAAAAGAAGCCCTTGAGCCAGGTGCCAGGTTCCTCCACCCACACAGGCAAGTCAAAGAAGAAATGACTGTGAGGAGGAGGTGTAATGACTGACGTAGCAGATAGCATAGCCCTCAAAGTCCTGTGGGTGGGGGGGTGGGTGACACAGGGATCCACTTTAATGCTCTTTGAATCTCCCTGCCTGGCCTTGATCAAGAGATGCTTAGCAGAACCAGGTAATATTGACAGCACCAAGACACAGCCTGGACCTATTATCTGGATTCTACCTCCAGCTTTATCATCAACTATATCACAGCTATTCAGACCTAAGATTCCCCACATGGACTTTGGGGACGCAAACCCGGATCTTCCCTGAGGTCTTCCACCACTTCTGACAATCTCTCTGAAGCCAGTCTGGTGGAGTTTTACTCCAGCTCTGCTGCTTTCTACCTGTATCACCTGGAATGAGTTCCTCTTCTGAGCCTCAGTTTCCTCATTTTAAAAACAGTTCTAATGATCACCCTGCCTCTCAGGACTGTCGAGAGTGTGAATGAAGATGAATGGACCCCTTGGGATTGTGCCAGCTACCTAGAAGAGCACCTGATAGGTGTCGGTTAATGTTATTATGGTGGCCACTTGGGACAGCACCACCCCCAAGTGAGTGGGTTGAAGTGTGCCAACCTCATTTAGAAGAACAAGAGAGAAGAAACTCAAGAACAGAGGATGACGGACTTTTTCTACAAAGAAGCAGACAGTAGATCTCCTGGGCTTGGTAGGCCACGTGGTTTCTGTCTCCACTGCTCAACTCTGCCATCACAGCACAAAGGAGTCACAGACATGTCAACGAACAGATGTGATGTGTTCCAATAAAACTTTATTTACAACAACAGGTGACAGGCTAGATTTGGCCAGAGTTTACAGGCCCCTGTTCTAGAACAAAGGTCCCTGGGAAGAGGGATGGCAAGTTGTCCTCTCTGGTGGGTAGAAGGAAG
The DNA here is from genome assembly GCF_021218885.2 of Marmota monax. Taxonomy (NCBI): domain Eukaryota; kingdom Metazoa; phylum Chordata; class Mammalia; order Rodentia; family Sciuridae; genus Marmota; species Marmota monax. The sequence continues at coordinate 11,420,220 of NW_026694432.1, forward strand.
AAATCCTGGACATCCAGATCCAGGCCAGAGGTCTGACCACTCTGGCTACAAACTCACTACAAAGGATAGCTCCCAACTCACAGAACAAGCAAATAATAAACGAGTTTTGAAAATAATTAAAATTGAAAATTGATTGTCTGGGCCAGAGCAGATTTATGCAAAGGGCCCCTGCTCCACAGGGAGTGGAAGGAGGGTTTCTGAGCTCTGTGTTGAACAAGCTAAGCATTTTTTCAGATTATTCCCAGCATAATATGCCAAAGGGAATAGGCTCCATTTATTATTTCCTTAAAAAAATCAATGGGCTGAAACATTCCCTCTAGACCTATAATATTTATTTCAATGTTCTGTCAATAAATATAACAAGGTTAGCTTTCTATCAGTTTAGTTGGAAGAATCATTTGAGGGAAGTTCTATTTGTTAAGCTCGATTACAGAAAGCAATCAATAGGGGAAAATTCCCTGGTCAGTATAGGCAAGAAATATAGAGCTCAGAGGAGCCATCCCAGGAAGGAGATGAATGTCACTGCCCCATAATCCCGCCCTCCTTCCCCCAAAGGTAGGAGACGTGGGGGCCACCTTGAGATATGGAGTGTCAGACTGGAGCAGTCCCCATCTGGTGCTGAGAATGAAACCAAGGCCCAGAGACAGGGGCTTACTCGGTCAGAGAGAGAATCTGAACTCTAATGTGCATATTCTGGTCTTAGATTTCTCCCAGGTTGCCTCAGGTTGGAGAGTGGGATATGGAGATCCACGGTAAAGGAATGTTTTACTCTTTAATTTGCAGGACAGGGCTTTTTAAAAGACAGATCTAGATAGGATGGCCTCAGACAGGTGTTAAAATAACAAGAAAAAACATGTCCTCTGTGAGTTGGAGATTCCTGGATTCTTGGGGATTTAGGGGAGATAGTTCATCATTTTTCCTTCTCTCTCCAACACACACACACACACACACACACACGCATGCACACATGCACACACAGAAATATATGTGCACACACCTCCAAGGCTCAGGTAGCAGGTATGTGTTCTCTCTTAGATTTGAGTCAAACTTTTGGCATTGCTCCTAGCCTGAGCTAAATGTACCAACTCAGCCTGTCAGGAGAGGAGCCATGGGAAATATAAGATTTGGGGTCAGAAGACTAGACCGGTTGGCTCAGCTCCACCATGTTCTTGGCTGGGTAAAGCCATTTCCTCTCCCAGCTTCATTTTCCCATCAGTAAAATGGGAATAATAATGACATCCTACTCATAGGGTAGAAGGAATATAAGGAATGCTTGTTATTATTGGAAAGATTGGATTTTTATTATTAAAAAGCATATATTGAATGTTTTCCACATGCCAAACACTGAACCAAGGAGATTTCGTGCCTTATCACATTTAGTTCCCACAACACACAGAGGTAGATGATATAAATATCTCCATTTTACAAATATGGATAATAAGGCTTGGAACTAAATAGCTTACCCAAAGTTAAGAAAAAAACTAGAAAATGGTGAAGATTTGAACCCCAGTTATCCAGCTGCAAAACGTGTACTTCTAATCCTCTACAATCAAAGATGACAGTAGTTTCCTGATCTGGGAGGAAGGCATTGCCTTCCCCACTCCACACCCCATCCCTGAGTCACCACTGCACCCAGGAAAGCCAGTGCCCAGCATGCTTGTGGGTCTTCATCTCCCACCTCTGAGCCCCCATAATCTCGAACATCCAAAGAGGGTATTGGTGAGTCAGGTGAATTCTGGAAACTCTCCAAAGACATACTTCATCAGTAAGAGGTCTTGAACTTGAGCTAAGAGTCCCATCTAGAGACTAAATTATCCCAAACTGAAAATAGCAGCAACTCTCCCGAGTTATCACTGAGGTTGGATATTACTGGATGAATTAACTAATATAGTTGAACAATTATTCACTGAATTCCTACCATAGTGGGCATTATTTTAGACACTATAACTACAAATATGTTCAACAGCCGCTGAGCCTCAGTGCTGAATTCAGTATCCCCTCGTCACTCAAGCCAGCATCCTGGGAATCATGAGGCTCTGTCCCACCTCCTATGTTGCCCACTACTCATTTATTGAGTCCCTCGTAAGGCTCAGGTGATCAATCACCAGGCCCAAGTCATTCTGAAATCATTATCACCGCCTTTAAGCATTATTATTACTACATTTTGCAGGTCTATGGGAAACCCAGGCTCTGGGGGAAGTGTCCAGGAGGCCAACATCATCCAAGAGACCCATGAAATAATAAGCATCTTCATCCAGATTCACTGGGCTTAACAGGCCCTGAGTACAAACACAGTCACATTACTTTGGTAACTTGAAGGCCGAGGCTGACCGATGGCAGGAAATCTAGTCTTGAAGTGTTATCTTCCATTCTGTGTCCTTGTACTTCCCTACTAAGTAATCCTGGGACTCTTGAGGGCTGCCGTTAGGTTCCCACAAATCAGTCCTGACCCCTGCTCATCACAGGGAGAAGCAGCTAACTGCCACAGTGTTGGGGCCCAAGAGTTTTACAGAGCTGCCACTCTGAGTGGCCCAAACAGAACTGGAACTCAGTCTTCACTGAAGAGAGAACAGGTTCTCTCTGTTAGGCTAAACTGGAGAGGTCCCACTTAGCGGTTCTAGAACATTATGTTGTTTTGATCAAGGTCTACATATATCCCTTTTCTTCCAGAAGATAGCTGTGGGCAGGAGAGCCAGACAGGCCTTGTCTTAGAGCCACTGACCAGTCATCGAGAAGAAAATGGCATACAGACAAATGTGTGTGTGTGTGTGTGTGTGCACACTAAGGCAATTCTGAACAAATTAGCCTGAAATGAATAAAGGGAATTCTTGTCTTGCTGATTCTATTCCCTAAATACCTCCAGTCCATCGGCTTTTCTCTCTTCCCTACTGCCATCACTACACAATCCAAACCACCACCAACTATTAAAATTGCCTCCCAGCTGGACCCCCTGCGTCCACACTGGACCCTTCAATTCACTCTCTAAATCACCACCAGAGAGTCATTTGTTCAAAATTCAGATCTGATCACGTAGCCTCTTGCTTAAACCCCTTCAATGGATTCCATTGCACACAGCATAAATTTTAAAATCCTATTGTCTTACTGTGTTCTCTCAAAAGCAGACCCTAAGACATAGACTTGGATGTATAAAATAGTCCCCAAGGAACACATGTCAAGTATGGAGGGGGAAAATTTACAGAGAAGTTAGAAAATACTAGACACGTTCCTCATTGTCCCATCATGTAGCAGCACAGCCAACTCCTCCCTGGATGCTGGTCTCCTGGCCATGAGGAAACCAAAACCACTAGGAGGGAACTTTGAGGTTCCATGGAATCCTTACTATTTCCCCAGGTGGAAGGGCCTTACCCCTTGGGTCCAGGACCTCTAATCCCACAGAGCTTTAAGATGTGGATCAGAAGCACAGTTTCCCCAAGTTAATGTGTGGAAATGATGGTGAGAGGGCCCGATCCCACTCCATCCTGTGGTTCCCAGATCCGTATATTCTAGCTATTGGAACACAGCACCACTTAACGGCCTTTACGGTAGCATCCTGGAGAACAGAATCCCAAGCCTTGCCAGGTACCATTCCTCAAGCTGCCACCTTAACTCAGTTTTTAAGGACCCATTTTGACATTAGGGCCAGGTAATATGATATATAGTAGGACCAGTGAATCCCAATGTCACGCGTCCATTCTCATGGACTTCACACTTTTGCTGTAAAGTTGGGAGACTTGATCTGAGGTAAAGCTCTCTGGGATTCCATGTCACTAAATGAAATAATCTATAAGCCTTTGGATAGTGGTGCTGGCATACGTAGGCAGAGAAAATAAACCCATATCTGAGAGTTGGTCAGTCTCAATAAGGACGAATTGCTGCCCCTTCCAGGGCAATTGCCTCCAAGTGGCTTGTCATTCTCAAGGAGCAGTATCATGTGAAAGAGTTCAGCATTGGCCTCTACGGCTGGCAGGCCTTAGTAAGCAGCTACCTTAGCTAGATCAGCCTCAGTAAGAGGGCCTATGCATAGCTTCCACCATTCTACCATGCTCTTCTTTACATGGGCCTATTACACATGCACAGGAGAGCCGATTACAGAGGCTAGCTGACACCCAACAGACAAGTCCTGGCCATTCCTGTCCCCTAGTTGTTTAGTGCCTTTTCTACACCGGATGCTCTCTGAGGAGCATTAAGGGGATATAGAAAAATACAAAAATTTTGTACCCATTCCCATAGGGCCATCTACATCTCTTATCCCCGGATTCCCTATCCCTGGTCACTCAGAATTGTTCTTTCCAGATCCCTGAAGAATCAACCAAACAATTCACCTTTGCCCAATAGTCTATGTAGAAACTCACCTCAGACCTCTCCTCCCTCCATAAAGAGTTGATGACCAAACTTGACATTCTACCTGGTAAAAGACGTCCTCAATGCTTATCTTTTATAACCAATATATTGAACTGACCAATCTTTGAACCAACACAGAACGTTTCCCCCTCCACCAAGTGGCCATGGAATCTCCCGACAATTACTTGAGCCTCTGAACCTGTCTAGATCTGACTCCAATTTGCCAATCGCATCATACAATGGATTGCTGACACATCTACCCAGCCATAGGACTCAGATAGGATAAGTCTTTACTCTTTTTTTTTTTTTTGGTAGTTGTAGATGGACAGAATGCCTTTATTTCATTGTTTATTTTATGTGGCGCCCAGTGCCTCACACATGCTAGGTGAGCGCTCTACCACTGAGCTACAGTCCCAGCCCAATAACTCTTAACTCTTGATGAGCAGCTCTGGCCATATGATCACGTGACAATCCGTGGTCAAGTGCTCAGTCTCTGCAGGGGCCCAGTAACACCACAGGAGCTGGTTTTCAAGCACTGTATTTCCCTGCTAAAGAAGGCAGAGCCCCACTCCATAACTCTAGCTATTTTCCCTACCATTCTCTTCACAGAACTTGCCATATCCTCCATAGATACCTTTAATACTATTGTATTTACCAGGTCACATGGCCCTAGAAGTCAGGCAGGTTACACTACTGAACATGTAACTATACCCTCTTATGACCTAGAACCCATTCAAATATGGCAACCTCCAGGGTCACTCAATAAATGGGTCAGGACACTATTCCCAAGCATAGTGCTCACTGCCTCAAAACTCCAAAACAGACCACCACACACTCCAACTCTTTCTTAGTGGTAGGAGATCCAAGGAGCAAAACCTCTAAAAGCTTCACGTACATGTCAAACCCTGAGTTTTGCAGGGTTTAATCTCCCACCTCTTCACATGCGTATCTCTTACTAGGATGTCCAAGTATTTGCCCCTTGCCGTTTGCCAGGTTCATGGAGAATGATGTCATCAGTACAGTGGACTAGCATGATGTTTTCAGAATATCAAGATAATCCAAGATCCTTTAGACTCTATCGTGACAGAGAGCAAGGAAATCAACATAGCCTTTGGGCAAAGACAGTGAATATATATTGCTGTCCTTCCCGTGTGAATACAAACTACTTCTAATCCCTTTTTCTGATGTGAATTTAAAAGATCAAATGCTTCATTTCAAGTGCTGGAGGCTATGTTGATCTGTTCTAGCAAAGACACCATATCCAGCGCAGGAACTACAGCCGAGGCTATCTCATGTCATGGTAGTCCACTGTCATTACCTGTGAAAAATCTGGACTTTTCAGGGGTCCAACCAATTAATCATGTGGAAATGTGATGGGAAAAGGAAAACCAACCTCAAAATCCTTTGTCTTTGATGACGGCACTGTGGCAATGCCACAAACAATATGGAATTGCTTTGGATTTAATATCTTGGCTAAGGAGATAGCATGTCAAAAGGCCTCCACTTGGGCTTCTTACTATAATGGCCAAGAAAACCAACGCAAAGGTTTTGGCAACTATTAAGTATATCCATTCTAATTATATACTCAGAAATCAGGTGAAACACAGAGTCAGTGTGAAGGTCCATTGGACCCACTGTGAGACAGAATTAAACCAGGGGTCCCTTATCACCTAGCATCATTATGTCCCCATTCTAGTATGTGGCATTTGGATTCCCAGCTCAGACCCTGTTAACTTCCCTCAAAGTTCTTATAGTTCCTTCTTTCCCTAATGTTCAGATACTCTGATGAATAGCTGTATTTCCCTTTAGAGAAAGATTGAGGAAATATTTATTGTATATACTTGAAGTAGCATTGCCAAGTCCTTCCTCCAGGGGACGTGGCCTCCCCTCCAGCCAATGGGCTTTGGGTCTAAAAAATGGCTCAGAGCTGGAAAAACGGGTGACGATTCATTATCTTCTATTACAGAGGCTGCCATAAACCCTGATCTTTTTTATTCACCTGCTCTTGATCTTTCTTGGTAACAGAAGTCAAGAATGCTCTTGTCGGCTGTCCATATGTCTAGTCCCTTAGCTGCCGGCACAACCGGTCAAGCCCTCCAGCTGCCGTTTGGCTCTACTGCTTGATCCGGTAAATGAGTCCACCTCACCTCCATCAGTTACCTGTTGGCACCTGGCCTTGCTATTCCAAAATTCCTTCATTTCCATTTTCATCAGGGAGCCAAGTTCCATGGCAGCACCTCCTACCCTCGACTCTTGCCTATAGGAGACGGCCACTACCAAGGTCCTCAGTGGTGCTGCACACTCCTGATGAGTGCATGCCTTATTGCTTTCGTGAAGGGAGTGTCCTCCAAACCCTTCTAAAATATGTAGTCCACTAGTGTCATCGTCTCATGCCACAACTCTAAATCCTTTGATCCCTTCCACAGCGTTCTACCAATGCAATCCCAGCATCACCCTCTGATTTACTGCAGGCCCAACTCCATGGAGACCTCCCAGCAGCATATTTCCCTGGCTCTGAGTGTCCTTGCCCAACATTAAACCCTGACTCCCAGGAAAGTATTCCTTTGTCAATAAGCAACTTCCTGCCCTAGACTTATGTTCCCACTCCCACACATCCAAAACCTCAGGAACCACCTCTATATGTCTCTGCCTCATTCCTACTGCTACTCAGGTACAGTCCTGCAGCTCTTTTGGTGAATGAATAAGCTTTTTCTTCCTACAGGAGGATCTGGACTTCCTTGCTCACTCTATGCTGAAACCCAACTCCAGTTAGTTTCTCTACCTCAGTAGTGACCTTAAGAGCTCCACGTTAGGGGCTGGGGATGTGGCTCAAGCGGTAGCGCGCTCACCTGGCATGCGTGCGGCCCGGGTTCCATCCTCAGCACCACATACAAACAAAGATGTTGTGTCCGCCGAAAACTAAAAAATAAATAATAAAAAAAAAATTCTCTCTCTCTCTCTCTAAAAAAAAAAAAAAAAAAAAGAGCTCCACGTTAAAGATGGAGGACCCAGGGCTGGGGCTGCCGCTCGGTGGTAGAGCACTTACCTAGCACATGCGAGGCACTGGGTTCGACCCTCGGCGCCACATATAAATAAATAAATAAAAGATTTTTTTTTAAATGGAGGACCCACAAAATGGAAAGAGACCAGCTCCCTAATTTCCACTTGGAACAAAGCCACCATTTATCAGGATATTGATTGTGGAAGTGTGAAATAACTTAACTCTGTTAAGGTACTGAAATGTTGAAGGTTTTTCTGTCATAGCAGCTGGCTTCGGCTTTTACCTCCATATCTTAGAATCCAGAACTAACTGATCCAAGCCTCCAGAAAGAGAAGGAAAATGTTTCCAAAGGCTAAATTCTACTTCATACCTCCTCATTTCCCAGGTTGAACCTCCTCCCAAGGTGGGAATGGCAGTCCTTTCTAAGGGAAGCCCTGTCCCTCCCTACAAGGCTGTGATCAGACCCCAAAACCCCAACAAGACAAGCAATAATCCAATATGAACCCATTTCCCTACCTCTGAGTCCTTCCATCTTCATACCATTTACAGGTCCTCCCTGGCCCCAAGGTTGGGCAAAGCTGTGCTCTGCCCAGTTGCTTTTCATTGTCTCACCAACGTTTCAAAAAATCTCCCCCATGCTCACCTTATCAACCAAAATGATTTTTTAATCTAGGAGAAGGAAGAGAAAGATTCAAAAGAGAAGCACAAGGAAGACAGGTAAGAGGGCTGTTTGTAAAATATGCTACTGGGCTACCTCTGCCCCACAGGCTACCCAGTGGAGTCCTTGGGAGTCATCTCCCATTTGTCAGGGTTCAGGCAAAGAAGTGGCCTTGTGTCCGGGAAGGAACTCAACGTCTAGAACCTGGAGAAGAGGCTCTGGACCTGACTCAGCCACACTGGCCCTGAGTCTTGCCTGCTCCCTGGGTCTTGATTTTTATATCTGGAGATGATTCCTATCTCCCAGGCCACAGAGGTCAAGAAAAGAATCAGAGCAAACAATAACTCCAAACATATAGAAAAGAATAGGCCATCGCTGGTATCAGTGCTAAAGCCACTATCACTGCCACGGAACCACTGTCAGGACCCTTCTATCATTCATGCAGCAAATATACGGTGCATGTGCTGAGAATACAGGAATAACAATGAAGTCACGGCCCCTGCTCTCCTAGGGCTTACATTCTAGTGGAAGAAACAAGTGTTCATCAGATCATCAAACAAATTAGTGCATAATTACAAACTGGCATAAATATTCTGAGGGAAAGCAACACATTCTATGAGAGCAAATAAAGAAGAAGCTGGCTTAAATGCTTCTCTGAAGATGTAACATTTGAACTGACATCTGAAGCATGAGTAGGAGTTAAGCAGGCAAGAAGGGAGGGCGGGGGAAGAACATTCCCAGCAGATGGCATAGCAGGTGCCAAGGCTCAGCAATGGGGGGAGAGGGACATGAATTCACGTGGAGGTGGAGGTGAAAGGCCAGCACGGACCACAGGGCCATAGGGGAGCCTGCGGTGACAGGAGGCCAGAGAGACGCAGAGGCCTGGTCCTGGGATCTTAAAGACACACTTTAAAGATTCTGGTCTCCCCAGTAAAAGCAAGGGAGACCAGTGAAGGGATTACCTGGGGGAAGCCATGTGACCATGCTGGTGTTTGGAAGGGCTCACTCTGCCTGTGGGCTGGACCATGAGTTGAAAGGGACACAAAAAGATGACAATGGTGTACAATGAATCAAAATGCATTCTGCTGTCATATATACCTAATTAAAATAAGTTAATTAATAAAAAAAATATTAACCAAAAAAAAAAAAAGTTGAGTTAGGAGCCCTTCCCAGGAATCCAGGGAGAAGATGATGGAGGCTGAGACTGTGGGTGTAAAATCAACAGGACTTGGGTGATGGGTGGATAATAGGCTAAGAGCAGCTGCTGCTGACATCTTGTACTCTCCGCGTCTCATGAAAATTGCAAGGTTCTTTTGGTTTTGAACAATGGAATCTCATCGTACACAGGGGTTGGATTTGGAAGTCTGTGCATGAGGAGAATTGCACAGAGTCAAAAGTGCCCTTGAAAAACTCTTAAGCCACTCATGAAGTACAGTATCCACGGTGTTGTTTATACAGCCGTGGACAGAAATTTTTAGGCACACTAAAGTTAGGGAGCCACTGAACTAGAATAAAGAAAGCAACAGAAGGAAAGCCCATATGCAAATGCCTGAGCGTTCGAATCACTTGCCTTTAAGACAGCTCCTCAAATCCCTAGCCGTGAATGGGGGGATTTTTCAGGGGAAAGAAATGTACATATAAGAGGCCGGAGCAGGAATTTCTTTTTTAATATTCCCACTTTCCTATGGATTCCTTTCACTTTTAATATTAAGTGAATTATAACACGAGCACACATTAATACACAGGTCACTTATATTAGATGGCTTATATGTGGGATCCCCACCCCGACATCCCCTCGGGCCTCTGTTCCTTCTTTCTCCAGGGCCTGGCCCCTATCCCACTGTCAGACAGAAAAGGTGAGATTGCAACCTAGCACACCACCCCTAAATCTTGGTGGCTTACAACAACCAAGATCATTTCTGACTCTTACCCACGCAGTAGGGCTCTGCTCCTTGTATCGTCACCCGGCTGACGGAGCAGACACCATCTCAAGCATTGCTAGCACCAGGGCAGAGCGAACAAGAGCTCTGGAGGCTTTGCGAAGGGATTAAATGCCCCGACACAGCACAAGTCATTTCCAGTCACCACTCATTGGCTGGAATTCATCACAAGGCTTCACCCAACCACGAGAGGGCCAAGAAGTGCAGCCCTCCATGTGTTCGGCAGGTGCACAGCCAGAAATATTTGACAAACAACACTAATGACTTCCACATGCTCTAAATGTACAATGACAAGAGGGAGAAGAGACAGGCTTTAATTATTAAATCTGTGTTTGGATCCAGGGCCCTGCGTAACCACGTGGATGAATAAAATGTGTCCATTCATGCCCCAGGGGGCACAACCTGCGCCCAGAAAGACTCCAAGGCAGCATGTGGATGTGCTATCTTGGAATTAAAGAGCTGTCCCAATAGAGGCAGCTGACAGCCTAGGGCTGGGCTCCGCTGCCTCTCTGCCCTCTCCCAGCCTCTCTGCCCTCTCCCAGCCCCATATTCCTTCCAACAGGAGGCTGGAGCTCACTCTGTCACCAGAAGTCTCTGACAGTTCCTAGAAGTGCCTGGGCTAGGGACAATGGAGATACAGCTGAATCCTTGCCCTCAAGGACTTGCCAGCATAAGGACTCCTCAGTGCTGTGGGAGATGATTTCCACTGGTCATCTGCCTCTCCCTCTCATCCTTAGATGGATATGATGCTCCTCTCATCAGCAGGTGCAGCCTTGTCCCCCTCCCCTCGACTCACTGGGTCTTGTGACTTTCTTTGAACAATAGTGTGGCAGAAACAAAGTTCAAGACTTAAGAAGAATGGCCACTTCCACTTCCTTCCTCTTGGAACCCAGCGGCCATAGCATGAGGAAGCCAAAGCTAGACTATGAGGTGATGAGAAGCCTTGTGAATGGAAGACCTGGAGGGTGAGTAGCCATCCCAGACTTGCCCAGCTTTAGCAAGGCTCCCAGCTGAGTGCACGCCCCTGAGTAACCTAAACTCCTCCAGATGATGCAGAACTGCCCAGCTGAGACCAATCAACCCATAAAACATAGCAGAGAGAAAAAAAAATCAATCATTATTTGAAGTCCCTAAGCTTGGGGATGATTTGTTACACAGCAACATAACTGAAAACATAACCAAGGAAGCCCAGGGAAAGAAGATCTGAGAACACCTTAAAATATGTGTTAGTTTGGATTCTCTGGAAACAGACTTTGAAATAGAGTCACGTGAGATCTGTTGGGGCAAGAGAGATGCTCTGGAGAGATGCCTGTAAGAAGTGAGGAAACTGGGAAGAAGTTGATCTGAACGTAGCTTAGCGATCACTAATGGCTGGGGAAGGTGGGGAAGGAGGAAGGAGAGAGGGAGGGTAGATGACAGGTACCAAAACACAAGAGAAAAGGAATGAGTTCTAGGGTTCTCCATCATGGTGGGGAGACTGAAGTTCCCAGTGATATATATTTTATGAAGAACCAGAAGAGAAGAGCTCGAAGTCTCCAAACATAAAGAAATGATAAGGAGATGTAAATGGTAATTATCCTGATTTGATCAGTACACATTCTAATCGTGCATTAAGATCTCACACTGTGCCCGTAAATATGTACGATCATTACAGTTAACCAAAAACTTTAAAAGGGGGAGGAGGGGAAATAAGGAGGAGGAAGAGAGGGAGGAGGAAGGGAAGGAGAAAAGAAGTCTAGGATGGGACCAGGGGACCAGCAGCGTGGTTGTAACTAAGGCCCAGGACAATCCTAGGAGAAGCTGTAAAGATGGGAAGGAAACCCAGGGTTGTCCCAAACTGAAGCAAGGGGCCAAGACTTGAATCCCTTGCTTAGCCAGAGTGGGATGTGGGAGGCTCCAGGAGGGGGCGTAACTGTGGGGACGGTGGCTGTCCCTGGAGGATGAGCTTGAGCCCCCAGCAGCGGGTCTTCTCAGTAGCCAAGGGCAGAGGTGCCAGCCCTGAAGAGGGAAGTGGCCAGAAGAATACAAAGTCCCCACAAGAGGTGGTCCCATGGCACTTCAGCTGGGACCGGGACGTACTTGGCCCAGTGAGGAAGGGGAGAGAGTTCCAGGTAAAAGCAAGGGCAAGGCAAGTGTAAAGAACACGCAGGAAAGGAGGTGAAGCCATGAGTCACGGAGCGTCGAGCCATGAGCTTTATCCTGAGGCCACAGGGAAATACTGAAGAGTTCTAAGCAGGGCAGAGACTGGCGAGCTCAGTTTTAAAAGATTCCTCCAACAGTGATGCAGAAGGTGGACCAGCAAGGGAAAACCATCCATGAGCACTTCCATGAGCCCGTCCATGACGCAAGAGAGAAGCAAAGCGAAACTCAGGTGCTGCTAGTGAACTCTGGCTCCATCCTGCAGCGACCTCCTTCCTCCCTTGGCCAAGAGGTCAAGTGGCGACTTAACCCAAGTTACTGGCCTGGTGGCTGGAAAGGGAGATAGAAGACCCTGGGCAGGCAGGTTAGTGTGTTGGGGTGACGCAGGATGTGCAGAATCTTGCAAAACGGAAGCCTTGGCATCATCTTTAAGGGTGGGGAAGCTCTATCCTTAACAGGAAGACAAAGGACACTGTGCTACCTCAGAGGATCAGGGTATTCAAGGGAATCAATCCAAATGTCTCTGTCCCTTTGGGTCAGGGCCCCCAACCAAGCCCTGACCAATCAAAGTATAGCTGACATGCAGTAGTGAGAACGTAATTTTCTTTGGGTATCTGCTAAACTTATGATTCATTCCTGGGCCAAATCTCAGTTTTTTCCCTGCCCTCCAGCTGGATCCCAAATTCTATCTGAGGGCAAGAAAGTAGTCTGGCTTTCACCTTAAATTGGTAATTAATCACTTTTAGCCTCTCCTTATCTTTTCCCATGCATTCATCACCCCTGGGGGGGGGGGAATCACCTAATTCCATTGTCTTTAAAATAACTACTTCCTTAGAGAGCCTCCAGTGTCTAAGAGACTACACCCACCAGTGTGTTCCCCTCCACCAGTATCCCATGCACTTCACCACGAGGGAAATTTTTAACAATGGCACTGCTAGAGCAAGTCAGCGGCCATTAGTGCCTCCACCCACCACCAGCGACCGGCTCTCATTACCAGCAGGCCGGTGGATGATCCAGCTCCGAAATCCCATTTTAGAATCTGTTTCCTAGGAAGCACTCCTAGCACCAACTGTAGTAGTAGGTCAGGTTCCCTAGAAATAGATCAAAGACGGAGATTTGCATGCAGAGAACTTGCTGGAGAGTGATCTCAGGAATGACATTAGTAAAAGAGAAAGGGAAACAGGACCAGCCAGAGGGAGCCATTGAACCCTGATGCATTTGCAAGGAAGGCCTCCATGCTGTGGAACACTCTAGAGCAGGCATGGCCCTTTAGAGATGTCCCAAAATGAGTCATTGGATTGGAACTGCTTCCGGGGAAAGAGTGTAAACCTTGGGAGAGTCCGTTGCATTTAGCCAAAGGCAATTTGTGGGGAGTGACATCTGCTGAGTGTTATGGCCCACAATGTTCTCGATGGTGGGAGAATTGGTCCCCAGTAAGTCCCTTTGAGGGAAAACCTGGGAACCTAACCTCAGCATTCACTCTATCCAGTATTAGGGAACTCACGAAGAAGACCAGTGGTCAGGATGGTGGCTGAGGCCAAGTGCACCTCCACTGGATTTGACCACAAGGACGTCACTGGAGAGTGGGGAGTGAGTTCTTTCAAGGGAGCAATGGGCTAGAAGCTCATGCAAGAGGTAAAGAGTGAGCAGAAGGAGGGAAGGGAAGAAGACTCTCTTGGCCTCACTGGGGTCCACTAGAGAGAGACAGCTCCACTAGCTTCTCTCAGTTTCCTATATCCACCTAGTGCCTGGGACAGGTTGTCCTCTAGGAATGTCCAGTTTTGAATGTAGTTTGCATTTCTATTCGCAAACATGTATAGAGACACCTGGACACGTATAGGCGCATTCTGAGATTTCCCGAGGCAAGAATGGTAGCCATGGGTTCGTGAGCAGATCTCTATCCTCATTAGCCAAAACTTGACCCCTTCTATACAGATCTTATCTACAGATCAGGCTTCTGTCTGCCACCTCTCCCTTACACTCAGAAGGTCAAGGTACCCCAGCAGAAGCCTTGGCTTTGTCTTTAAGTCTGATCAGAATCCTGACAGCAACCCAAAGCAAGGAGGAGCCTTGAAAGTAACAACATCAGGGTCTGGGGTTGTGGCTCAGCGATAGAGTGCCTGCCTAGCACGAGCAAGGCGCTGGGTTTGATCCTCAGCACCACATAAAAATAAATAAATAAAATAAAGGTATTGTGTCCAACTACAACTAAAAAATAAATATTTTTTTAAAGTAGCAACATCACCAAACAACCATTAATATTTATTGAGGACCATCTTGTTCCAGGCACCTGCTAAGTGTTGTACAAATTGTTAAGGTTTGGATGTGAGGTGTTCCCCAAAAACTCCTGTTAATGCAAGAATATTCAGAGGTGAAATTATTGTATTAAGAGAGCTGTAACCCGATCTAGTTTGTCCTAGTTTGAATGGACTCACTGGGTTGTAACTGTAGGCAAGTGGGGTGTGGCCAGAGGAGGTGGGTCACTAGGGAAATGCCCTGGGAGGGTGCACCTTCCCTGTGGCCCCTTCCCTTCCTCTTTCTCTCTTTACCTCTCTCTCTTCTTCCTGACCCTGCCATAAGCTGGGCAGCTTTCTTCTACTGGGCTCTTTCTCCATGATGAGCTGCCTCACCTTGGGCCCAGAGCAATGCAGTTGGCCATTTGTGGCTGAGACCTTTGAAACCATGAGCCCCAAACAAATTTTTCCTCCTCTAAGTGGTTCTTGTCGGGTATTTTAGTTACAGCCATGAAAAGTTGACTAATGCACAAGTGTTAGTTCATTTCACCCTTGAGCCCTGTGAGATGGGTCCCTTGATTATCCCATTTCACAGAAGAAGAAACTGAGGCTCTAGGAAGTTAGTCAACTGGCACAACTGGTTGGTGGCAGAGCTGGGATTGAAATTCCAGTGAGTTCGGTGACAGAGACCAGCAAGACGTTGAGAAATGGGCAGCCTCAGTCATTCATTTAGTGAGTATTAATGGAGAGTCTACTCTCCCAGACACTTGAGAAATATCAGGGAGCTATACCCACTGAGACCCCATCCCTCATGGGGCTCCTTGTCCAGCAGGAGAGATGAATGATAACAAATAAAGCACATTGACATTTCCTCACTATAAGGGGTAGTGGCTCCTGTGGTGTGACACCCAGGTCCCCACTATTGCCTTGAGCTGCTCACTGCCCTGGCTGCCGGGAGTGCTAATGGCTCGTGACATTCAGCTAAGCTCCTCTCCAGAAGTGTCTTCAGAGAAGACAGCCGCCTCAGCTGTGGTCACTCCCCTTCCCTGGGAGCAGCCCACGTCCAGGGTCTACTAAACGGAGGGCTCTAAAGGCCTCTGCCCCCTCACCTTAATGCAGAGCAACTCTGAAAGTCATCCTGGCTCACAGCTCCCCTGGGGGTCAACGGAGACCTCGTTCGTGATTACATTTCATTTCAATGCCTCCTTCTGCCCGGTCCTGTTTTCTCTCCCCCCCACTGATCCTGATCTGAGAGCCTTCCCCAGTGAGCTTCCTGCGAGCAGAAATCTACACCAGAGTCTGTTTCCCAATACACCCAGCTGGGATGGGAAATATGCATAAACCCTCGGAAAAAGCAAAGGAAAACAGCAGAGTCGGAGGACTGGAAGGGCAGGGCCTGAAGGGGCAGCAGGTGAAGAATTAAATAGGATATTTAAGTGACCTCACTGATATGGGAGCAAAGACGTGAAGGAGGAAGTAAGGGGATTACCTAAGTGGAAATCTGGTGGAAAAGTATCCTAGGCAGAGGGAACAGCAACGAGGCAAGTGGGGCTGGCGTGGAGGGAGGGAGGGAAAATGTAGAAGTCCCCAGTGGGGTCAGGTGAAGGAGAACAGATCATATAAGGACTTACGGGCGACTGCAAGGCCCTTAACTTTTTCTTTGAAAGGAGCAGAGGATCTGGCTTGAAACCTCCCCTTGATGCTGCGTAGAGGGGGAGGGCAGAGGCAGAGAGGCCTGATTGGAGGCCACTGCAGTAAACCAGGGAGAGGTCTTGGGAGGGTGGAGCAGGTGTTGGCCGTGGTAAGAGGTCATCCGATGAGGGATGTGCTTTGAAGGGACAGCCAGCACAATTTGCCGATGGACTGCATGTGGAAGTGAGCACCCGAGAAGGGCCAAGAATGACTCCGAGCAATGGAAGGAGGGACTTGCCAAAAAGCAGGAGCAGACAGCAGTGAAGCACATTTGGGGAGAACCCGAACCCTGCTTTGGACGTGTTGAGTTTGAGATTTACAGAGTCACATCCGTAGGACTGAGTGGCCAGCCCAGCTCTGTAACGAGGTCTATCAAATAGGGTAGAACAAATGGGGCTCGGGGGCATGGTGGAATTGAGTGGCACAGGGACTTGTCTCCACAATCCCATCATCTGACCCCACTCCACGCTCCTGTGGCCTCCTAATTCTGTGAGCAACACAGACAGAGAAGACTCTCTGCAACAGAGAAGAAGGGTCTGATTGCGCGTGCTTGGAGATCAGAGTGTATTTGGAAATAAGACTGGGGAGTCTGCGCAAATAGAGCGTGTCCCTGTGCGTGGCGGTATTGATTATGAGAATGTACGTGCGTATGCACCTGCAGGCACGCAGGGCCAGCAGGGCCAGTGTGAGTGACGAAATGATGCTGGTCTGACACAGTTGTAGAATGCGTAGAATAAACAAATAGCTGCTAGCATCATTTGGAACCAAGGACTTGGGTCACCTCGAAGGTGAGGGCACCATGCCCTCTCAGCCACATGGGTCCTCTCGAAACCCTGCATGAAGAGTTCCAAGACATGGGAGATCCCTGCAGCTCCCCGATGTCCTGCCCTCCTGCTCCCCTGGGCTGCTCTCTGGCCCCACAGGGAAAACTGCCGACACAGCTCTGGGAGGGAGGGAAGGAGGGAGGAGAGTTAACTCTCCATTTGCCATTAAACATAATCAGGGAGAAATCTGCGTGCAGCGTGCTGCTCTGGCCGATAAGTGATTCCCCAGAACAACAGATAAAAGCCTGGCACTAAAAGTGCAGCCAGAAACGATGTGTAATTGGGATGAAAGAATCCTTAAATCTGCACGCTGCTTTTAACTTGGGAGGCTTAAATTACAATTAATAGTTCCCTTGAAGAAAGAAGGGGTGGGGGGGGTGTAGAGGAATTCCAAGGCCTTGAGCTCAGAGCACTGGGCTCCATCTCAGCTCTTCAGTGTTGGGGGGGGGGGGGCGGTGCTAAGAAATAAGGAGGGAGGAGGAAGCCGAAGGGGAGCCTTCTCAGGGTCTCGGGCACCCTGATGGGTTGCATCCGTTACAAGTTCCAAACCCACCAGTTTCCAAATAAGCTCATCTGTACTTCTGGACTTTTGCCCAATCCCCCTCACGGCATCCCTGGGATGTTGCCAATAGTCAAAAATCATTACCCCCATTTTGCAGATGGGGAAACTAAAGAGACGCACCTGCCCTGGAGCCCCGGAAGTATAACTAGTCCACCTGCAGTTCCAAAACTAGAATGGTCCCGAGAGTTCAGCCCTCCTCATGGTTTGCTGGCTGCAGAGGCCCAGAGTTGGGAGGGTGTCTGCCCAGCTTCACGGAACACAGCAGCGTGGAGTCAGTGTCGGGACCCAGGCCTCCTGATCCCGTGGCCACTCCTCCCTTTGCACCCTTGGCTGGTGAGCCCAGATTTCCCTGGAACCGGCCAAGCAGACCATTGCCCTCACCCTTCCTCCCACCCCTCCTGGAGGCAGAATGGGGGCGTGGCTACATTTACCTGGGGAAAGTTTCCATAGTCCTTCCCACAGGGCCTGGGCCTGCCCCCTTCACCTTGGCTTGACCAGGCCTGGGCACCCCTTCCTGCCCAACAGACAGACTTGCCAGCTCCCTTTCTGCCTCACCACGTGGACCATAGTGCCCATGACTTCCTGATTTCTGCTTCAGGTTCCTGCCCTGGGGACAGAGCTATTGGCCACGAGGCTGTGGACAGCTTCAGTGGGTAGCCACGGAACACAAACCAGAATCATGAAGCCGGCTGGCTGTCCTCCAGGAATGAGGAGTGTGGCCTTCAGACGACACCAACTAACAGTCACAGGGAGCCCAGCGAGCTGCCTGGGCACTCCCAGTGCTGGCTGAGGCTTCCTCTGCCGCTTGGTCTGGAGCTCAGACTCCTGTGTTGGCGGGAACTCTGAAGCACCCCACACATGAGCTCATGGGTGGCTGGGTGCCTGACCCTGCGCTTCATGGCTTTGGAATGCGTCCTCTGGTCTGCTCTGCTCCCCCATCTCGCCCCAGCAAGTGCCGCTGCCTGTTCTCGGTCCTTCAAAGCCAGGCAAATTCCAGAAAGGGCTTTTTTCCTAACACTGCCAAATTGTGTAAGCATGTGTGTGTGTGTGTGTCTGTGTGTATGTTGTGCATGCACATGCAAGCACCATGTATATATAAGCACCTTGTGTGCATGGGTGAGCTCACACGCACCTGTCTCTGGCACACATGGGCATATGTGTGCATATTTGTGTGCACTGGTGTGTGTTTGTGTGTGTGCATTCTGTGCATGAGTAGTTTTCAAAGAACACAGTGGGATCCGCTTGGGGCCCTGCGTAGCTGAACCTTATTTATAGCTCTCCTCTGTCTGGTTCGTTTCCTCTAACTTCCCTGCAGAATGATATGAATGAAAATGACACTATTGACTATCTTGGTAACCATAAAAGACCTTATAGAAATAAGATTTTTATAGTTTGTGGACTGGGAGAATCAAAAGACTAAGAGTTATGGACTCGGAGGATAGGAGAGAATCAAGCTGAGGCCGTCGGAGAGGTCCCTGGGTGGATCGTCTGTGGGTTTTTTTAAACAAACTCATATAAATAAAGTGATTGTCTTGAAAGAGTTATGAGAGCCCTGAAGCTGGTGGGCAATATCTCCATGGCCCCTGCAAAGGCGGGAGGGCGGGCGTGCTCTCCGCCTGAGAGGAAGCCCTCGCTTTATCTGAGTCCCTGCTCCCAGCCTCCCAAGAGAGGCAGAGGAGGTAGCGACAGGGCCAAGGCTGCCCTTTTTCTCTGGAGATCTCCAATCCTTGGCAGCCTTAGGAACAGAACCCTGACTAGCTGGTGTGGATCTGTGCACCCTGAACCAGGAGCCAGCCCTGAGATGGAGCCTGCAGATCCTGGAGGTGCAGCCCCCCAAACTTGAACAGAAAGGCCCCACCCACTCCATGAAGGCAGAGCCTTCAAACCCTGAACAGGGACTTCCTCAGACCCTCCCAGTAATCAACAACAGTAGCCCTGCAGAGAGACCCTGCCTCTCCCCAGACTGCTCCTGGGCAGTCCATTTGGGCAAAATCCAAACCCAGTCCCACTAAATCTTTCCCAGTACCCACTTGGCCTTGCACTTTTAGAGAGGAAACAGAGCTTGTCCTGCCCTCCAGGAACTCCCTGTCTGGTGGGGAAGGTGGAGAGGGGAAGGAAGGATGGCTAGGAAGGCATGTTCCCAATTGATGCCCAAAAGCCAGGGTACCCTCTCCCTCTCGGCTACCCAGAGAGGCAGGTACAGATAGAGAGTGGTGTTGAAATTTACTGATTTTTTAGAATTCTGGGTTTTGTTCATCCCAACAAACAAGATAGACATGTAGAGCTGAATCAGGCTCAATCCCAGCTCTAGAGATGAAGCACCTGCCCAGAGAGGAGAGGGGCCCTGGCACAGATCATCCCAGTACAGGATGTTAAGGCCTGAGTTACAGCTACCCAGCAAGCAGAGATTACCTCTGTCTAATCAAGGAGGGAAGAAAAGGGTCTTGAAGGACAAGTAGGAATTTGTTTGAAAGAAGTGGACACAAATGCAAGGTGCATTTGGGAAATCTCTTGGGTAACCAGCAGTTTCCTGGCTGGCTGGAAAGGAGGCAAAATTGGAAAGGAATAATAGGAGCAGATCTTGAGTCAGGGAGAAGGGGTGATCTGATCCAGGGGCCTAGGCTGTGACAGTGAAGTCGGAGAGGATCACATCAGAGGCAGAAAGTCAAGGAGAGATGGGACTGCTCCTCCCCAACCTGGATCTAGTCCTGCTGGTGGATTTCCCAACAAAGAATGGGATGCAGCATTGAATGGCCGAGCAGTCAGCAGCCCAGCTTCCCTGGTGCCTCTCCCTCCCTCCCCCTCCCATTTTCATCTCCCGACCTTCCAGCCCCACCCCAGCCTTTTGGGGTAACACCAGGTCCCTGCCCTCTTCCACCTTCCATAGGACAATTCTGAAAACCAGAGAGTAACTACTCAGCCCATTAGAAATAGCCACCAGGTCTGAGAGGCCATCCTGACTCCTGTCTCCTTTCCCTGGGGACCTGGGGACATGGGGTGAGGGCCAAGGCATGCCCTTGGCCCTTGTCAATGCCCTGACTCCTTGTCTGCAGGCATCGATTTCTCTCCTTCCTGACCTTTCAGGAGAGGTGCCCTGAATTCCAGGCCAAGTCATTACCAAGCTGATGGAGGAGACTTTGCGTAACCCAGCCCCCTCCCTTGCTCTGGCCCCTTCCATGCGTCTGGGCGCAGCCCATGCTGTCAGCCGGCCAGAGCGTGTCTGAATCGAGGCGAGCTGAGTGGGGCTCGATTCACACCGATTCAGCCGCAAGGAGAGTTTATGGTTCTTGATTACACCCAGCAGGGAAGCCTTCTTAGTGATGAGAGAAAAAATATTCAACAACCTGTCTTTGCAATGTACTGATCTCTTGGGGGGTGGGGGGATTCGAGAGAGTGATTTATGATTTATGAGTGAAGAGAAGGGCTTCTTTTCATTTCAGGACTCCCCCAAACTGCTTCAACATTTCCTCCTTCTCAACATTTGTTTTTGCTTTGGTGTAAGTTTGAAGCAAAATGTTCCCAGCCCTGTGGGCCCCTGCACGAGGGTGGCGGCAGTGGTCCTCACCCAGACCTGACACCAAGCTGGGACAGGACCTCCAGAGGTCCCTGGACAGCTCTTTCCAAAACCCTTTCTCTCCTTCCCAGCCCTTTTTGCCCTCTGCTTTTACCCAAACTGCATCTGCTGCACTCAATGCCCAAACACAGTGCCTGGCCCGTAGCTCTGGATGAAGGAGGGCGTGAACAGCAGACTTCACTCCCTGCACTGACGATCACCGGCCCTCCCTCTGCCCACTCCCTCTGCCCACTATTTCTGAAACTCATTCTGGTTTCAAATGATACACCACATGCCCCCAGAAAAATGGGATGCTGGGGTGTGTGTGGGGGGGGGTGGCATTTTTGGAGACAACATTTTTAGTTGCTTCTTAATTATTTATGGGAATTTTAAGTCACTGGAACCACAAGAACCTAGAGGGTGGTCACCGAGTGTGTGGAGGAAGAAGGGAAAGAGGGGTCCCTCACTGCTCCCAAGAACTCTGAGCCCTTTCCTCCCAAGGCATCAGAAAGGAGCCCTGAGGGTGGCACTTCTCCTGTCCCTCCTGTCCTTTCTGCAATCCCCAGGACACTCCTATGGCCCAACCAAGACCCCTGCTATTCCCTTTATGCCTCAACCTCCTTATTTTGGGAGTGGGGAGGGGCATTTCAGACGGATAAGAAGGCCCTCTTGTCTTTATACGAACAGCAGCATTCCATCCCCCAGGATGTGTCCTGGGCTCCTGTCCCCAGGCTGAGAGGAAGCCAAAGCCCAATTGGGGAGGGGGGCGTGGGTTAGATCCTGGCCGGCCGCCACCACCAGCAGAGATGCTAGGCTCCCATCCATGCTCCAGGAGATGGGTACAAAAATCTTCAAAGCCCGCAAGCAAGCTCCGTGCCTGCCCGGGAGAGAGGCACTGGGCACCCAGCGCACCCTGAGGCCGACTAGGCACTTTCTCCAAGCTGCCAGGGGCCAGCGGACCCCGCCTCCCCGGCCTCCCTGACCCCTGACGCGGCTGAGAACCCGGTCGGCCAGCTCCACTCGCCTCTGGCTCCGTAAAGCTTGGTACCCACCGAAAGGGGAGGGGCAGCGCTGCAGGGACGATGCCCGCGCTCCGAAAACTTTACACTGAAAAGTTAATCCACTGAAGCGTAGCCCAAAATAAGCGCACTGCCTAATGTGCCGGGAACTGCCGGTCGCAAGGCCAGACTGCGAGCGGATGTCTGCGCATCTCCGCCCGCCCGCCCGCCGAAGCCTGCATTTAGCGCCAGCGAGGGAGTCTGGGCTGGAGCGCTGCTTTCACACCGACTCGAGCCGCGAGTTTATGGATCTTGATTGCACCCAGCAGGGAATCCTTTTTAGTGATGAGAGAAAAAATATTCAACAACCTGTCTTTGCATTGGGTGTGTTGGACACACTTCCCTGCTTCGGAATCAGACATATGTGAGTTGTGGGAGGAGAGCTGCTGTCAGCAGGCCAGAACGCGCCTCTCCTCCCCGCTCCTCCCGCGTCCCGGTGCAGGGGGCGGGGAGCCCAGAGGGCTGCGTGTGGCCGGCCCAGGCCCGGGGAGAGGCCCGGCGGCCCCCCGCGAGGCGCCCCCCGGGCCCTGCGTGGCCGCCCGGCCGGCCCGGCTCCCGGCTCGGCCTGCGGTGCGCGTCTGGGCGGTCCTCCGGGAGCCGGCGCCCGCGTGGGGCCCGCTGACAGCGCGCCCAGTAGAATATTGTATTAGTTGGTTGTGAGCTGTGTTCTCGTCAGGGTATCTGAGTTTCACAGAACAGACGGGGTGAGAGTTTTTGTGCTATATCCAGATTGGCTTAAAATAATGTCGTTTTTGTAGCTTATTAAACCACAGAAACTACACCAAAGTCATCCACGCTGCTGCCAGCAAACTCTCTGAGTTGGGGCTGGGGTAAGAGGCGAGCTCGGCCCAGGGGTCAGGTCCCCCTGCTCTGAGCAGCAGGAAACTGGGGGGAGAAGGGAAGGACCTTCTTCACCCGCTGCCTTCCTCCTAGGGCTTGGACCTCCAACACCGGCTGAGGGTTCTGCGAGCACCCTGACCCCAGAATCCCCTCTGGGACATGGGAGAGCTCAGGGACCTCTCTGCCCTATTTGGGGATAGGGCCTGCAGGGCACCTTGGAATGGAGGCTTTGCCCTGGATAGAGAGGAAGTGGGCTGAACTGGCCTCTGCCTGCAGCCTGCTGGGAAAGACTGAGGCATGGCAGGTCCAGACCCCACAGAGGGAGGCCCTGTCTAGGCAGGGGTGATGGGGTCTTGGTGTCTTGTTCCAGGGTGGCTTCGTGAGGCAGGTCCTGGAGAGCTGGGAAAGGGAAGGGGTTCCAGGCAGCAAAGGCTCATCAGGGCTGGACAGAAAGACCTCTCCCTTCCTGTTGGACAGACCACCCCCCCCAGTCCCAAAAACATGTCTGTGTCCCCCACATGTCTGTGAGTAGAGACAGTGGAAAGGTCTCCCTTGAGATGGGCAAAGAGATATGCCACAGTGGTCCCTGCCATTCAGATCTGCCATCCTGCACAGATCTGAATATCCTAACCAGAGCTGCCATGTAGCAACTGATCTATTTTCTTACACTTTTCAACAAGCCTGTGAGGTATGTGCTACAGGGATCCCTAATTGTCAGAAGAAACTAAGGCTCAGAGAGGTAGAGTGATTTGCCTGAGAACACACAGCTACAAAGTGGTAATGTTGGAATCTGAACCCAACAACTTGCAGCAGAATGAGGGCTCGAACTACTGTGCCACAGGGCTTCTCCAGTATTTGAGCATGAAGAATGGAGGATGCACGGCTCCATCGCTCCTGCAAACCCACCTGAGTCTTTTGGAAATGAGACAACCCAAAGAGAGTGAAACAAAAAATGTATCCTCAGGGGTGAGGCAGGGAATGACAAGGAAAATGAATAAGAAGATGCTACAGAAATGCTGAAGCATAGGCATTCAGCAAGCAGTCAGTGCCGTCCTCCCGTGCTGATTCGACTATCGCCAGCCTCATGTCCAATGCGAAAGAATGTCTAGCCCCATCAATTTGGGCTGGACAATGCCCTGGCCTAGTGGACTACACCCTGGTCACTTCTTACAGGCTCTCTGGATAGTTGTGTCTCAGCCACCAGAGCCACCAGCTTCTCTGTCCTGCCGAGGGGCCCACAGGTATAACAGGAGCCATCCCTCCTCCCAAGACTCCCACCTACCCAGGTGCCCCAAATCTAGGTGCCTGAGGCTTCTGTCTCTTAAACACCACCCCCTCCTCCCCAGGAGGACCCAGCCCTCCTGCTGCGGCCCAGCCCTGCCACCCTCTTCCTGGAAGCTGCCACAGCTCTCTGCTCGCTGGCCTCCTGCCCCCAGTCTGCCCTTCTCCGATCCACACAAAGCCAGGGCGCCATGCCACCACTCTCTCATGCAAAAATCCTTCTCCAGGGTTCCAGCCACCTATTCTGCAGGACAGAGACCTCCTGACTTAGTCTGACCTGCAAAGTCCCTTCACACACCACCCCTGGCACTGCTCTGCCTCACCTCTGCACACCCCATACACCAACCACCCAAGACGATCAGCCCTCCCAACCCAAGCGCCTTTGACACCTCCCCACTTTGGCTCGCCCATAGGATTACTTGCCAGACATTTGGGCTTTGGAAGATCAAGTTCACATTGCCCCCAAGAGACCTGCTAGGAACAAAAAGCACTAGACAAACAGAAGACAAATAAAATCGTGGTCCAGAAGTTCTATGCAAGAGTCAGAGACCAGGTCACACTCCAGGTCCAAGAGGCGGTACCCCTCTGTGGTTCCATGCCCTGGCCTAGTGGACTACACCCTCAGATTGAGGCCTGGGCCCAAATCCTGCCTCCAGCATCTGGACTCATCATGGAGCCTCTCTCTGCCTCCATTTCTCCATATGTAAAATGGGGTAATAACGGCACCTACCTCCTAAACTGGTTGCGAGGATTAAAATCATTAATATAGAGAAAGTTTGTAACAGGCTTGGTGCATGTTCTTGTCATCATCCTCTTGCCTGGCTCATCCAGGCCCCACTTCCTTTGACTTTGACCTTTGATCCCTAGCAGTCCTCCCTGTGTCACACACACACACACACACACACACACACACATACCACCCAGATTCACAGGCTCAGGTGCACACGTACAGCACACACGCATGCACCCACATGTTCCCACACCAGCCTCCACCCTCAGAATCTTCTTCCTTTTCAGCCGCAGTTTCCAGGCCCAGGTCTCTAACTCTCTAACCTTTGCCACATCCGATTTCAAAGTCAGGAGCTCCCCAAGAGCCCCACTGAAGTCCTCCAGCATCAGCAGCCGATCCCTGATCCCACTGCAGGGCTCGGCAGGTAGGGCCTGGAACCCTTGGGGAGGGGGAGGGGGGCAGCATTCACAGCAGGCCTGTGGGCAAAGAGAATTGGTCCTGGGAGGGGGAACCGCTCACTGTCAGAGAGACTCCAGGTCCAGCCCATGCTTGGAGCTGTTGCTCCAGCAGATCTCAGCCAGCCCTCCACAGCAGACTCGGGGGCAGCGGGACCCACTGGAATTAGACATTTTTGTTTCCTGGGCATTTGCTGTGATCTGCTGTGCACCGTGCAAAGGCCACTCTGCGTCTTCATTCAGGAGCTGCAGGCAGGCTTCCCCCAACAGCTTCACCGAAGCTTCCAGAAACAGAGCCCTACCACACCAGGAACCTTTACACCCCACTCAGGCCAGCACATTTATCATCCAAGACTTTATTTCAGGGGTTTAAAAAAAAAAAAGGTAGGGGGAGAATTTAGAATGAGGCAAAGCCAAATTCAAATCCATCACCTCACCACTGTGTGATTTCAAGGACATCGCTTGACCTCTCTGAGCCTATTTCCTCTTGGAAACAAAAAATGTATCCTCAGGGGTGAGGCAGGGAATGACAAGGAAAATGAATAAGAAGATGCTACAGAAATGCTGAAGCATGAGACGGTGACAGCCTGTTTCTTGTCACCTTGAGAGCCGCGTCGGCCACTCTCCACTCACTCCGCCTCCAGATCCATTTTCTGCCCTGGCAGCCTCACCTGTAAGAATGTGTCATCCAGGCCACCCTGTCCCCCGGTGTCCAGTCCAGGGCAGAGACGGCAGGAGGTGGAGGGCAGGGGAAGGGAGAGGTGAGGACGCGTGACACACAGGATTCTGGCGCTGCCTGGGATATTCCTTGGCCACAGCTCTGTTCAGTGGCTCCTCCTCTGTCCCCCTTCAGCCTTATTCCCCCATCGTTAACGTCCAGAGGTTCGATAGCCTTTGCTGCTTCTGCCTCCCCCCTCCATAGTCTCACCACTTGAGCCTTCTGGGGAGTGCCCCCTTCCCCAAACCAGTCCCCACTGGACTGTTAGGATTTGTACCTGGACTGACCCCCAAAGGCTCGGGTGTTAAAGGCTTGGTCCCCAGTGCAGCCTGGTCAGAGGCGGGGTTTCCCGGAAGTGATTGGATCATGAGGCTTCTGACCCCACCAAAGGACTCATTCCATTGATGGGTTCATATTTAATGGCTTCATTGGGTGGCGGTAGAAATTGAAGGTAGTGTGGCTTAGTTGGAGGAAGTAGGTCACTGGGGGCACGCCCTGGAAGGGTATGTCCTGTCTCCAGCCCCTTCCTCTCTCCCAGCTTCCTGGATGCCATGAGGTGACAGCTGTGCTCCACAATACACTGTCTGCCAAGACCCTCCTCTCACCACAATCCCGCAGCCAAGGGGCCAAGAGACTGTAGTCTGAAACCTCTGACACCATGAGCCAAAATCCATCTTTCCTCCCTTCAGCTGATTTTCTCGGGTGTTTTGTCACAGTAACTACAAGCTGATTCGTGCCTGGAGCTGTCAGCAGCTTTCACGTTTCCCCCACTGTCCTGTCAAAGATGTCCTGGCTCCCAGCTCGGCCACCACAGCTTGCTGAATCTCTGTGGATTCGGGTCATGATTCTAGGATGGCTGCCCATCCTAGGAATCCCTGCAGTAGAAGAAGCCCCATCCAGTGCCCTCCAACACTCCCTGTAGACAGAGTGTCAGCCTGTCCAGGTAACATCCTGCCCTGCCCCTGTGGCCCAAGGACAGTCCTTAGGAGACTCAGGCCCGAAGCAGCTTTTGTTCCCCACACCTGGAGCTCCGAGCCAGCCTTGCCTGCGAGGTAGAAGCTCTGGTTTAATTAAGGATCTTAGGAGAGAATTCTCTCTTGTTATTTTCTGAATAAATTAAGGAAGTAACTTTGATGCAATATCATTTTCATCTAATCAGGAACATTCTGAAATTACCATATTGTTTTCCATTAGAAACCCCATCAACCCCCAAATCAGATAACCAGGCTGGAGACTGCCAAGGCCCCTCTGTCCTGGGGCGGGTACTTGCTGTGGGGACAAAAAAGGGACTCGCTGCTCCTGCCACAGTCCCTTCTTGATTTCATGAGATTGCTCCTGTCTCCTTACAGGGTTCCTCGGCCTTGGCCAGGGCTGGGGGCAGGGGGGAGCCCTGCAGAGGGCATAGGAGGGGCCCAGAGCAGGTTGGGTTGGATCAGAACCTGCCCAGATGCTCCTTAGCCGTTCAGCTGTGAAAGAGGAAGCGTCAGATTCCTTACCCCGATTTCCCACCCCTTTCAAAGCTCCCTGGAGGCTTAAGCTGAGGGTGTCAAGACTATAGCAAGTCAAGGGCCCACGGAGGAGAAGATGGGAAATTTCAGGGCCAGAATTCCTTCAAAGGAACATCCCGGCCACTGTCCCAGGGCTTTTCCTTGAGGGCACTCTCCATCACTTCACAGCAGTGGGGACGGGAGGGAGGCTGAGGCCAGCTAGAGAATCCAGGGCACCACCTGGGCCTTCCTGGGCCACGCAGCTGTGCAGTGTCTCAACAGGCCCTGAGATAGACCCAAGCACATCCTTAGGGAAAGATCATGATTCTTTCAGAAGAGCCTGGTGATAGGGTCAGAATCTCTATTGATCAGTTTGTCCCTACAGTAGTGCCTCCTTATCCACAGGGGACATGCACTAAAACCCTCGGTGGATACTTGGAACAGCAAAGAGTACCCAGCTCTATATCTGCTAACTGATTAGCATACGGGTTCCATATACAGTGTAGACCCTCTGCACAAAGAGCTGATTCACAACTCAAGCAGGACAAGTGGCACAATGTGAGATTCACCACACTCCTCAGAAGGGCACGCAATTTAAAACGGATGAATTGTTTATTTCTGGAATTTTTCATTTAATATTTTCAGGCCAGAGTTGGCCATGGGTAACTGAAACTGCAGAAAGTAAAAACCAAGGATCAAAGGGGACTACTATATTATTTTGCTCAGTCTCTGATTTGTTTGTTTGCACCTTCCAGCCCCCCCCCACCGCCCTCTCCTCCCCACTTTATATATCTGCTCCCCACCATGCTTTAGGCCTTCAAGACTCCAAGAGCCTTACCCAGAACCCAGTAGGGACAACCTCTAGTCACCCGTAGACTCCACCTGGCTCTGCTCCCCGATAGCGTGAGCTCCCAGGGGGGGTCTGAGACTCGCCACACTCCCGAGGCTGCCCCAGAACCAGGAGGATGTGACCAGCTGTTGGCATCCACCCAACGCCAGTGTGAAGAAGGAAAATGAGGGGGTGGGAGAGAACGTCAAGGAGGAGGGTGGCTGTCACAAGACAGAGCAACGCGTGAGTGTAAGGGAAAAGGTAGCGCGAACAGGTGGGGAAGGGTCCAGGGTGTCATCCCGGGAGGAGGAGCAGCAGCCCAGGGTCTTGCTAAGCCCTGGGTGCTCTGTGAGAGAGCAAGTCCTTTTCCTTGTCCCTGGGTCCCAGGGCTCAGCGGAAAGCCAAGCTCACAGAAGCCCAGGAAATGTCTGCTGAACTGGGAAGTGACTCAGAATGACACACGGAGATACAGTCAGAGGTCCCTCTGAGCACACAGGGAAAGGGGGCCCTGAGCAGCAGTGTGAATCCACACGGCAAGAAAGGCGGCCACCAAGAACCCTGGAAAGGGGGCCTTTGGTCCTGGGGCAAGCGCTGTCTGGCACTGTTCCCTGCTGGGTTTGGAACTCAGCTCCCAGACAAGGAGCACGGCCAGGAAAGGACAGGTGCATCCAGTCACCCATGACGTACAGACGCCTCTAGAGCCTCTGTGTGCAGAGCTCCTGAGTGGGGTCTGTTTGCCCCCCTGGGTGCGGGGGTGGCTGTGTATGGAGGTGGTGGGTGCAGGTGAGGGTGGGAGGGGGAGTGAGTGACCATGTGCTAGCAGGGCCTGAGTATGCTCGCAGGTGTAAATGGGGAGGCTGAGTGACCATGGGACAAAGTGGGGCAGTGGGAGCCCCTAAGGAGGAGGCCCAGGATGGGTTCCCTCTGCAGCTACGTGGCTTACTTTCTGCTCCAGCCACTCAGCAGAACATCAGGGGGTGGTGATATTTTCTCTTAAAGACCTTGCCATGGTAAATGCTCTCTGGCTCTGATTTCCAAACCAGTGCTTGCTAGCTCGCTGCCTGACACACAGCAGGCCACCTTCTGAGGCACCAACCCTGGGCTGACTTCTTCCTGACTTTCACCTCCTGCCCCAAGGTGATACCTCCTGCCTCCGGTTCTAAACTGGCCTCCCCAACCCCAACCTCCCTCCCTGATGCTCCCCCAAATGTGATGCCCCCAGAGACCCAGGGAGGGACTGGCATCCCCCTAAGCGCCCAGGGCTCCCTAGAGGCAGCTCGCAGAGACTATTCTCTGCCCTACCTGGGCCTGGCTGTGGCCTGGCTGGGACTCAGCCAGCGCGTTGGGACGCCCCTGCTGCGCTGGCTGAAGCTTGTTGTCTAACCCGGCCTGGGGGTGCCTGGGAGCGGGCAGGGAGGGTGGCCTGGCAGGGCTCTGAGAGCCGGCACGCCCTGGGTGAGGTCATGCCTGCCTCACACCTCTGGTATTCCGGCTGATCGCTATCTCCTCCCCAGGCTGGTTCCAAAGGCGAAGGCGCAGGCGGGCGGAGATGCAGGCAAAGGAGGTGCTGATACTGCAGTCTGGCCCCAGGCAAGACGGGGGCTGTGGCTGAGCCCTGGCCTGCCTGTCTGCTGCTCCCACTGCCACCTCCTGCCTCCCGGGCAGATGGACAGACAGACAGGGCTGGCTGCCTTGCCTGGTGGGCCCTCCTCCACAGCTGGCTGTCCCTGGAAGGACCCTCCTGAAGCTGAAGCCAGCAAGAAGCAAGGAGCCTAGAGGGCAGCTTCCCAGAGGATTTCCCCTTGGGGACACACTCCGTCTCCCCGCCCCCACCTTCCCTCCACCGTCCTCAGGGGAGCCACAAGATTGCATACAAACTTTTGAGGGTGTGTGTGTGGGTGTGGGTGTGGGTGTATGTGGGTGTGTGTGTGGTGCTGGGGATTGAACCCAGGGCCTTGTGCATGTGAGGCAGGCACTCTACCAACTGAACTCTACCCCCAGCCCATGCAAACTTTGGAGAATAAAAAATCGATCATCACGTCCCTTCCCAATTGTAAAGTGGGCATACGGCTGCCCGACTTATTGAAGCCCCATGGAGCGCTGAGCCCCAGGAAGGCAACGGGGGCACCTTGATGGAGCCCAGGCCCTGGGAAAGCCTCATTCTTTGGCTTGGGGATCTCAGGAGCCAGAGAGGGGTCCAGCTCTCAACCTCTTTTCTTGAGAGAAGTGGGGAGGGCTCCCTAGGAATGCGAGACGGGGCACAGATGCCGGCAGCTCTCCGAAGCCTTGTCTCTGTTCCCTGTTCTCTGGACTAGCCTCAGCCCGGGCCTGGCCTCGAGTCAGGTCAAGCTCTTTGGGAGGAACATGATCCCCCCTTCCATCCTGCCTGCGTACCCTGGACACAGTCCCCCGCTCCCTTCTCCTGTGGGCCACAGCTGTGTGGTAGTTCTCTGGGTGCAGGTGGCGGCCCTACCTGGGAACACACTCCTTAGAAAGGCATGTTCTTAGGCCGCTGCCCAGACCTCCTGAATCAGACTCTGCAACAGAATCCTGCCCACCCCCCCACCCCCCCCCCTTCAAGGATTCCCCTAAACACCTTCTGCTGCATGCTCCCACTGAGCAGCATCACCCTACCCCTGCTCAAATGGAAACGGATGTGCAGGTCAGCTGGGATCCTATTCAAATCCAGGCTAGGGCGTGTGGATCATGATCCAGGGGTCCAGCATACGGCCTGATAGTCTGCATTTCTTAGAAGTTCCCAGAGGAGGCCAGTGCTCCTAGTTCTCACTTGGAGTAGCAAGACTCAGCACTCCTCTGCTTCTCCACCCTGGCGGCCCTTTAGAATCACCTGAGGAGACTTTAAAAATACCATTGCCTAGGCCTTGGCTCCAGAGCTCAGGTTAATTGATCTGAGGTGAAACTGGGGCCTGGGTAGGTTTTACGATCTCCCCAGGTGATTCTAAAACACATCAACATCCCCTGGGGTGACAAGGGAACACGCGTCTGGCACACACACATGTCATGGACCCGTTCTCCCTCTGGGATCCCCTTCCACCTCTCCTCGCCCACATCCGCAGGCACTCAGACAGGCACAAGCATGTGAGCAAAGAAGTGAGCAAGTGGCCATGCCGAGAGGTGTGCAGGCAGACAGACAGACTCGCACAACCAGGGTCAGGCATGCAGCGGGCACACAGGCGTGAGGGTGCACACCAGCAAGCAGACGGCGACAGACCTTTTTGCAGACGTGCTGCAAGCACCCAGGGACATAGAGAGAGGGGGATGCACGCAAGCCGACCCAGAATGCACCCAATAGAGTCAAAGACCCGTTCCCTGTGCTCAGCTGTGGGACCCCTGGTCTCACTGCACCAGCGGATGAAACCTGTGACCTCAGCAGTCCCTGACAACACCATGTCCCTGGAGAGACAGGTCAACTCTGAGCAAACAGGAAGGCTGGGCTTAAGTCCTTCCTTGCTAAGCACCACTGAAGTTCCCCAGGCTGGGTGGCATTAGTATCCCACGGCCCCAAGAGGCCTCGGGGACGTGCCTGCCCCCTGCGCCCAGGGTCTGACCCTTTCTGGAGGCCATACGTGTCATCAGGCCCTCAGTACATCACGGTGCTGCTGCATTGGGGCCTCCTTGGAGTTTAAAATCCCGCGCCCCCCCACCCCTAGTGCTGGGGCCCTCCGCAGACGGGCCTGATTGATGACTCAGGGGGGCTGCGGCTGCCGCAGGCCTATTTTATGATGTCATTAGGCAGCCTCGGCAGCGGGAGGAATCCCTCCTGACATCATAAAGAACTTGATATTTCGCTAATGTTATCTTGGCGGCGTGTCGCCCTGACATTTTCTCTTTGCTGCACTCCCCCCAGGACCAGAAGTTGTCTAACTACAGCCTGGAAAAATGCAAAATAGACAAATGCACCCTCGGGGGACAGCGGGAGAAAGCTAATAGACCAGTCCCCGGCTCCCCACCCACAGAGGTGGTTTAGGTGGGAAGCATGATGTGTTTGCTGAAGGGGGCCCGGGGCCGCCTTCCTACCGCCGTCCCCTCCTGACTCAGGGCACCGCAGCTCGGAAGAGGCCTCAGGTGCCGCCGGGCTTCCAGAACCGGCTCTTGCTACGTGAGGCTTTGTGACTCGGGCAAAGCCGTTGCCCTCTCTGAACCTCAGTTACTCCATCCACACTCCCACATGGGGTTTGGATTGGGCATTTCAGACTATCTTAAGCAACCTTGATGGCTGTGAATCCACAGAAGTAGGAAGGACGGGCCCGCCCAAGGCTCAGCACTGACACTCGGAACCGCTCCAGGGAAGGGCTGGGTGGCATGGTTTACAACCTCCACCCAGGAGGGTTCTGGGGAACAGACTTAGAATAGCAAGCTGTTTCCCCAACCTGAAGGTCATTGCCTTCAAATGACCAAGAAAGACTAGCCATTGGTTCGAGCAAATTCCTTGTATAGATCTAACAAGCAGAAGTCAGCAGATAGTGGTCCCTGTCTCCTTCTCAGGTTTTTTGGGTGGCTCGGGGATAGTAGAAGGAGAAAGACCTGACAGCTGGCTACCTTCTAGAACCACCTCTAAAAGGGGCTCAGAGGAAATCAATCCACATCCTCTCCCACCTGGGCAGATATCACCCACTCGACCCTGCCCCCACAATCCCTGACCACGGCCCTCCAGCTCCCTATCCCCAGAGTAGCTCCCCCAGCCAGCAGCTTGGCCACCCCCTTCCCTGTGGTTCTCCCAAGGGTTCTAACCTCTAGGGGGATGAGTCTTCCTCCACCTCAAGACACCCCACAAAGATGTGCACCAACACCTCCCCACAGCAACCCCCCCGACCAAGCTGCAGGGGCGGAGGCCAGCCCTCGTGCTCTGTTTGCAGAGAATGGAATATTTGTCTTCAAGACGCACATAACTGGCCATTTTACCCTGACTCCATGCTTAGGACCGTCCTGTAATAGAATCAGTTACCTTTGTAATCCTACATATCTTCTTTTATGCATTTTAAAAACACTATCTGAGAAGGATCCGTAAGTTTCACCAGACTGCTAAAGAAGTCCATGGCATTAAGGAAAAAAAAAAAAAAAGGTTAAGAATTATGTTTGGCCATGAATGGGTCAGGTTTGGGGAGCTCCCGCTGGCCTGGGTGTGCCCCAGCTCTGGAGAACTCTTCCTTCCCACCATGGAGATGATTACCCTCCTACCCATCCCCCCATCCCTCAGCTTTCCAAGACTTTCTCCAGGCCTGACCTGCACAGCAGTGTTTCTTCTTTGCCCTGAGATGACGAGATGCCCCTTCCCTATTTCAGATGCCGATGGCACCTACCAAGGGCCAGGCGCTGTACTAAGCACAGGTGGGCCAGACCCGATCCTGGCTTCAGGAAGTTCTCGCCTGGTGGAAGCACGCACCCTGCTGCCTGCCCTTCCCCAGCTCCAAGTGTGTCCTACATGCCCAGCTCTGCCCATGCTGTAAAACCTGACCCACAGTGCCCTCCCCATTCCCTTCTAGAAGCTACCTTCCTTCAATTTTCCAGTACCTGGCCAACTACCTACCTCCGTCAGAGTTAGTGCTGGCTGGGCCGGGAATCAGCTCATGGGTGCTTCCTCCAAAGCTGGCTGCCCCACGCTGGAGGACCACGGGCAGCTTCCTCTTAAGCCCAGCTGCCCCGCTAATGAAGCACTCTGGCATAATGCCCTTTCTGAGTTGCAGAATAACCTCTGATTGCCCAAGCTGATAGACAGGCACTCCTGGGCTTTCATGCCCTCCAAAATGATGAGCAATTCATTCATTCAAAAAAAAAATTATTGAGCACCCATTATTTGCCAGGTGCTGTTCTGAATTGTGCAAACAAAAACAAAAACCCCTTCTCTCCAGGAGCTTCCATTCTCTTAGGGAGAGATGAGCAACAGAGAAAACCATTAAGTAAAAAATATGTATATGAGATGGTGACAAGTGCTATGGATAAAAAGTCAGAAAGAGCAGGGTGTTCCATTTGGCAAAGGTGACCCTTAAGTAAAGAACTGCAGGGGGTGATGAGGAACCATGACATGCCTAGCAGAAGAGCATTCTAGCAAAAGGGACAGTACATGCAAAGGTCCTGAGGCAGGAATGTGACTGACATTTGTGGGAACAGCCAGGAGGGTGATGTGTTTGGAGGGAAGTGACACAGGAGAGAACAGCAGAGACAGTGAGTGACAGGTGTGGGCTGATCATGAGGGACCCTGGGGCCACTGTGATACCTTGGCTTTTGCTCCAAAGAAGATACATCATCGGAGGTTTTGAGCAGACAAATGATATAATATGGCTTCAGGGTTAAGAAGACCACTGTGACTGCAGTGTAGAGAACAGACCCGTGAGTCGTAGGGGAGATGATGGCACTCAGCTTGCTGACATGGCCATGAAGGTGGAGGGCGGTGGTTGGACTCCAGGTATATTCTCAAGATGGTAAGATAGATGCCAGGCAGTGCCCGATCCCATACACCACCCTATGAAGTAGGGCCTCCCCGCTTATACAGGTTAGGAAATAGCTTCAGAAAGGTCACATGGCCATCAGGGAGAAGACTCAAGACAGGCTTATTCCAGCCTGAAGCCCACGTTCTTCATGCCCCACTTCACTTCCTGCCTGGTCAGGATTCCAGCCACAGACCCCAGGAGAGAGGAGCAAAGTCAAGACACTTACCAGCTGAGAACGTCATGTTAACTTGGAATTATCCAGAAAACGTCATCTCGACACGCTTTCTCTTTACATTGAGGCTCAAGGGATACTTACTGGTGCTGGGCACTTTTATTTGTGTATTTTCCAATTTTTAATCGATACTTTTATTTTAAACTCCATCCAAAATCATCTGCAGAGAGAGAGGACTTGGAGGAGAAGAGAGGGCAGAGAGGCATCTGTTAATTACAGGATGCGGGCGGAGGCCCCCTGTTCCTTACCAGAATCGGCGGTCAGCCTTCCTTCCTGTCCCAAGCCTTGCTGCGGGCCAGGCCCTGGGCAGGGTGAATGATCTGACCCAGTCCCTGCCCCAAAGGGTGTTGCAGGACATTGAGGAGACACTTACCGCCAGCCCAGGGGAGGGACCACTGCACAGGGAGGCTGCCTGGGAGTGGTCCTGGAGTCTGAGCAGGGAGGCCCAGCCAGGGACAGAAGGAAGAGCATCCACAGCCGAGTCCCATGGTCCAGTGATGGCAGAAGGGACCACAAGCAGAGAGGCCAAGCGGTGGAGCTGGGCAGAG
Source organism: Marmota monax (assembly GCF_021218885.2). Taxonomy (NCBI): domain Eukaryota; kingdom Metazoa; phylum Chordata; class Mammalia; order Rodentia; family Sciuridae; genus Marmota; species Marmota monax. The sequence continues at coordinate 11,455,791 of NW_026694432.1, forward strand.
GTGCTCCCAGCAGGTGGTGGAACCACCTTCCACCAGCGTCATGGGAAGGCGGGCAGGGGCTCCTCCCGGAGGAAGGAGAGGAAGCCCTGGGTGGTCAGCTGCCGCTGGGGCCATGGTTAAGACAGTGGAGAATGGGAGGACTTCAGCCTAAAATCCCCAGGAGCCTGTGGGACTGAGTCCACATGGGGCATGGAGTGGGGAACCCCCTCGAAGTGCTCATCTGTCACCTGCACAGCATCCCAAGGCCCAGTCTCTTCAAGTGGGTTGAAGGAGGGGAGGAGAGAATAAAAGGGAGAAAGAGGAATGAAAGGAAGATCTGCAAAAAAGATAGGAGATGAGATAAGGGAAGTAAGAGGAAGGGATAAATAAGTCCCAAAGGACAGGGAGGCCCTTCCTCCAGGAGCAGTATGCCCTGGCCTAGTCTGGGACAGCACCCTGGGAAACCCAGAACAAAAGAGCATGAAGGTCCAGGAGGACCTCAGCTGCAGAGCCAAGATGAAAGTGACACCGTGGAACTGCTGCAGACAGATGAACCGGTCCATCCTGCTCACCTGGATACAGCTATGCCTGCATCCCAAAGTAGATCCTAACACCCTCGCAGGTAGATGTCCACACCCAGAAATGCACCAACATATGGATGTAGCTGCAGAGACTCACTGACAGATGGGCAGATTTACAGACATGTACAAGACACAGGGCACTAGAAAGAACACATAAGCTGACACAGATGTGCAGTGCCACTTGCACAGACGGATGCCAGCAGCAAAGCATGGACCCAGGTCCTCACCAACACGGACACACTCACTCACACACACACACACACACACGGGAAGAGGTGCATAAATGAACAAGCAGCACAGACACACGGACAGATGTACACGTGCAAGGAGTTGACCCACACACACCTTGACACAGAGCAGGCGCAACCATGTGATGTGCACCCACACCTTGATAAGAGCACATGCACCCCGACTTTTCCGCACACACGAAGACACGCCCAGGCCCTGCCAGCAGCCAGGATGCACACACGCCCTGGGCTCTGTTCTGCTGTCCAGCCCCGGCCCTCGGCATCACTGAGCAGCGAGTCTCCAAGCCAGGGCCTCTCCTGCCCGGCTCCTGCCAACTGCCTGGCTCCGGCCAGCTCCCTGTGTGCAGACCCGCCCACCAGCCCTTCATCTGCCCACTGGCCCTGGCCCAGGCCCCAGGCTCCAGGATGGCAATTGCCCCATTCTCCCAGGTGCCAACTCAGCCAAATTTCACACCCAGCAGTGGAGCCAGGCCAGCAGGGCTTGTTGCAGCCCGCTTGGGGCATCAGCGCGGGGGTGGCGGGAGGGAGCCAGGATCCTGTAGCGGCAGGGAGAAGAGCAGCCCTGGTCACAGTGCAGGCCTGCCTGGCGAGGCCGCCGGCTTCTTCTCCAAGTCATCCACCCTCCCCAGGCCTCGGGCTCCTCGCCTCTGAAATGGGACAGTCTGCCTGCTCCACGGACATGTTAACTAAATGGACACATCCCCTCCCAGATGACAAAGAGATCTTGCCTCACCTTCCTGTGCTGAAGCTCTGAAATGACCCTAAAGCCATACGTTTCCATTTCCCTGATTTTTACCAGGAAACTGAGCTCAGGAAGGGTAAGTGACTGAATCAAGGGAGCAGACAGGATGGAACTGGGTTTCATGATCAATAAATACGCAGCACATGACCTGCCAGAGTCCAAACACCCACCCATGGCAGATATCACGGATCCCTCCATCTCTGTTCTGGCAAATCCAGAATCTGCCTCAGAATCCTTCTCAACACAGCTCTCCAAGGGGTTATTCACAGTTGGCCAGAGTTGTGCGAGCAATGTGACTATCAGAGACTTGTAGATACTTTCCAAAGGCTGTTTATAACCAAGACCTCCCCAGGCTGGCTACAACAGGGTGGATGGCTAGGGACAAGACAGTCACCATTGTCATCTCATGTCAGAGAGGAAGGGACTGAGGCAAGCAGGGGAATCCAGGGTCACAGGGCTAAGAATCAGAGGTGCGACTGTGACCCAGACATCGACTTCTATTTGGGTGCCCTCTGAAGCCACCCCAGCCCACCCGGACTCCAACACAGGCCAGGCCCGAGAGTGTGGGGCATGGGGACTCCAACCAGGAGGGGAGCTGGAGGCCCGATCTCCTCCCAGCAGAAAGGGATCGACCCTGAAACTAATTGGGGCAGAGTGCTTCTTTTGACCCTAATTAGCTATTTGTCATGTCTCCATTTGCATACCAGAAAAGAGGCAAATTTGCATATTTGTAAATGAGGCCCGGCCTGGATGTGGGTTCTGGAAGAGGCTGGCAGTCGCTGGCAGGCGGGAGGCAGCTGGCTCTTGCCACTGAAGCATGGGCCGCCGTGGAAAGAGGAGATCTGGAAGACAGCTCCTTGGCTCGGGGCTGCAAGGTGCTCCCAAAGGGGGTCAGACGAGACGGGCCGCCGCTCCCTCCCCGAGCCTGGGGGGTGGGCAGAGAATGGGGAGCCTCACGCTGCTATTTTGATTAGATGAAACAAGGAGGGGGGATATAAAGTAATCTCAGGACGCTCTGTGCTGGGAAACCTTCTGTTCACGTCCTTGGATAGAATCTGTACCACTTGTAAGGAGGGGCGTCCCCTCCCCCTCCCCAGAGACAAAAAGGTTGGGGAGGGAATAGAGGTGGGGGAAGCACACTCTACCCCCCACCTCTCTCCCTCTCCACCTCTCTCCCAAATTCTCACTGCAACACACACCTACAACCCACTCACACACACATATGTACATGCACGCGTATGCACACACACACACACACACACATTTTGGGCCCCCAGGAGCGCCCTTACACGCGACACCTCCAGACCCTCCGAGGTACACATGCGACTCGAACTGGAGAGGCACATTCGCACATGCAAACATTCCCAGACTTTCCTCGACATACACATTCACGCCCTTACACATACAGACACACACTCAAACACTTGAACATAGATGTAGGCATACAGACTCACTTAAGCTGTGCGTAAATATTTACACACAAGACATACTCACGAGAGCACATCCTCCCTAAGACCAAATTTCCTGGCAAATTCTGGGAATTCTGACCCCTCTGCCAGAATTTCTGGTGCCTACTCGGGGAAGAGACAAAGGAAGCGAGGTAACCGTCCTGCCTAGAAAGGCAGCAGTGGGTCCCCGAGGAGTGGGACCCCCAAATTGGGACTGGCTCCTTCCAGAGAAAGCCAATGACTAGCACATGCCCAGCGGCCTCCTGGGCTTCGACCTAGAGCTTGGAGCACGGCCTGGGGACAGCACGCTAGCGCCCAGGGAGGGAAGCGGAGGTGCACTGGTGGGATTCCGAATTTCCACGGTGACCTCAGGGGTCAGGGTGGGCTGGGGTGGCCACAAACCACTGAGCTTGCAGGCCTGGTGGCTGCAGGCCCAGGGGCACCGAGATGCCCAGCTCAAAGGGAGCCCCAAGACCAAGAGCTTTCCCAGGCCTGGGCCCCGGGGCCTGGAGGCACGAGGCCAGGACCAAAGGCCGGGCCACTCTTCCCTCTCGCCAGCTCCTCCTCCCCAGCGCCTGCATCTCAAAAGGCAAGCTAAAGAGCTCTGTATTTGTAAATTAAATATAGCTGCGCTTCAGCCTTCCAAAGAGCTGGGAAGGAGAGAAGGAGAAAGAGAAAGAGAGAGAGGAAGAGAAGAAAAGCTGCCGCCCTCAGGAAAGTCTGGCTGGTACAGATTGCCTGAGTCATGAATATTCATCTGGCGAAGGAGGAGAGCGGGAGTTTGCATAACAGCTCCACCCACCCAACTGAAAGAAATGTCACCGCCTTTGCCAATAAAGTGCCAAAGGAAGCCGCCGAGGCTGCCAGCCAGACGGTGCCAAACTGCCGACTTCCACTCTGAGGCGGAGAAAGCACACGGCTTCCGGCCCCGGGAGCCGCCGCTCGGGCTGGGGGACCGGGGCTGGCACTGGAGAGACCCCGCGAGAGGAGAGCTTCACTGGGCCCCCCCCCACCCCCGCAGGACGCCTGGTGGGCGGGGCCCCTGGGCCGCAGCCCCGCCCCCGGGCCCGTGGAAGAGGGGCTCCTGCTGGACAGCGTCAGGACTCCCAGAGACCCACTGCCACCAGCCAGGTTCCAGGGACATGCACCCCAGCCACTCCCAGCTGAGGGTCCGACCTTGGAGACCACCTTAAAGAAATCTCAAGAGGGTCTCCATGAGTCCTCGAAGGTCACTAGAGGCCAGAAAGCAAGAAGACAAGCCAGAGGTCACTTTGGAACCAGGAAATCCACAGGGACCTTGGCTGCACTTTGCAGAACACCCTTTCTCTGGGCCAGACACACTTCCAGGGACCAATCCTACTGCCTCTTCTTGCACTAACCCTTCCCTGACCCCCTCTCCCTAGGACACAGTAGTCTCTAGTCCTCTGTCCCTGTAGTCCTCAAAGGTACCCTGGACTCCAGCCTGTGAGATTTGAGGGTGGACTGGGGCTGCTCGACAGCACAATCAGTGTCCCAGCCCAAAGTGAGATTCAGAGAAGGCCCCATGAGCCGTTTGTCCAAGGGGCTCATTTCTTCCATCCATCCCATCCCCATGCGGTACCTGGTCTGGTCCTTCCTGCTGCTCTGAATGGCGCTGGTCAAGTCCTTGGGGGAGGGGCCTCCCATCCCAGCAGCTCAGTCTGGTCCCACTGAGATCAGAACCGGGACTGAAGGGTGGCCTCCCATCCTCAGCAACCTGCTCCCCAGCAGGAGAGCCGAGTGGCTGCAGCTCCATGGGACACCCGTCCCCAGCAGCACCCATGGGGCGGTGTCACACTCTCTCAGCCTGCCCGCCAGTCCCCTGCAGCTGGCTCCCTCCAGTTATTATCTAAGTGAATGGGAGAAGCAGAGCTGGAGAGAGGACGTTCCCCTAGTACAGAAAAGCAATTAGGGCTGTGGGCGTCTCCAGCTGCTGCTCCTGTGATGTAAAGTTTGGGATGTGTATTTGGGACTTAATGAGGATATTTATGTGTTCACATCTCACCTTAACAGACTGCTCATTTCAAGCATTCCAAGTGAGGCTGCAGGCTTCCAGGGAGGAGTGCCCCTCTGGGCGGTCAAGGAGCCCTCTCCCAGGACTCATGGAGCCCCGGAAGTTCCACCTGGAGCCTGGCTCCCTTCTGCAGCATCCCTGATAAGCCTATGCTCTGTCTGAGGTTCCAGGAGCTCGGATTCCTTTCCTGTCTCTTGCAGTTAAAAATTTCTATAGTGGTTCTTCCTCCAACTGACCCAGAACCTGCTCTCTACCCTGTCCCCATTGTGGCCTAAACATTACCCCTGAGGACGCAGCAGGACATGTTGCTCTCTCTACCCCAGGTCAGCCACTAGTTCTGCAGGAGGTAAATTGGTGCTCAATTAAAAATGCTTCTGTGGTCCAATAAGTTTGGGGAAAATTGTAGCTTGCATACATTTCTTTGCTGCAGGACTTCTCAGAGCCTTAACTGTGCTTGCCTGCGCTGAACTGTTGCTTGATGCTGCATTTCGTAGACGTCATTGCTCACAAAACACTTTTCTGTGGAACAACATCAAGAAACTAAGATTCAAATGAGCATGTTTTAGGAAAACAGCACTTCAGCAGATTAAAAGTGAACATCTAATTCCTTGGCCCTGACTCCTTCAGGTGTTTCTTCTAGGTGGACATGACGTTTGGGCCTCCCCCAAATCTGGTCATTTTCTGAGGGTGAACTTTGTCCAGGTGTCTGAGTACAGAAGAGTCTTCACCTCCTCTATCCAGGCCCCCATGCTCCCACTGATGGGACCAAAGTGCTGTCATTGGCACAGTATGATCCACACTGGTGTCTTCCTTAAAAGTTTTCCCAGTAAGTCACGTCCGAGCCTCAGCTCCCTCTTCTGCTCTGGGCCCTGAAGTTGGAACCCACAGGCAGAGTCTCATGCCTGGTGTTCCAGACAATGGGTGCCCACCTTGACTTTCCTGGGCAGTCGGATGGCGGGCTGCCATGAGCCCCCAAATATCTGTGCACCAACGAGTAGCTCGCACGCAGTTGGGGTTTTTTCACATCATAACCCAAAACATGAACTTTTCTAACCTCTAGTCAGCTCAGACTCAAAGGCACAGTGCTCCACGCACCCTGGGCTCCCAGCGGGACATCTCCGCACCTGAGCCTGCAGTGCACAGGTGCATGGATGAGGGGCCCTGCCCTCCGGCTCCCGCAACCACCCCTTGCATTATTCCTTCCCATCATCCTCCACGGATGTATTCAAGTCCAGGCCTGGGCCACGTTCACCTCACCCACCAGCCCCCAGAGATGGGTGGCGGCTCCCTGGCCTGGCGACCGGGAGGCAGACTGAGACTTCACCCAGCTCTGCGGATGATTGGTGATGCCTGCCAGGCTTGGGGAACAGGCAGGGTGGCACGCACGCCAGTTATCACCATCCCTGGTCAAGTCTCGGTCCCCTTCCCTCAAATCTGCTCCCCCCACCCGAACTCTCCTTTCTCCCGCAGCAAACTCCCTCACTTCTGCAGGACACCGGACAGCCCCACTTTCTCGGAGGACACCAACAAACTCCTATTTGTCAAGCCCCGGGTCTTTCATGGGCCTCTGGGCCTTGGCACCATTCGCTATGGTTGACCTTTCCCTGGAAATTCGCCCCGCCCCATGGGTGTCTGAGAGGCTCTTGTGCCCTTGGCACCCTCAGGGCCACGCAGACTCCTCTCCTATCAGCATGGGCGCATTCCAGGGCTCGGTCACCAGGCCCCGCTGGCTCCCTGTCCTTGGGAAAGGGTCCACGCCCCCAAAAGGCAGCCCTACTGCCCACGGCTGCTGCCTCAGACCCAAACTCTGAAAGCCCAACACCTCCTCTTCCCTCCAGAATCATCTGCTCCCAGGGATTGACAAGCCTTGCAGGCAGCAGGGACCAAATGCTGGGTTGACATCTCGACTCCTTAACCACTTCCCGTAAGTCACCCAGTGCTGATTCTCCCCTTTTTAATATTTATCTACGTTCCAAAATGAAAATAGCTTTATTATTTGTTCTGATTGGAAAACCTGGTATATAGATCCTCATAAAAACAAAATCAAATGAATATTTAAAAACATGAAAGAGAAAGTGAAACTCCGACCACTCAGATAGAACCCCTCCTAGCATTTTGGTGAACAGGCTTCCAGACTTCTCTCTTATGCATATATACACATGGAGAGATGCATGTATATAATTTTATAGTCGAGGAGTTGTATTATACATACTGTTCTCGCCGACACCTGCTTTTCTCACTCAACAATATGTCATAGACATCTTTCTATGTCAATAAATAGAGCTCTACAAAATTGTCTTAATTACTTCGTAGTATTCCATTGTCCGTATGCATCATACTTCACTTCCCGGGGTCTCTATTGATCATTTACGATGTTGTCAAGATTTTACTCTCATAAACAAAGTGGTGATAAACATTCCTGTGCATATCTCTTTGCTCATTTCGGCAATTATCTCTTTGGAATAAAAGCTGGCAAATGCGATTGCTGTGATAAAGGGTACACATTTCTAACTTGGCCACACCATCCTTTGGAAAGCTTACAGTGTACGTCACATCAGCAGTCCCCAAGCCTCTGTCGGCCCACACCCTTGCCGGCCCTGGGCTTTGTCAGCCTTCATGTCTGGCCAAATAAACACCAAGGCAAATGATACTGGTTTGGTTATTTATGTATTTATTTATTTATTTATTTATTTATGGGGGGGATGCTAGGAATTGAACCCAGGGGCACTTAACCACTGAGCTGCATCCCCAGACCCTTTTTTACTTTTTATTTTCAGACAGAGTCTCACTAAGTTGCTTAGGGCCCTGCTAAATTGCTGAGGCTGGCTTTGAACTCGCAACCTTCTTGCCTCAGCCACCTGAGCCGCTGGGATTACAGGACTGTACTACCATGCCTGGCTATTCTGGGCATGGTAGTACATGCCCATGTACTTTATTAAGCCCTTTGTAGTTATTTCCTTTGTAAATTGCCTGTTCATGTACTTTTGCCTGTGTATCTAATACTTGTCTTTCTCTTGACGACTTGTAGGCGTTCTTTGCACTTTAGAGGTAAGATTAAATTTTGTCCAGTACATGTTCCCACTACCCCCCCCCTTTCCTCATAGAATGTTCTTTAATGTGCTTGAGTTTTTGATGTTCAAGTAGTCCAATTTACTAATTTTTTTCCTGTTTTGATTTCTGAAAATCGTGACATGCTTGGAAAACCTTCCTGCCTTCAGGTGATAGATACACTCACGTGCATGTTACCTGGGTCCTCATGGTGGTCTTGCTGGAATGAGGTGAAAGAGACTGAGCCTCAATGGTTGGTCCATTAACCCAGTTTAGGTGCAATTTATAAAATAGTCCATATTTTCCCAAATCAATTGAAATCACATAAAAACTCCCCTTAAATACGTGGATCAATTTCTGGAGTCTCCATTCTGTCTCAATGATCTGTCTATTCTTACAAAAAAAAATCCTAATTATTGTCCCTTATAAAACATGTTTAATATTTGATAAATATTCATAATTTTTACTTTTTGGAAATTTCCCAACTACTCTCATTCTTTCATTCTTCACAATTAGCTTTATAATTATTTTGCCAAATCTAAAACAAAAAAGAATTTGTTAGGATATTGATTATCTTAATTTTGTACATTCATTTAAGGAGAATTGATACAATTTAATAGTATTATATCTTTCCACCCAAGAACTCATTATATATCATGTTTATTCAAGTTTCTTTATAGTCTCAAGAGTTTTCTGGTTTCCTTCATGTAATGCTACAGTTTCTTGTAAAGGTTAATTCTAGGTATTTTGTGTTTTGTTTTCTTCTTGACACTGTAGATGAGTCTTTCTATTTTACCTTCCAGATAGTCCGTTTATAAAGCTATTCATTTATGTACATTGTTTTATTGCTATCCATTTTACTAAGCTCCATCTTTTTTCCAGCTGATTTTCAGGAAATTATATTGGATTTCCCAATAAGTAACAATCTCACCTGTAGTCTATGATTATTTGTTCCTCTCCCCCAATGTTTATGCTTTCTACTTAATCTTCTTGTCTAATTGCAATGTCTAGCACTTCAGAAAAAGTGTTTAAAAAAAAATACCGAGGCAGGAAAACCTCAAGTTCAATCCCTGGTACTAAAGGAAAAAATAATAAATAAATAAACAAATATGTACTGCTCAGTTTAAAACAAGAGCAGGTGAGGGGTTGGGTCACATGCTGTTTTGAGGACTAAATGAGATAATATGTGAACTACATTTGTGTCAGTAAATGATAATTTTCTAAAGTCTCAGCCCCCAATTGTCCTTCACATCACTTACCCCTGCTCCACTGACTAATATCCAGGTCCTCCCCATGGCCTGAAGAATCAAGTCCAAATTCTAAGACTTGCACTTGAGTCCTTTCATGATTCAACCCCAGACTTCCTTCCAGTCTCATTTCCTGCTGCTCCCTGGGGCCACCACCCCTAACACACACCCCTGCCAATGCTTTGCTCCGACCCAGAGTCCTCCGCACCAGCTGCCTGATACTGAGCAGCTCTCTCCTCCCACTCAGACCCTTCCATCAGCCCTATGTCAGCTTCCTTGTTCCAGGACCACAAAAATGTAATCCAGTTTTAATGAAGCAGACGTGACAGTCCACTTACTAAACACTCCCAATGCAACAGGCTTGCAGGCATGGTGTGATCAGGGCTAGGGCTCCATATTTCTGTGCCTCTCTAGGCTCCTCCCACCTCCACACCTTGGCTGTATTCTCCGGTCAGTGTTCCTAGTCACCAATTGCCTGCCAGAAACCAGAGCCACATGTTTCCTCCTTCAAATCCAGGTGGCTTGGTTTCCTCGGCCATCTAGAAAAAATCCTGAGCTTCTCCATGAACTGGGAAACCTGAACCATCCCCGTGACCCAGGGGATGGGGTGATTGGATTAGAAATGTGCCAAGGTGGGGAGGGGGCAGGGATTCTCTTGATTAGGTAAACCAGGCAGGACCCTTCCCCAGAGTCACATGCAGCACTGGGGAGGAGCTCAGTGCCCTCCAGCTCCCTCCCCCCCATTTCCCGGGGACCTCAGCTTCCTACCCCGGTTCAGCTCCCAGAGCTCTTACTCTCTGCAGCACTGCCACACACAATTTACTTACATAATCACTTGTCCCATCTTCCCAATGAGTTATCACAGAACGCACTCAAGTCTATCAAACAGTTTACACAAGCCAGCCCTTTTGGCCTTCTGTGAGACTCAGAGAGGTTAAGTGACTTGTCCTATGTCACCTAACCAGGGCCAACAATGCCCCAGGAAAGTTCCCTCTCTCTCTTGTCTTCTCCCTCCCCCCCCTCTCTCTCTCTCTCTCTCACACACACACACACACACACACACCGCTCTGTCCTCCAACAACTAACTCTGGCCTGACCCCAACACACAGGACCCCCCCTAAAACCACCTCCCTTATCCCACTTTACCTCAATTTCTAGAGTTTTTAGCATTCCTCCAAGAAGTACGGAGAAAGTTTTCTTGCCAGACAGCAGTTTTTAAGATTTGTGTGACAAGGCCAGGTAAAATTCAAATGACTCTGGGTGATTTAACCTGCTTGGGGCCGAGGCGGTAAATCAGGGCGGCCGAGGCTGCCACAGCCGCCCCAGAAACCCACAAGGCGAGCCGAGGACAGGCGTCTGTCTGCAGATCTGCAGGTGAGGGCCCTGGAAGCAAGAACCGCGGCCAGGGAGTTCCCCTCCACTGCATGCCGCATGCATTTGGAGGGTCCCGCGGCCCTCAGCCTCTCCTGACCTACATGTTCCACCAGGCACCCTCCTTCCCCAGGCTGCTGCCCCAGATCCTCCCTCCCCTCTCCACCCGCTGCGAGAGCTAAGCCCCCCGGTCCTCCCTGGACTCCTCGGGGAGGAGGCCAGCCCTGGTCAATCTCACCAAAGCTGCAGGGGCCTCTGCCAGGCGCTCACGCCCATGACCTCATCCCCTTCATAACAACTTAATGAGGGGGGCACGTCCTTCCCCCGTTCACAGGTGACTTCACTGAGGCTCAGAGCGTTTAAATAACTTGCCCAAGGTCATTCCACAGCCAGTCGGGGGCAGAGCCCAGAGTCAACCTTAGACCCACAAGACTCCAACATCCTCCCCCGTTTGACTCCACCGCCCTGTGGAGGCCCAGGGAGGAAGGAGGTGGCCGCTTCCTTTGGACCACGTTGCCTTGGAGGAGAGAGGAGCTGTCACCGGCCAGAGGGAAGGTGATATTCTGAGCCTACGGAGCAGTTGTCCTACCCGACGAAGGAGACATCAGCGGAGAAGGCAGTCGTGTTTACAAAGCACCCACTGTGTGCCAAGGCGTGTGCGTTCCCGGACGCCCTGTGCCAGGGGCTCCCCGTCCATCGTCCTAACCCTTACTCTGCAAAAGGTCACCGTGTCCATCCTGAGCTGGTAAATATTTACCAACCAGCTCATGGGAAGAAAAAGGAGACCTGGCGATTACAGCACCAGCCGATGGCTATGGGTAAATATTCCCACGATGGTCCATCCAGGCCACGGGGATGTCACTGAAGGCTGGGGAGAGACGCCCTGGTTCAGTTCTGTGAGCCGCGGACCCCGCTCCAGCACACCCCTGCCTCTCGGAGCTCGGAGGTCATGTGACATGTGAGGTCACACGGAAAAGGCTTTTTGATTGTGTGGAGTCCACGTTCTCGTTCTCGCCACGGCTCCGCGTCCCCCAGAGCCAAATCGGCACCAGGAACCACAGTCGTGGGTCTCCAGTCTGATGGAGCGCGGACTCCTGCGAGATGCTGAAGGACAGAAGGTGGAAGAACTGTCTGTCTGTCCTCTAGGCCGACGGCCGGGAAGGCAGAGGCCAGCCCAGGCTGGCGCACGGTGCAGACTCACAGTGAAGGACGGACGTGAGCAGCGCCAGCCTCGCCAACTCCCAGCCCCGGCTCAGGCCCTCCCCGCATGCTGCTCCCTCCTCCCAGTTCCTGCCAGGAACCAGGCGGCCTGGGCTCTCCTGGGGGTCCACCTCCAGTCCGTCCACCTGTCCCTCCATTCCACACCTGCATCTCAGGAGCAGGGGCCACCTCGACCCCCAACTCAGACCGCTGCCATCTCTCACTGGGCTCACCAGCTGCCACCTGGCCCTCAGCGTTCCTGAGGCCCGTGCTCACGCCCAGCCCCTGGCAAACCCGCTGTTGGCCAAGCTGTCACCGTGTGTCACCTCCTCCCCTGTGCTCATCGCCATTACCCAGAGAGCGGAGGCAGAGCCCCGGGTCCTCCCAGGCCTGGACCAACTCCTCTCCTGCCTGGCTGCCCAACTCCCCTTCCTCCGTGGCTTGGCAGCTCCTCTTGAGTGGCACCAACCTGCCTGGTGTGCACCTCCGCCTCTGCCCACAGGGAGCCTCCTGCTTGGGACGCCCTCTTCCCTCTCAGCCTCCCTCCCTTTGCCTCCATGGCTTCCACTCATCCTTTAAGATGGAAGAGCTTGGGTAGATGATTCCTGAGGCCCTGTGAGTCCCAACATCAATGATTCAAACACCAAGTCTTCATAGTCAAGTCCCTCCAGGTCCTGTTGTCACATTCTGTCCTCACAGGGATCCTGAAAGGTCCCATGGTCCAACTCCACGTTTGGCAGATGGAACATTGGAGGCCCAGAGAAGGAGAAGGATTTGTTCAAGATCACACAGCTCCTCGATGGCAGAGACGGGACAGGAACCACACGCCTGCCTCCCAGCCTAGGACCCTTCCTTTGCACGACACTGTCCGAGCGGAAGCCCCCATGGCAGCCCCTAGGCCCTCTCCACACTCGCCTCCTCTCGCCCAAGCCAGACCCACGCTGCTGTGTCTGCCCACGCGACTGCAGGTCACCCTCAACTCCCAGCGCCCTCAGCCTCCACGAAGCCTCTCTTGGTTATCGCACCCCACCCACCCACACCCACACCCCCCACACACACCCTTCCCAAACTCCCATGACCGTCCGCACCCAGCGGCAAGGACACATTGATGCACATGCCATGGAGGCCCTGTCCAGACTCACCAGGCGGGATGCCCGCTGCTGGGGACCAGCCAGTGTCTCCTCATCTTCTTTCTCCCTTTATAACCCCCAGCTCAAAACACAGCTGCTCTGGGGAACAAAGGAGAGCCCAAGGTCACAGGGATGGCGGTTCAAAGCCCAGCACTGGGCATCCCTGACTGGCTGCCCTGAGTCCACCCGAGCCTCGGCCGCCCCATCTGTAAATAGGCTCTGCCACCCAGGTAGTTAGGAGGGTGGCCGGAGCTCACCCACAGACAGGCCTGGCACTTAGTAGGCTCTTGGTCAAGGATATTCCCTCCCCACTGCCTTTCCCCGTAAATCCCAAGACACTTGGAGACACAGGCCCCTGGGCGGGGAGGTGGGCCGACTCGCACACTGTCCTCTCCGTCCGTCCGTCCCTCCGTCCATCCGCAGCAGGCTCCGAGCAGCCTGTGTGTAGAAGCGCAGGGCGTTCCCAGCCCCCTCCCCACCCCCCACAATCTGCTCTAACCTTCCTATCACAAATGCCTTGTTTACTTCAATATCATCCGTTTTACTTTTCCGCTCATGCAAAAAAAAAAAAAGAAGAAGAAGAAAATCACAAAAACAGATTTAAGAGGAAGAGAAGTGCTTAATGAGTCAAACTGTCTGCAGCCCTGTTTCTCTCTCAGGAAAAAGTGGCTGTGATTCTGGCATCGGAGAGGGAAGCTCCACAGCTTCACGCACTGCAGCTGCCAGGAGAAGTGCGTCTCCGAGCAGAGCAGAACCTCCACGTTCCACAGTGGGCCTCCCCGCCAGGCGCCTGGGCCCAGCTCAGCCTGGAAGGTGACGCCCAGCCCCCGCCAGCTCCAGCCCCAGCCTGAGCAACGGCTCCCGCTCCTGCCCCCCCACCCAGAGCAGACCCCGTCCTGCCAGGCCCTGGCACACCACCGGCCACCAAGAGACAGGCCCTGAGAGGGGAAGGGGACACCGGGCTGGTGGCCCAGGAGTTGGGGCCCACCTGGTGCCAGAACATTCAGGTCCCGGCACTTTCCTCTCCCCTGAACGGGAGTAGCAGGCCACAAAGACCAACCCCAAGGTTTGCTGCTTAGACAAAAATCTCAGGAAACCTGCAACTCCTTCCCAGCTAGAAAGGTGTCACTGGGGGTTGCTCCAGAGGCCTCTGCCTGCCTTAAGAACCGAAGGCACTGGAAAACAGAAGGCAGCGCCAGGCCTTCCAACACGCACCAGAGGAACTGGCCCAAGGCAGAGAGGAGGCTGAGGCAGGAGGGTGGTCTCCTCCTTCGTTCCAAACACCATTCCTCTACTAATGTGGCACACTGATTCCTACTGAGCTGGCTGGCACTTGAGCTCCTAAATCTCTTTCTTATGAGTGGCTGCTCCCCAGCATTTATTCCTTGATACTTCATCCGGGTAAATCCACCTTGGTCCCCCTCCCCAGCCTGGTGAGATCTGTTCTGAATTCTGATTCTGTGGTCCGAGCTTTTCTCCATCCCTGGGACCTTTCTGGCACCTCCTCCTGACCTAGGAGTCACCCCTCTGTCTCTCCTTCTGGGTTGTTGGCGTAGATGGGTCAGAACCGGAGGGAAGGCAGAGCCCATGACAGTCTCTGAAGCCTCTGTCCCGCAGACAGAGCCGATTCCACTATCTGAGCAGTTCGCGACTGTCACTCAGCCAGATGACAGCCATCTCTGTGCTTTGACAGCCATCCCTCATGTCTCACGTCCTCGAGGGTCCTGAGAGGCTGTCCGGTGCCTTTGGAGGCTTCACGATGGACAGAAAGGGTCACACAGATGGAGTTTGAATCCCAGCTCCCGGGGTCTTGAGCAGTTCACTTAACTTCCTGGGGACTCCATTTCTCATCAATAAAACGGAGACTGTGACCTCGAAGGTACAAGCTCGTGAGAATTAAGACTGGGTGTGACGTTCCCGGCAAACAGTAGGTGCTCAATACTGGCTCATTTTCTTCGTCCTCCAGTCACTTAGCTACCGAGAGCCTGAAAGAGTCGCCTGGTCTCCGCGAATCCACGTTGGCCACAGGGATGGCTGTCTTGTAAATGTCACGGAAGTCACCATCCATCCTCTCACACTGATTTGAGATCAGACAAAACCCTGAATGTTTTTTTATTTGAATTCCTATCAAAATGATCTTCCCTTCCAGGACCTGTACAGGTTTTGGTTTTTGTTTTTGTTTTTTTTATACAAATAATACTTGTAGTAATGCCAGCTTGATCCTTCCAATCCTGCCAAGAGAATAAAAGGGGAAAAAAGGATCTCCATTTTACCGAGGAAGAAACTGAGGTTCAGAGAGGTTAAGTAGCCCATCCAAGGTCACACAGCCTGTCCTGTCCTGAACGCCATAGTGTCGACATTTCCTAAACGTGGGCCTAGGGGGAACTTGGTCTCCAGCCGGTTGCATTTGTCTTTTGGGTCTCAGCCCAAAGCTCCACGTAGCTGAGTGCCCTCTGGGTCCTGCTATCATCCACCACACTGCCACCATTCCTCAGCCCCACTCCCAGCAGCTCTGTGCCCACGTGGACTGGGCTTTGGCATAGATCCTGTCACTTCCTGAAGACAGGACGGTGGGCTCTTCCCCCAGGTCCCAGAACCCATCTTGATGCTGCCGGCCTCCTGACTGCCTGGTGCTGGGCCCTCGACTCCCCGACGGCCATGCACGAGGCCAGCGGAACCCTCCTCTCCAGCTCTTCATCAGGGCTCAGCCACCCCCTGCCAAACCCCAATGCCTCTGAACAGACCGCTGTCCCCTGGACCCCCATGGCCAGGACCCCACCTGTCAAGTGGCCCCAAGACTCCTCTGCCCAGCTCTGTGCCCAGGTTATCCACATGCTGTGTCCAGCTGCCCCATCGGCTGCCCCTCCAGCCCTGGCCACCGGTCTCCACCCTCCTGACCCCTCCCAGGCTGGGGTCAGACCAAGCTGCAGCTTGAGAGAGTCCCTGAGCTCAGGGGACAGGGGAAGGGAAGGGGTGGAGCCCAGAGGCTGCCAGGACTAGGTCGGGCTAGGCCTGGGGTCACCAGGGAAGCAGCCGGTGGACGGAAGGACTCCCAGGGATTTCTGGGGAAGGCGTCTGTGGATCTGCATGTTCGGGCAGGGCGACAGGACAAGAAGCCCGTCAGAGAACTGCCCCCCAGCTCAGAGGACAGTGCTCTGGAGCCACCCAACTGCTCCCACCACCGTCACCCCAGGACCTCAGAGCAGCCCTTGACACTCACACCACCACACCTGGGTCCTCCCAGCCCCTCTGACTCCCAGAAATCCACCCGCGGGCTCAGTACACATGGGTGGAGCGCTTTCTGTGCACCTGGAGCTTTCTAGACACTGGGGATTCAGCAGAAGCCAATGGGGCGAGAGTCTCCCCCCTGGTGAGGGCGTTCATCCCAGCAGGGTACCAACGGCCAACCTTAGAAGAGTAAATAAAAAATAAATAAGGAAGTCACTTAGTGTGTTGGAAGGTAACATGGAGAGAAGAAAAATTAGAACAAGATGGGCAACTTGGGGGGCTGGGAGGGAGGGCAGCAATTTTAACTAGAGTGGTCCAGGCCTCCTGATGAGGTGCGCCCAAGGGAGCCCCTGAGGGGGACGGTAAGCTCACTCATTCACTCATGCCTCCGATTAACGTTTATTGAACATCCACGACACCCCTCGGCCAGGAACGATTCCAATAGTGGAGACACAGACGTGCACAAAACCACTAACATTCCTTCCCTCATGGAGTCTACATTCAAGCAAAATCACAAACCAAAGAGATAAGGCCACCTGTAATCCCAGCGGCTCAGGAGGCTGAGGCAGGAGGATCAACAGTTCAAAGCCAGCCTCAGCAATGGTGAGGTGCTAAGCCACTCAGTGAGACCCTGTCTCTAAATAAAATACAAAATAGGGCTGGGGATGTGGCTCCGTGGTCAAGTGTCCCTGAGTTCAATCCCCGGTACCCCACCCACCCATAAAAAAAAAAGATGAGGAAAGATCTGTTATGTTCAGCTGTGACCAGGGCCTGGAGGACAGTAAAGTAGAAGAGAAGGGGAGTATATGAATCCTTTTTCTGTTGCTATAACTGCATATCACAAACCAGGAAGTTTATAAGGAAAAGAGGTTTATTTGGCTCACAGTTCTCAAGGCTGGAAGTTCAAGGTTGGGCAGCCACATCTGGTAAAGTCCTCCCTGCTGGTGGGGCCTCTGCAAAATCCCCAACTGGTACAGGGACTAACTGTCCTAGCTCAGGTCTCTCTTCCTCTTCTTACAAAGTCACAGTCCCACAGGATTAGGGCCCCACCCTTCTGGCTTCATTTAACCTTGATCTCCGTCCACAGGTCCCATCTCCAAATAATTCGGTCAGATTTAGCTGCTGCCCTCTTAAGACCTCACGGTAGGGACAGCATCCCAGCATGAACCTCGATGAGGACGTTAAACCATAGGAGGGGGCTGTGAATTTTAAGCAAGGATGGCCTCTGTCCTCACCTCACAAGTCCTTCCTCTGAGTGAAAACAGGTCACTGCCCAAACCTCCTCACGCACACTCATGCTGGGCTTGACCCAACTCCCAAGGAACACAGGCACACATATGTCCTCACACACACAAATACACCCACCCACATCCTCACAGACACACCCAGCCCAAACACTCATCAAACACACACAGCCCCGCCCCCAGCCCACCGTACCTGAGTCTCTGAGAAACACACCCTCAAGGTCACACAGATTAGAAGGTCAGAATTGCCAGGACCCTCAGGGACGCACAGAAGTGGAAGCCCAGAGAGGCCACAGCTGGTCTGAGGCCGAAGGACAGCAGTGGCACCGTGGACACCATTCCAGTCCCAATACGCTCCCCCGCCCATAGACATCAATCCCATGCCAACAGAGACACTCACACTTGCAAGACAGAAACGCACACACTTGCACACAGGGACACACACAGAGGTGCACACATCCGTGCAAGAACACAAACCTCATCCCCCTCTCCCACGAAACAGGGGTGAAGAGCTTTCGAGTCTCTGTGTTTGTGGCATCCTGTCTCTTCGTCTGCCACCCACCTCACACCTCACAGCTGCCCAGCCACCAAGGGATTTTCCCCCCACCGGCCCTGTGGCCACGAGTTGAGTGTGCACACCAGTGCATGGCACGAACTGTGTGCACTGGAGCCTGGGAGCGGGCGGGCCTGCTTGTAAGTGTGCACACCTGTGCATGCGCACGCCTGTGCATGGGGCGTCTGCAACGTTGAGTGTCTCGGTGTGTCTGGGCCACTGTGTGTGCAGGATACCAGGAAGACAGAGGAATTTATAATCTAAATCTTGTTTCTCCGGGGGATGAAAGAAAGCAAAGCAAAGTTGAGGTTTAAATCATCACACCCTGGGCAGGAGGGTTCCCGCACCTTGCCGTGATCATGTGCCCATGTGGGGGGACAGGCTGGCAGGGGGCAGGCAGCGAGCATCCCATCAGCAGGGAGTCATTTGTTGTCTCCAGGCCCCTGGGACCTGCTGTGGCTGCTGCAGAGACCCAAGCTCAGCGACAGGACAACAAGGTGTGGGGGAAGGGCACCGGCGTCCAGCTCTGGCCTCCTCGGGCTGCAGAACAGCAAAGGGACAACAGGCAGGACCTGCAGACCAGAGAGGATCCCGGGCACTTCCTGGCCTGGACGAAGGGAGGAGGTCCCGCAGTCGCCCCCGAGGACCGACCTCTTCAGGATCCAGGGACACATCCCTCGGGCCCAGGCAGCCAGGGCCCCAAGCAGCTGTGCTCCCTGACCCCTCCCTCCCCGTGCCTGTCCCCTCTCCCCTCTGAACACTCTACAGTTCTCTTTGTTCCTATGCATCTGCTCTTACTGTCTCCCTGTCTATCTCCAGGTCCTCCTACCCTTTGTCTGATTGTCTGGCCTCACCTCCCCATCTGTCCATCTTGCAATCTTCTCTTCAACTCCCTCTATCCACCCTGACCTCAGTGCTTCCCTCTGCAGATCCCATGTCACCTGAGGCCCTGCCTGCAGCACACCACAAGCCTCCCAAAGCGTTTGGTCTCACCTGAGCCTCTCACCATTCCTTCAGGGAAGGCTGGGAGGGTTGAGGTCAGACATCCCATTTTGCAGATGAGAAAACTGAGCCCCTAAAGCTCATCCAAGGCTATACAGCTGACATGGAGTTAAAAGTCCAGGTCTTTCCACTGCAGCATCAGCTCCTCATAACCACATCACTGGTGACCCCCAGGACCCCCGCCCCAAAGGAAAGAGAATATAGGAACCCAGTTCCCTGACAGTCCCTCCCACTCCAGCCCAACCACTAAAACCCACTCTGATTAACCAAAGGTCCTAAAAGACAGAACGAGGGTGGAGATGGCAAGCATGGGGACTTCCCATATGTCCCCTCAGAAGCGCTCCATGCCAGTCCTACTCTATCTGCCTGTCTGAGCTGTCCCGGCCCCAGGATGAATGGGCTCCCTGCCTCTTGTCTGTGCCTCTCCAGGTCTCAGTCTTCCCATCTGCACAATGGGGATGATATGTCTTGCTCACGCTGCTGAGCTGGGCCCCTGCTGCAACCAACTCAGCTACTCTCCCCCTCCAGGTCCCTGATCCCTAAAAGACCTTAGGCTTCAGCCACCAGGAGCCCTGGGACACCTCCAGGGGGCATTGCCAGGATTCCTTAAGCCTCGGCCAGCTTTGAGCATGTGGGCAGCAACCAGGAAGCCACAGGCCAAGAGGTAGAGCTCCATCTGCAGCAGGGTCCCACAGCCTCCCGAAGCCTCCAAGGCTGCCTCCAACCCCCACCCTGGAGCACCAACGACCCGCCAGGGCCTGCCCATTTCCCTTTCTTTTCATTGCCGGCTCCCGCGCACAGTTATAGAACCAGGTCTCCACAGAGTAATTTACTGGCAGAATCTCTCCCAGAATCCAGCTTGAAACCAAGCTGTAAAAACAGCTTCGAGTGTAAATAATTCATGCAGACAATATGACTTTTTTATGTAAATTCGGTGCATTAACCCTCTATTATAATGATGGACGACAGATAGGGGCGACGTTGCCTTGGTAAGAGCTAATGGATGGCCGCCATAAATTCACTGCACATTTTATTGTGTTGCTGGAAATTGTGCCTTCAGGCAATGCTGTTTACTTTTATGTAAAACTCTAGGTTCCCTAAATATTACAAATATTTTACATCCAGCTCCTCAGCATTGGGCTCTGCCCACAAATCAAGCTTTCTCTATGTGAGTTGTAATTAAAGGTTTGTTGTTTTTTTTTTTCCCTGGGACAATTATCTCCAACTATAAAGAGAAATATTTTTCCCCTTTAGATGTTCCGTCATTGACTTATTAACAAATCCTTTGAAGAAGGAGGTTGTAAGTGACTCGATGGGGCCCTTGGCGGGTGGTGGGTCTACAGGAGAAGGGGCTCTGTGGGCGCGAGGGCTGGGTGGCTGGCTTTCATGTCTGGCCGCCACTCCGGTTTATTTACACATATGATATCCTGGGCCCTCCTCCCCCCTCTTCCTTTCTATAATTCATGACCACTTTAGCAGGGTAATTCCTCTCACCACCTTTCCAAGGAAGTGGCCCCTTGCAAACCCCCTGCCCACACACCTCTGGGGAACGCAGACGGCAGGGCCTTATGCCCAAGAGGGTCAGATGGAGAGTCCCTGCAGCTGGCTGCCCATGCACAGGCCGATTCAGTCCTTCCTTGTCCCCTGCCTGCACACATGGCCCAGCGCTCTGTGGATGGACACTCAGAGTTTCCTGCATTGATTCTTCTTCGGTCCAAAGTGCTGGACATGTCCTTTGGGCTCAGCCCTCACCCAGGCCGAGGTCGCCAGGGTGCCACAGAGTCACACCAGAGGTCTGGGGAGAGGAAGGCCGGAAGCTCAGAGGCTTCCTAATGAAGGGAGGCAACAGCTGGAGTAGCAGTCCTCTTTAAAAATAATCCTCACACTTGTTTATTATTGTCATTAATATTAATGGTGTGCTATTAATATTCATATAGCTGCATTAATATCATCCAGAAGCACCTGGGATCTCCAAGCACCTCTAATGGCCTGTGCATTCTGCTTCCCTCCCGAGAACCCCAGCCCCTGCTGGCCATGCCCCTGGGGACAACACCCACCAGTGCCACACCGGTTCCACGCACACCCCCACTCCCTCTCTCCTGTCTCTGATTGGCACCTGCCTTAGGAAACCCAGAGCCACAGGGGGCTCAGAGTCGTCTCTAAGACCCAGGGGCACTGGTGTAGGATGGGACCCTGTGCAGGACAGGGATCCTGGACATTTCCTGCCTTCCCAAGGGACACAGGAAGACTTCTGACAGAGGTGGCTTAAGGAAGAAAGATGGCTCATTTCCCCCCCAAGGGCTCAATTTCCTGCAGAGTCGGGAAGGGAAAAAAAAAAAAAAAAGACACGTTGGTTAAAAACAAAGATGAGATATCATTTTTCACGGATTAGATTGGCAAAGATAATTATAATAATAATAATGGCATCGGAGCAAACGGCCCACTTCCTATGTGCGAGCGCCGGGCTTAACCCCGAGCCAGCTCTCTCACTGAATCTTCACGACAACCTCCGGAGCAGCCTTTATGGGACTGTAAATTCGTGAAACCTTTGTGGGGAACAATTTACAATATGTGACAAAAATGCAAGCTCTGCTTACCCTTTGGTCAACCCAGCAATTCCATTTTTAGGAATTTCCCATATGTTAATAATTGAAAATTCTGCTCCCTGGCTTGAGCCCACTCTTCTTTCTTTTTTCTTCCGGGATTCTGGGGATCAAACCCAGACCCTGCACATGGCAGGCAGGCACTGTACCCCTGAGCCACACCCCAGCCTCTTGCTCATCCTTCAATCTGAATGTCACCTCCCCCGAGCAGCTTTTCCTGATTGCCGAGCCCACATGATGACCTCTCTTGTTTAATTCTCTTGTGACCAGTACTGTAGCCTAGCAATTATGTACATTTTTCCATGGTGCTACCATCAACTTCTAACTGGATAATTATTTATGTAACTGCTTCATACATAGACTCTTTACCAAAAAAAAAAAACCTGCCATCCTTCCTGCTACAGGGCTGGACTCTGTCTCCCCACGACATCAGAAACTCCATAAGAGCGGGGGTTGACCACGTCTGCTTTGTGAATCATTTCTGTCCCCAGCACCTGGCAGTAGGCTGGTACCTAGAACATTCTCAATAAACGTCTGTGGCATGAATGAAGAAATGAAATGTGCAAAGATACAAGCACATAGATGTTCACTGCAGGGCTGTTTATAAGAGCAAGACAATTGGAAGAACATGATCCCCGGAGGCTGGGTAAGCAGCAAAGTCAGGCAGATCTTCGGACCAGTGCATGCATATACATAATGCAGGCGTTGAAACTATGAGGTGGATCTATATGAATTGACATGAAGGATGTCCATGACATATTGCTGAGTGAGGGGGGAAAAACAGGTGACAGAACAGCATGTGTCGTCTGATCTCACTCGGGGTAGCATTGCATACGTGGAATCTATTTGTGTATATTTATGCACAGAGAGAAGTCTGGAAGGACGTTCACCAAAATGCTATGTGGTTATCTCTGGCTGGTGAAATCTGAGGTGGTTTTTACATTTTTCTTTGAACTTTTCCATATTGTCTGATTTTTTTTTTTGCAATGAGCATATGTACCCTTTTTTTTATTTTACAGAATGATAAAGCTGCTTTCAAAAGAAAAGAAAATGTATAGGTGCATTGGGAAAGGGTGGGGGTACTTCATGAGGGGCTTGAACCTGAGGAGACCAGGTGAACTGGGCAAAAGCTAGGGATCAGGGGGTCATCTCCTCTTCTGGTGCAGCTGGGGACCCTCGGAGACTATAGGAGAGAAGCCTTTAGGGCCACCGGCCCTGCCCCAACCTTCCTCCAGGCACCGAGCCTGTCCGGAGTGGGGTGTCTAGATAAGGATTTCCACATTTGATTCTTCTGACATGCTTTATCGCCTTAGAGCTGTTTTGCAAAATTCATGGTGATTTTCGAAGGCTTCGGGCTTCCTGGGACCAATTCCATTTTGAACAATAGCAGAGCACCGGCTCCACTCCGGAGCGGGCTCCCGGCCTCAGTGAGCTGGGACCGTGGGCCGAGAGCGGAGGCCTCGGCATGAAAATACATGAGCTCGTCCTTGTCCTTGTCCTCACCCTCCTCTCCTTCCCCTGTTGGGGAGAGGAAGAAGGAAGGCAGCCGCCTCCCACCCAGGTCCCTCCTGTGCCCTGAGGGGAACCTCAGGACCCCAGGAGGTGGACCAAAGCCCTTCCCAGTGTCCCTCCTTCTACAACCCTGGCTCTTTACCCAAGAACCACCTGGAGCCTGAGAGGCTGAGTGATTTGACCAACCCTCGGTGACAGAGCAAAAGGGCTTGGGTGAAAGCCGCCTGGTCTGTGTTGCTTGCAATTCTGTTTTTAAAAAAACAAATTTTTTATTTAAAAAATCTTGCTGCCCTCTCCCTTAGAATAAATCTAAGAGCTGTGGCAGCATGGCCATTATCCCAGACTAAGTGCCTCCATCACTGCCTCCCTCCCTGGCTTCAACCCTGCCCTCCCTACACCTGGACCCAATACCCAGATCCAGAGCTATCTCTGTAAAATACAAAGTTCACCAGCCATTCCCCTGCTCAAAAGCCTTCTGTGGCTCCCCATTCCCTGTGGGAGGAGCTAAGCTCCTTAGTCTTTCATGATATGGCCCTTCCTGCCTCTCTGTGCACCCTGAGTGCTGTCACACATGGTCCACACTGCTTCCTCCAGGGTTCACCTGGCTGCTTCCTTGCGCGTCCCAGAGGACCCCGCTGGGCGTCACCTCATCCTCTACCAACAGGTGGGTCAGACTCCTCCTTCAGCCCCTCAGACCCCTGAGCACCACTGAGCACCCACTGCCTACCCCCCATGGTTGTGGTGTGTGCCACCCACAGTGCTCCCTCGGTGCCTGCTCCCTGGCTAGTCAGCAAGCTCCCAGAGGCAGGGACCCTTTAGCAGTTTCACAATTGTGTGGCAACAGCACAGGTCATGAGCCCTGCTTCCCAGATCAGAAATCCAGGAGTCCCTCAACTGTAGGGTGAGCAAGAAGAGGAAAGAAGAGTTTTCCTGAAATCCAAGCCCATGCCACCCCACCCCGCCGCCCCTCCCTCTTCCCCAAGTGTTTCCTGTTTATGCCGCTACAGGCCCCTGCGTGGTGTGGGGCCTCGGCTCTCTCCCTTCCCCTACAATGCTCCACCCTCCTGAGCCCTTCTCAGCTCTTCCAAGCCCCATGGCCTCTCCTGCCTCTGGGCCTTTGCACCTGATTTCACGTCCGCCCAGGACAATCCTCTGCTTGCTCGTCTTGGTCCCTCAAATGCCTGAAGTGTGATGTGTGGATGAACCAACGAAGGCCATCCCAGAGGCATCTCAAACTCCCGATGGCCGACCTCATCGCCCTCCTTCTAAGGAGACCCCCTCCCGTCTCCCTTCCCACCGCAGATCCAATCCATCTACGCACTACTGATTGTGCCTCAGGGGCACCCTCGGACGCCCCCCCCCCCCCCCCCCCCTCCCCCTCGACACTGCCCTAGGCTGGGCCCGCCACCTCCCAGGCACCTCAGCAGCCAGTCTCCGGTGCCTCACCTCCAGCTGTCCCTGTCCTCTCTAGTCCTTCCTCCTGGAGAACTGGGTGCTGTCTCTCCTTCACCAAGACCCCCAGAGGCCCCCCTTCACCCTGAGGCCGGCCGTGCTGGGTGACCTGGTCCAACTCCTCCTACTCCTGCCACCTGGCTCCTGCTCTCCAGCAGGGGGCCGTTGAGGGGCCGTTGGGCTGGCCCGATCTTCTCAGCCTCTTCATCTGGTGAGCTCCTGGTCATCCTCCAAGGTGCCTCTCAAAGGTCACCTCTTCAGAGCTGTCCTCTAACCCCACCCGACTCCATCTCCTACCCAGGCCAAATGCGTTCCACACAGTGCCCTGGGCTGGCCTGTGCCATCGCCCTGACGACCTGGTGGCCCTCCTGCTGCTTGGTTCATCTCTCCTCCTGGGTGGTGCACTCAGGGGCCCGGCGTCCAGTGAATACCACTGCTATCGATACAGCAGAGTAGGTTTCATCAGCCCATTTTACAGATGAAGAAACGAGCTCAGAGAGGTGGAATGACTTTCCCAAGGTCACAGAGCTAGCAAGAGGTGGAGCCAGGACGTGAATGCAGATGTCACTGCTTCCAGACAAGTGTTCTTCCACTGCCTCGCAGCTCCCACGACAGCTCTCACGAGCATCTCTAGCATGTGGGTGCATACACACCCACACTCAGACACGCAAAGAATGCACATGGATCACACCAAACACACACGGAGACGTGCACATAGTCACACCAACACACAGGCTCACAGACACGAAGAGCAGTTCCCACACACATGCCTAATGACCCATGCAGAGGTATTCACACAAGAGCAGCCACTGATACACACACGAACATGCATATGCATATACATGTGTGTGCACAGCCCACCCAGATGGCCAGGCACACACAAACATGCAGACATTTGCATCCATGTGCATACACCTCAGGACAAAAACAGACCCACACTGATTCAAACAAGCACACAGAGATGCACACACAGACAGCTATGCACTTGTGCAGACACAGGGACACCCTCATCTACTGCACACGCGCACTCCTATAAACAACAGGCAACATGCAGGTGTGTGTGCAGAGGACACATGCATGCCACAGGCCCTCACAAGGAGAAGCAGGTCCCTGGCCGGTGCACACGGAAGCGTGCTCGCTCCCCGAGATGGGCTAGTGAGGGACGCTGGTCAAAGGGAGCTATGTGCCGGGAGCGAGGCCTGTCGAAGGTACCTCGGGGCGCTCACATTTTTGCAGCTCAGGAAGGCAGCTGACATACCAGCCTGGCTGTGATGGTATTTTGCATAAATGCTAATGTATTAATTACCATGTACAGTACACAGAGCTGCCATTTAAAAGACAAAGTTAAGACTTTTTAAATCAAAAGCCCCATGTGGGGTGGGGGTAGGGACCTGTCCTGCTTGGGGGGCAGGAGCTGGCCAGCCAAGCCCACCCTTGGGTCCCTGCCTGGGGCAGGTCAGCAGGCACACAGCTTCTTACCCTTGGTGCTCTCTGGCACAACCTGACCCCCGCCTGGACGAGGGAAGGGAGGACGTGGAGGGCAGGCAAGGCGGTGGGACAGGAGGCAGAGCGGCCGCGGGCTAGGCATCGGAGTCCTCACCGCCCTCGGTCCCTTTCCCACATGGACCAGACTCTCGGGCCCAGGCTGCCAATCTCCTGGCCTCCCCTCTCCCTAGACGCCGACCGGACCTGGCCCCTCTCCCCCTCCGGGCGTCTCCTGCCCGCCCTGCGTCCTCACCAGCCGCCTGGCTTCCCACTCCTCCGCGGCCAGCCTCTGGCAAACCTGTCCCCTCCCCGACCACCTCATCTGCAGAAGCCCCTCCCCCTTGCCCTCTGGCATCTCCAGGGTTTGGAGCCTTCCTCTTTGTGGAACATTCTGTCGCTGTCCTCCTCCTTGTCCACCTGTTCATCGTGGCTGCCCCACCCCACTCCGCACAAGGAGCTCTGGGAAGCCAGGACGGTCCACGCCACATGGCAGCCCCTGGGCCAGCCTCGGGCACTGTCCGTGTTCAGTTAAACATTTGTTGAATGAGTGGACTTGGGATGAATGACCAGGAGGCTCTCTCTGGCCAGTTCCATCCCAGGGGTTAGATGAGGGCAGGAGAGCTCTCTCCACCTGCCTGGGGGGACCACTCTAGCTGTCCTGCCTCTCACGGGGTGGAGGGTCACATCCCTGATCAGGTGACTGAGGCCCCAGCGTCACACCTCTTGGAGACGTGTGCCCCGTGAGCCTCCCGCCAGCCTACCTCTCCCATCATGTGGGACAAAGCTGCTGAACTGCAGAGCCCTCCACCCCAGGTCCACGTCTGTCCCCATTGTCTCCCACAGCCCCTGTGAGGAAGCGTCACTTCCCCAGAAGAAGTGACGGCACCGATGGCTTGTCAGAGCCATCAGGACACAGATTGGGCCTGACGCGCCCCGTCTGAGGCTTCCTCCACTCACCCTGGACCTCCTGTCCCCCTGAGCCCGTGGGTGTGCTCCTGGAAGTTACAGCCCAGCAACAACTGAGGCCCCAACACGCCCTAGGGAGGCGAGAGAGCCCAAGTGGGCCTGCGAGGCAGGGGAGCAGCCCAGGGCGGAGCCTCAGCTCCCCTCACCTCACTCCCACACCCACCAGGCCACCCGCTACCACCACTCTACACCCTGGTCCCTCCCAGACCTGCCTCCTCTCCCCATGCCCACTGCCCTGCACTGGTCCCGACCAGATGGCCATCATCTCCCATCTGTACTCTTGTGACAGCCTCCACCCAGCAGCCAGAGTGATCCTCCCCTGAGCACTCATCCCACTTCCCTCCCCAGCAGCCCCCACTCTACTCCCCAGCTCACCCTGCCACTGCCCTGATGATGGCTGTAAAGGTGCATCCTGGATAACAATGCACGCTGCGTCCTCAGCTTGGCTCTGCTACTTGCTCGCTGTGTGACCTGAAGCGAGTCACCTAACCTCACTGTGCCTTGACTACCTAATCTATAAAATGGGAATGATAATAGTATCCCCCCACCCCACATAAGGTCGTTGTGAGAACGAAATGAGTTTAAATATGTCAAGCACCAAGAACAGAGCCCGGAACCCGAAGAACACTTTGTATGCATCATTGTTGTTTGTGTTTGATCAGTCTTTCTCCTCCATGAACTCATAAGCTCCATGAGGGAGGGGCTAAACCAGGCTGGCTGCTGGGTTCCTTCTTGGCTTGCCTCTCCGGGTTCCTTTCTGCCTGTGGCCTTTGTCCTTTCCTCCCGGGTCCTGGCTGGTGCTGGTTCTCGGGGGAGGAGAAGGGCATGCCCTCAGGAAACGCTGTCCCGAGGCAGAGTTCCAGTCCTGAGGGCTATGACAGGGGCAGCCGGAGAGGGCTGCTGCCCGCGGAGGGCTGGGTGGTGCACCCTCCAGAGCCCCAAGTTCCTGGGAGCCCCCACGCGGCCAAAGCTCCCTTTGTCCAGAAGGTCAGGAGGACCCCGCCAGCTGTGGGGAGTTCCGCTGCCCGGCTCCGGCCAGCGGCCCAGATGTGCATGTCTGCACAGCCGAGCACGGGCTCTGAAGAAGCCTTGTTGAGCCCCATGAAAGGGGGCCTGTGACAAGACGGACGGCCTCCACTCCCCAGCCGCCTGCCTCCAGGACAGCACCTCGGAATGCAGCCTGCAGGAAGCCCTTCTCACCAGGCTGCCAAGCGCCCTCCTCCCCGGAAAGCCAGAGTCACTTGGCATGAAGAGCTTGACCTTGCCAAGTGCAAACCAGAGGCCTGGATTCTATCTGTCCTCAGTTTCCTCCTCCGTAAGATGGGAGAGGCTGCAGCAGCCTAGCCCATAACCGCCCGCATAGTTATCTTGATTAAGAGTTCTGGAGTCGGCGGGCACCGTGGCACACGCCTGTCAACCCAGCAAGTCGGCAGGCCGAGGAAGAGGATCCCAAGTTCAGGGTCAGCCTCAGCAATTTAGTGAGGCCCTAAGCAACTTAGCAAGACCATGTATATATGGCCAGGGATGTGGCTCAGTGGTAAAGCGTCCCTGGGTTCAATCCCAGTATAAAAAAGAAAGTTACAGAAAAGAAATGACATCATGGGCAGAAAGGAGAAGGTACGATCTGACACATAGTTCTGCACCTTCTTCCCTTTCCTGGTTCACCATGGTATCATGACACGGCGTGTCATGGTGACATGCAGCTGGGCACCCTGTATACTAGGTGTATACTAGTTTTCGGACACAGCTGGTACCTGGCCCCAGCTTAGGTTTGGGGTCTCTGGGTAGAATCTGTCCTTGGGCTCAGTCCAGCCCTGGGCAGGGCCAGTGCCAGGGTTCAGCTGGTGTGCCAGGTACAGCTGCTGCTCTTGAACACAACTGACGGCTGGAAAATGCTAGTCCCTGAACACAGTCAGTCCCTGGAAAGAGTCCCTGAGCACAGTCATCTGTGTACACTCAGTCCCCAAGTGTAGATCCTCTCTAGGATACTCAGTCCAGTCAGTGCCTGGGCATAGGCCCAGTAGGCAAGTCAGCACTGGGACAGATGGGCCCAACACAGCAAGTCCTCCGAGGGTCTCTGGGAACAGTTGTTCCTGGGTAGATTCATCCCACAGGTACAGTTAGTCCCTGGACACGGCTGGTTCCTGGACTGTCAGTCCCCCGGGCCCTGTCAGCAGGCAGTCTGCGGGCACAGTTGATTCTGGGCACAGATGGTCCGGCAGGCAGTCGGCGCCTGAGAATCCAATCCTTGACCTTGGACAAAATGGACCTCAAGACAGGCCACTGAGACCACCCCCGTGGATTGACATGCATGGACCCATCACCTCGATCCTTCAAGGTCCCTGTCCCCACAGGGAGACCTAGGTTGGGCCCCAGGGAGGGGAGGGGAAGTATCCTGAGGTCCCTGAGATCCCTGCATGGTCCACTTCATAACAAATGGAGGTGGCAGCAAGAGAGCAGGCCTGGCCCCTCCAGCACCCCCTGGAGCAGAGTCTGCCTTCAGCTCACGGCGAGGGTTGTAAAAACAGTAGCTAGGAGACCCCCTTCCCTCCAGCAGGTCCTCTCCCCAGAAGGAATGGACCCACAGGCATGAGGACAGGCATGGGTGCCCGTGGCTGCTGCTCCCTGGGGCCTGGACAACGCATCAGACAAGTGTCTTCGAGTTGTGAGGACACAGATTCCCAGCCGGGTGCCCTGTCCTCTGCCCAACATCCCCGTCCCCTTAAGCACGGCGCTAGCAGGGGGAGGTGGCCAGCCCTGGGGGTCCAGCCTTCAGGACACAGCTGGTGCTGCATTTCTGACATGGGTCTGATCGGTCCCATGGCTCCATCGCAACCCAGTCCAGCTGGGAACAGAGCCACAAGCCCCAGGGTCAGGATCCAGGCCACGCGGAGCCCTGGCCCCCGGGCTGGTTTGGTCCTCTGCAGGATGATAATGTGATGTGGCATCCCATTAGCCAGCACCTGCCCTCTGTGCCCACCTTCCTCCCCCAGCCCCCACTCACGTCAACGCTTAATTGAATTGCCAGCGTCGTGGTGCAAGTCACATCTGTTCTGGGTCTAGGAATGAAGCGAGCCACTCGCGCTGGTCACCCATCGCAGGGAACACCACCCACACTTCAGAATGGCCGTCCCTGAAGGGCCCCACTGTACAGGGGCAGGCTCCAGGTCTGCCTGTCCCAATCCCCTGTTTTTGTCCCTTCAAAAAGAAAGTGAAGGAAAAATCCTCTAAGAGGAACGGGACAGGGAGGAGCATGTAGCCAAGGAACCAAACCGGAGCATCAGAAGGAGGCTGGAAAGGAGGGGCCCCAGCATCCGGGCTGGCCAGCTGGCTGGGGGACCCCAAGGGCCCCGGGAGTGGACCATGCAAGGAGAACCATTTACTTATGCCTCCTTCTGTGCTAATATCCCAACGAGAGCCATCCAGGCAAGGAATCCCAAAGCTCTAAACTGGAAGGCACATCCACCTGAAGAGACAAGGTCTTAAACTGGGTCAATCCAGTTCACACTGGTCCCAAAGGATGGCAACCAGATCTCACAGATGCTAGCCATGTCCAATCAAACCAGATCTGTCAGGACCAGCTCAAAATGTGTGGGGCCGCCAAGACTGGATCAAGCTGACTCAAACTGGTTGCAACCTGTTCAAATCACCTGGGGCCACAGGAAAGCGGCAGCTTCCAGGCTTACTTATATCTTAATCTACCCTTCCTCTTAAAACTTCCTGAGTCCTTTTGTTTTCAGTCTGTATTTGGTAAAGGATTTTTTTCATCCAAAGGACATAAAATAATACATCTTTCCTGAGATTTCAGTGGTACCCTGCAAAGGCTAAATGCTTGGGCTAGCGAAGTCACGGGTCCCGGCCCCCACACTGCAAATTTCTAACTGCGAAACCTTGAGTAAGTTACCTAATCTCTCAGTCTCTAGTGTTTTTTAAAAAAAAAAAAAAAGCTAATTATATGACCTGCCTCATAGAAAAGAGTTTTGCAGCAAATTGAGATATAGGTAGTAGAGCTCTGCCAGGCACACAATAACCACTCTATACATGGACGTTATTATTATTGTATGATTATTAGTCCATGGCCCTGACCATACACAAGGTCTGATGTCGAGAGAACAGAGCTCAGATTCTGACCAGCCACGTCCTTCCACTGTGAAACTGGGTACTTCACATAACTTCTCTTAAGCCTCGATTTCCCCAACTGCAAAGGGAGCAGTTCTAGCACCTGCCTCAAGGGTTGCTTGAGTATTAGATATGCTGCTGCGTAAAGTACTTGCCCGGGACATGGTGATCACAAGGGCCAATACACGACGTTGGCTGTGTATGACTGACAAACACCCACTGCTAACTCCACCACGCAGTGCGCTGACTGCCTTCTGTGTATTAACTCAGTCATCACAACGGTCCTAAGAGGTAGGTGCTACTAGTGTTTCCGTTTGCAGGAGGGGAAACCGAGGCTCTGAACATACCACCGTGCCTGATGATCATGAAAGATTTTAGGGAAGAAAAAAAAAAACTGCACACTGGCCGAGGCAGAGAGCAGGGAAAGCCTGGGCTGGAGGACCCGTCTTGAAGGGAGGTTGGTATTGAAAAGCAGGCAGGCTCTGCAGTCAGACAAACCCGGACTCCAGGCCTGAGCCAAACTCTGTGCCAGACTCAGTTCCTCATCTCTCCAACGGGGATAATAAGCCTTACCTCACAGACTTGTGAGGATTACATTAGGTAACAGCTTAGTGCTCAAAAAACGTAAGCTTCTTTTTCTCCCCCAAGCACATTATGCATCAAAATGGTGTGGATTTGCACAGTGACATTTTCCTGGGGTCCACAAACAGATTTTTTGGGGGGTACCAGGGATTGAACTCAGGGGCACTCGACCACTGAGCCACATCCCCAGCCCTATTTTGTATTTTATTTAGAGACAGGGTCTCACTGAGTTGCTTAGTGCCTCGCTTTTGCTGAAGCTGGCTTTGAACTCTTGACCCTCCTGCCTCAGCCTTCTGAGCTGCTGGGATTACAGGTGTGCGGCACCCTGCCTGGCAGCAGATTTTTTTAATCTTTATGACATCTCTCCATATACGCTGTCTACTATTTATTTATTTATTTATTTTTTGTAGTGGGGCTTGAACCCATTGGTACTGTGCCACTGAGCCACATCCCCAGCCCTTTTTTTTTTTTTTACTTTTTGAGACAGGGTCTTGCTAAGTTGCTTAGGACCTAAGTTGCCTAGGCTGGCCTCCAAATTGTGACCCTCCTGCCTCAGCCTCCAGAGCCTCTGGGATTATGAGCGTGCACCACTGCACCCAGCGGGCTGCCCACTTGTGATGTAGCATCTCTTCAGAGCCACATTCCCTCCCCTGCACCCTGAACACCTCCCAGCAGAGACATGGCCCTCATATCCCGACACCTTGTACAGTTTTCTGCCAGAACCAAGCAGAGCTATACTAGGGATCTGGCTGGCAGATGTGCCCAGCTGCACATCAAGCCAAATATATCTTGCATGAAAGTTTAGTGAGGAATGGGCAGGAGGTGCGGATCCCTGAGCATCCTCGGAGGGATACTGCTGCTGGCATGGGCATGGGACTGGACCCTGAACTAGAGGGGCTCTGTCTGACCTTGCACCTGCTCAGTTCCCCACCTGTGACTGCCTTGGGGCTAAGACTTTTCCTGGATGACCCTCTCCTCTGCTCCCCATGGGGATGTAAGGGCAGCAAAATCCCCTGATCCTTTTGACAATGACAGTGATGATGATGGTGATGGCAAAGATGACATCTGACATCTCTTTACCACACTGTGCAACAGACACCTTTTTAAAAACACAAGCTGTGTCTCTGCCATCGAACGGAGCTCTCAGGCTGCATCACGAAAGGTCTAATATCCAGTTTGAGGAAGGTAATGGCTCTGTTCAGCCACGTCCCTCTCAGGCCAGACCTGGAGCGCTGCATCCGCTTTTAGGTGCTGGATTTTCAGAGGTTCCCAGACACAGTGGGCTCCCACAACAAGAAACCAAGTTGAGGAAAAGACTTTAAATTTAATCTTGTTTATTTAGTTTTTCTATGTGGTGCTGGGGATCAAACCCAGTGCCTCATGCATGCTACTCAAGAGCCACAGCCCCGGCCCTTGAAATTTAACCTTGTGAGAACGAGTTGGAAAGATGTTCGGCCCAGAAGATGAGAGATTCCAAATTCCTAATGCCAGATCTTTAAAGAGCTGTCACAGGACAACAGGAAGAAAGCTCTCTGTGGGGTTCCATGGGGTGGAGCCAGACCCATGTGAGTTACATGAACAATCCCAAGGAGGACAGCTGGACACTTTCGAGAGAGCGTATACGCCCTGCCCCAAGGATATACCAACAGGGTCCAGAATGCTATTTGGTTTATGTCTTAGGAGAATTCAGGTGCTTGGAAAGAGCTAAAGTAGACCTGGAACCACAGTCCTTACAGATGGGGTTTAAATGGCAGGGGCCTCGAGCATGACTCCTCCTTCAGACCCCAAGCCTGAGAGCATGAGGTATCTGGAGCAAGCAGAGCCTCAGAGCCCCCGTTGGTCCCATTAGAGGGGAGACTTTGCTACCGTAACAGCAGCAAAAGCAAAAATCAAATGCTCTGTGGTTTAACAGATACAGGTTTATTTCTCTGGGGCAGGATGGACGGTCCAGATCTGTCCTCCCTGGACTTGGCCCTCTCCCCACTGCTCTGTGGCAAGAAGCTCCGCGTCTGGTGCCTCCCACTCTCAGGGACACTTATGAAGGACACCCAACGTGAAAACAAATAAAAGGAAATCACCCCATCAGAGCTATAAGTAATAATCAATAATTCAAAGCCTTGATAAAGTCTTGCTGGAGAGCGCTTCAGAGAGAAGGCACGGGCTGAGTTTCATGGTTAATTCAATGTCAATTAGCTGATTGCTAACTTCCCTCCAGCGAAATCGCATGCGGTGCCGGGGAGAGAATCAAACGTGCTCTCGCTTTAACAAGCCTGGTGTTTCAATCATTCATCTCTGGCCGCAGGCTCCGAATCAATGTCAACAGACGTTCCCTCACAATTTCATCAACCATTTCTGCATGCCACCGTGTTCTCAACTGCCCTTAATTGTCCCAGGACCATCTCTGGGAACCAGGGCTCCTGTGAAACCCAAAGTCAGAAGAGCAGCCTTCTGCTTCCTAGAAGGTGTAGGACCCACGGCCGTGAACCTGTATCCCCACCCCCACCCCGTGATAATGTCTTCCTTCAAGAGATGCTGGGGTCGGTCAATGTGGCAATGCATGTGAAGTGATCAGCAAAGGAACATAGTAAGTGCTCAATTAGGTTAGTTCTCCTCTGCCCTTACAAATCCCCAGGTGGGGACATGGCTCACCTCCACACCACCAAGCCCCTGCAGACGACGTGGCCACCTTCAGCACCATGGCCAGAGCCCCTGTCCAGAAGCTGGAGATGGGAGGAGCACAACAGGATAAGGACATGCTATAGGACTCAGACTGAGGAGTCAGTGGGGAAACCAGAGTAACAGGATCCCAGGGAACACTGGGGCCACCACCGCCCTTTGCAAAGGAGGGAACAGGCCCAGAGAGGGTAAGAGATTTGTCATATCAAATGAGAATAACCCTAGTACCAAACTTAGACATTGTTGAGGGGATTAAATGAGATAATTGATGCAAAGAACTCAGCCTGGTGCCCAGCACAGAAGAAGTATTTCATAAATAGTAGTGAGCCTTCTTTAGTAAAAATATCCTCTGGAGGGGCTGGGGTGTGGCTCAGTGGTAGAGCCCTTGCCTAGCATGTGTGAGGCCCTGGGTTTGATCCTCAGCACTGCATATAAATAAATGAATAAAATAAAGGTCCATCAACATCTAAAAAAATATTTTTTAAAAAAATATATCCTCCGGGGCTGGGGCTATAGCTCAGTGGTAGAATGCTTGCCTAGCACGCGTGAGGCACTGGATTCGATCCTCCACACTGCATAAAAATAAATAAAGATATTGTGTCCATCTACAACTAAAAATATATATATTTAAATATATCCTCTGGAAAATTTCAAACTCTCAGGGATATTCCAGGGGCAGCCCCAGTCTGAGGCCTGGCTCGTGGTTCAGTGTGAGGTCAGGATTCAGGCTCCATCTGGACCCAAGTTCAAAGCTCTGTGGCACTCATGACATGGCCTTGGGAAGTCCCTTCCCAATGAGCCTCAGTGTCCTCATCTATAAAATGGGAACACCGGCCCTCCTCCAGCTTGCCTCCAGAGGTATGGGTAGGTGCGGGCTGTGTGAACCTGGGCATCTGCCCTGCTCTCCGGTGTCATTTATGTTACCTGGGCCTCACACCTGCTGGGGGAGCCACTCTTCTCTGTTTCCGTCAGCCCATGGCAGAGGCCATGGGGGATGTGGGCAGCAGGCAGGGGACCAGGTTGTGGCAGGCGCCCCCAGGCTCTGCTGCTTCTCCCAGGAGCTGGGAACAGAAGGCCCGAGTTTGTCACTTGGTATTTGCTGACTTCTCTGCCCTCTGCCAGCGTTGGGCAGTCGCTTCCCAGAAGTTTATCTGAGGAGATGCCCAGACACCGGGGTCCAACAGCCCCACCAGGCCCCGGGAAGGCGCCTCCCCAGCCCACGCTGCTCTCCCCCCCACCCCTCTGCCGCCGGCCTCCGATGACCGTCCCTCCATCTTTCTCCCTGCTAGTCCTTCTCCATGGGATCCCTTGGCCCACATCCACCCCTTCCCTTCTCCATCCTGCCCTGGGCCCCTGGAGACTGACCCTGAGGCCTGCAGGGCCTGGGTGCCCCGGGTGGAGTCCAGCAGGTGAGAGGGGCTGCCAGAGGCCGGAGGGGGGGTTGGAGGCGGCCATGGGCCCCCGTCCTCCCCGCTCCAGGGCCACACTTTGGGCGGTGGCTATGTCTCCAGGACAAGTCCACCAGGCATCCCTCCCTCCACAGCACCCACCCTCCTGGGCTCCCTGACACTGGCTCCTCCCCTCGTCCCATCAGCCCTAGAGACGGCGAGGGCTCCTGGCCACAGCTGGTCTCCCAGGACTCACCGCTTTACCCACAAGCACTTAACCACGGAGCCACACCCCCAGCTCTTTTTTCTGTTTTTATTCAGAGACAGGGCCTCACTGAGTTGCTTAGCGCCTCCCTAAATTGCTGAGCCTGACTTTGAACCCAAGATCCTCCTGCCTCAGCCTCCCAGGCCGCTGGGATTACAGGGAAGGTCAGGGAGCCCGGCCTCCCTGGCTCTTGTCACTGCCTCAGCCCCCTCTTGTGACTGTAAGCAGCCAGGTCCTCACAGCAGACCACTGGAGGAGAATCCTGCTTCCCGTCAGACATGGCTGGCCCCACTCACCTCTCCCACTTGCTCTCTGTCTCCTCCCGCCACCCCCTGCCACAAGTCCTACTGAATTCCGGGTGGGAAACATTGCAAGTGCTTCTGTCCCCATCCCTTAGGGGGACCTCCCAAGGCTGCCCTCCAAGTGTAAGGTATGAGCGGAGGAAGGACAGGCCACGGGAACAGCCAGTACCGGTGCCCGAGGCTGCTCCCTGCCCCATGGGTGAGGAAGGACGGGCAGACTGGAGGCATCGAGGCTGAGGCTGAAGCTGGGGCTGGGCTCAGGCTGAGGATGACGCTGTGGTTACAATTAGGTCTGGGAGGTGGTTGAGGATGGAGGCTGAGGCTGGATGGGGACACGGAATGGACTTGCACTGACGTCAGGGCTGAGGCTGGGGCAACGTGGAGGCCGAGGATGAGTCAGGGGCTGAGCATGGAGCTGAGGCTGAGGTCAGTCGGGGACAGGTGTGAGGCTGGGCGGAGGCTGGACTGGGCCTGGGGAGGCGGGTTAGGTGTTGAGGCTGAGGTTGGAAGCTGAGTTGGGCCAGGGGCTAAGGTTGGGTTTGGACTGCAGTGAGGTTTGTGGCTGGACTGACACGGGATCTGGGGCTGAGGTCAGGGTCAGAGATGGGTTCAGGGTGGAGGCCGAGGTTGGATTCTGAGTTGGGTCAGAGGCTAAAGCTGATGTTGGTGTGGAAGCCAAGACTGGCCCTAAGTTGGGGCCGGGGCATGAGGCTGCCCACACAGAGCGCCTCTGGGCTTTGGGAGCCTAACTGACCTGCCCAGTGAAGGCACTGGCATGGGGACATGTCCTCCTTCCACTCTCTGAGTGACACCTTCCTTCCTTCATTCATTCCTCCATTCGTCTGTTCCTTTATCACCTATGATGTGCGGAACACTGTGTTCCCTCTTGGAACAGACTGTAAGCCAAGCAGATGTGACCTCGACCCTCGTGGGGAGCTTAGGTTTTAAAAGGGAAGAAAAATAGTAACCCAGAGTCACAGAGCTGGAGCCATAAATACAAGCAGGGGAGGGTCATGAATGAACGACCCCGGAAGCCATGACAGACAGCACAGCACGTGCCAGGGCACGGAGGCCACTGGAGGTGACAGAGGCCTCCTAAGTGGTTCAAAGTTAGTACAGGGAGCATATGACAGGGGGTCGGTCCCTGCTAGGAGACAAGGGGCACTTGGTGGGAGGGTGGCACTCGCTGTGCTAGGCATCTACAGTCTCCTCTAACCCCGACACTAGGACACAGAGGATGTGGTGGGTCTGGGGTCAGGTAAACCTGAGCTCAAAGCCAGACTGTGCCAGGTACAAACCATCGGAGCTGTGTGACCTTGGACAAGTGACTTTCCCTCTCTGAGCCTCAGTACCATTCTTTAAGGGGGTGATAGTCATTCCTACCTCCCAGGGCTTGAGGGAAGATGGAGGCCATGTGCTCCCAGGCGTGTGAAATGTGAGTTAATGGAGAGCTCTCTCCCCTTTCCAGGGTGAGCAGGAAGCCGCAGCCTGCACCTCACCAGTGGCCGCATGGGCCCTGACTGTCAGGGCCTCAGTTGTCACCTCCCCCAGGTGCAGGCCTGACTTCTCCCTGGAGTGCGCGCTCCTCGGGGCGCAGGCGTGATTTACACAGCCATCAGGACAACTCCAAATTGGACTAAAACCTAATGACTGGAAACGAGACGAGTAATGAAATTCTACGCAGAAAATATACAGGGGAGATTTATTAGGTGAGTTTTATTTATGATATTGAGTACTTAGGGCTCGGGGTGGGGTGTGGCATTGGACAAATAAATCCAGTCCACGTGCTCCCAGCCCACACATCACCTGCCCCGGCACCACCTCCCCCTGCAGCCCTGGCGCCTGCCCCAGAGGAGACCCCACACCGTCCCTGCCCTCTCAACTCACGGCCTCGCCACCCTGGCTCGTCCCTCCTCTGCCACTTTGTCCCTGTGCTGCCAGCCTCTCC
The DNA here is from genome assembly GCF_021218885.2 of Marmota monax. Taxonomy (NCBI): domain Eukaryota; kingdom Metazoa; phylum Chordata; class Mammalia; order Rodentia; family Sciuridae; genus Marmota; species Marmota monax. Next base: position 11,494,142 of record NW_026694432.1, read on the forward strand.
AGACCCTGACCTCTCCTCTGTTCTTGTGGCCGGGTGTGCCCGGAGGCAGGACCTTGGGGACAAGGAGGGGAATGTGGAGGGCAGGAGCATCAGGAGCAGCCCATTCACAGCATCCTTCCCTTCAGCCCCTTCTCTCCTCACTGCTTTGCTTGACTCCCACTTTTTGACCTATTTTTCCCTCCGTTCACTCCATTCCATTGCACAGTAGCTCCCTAGTTGTTGCTCAAACATACCTAGCAAGTTCGTGCCCCAGGACCTTTGCACTGCCTGTTTCTCCCACAGCAAACAACGCAGCTTGCTCCTTTGCTTGCTTCACTGTTACCTTTTCAGTCTGATGAGCTCCTGACCAACTCATCCACGTTTCAAGCTCCCGGGAGGTTGCTCATCCCTCCTCCTGCTGCTTTCCTTTCCTCCTGAGCACATGTCACTAAAACCTTTGTATTTTACTTCTTGACCCTGTTTGTTGGATGCCTCCCCCACTAGAACCCAAGCTTCGTCCAAGGGAACAAAGATGCCTGTTGGTCGTGTTGCCGCTACCACTCCAGGCTCCTGGAACCAGGCCTGGTATGTGGAGGGCAATCGGCACAAAGAGACGGAGCCAGGTCCCTAACAAGCCCAGCAGCCCTCGCTGAGCGTGGGACATGCAAGGACCTGCAAGGTGCCGGGGACTCTGCCAAAGGTCCCCCTGATTAGCTGCGAGTGACTCGCTCAGCAGCTGACTCTGCTTGCTCCTGGGCCAGGTAGAGTGACACAAAATAAATCAGACCCGGAACCGGGCTCTCGCAGCTCTCAGCCAGCGGCAGGACAGGCAGGGCAGGTCTGTGGGCTCAAGGCACAGCCCCTGGGAGATGACGGAGAATGCCTGCCAGGGAGCCCAGGGACAGTCAGAAGGAATCCAGGAGGCACTTCCCAAGAGACCCCTGCACAGAAGCAGGGGTGACTTAGATCTGACGTGGGTCCCGGCTGTGCCATCAATCAGCTGTGTGGCCTCAGATGTCCCTGACCCTCTCTGTGCCTCTTGGCTCATCAGTAAACCTTTCTGTGAGACAGCGCCGGTTCTCCGGATGACCATGGAGACGTCACCTGTAAAACTCTTCCAATGGACCCAGAGCATAACTAATAAGAGTACAATAAATGGGAGCCGTAGTTACGACTGCTTTTATCATCATGGTTGAAAACTAGGCAAAGGGGAGAGGGGAGAATTTGAGGCAGCAGGGTGGACGGCTGGAAGAGCCCAGGCCTCAGGTCCCCAGGGCTGTGCTAGTGAAGGCAACAACCGGCTCTGGGGGTGGGGCTCCCTGACGGGCAGCACGTGCTGAGTCTGGGCCAACTGCAAACCACCAGTGCGACATCACGGAGCAGGAGGCTGGGAAGAGAGGCTCACTCGGCGTTTCCTGGACACACACACACACAACACAGGACACCCAGCCCTGAGTCCCACCGCCACCCGATGTGGGCACATCTGCCTCTGGGAAAGACTACTGGGGTTTGAGCTCTCGGGGCCCTAAAGGGAAGGGGGATGGGGCCCCTCCGGACCCCATGGTCCAGCCTCCTGCATGGACTCCCTCTGCAGGGCTGGTCCCCTCCCGGGCTCCCATAGGAGGACGGAGGACGGGCTGGAGAAGCTCTAGAAGCCAACTTCAGAGACTTGGGCCGGCGCCAGCCCCCGCAGCGCAGCGCCTCCACGGAGGAGGGGCCCTGGAAGCTGGGGGTTCGCACCTTGCTCCCTCCGCCTCCCGCGCCCTCCCCAGCAGGTTATCAGCGTGAAAACAGGAAGGCTGGCAGCGCCATTAATAATACATGAAGGCTCGGCCCAGATCGGGCAGGGAGAGGCGCTCAGCCCCCAGGGAGAAGAGCCCGGCGCTGGGGGCTCCCTGGCTAGGCCCTGGCAGGCGGGCGCCCCTCCTCCCCTGGCTTTGGGGGGCCTGGGGGGCAACACCAGGAGCAGACGCTGGGGCTCTCCCTCCGTTTTGCTGCCGCCACCCACCACCTGCAGAAGCTTCCACCCGAGTAGAAGATCTTCTGGGCTGGGATGCAGGAGGCCTGGTCCTGGAATTTGGGAGATCACAGAAAAACAGCCCAAGCCTGGGCCACAGGCAGGTCTGCATCCCAGCCCAGGTCCACCCACCTACTGTGTGACCTTAGGTAAATCACTTCACCTCTCTCCACCTCGGATTCTTCATCTGCAAAGTCAGAGTCCCGAGGAAATGGTGAGAATCCACAAAACAACGGATGTGAACCTTCTCGCAGGTAATAGACATTCAATAAATGGTAACTCGGGTAAGATCTTTCCTTCCCTGAATCTAAATCTTCCCATCTGCAAAGTGAAGAGGTTGAATAAGTGATCTCTAAGGACCTGCCCAGGAACCACAGGGAGAGAAACCCCAGGCCACATATGAAATACAACATGCAAACTCACGCTCTGCCTAAGAGACTAGAGAGGAATGAGGAGGTTTCTCTTTCAACCATTGTGGACAGAAAAGACCTCTCTGGGGGGAGAACATGTGAGCAGAAATCGGTAAGGTAGTGAACATATGAAGAAACAGGGAATCACTCCTAGCAAAGGAAACTGCAAATGCAAAGGCCCTGGGGTGGAAATGATTCCTGCAAGTTTAAGTAGCTACAGGTGGCCAGCGTGGTTAAAACAAGTTAGCAGGAAAGATCTGCAAGGAAGCAAAAGTGGGGATTACCCCCAGAGGGTCCTGAAGGCCATAAGGCTGCAATGTTTGCTCTATGTGAAATGGGAACACTTACAGGATTATAAGCAGAGACAGGACATATTCACCAAGGTCTTAAAGACTCCATGGTTGCTGTGTGAACAATGGACTCAGCACTGCCCATAGAAATATGATCCAAATCACATGTATGTTCTAGAACCTTCTGTGAGCCTTCATGAAAAAATGTAAAGTAACAGGAGAGGCTGGGGTGGTGGCTCAGTGGCAGAGTCTTCCTGCCTGGTCTGCATGAGGCCCTGGGTTCCATCCCTGGCACCACAGGAAATAAAAAAAGACCTTCAGCAACAATTAAGAAACAGGTAAGGGCTGGGATTGTGGCTCAAGTGGTAGCGCACTCGCCTTGCATGCGTGAGGCACTGGGTTTGATCCTCAGCACCACATAAAAATCAAATAAAGATACTGTGTCCCCTATAACTAAAAAAAAATAAATATTAAAAAGAAAAAAAAGAAATGAAACCAACAGCTAGTTGTTAAAAAAAAAAAGGATGAGATCCACTTATTTTCAAGCCGTCTTCCACATCCAGGGTTTATTTTGTCATCCTATCCCATCTCGGCCTGGCCTGTAGACCGCCAGCTACACACGGCCACCGTGCCGGACAGTGTAGCTCTAGAGGGACAGGGCTGAGAGCAGAGGGCAGCAGATGCCACTGCCAGGTGGGGCCGGGCGGGCTCACAGCACGAGGAACAGGCTAGACACGCAGGAAGGCAGGAGGGGTGGCCGAGGCAGGAATGCGGGGGTCAGCTACGGCTGCCCCGTGTTGGTACTAACGACTGAGTGGCCCATGCGGACTCCGTGCAGTAGGCACATGCCAAGGGCTCATCCTCAGAAGCTCAGTGGCCTCTCATCTGATCCTGTAGAGACCCAACAAGGCCAGCCTCCCGCCTCCAAAAACAGAACTGGGAGGGGGTCATGGTGTGGGGCAGCTGTCACCTCTAAAATAACCATTCCCTCGGCAAGCGCAACCACCCTGCCCACAAACGCCACGAGGACACACCCCGTCCTCTGGTCCTACACCCCAAGAGTCAGGAGAGAAGAGGCTGGCCCTGGGACACGGAGGACGGAGCCCAGAGCCGCACTCCAGGGCTGGACACCAGGGCCCGGGTCTTCTTCAGCCCCGGAGGGAGGGCACCCCTCTCTGCCTTGTCTGCAAAGTGAGGGGCTGGCAATGCATGAGGCTAAGGGGACACGGGGGACTCCTAGATCACCTCAGGAAATAGCGCCCTGCCCTGCAAGTGTGTCGTCCCCTGGGCTGGACACGCAGCTGCGCCAACGGGAAGACCAGGTGCTATTTCATGCCGCCATGATTTGGATCTGGTTTGTCGCCTCCAAAACGCATGTTGAAATCTGATTCCCCACGCAGGGGGCGGGGCCTGTAAGAGGTGACAGGCTGGCACAGTCCTCAGTTAGCCACCTCGAGAATGGGCTGTCCTGAAGCCAGCCGGGCCCCCGGCGCGGTGTCCTCACGGAGGCTCGCAGCCTCTCGGTTCTGCAAGCTCTGACACAGCACACGGCCCTGGCCAGCGGCAGCCACCTGCGCTTGAATTTCCTGCCTCCAGAATCATGAGCTAAAAATGCTTCTTTCCTTTATAAACTACCTCGTCTCCTACTCTGTTACAGCAACAGAAAACACACTGAGACTCATGAGCCACAAAAATAATAATTATAACCGCTAACACGGGCCACTGTGTGCTTGAACACATTAGTACAGATTAACGCCCTTCACCTGGTCATCCAAAGCCACACAGCGCCTAACCGGGGGTGGGCGAAGGGGGCTGCCATGTGACCCAGGCAGCCTGGCCCCAGAGCTTCACCCACCCCACTTTCCTGCCACTCTGGTGGGAGCACAGAGGTGCCGGGCAGCAGGCTGGAGCCCTGTCCCTCTGAGCTAAATCCACAGGGGACAAGTTCCTGGTCATTCTTCTGCAAATAGGGAGTAGTTCCACCTGGACGTGGAACTCTGGGACTGGGTTGGGTTTTGGGAGTGTCCCAGGTGGAAACAAAGGACATAGCCTTTGTATGCCCCCCAGCAACTGGTCAGCCACTGGACGCAAGGAGCCCCCCAGCTGTCCCCAAAGGCCCTTACCTGAGAGGGACTGGGCTGTAAGCCAGGATGGCCACACTCCCAGAACTACCACAGCCTGCACTAGAGTTGGGGACAGGAGAGAGGGGACAGGAGATGGGCGACCTGAATGGGACGACCTCTTTCTCCCAGAAAGAGCAGCACTAATGTAGATGGCAGGAAGGGCCACCACAAGGCGGCCGTGTCCATCCCGGGCTCTGGAGCATGCAAGGAGGTCTCAGTCCCCAGAGGGACACAGGCTCATCCAGGGCCTGTCTCCAAACTGCCCTCCCATCCCCGTCAACCCAGCCAGTCCTGGGGTCCAGTCACAGCTGCCCCTCCCAGAAGCACGGCACACCTCTGCCACCACCCCGCAGGGCAGGGGGCTCCCACCCGCTCAGTCAGGCCCCTGGGAGGCCCGAATGTGTCTGAGCAAGTAGGAAATGTCACTCACAGTGAGCGGCTGTCCAGGGGAGGGGCCGGGACTGAGCATCAGCATCGCCCCTCACACTCGGGCCTCTGGAGGAGCTGGACCGAAGCCCCCCATTCCTCTTCTGCCCTTGCCCTGGGCCCCCCGCCCTGACCCTTATCAGGCCTTCGGGCCTTGAAATCCTCCCTCTCCCTGACTCTGGCCTTGGGAGTCTGTCTGTCTGTCCCTCTCTCTCCCACCACCCCACCCCGTCTCTACCTCCCTCTCTCTCTCTGTGTGTGCGTCTCTGTCCTCATTTAGGTCTTTGCTCTGGTCCCACTGCAGTTCCACCTCCAAGAGGAGCCCAGCCCGGTGTGCTGCCCACATTTACTGACCAGGCTGGGTCCGGCCCGGGCAGGTTGGGAGGGTGAGGAAAGTGGCTATTGGAAGCTCACCCAGCCACACCTCTGAGCCCTCTCCTGTTTTGCCAAGATGGTTCCCAGGCCCAGAGCCCAGCCTGCTTGTTTACTACAGGAAGCTCGCAGCAGCACCGTGTTAGCACTCCGCCAGCCTGGTGCTGGCAGGGGGCCAGCAGCCCCTGCAGCAGCGTGGGCAGGCTGCCAGGCAGCAAGGCCCCACCCCTGGAGCAGCACAAGGCCTCGCCCTGCCTACCTGGTGACCACCTGGCGTCACCCACAGCTGGGAATGAGTGTGACAGGCCTGGTCCAGCAGGAGTGGAAATAGCACACAAGCTTCCCCACCAGGCCAGGTGCGGGGGTGCACACCTGTGATCTCGGCAGCTCGGGAGGCTGAGGCAGGAGGATCCTGAGTTCTGGCTTAGCCTCAGCAACTTAGCAAGGCCCCAAGCATCTTAGTGAGACCCTGTCTCTAAATAAAATATAAAAGAGGGCTGGGGATGTGGCTTAGTGGTTAAGCACCCCTGGATTCAATCCCAGGTACCAAAAAAAGAGAGAGAGAAAAGCAAAGAAATGCAAAGAGGAGTTGACCCACACCAACATAACCACTGACCACCTCCCCACACTCTAACTCAAGAAGCATGAATGGCGGCTGCATCAGTCAGCAGATGGGCGGGCAGGTGGGTAGGTGGAATAGGGGGATTCACAGATGGATGGATGGACAGACAGATGGACAGATGGGCAGGGAGGTCACTGGAGTACAGCCCTCCATGCAAGGCTTTGATTTTCCCTCATCTCACCCTGGAAACCCCCTTTACCAGGTATATTTATTCACCAAAGACAGAAGACTGAAGTGTCAGGCACTCGCTTGGCTTCTGACTTTTGAGCGATTTGCCATTTTCTCTTTTCTACCTGCCCCATTGCTTCCACAAGGACTGAAGAGCCCAGATCACATCACAGGCCGGGTGCGCAGGCTGATGGGCAATCGGGACCGGGGCTTGCCCTCTGAGCAAGCCTGGCAGGATGCACACCACCCCTGTGCCTCCGTCAGTTATTGAAGCCGCAGCGTGGGGAGCATGCTCTTCTTCCTGAGCTGAGACCTGGCATTCTGAGCAAGGCCAGAGGACAGGCTTGAGCTATGCAGGAGGGCTGGAGGGGCCAGGAGCTGAGCTGTAGGCTGGCCACAGGGAAGGTGGGATTGAGGCAGGCCAGGCTGGATGGCCCCCACCCTCCCTGGCCTTGGTCCACCACAGGCTGCCAACGCAGGAAAGACGCTGAAGCAAAAATGTTCTCAGAACCGCCCAGCTCACCCATGGTGGGCACCCTGGTCTTTCTGTATGCTAAACACCACATGCCCAAGGTGGCGGCAGACAGGAAGAGGCTATAAGAGAGAACAACAGTCTCCCCAGACTTCCCCAAGCCATTGCAGTGTTGCGAAGATTCGATGAAATAACCTGTGAAGTGCTTAGAAACCATAAGCGCTCAATACATTTTAGCTATCAGCACTAAGGATAGTGCCTGGCACAAAGTATGCACTTCATATATGTTGAGTGAATGAATGAATGAATCCTGATCCATTCTGCTCTTCCCACACTGGAGGAGGGGAATTGACCAGTCTCTATGGCTACAGAGAAAGATGTACACATCAAGTTTATTCCCACCCCAGGGACTTTGCACTTGCTGTGTCCTCTGACAGGAGGGATCCCTCATGCATCTTTCACACCATTCATTCCCTCAATGGATTCAGATCTCTGCAACTGGAATAAGAAAGGGTTCTGGCCATCACCTGCTGGTAGAGCGCCCTCTTCCCTAAGTTGTCTCTCCTTCTCAGCCAAGAACCCTCACCACATCCAGGTACTTGTTTATGTATTCAGGCAATCCAGTGTCCCCCTCCAAACCAGGGCTAGGACTTGAGCTGACAGGGGCTCCGGCCTGGCAGATGGTGCCACTCATATGCTGATGGCCCCCAATGTCCATGTATGACAAGGATTCACCCAACCCACAGGGAGTCATACTTTGTCCCCAACCACCCACCTTCCCAGCAAGCCTCATCAGGAATCATGGTACGGTGGGAACAGGGGAGTCCAACATGCCAGGATGTAAGAATCCTTGCTCCATCCATTAAGAGAAAAATACTTATAGTGAGCACACTCACTGTGTGCCAGCCACCTTGCTAAGTACTCAACAAAACTGGGGTCATTTCACTGTCACAACAAGCCAAGTGAAGTGGGTGCTATCCTTATTTGACCTCTGCTAAAGCAGAGTAAACTTGCTAAGCGCTTGGGCTCTGGAAGGTGACAGAGCTGGGTTCCAATCTGGGCTTCTCGGCTCACTTGCTGAGTGACCTTGGCCAAGTTACTGCCGCTCTCTGAGTCTTTGCTTTCTCCTTCACAAGGAGGACTGCCTCTCTGAGACTGTGTGAGGATTAAAGCAGATAAACTATGACAGGGTGCCAGGCACACAGCCCTCAATCAAGGTCAGGTCCTGCCCTTCCCTCCTTATCTCACCAGATCTCCTGCCAAGGTTTGCAGGCTGAGACTGATCTTCCCCACATTTCCAGGCACAGGGCTGGGCACTGCCAGCACACACAGAAAACTCTTGCTGACTGGCAGATTTTCCCCATTCCTGTCCCAGGCCAGGACTGCAGAGAATACTCCCTCTCCTGGAGCAGCTGAGCAGGGGGTTCCTGTCCTAGGTAGCACGAGGGGAGGGTGCTCTGGAGACCATGACCCTGGACCCCAGATCCTGCCCTGGTCCCCCAGGTCTGAGGTCCTACTTAGAAAGCCTGGCTGGCACCCACTGGCACCCTCGATTCTCCAAGACCATGGCCACCTATCAACCCAGCAGTCCCTCAACCCAGTGCCCAGAGCCCCGACCCTGCCACCTCCTGATGAGCACCCTATTCGCACCAGCTACTCAAATCCCCACTCCAGAATCCCAGGTTCCAGCCCACCCGCTACTCAGGCCTGCGACTGCCAACTGCCTACCGCAGGGGTCACTTTCACCCCACTCAACAGCCCCCACAAGAGCACACTCAGAACCCACAGCCACATCCACCCGAGCCGCGTCCTCTGTGGGGCCCTGAAGCCTGGCAGGAAAATCACAGAGGCGTTCTGACATTAATCAAAGATACTCATAAATAAATATGTGTAAATCATATGCAAACCAGGTAGGAATTTACATATTTCACTGCTGAGTCAGCATCTCCAAGCACCAGGGAGGGAGGCTGCCTACAGCTCAAGAGGTTTGGGACAATAGTCCTCGGCATCCAGCCGGGGTGGGTCACTGTGCAATCTCAGATGCATCATCTGGGATTCTAGAACTTTCAAGTGGGAAGCATCGTCCACCTTTTATAGATTGCCTATGACATGCATGCATTCACCTACACACCGACTGCTACGAGTATTAAATGAAGTGCCGCGTAAAGTGCGCAATTATCAATACCACCTAGTTTAACTCACAATAACAGCAACGTTCAGCATCCCTAATATTGGTACTAATAGCGATAATTACTATCATCTATTGGGTGCTTCCAACACCGCAAGCCTTCTGTGTGTGGCAGGTAGAGCTGGTGTCCCCTCATCCCTCCAGGCCCTGCCATTTCAGGGCACTCCAGCCTGATTTCCTACTGCCTCCAGCTGCAGCTTTGCCTAAGGGCTTCTTCTGGTCTCTGGGAGCTGCTCTGCCTTCCCAAGGCAGGCGCCAAGTGTTGGAGAATTAACCCCCAGCCCAGAATGACTGATACGTGAGTATATAAATGGCCCAGCTCGTATAAATGATTCATCTATTAAGTAGGAAAACTCTCAGGTATGTGCTCAATGCTGGCGCCCAATGGTCCTCAGTGGAACAGATGTCCACGGTGGTGACCTGCCACTTGTTCGATGAGGCTCCCTCTGTTGGCCTCCTCCCCTTCCCTGTCTCACCTGCCCACTCCCTACCAGTGTTTTCTGGAATGCATGAAAATCCTTATCTTAGGTTCTGCTTCCGGGGAAACCTGAACTGAGACACCAGGCACACATCTCATGCAATCCTCACGACAACCCCGGGAAGTAGGATTTTGCCCTGATCGGGATATCAGATTCCCGGCCACAATCTGCAAAGTCCTGCTAGAGCTGGTCTCACCTCCTCTGCATCCCCCAGCTCCCTCCCCTACCACTCCTCCCCAGCAATGCTGGCCTCCTCCCGTTGCTTGGATACATCAGGGCCCCTGGATGCCCTTGCTGACTTACCGGCCAGAAATACTCTTTCAAAGGCTCCCTCAGTGACTGGCCCTTCTCATTCTGCAAACCTCCACTTAAACATCACCACCTCAGAGAGACCCTTCTCAACCACTGAATCCAGCAACTTGATCGTAACTGTGGCTACAGCCTGTCGTCGTCTTGTTTGTGAAATGATGTACTTGTTTACTGTCTGATTCTCTTCTCTCCTCTTCTAGAATGTCTGTTCCCCAAGGTCAGGAGCCTTATCTGTGGCTTTCAATTGTTTTACCCCCAATGCCTGGCCCAAAACAGGTGATCAAAAATATGAGTTGAAATGGGAGGACAAACTATTTCTATTCCTGGTGAGAGCTCAGGAAACTATGGCTTGCAGTATGAGAGCAAACTGCCCATGGCCACCCAGCTGGCAAGAGCTGGGACTTCCTGGCTGCAAGCCCGCAATCTGCACTGCTGTGGTATTCTGTTCATTTGACCAGTGAGGAAACCAAAACTCTGGGAAGCATGCTAAGAGCTAGAGCAAGTATTCAAGTGCAAGCTTCCTGAGCAGCGCTCCTTCCGCTACACACTACATGCTAGACCCCCCAACCCCCCAAACCACTGCTGATACCAAAAGCCTCCAACGGCAGTCCTGACAGGCCAAGCCTATCCTCGAAATCAGCTACTCTGCCTTTAGTTAGGCTCTTCCAGAGTCAGGGGGCTCTCTCAGGGATGAAATGACCCTTAGAATGCAAAACCTGAGCTCTGGTCCCTAAAATGTCCATGGCTTGGTCTGACCTATGCCCCCTGGGTCACACACAACTTATTTACTCTCTAGAACCCAGGACAGCCCTGCAGACACTCAGAAACTGAAGCTGAAATCTAAGTTAACACAATTAGTGAACTGTCTAAATAGATACAGTATATGGACATCACTGAATACAGCTACCAAAAGGGTTAGGTGGATGAGATATAGTGGGAGATGCTGGGGATTAAACCCAGGGCTTCACGCATGCTAGGCAAGTGCTCTACCATTGAGCTCCATCCCCAACTGCCCCTACCTTTTTTTTTTTCTTTTTGAGATATATCAATAAGTTGCCCAGGCTGTCCTTGAACTTGCCATCCTCCTGCCTCAGCCTCCTGAGTCACTGGGATGACAGGCATGTACCACCATGCCCGGCTATGAGGTGTATTTTAAAACACAGACAGATATCCAAAATATATTGTTAATTTTAAAAGACAAATTTAAAAATACCATATGTACTGTGGTTACATCTTCCATCAAAAAAGCCACATCTATATCTAGCTATATATCTATACATAATACATCCATAGATATAAATATATATCACAACCTGTATAAGTTTGGCAAGTTAATTCAACTCTCTGAACCTCTATTTCTTCATTGTGAAATGGAATAATAGTTGCACCTAACTCGTAATGTTTGGTGAGGGGCCAATGTGTAAGCCCAGGTGACGGCATTTAGCACAGCAATATGATTAACATTCAATAAATCTCAGCTCTTGTTAAATAATGTATGTCCATGGGAGGAAAAAAAAGTTCTGGAAATGCCTAGCATGCATGAGGCCCTGGGTTTGAGGCCCAGTACTGCAAAAAGAAGAGGAAAAAAAAAGGAAAGTTCTGGAAAGAAATAGCGAATAGGAGTAGGAATGAGGAATGAGGCAGACAGATGGATGGAGGACTTCCACTTTCTATTCAGATACTTCTGGGGTAAAGAATTTTTGCAAATGAGCTCGGATTGCTTTTTTTTTAAGAGTCTTTTTTTTTAATATTTTTTGAGTTGTTTATAGACCTTTATTTTATTTATTTATATGGGGTGCTGAGAATTGAACCCAGTGCTTCACGCATTGCAGGCAAGGGCACTACCACTGAGCCACAGCCAGATTGTTTTTATCAGCAGTAAAAACAATAAAGATATTTCTATTTTGTAGATTAAAAGCCCCCAAGGTGGAGACTTGCCTCCTCCTCCAGGTTCCACACCCATACTTCTGTGGCCTCTCCTGGAAACCAGCATCCTTCTGACCCTGACCAGGTGCCAGGCTGGCCTGACCACTGAGCAGTTTCCTCTGGACACAATGTTTATATTGACGATGCCTTGGGACAAGCAAAGCTGGGGACCCTAGGACTTTTCCATGATTGCTGAACCAGGCCTCTGTTCTCCCCCACCCTCAGGTCAAGGTCCTGACCTGCCTCCCAAGGTCCTCTTTAACAGATTTAGTCCAGTCCCCCAGCCCACAGTCCGGATTGGTGGCTGCCCCTCCTTTCCCTGTTGGCAGCAGTGTATGGCCTTATCGTCCTATGCATCCCCATCTTGGCTGTGCGTAAAGAACACTGAGTAGGACCGACCCCAGCCGGCCCCCGTCCTGGGTGCTCTGGGCCCATTACCCGGCCCCCTTTGACTACGGTCAACAGCCAGGTGTGAAGAAGAAGATTGGTGAAAACCAGTGTCTACAGTGTTTCTCCTTTGTCTCCCTCTGGGGAAAAAAAGAAAAAGAAAGAATAGAAGGAACCGAGATCACAGGGCACAGCCATGTGGTGGTTCCTAGGCATTCTTTACTGGTGCCTACTATAGCCAGGAACTGAGGTGGGTGCTGTGGACAGAGATGGAACTGAGCCATTCCCTGACCCCAGGAGCTCACAGTCTCACTTGAAAGACACACTAAGAGTTAAGAACAGCATGAGCCTAGAAATGCTAACACACAAATGGACTATGGAAGCAGGCAAGGGCACGGCTTGGGAAACTTCCCAGAGCCAATGTCCCTTGAAGTGAGGAGTGAAGCAGGGGAGAAAGGGCTTTCCAGGGAAAGGCGCATTCCAAGACAGGAAGTCAGTGCCGGGCACAGTGGCACACACCCATAATCGGAGAGGCTCAGGAGGCTGAGGCAGGAGGATTGTGAATTCAAACCCAGCCTTAGCAACTTAGCGAGGCCCTATCTCTAAATAAAATATACATTAAAAGGGGGGAGCCGGGCACAGTGGCACATGCCTATAATTTTAGCAGCTTGGGAGGCTGAGACAGGAGGATCGCGAGTTCAAAGCCAACCTCAGCAAAAGCGAGGCACTAAGCAGTTGGACCCATAATTAAAGATAAATGGAGGCCTCCACCTAAGAGTCCTTTCCTAGCAGAAAGAAGAGCAGGATGTGAGCCCGGCACACACTCTTCTCAGCTGAAAACCAAAGTTGAGACTTGAGGGTGATTTTATCTGCAGTGACAAGTCCATCCCCAGGCTCAGACAGGTAGTGTTCCAGACCCAGCAGACGTCCCCAAGTCAGACACATGTCCAGAGCTCAAAGAGACATCGCCCCAGGCCAGGAAGATGTTGCACCAAGACCAGACAGATGTTGTGCCAGGCTTGAACACATGTCCTGGGCCTAGGCAGAAGCTGTCCCGGGGCCAGATAATGTGCTGGGCTCAGCCAGGTGTCCCAGCCTCAAACAGATGTTGTCTCCAGCCCAGGCAGATGCTACCCTAAGCTCAGACAGATGTTTGCCACCAGAGATATATAAAGATGCTGAGAGGTCCCTGGGAAAATATAATTCCTAAATCCTCCTTCTCTACTTCCACCCACCACCTGCTAACCCCCAAGAAAGCTAAGGAAGGCCAGCACTGAGCCTGCCACTCTCCCCCAAGCCTCCCAACTCATAAAAAATCAAGGAACTCTGTCACTCTGTTCCTCCCACTGACTCCAGGCAACTGCTGCAGGGAGGAGGGTGGGACACACAGTGTGGCAGTGAACGAGGCCCATGTCCAGGAGAGCAGGGTACCTCAGCCATGTGTGGAGGGGTGGACAGTGATGCCCAGGTCCCCTGTGCCGAGTGAGTATACGAGGAGAGGGGACATTACAGAAAGGAGAGTGGGTTGATGTAAGAAGCAGGCCTCACACCCTGGGACTGGAGGGACGGAGAAGCCCTGTAACCCCATCCCCATCCATTCCCACTCGGCCCCACGCCTGGGACGTCATTGCTGGGTCATGTAAAGGTAATTACACTACCCCAAAGCTGGACTGCATTAAGTTGGGGAAAAAGAGGGATCCAGAGGCCCGGGGTGAACACAGAGTGGGGAGAAAGTCCCATTCATTAGCTTGATCCTGAATGGGAAAAAAACAGCCTTCCTTCCCCAAAAGCCCTCACAGGGGCATCGCAGGCCTGGAAGGAAAAAGAACACCCCCTCTGTGGCCACTTGGCTCCTACCAGGAAGCCACAGCTGTGCGTACTGGAACTACGCAGAAGTGGGACTTCCAGAACCATGGGGGATAGGTGTTCCTAGACCACAGGTGGAAAGACAGCCCCTGTACCTAGGATGGGGAAGCCAGACGAGTGAACAGTGAGAGCCTGAATCTCCCCAAGGAGAGGCCTCCGTGGGCAGCCAGCTCATGAATATGTAAATCAAGCCTGAGCCACACCCCTCACCTGTGCTGGTTGGGACTTTCCTCCAGCATTACTTTCTTGCCCTCAGGAGCTGAGGCTAAGGAAGGTGGGGTGCACCCTTCTCACATAATAAAACAGTATCCCCAAAACAAAAGAACACTGAAACTCCTTTCAAATGGAAGCACTGTCTGACACAATTACAAACACTAATGCACACACATGAATACAAACCAAGCTCAAGCACCTTAACATGGGTTAAATACGCATGGGCATCTATAAAACACGAACACTAATTCATGCAAGCATGCGAACACAGTCACCATGTGCACCAGCACACCAAGCCGGCACACGTACACACGTGGGGGAAGCCCCCTCTCCCTTCCACCCAACCCAAGCTGCCTACCCTCAACCTTCAAATGGATCACAAAGTCAACCCCAGGCCCAGGAAGGCACCTCACTCTTCTAACAATGGTGACAAGGACTTAAATTATCACTCTCTGCTCCACCCCACCCTGTGGTGGTGAATTTTGCAGCCATCCAGATAAAAGTGTTTTTTAAAAAGAGAAAAGAAAGAAAAAAGGAAACTAAAACCCAGCCCCAGCCCTTCAGAGTGATTAATCCCTCCTAATGATTTACCGATTTGCAGAGAGCGTGTTCTGCATAACTGGATTGTGGGCATTAACACCAGCTCAGAGGCTAAAAATGAAAGTAAATTTCAAGAGCAATTGACCATTCCTAATTTGAACATGCTACTGATACACTAGGAAGACCCTCATTCCCACCCATAGGCCTAGGGACTATGATGGGGGGAAATGCAAGGGAAGATCTGTCCCAAAGAGACACTTCACCTTCTACCCCTCCTTCCCTTCACCAAGACTGGGACAGGGAACCTGATATTAGGTAAGTGAGACTGCCTTATTTTTCTTTCTTTCTATCTTTTTTTTGGGGGGGAGGGCGGGTACTGGGAATTGAACTCAGGGTCACTTGACTACTGAGCTGCACCCCAGCCCTATTTTGTATTTTATTTAGAGACAGGGTCTCACTGAATTGCTTGGAGCCTCACCATTGCTGAAGCTGGCTTTGAACTCACAATTTTCCTGTCTCAGCCTCCCAAGCCACTGGGATTACAGGTGTGTGCCACCACATCCAGCGAGACTGCCTCTTTCTCCTCTGCCAAAGGCAGCCACATCTCGCCTCCACTGCCCTCCTCTGTTCTAGGTTCTAGAGGGCACAGGAAGGACAGAAGAGGTACCAGACCCCTGAAGGGACTGAGTTTGGAAAGAAGATGTGGGGCTTGAGGGGAGAGCTTTCCAATGGTGATAAGCACTACATATTTGTCTAACTGGCGCCCACCTGTGCCAAGGCTGCAGGTGGACAAGATGACTCTGGCACCCCCGCCCCCACTTTCACCACCCAAGACATGGAAACTATAGCAGACAGGACCCCGCCAGACTCGTCCAGTCAAAAATCACATTCCAGCCCAGAATAAGCAGGGCAGGGATCCCCAGTGGGCGTGGTTGCTCCTGACACCATTCAGCAAGAACTGGCTGGGAGGAGCAGACAGGTTCTGCTCCAACTGACTCACCCCAGATGGCCAAGGGAGCACCGGGACACAGTCACACTCTCCCTTTCCAAGCTTCCATCCGAGCAGTGATTTCATCCCACTTTTCCAAGCAGCCCAACAGAGACCACCCTGCCCAGTTAACAGATGAAAATACTGAGGGTCACAGAGAAGAGGAAACTAAGACTGACCCCAGGTCATCCAACAAACTTGAGTCAGGGCCCAGATGAAACCCAGGATGTTTGACTCCCAAGCAAGGTCCTCTGAAAACGTACAATCTGGGGCGCGAGGAGATGACTGGCAGATGGACAAGGAAGTGGGCTGTGAGTACTGCCCCAGCCCAGGCAGCAAGACAAAAACTCAAAACCCACACAGACAAACATCATAAAACTCAGCTCCTGCAGCAGCCCTCCCTGTGGACCCCTCCTCTCCTCTCTTTACCTCTTCCCAATGCTCCTGATGTGCAAGGACCCTAGGTGGCATGTCCTGGAGCCTCTCCTCCCTCAGCACTGAAAAGGTCTGGGGTCTGCAGCTGCAGTGGACTCTCTCTGCACTTGCCGTCCTCCTGACCAACTGCCCATCTGACAGAAGGGAGCTTTGGGGCTCAGAGACCAAAGCAGCCAGACCCCACTCCCCCCCAGGAGACGCTGGCCAAGACTGAGCCTCATTCTCCTCCCAAAATCTGGGCCTGGCACGCCTTTGTGCAGACACCCCTGCCTGGGATGTGGGACTGGACTGTTGCGATGCACATGTGACCATCAGGGTGCTGATGGCGACGGAGTGTGGTTGTGTTGTAGAGGCCATGTCTGTGTCTCCTGGGAGGAGGTCCATGTCTGTGACCCCGGGGCTTTGCAGACAGAGTTCATGGGGCTGGAGCATGTGTAGCTGCCCCTCCTCCTTGCAGAGCCTACCCCCCTCCCCAGCATCCCCTCCAGCTCGGAGACCCCCCACAGCGAGGGCCCCATCTGCTGGAGGCTCGGTGACCTGTGTCAAATGAGCAGGCGCTCGGTCACACTCCAGAGCCTGGAGGAGGCCTCCCTGCTATGGGAAAGCTGAGCAGCTCCTGCCTGGGGGCAGGCTGGGCAGGGGCCCCGCTAGGGAGGGAGGCCAGGGAGCCTAAGACCCGCAGCAGCCTGACTGGGAGCTGCCCTCCGCAGACTAGGAGAATGGGGGAAAATATGAAAAAGGACTTCCAATGCTGTTTCCTTGGGACTAACACTGCGGCCAACCGCATGGACCAAACTCTGAGCTGAACACAGCCCCCTTCCTGCTTTCTGATCCTTTGAGCAGATCTGTTGGTTCCTTGAGGATATGGTTGTGGATGGCTGTGTGTCTTTGGGAGGTATGGGGGTGGTCCTCTTTGTATCTGCATCTGGGAGGGAGAGTGTGCATGTCGGGCCTTGTGTGTATTGTGTGAATAGCAAGGTGTGCCTATTTGTGTGAATAACACTGCATGCTGGCTGAGAGTCTCCATGTTTGTGACTTTGTGGGCCTGGAGGGCTCTTGGCTCTCAGTATCAGTGAAGGAGTGCCTAAGTATAGGCCTATTTCAGTTATGTGCGTGTTCTGTTTGTCCCCATTTAGACACATGCCTGTGTTTATTGTTAGGCGTTGCTTTATATCATTCTGAGTATTTGGCCTAATGACACAAGTCCTTGTGTTCCTAACGTGAATCAGTATGTTTGCCCTTGTGCTAAAATGTGCATCTGTATCTGTGTGTCAAGTGTGTAAACGTGTGTGAATGCCCGTCAGTTGGCAATGTCTTCACCACTCTGTGTGAGTGCCTGACTTCCATGGGTACACCTGCAGCTGTGTGGTGTGGTATGAGGAAAAGTTCTCCCCAGGGTCTGTGAAGGTGGTGCTCCTGGAGAGAGGGGCTGTTGGGTTGTGCAGGTGTCTGCCAGTGGCAGTGTCACAGCCCCCAGTGTCCCACACAGAATCTCTAGGAACAAGACTGAAGAGGATGCTCAGACATTTTAAGATCTAAGTGAGCCTCTGAGAGGTAAGGTAATTCACACCAAGTCGCAGGCTGCTAATGGGAGTGATGAAACTTGGGCTGATATTTACTGGGCGACAAGCTGGTTACCTAGAAGCTTGGCTACTGCTTTGCTGCAGACTCCCCTCAATTCAGCACAGACCTGAGAAGCCAGCTTCCAGACTGCCAGCTGGCCTTGACCTGCCCCTGAGAGCTCCCAGAAATAGGGCTGAGGGCTCTCTTTGGCCTGATGGCCAAAGCTGCTGCCTCCACAGGCACCCTCCCCCATTCCACAGCAAGCAGGAAAGTGATGACAGGGAACACATGAGTCTTGCGCCCCTGGGCAAATCTCAGCTCCCTATCTATGCACTGAGGGCAGAACTAAGAGGCACAAAAGTGCTTTCTAAAGCACCAAGCCCACCGGTCACTGTTTTCCAAGCCTCAGTGGCAACTCCAAAAGCCTGGACATCATGATACCCACATCCAGACATTTCCCATCCTCCAATAGGAACTGGGACTGATTTACAAAATCACTGACCATCAGAGGTAGAAGGACATGAGAAGTCAGATAGTCCAAACCTCCATCATGCCAATCTACAGATGAGGAAATTGAAATTTAGTTAGAGATGGGAGTACCCTGCTCACCCACTGGGAATGAACAATAGGAACAAACAGAGTAAAAGCACTTTCTGAGAGATTTTTACTCCCTTTGTTTCACAATCTGCTTACTTAGTGAGACAGTTGGGCTGCCCATAATACCGCTATTCCCAATTTACAGGAAGAAAACTGAAGGACCAGAGTCATACTTGCCCAGAAAGAGTGGCAATTTCAGGTTGAAAATCTAAGTTTCAGTGTTATACAGGCCTACTTAGGGCTGGCACGAGAGGAGACTTCATTTAAGGACTCTGGCCTTGGTCCTACCTCCTGGATCTGGGAGAAAGCCCAGGGAGCCCAGTGGGCCAGGAAGACCTGGGCTGCCTCAAGGTGACACTTCCTGGGCCAGATTCCAGGAAAACCCAGTGTCCTTAGCCGCGTTCACAACTGCTGATCTAGAATGGGACCTAAAGGATGTTGTTCAGGACACTGACCACTGGCCAGACAAGAACCATGCCCTGTTCCACTCCTTCCCTTGGAGTAGAGGAATAGCCAAAGGCTGGATTTGGGACATTCAGAGCCCAGATGAGCACATTCTATGCCTAGGGTAACCCTTGTCACTGTCCCAGCCACCCTTGAATCACCTCCACAGCAGCGGTCACCCCAAGTCCCCATCACACACCTTTCTTCCTTCACATACTGAGGCTTCATTCCACAGGACTGACTTTCCCAATAGGGCCCTAGCTAGGCACTTAGCTCAGCCCTGTGATTGGAAATGGCAGGGTCCTGAGATGTATTAATCCATTAGAGGTTAATATCGGGAACAGAAAAGGGGGATTGGCAGTGAAAAAGTCTCCCTGGGACTCAAGGCTAGATGTAGGAAGTGGTGGAAGTTACAGCTCAGGACATTTAGGGTGGGGCCCAAAGTGGGGTAAGGAGGCACAAGTGAAGTCCTACTCCTCTCAGGATCCTCCAAAGAGTTCCAAGTGTGAGGAAGTGGTGGAATTCCACTGCCCACCTTTTCAACAGGGACTTCTCAACCTCAGTTCCCTTTTCGGCAGCCCCAGGCAAGTCTGGGTAAACTCCAGGACTCCACGCGAAGCTGGACAGCTCCCAGCCTGTGTTCTGGATTTCTGAAGTGCCAGCTACCCTTCCCTGAGTCTACACCATTCCTTTCCTAGAGCAAGTCTCCCCAGGGTGTTACCCCTCCATGATCATCGCCTATGAGCAGTTCAAGCTGGAAGGAGATGGAGTGAGAAGGCTACAGCAGCGCAAAACTGGGCCCAGGGTCCATCACCCCCGCAGGTGGCGTTTTCCCCGGAGCCACGGTCTCCACCTCAAGGTCCTCTCATTCTCAAACCCCAGAACACGGCCGGGTGACAGGAGCTCGCGTCTCAGCACATAACCGCTGCCGCCCGCTGTCCTGGTGCGGAGCCTCCCGCGCCTTACTCACCTGGCTTCGGCGTCCGGGAGCAGGAAGGGATGCCCGCGCAGGGCATGAAGCCCAGGCCATCCGACTCTGCGCGCTCTGTCAGGGCCGCAGAGGTCCGCGATGAGTCTAGAGAGAGAAGAGGGAAAACCAGACGGGCCAGGCAGGCATACGGAGGAGCGCTCGGTGAAAACTGGAAGCCGCGGGAGGCGAGGCGGCAGAGGTGAGCAGCCGAGCGGGAACAGAGCCGGAACCCGCGCCGCCTCGCGCTCGCCGCCGCGGAGACCCGCGGGAATCCTAGCCCGCAGGCAGCCGCACTGAGGAGGGAGGAAGTGAGGGGCTGAGTCGCTTCTTGGAGCCCGAGCGCCTCCCGGAGCCCGCAGTCCCCGCCGCCCGGGTGGGATGCGGACAGGCATTCAGCTCGCGTGGAATATGGGGCCGGTCGGGCTCCGAGTCTCCAGCACTGGGGGAAAGCGGGGCCCACGCAGCTAGGACCAGAGGGGGTGCGGTCCCAGTGCCACCCCCGCGCCACTCCCCACGTGGCGGCCGCGCCCCCGGGGCGTGAATGTGTACGCGGACGGTAGGGGGGGCTGTGAATGAAGCCCCAGCGGCCAATCAGCACGGCCGGCGCGCGGGACCCCGGGAGCGAGGCCCAATGGCGAGCTCTGGGTGGCCGGGCCAGGCGGCAGGCGGGCACAGGGGGCGGGGGCCGAGGCCGGGGGGCGGGAGGCGGCTCCGCGGGCAGCCAATGGGCGGCGGGAGGGGTGGGGCTCCGGAGCGCGGAGCGGGTCCGGGCTTTAAGCCTGCGGAGCGCGGCGGCGGGGCCCGCAGACGGAGCGGAGCGGCGGCGGCGGCGCGGCGCAGGGCGCGGGGCGGCATGGCCACCACCGCGCAGTACTTGCCGCGGGGCCCCGGCGGTGGAGCCGGGGGTACGGGGCCGCTCATGCATCCGGACGCCGCGGCGGCAGCTGCAGCCGCGGCGGCCGCCGAGCGGCTGCACGCGGGAGCCGCGTACCGCGAAGTGCAGAAGCTGATGCACCACGAGTGGCTGGGCGCGGGCGCGGGCCACCCCGTGGGCCTAGCGCACCCCCAGTGGCTACCCACCGGAGGAGGCGGCGGCGGCGACTGGGCCGGCGGCCCGCACCTGGAACACGGCAAGGCGGGCGGCGGTGGCACCGGCCGAGCCGACGACGGCGGCGGCGGCGGAGGTTTCCACGCGCGCCTGGTGCACCAGGGGGCGGCCCACGCGGGCGCGGCTTGGGCGCAGGGCGGCACGGCTCACCACTTGGGCCCGGCCATGTCGCCGTCGCCCGGGGCTGGCGGGGGCCATCAACCCCAGCCGCTCGGGCTGTATGCGCAGGCGGCCTACCCAGGGGGCGGCGGCGGCGGCCTGGCCGGGATGCTGGCGGCGGGCGGTGGCGGCGCGGGGCCCGGCCTGCACCATGCGCTGCACGAGGACGGCCACGAGGCACAGCTGGAGCCATCGCCGCCGCCGCACCTGGGCGCCCACGGACACGCACACGGACATGCACATGCGGGCGGCCTGCACGCGGCGGCGGCGCACCTGCACCCTGGCGCGGGCGGCGGCGGCTCGTCGGTAGGAGAACACTCGGACGAGGATGCGCCCAGCTCGGACGACCTGGAGCAGTTCGCCAAGCAGTTCAAGCAGCGGCGCATCAAGCTGGGCTTCACACAGGCCGACGTGGGGCTGGCGCTGGGCACACTGTACGGTAACGTGTTCTCGCAGACCACCATCTGCCGCTTCGAGGCCCTGCAGCTGAGCTTCAAGAACATGTGCAAGCTCAAGCCTCTGCTCAACAAGTGGCTGGAGGAGACCGACTCTTCCAGCGGCAGCCCCACCAACCTGGACAAGATCGCGGCCCAGGGCCGCAAGCGCAAGAAGCGCACGTCCATCGAGGTGGGAGTCAAAGGCGCGCTCGAGAGCCACTTCCTCAAGTGCCCCAAGCCCTCGGCCCACGAGATCACAGGCCTGGCCGACAGCCTGCAGCTGGAGAAGGAGGTGGTGCGCGTCTGGTTCTGCAACCGGCGGCAGAAAGAGAAGCGCATGACCCCCGCGGCGGGCGCCGGCCACCCGCCCATGGACGACGTATACGCGCCCGGGGAGCTGGGGCCGGGCGGGGGCGGCGCGTCGCCGCCCTCCGCACCCCCGCCACCCCCGCCAGCCGCGCTGCACCACCACCACCACCACACACTTCCAGGCTCTGTGCAGTGACCCTGCCGGCTGGGTCCCTGCCGGCGCGCGGCAAGGCGCGGGCGCGCAGTCCGCCCGCGCGGCCTGGACTCTTTTTGTTCGGTTGCTTTGGATTTTACAAAAAGCCCAGAAACTTTCGAACAAAACCAAACACCCGGACGACCCTCTCCGGCAAGCGGCGAAGACGGCCGGTAGGCTGTGTCGCCCGAGCCCCTGAGAAAGAAGCGAAGATCCAGAACGCGCCAACTCACCCTGGGCATCCTGCCCGCCGCCTGCTCCCTGCCCCCATCCCCTCGACGACCCCCGCCCCTGCCCCCCCGGGCTGTTCGGGGCCGGATCCCGGCAGCGGTCTCCCCACAGCGACAGGTAATGCGGTGCGGGATTAGGGATTCCCCGGGAGAGAGGACGAAGAGAGGAGAGTTCCCCCCATCCCCACTCCCTGGGGCGGACTCCCCAGCCTGCGGGTCAAGGATGCGGGGGGGCTGTCACTTTATTCGCTCCACGCCTCTTCTCTCCCATAAGGATGCGCCCCACCCCACCTCTTCCCCTTTCTTCGGGCTTGGTTTTTTACGATTTTTATTTATTTGTGGAGCCTCTCGGCTTCTGGGGTCCTTCTAACTCCGCCCGCGCCCTTAATTTAAATCGCTGTATACTGTATTTATCGGGGCCCCGGAGGGGAGGCCGCGAGAGCCGCGTCTGTGTATAAAAAGCAGGAAATAGCCAAAGCTTTAATCTAGCCTAATTTATTTTTCCTCTTCTCTTTCCCTTAACCCTCCCCTCTCAAAAAAAAGCAAAACAAAAAAAGAAAAAAAAAAAAAAAAAAACTAACAAAAAAAATTTGAGTGTTCATTTTTCGTTTCGTTTCATCCGAGCCTCGGCTCGTTCCCGGCCTCGCCGGAGGGGTCTGCGCTCCCACACACTCGAGTGGGAAGGGGCTTCTGCCCAGCTGCGGACTAACCATGAAACCGTTGGGGCTTCTGCTCCCCGCGGGGCCCTGCCCTCCTGGCCATAACAAACGAAACTTGGAAAAGTTGGAGATATTTTTTAACCAGCTGTAGAAATAAGCCGTTCCCTGAGAACCTTCTGCCTGATTCCCTGCAGCTTCCCTCTGCTCCCTTTCCAGCCCCCCCTGGATGCGGGATGCTGGGGGAGGCGGGGAGAGAAATTCCCCAAGTTTGGGGTGAGGTGGGGAACCATGTAAATATGTGAGATATGTACACACTGGCGGGGAAAAGAAACATTTTGTGCTTGGATTTTATTTTTGGTTTTCTGGGTTGTCCTCCCTCCCCATCCTAAAGGATTTTGTACACCCAACTAATCCGAAAAAGATATTTTAATATGATTTCCTGATTTCTGACCCATCTCTATTTATTTTCTGGATATGTTTGGAGCTTCCCCCTTTTCCATTTCTTCTTCTGTTAAGGTTTGAATTTAAATTTTGTTATTTTATTTTTATTATTTTTTGGAACAATGTTTTGGTGCATTCTCTTTGTATCTTTATTGCAAAAAAAAAATAATGTAGACTGGGAAGTTCCCTTTATATTTATGTTATAGTAAATATTTTATTACTCACATAAACTTGTACCCCAGGGCTGTGTCCTGTCCTCTTTACTCCTAGGGCTGGGGCGGTTTTTGGTCGAAGCCATGGGATGCTCTTCCTCTCCTCCCGCAAAGATCTGGCCTCACTATTTCAGGCCAGTATTAGTATGCCTATTATTTGGGCAACAGTTTGGCCCCTACCCCAGGTCCCTCAGACTAGGGAAGATAAAGCTGCTTCTTGTACCCTTCCCATAACTAGACTCTGCAGACCAGACCCCGGACAGAAAACTACAGACACCACCCAGAACTTGGGTCAGCCATTAGTCAGGTACAACATAACTGCTCTTCCCAGCCAAGGAAGAAGTCCTCCTTGGCCTTGACCTCTAGCCTAGGATCTCTGTATCCCCTGCCTGACACCCCAATCCGTAACTTTGGTTTCACTTTGTATCCCATGTGTGCGGTCCAGATGAATTTTGCCATTCCAGGTCCTGGCACAGCTGGAAGCCTGGTCAGGCCCCACCTTTCTGTCCCAATTGACTACCGTTCCCATTTCACCATAACCAGATGGTGCCCAAGCCCACCTGGATCCTCTGGGCATTCTGAGAGCTTAGACTGAAGTTCATACAGTGGTCCTGCAGGTCTGAATGAGCCTGGGAGAAAGCCATGCCTCTTTGCTTAGGCAAAGCCAGTCCTACCTCTCTGCAAACAATCCACCTGCCCCTACCTACTTCTCTTGGGAAGAAGTGGGGTCATGACTGTGCCACCAGAAGTACCTGACATATTTTCCAAGGGTGGACTCAAGAACCTTCCCCCCACCACCACAGGGCGTGATACATATACTGGAGAGAGGAAGGACTCTGTGACCGTGACTTGGAGACCTGGCAGGGGACACCATAGACATTCTGAGACATTGCCCTCTCAAGCATTCAGCAGTCACATCCTCTCTGAGACGGCAGCTGGGAGCAGACCTAAGTTCAGGTCCAAAGCAGTACCATCTGTGTCCCAGTCAAGATCTTATTTTTCCCCTTAAAACAACTTTCTGTGTGCTTCATCGATGCACTCTTTTCTTCTCAGGAAAAAAAAAAAAAATCACACAAAGTTTCTCATACTCTTCTGGGAGCCAAAGCTTGAAGGCAAACTCATTTGGCTGGGGAGAAAGTTGTGTCCCTCCTGAAGGGGTATGTGGGACCTGCCGTGCCTGGGAAGCTGCCGAAGTGCGGCCTATGAGAGGCCTTGGCTGTAGCCGATGGCATCCAGGATACCCAGAGAGACATTCCAGGCTCCTAAGTTGGTGGTCCCTGGCCAAGTTGAGACCTCAAGATGATTGTGCCAGGCTGACTTTCTGGTGACTTTTTGGGCTCTGCCCCTTAATCTTGGTGGGAAGGGTTTTCTCTGCAAGTACGAGGGCTGTCGTGGTTTTCACCCCTGCTTCTATTTTATTTTATTTATTTATTTTTTTTTTAGCTCTGTCAGCCCAGCCTGGTGAACAGATAGCCCTGTAATTGACACCAGTGTCCCGGCCTTTCTCCATACTTGTGAGCCAGTGTACTCCTTGTACATCTTAAAGAGGAGGCCAGGGACTTGATGACCATCAGGATAATGGCATATTCAGGAGCCACTGGCCACCCTTCCTTGCCTCTCATTTTTGCTAAGTACAAAACTTCGAAGCCATCCCACACTCCTCCCTACTCCCTCTTTATTTCTCCATCCCTGGATTTGTCCCAGCCTCAGGGCCCTGAAATGGAAGCAGATGAAGCTCAGGGCTCCCCGCCCCTACAGGCCCAGAGCCTCAGCAGGTTTTGAGGTTGGAAAGGGCTACCGGGAAGATGGGGCCTTTCACTGGCCTCTGCCTGCAGCTGACACCAATTGATTGATTGATTTCCTAATTGTCTGCTTAATCCTATACAAGAGGGTGGGTTTATTATTTAAGCAAGTCAACTCAAAAACAGCAAAACAATGCAGCTTCCCAAGAACCAGCAGCAGCTGAGGAATAGAACAAAAAAGAAAAGAAAAGAAAAGAAATTGGGCAAGGGGATGGAAGAAAATCTTCCACTCTGCAAGGATTTTGTTTAATGAGACACCAGCCTGGGACACCTAACCAGTGATCAACCCTTGGTGGCAGAAAGCCCCAGGGGTTCTTTCCCCAGACTTCAGCCCAGGATGACGGTAGGAATCTCAGCACCTTTCACTTTATAAAGAGAAAACCAAAGGGAGAAAAATATTTTCCCCTGGAGTTTTATTTCCTGGATAGAGCAGAGTTTAAGAAACACAGAGCGAGCTGTGGCCTTGCCCGCCGTTTCTTCGTGCTATGTGTATGTGTGTCTACCTGTTTGTCCAAGAAAACCTCAGACTTCCTTTCGTCCAAGAGAGGCACACATCCCTAACATTGACCTCCAGAAAAAAAAGAGAGAGAGAGCCTAAGCTTCCCCTAACAAATTTGGGATTTTCTGTTCCCATCTTCCTCCCTTTCATGCTTGAACAAAATTATTTCCTGCGATCCTGTGGCCATAGGTTCTGGTAAAGCTTGAAGGGACTTTCTTCTCCCCATGGAAGCCTCTGCATGTGGGTATAAGAATTTGTGTGTGTGTCACTGTGCATCCAAATCCATAGCTGATCCCAGAAGTAGAAGGGAAAAAGAAAATCCATGCTACACTGCAAATCATGCTGTGAGCTGGAAGAACATTTGCAGGGTGAGGTGGGCCAACCCTGGAAAAAAAAAAAAAAAAAGGAGATCATCATGGTCACCTGTGGTCATCAAGGCAAACCCAAAAGAGACCCTGCCTGAGTCCCAAGGACGTTGATATTCTCCCCCACCATCTACCTCAGGATGTTGCAATAGCTGACGGTCATGGCATAGTCCTAGGCGATCATCCCTTGGCCCTGGGGCTTGATTGAATATCCACAGGACTAGCTGACCCCCCACCACAGCTGCACACTTAAAGCTATTTAGCAGCTTCCCCTGGAAAAACTCTGGGCCCGCATGGAGGAGACTCAGTCTCCCAGTGACCACCCAGGGCCAGGCTGTCACCCTCCCAGGGACTTTCCCTAGCTCCAGAAAGGAGACCTCCCATTACAGGAGATAGAGTGAGAGGAGTTGGGTTATCTGGCTCAGCTGTTCCCCCTAAGCTCAGCCAAGAGGAGCTACCTACAGCCTTGAACTTTGAGATGGAGGCCAGAGGCAGCTGAAAGAGCTGGTCTGTCCCCTGCCTGTCACATTTGAAGGTCCTAGAATTAGTGTTTGACCAGTCATTCAGGGCTCCCCCTTGCTACCTCTGAGGACTCTGTGTGGGAGGACTGCCCTCTATTGGTCCCTGAAATGGGATGTGGCAGCAGTTACTAGAGCCACCCTGAAGTTGAGCACGGGTCCCCAAAATCAGCTTCAAGGCAGCCACTCCCTGGGGTGTGCCAGCTAAAACAGAGGCAACTTTCGCCTCCAAAGGAAGCAATCCTGCTTCACGGGCACATACTCTACACACTTCTTCCCGTCCCACCTACCACCTTCCCGTGTGCACAGCCATGCTCTTCACACTCACTCCCATCATTCTTTCTTGCGGCCAGTTGGCAGGTCCTGACAGTTTGCTTATTCACACACATGCTCACACACCCTGGTCACACCCACACCATTTTGACCATCCAAGATCAGTTTTCCGGTCTTTGTCGTTGAACTTTTGGGAGTCGCCGAATACCTGGCATGTGTGATATTTAATCAAGCACACAACCATTCTGTGTAGGATTTCACCAGATCCTCTCCTGTCGGGATTTCTAAGCACTTACCCCACAAACCACTTTCCAAACACATCCCTGCCCATCATTGTCCCAGCTCCTCCCAGATCTCTTCCTGCTCCTTTCAGATAATTTAAGTTAGGCTGTGTGTTTGTATGTATGTGTGATCTTATTTTTTAAACACACACCCCCACACGTACATATGCGTGTATATATACAAACACACGCAGCAATTAGATCTATCCATTCCGCCATGGTGCTTCTTGTGCAGTAAAACCTCCACCATGCACATGCCCCCACATCACCATATGATGGTCCCAGCATGATCTGATCACGGGCTCCTGATCTCTCTCATACACACACACAGGCACCCAGGTACACATGGTAGCGCTTGCGCATGGTAACACTTCCAGCTCCCTGGTGTTTCTCCAAGGGTGTATCCTACCTCCTGCTCCCCAGCTCTCTCCAGGGCATCTGAGTGGGCTCTCCTCAGACAACCTAAGTACCAGAAGAGCTTCGCTCCAACCCTCACCTCTCACCTCCCACCCACCCACACACCAGTGGACAATTCTCCCACCAAGCCTGACCAGGGTGGGTCTGGGTATTATTAGGCTGCAGAGACAGCACGGAGGCATATGGTCTCGTACACAAGAAATAATGTTCATGTTAAATCAGACCTCATGCATAA
The DNA here is from genome assembly GCF_021218885.2 of Marmota monax. Lineage (NCBI taxonomy): Eukaryota > Metazoa > Chordata > Mammalia > Rodentia > Sciuridae > Marmota > Marmota monax. The sequence continues at coordinate 11,522,064 of NW_026694432.1, forward strand.
TGCATGGTGCCTGATCTCACATTATTTTGGGTGTTCGTCAAAATCAGTGTTCTTTCTTGTGAGGGCTCCTGAAAAGAAGGGAAAAAGCCATTTGCTAATTACACCCACAGCCTGGACTCAGGGAGCTAGGGGTGCCCCCGGGAGCCTCCCTCTGCCCCACTTCACCCACCAGTGGGTCCTGTCCTTCTATTCCACTCTGTCTTCCAGCACGGAAGGAGGGGTTGCCTCGGGTTTGTAGCAGGCGTAAGGCCCTGTGTTATTTTTATTTCTTTTCTCTCGGCTCTCTGTCCCCGGAGGGTTCTGGGGAATAGCAGTGGCTCCGTCGCTCTCACACCCGATTCATTTGCCGTTTTATGAACTCCCCGTTGATTCATCGCCTCCCTAAGTCAATGATTCACTCCTGATGGCTTTTCAGAAATCCTTCTTCAAAGGCTCCAGATTATTCAGCTTTGAACAGAAGCAAGAGCCGAGCAGACCTGGACCCCCGCACTGCTACTGCTTCCGTGGCCTGGATGGAATATTGTCACCACCCTTGGGCTTTCCCCTAGGGCTGGGCCAACCTGGGGAGCACAGAGTGCTCTCTCCACACAGAAACTGCTAGAGCTAACCCAAGTGGTTTGTGCACACACCCATCCCATGGCAAGGCCCCTCCAGCCCCTTTGGGTCATCTGCCATCTCCCGTGGTTACCAAAGTCCCTCAGGAAGCTCTCTGTGCCCTTGGGGGAGACGGAAAGCAGGAGTGATGGAACACAGGGGATGTGGAGTCAGACAGATCCAAGGGACCAGTCCTGGCTCCACCTTTTACCAGTTGTGTGGGTGACTTTCGGCCAGCTACTTACATTTCTGTGCCTCAGTTTCCTGGTATGGTGACAAAGGCAGTCCCCTTATGGTAGAGTTATTTTGAGAATTAAGTGGGATATTGTACACAGAGCATTTAGCATAAAGGATGAATGAATTAAAGCTATTTCATTGTGAGGCTTGAGCAGGGTATTGTGCAGAAACAAGTAAATAGGAAAGAACACCAGACTAGAATGATCCTTTACGGTGGACCTCACTCTGTCCAGGGCTCTCTGACATAATCCTTACCCAGCGCTTACTTTGCATTTTATTTTCACTATGTCATGCTATATATTCTTATTTTAGTGATGAGGAGACTGGTGTCCACAGATTGTAAGTGATCTGGCCAAGGAAGCAAGACCAGTTCCTTATAGCAGCTGGGATAAAAATCTACTTTTATCTGATTCCTGGGTCCATGGTTTTGTTTTTTGTTTTTGTTTGTTTGGGGGAGGGCATACTTGTTTGATTTGGTTCAGTACTAGGAATTGAACCCAGGGATGCTTTACCACTGAATTATATCCCCAGTTCTTTTTATTTTTTTATTTTTTTTAATTTTGAGACAGGGTTTCAGTCAGTTGCTTAGAGTCTTGCTAAATGGCTGAGGCTGAATTTAAACTTCTGATCCTCCTGCCTCAGCCTCCAGAGTCCCTGGGATTACAGGCACATGCCACCATGCCCTCCTCCATGTTCTCTTTATACCCCTTACCACAGTGTCATTCAATGATTGGGTATTTTCCAGAAGTGGACTACATTCAGGTCTCAGTGAAACTGAGTGGAACTCAGGACTGGGCCAGGGAGAGAATCTGGAACCACAGGTGCTAGAGGTAATTGACTAGGATCTAACCCTCTCTCCCACTACCCACAACCAGGAAAATCCCATGATGCTCAAGGAAACTGGGTAATTCGCCTAGGATCATCAGGAAAGTCAGGAAGCCTTCCTATTTTCTCCATTCCAAGCCTCCATACACTGAGCAGTCTCACACAGCAGCTTAGATATGACCCTGGCGCCCATCCAGTTGTTCACCTTGGTGCACCACCTATTAACCACGGGTCTGTTTAAGCTCTCCATCCCTCAGTTTCCCCATCTGTGAACAATAGCACCTGCCTCGGAGGATTGCTATGAGGACTAGATGAGAGATGATATATGTAAACACTTATAAAAGAGCCTGGCATATTGTGAGTGCACATTAAATGTTAGTCATAAAAATAATTTTATACGTGTAATATATATTATGTTATTGCTGAGCCGAAGCAGTGGCAGAAAAAATAATGCCTAGTACTTCCCCTGCTCCCGCCTAAAATTGTTTCTCCTCATTCTCAAAACTACTCTGGAAAGAAAGTCTCAAGATCTCTATCCCCAGTCTGCAGATGAGGAAATGAGGTCCGAGGATGGTAAAGGCCTTGCCCAAGAAAACCCTGGGAAGTAGTGACAGGTGCAGCCTCTTCCTGTCCCCATGTATGCTTGTCTGTGACAATCCCATGTCCCCAAGAATGTGCACTGAGCCTCTTTTACATACAAAGGCACCATGCTGGGCTCTGTGGAGGAGCATCCAGGCATCCAGAGGAACAGGGAAGGCCTTACAGAGGGTAGCGCCATGAAGCTGGGTTGTGAAGAATGAGTCGGGTCTCCTGGGTCAGGGCCTGATCCCAAGGAGTCGAGTCATTCAGCTCCAGCGCCCTCAGACCCCACTCATTTCCCCTTCCTGAACCTTCATGCCCTTCCTGCCTTGATCAGGACCCTTTCCCCAGTAGCTCCTGCCACACACATGACCATAGCACAGAAGATTCAACTCAGGGTCTCGGCCCTTCTACCCTGTGGAGCTACATACCGTATGACTAAATCCAACTGTAGGTTCCTTCAGGTCCCCATTCTGGATTCTACTGCAACCTGCCCTGAGGTTAACTATCAAACCATGCCATGGATCAGCCCAGCCTTGGGCACCTGAGTTCAGGACTCACTCCACAATTCATCCCAAATTGAGTCATTTGTCTTCCCTAGATCTCAAAATACAGGCATTCCCTAACTCATTCATCTACCCACCCACCCCTCCATGCCACCACCCATTCATCCATCTGCCCACCCATCCACTCATCCATTCATCTATCCACCCCTCAGCCATCTATTCAAGTACCCAATTATCCATCTACCATCCACTCATTCAATCATTCAGTTTCAGAGTCGGTCTCGGTCCCTAAGCTAAGCACACAGATAAGTGAAATCAGTCCTCTGTCCTCAAAACACTCCTAGATTAGTCTCATTCCCTCCCTGCTTCTTGGTCATGTAAGGTAGGTATTTGAGTGCCCATGTGCAAAAGTGTTTGGAAGAAAACAATGAAGTCTATTGTAGTGTCTATGAATCTCGTGAGTCGGAGTGCTAGAAACCCCCATGCCCCACTCGTTTTTTTCAGGCCCCCAGAGAAGGTGTAAGTCCATATGGCCTCTCATGGCCTTAGGACTCTCCTCATTTCTTATTGCAGGGATGCCATGTGTCAACTTAAACTAGAAAGATTTTAAAGGAAGTAGGGGAGAGAAAGGAACTCACAAATATAACTTCTGCCATGACTGAAGAGCACCCCTAGAACTCTATTGTTTTCTTCTCCTCCTCCTCCTCCTCCTCCTTCTTCTTCTTCGTATTGAACTCAGGGGCACTCGACCACTGAGCCACATCCCCAGCCCTATTTTGTATTTTATTTAGAGACAGGGTCTCACTGAGTTGCTTGGCACCTTGTCATTGCTGAGGTTGGCCTTGAACTTGAGATCCTCCTGCCTCAGCCTCCCAAACCACTGGGATTACAGGCTTGGGCCACTGCAACCAGCTAGGACTCTATTTTCTATCAGAAACAACAGCAGCATCACGGCACCAGGGAGATATAAAGCAATAATCTGGTCCCAGACCTGTCATTACCTGGATGTGTGACCTACAGCATCCCTGCCATTGCCCTGATCTCAATTTCCCCACCAATGCCATGTGAAGGGTGGTCTTTGGGTCTTCCCAGTTTTGAAGTTCTTGTTAGCCTTCCAGCCTGGGTGGGCCTGCTCCTCTGACAATAGGGCCTCTCTGACCAGCCCACACACAAGGAAGGGTAAGAGATGACGTGGTTGGCGTTCAGGGCCCTGAGTCCTCTGGCTATTCAACACCCCCTCCCCTGACACAAACAACCCTCAGTCACCTCCCCCTCCCACCTCCCAGAATCTGGGCACAGCTGGGGCCTGCTATGCCCTGGTCACCCCATGAATCACCCCTCTATGATCCCCAGGGGAGTGGTCTAGGGAGCATCCTACGCCCCATAAGGGGTGAGGGCCAGAATGGCAGCCCTCAAGCAGGCAGTGTCCACAGAAACAATGGGGGCCTGTGGCAACCAGCTGGAATGCAACCATTGTCCTGCCCTGGCCCCCAACCCCAAGGCCTCAGGTCCCCAGGCCAGGCAGGCTGGCGTGGGTTGGTGCGTCAGGCACGCGTGTGCCAGGGCCAGGGACACATGACCTGCAGCTTCCCCTCCCTGGGTAGGCAGGAGGGTAGGCTGAAGACCAGACCCCACCTCCACACCCAGCCTTGCAAAGATCCCATCCATAGGATGAGGAGATCAGGATGGGATCCCAGGAAGCTAAGCCAGCCTCTAACCCCCCATCCCCGGGGTACTTGGAACAGACTCTCAGAGAAGGGGGCTCGCAGCTCTGAGACCCAAGCTATACATCACAGTGGGGAGGGGACCACATTAGAATAATGCAGGATTAGAGTGGGGTTGCTATAGCGACGTATTAGGGCAATACATCTAGGGAGCCCCAGCCCCTTGGTGATGTATGGCTCTGCTCAGCTGTGGGGAGCAGGGGGAGGGGACCTGTCCCATCCCTCTGAGAGAGAGAGCAGACACCAGTCTCTTCATTGGAAGAGAACATCTGCCTTAGACTCCAAAAATAGGCATCTCAGAATCCTGTCAAGACTGGAGGAAATGCCCTGCCAACCTCTACCATCCTACTGTGGTCCATGTTCAATGAAGTCAAATTCCCTGAAGCTGTTCATCCAAGAGAAGTCCTGAGAGCACATGGAGGGTACCTGTGTTTGCCGTTCTCACTCAGTGTTCTCCCCATGCTGATGTCCGGGAATCCCACCCCCAAACTAAAGTTCTAGGAATTTAGTTTCCTCCACATACTCTCAGGGACATGAAAGAATGTGCAGGGGGTCCTAGTGAAAAAATTGGATAGGGCTCCCAGCAAAAGAAGGTTCATCAATAAAACTTCACATAGGGGTAGGGGAAGGAAAAAAAAAATTCACAAAGCTGGATACAGTGGTGCAGGCCCGTAATCCCAGCAACTCCAGAGGCTGAGACAGGAAGAATGAAAGTTTGAGGCCAGCCTCTGCAACTTGGTGAGATCCTATCTCAAAAGAAAATTTTAAAAAGGGCTGGAGGGCTGGGGCTATAGCTCATGGCAGAGTGCTTGCGTAGCATGTGTGAGGCACTGGGTTCGATCCTTAGCACCGCATAAAAATAAATAAAGGCATTCTGTCCATCTAAAACTACCAAAAAAAAAATTAAAAGGGGGGGGGCTGGAGACGTAGTTAACATGTGCAAGGCCCGGGGTACCACAAACAAGGGGAAAAAAAATAAAGCCTTCACATGATATTTGCAATGATATGTGAAGAAGTCAGGTTGTGGATTTACTTCCAAATTGCCGTATCAAGTCTTTTGTACTATCTTGTCCATATTCAAGGTCCTGTACCTCAACCCCCCAGGGACTTTAGGCTAAGTGTCTTGATGAAGGAGGAGGAAGAAAGACAGGTAAAGTGGGAGCTGGATTCATGGTGCACACCTGTAACCCCAGCAATTTGAGAAGCTGAGGCAGGAGGATTGCAAGTTTGAGGTCATCCTCATCTACTTATTGAGTCCCTGTCTCAAAATAAAAAATAAAAAGGGCTGGGCGTGCAGCTCAGTGGTGAAGCACCCCAGATTCAATCTCCAGTACTAAAACATAAAAATAATTTTATTTAAAATATAGGTATGTCCATGAGTATATCCCCATCTCTCTGTATACCCTTGTCTATGTGTAATTCTGCACGTGTGCACATGCTCACACATGAGCACCTTGCTTCCCCTCTAAATGGTCATTTTTAATTAATTCATAGATTATGATAATTATACAACCACCACCACCCCACCCCAAAGCCTTCCTTTTTCCTTTTGAAAGTGACAGTCTAGGACTGGGGATGTAGTTCAGTGACAGAGTGCTTGTCTAGCACACACCAGGCCCTGGGTTTGATCCACAGCACAGGAGAAACAAAGCATAGAATATGGCGCTGCAGGCTGGGGTTGTATTAGAGACTCATCTGGCATGTGCCAGGCCCTGAGTTCAATCCTCAGCACCACATAAAAAATTTTAAAAAAGAAAGTGGTGCTTCAGCTCCATCACTTTGAAAGTCACAGAGCTGGCTGCAGCCCAGGCATCTAAGATGCTGACCACAGAAGTCACCCAAGGAGGACACAGGTCAAAGGACAAGGCAGCGCAGAGGGCATTGCCCCCCACATGAGCACATGCACGTGAAGATATACACTTGGCTTCATCCATGGTGTCATCCTCACGACGGAAGTAACTAAGTCTTCATCCCTGATTGAGAGGAACCCGAGAGAGGGATTTCTTCTCTCTTTCATCCTCTGCCTGACTCGCTTCTCACATTCACACGGACACGCACAATCACACACCAATACGCACACCCTCACACCAATATGCACTCTCTTACACATGGCAGAGCAAAGAGAAAGGGAAAGGAAAGACCAAAAGGAGAAGGTAGGCAGAAGAGAGAGTGTGAGCGCCCAGAGGGCAGTTCCTGGGGTGGGGTGGCAGGGTGCCCGGACACTGAGTGGGCAGGAGACTTCATGGCTTCCTCTCTTCCCTCGCCAGCCACCAAAGGTCAGCTCAGGCGGCTCAGCCACGTGCAGTCCACCCACAGCCCTGGTCAGGTCATGTGATACCAGGACCAAAGACTCATCAACACCCCATTGTCTTTCAGAGTCCAGGCTTGTGCTGCACCCAGTGAGCCCCTCCAGCCCAGGGCTAGTTCATGACCCTCCAGAACTTTGGTCACCTCCTCTGGGATGATCCCTCAGCCCTCACTTTAAGGACAAACTGAGTGATACTCAGTTGGATCCCAATCCTCTTTGGGACTTTACATACCCTTCTGAGAAATGGGAAGGAATGACCTTCCCTTGGCTCTGAGAAGACCTGGGAGGAAAGGGGAGCAGGAGAGGAAGGATCCTCTTTTTTATGGTCTCCGAGAGGTACATATGCCACCATGCCATCCCCTCCCTACCCATTCCCCAGATGCTCTGGGAGGAAAGAGGGTGCAGCAGAGAAGGCCGAAGTGTAACCCTGAAGGTCATCTTGCACGTCAGCACTGGGAGGGGCCCCAGAGTCCCTTGGGCCCTGGCTCCCAGCCTGGACAGCAACACAGGCCCCATTGACTCCTGGGCACACTCTTTCCCAAGATGCTCAAAAAGCTGTGGGTTTGTGGTCCTACCCACAGGCCCCTGAGATCCACAGGATCCACCCAGGGAAGGATGCCAAGACTGGATGACTGGACACACATCAAAGGGGCTGGCAGGAGGATGTTACACAAGAGTCTCCCAGATTTGGGCCAAAGACCCTTATGGCCAACCTCTAGCCCCTGGAGTGGAATGAAATGGGGACCAGCTAGGACAGGTTCTATCTACTTACATCTTGCAGAAATAAGGACGTCTCCTTGCCCCAGCCCTGCCTCTAGGATCTGGGGCAAAGCCACCCTGGCCCACCCTCTGTCTTCTACAAGGGAGTCAGGTGGGGAGAGGCGGCTGTCTGGGGGAGGGTGATTGGAGGAAAGCCGGGGCTGAGAAGCTCCAGCCCCTCTGGGGGCTCCAGAAAGGGGAGGGCTGCCCCAGCAGGATGACAGAGAGATGATTAAACCCACAGAGAAGATTGATAAGGGAGCTAAACAGCTGCAACTCTGCAAGGTGGGCTGGGGACAAATCTCATCTTGTCCTGGCGATGCTCAAAGCACTGGGGGGCTGGGCCAGCCTGACTGAGCTCATGACCTACACAAGCTCCAGAGCAAGAATGGGAGCCACCGAGGGCTGCTCCCCACTGCTTCCCCCAAGGCCTCTGACGGTGGCTTCCAGAGCCCAGCCCCCACTCCTGCCACCCCAGATACTCCTCCCGCTTGCCACCTGGGCAGCACACCCCTTCTCACTGATGTCCCTTCACCCACAGCCTCTCTGCCTCAGCTCTCACTCTCGGTATTATTAGATGTGATTTACAGCGGAAGCGCTGAGTCAGACAAACCAAGATTCCCCAGACAGAGGCAGTGGGAGCCGAGAGGAGTCCAGGGGAGCTGGTCCTCTCTGGGCAGGGTCCTCTGGAGGGACCCAGGAGGTGGAGGTGCAGGACCCTGGCTCCGGGATGAGTGGGGACTTGTCTCTGCTGTGTCTTCAATCACCCAGGCTCAGGATCCTCACCTGGGACTCTTGGACAATCGGTCCCCTCTTCTGACTTCCCCCCAACCCCCTTCAGCCTCACTCTTTTCAGCCTCTGACGGTTCTTTGGCAAGTTTGAGAGAACGGCCCAGGAATCCTGAGGCCTGGAAATGGTTCTGCTGGGCCCTGCTTCCTCAGACCAGGAAGACTCATGGCTCTGAAGGTGCCCCTGGCTCCCAGAGATGGAGAGAGGCAGAAAACATGGGTTGCTGGGGTCCCGGCCCCCACTCTACAGACACAGACACTGGGTCCATGTAGGGTCCAAAGGCCCAAGAACTTGTGGAAAGCACACACCTCTGCTTCCACCTTGTGCGGAAGAGTGCGGTGGGCAGGTCTGTCTCTGCTCCCTGGGTCTCTGACTCCCTGGCAGAGAGGAACTGGGCATTGTTGCCAAAAATAAACGTTCCCTCTCCCGCTCCCTGGCTCCCGGCTCCCGCTCATTAGGATGCGTGGCGTTTGGCTGCGGTCCCACACCTTGCAGCTCATTATAAATATGCAGTCGCTGCTGGCGCTACCCCAATCATCTCTGCAATCAGAGCTTTTAATTAGGTTAATTAAATTGTATCAAATCTCGCAGGGACGCAGTTCACTGATGCTGATGAGGCAGCCAAAACAGACCCCAGCTCCTTGGCTAATGAAGGCCGCTGCCTGCTTGAGCAGCGAGGGGCAGGAGCGCATAATAAACGGGCGTCCTCTGGGAGGAGCTGCTGCCCAGGCCCTGAGCTCTGGGGACCTGGCAGGGGGTCTGCATCAAGCAGGCCAGGTTCCAGCTGCAGCGGAGTCTCCCACCCCAGGGACCTTCTCCTTCACTTGAGAACTAACCAGGGCAGCAGCAGGAGCCCAGGCAGGTGGGCAGTATCAGGCCTCTGAGCACCTGCCACCCCTCCACAGCAAACTTGAATGTGTCCCAGAGAAGAGATCCACTGGCTCCATCTGGGGTCTACTCTTTCCTTCTCCCCCCGGATGGCCCAACAAGGCCAGGGGTCCCTCTCTTACACACACACACACACACACATGCGCACACGCGCAGCAGTGCCACTGCCCCTCTGGTTGTCTTATTAGCCAGAAAGGCCAGGCTGAGACCAGAGAGCCCATCCAGCCACTACTGGCCTAGTCTCCATCTGCCATGGAGGCCATCTGCCCCTGGCAGGGGGTGGTGTATAATGCTACCAGTTAACAGGAGGGGTGCCACCCCCCAGCCTCCATGTGCCAGATGGACCCTGTATTTTTCCACCTACCATTCCACCTAAAGAGCCCTTTTTTAGAGAGGGACACTTGTCCCCGACCTCCTGGGATCAAATTAACTAGGGAAGGGAGATAGATGATCCCTTTCTACCCTGGCCCCTCCCACTCTGAGCTGACTGCCCCTCGCCCTGGCAATCCGGCACTGGGCACTGAAGACCCCAGGGTAGAGTCTCTGGGAAGGTCCTCCCCTGCCTGCAGTAAAGCAGGAAGGCAGGTGTTGCCACCTCCAAAGGGGCTGTCCCTAAAACCTCTCAGCTTGGCTGTTGCCCCTCCTCTTAACCCCTCCGTCTCTGGTCTATGTTTCTGAGCAGCTGAGGAGATAAGATGGGGGAATTTTCAGAGCTCTTGGGACAAGTTGTTTCTGCTGTAGAAGCTGGTTTTTTTTTTTTTTCCACCCAGTAATGTGAAAACATGAAACCCGAAACCAACCCCCCACATTCGTCACCTCAGAGAGAAGCCTTTGGGGTAACTGGGAGAAAGCTGTAAATGAGTCAGGCTGATTCAGGGCAGGGGGGGCTGCCCAACAGCCTCCGGGCACCATGGTTTCATTAACTCTTATGATCTGAGTGTGGCCATCAGGTGACAGACGGGGAGAGGAAAGGGCTTCCTTCCCACCTTTCTCTTATACCCAAATACAGCAGACCCCTGCCCAAGAGCTGGATCCTTAGCTCTGTTCTGGACCAGCCCCTATACCACCTGCAAGAACTGAGGGCTCCAGGCTGCACTACTGACGGGCACCAGGGTGCTCCCTCACATGAACAAGTGAAGCAGACAGATGGATAGGGAGAGTTGACCCAGCTGGGACAGGACTTGAACCAGGCAGCTCCTTCCAGTCTCCCGTGTCTCCTCAGTGGACTTAGGCGCATTTCGCGTGTGCAGTGCTGGAAACCATGGTGCCCTGGCCTTGTACATGCAGGCACTCTACCCGAGCTGCAGCCCCCACCATGAATTCACAAGGGAAGCACGGCCTCTCCAGGTTTCTCAGCCGCCCTCATCCTTCCCTGCACTTTCTGCTACAGATCCAGGAGTCTGTGTGGGCTATGCCAGCAGGGAGGCCCCGTGACCTGGCTGGCTAGAGGCAGCGCACCCTCTGACCCCAGAAGGCAACTGCACAAGCCCAAGAAACCTGCAGGCTGAGCCCCAAGTCTCAGGTCCACCCCCGATTCCTGCATTCACCCAGGGCTTTAGGCCAGAACTCCCACCCAAGGCTCTGCCCGCCCTTCCCCAATGCCCTAGGCACAAGGCTCCAGGAACTGGCAGGCTGAGAGCGCTTGAAGAGAAGGGAACCCAGCACTAGACACCGACTTACCTCACTGTTTCAAGTCCCAACAGGCCCTGGCCTCACCGGCCTCCACAGGCAGGCAGAGCCTGAGTGTTGGCTGCTGCGTTGCTGGAGGACGTGCAGCTCTGGTAGTTTAGTGCCCACAGCCAGCAACAGAGATGGCAGCCATAACCCACCTTCAAAACCCCAGGGAGGGAGACCTTACCACACCCTGGGGGAACCACCCTCTGGGAAGCCTGAGGCTCTATGACAGAGCCCTGGGGAAGACCCCAATGCTCCCCACGTGGACCTCCCTAGAAATAGGAAGGGAAAGCCATGTCCTGCCAGGTCTTCATCTTGGAGCCACACTAATCTCAAGCTCAGGGGAGACAACTCTTTTTTCACAGGGGCTCTCCCCCATGGCATTAAACTCAGTAATCAAATCCATACTAAGCACTCCGGAGTACATGAAGCTTGTGACAGAAGCAGTGTGCTCGGTGGGTGGACACCAGCTCCCCAAGATCGTAGCCCAGCAAAGGGGCAGCAGCTCCACCTGCTGGGCCCTTTCCATTCTGCCACCAGGAATGTTTCCTCTACACCCAGAAAATCAGATTGTTTTATTCAATAAAGGGCTGACACTCTCCTGCTTTGGTCCAACAGGTTTTAAGATATGACCATGGACTGAGTCAGGTTCACTTTCTCTGAGACAGACCTGGGGATTCAATGTGGTCCATCTAACTGCAGCTTTGGTTTATACAACAGACCCAAAACAAGAGTCCTAAGTCACAGAAAAGCTGTCCATCTTCACAGGCTGCCCACAGTTCCCTTGGCATAGCCAGTGATATGATATGAACAGACCAAATCATTCCAAGACTAGAGACATGGAACCCAAGGAAATGATACTGTCTCTGCTCACCAGTGAACCCCAAGTCTGGAGTCCCACTGAGCACCAAAGCACCTGGCCTATTCTCTGAACCTATGAGGCTGGAGCTTGTCACTTAGTCCTAAGGGGCAGCCAATCTCTTGCCTTAAAATCCTTAGACCTCAGAGAAAGCCCCTAGTGTCACAGCAATTCAGGACACCCAGCCTCATCCCCTATGGTCCTGACTGCCACCAGCGTGGAGCTTATGGCACTCTGAGGATGGACTTTCCTGCTCTTCAAGGGTCTGCTTGTGTCTGTGTACCAGAGGATGTGTAGGTGTGCCTGTACCTATTTGTGAGGCCCAAGTTCTACGTGCCTTGTGCATCTGTTAAGAGAGCCTACAAAGCACGTGTGCCTTTGTGTGGGTGTACACTCCATGAGAAGGCATTCAGGGATATTTCCTGTCCTCCCCCACCTTTCCAGCAGGGGCAAGAGCCTGAAAAATAGCACCCAGCCTTTGATCCCAGGAACAGTTTGCTGCTTAGTCTGCTCCTCCTCACCATCTAGGGTAACTGTATGGATTCAAGCTCCTCCCAACCTCACCTCTCGATCCAGCCAGGATCTCCCAGCGCCTGCCCAACATCCCTGTGGTGGGTCCCATCCCTGGCCTGGGACTTAAGTCTCAAGACTATCAATCAGCTCAGCACCTCCCCCGGGGAGCACACAGACTGGAAGCACTGCCTTCCTGAAGGCAAAAACTGCTGGCTTCTGTTCTCCTGGCCCTTCTTATTTTCCAGTACATCTTGAAGAAACAGGCTTTCATTCTAGAAAAATAAAAAATACAGGACCCTAGTAGTCATAAGGATTTGTTAAGTATTAACAATATATATTTTTTATTTTCAAATCCACACACAGCTGCTGCTCCTCCACAGGAAGGGTGTGAACAAGCCTCCTAGAACCCTGTGGTGCCCTATTCTCCCACACTTGCCCTAGGCAGGCTCAGTCCTGTCCTGACGGGTCTTGGCCTAGGATCCCTACAAGGGCAAGGAAGGGAAGGATGGGAATGTGGAAGAAGGAAGCTGCCCTGCACAGCCTGGGGTCTGTAATCTCAGGGTGAAGCCGTTTTCAGTCCTGGAATTCTGAGTTGAGCAGGAATGCAGAGGACAGGAGCAGAGACAGTTCCACTCTATTCTGATTTGAGCTTCAATGAAGAACTGGTCCCCCTGTTGCTTCCTAATTCCAAGGATTTCTATCTACAGATAAAAAAATAAGAGAAAAAAATTATTCTTTTACAACTTTTGAAGCCACCTGAATAATCTTAATAAAAGAATGACGATAAAATCAGTTTATCCAAGGGCTGGGGATATAGCTCAGTAGGTTAAGTGTTTGCCTCCCATGCACAAGGCCCTGGGTTCAATTCCCAGCACCACACACACACACAAAAAAAGTCTCTCCAGTGCATAAAACATTGGACAATCATTAAAAACATTATTTTAATTATTACTATAAGCATATTACTTGTGAAAAATCCAGTGTTGTAACAAGACAGAAAGGAGCCAATGACTTAAAATTAGGATATAAAATTATTTACCATAATTACAAATACAAAACACAAAAATATAAACAAAACTGAGGCACAGCTTTACAAAATGCAGAAATACCCTGGAAGCTCACAGTAGCTCTTTACCTCCCAAGCTTTAGCTCTCACTGTGCAATAAATATTTGTTGTTCTTGAATAAGTACTGAGATGATGAAGGAATTCATCTACTTCCTACTTTGTTGTAATGAGATTATGTTAACTTTCACAATGAAAAAAAATTAAAGTACTGTCTATAAAAATAAGACTGATTTCACAACCTAAAAACGATGACATGGGGGAAGGGACTTTAATGTTGTTCAGAGAAAGACTCAAATATCAGATCAATAAATCAAGGTTACAAACAGGAAAACCATGCCATTTGGACTAATGGAATGTGAAGTTATTACCCCCAAAAGAGAATTATTTTCAATGCAAAATGATAAGGCTTATTATAGCACCTCAACGTTTTCGACGACTCTGAAATTTGTAAATAGCTGGGGAATTCACTGTTTCTTTCTTCACCTTCACCCTCTGAGTTTTATCCTATAAAAGAATAAAAAGATGATGGTCACTAAACAGAAAGAGGGTTTCGTAAAACAGGAAGGTTGACAAGCTACCTCTGAGAAACCCCCCAAGATGCTGTTCCCAAAGTTCTGAAGAGAAAGGGCCCTACTGCCCTAAGCATCCACCAAGTGCGATGAGTTCACTTCCCCTGGGCATCTGAATGGAATTACCTATGCCCAGTCCTTGAGGAAATGGAGGAGAAAGGTGATTAAATAATGGTTTTGTTTTAAATTATCATTTTAATTCTCTCACGGAACCCCAGTTGAGAAAGGGTATTCTAAATGATCTGCAAGGCTAAAGAATTTGACATTTAAAGAAATGATAATAATACGAAAGCAGCATCTTATATTCTGTAGCTCTGCTATTTAACTACACAATGTTGTCTATTTTTAAACACCAATGAGTGACATGCACTGTTTTGTTAACCTGTTTAAATGTTACGGGAGCTGCTCATAAGCTATAAAGTTCATATGCTACCCGATCCTACCCTTTGCTGTTCCAAGGCACTGACTAATAACCCCCTTATTACCTTCTTAATCAAGGAACATTTCAACACTGTCAGGGCAACAGACACTGGCTCAAACCACTGCCCCTGAGGAGCAGACATTTTCACTGGGGTTGATTTACACACAGCTGAAATCCAGTCTCAGTTAAGACCTTTACAAGAAAAAAATTAAATAAAAAAAAAAAAAAGAGAGAGAGAGACAGGTCTAAAGAGAAAAGGTCTAAAGCTCTCTCTCCTCACCTGAAGATCTTTGCGTGTTTGAATTTTCTGCGCAATAACAAATAATTCCTTCTCTCGTTCAATCCGCTGTGTCAGGCAATTATATTGCTTTTGCCTTTCTTTAGCTATTCGCTACAGAAGAAACACAAACATTTTCAATAAAACAATTATAGCAAATATTAATTTAAAAGTATTTTGGATTTCAAAATGTTTTAAGCTTTGGACTACAAGAAACTGGTTCCTGAGCCACTTAAGCCCAATTGTGTAAATGGTTTCATCAGCTCCCTCCTTTCTCCAGAATCAACATAATTTGATAACTATAAAGTTGTCAACCTTAGGAACATCACATTCTAAAGCTGAAAGAAACTTTGGAGACTATCTTATCATGATCTGTCATTTTATAAATTCAGAATGAGGCCGGGAGAAGAAAGTAACTGACCCAAGGACACATGATTCACCTGGAACAGTCTTCTGGATTCCAGGAATTTTTCCTACCCCTACATTAGGCTGCTTCAACCTCTATGCGAGGGCCTTGGTTACCTGACATGATGGCAGGGATGGGCCAGTACCAGAAGCCCTGCACAAAGTGATAGGGAGCAGCAGAAGGGACATCTGGCAGTGTGCTGCTACCAGAGAATCTTAAAACACCAGAGAGGAGAAGGATTTTTTTCCAGCAAGGGCTGACCTGAAAATTCTCACCATTATGACTCCTCATGACCAGGAGACTCCTAAAACTTGGGGGAATCATAAACCCTGAGACACTTATAAGAGCTTTAGATTCCTTTCTGAGATAACACACAGGTTGAATATTCCTTATCCAAAATGCTTGGGACTAGTAGTTTTGAATTGTGAAATTTTTTAAGCTTTGGAATACCTAATACCTGCATGTGCATAATGATATGTCTTGGGGAAGGGACTCAAGTATAAACACAAAATTTATTTATGTTTCATGTACCCCTTATACACTCACAGACTGAAAGTAATTTTATACAATACTTTTAGTGTGTCTGTGTTTTGACTGTGACCCATCACATGATGTCAGGTAGGGAATATTCCACGTGTAGCATTACATTAGCACTCAAAAAGTTTTGATTTTGGGTTGGGGATGTGGCTCAAGCCATAGCACGCCCGCCTGGCATGCGTGCGGCCTGGGTTCGATCCTCAACACCACATACAAACAAAGATGTTGTGTCTGCCGAAAACTGAAAAATAAATATTGAAGTTCTCTCTCTCTAAAAAAAAAAAAAAAAAAAAAAAAAAACTTGCAGCTGACTGGCACCTGATCCCCCAACCTAAAGGGTCAGCTGCAAGTTTCTAAAAAAAAAAAAAGTTTTGATTTTGGAGCATTTGGATTTGGGATCAGGGATGCTCAACCTGTATGTACCATTTTTGTTTTTGTTTTTCTGGGACTGAAGATTGAACCCTTTACTACTTAGCTACATTTGCAGACCTTTTTGTTTTTTATTTTGAGACAAGTTCTCACTAAGCAGCTGAGACTGACCTCAAAAATTCTCCAGCCTCAGCCTTCCAAGTTGCTGGGATTGTAGGTGCGCACGACAATGCCCGGCTCCCCACCAGTAATCTCTTAATAAAAATGATTTTGCTTTAAACAAAACAGCTGAATGAAACTACTAGACAAAATGGCAAAATCCAAACCCTCTTTACTTCTCAAAATCTATGACGGTGAACTATTCTGCATAGGAGTTTAGAATACTCATCTCTTTAGAGACTACCTCAAGACTTGAGAAGTGTCAGTGAACAGCTAACTGAAAAGACAACTAATTGATAAACAGGGTTATCACAAGAACACTAGTCAGCCAGCCCCTTAGCTGGGAGTGTTATCTACATACCGAAGCATATCACTGGCCTCAGACGTCAACAAGTCTCACAGCAGTGGTTCAGACAGCTTTTGTTTTCACTTTATTGCACAGACTGTCAAATTTATGGGATTACCCAATATAGTCAAACTAATTAGGGGTATTTATATTACTAAAGCAAGTTTAGCTGCCTCTGAGCTAGAGAAAGCTGCTGTGAAATTAAACATTGGAAGCAAAACTGATGCGGTGTAAATGATTCAAATCAAAACAGAACAGCTGTCTGCTTGAAACACATTGACAGCATTTTTTTTTTTTTAATGAATCAGTCAGAAGTGAGAGTTCAACTCCAGAAAGCTTTGAGGAAAAGCATGTCTTCTCCACAACCCAGTTACAGTGCTAGAAAACACCAGAAGGAAAAGTCACTACAAAATTTTCATTACAAAAATGTAATACAAAAAGATCTTTTAATATGTGTTTACTGCCGAAAGTTTGATATCAAAATACTGTATACCACATTCCTTCATCTGCAGTGTCCCCTCCCTGCTCTGCACTTCGAAAATGCTAGAATCTATTACAAGCATTAAAAGTGCACCAGGCTGGGCAGGCTGAGCACAGCAGCACACAGCAACTCAAAGGACTGAGACAGCAGATTCACAAGTTCAAGAACAGTCTCTGCAACTTAGACCCTGTCTCAAAATTTAAAAAATAAAAAAGAGCTGGAGCCAGGTGTGGTGGTGTAGGCATGTAATCCCAGCAACTTGGGATGCTGAGGAAGGAGGATCATAAGTTTGAAGCCACCTTCAGCAACTCAGTGAGACCCTTAGCAACTTAGCAAGAGCCTGTCTCAAAATTAATATGTAAAAGACTAGGGATGTGGCTCAGTGGTCAAAGTGACCTTGGATTCTATCCCCAGTAAGTGGGAGTGAGGGGAGGAGTGCACTAGGCACAGTAGGGCACACATGTAATCCAAGATACTCAGGAGGCTAAGGCAAGAGGATCCCAAGTTCAAGGCCAGCCTTGGCAATATAGCAAAACCCTGCCTCAACAAAGAAAAAGGCCTAGGGATGTAGCTTAATTGTAGAGTGCCCTTGGGTTCAATCCAGAAAAGGGAATATAAAGCACAGGGGGCCAGAGCTGGGACTCAAACCCAGATTTATAAGGCAGAACATAAGCTCCTGACCACTTTACTACACATCCTCCAATCTCAGAAAACCAAGCAACCCTCCTCCACTTCCAGCCTCATCATCAAATCCTCCTTCCACCTTCCATTTTTCAAAGAGAACTTAAGAGTTTTCCACAAATAACATATTAAATGCAGCGGCACACACACACACACACACACACACAAAAAGGAACCTTGATTTCCCCAAACTCCCATCAGAATAACAATGGAGAAAATTACCTTAAGTCCAGTCTGGTGCGTAATTCCTTTCACTTTTTCCTTCTGCAAGGTCTCGATCCTGGGTCTATTAAAGACTCTGTCAACTAGTTCTGGGGCTGTTTGCAGGTGAGTTGCAATATCAAACTGTTCAACTAAAAATCAAAACAATCCTTAAGACACTGCCTGTCTAACACCAAACTGAGAGGGCTATGGTACACTGTCCCAGAAACCCTCAAACATTTCATACCTTCCTTTTTGGTGTCAAAAAAAAATACATGCTTATTCTGTTGCTTCCCCTGGAAATCCAGCAGATGGAGCTCTGATTTTAGTCTTTCAATTTTCTAGAATACAGAATATGGTCTCACTTTAAATTGGGATCTTCTGGAGTCTCAGAAGTAAATTTGTAAAAATTTAGACCATTTCATATCATTATTACCAGCCAGCTAAGAATTTGTTTCATTCTTTTAAAGGCAAGGAGTACTAAAATATATCAAGTACCAACTACATGCCAACTGGGTTAGGCATTTCACAAAACTCACTTATTACTTATAACAATCCTGAGACAGAAAAGAGGAAACAGCATCAAGGAGGTTATTTGTCCATAGTCATGGGGCTAGTAAATAGCAGAACCAAAATTCAGCACACGTGTGTGTCATTCTCAAACTTGAACTCTCTTCTTCACCATGATACACTTCTAAATCATTATCACAATCAAGCAAATATTAAGTTTGTAAATGCCCAAAGAAATTAACTGATAACTTGAGATTGATGGGTTTATGTTTCCTTTCTTAACCAACAAAAATATATCAGAACAAAGAGTAAATTGTTACCTTAGCTTCTGCAACCCTTTTCATTTCTATGTATTTGATATCCTGAGTTCTCATCAGCTTTAGCTGTTCTGGAGTTACTTCTTCCTTAGTTTCCTTAATAATATGAACTCCATCCTAAAACCCAAATTTAAAAGATATATTCCAATTAGAATAAGGCCATTAATGAGTTGTTGGCATAGATCACTGTTTGAACAAAGACAACCAGAAACTGCATGTCACCAGTAATCCAAGGCACTAGGCCTCCTAGGTGCATGTTTGAGGTGGCAACTCCATACATTTACTGAGTACATCTCCAGACATTAGGTAAGGCAGGAATGAGGCAGGAATGCAAGCTGCAGGTTTGCCTTGGGCACTGACCAAGAGCATGTGGACCAATTGGAAAGGGCTGATTAAAGCCAAGAATCATTCTGATCCAGCTTCTTCCCATCTTTATTTTCTAACACATGGACCTCAAAACATCCATTGATTCACTAGGCACCCACCTGGAGCTTAACCCGAGTCATTTTATAGTAGAATTCATCTGGATTTTTTTCAAGAGCCTTCTTCCGTAGAGCTCTGAGGAATTCTTGTTTTTTATGATAATCACTAAAACACAGGTTAAACAGGGCCATCAGAAACAAAACAAAACATATCATACAAATACACACACAAACACACACTCAATGAGCAAATTTTATAAGTATCTAAAAGTTCACATAAAAGGGGAAAGTGCTAGGGAGTGATATTGGTCAAATTATATTGTTATATTGTGTGTGGTGTGCATGTATGAATATGTAACAATGAATTCCATCACTATGTCTAACTATAAGCACCAATTTTAAAAAAGGTAGGGCTGCGCATGGTGGTGCATGCCTGTGATCCCAGCGGCTCGGGAGGCTGAGGCAGAAGGATTACAAGTTCAAAGCCAGCCTCAGCAATTGTAAGGCGCCAAGTAACTTATATTAAAAAATACAAAAAAGGGCTAGGAATGTGGCTCAGTGGTTAAGTGCCCCTGAGTTCAATCCCCAGTACCCCCCACCAAAATGGTGGGGAAAAAATAAATAAAAATGCTAAGGATCTAGGAGAAAAATAAATACATAAAAGTTTATATAAAATAAGACAAAAAATCAAAGTGGTGACTGGATCTGATCCACAGTCCACTGTACCTGAGTTGGGTTTGTGTCTCTACAGGGTCCACAATCTAACAGTATTCTCCTATCCCAGTTACCTAAAATTCACTGCCTCTACCCCACATGTCTTAGTGCCACTTACATCATTACAGGGAACCAAACAGAGAAAAAATTAAAACTTCTTAGATAGGGTTCTGGTGCCAGCTTCAGCACCAAATAACAAATATAATTCAGAAACCACACAGTGCCATGGAGAATCATGACTCGAATGGGGGACTCTGGAGCCACAGTGTGTGGGTCAGATCTGACTCTATCCCTTCTAGCTAAGTAACCTTAGAAAATAAATTAACTACTCTATATCCCAACTGCACAAATGATTATGGTAACAGTAACCTACCCAGAAGGTTAAATGGAATAAATGACATTATGTATAATTATAATGCACTAATTAAAAAAAAAAAAAAGGAACAGATGAGTATAATGAGTATAAACCCAATCATAACACTCAATTATTACCATTGTCCTCCAAAACTCTGGGACTTACAGAAATCCACTTAATCCATTGGCACAGATCATACCCAGAGCATAAGAAGGGCCTCACCTGACATGTATGGCTAGCAAATAACTATAAGTGTTTTGCAAATGTAGTGCTAAAAAAAAAGAATGGGCATAATTGTTTTATAAAATGTTTTCCAAGTCCATTATCACCCACGCTCAGTCTCATGAATCCATCTTTCACATCTCTTCATTCCACACCACATACATAGTGATGTAAGAAGACTCAACAAATGGAATTTCAGATTATATCTTGCACTTCAAGAAAAGGGAGAAAAGAATATTCGGCTTTTGGTTCAAAATAAAGGCAAATCAAAGCCACTGTGAGACAGCAATCTGCAGCAGCATAATAAAAAAGATTTACAATGCAACTGGTTAAATAAATAATGCTCTGCCTAAACAAAAAGAGAAGTTTAAAGTCGTAGAAAAATATTTAACAGGCTGTCAGAGCCAAGGCCATTTTATCAATGGCAGGAAGTTATTCCCTGTTAGACACTCAGGCACTTCGGCTGCAGTGCGCGATGTTTTCAGCTTTCTTGGCAGCACCTCTAGCAGAAAGAAGACTCACTCTGCACGAAGTTTGTAATCTTTCTTTTTCTCCAGAAGGCCCAGATGTTTGCGAAAGCCAGGCTGGAAGACAAAAGAAAAAAAGAGAGCACTTAGTTTCCTCAGCAAGCACATGCTCAGATCAACATGACACCTGACGGGAACAAGAGTCTCTGCAGTGCTCAGTAAATCCATGTCCCTGGAGCCAAACCACTACCCTGCTCCTTCCCCCTCCCAGCAACTGGGTTCCAACAAGGATGAGAGGGACCAGGCAGACGCCAGGCGGGTCACAAGCACTGACATAGTAGGTTTCTTGGCCTATTAAGGACAGAGAGAGGCAACAATGACTCGGCACTAAGCACACAGTTGCCAGTTGTACTAAAATTACTACCAACTTAATCCAAGGGCTTATAAAATACTATGAAGGGAAAACATAGTAACAGGGAGGCAACTGTGTAAGGGAGCTATATTTAGAGTCTGGAGACTGGGGTTCAAATCCAAGCTTTATCGCTTAACAATCTGTAACCTTGGACAAGTCACTTAACTTCTCTGAGCTGCCAATTCCTAACTGTAAAATGAGAACAGTACTTACTTTGCAGGGTTATAACGAAGATTCAAGGAGCCTCTGTAAGAGGTAGTGCCTGCACATGGCTTGTTACACAGAAGGTGCCCAGCCTATGTTTACTGTTGTTATTGTACCTTTGGTACAAGGTATGAGAGAAAACCAAATGTGTCAAAAAGTACTTTCTCTGAAACAGACTTAGATAGCATGAAGGGTACAATGATTAAATCCTGGTATTATCTTTCTATAAGCACTTGTCAGGGTCTCTGCTAGATGCTTTGGCTTATACCATCTTTTTTTTTTTTTTGGGGGGGGGGGGGATTGAACCCAGGGCCTTGTGTATGCAAGGCAAGCACTCTACCAACTGAGCTATATCCCCAGCCCTGCCTATCTCATCTTAATAGGATGATTTTTTTTTTTTTTTGGTACGAAGGATTGAACTCAGAGGTGCTTAACCACTGACCCACGTCCCCAGCCCTTTTTATACCTTATTTAGAGAAAGGGTCTTGCTATAAGTTGCTTAGGACCTCACTAAGCTGCTGAGGCTGACTTTGAACTTGTGATCCTCCTGCCTCAGCCTCCTGAACCACTGGAATTACAGGCAGGCACATGGCTGACAATTTTTATTTTACAGCTGTGGGAGGCTGACAGAGTGGAAAAATAAAAGCTCAAGGGTCAAAAGAGCAAAACATCAGGCAGAAAACTTAAAATCTGTCCTGCAAGTCCACTTGCAGGTATATCTGAATTACAAAAGGAAAACTGATACTGCATCTGAAATAGTTTATGTCACATTTACCTCCTCCATATAGTAGTTTCCCCACTGCCTCACTGAAGGGACCTACAGAATAAATTCCAAAGTACCCAAACAGGGAATGCTTCAATCAATGGGTTACCCAGCTTCCAGCAAGGCCATCTCCTCTCTCCGCCCACAAAGACCATCTTTTCCTACTCAGGCAAGGCCATGGCCAGCCTTGAAAGCCCTCTCCCCTCTGGAAATCCAAATCAACTACTTGCTGTAACTTTGGATACAGTGTTTCTGTTTCTTTTTTCTTTTTTTTAATTTTTTTTTCTTAGTTGTAGATGGACACAATATCTTTATTTATTTATTTTTTATGGTGCTGAGGATCCACATGTGCAAGGCAAGCACTCTACCACTGAGCCACAGTCCCAGTTCTTACACTGTTTCTTTAGACACCACATTTCTTATTTGTAAAATGAGGGTAACATCCACCTCATAGGGATGCTAAAGGAATATATGAGACAATCCCTGTAAAACACGTAGGGCTGTGCCTAGCATACTATTATGCTCAAAAACTGAGCTTTGCCTTCAAAGGCAAATTGCCATCCAAGTCCAACAAACTTCATCACAATGCTCTCATCATCTCCACCCTTCCCATGCATTTCCTTCAGTTGAAATTTTTTATCTGCCATCTCATATAAAGTTGTGTCTTTATTCATCTTTTAGTAACTCCTGGATTCAAAACACCTGACGTAATTTCTGGCTTTACCACTAGCCAGCTATAGATGTGTGACTCTGGGCAAAGTGCTTAACCTATCTGAGCCTTTGTTCCCTTATCTATAAATATGAGGAAATAATAGTACCTATTTCCACATAGCTGTTATGAATTAAACAAAATAAGTGAGTAAAATACTTTGCCCTTTGTTGTGCACTTCTACCTACTATTAATTTTAGATAGGTCCACATATAATCTCCCAGAAAGGTGACAAATTACACTATCACTCCCAGTATACTAATGCACAAATAAAGAGCACAGTATTTGATACAGGCATTAAGCAGGAAGACTGAACAGTGGTTAAGAGGCCTCAGTTCTGTTCCATTAGTCAGCTGTACAACTGTTGATACATCCTTCCACATCTCTTCCCCATCTGTAAAATGAAGTTGGACCAGATATTTCTAGGGAACCAATTTTTCTGAATCAGATATTAGGTGATTCCTGAGAACAGTCAAGTGAATAAACTGATTCTACAAATGATCTTATTTCTCCCCATTCTCTCCACACAGACACATTCTCCTCCGAAAGCCTACAACTGTTGCCTAAATTTAGCGTCTATAAATAATCCAGTTCCTCTCTAGACCTCAGTCTCCCCACCTGTATAATGCAGACAGAAAACACCACACACGGCAGAGTGAAGCCAAAACATGGGACAGATTTTCGTGGACCACAAAGCCCACGCATCAAGATGATGCCACATTAGTAACAACATCTCTCTGGTCACTGCAGCAGGCAGAGCTGGGCGTTGATGTGCGTTCGCATTCCTGCTGGGAACCTGTTAGCTTGTGTGAGCTTTGCCCTCAACTTCCCCGGGGATGGCCCGGCACTTGAACACACACCATCTCTTAGTTACCCACTGAAACCTCGGAGGGTAGATTTGATCGAGGTATGGGAAGCAGTGTGCTCCATTCCCACGAGGCTCCGCTCCGGCCACGCGGGCGTGGTCAGCAACATTTGCGTGAAATTACATTCAGCACCTAAGCACCGCCGGGACCAAGACCCCGGGCGGTGAGGAGCTTGGGGCGAGAGCAGCACATGTGGCCCAGGCGAGCGTTCGTGGGGCCTGTGCGGTCCTACCTGGCTTCTCTCTCGGTGTTCCCGCTGCCGGGACTTAGCCGCCTTGCGAAACGCCGCCGCCATGTCCGCTCAGTTCTTGAAAAGCTCACTGGACGACACCGCTACCGCACCTCCTAAGGCTCCGCGTCCACCAATCCTGCCGGAAACAGGTCCCACACTCAGCTACTTGGAACCGCCTACTTCCGCTTCGCAGTGTATCAGAAGCCTGAATTCCCGGAAGTACGTCTCCCAGCCAAGGCGACCCCCGCAAGCTGCTTCTGGGAGTTGTAGTTTCCTAGGTGTCGTCTCGTGACTCTGCGAGGGCGGGCAGACTCTTATTCGCCTGAGCGGATCCACGCGTACCAAGACCTAGCTTTAGCGCTTGCCGCGCGTTGTTACCTGGGAACACGTGGCTGTCACTGCTCAGGCTAAGGGGGCTTGGAGTTTGCGCATGTGCGGTTACCCACTGCTCGGAGACGGTATGTTTAAAGCTAAGAGCCATGGGAATTTTACAGTGTACCGGAAAGAGCAGTCCATGGAAAGACAAGAGACTTTTTAAAGTTATGTGCGCCAAGTCACTGGCTGTGTGACTTTGGGCAGGCTCTTTGACTTTAATGAGCATCGTTTTTCTCACCCATAAAACCCATATAATAATAGCATGCACTTCCACCCTCTCAGGGATGTAAAGGGCTCATAGTTGAATTGAGGAATCATATCTGTAAAGCAATACAGAATGAAATCACCTAATAGCAATAGTTATAAAGTTCTGAGTCCCTCATGGAAATGGCGGAAGCAGAGTGAGTGCCAAAGGCGGTACAATGAAATAGGACCATGAACTATGGAGGCATGTTCTGATCCCAACCAGCAAAGGCTAAGTTTGCTTTGTTGAGCCTCATTCTCCCTGTCTGCAGAGGTAATAATAATAATGCTAAATGTACCCCCAGGATTGTTGGGAGAATTAAATATGTTTTAACTGATTAGGTTCACAATAAAATGGAGCTATCAGTTATATTTATTATTACTAAACTTCTTTTAGGTCTAAAGAGAGAGTTGAACACAGCAAAACATTCCAGAGATGTTTGATTTCTTTTCCACTATGTGAAGCTGAACTTCAGCAGGTTCTATAATTGCATTCATTTTTTAATTTTCATTACTTCTTAATTCCTGTAATACTTTGAACTATTATTTCTTTTTTATTTTGTTTTATTTTTTAGATATACATGACAGTAGAGGGTATTTTGACATATTATACATACATGATACCTTCGTTTCTTATGACAGTGGGCAACCTCTCCAGCTGAAGAGCTCTAGAGAAATCTCCAGAGAGTCCCTGGAGGGGCCAGTCCAGCCAACCAGTAGGCATGAAAGAGTAAAAGTGGGCTTGAACTCTCTCTCTTGCTCAGACCAATCCCTGCCACCTCATGGAGTTCTATTTTCACCTTCACCTTCAATAACTCTGTTTAAAAAAAAAGTAAAAGTAGCTGAGATCTGCTGTGCAGAAAGTTTTTTCCTACCTCTGCATTTCAGCCTTGCCCAACTAGGGTCACATGAATTTAAAAAAATTCCATCTCAATTTTCACTTGCATTGGCAGACAAGCTCCTTCCTGATCTGGCCTACCTTTCCAGTCTCATCTTAATTAAAAAGACCAGCCATCAATCAGAGCGAACAGGTGGCTGCCCCAGCCACTTCCCCCAAGAATATTTTGTATCAGCAGAGCCAGCAGAAGCCAGCTCTGGAGGTGGAGGACTCTGGAGCAGCATTGGATTGATTATCTATCTACTATCTATTGACTTGTGATTTGGAACCCCATTTTCAAAATCTCTGAGCCTTGTCTTTCTCTATAAAATGATGATCAACAATGACTACTTCGTATGAGAAATTATACCCCAATTGATTCAAATGTATGAATTGCCAAGATCATTGTAATGTCATGTGTAGCTAATAAAAATAAATAAATAAATAAACATAAATAAATAAAAAACAATGACTACTTCGTGTGGTTTTTGTGACTAAACATAGGAATGGCCAGTCTAAGCATGGTATCCTGCAAACAGTCAGCATTTAACCATGTTCTCTCTCTGCCCCCACCCTATGCTCTGTGAGAGTCACTTGTTCCACCCTCTTCACCCATAAACCTATTGCCAGACTTGAGATCACAAGGAAGTTTCTGGATGATTTGAAAGAAGGTGTCTGCTAAGCCCTGAGGCCTTCAAGAGCTCTAGGCATTGCAGTGGTAAGAGTGAGCAACACACCCAGAGAAGGAAGAATGTCTTCTAACTTAGGAGAAGGAGGGCTTGTGGTTACAGGCACCAGAGAGTGATTCAGCATCAGAGAAAACCACTAGAGGCCTGTCAGTAATCACCCAGGGCCTCCTTTTGAAAACTTTTCAAAGGTAAGAGAACAGCTGCAGGACCCTGAGCAGAAGATAGGCAAAGGTGTGTGGGGACTTCCTGGGTGGGAAAGGGACAACCAGAACCTACTTACCCAAGGCCCTTCATCCAGCACTCAGGGTCTGCTTCCAGCCCTGGCTCAGACACACCTGTTTCCCAGGGACGGGGAGAAGACAGATGGGGAACAGGAACAGGGAGTCCATGTGGCTGATCCCTGAACTCCCTGTGGCACATCTTCCAGGGCCAATGGAAATAAAGTGAGCAGGGAAATGTGAACCCACTGGGGAGCTGAAAATGGAGATGGGAAAGAACACAGTCCACCCTGCCCTAGACCAGTCTCCCTTCCCCAGATTGGCTCAAAGCAGAGGTCTCCTAATTTTCTCTGGCCTCAGACTCCGAGTCTATGCAGCAGAACCTTAACACTTGACAATTAAATGGGATGGGGGGGACACATACTGGATATCTACTGTGTGCTCACATCCAGTCCTCACAACAATGCTGAGACAGGAGGAGACCCGTTTACAAAGGTCAAATGACTGCAGATGCTCTACAACCTAATGATTAAGCTCTTTTTTGGCATAAGGGGCTTTGACATTTGACTATCTGGATTTGAAGCCTGACTTTGTTATTATTAGTTGTGTCAGCTTTGACAAGCTAATCTCTTTCAGCCTCCATTTTCTCATTTTTAAAACAAGGATAAAAATATATATTTAATAAAGTTGTTGGGTAATTAAGTGTGTGTGTGTGTGTGTGTGTGTGTGTATATATATATATATATATATATATATAAAGTTTTAGAGACTGGTGCAAAATAAGAACTCAGGAACTACTGTCTCTCATTTAGACTGTTCAGCAGAGAAGAGCTCTTGGGGCTAGGGTTGTGGCTCAGCGGTAGAGTGCTCCCCTAGCATGGGCAGGACTCTGGTTCCATCCTCAGTACCACATAAAAATAAAGGCATTATTATTTTTTTTAATTGAGCTATTAAAAAAAGAAAAGAGATCTCAAGACTCTTTTATCCAACACTTTATTGCTCACTCATACCCCCTCCCTTTCTGAAGACGTCTCACTTTGCCCTCCCTTCACCCTGGAGCAGACCCCTTCTTGCTACCTACTCCAATCAGGAAGATTAGTTTTCCCTGGTTTCTCCGGTTCCTGTACACCTGCAAGACAAATCCCAGAGAAAGGGCCCACCCATGGGCTGATGTTCACTACTGCTTGATGGTCCCAACTGGGGAGGTGGGGGTCCATATTGAAGTAGTGTCATTCATTCGTTGGTTCATATTTATTATGTACCAGGCATTGAAGTAGGTACTGGGAATGCAGTGTTAAACAAAAAGGACCCAATATGCCTAGTTTAGGCAGAAACAATAATAAACAATTATTTTTTTTGAAAGGAAACCTGGAGTGGAGGATGATTTTAGACCCAGAAAATGGCACATGATGCACAGGGAAGGGTCGTCCAGAGTCCCAGTCTGGGAGGGTGTTAGTGCCTGCAGTGAGAGGTTGGCAGGAGCTGCCTGGGGTGTGGGAGAGACTTTGGGCACCTGAATCTCCACTGAGATGCTGAGGTTATTTCCAGGGTTAGTTTGTTGTCTCTTGTTTTGCAAACAGCACAGCAGAGCCTCCTCCCCACCCCCGCTTTCCCCGCCAGCCTGAGGCTATTTATTCCTAGTGACAAGCCTGAGGATCCCAGGGGAGGTGGCCTCAAGAACCTGGAGGGGCCCCATGTCCCTGGCAAATGCCAGTCCTCTCCTCCCTGCTGGGCACAGGGAGGAAGCCTGAGAGTCAGAACTACAAAGGTTTTCTCCCATCTCCTCCACCACCCTGAAGTACCCTATACCCTCACACCCCTCCCTGAGAAGCCCAAAGATCATGGAGCCAAGGATTAGGGTCTCCCTGGGCCTCAAAGGTCAAAACTATTCCTGGGCACTGTGGATACAAGCAGGACTCCTCAGTGCCAGGATGCAGGAGGAGGTTTGTGTGGGGGTGGGTGGTTACCAAGTTTTGTTACCAAGGTTTTTGCCACTCCGAGTTATGGAATAAAGCTCTGGGAAGGTCAGGCCTTGCTGAGTGGGCAGGAAGGGGGAACCTCTCTTCATCCCCTTTCCAGAAAATACCTTGCTATCACTGACAGGGCCTTAATAGCAGAGTCAAAAACCACTCCCCCCCCCGCCCCCAGGCTGTATTAAGGCTACCTCCATAAACTGGAGTGTAGTTAATTCCTGGGGGTGAACTTGGGGGCAAGCGAGGGGCGAACACCAGGAGGCGTAAGGGCTCCTAGTCCCCAAATGTATCCCGGTTTGCACCCCTTGCCTGGGGTGGAATACCGCAGCCTCCCGCTGCGGCCGGGGTCGCGGCGCAGAGCGGGAGGGCAGCGGAGGCTGCAGGGAGGGGCGGGGCGCGGTGGGGCGGGGTCCGGGCCGCGGGGCAGTCTGGAGAGCCAGGTTGGGCCGGGCTGCCGGGGCTGGGGCGGCCGGGGCTGGCTGTGCGGCGGGGGCGGGGTCTGCCCCAGCGGCGGGCTGGGGGCCGGGGGCGGGCTCCGGCGGGGCGGGCCCGCGCGCACTTCCTCGGGAGGCCTGGGGCCGCGCGCCCACTCGCCCACACAGTCGGTCGCAGCCGGCAACCTCGCCGCGCTCGCTTGGCCGCGCTCGGCCCGGCTAGCAGGTAGGAGCTGCTGAGGGACGCCGGCCCCCGGCCCCATCCGCGCCGCGTGCGCCCGCTTCGAGGTGAGCGCCCCACCGACCCGGCTCCCAGCCCCAGCTGCCGGCCCCCGCACTCCGCCCGCGCGGGCTGAGGACTACTGGCCCGCTGCCGCTGCCCCTGCCCCTGCCAGGTGCGACCGCGGGCACCATGGACGCTCCGAGCCCTGGAGAGCACCCGCTGGGACTGCACGGCTCCGGCCGGGGACCACTGCGAGAGTGGGGCGGGGGAGGGGGCCAAGTTTGAAGTAGAAAAGCCATGGAGAGACCGGGGAGGGGGAGGGTTAGAGAAACTGAGGCTCCCAGAAAGCCTGCTGGGGCGAGAGACGACTGAGACCGGGACAGGAGGCTAGAGACCATTGAAACAAGGGCAGAGACTGGACATACAGAGTTGCCCAGCGACTGACCTGAGGCATGGGGCAGACCCGGATTTTGTGCAGCATTTTAAGAAAAAGTATGCATATGGTCCCCGTGAACACATAGCTAGGGCCCCTGCCAGGGCCTTGGAGGGCCTTGGAGGCTGAAGTTTTGCTACTTTCCTGCTAAATCCGCCGCTCAGATCTACAGAGACTGGAAAAAGAGACACTCAGGCATGCAGAGATGCTAAGAGACAGAGATTTGGGTGCAGAGACTGAGAAATGGAGGTGGTGGTGACTAAGACACTCAGCCCTTTAGAGACGCTGAAAGGCTAAGCAAGACTTGGGTGTACAGGAGACAGAGATCCAGGTAGTGGAGGCCCCACTGGGAGAGAGCCGGTCAGAGATACAGAGTTATGTATCTGTATCAAACATAAAGAGACCAGCCTAAGTGTGCCTGACACAGAGATGTTGAGTGGAGCCAAGCTAGGCACAGAGACTGTAAGTTACTGGAGGTGGAGAGACCTGGGTGCACTGACAGTTCCAAGTCAGACCCTGAGAGATCCAGGCCTTTAAAGAGTGGGAGACAAGGCTGTGGGGAAAAGAGACTCAGCTAACCAATCCCCCATGAGGCAGAGGACCTAAGTCAGTAAGACCAAGATCAAGAAGTAGCCTCATGCATGCACACAGCCACCAAGACAGCCTCAGCTTATTTTTAAACTCTAATCTTGGAAGAGCTGCTTCAGCCCTGGGGGACCCAGGGTGAATGAACTGTTCCTCTCCTGTCCCCAGAGCAGCTGCCAGATCCTATTCCCACCCCCTTTCCCCTAAACTGCTTTGACTTCCAGGCCCTGTAGGGGAGGAAGGGGGAGAGCAATTTGGGGTTGGTGCCTGGGTACAGGGGTGGGGGTGGGAGGACTTTAGTTTTCCCCCTAAGTCTCCTGTCAACTCCTGGGAGTTGGAGGAGGAATCTATTCTGATTCTGACTCACAACTGTGGGGCCTGGCCAGGGTCCTCCTGGACAGTGAGGAGGGGGGACAAAAGGGTTGAGCAGTTGGCATGGCTAATTGGAAAGGCTTCTGGTTATCTTCCAATCACAGGGCTGGCAGCTGGGCAGGAGAGCCAAGCTTTGGTATATATCCCTTGCCTTTAAAAGCTGACCACCCCCTCCACCCATTACCAAACATTTCTAGAGAGAAGGAAGAGGAAAGGGCTCCAGGCTGGATGGTAGGAGACCTGAGATCTGATACCTGAGCAATCTTGGCCATGCCCCGCCCTGTCTCTGGCCTCCTTGTGCTCCACTATAAAGTAGGAGCGATATTCTGTTCTGCTTGTCTTTTGTGAGAGCTAATGAGGTGATGGTGGGAATGTACCTTGTGGAGCGGCAGAGTAACAGACAGGTGTGTACACCTGTGTACCTGCATGAGCAGTCTTACAGTTATGCTCACTGGAGTCGCGCTGATGGCTGGTCTTGGTGGTCACCTCAGTGAGATCTACAAGGCTGGGACCTCCTATACTCTGTGAGCCTACACAGGGAATGCCCAGGTCACATCCCAGACTAGTTCCCTGACCTAGGCCTGCATGAGGCCTTCTGTCTGACCACAGTACAAGTGAGGGGCTCATAGTAAAAATGCAAACAGCTGCCATTCGCTGGGGACTTAGCTACCAAGTGCTCTCCAAAGATCATCACATGTAAGCCTGATGACAATCCTAGGAGGGAGGGAGTAGCATTATCTCATTTAACTAGATGACCAAAGAGACTCCGGGCACTTAAGTGACTTGTCCAAAGTCACAGTATTCAAATCCCAGACTTTTATTTCATAGCTCAAGCCTCTATACACTGTACACCGTACTGTTATCCAGCCGTTCTAAACTCCATTCTAAACTGTGTATGGTATGTGTGTCTAGGTTAGGTGAGGTAGAGGGATGTGTGTGTTGGTGGGATTAAGGGTTGAGAGCCATCCTGCAGATCCAGCAGTCTCCCCTGAACCTTATCCCCTTAGCAGCCAGGAAGGAATACAGGACTGGCTTCCCGCTCTCTTTCTGCCTCCCAGCCTTGCCAGGGAAAGGGGGAGGGAGAAGGATGGGCAGAGACAGGTGGGTCTTGATGGTGCCCTTCACTGTGTCCTCACCAGAGCCCAGCTGGAAAGACCAAGAGAATGGGGGATTCTGGGAAGGAAACAAGCCACACCCATACCCTATTTGGGGTTCCCCTGTCTCAGAGGTGACTGACTCCCAGGGGCGGATCCAGGGCTAGCCTGGGCCTGGAAAGATGGTTGCTACTGCCAGCCATGCCAGGAAGGAAGGAAAGGGCCCAGGGTACTCCCTGAGGGACGCTTGGCCACATACCACCTGCGTGGCCCCCTGCTGCCCAGTGGCTGACAGCCCAGGCAATCCTTATATGCCAGGCCAAAGTGGCAGGGAGAGACTGAGTGGCAACCTCCACCCTACAGCATAGCTCCTACCTCAGGAGTCCCACTGTGAAGATCCCAGCTCTGATGGCCTTCAGGCCTTGCCTGGAATGTGAGCTGGGTGTTCTCCCCTGTATGGAAGGGAAGTTTCAAACACAACCCCCAGAGGAGTCAGGGCCTTCAGGCCTGGGGCATTTACTGGCGCCTGA
Organism: Marmota monax; assembly: GCF_021218885.2. NCBI lineage: Eukaryota > Metazoa > Chordata > Mammalia > Rodentia > Sciuridae > Marmota > Marmota monax. The sequence continues at coordinate 11,554,072 of NW_026694432.1, forward strand.
AGTCTGAACTCCAAGCCAGAGCAACGCTGTGGGTGAGAATTTCCCACTGGGGTGGCTGAGAAAAGGGCTTTTCCTTCAACTTGAGCCAGAACTGCCAGTCCATAGTGTCTCCTGGGGAAGAGAAGGGGGTTGGTGGGTCCCTTTGTAGTGTCTTAACTTCCCCAGAGGTTTATCTGCAGCTGTGAGAACATCTCCTTCCCATAGGTCCTGGTGGTTCCTCTCCACCACCTGTAATCCCAGCCCCTAGAGAGCAGGCCTCGAGGTGGAGGAGGCCAGGGGTAGCGAGTTCTGACTTTGGGCTGGAGACTTGGAGACTGGCTGCCGAACGAAGGGACTGGGAACCCCACTTCCCAACCGGCCCCCCCCACTCCCCATGCTCCTGTTCCAGAGGCAGCTGTGTGGATGACCTCATCCCACAAACATGCTTTGTTCCTGAGAAAATGGAAAGTGTCTGAGGTTTGGTTGGGGGGCTGGGTGTCTACAGAAGCGGCTCTCAGGGTTCCCCTGGTCTTATTCCCCACCCAAGAGGGGGTCTGACGGAGGAGAAAGATCTCCACTGGCTCCTGCCCTCGCCCTCTTCTCCCCCACCTCTACCCTAAGACTCAAACCCGAGACTCTCTCGCAAAAGGTGGGAAAAGGCTGTCTGTGTGGAGGGGAGAGGATCATGAAGGGGGAGCAGATCTTGGGGCCTCGAAGAGAGGAAGCCAGGAGAGGTGCCTGGCAGGAAGTAGCACGGGGCCCGTCTTGGTCTGTCTCAGTTCCCCTCTGCTTCCTCATCCATCTCATTTTCCTTTTTTTCTCCCTTTTGCTGGCAAATCTGACATCTGGCCCTCTGTGCTGCCACAGCTGCTGCAGATGTTTGCAGCCAGGGCTGCCCAAGCTGGTGTGACCTGAGACACAGCAGGGGTGGAGGGGGGTAAGGGCAGAGTGTCCAGCTGGGGAAGCTCAGCTGAGTCCAGCTTGCAGGATTTCCTTCCTGCTTACACCCTAGACTGAGCCTCTCAACTTCTTACTGCTTGGCTGATTCTGCTGGGGAGAGGAGGACGCCAGCCTCCACCATTCTTCCGGCCTCCACCATTCATCTGTCCAGCCTCCCTCTAGCATTCCATTGTTTCCTGGATGGGGGAGGGGGACAGAACAACCCCAAGCTCCCCAGTTCAGAGCTCTAGTAAAGTTTCCTTTATCTACTAGATACCCTTTCTGGAAGTCAGGAGGTGACTGCTGCCCCCTGCTCCTGCCACCCTGGAGACAGTAGGGACACACTGGAGGCTAAACTCAGTCTGAGGCAGGAAATGAGTCACTGACCCAGGAAAAGCCCCCTCCCCCTAGATCTGCCAGGGCCTAGATAAGAAAACAACTTCTGCTTCCTGGTTTTTTCCTGACCTCTTCCCACCCCCACAGTCAAATACAGAAATAAAAATGCAAAACTCCTAGGTTCCCAGAAGCACCCCTTTCCCCATCCCTACCTGCTCTGTGTGGTATTTCCTATGCTTGGTCTCTTCTTTTTTGAATGCAAAGAGTTCTTGCCAAGGGCTAAGCTACGGCCCCTCTAGGTGACCCCTGCCCCACTTTGTGTTCCCAGCAGGGCTCACGCACATCACCACCATGAGCGAGGCATTTGACTGTGCGAAATGCAGTGAGTCCCTGTATGGCCGCAAGTACATCCAGACAGACAGTGGCCCCTACTGCGTGCCCTGCTATGACAACACCTTTGCCAACACCTGTGCTGAGTGCCAGCAGCTTATCGGGCATGACTCAAGGGTAAGGACCAGACTAGGCCTGGCAGGAGTTGGGTGGAGGCTGGTGGGAGGGGGCAAAGGATGGATCCACCAGGCTTGGGCACCAGTGCCCCTGTTGTGCTCCCCACAGGAGCTGTTCTATGAGGATCGCCACTTCCACGAGGGCTGCTTCCGCTGCTGTCGCTGCCAGCGCTCTCTAGCTGATGAGCCCTTCACCTGCCAGGACAGCGAGCTGCTGTGCAATGACTGTTACTGCAGTGCCTTCTCTTCACAGTGCTCTGCCTGTGGGGAAACTGTCATGCCTGGTATGTCCCCATCAGCTCATCCTGTCTGGAAACTGGAGTGCCTGACATCTGGGTAGTCTTTGTACATCCTGTCTGATACACACACAGACTTGACATTGGTAGAGACCTGCACACACGGCTCATTCCTAGAAATTTAGTGTGTGCAGGATCTCTTGTGCCTGAACACTCTATGCCTGAAGCTTACTGTGCACAGGGATCAGCATCTCTGTGGCTGCACAGGTGCAGAAACTGACCAAATTGGTACCTTCCTAAGGGTTCAATGTGGGCTGGACCATTAGGCCTTACACCTGGGCTAGTATCATGTTCGAACAGACTGACATGCTTAATACACACCTGGGGGCTTAGCATGTATGAAGACCTGCATGTTTGGTACATATAGGAGCTAAGGATGTGTGTGACTATCATGCCTGGTGCATCAGGGCTTAGTGTGTGCAAGGATTAACATGTATGGGGACCTGCATGCTTAATAGCTGTGTGGTGACTCAGCATGTGTGGAGAATGGCATGCCTGGAACTTACAAGGACTTAGCATGTAGTGAATCCATCATATCCAGGGCATTAGAACTTCGTGTAAGCAAAAATTTGCTTTCCTAGCATTTGTGGGCTCTTGTGTGCATGTTAAACTATCTCTTCTGGTGTATGAGGGTTTAGCATATGCCAAGACAACATGCCTATTATGTGGAGGTTTGATGTGTGTTAAGATAGTTATCTGAAACATAAAAAGGATTAATACATGCCAAAAACCTTGTTTATTTATTTATCTATCTATTTATTTATTTATTTATTGGTGCTGGAGATTAAGCCCAAGCGTGCTTTAACACTGAGCTACATCCCTAGTCATTTTTATTTTGAGACAGAGTCTTGCTGAGCTGCTAAGAGGCTCACTAAGTTGCTGAGGCTGACCTTGAACTTGGCAGTCCTTATGCCTCAGCCTCCTGAGCATTGGGATTATAAGCATGCACCACTGCTCCTGGCACCAAAATACTTTTGACCAGTTTTGGAGGCCTAGTACATACTGAACTATCATGTCCGGTGTTTGGAGAGAGGTTAGCATGTGCAATATACATTATACATAGTGGAAGTCTTGCTGCATGTTCCTGGACACCACCCTACTCAAGCCATTTGAGCAGTGAATACATTCTGGTGGGGGCAAGCGGGTTGTGGAGCAGAGACTGAACCTCAGGAGCTTGAAACATAGCCTCTGAGTGGGACTCCTGTTCCCCACAGGCTCCCGGAAGCTGGAGTATGGAGGCCAGACGTGGCATGAGCACTGTTTCCTGTGCAGCGGCTGTGAGCAGCCACTGGGATCTCGTTCCTTTGTGCCCGACAAGGATGCTCACTACTGCGTGCCCTGCTATGAGAACAAGTTTGCTCCTCGCTGTGCCCGTTGCAGCAAGGTGGGGGCTGTGCCAGTGGGCTAGGGGTAAGACCTGTTGTGGGGTGGGAATTCCCACTCCCCCCCACTGAAGGATGCTGCCCCCACAGACGCTGACCCAGGGTGGAGTGACTTACCGTGATCAGCCCTGGCATCGAGAATGCTTGGTCTGCACTGGGTGCCAGACACCCCTGGCCGGGCAGCAGTTCACCTCTCGGGATGATGATCCCTACTGTGTGACCTGTTTTGGAGAACTCTTTGCACCTAAGTGCAGCAGCTGCAAACGCCCCATCACCGGTGGGACAGGTGGGTAGAGTGCAGGCAAGGGCGTGGATGTGGTACTGGGTGAGGCTGAGGGGCAGGACTGCCCCAGATCAGCAGAGCTAACCTCCAGCCTCCCTGCAGGACTCGGTGGAGGCAAGTATGTGTCCTTTGAAGACCGACACTGGCACCACAGCTGCTTCTCCTGTGCCCGCTGCTCCACTTCCCTGGTGGGCCAAGGCTTCGTGCCGGACGGAGACCAAGTGCTGTGTCAAGGCTGCAGCCAGGCAGGGCCCTAAGCCAAGGCTCCTGGGCCTGGGCTTTCCCGAACCAGGGCTCCAGGACTTTGGCTCCTTTTCTGAACCACTTAAGACCCAGCCTCCCCCCAGAATGGGGTTTCCCCTGGGCTCCAGGATTCAGTCTCCTTACTGGTACTCCCTGACCCAGGCCCACGAATCTGGGCTCTTATGGAGCCTCTGTGATGCAAGCCTGCTTTCCAAATTTGGAGTCTAGAACTGGGCCCTCTCCCCTAAAATCAGGGTTCCCAGACCAAGATCCTTTCCCAAACCAGGGTTTTAGACTCCAACCTTCCAAACCTGGACTCTGGGCCTAGGCCTCCATAAATCAAGACTTCTCTACATAGATTTTAGGTCTCCTACAGGTGCCGAAGAAGTCCTCAAAAGTAGGCTACTCGGGTGACCCCACCTCCATCCTACCCCTTTCCCTAGGGCTCGTGCTCTCTGGGCAGATCAGATAACTGGTTAGAGGGTCTTAAGGTACTGAGTACTTCCCAGCCCGTGTCCACCAAGCATGTTCCCATTTTATTTTAGCTCATTTTGCCCAGAGATGGGCAGAGGGGGATTTGGCTCACCCCCCTTCCAGATTCTGCAATAAAGCAGTGTGTGGAAGCACAGGCCTCAGTGTGTTTGTCTGGGGATAAGAGGGTAAAGGAAGCTTCTTTTGCAGACTAAAGCTCTTCTAGACTTCTTGAGGGGGATGTCTGGGGACAGGCCATGGAGAGGGAAGTCTCCCCAGGAAGGAGATCCCCGCTCAGCTACCGCCCCTCTCTGACCTGCCTCCTCCCCTGCTGCTGCTGCTGCTGCTGGTTTTTTGTGTGAAGAAGGGAGGGATTCGGGGAGATCCCAGACGGCAGTGGGATTTCTTAGTTTGGTACACATCGCCCCCTCCACTAACCCTAACAATCCTGCATAAATCCTGCAATACGAGCACCAGGTCCTGGTCCCCAGTCTGGCCCAGACCCTCAACCCCCTTCCCCCTCTTCCCAAGGATTAGCGGGGGCGGCCCGGGAACGCTCGCGGCCGCACGTTTTTTGCCAAAAAAGGCAAGGATGCAGCTGCACGCGCCGCGGGAACATCTGGATCCGATTCCCAGTATGAATGGGTCATGGCCCCGCCCCTTGCCCCCCCCCCACCCCTGTGATTCAAGGGAGGAGGCGGGAATGAGCGACGGGGGCTGTCCCCCGTAGTGGGGAGATGGGGCGGGGCGCTGCTCCACTCGCCTGGCTTCCGACGCCCCCAGCTCCAATCCCAGCGTCCCCGCGCCCCCTGCGGTTGCTGGCCGAGTTGGGCAGTCTGGTGCCCGAGGCAGGTACGCGCCCAGGTCTACCCTGAAGCCTCCCGGGTGGAGACCCTGGACCCTGCGGGGAGAGGCCCGGCCGGCCCGCGGAAACCGCGTGATTGTTTAAATGTAGTGTAATGCGGCGGACGTTAGTTACTACGTGCATTCCACAGAGGTGGAGATGGTTCCCAGAGTGACTCGTCTAAAGTCACACAGGTAGTCCCCAGAGAGCCGGGATTCTAGTCCGCTTTACACTGTATCCCGGGCCCAGTTAGAGTCAGTTCAACAAATCTTTATGAATGCCCAACGCCTGTTTGTAATTAATAATTGTAGTTTTTACTTTTTTGTTTGTTTCTCTGTTCCCACTGGCCTGAGGACTGAGCTCGTGCCTGCCTTGCTCACCCCTCCTTCTCAGCTCCCGGCACTTACTACATGTTCAATAAATACTTGTTAAGGAAGAGCAGTCCAAGCATAGAAAACAGCTGGTGAAAGGCCTGGAGGCCTGAAAACATCTGGTGCTTTGGGGAAGCAGCAAGTAATTGCACTTGGAGGAAGTGCCAAGAGAATAAAATGGCAGGCTGAGCCCAGGTCGTGAAAAGCCAGATGCCAAGCTAAACAGACCTCACCCTGTGGATAAAGCAACCAGTGGAAATGTTTAAGCAGTGAGAGGGTCAGAGTTTTAGAGAAGATCACTCTGGCTGCAGCATGAATAACAGATTAAGGGGTTAATATGAGCAAGTCTGTTAGGACATTAGGACAGTGGGTAGTGGGAGGTCATGAGGTAGGTAGCAAGAAGGAGGGAGACAGAACTTGGTGATTGACTTGATGGAGTGAGGATAGAAAAGCGTTTAGGGGAAGGACAGATTCAGATCTGAGGCCAAGTGACAGAGAATGGCATTGCTTAGGTGATCCACCTACTTAAGAGTTAGATGTACAACTACAATACTCTTTCATTTATGTCAATATAAACATTTTTAAGATTTGACATGTCAAATCCAATTTATTTTTAAATTGAGGAAGTAACATGCATATGTTAAAGAAAAAAACAACAACAACTTGATGCTGTACTTTGGGTGGATACAAAGAAAATTTCCTTCCCATACCAGATCCTCAAATATAATTTACATACCAGATCCTTCCCATACCAGATCCCACATATAATTAAAGTATAATTTACTTACCATAAAATCATCCTTTTTTTTTTTTTTCTTTTTCTAATGTAGTGGGGATAGAACCCAGGGGTGCTCTACCACTGAGCTACATCTTCAGTCCTTTTCAATTTTTGTTGTGAGATAAGGTGTCTGGCTAAGTTGTGGAGGCTGGCCTTGAACTTGAGATCCTTCTGCCTCAGCTTCCAGAGTTGCTGGATTAAAAGTGTGCACCACCACACCCAGCTTAAGATTCATCCATTTGTAGTGTTTGATTCAATTAATCTTAGCAAATTTAATAGAAACACAAAACTATCAACACAATTCAATTTTAGAACGTTATCACCCCAAAAAAGAAGGTGTTATTGGGTCCCTTTGTAGTCACTTCCAATCGTAACTCCAGTCATAGCAACCACTCATCTACCCTCTGCTTCCATGGATTTGCTGTTGTGTACATTTCATCTGTACATACACTGTGTGATTTTTGAGTTTATCTTCTTTATGTAGAATGATATTTTCATGGCTCATCTTTGTGGCATTCCTTTATTGCTGAACAATAGCCCATTGTATGTGGTACCACATTATGTTTATCCATTCACCAGCTGGTGGAATCAGATTGCATCAATTTTGTGGAGTAATGTTATGAACATATGGATATATGTTTTCATTTCTCAGAATGGATTTTTAAAAATCCATATTGGGGGTTGAACCCAGGGTGCTCTACCACTGAGCTACCTCCTCAGCCCTTTTAATTTCTTTATTTTGAGAAAAGGCCTCACTGCGTCGCTGAGGTTGGCCTTGAACATGCAATCCTCCTAAATCTCCCAAGTAGTTGGGTTACAAGTGTTTGAGTCCGGCTTGCCTTCATTTTAAAAGGCTCTACAGCGTTTCACTGCCAGGATATTTTATTTAATGAGTCCCCTGCTAATGACTAGGAAGTTGTTTCCACATATGAATTTTGTTAAAAAACACCATCATCCCCATTTTACTGACGAAGACACAGAGGTCCAGAGAAGAGAAAAACGTTATCAGAGGTCACACTGAAAGCAAAAAGGTTCAAGTTCCAGTTTCCCAACTCCCATCCCTACTCTTCAATTACTCAGTCCCTGACTGCCCAGCTGGCCCCAGTAAACCACAGGAAAACCAGAGCCCGCTTATCCTCAGGTTCTTAGATTTTCTATGCCCCCTAGAGGCACCTGCGAACCTCTGGGCATCACTCCTTCACCTCACTGACCAGCAGGTGGCACTGTTGCCATCTCGGCATCCCAGACTGAATTTCCTCCTGGTGTTCATTTTTCGAGTCCCCGAGGCACTTCCGGGATTCGCGGAACTTTGGTGTAGTCGGATGCACAGCGTGGGGACGCAAGCGCGTAAGGCGGCAGGAACTGCTTCCGGCCGTGTTGGTGGTCGGAATTGAGGTGTCGCGGCGAAGGGAAGATGGAGACAATTCTGGAGCAGCAGCGGCGATACCATGAAGAGAAAGAACGGCTCATGGACGTCATGGCCAAAGAGATGCTCACTAAGAAGTCCACGGTGAGTGGGTCCTAGTCAGGGGCTGGGCCGTGTTTAACCTCTGAGCGCTCCCTTGGGCCCCAGATCCTCCCCGCACTCTCCCCGCCTGCTGCCGGAGCTGCCTCCCGGCTCCCGCCGGGGTCCCGTCCTCCTGGGGCCCAGCAGCCTGGAGGCTCCTCTGCTGCAGCCGCTAAGACCTGAACGAGTAAGCTCCGCCCCGCTCGAGCGGCCTTTCCTACTCCAGAACTCAAACTAACGGCTCCTGTGTCACCGTTTACCTTTCTTCAGCTCCGGGACCAGATCAACTCCGACCACCGCACCCGGGCCATGCAAGATGTGAGTGTCCCGCTCTCTGCTTCCTCTTGGGTCGGGGTGGGCAGGAAAAGAGGGCAGGTGAGCTGCGGGGTCTCAGCGTGAGCCCTGGTCAAAGGTAACCGAGTTGGCCAGTCGCGGGTTGTCTGCTTAGGTTGTCCATAGGCTGCTGAATGTGAGGGTGCTGCGGCGTCCTTTCCTCACTTCTCTACTTGGGGAACTCATTCATTCTTCCTCGCTCGAGAAGATGATCTTTACAGCATGTCGAATCCTGTGGGGGTGTAAAGAGTAGTTTTTAGGTATCCGTGACTCTGGTGCAGAAGATAACCGTCTCTTCTCAAAAACAGAGGAATGCTATATACTTGTGTTTTTCCTCCCAGGATACTGTTTTAATAGTATTTTTGGCTTCCAAACTGCTTTTGGTTTCTAAACTGCTTTTTCCTGTTGATAATGCAATTTCTTATTTTAAGTATTTCTTATCTTAAGTATTAAGGCTGGTTGATGGTTAAATGGAGGCTTGTCATATTATACTTTTTGCTTTTAAGTATATTTGATATCTATTTAGAAAATAATGAAAGGCCTATGCAGAGCTTATGATTTTTAGGAGATAATTAGATTATAGGACTCCAGACCCTTATATAAGTTCTCAAATCCAAAATGCTCTGAAAACCAAGGAATACTTTTTGGGGGGAGGAGGAGACAATTCATTTGGTGATAACTCTTTACCAGATCTCCTTTGGCATTTAAACCTGGTCTGAATCAATGGGAGGCTTTTTGCGGTCTTTATCCCATTTAATTAAATAACACATAAGTGTTATTGCAGATTTGTGTGTGTGTGTGTGTGTGTGTGTGTGTGCGCGCGCTGGTGCATGTGCTTGTGCTAGGGCTTGAAGTGCAGAATTGTTAATATATGCTCAGCTTTGGCACAATGGCATACATCTGTAATCCCAGCAACTTAGAAGACTGAGGCAGGAGGATCCCAAGTTCAAGACCAGCCTTGGCAATTTAGGGAGGCCCTGAGCAACTTAGTGAGACCATGTCTCAAAATAAAAAAGTTTGGGATGTAGCTCAATAGTAAAGCCCAAACCCAGGGCCTTAAACATGTTAGGAATGCCTTCTATCACATCCCCCAGCAACATATCTTTCTTATTCTAAATTTGAAAACAAATCTAGTCCCAAAAGTTTTGGAGAAGTGACTATCACCTGTTTAGCCCACGACCCGCGCTGGCTTCATAAATGAAGGTTCAAGACGTGAGAAACCACTAGGGAGTTTTGAATTAAAGAGACAAGACTCTAATTACCTTTAAACCAGCTCCAGGACGGCTCCTCCTAGCTCCAGCCTCTAGCCACCTATTGTGGTAGCGAGGATTACTGAAGAGGCTAGCGAGATAGAGAGAACACGCCAGGGAGTGGACTTTTGTTAGGGAACAAAAAATTCTGGGGAGAATCCCATCCAATGAAGATTAAGGGGGGCAGCATCCCAAGGTCAGGGGCGACGATTGGGTCTTCGGGGTAGTGGTCAGACATGCCTCAACATGGACAAGCCTTTGGACCTGAGAAGGGTGGGGAAAGCTCTGGACACAAAATGTGCCTAAGTGCCTCTCACCCAGCCAGGGAGGTAACTCAAATCACATGCAAGGATGGCCTCCCACACACCTGTACCATCTTGAGTTAATATTCTTTGACTCCAAAGGAAGCTATGTGATGTTTTATTTAGCTTATGTATTCCTTATTCAAGCTTTTTGAATCTCTTGGACCACCATTTTATCTTTGAGGGTCTTAGGTGGGAATGTCTGTTGGGTCAAAGGGGGATGAATCTCATACACAAAAGTTAGTTGTATGTAAAAATTGGTGCTCTCTTCCACTCTTCAAATCACATCACTTCATCATATCAACCTGTTTTTAAATACTAACCAGGAACCAAATTGTCTCTTAAAGTTGTTAGAAAGCACAGGAACTTTTAAGGCCATATCTCATGAGGTTTTCCTGGGGTTTGACCAAACAGCCCTTGTTGGTTGCTTAGCTCTACGGTTGCACAAATAGTTTCATTCTGATGGTTTGCAATTATCTTTCAGAGATATATGGAGGTCAGTGGGAACCTGAGGGATTTGTATGATGATAAAGACGGGTAAGTAACAGTCATAGATGGTCCAGGAGTTAATGCTTTTGAGGAGCCCTAGTTAAGAGACTGATTTTGTGTGCTCTTTGGATTTTTCTTGAAATTGCAGATTACGAAAGGAGGAGCTTAATGCTATTTCAGGACCCAATGAGTTTGCTGAATTCTATAACAGACTCAAGCAAATAAAAGAATTCCATCGGAAGCACCCAAATGAGGTATGACCTCAGAAAGTATTTTCTCCCAACCTACCCAAAGAGAATACTAAAGAAACAATATTAGGAAAATGAAAGTGTGCGGTTCAAATGTCCCTTCAAGAAAGAACTTGCCATTTAGCTGCAAGGAGCTTAGTTAGCTGACATTCTATTACAGTTTTTTTTAGGATCCCCCTCAACTTTTAAATCAAAGCACACTCATCCTCGCAGCCCTCAGCCAGTGAGAGCATGGTAGGGACCCTAGGGCCTGCCTGTTTCTGTCCATTTTGAGGCTCCTTTGTTGAGTGATCGTTGCTACAGAGCTTCTCATTGGGTTGATCAAGATTTTGTCAAATCTGTATCTAGTCTCTCTCTACCAAGTCCTGTTTTCTCCTAATCTTTCACAAGTACTCTCTCACTCCTAATAAATTGTTTGTGCTCCAAACTATCTTGACATCTTCTACTTAGAAGATCCAACTAACACAGAGATACTGTACTCACTTTTAAGATTCGGCCCAGAGGAAGATATTTCATGAAATATCTTCCTAGTCTGCCTCCTTCAAATTGATCCTTTTTTTTTTTTAATATATTTATTTTTTAGTTGGACACAATGTCTTTATTTTATTTATTTTTATGTGGTGTTGAAGATCAAACCCAGGGCCTCACATGTGCTAGGCGAGCGCTGTACCACTGAGCCACAATCCCAGCCCTCAAATTGATTCTTCTTTATGAACCTATCATATTTTGTGAGAATGACTGTCTGTCCTGCTGTATTCTTAGGATTATAGGGAGTAGGGATTATGATTCAGTTGTCTGGAACCCACTAAGCATCTTGCACTGCTGACCAAAGGAATTGTGAGAGTAGTGGGAGTAAGACTTGACTCAGGGAAGAGTGGAAAAGACTGAGACAAAGATTACTTTGAACCTTTATGCCTGTAGAACTGGAAAGTTGTTTGTTCTCTTGATAAAAATAAGGAAGAAAGAGTAGACAACAGGTTTTTACGTGTATAGATTTTTAAGTAGTGTTATATCTAGTTACAGGTGTCTTGTGAGCAGTTTGAGTTAGGTGATTAGGGCTCATGTGAGAGATTTGATTTACATTTGGGGAATCATCACATGGACTTGATGGTCGAAGCTATTAATCACAGCATTCTGGGAGAGAAAGAATATGAAAGGAGACTGTCAGAGCTTTTCTGTGTGCCATAGAGCACACTTACAGTAGTTAACAGAAAAGAGCTTAGGAGGACTTTCATTACAAAGATCCTATTAGAAAGGCAGTTATGGTGTCAACTGTTGTTGATTGGTTGCTGCCAGGATTGTTGTTTTATTGGGGTAATGGGAATGAAATCTGGTCATGGGATAAAGGTAGATAATGGGTAAGTAGAAGTGTAGAGTGTGGAACATGTGTGTGAGAGGCTGGAAGGAAATAGAGGAGGAAAAACACGAGAGTCAGAAGATAGGGCAGGAACAGATGGAAAAAGGAAGACATAAAAATACCAGAAAGGAGAAGCTATTTATTGAAGTAGTATGGAGGTATATATTCTCACACATATGGAACCCTTTTTGGAGGACAGAGTATGGTCTGCTAACCAGGGAGAAGACATGAGTACCATTCAATGTGTTTACCTTATTTCAGCCACGGTTGAAAGGTGATGAGGAATAAAAATTAAATAATATATATATATATTTGTATATAGAGAGCAATAATATCAAGGTTTTTTTTGTGTGTGGTACTGCCTTTTTTTTTTTTTTTTACTCCCTCTGCTATTATTTTTTAATAATTATTTTTTAGTTTTATCTGGTGCTGAGGATCGAACCCAGTGCCTCACGCATGCTAGGTGAGTGCTCTACCTCTGAGCCACAACTCCAGCCCCATCTGCTATTATTTTTGTTTATTTATTTTTATGTGGTGCTGAGGATCGAACTTGTGCCTCACATGTGCTAGGCAAGCACTCTACCACTGAGCCACTCCTTTGTATTTTATTTTGAGACAGAGTCCCAGGCCGACCTCAAACTTACCATCCTCCCTCCTTAGTTTATAGGCATGCTCTACTGCACTGTAGCAGCACTTCAGCAGCTTTTAGTCAAACAAACAATACAAAAAAGGAAAAGAAGCTGGGTAAGTAGAACAGCTTATAATCCTAGCTATTCAGGAGGCTGAAGCAGGAGAATTGCAAGTTTGAGGTCAGCCTCAACAACTTAGCAAAACCCTGTCCCAAAATAAAATTTTAAAAGGGCAGAGGATGTAGCTTAATGATAGAGCACTCGCCTAGAATGTGTAATGCCCTGGATGGGTTTAATCCCAGGTAAAGAGAAGGAGTGAGGAAGGCTGTGAGTTAGCTAAAGATTAGTTGTAGGTTCTGTATGAAAAATCAAGACCAAATGTCAGAAGTCCAACTTTCTAGCCTGGGGGTGTAGCTCAGTAGTAAGAACATTTGCCTTGTGTGCACAAAGCCTTAAGTTCAATCCCCAGCACCATTAAAAAAAAAAAAAAAGTCCAACTTTCTGTAATCCCCTTTTCTGTGGCATTAAAACTTTTACATTGACACACCCACCTGAGCTTTTTTCTCTTTTCCCTCAGATCTGCGTGCCTATGTCCGTGGAATTTGAGGAGCTCCTGAAAGCTCGTGAGAATCCAAGCGAAGAGGCACAAAGTAAGTAAGGCTTAACATTTTCCTTCATCACTAGAAAAAGTACAGGTTAATGACAGAGCTCAGATTGCCCACAGGACCTCAGAGAAATTGATAACAAGGTTTTCATGCTGGTTTTCCTTTTACTGGTTTCTGGGCTAGATTGGCATCCTGAATGGGTCATGTGCAAATTTGTTCGTTGTGTCCTATCCAAATTCAAATTCAACAGCTTGGAAAGCTAAGGACTTTTCACTTTTAGGGAGGACATTTGGGTTTGGTGCCTCATGGAACTTGGGACAGGCAGTTCATTTGAAAAGGCAGGTCTGTAAGTATTCAAACCATTGATATTCCTGATTCCTTTTAGACCTGGTAGAATTCACAGATGAAGAGGGATATGGACGGTACCTTGACCTCCATGACTGTTACCTCAAGTACATTAACCTGAAGGCATCTGAGGTAAGGCCCGGGAGGAGGGGGAGAGGTTCTCATTCTAGGAACTAAGTCAGGACGTTATGTTGAATATCTAGACATGAAGCAATTAGAGCATTTTCCTTGTGTTATGTAACTGTTGAATAAATTAAAAGAGGTGATAAACTTTCTTGGAATGAAATGGTATTGAAAATTAAAATCAAGATTCTACTATAAATACAATAAGTGTATTATTTTATTCATATTAGTTTATTAATGCAACAAGCGTATTTTATTTTTGTAAAAGAAATATATTTTTTAATCCTTAAGTACTGATCAGATTCCTGTGTCGGGTGAACACAATGCTGAGTGTGTGGGAGTTGCAACATGATTTTTACCAATGTTAGACAAATGTTTCTTTTCGTTTACTGTTCATTGACTCGATCTTTATTTTGTAGAGTTGTTTATGTCTGATAGTCTACATGAGTCAGTGGGATTAACACTTGTAGGAATTAAATGGGAGGAAGAAAAACTAAAGTGAGCTAGGCCTTGTTACTTTATTAGTAAATACTCAGTTTTCACTTGTGAGTTTGTTGTTGCTGTTGTGCAGTGCTGGGAATCTAACCCAGACCCTCAGCACATACCAGACAATCAACTCCAACTCTACCTCTGAGCTGCACCCCTCAGCCCCAAGAATACTCAATTTTGATCTCACTTATTTGAGGTTGTATTGTAACTTTTTTAAGATTTTTTTTTTAGAAAGAGAGAGAATTTTAATATTTATTTTTTAGTTTTTGGCGGACACAACATCTTTGTTTGTATGTGGTGCTGAGGATCGAACCCGGGCCGCACGCGTGCCAGGCGAGCACGCTACCGCTTGAGCCACATCCCCAGCCCTTGTATTGTAACTTAATGTAATCACTTAACTGATTCTTTTGGCCTTTCTTCTTTGCAGAAGCTGGATTATATCACATACCTGTCCATCTTTGACCAGTTATTTGACATTCCTAAAGAAAGGAAGAATGCAGAGTATAAGAGGTAGGCATTCACAGCTTCCAGGTCTGTGCCAGATTGGATTAGAGGATAATGTCAAGTTTAAGGGAAGTTCTGAATTTTTTTGCCTAAAAGGTGCACATGAATGACTTCCAGGTTTATTGGAGGATGAGAATAAGTATTACAAATGATATGGTTTTCTTGGGATTTTTTTTGGAGGAGGGGCAGTTACTGGTGATTGAACTCAGGGCACTTGACCACTAAGCCACATCCCTAACCCTATTTTGTATTTTATTGGAGACAGGGTCTCACTGAGTTGCTTAGCGCCTTGCTAAATTGCTGAGACTGGCTTTGAACTTGGCGATCCTCCTGCCTCAGCATCCTCAATTGCTCCACCATGCCCGGCTATGATGGTTTTAAAGCATTTGAATACTCTGGCTTTGAAAAAGGGTTTATTTGTTGCCAATACTGTTTTTATTTTTTTTTCTAATTATAGGAGGAAGTCTCCTGTTCAGGGAACTCTGTTTTTGGAGTTTAATAGGAAAAATTAGACTTTCTCAGCTTGCAGCTGAAGTGAGGTGCCTGGATGTGATATTAAATGGAAGCTTATGTTTGTGTTAATAATGCCCCTGATTAGTGATCCTGTACTCCTAATCTCTTTTCATTTTCTTTTACCTAAAATCTTTCATTTGTGGATTAAATTAAGACCTTTGTCTTGTCATTATGTCATAAGGATGAAAGGAGGTAGGGAAGAAGAGAATTAAAATCATGTTGGAAAAAGTAAATTTATAAGCTCATTTAAAAATAAGCATGGGAGCTGGGTGCAATGGCGCACACCTGTAATCCCAGCAGTGCGGAAGGCTGAGGCAGGAGGATCATGAATTCAAAGCCAGTCTCAGCAACTCAGCAAGACCCTGTCTCAAACTAAAATATAAAAAGGGCCAGGGATGGGCTGGGGTTGTTGCTCAGTGACAGAGCACTTGCCTCACATATGTGAGGCACTGGATTCGATCCTCAGCACCACATAAAAATAAATAAACAAAAATATTGTGCCCATGTATAACTTAAAAAAAAAAAAAGAAAAAAGGGCCAGGGATATGGCTAAGCACTCTGGGTTCAATTCCCGGTACCATAATAAGTATGTGGACAGGCTAGTGCCATAGCTCAGTGGCAGAGTGCTTGTCAAGTATGGGTGAGGCACTGGGTTCGATCCTTAACACCTCATAAAATAAATAAAATAAAAGCATTCTGTTTATTTACAACAAATATAAGGGATATAGCGTGGTGGGAGAGCATTTGCCTAGCATGCATGAGGCCATGGGTTTAGTTCCTAGAACACAAAAAGAAAAAAGTATTTGGCCAAGTGTGGTAACACATGCCTGTATTTAGTGACCAGGGAGACTGAGGTGGGAAGATTGTAAGTTCAAGGCCAGGCTCAGCACCTTTGCAAGAAACCCTGCCCCGAAATAAATAAAAGGGAATGGGGATGTAGTTTAGTGATAAAGCACTCCTGGGTTGAATCCCCAGTGCCCCTCCCCACAAAAGTTGAGAAGTAGGCTAGGGGTGTAACTCAGTGGTTGTACATTTGTCTAGCAGGCATGAAGCCCTGGTTTTAATCCCAGCACTGCCAAAAAAATAATAATAATAATAATAATATAATGAGTGTTATCTCAAAAACTATTACTATTAGAATTTTAAGTATAGTCTACAGGGCATAGAAATATATCAAAGATAGAAACCCTGTTTGCTTTCTCTGTATTGCGTGTTCCTCTGTAGATACCTAGAGATGCTGCTTGAGTACCTTCAGGATTACACAGATAGAGTGAAACCCCTTCAAGATCAGAACGAACTTTTTGGGAAGATTCAGACTGAGTTTGAGAAGAAGTGGGATAATGGAACCTTTCCTGGATGGCCGGTGAGCTTCCTTGGTGTTGGAGGTGCAAGTGGAGGATGAGCCAGAGAATTGAACTAATTGTTGTATTTTAATCTTGAGCCTCCACTTCAGGCCATTGGATGCCAGTCCCTTGGTATCAGCACTGGCCATGAGGTGTTCCCTACCAAGTGTGCTGGATTTTCTTTGTGTACTCTGTGACAGAGTTTATCAGGGACCATTTGCATGGGCCCAGTATTTTTATCAGCTACATCACAATTGCTGTGTGGTTCCTGCTAACCAAAAACGTATCAGATTTTGTGGTAGCAATCTATATGTTTTCACTCCTGGGAATAAGTTTGAGTTTTTCTGGAATTTCGAGGGAAAGACTGGATCATGTGCTTTTTTGCCTTGTTTCCATAGGAACTTGATCCTCATTAACATATATGTATAAGAAGGAAGCCATCCAGTACCTAATAATTTTAATGGTTCCCTTTGCCTGAATCTTAATAAACATCATATTATTGTTCTTGGCAGAAAGAGACAAGCAGTGCCCTGACCCATGCTGGAGCCCATCTTGACCTTTCTGCATTTTCCTCCTGGGAGGTAGGTCTTTGTAGCAGCAGTACTGGTCTCACCTGTTCCTCTTACAAAGGAATAATTTTCTTTCCTGTCTTTAATGCCTTGACTCTAATAATATAAGTCACCATTTTGTGGGAGCAGGTATCTATAAGGAATGTGGAACATAAAAAGAAAAAATTGTATCTAAGTAGTCTGAAAACTCCAAAATGATTCTTGTACATTAAGCTATAGTAGTGGTAAGGGAATACGACCAGTTAAGTATGAATATGACTACCGTGTCAGTCCTGTGAAGAGTTTCAGCTTTCTGCTAGAGGATTAGGTATGGAATGTGTGCTCTAGCCATACCCTTAAGAACTCAGATCCATCAGCCTGAATTAGTAGTTTACCAAAATGTATCCATATAATCTAGTAACTTATTTCTTTGTACAGGAGTTGGCTTCCCTGGGTCTGGACAGATTGAAGTCTGCACTCTTAGCTTTAGGCCTGAAATGTGGTGGGTAAGAGACTGTTGTTTTTTTTCCATCAAAGCTGTCTTGTTTTTCATGTTTGTGTGATCCTATAAGTAGCTGATTACTTTTTTTTTGTCACCCCATCTTTCAAAAAAAAAAAAAAAAAAAGCAAAACTGTGTAGTAAAGTCACCCTGATGTTCTCTGCCCTGCTCTTCCTATCCTTTTAGGACCCTAGAAGAGCGAGCCCAGAGGCTATTCAGCACCAAAGGAAAGTCCCTGGAATCTCTTGACACCTCTCTGTTTGCAAAAAATCCAAAATCAAAGGGCACTAAGCGGTGAGTGGCTCAGGTGGCACATTTGCTGTAATTCTCAAATTTTGTTCCCATGCAGAATTTTACCACAGTGGAGAATTTTCGTCTATCTATCTACTTATGTGTGTATGTATTTTGGTGCTAGGGATCGAACTTAGGGGTGCCTTATCACTGAGCTACATCCCCAGTCCTTTTTATATTTTTTTCCAATTTTCACAACAACCCTGAAAAGTAGTTATTATCCTGATTTTTCAGATGAGGTTTCAGAAAAATTGTAGAGTGCAGTAACTGTGTCTTGCAGTTACTAAGTAGCAAGAGTTAGTGTTTTTGACCCAGGTCTGCCTACATGCAGAGCTGGTTCTTCTTTACCACATTTCCTTCATAAATATAATGATGTCAATTGAAATGGTCTTAACAGGTCTCTCATCTTGTGGGTGAGTTCAAAAGGGAAGCCTCCATGCATTCTAAGAAATAATCTCAGGACTTCCTTGAGTCCTAAAATGAACAGAGCATTAGTTTTCATAGCGATTTTCTTCTATGCTTGTAATTTTTAATGCAAATATAATATAAATGTTCCCAGACTGAGGAAACAAAGTTCGGGGTGAAAGAAAGAACTCCTGAGTGATACAGCTTGTTTCTTATTCTTAGAGACACTGAGAGGAACAAAGACATTGCTTTCCTGGAAGCCCAGATTTATGAATATGTGGAGATTCTTGGGGTGAGTACTCTGCTGGGTTTAGTCCGCGGCCAGCACAGACAGGAACAGTTCAGTCACTCGGTTAAATTCTCAGGGAGGTTAAATTAAAGACACAGACACACAGTTTTACCTTTAAACCAGCTCCTGGATGGCTCCTCGAGCTCTCAGCCTCAAGCTCCCCAGGGGGGCAGCGAGGTTTTACAGAAGAGGCCAGAGAGAGAGAGAGAGAGAAAGAGAAAATGTGCTAGGGAGAGGGCTTTTATTGGGGAACTAAAAATGCTGGGGAAAATCCCATCCAATGAAGGTCAAGGGGGTCATTGTTGCAAGGTCAGATGAGGTGATTGGATCCCAGGATAGTGGTAAGATGCGCCTCCACACGGACACATTCTCAAACCCAAGAAAGGTGGGGAAAGCTCTGCCACATTTCTTCGACTGAACACCTCACACCCAGCTGGGGAAGAATCTCAGTCATGTGCAAGGATGGTCTCCCACAGCTGGGGGCTATGAATAGGAGTAAGAGAGAAGGGGTAGGTTCCCCACCTCGCCCCTTCCCCCCGCCGACCCCCTGCTCCACCAACCCCAGGTCATAAGAGGAAGGAGTAGGTAATAAATTAGTTCAGTACAAAATAGGATTCTCTTGTCCTTGAACCTTCTGTAGATTCCTGTTCTGTTGTTGGGTAATATTCCCACAGCTGCCCAATTCCTGTAAGACCAGGTAAAGAGAATAGATTCCCCTGCCAACATAGTATCCGTAACAGTACAAACTCTTTGCCTGAACTTCAACATATGCAAGGGGTGGCACAAGAAGCAGATTGTCAAAAGACAAGTAAGAAAAAAGCCACCCACAGAAGCTTTTGGTATGAAGTATTGTGGAAAGGCTTTTCTTAGATGTCAGGAAGATTCTGAGAAATTTGGGTAGGGTAGCCTGGTGCAGCAGAAAGCTGGCTATAAACATGCTTTTATGTTCTCTTAAGTGTTGAAAGATGGTTAGAGGGGAGAAAGGCCTTGCCTGCCCGGGATGCCTGTCTCAAGAGAAAGGAGGAGGAATGAGAGGAACATCTCTTTCTTTCTCTCTTTTTTTTAGTGCTGGGGATTAACTCAGGGCCTAGTGCATACAAGGCAAGCACTCTACCAACTGAGCTATTTCTCCAGCCCCACATCTCTTCCTTTCTGAGAAGAGAAGGGGAAGAAAGTGCTATATTCATTCAGAGAAGATGCATAGTCTCAGGGAGTCCTCCATACAATCTATTCTGGCATGTCTGCTATGTGCAATTCCCAGCTGCTCTTGGAGCAATTCCCTTTGCAGGTGCTCTCAGAGCTGGCCCAGAGAATTTGTTTACATATCTTTGTCAGTTGCCATAGACATGTTCATTCTGCCCTTGTTTGAGGACCCTGCTATTTTGTGGCTGTGGAACTTGTTGATTCTCTTATGATTGCTCTCAGTGAAAGGCTAGCCAGATATTAAACCCTGAGTACACACATTGTCCATAGTGAACAAACTTGGCTGTCCTAGTATGTTCAGCAGACTGAGTTACCAGTCCTCTGAAGATTGGCTAGGTGGCCATGGGCATCATGCTATTGACACAATATCCACTACTGTCTCCCTTCTCTGAGAGCATCTCACCTTGCCTGCCAGGAGGTGGCACCTCTCTTTGGAATTCCAATTTCAACTAGTGGTTTCCAGAAGTTGCTCTCATGCACCAATAAGATTTTTGCCATTGATTGACATCTGTTGATTTCCAGACATTATGCTAAATTTTGGGGTACAATAGTGTATATTCTCATGGGCTCTTGTCCTTAAACTCATATTGTTGTCAAGGGAGACAAATAATTATAATGTGAACATGGCATAATACACTGAGATTTAGTTTTCTAAGCAAAAAGAGGGAGAAAAGGTGTTTCAAGTTAGAGGAAACAGCAAGGACACAGGTACAACATTATGAAAGGAAATTGCATCTTCCTGAAATAAGTTAGTTGGTCGGGAGTATGCTTTGACAGGGAAGGAGTGGCCAGAGAAAATTTTGGAGAATTATGATGGAAATTTGGACTTCGTCTAAACTGTCCTATAAACTGTAGGAAACCAATAAAATTCTTCAAGGGCTGGGGGTATTGCACTGTGGTAGAGTGCTTACCTGGCTTGTGTGAGGCTGTGGGTTCAATCTCTGACACTGCAAAAAGAAAAGAAGGGGAAAAAAAATCCTTAAGGAGGACAGTACACCATTGGATTTGCTTTTATTAATAGATAGATATGGCAGCAAAATTGAAACTGGTTTGGAATGGGGATACCTGGAATGAGTTGGAAGTTCATCACCTTGATTAGGATAGTAACAGCAGGAAGAAGAAATGACTGGTTCAGGAAATGTTTCAGTAGGGCCTGCTGAAAAGGAGTTCTGGTAAGATGGCAGGACTTGCCCTATTCTAAACAGAGAACCTAATCCTTGGAAATGAGGTGTCAGCAAGGGTTATAGGAAATTTCCGTTCTTGTTCTGCACTACCTTGTCCCGACTTTCCTTTTCATTTATGACCTTCC
The DNA here is from genome assembly GCF_021218885.2 of Marmota monax. NCBI lineage: Eukaryota > Metazoa > Chordata > Mammalia > Rodentia > Sciuridae > Marmota > Marmota monax. Next base: position 11,575,082 of record NW_026694432.1, read on the forward strand.
TTAGGAACAGCGACAACTTACTCATGAAAATGTACAACGCAAGCAAGCCAGGACTGGAGAAGAGCGAGAAGAGGAGGAGGAAGAGCAGATTAGTGAGAGTGAAAGTGAAGATGAAGAGAATGAGATCATTTACAACCCCAAAAACCTGCCCCTCGGCTGGGATGGCAAAGTTAGTCCCACACTACCACTTTCTCCACTCCCCAACCTTTAAGCAGATACAAACCTTAGTAAACTGATGCTTTTTTTCATTTGGTTTCTTTTAGCCCATTCCCTACTGGCTGTATAAGCTTCATGGCCTGAATATCAACTACAACTGTGAGATTTGTGGAAACTACACCTACCGAGGGCCTAAGGCCTTCCAGCGGCACTTTGCTGTAAGGAATTCAGAGCCTTATTTCCTGAGAATGAAGCAGAAACATGAGACCTTTAGAGAAGGACAGAAGCAACCCACGAGGACCCCTAGTGTCTAGAGCTGAAGGGAAAAAGAATCCATGGCATTTGGCCCTTGGCACCAATGCTTGCCTTGAATACCTGAGACGGTTTCTGGAAGCATTCTACCACTCAGCTATTGGACATCATTTCGGTTTCCTCTTGCTATTCTTTTATTTCTCTTTTGTTTCTGCTAGCATCTTAGATCATTTCTGACCCTAGGTTATTACTCTGCAAGGTTCTGAAATTTATCAAGCAATTCTTGAGACAAGGCACTATCTGGGTAGTACTCTAGAAAATGGACTCACCCTTGAATCATTTCTGCCTTCAGTTCTTAGTACTTGAAAGGAACATTTCCATATGCTAGACCAAGGATGGTGAATTTGTATTAACTCCCCTAGATCCATGCTGCTAGTTGATCCTAGGGTCCTTTCTTCTGAGTCTCTTGCTCTGAATCTTTCTTAATACCACTGAATGATTGGGTTTGGCATCTAGAATAAAGCCCATGTCGTTTGCCATCCGAGAGCCCAAATTGTCATTATTTTAGCATCTCTCCCTACTCTCTTTCACATCCTCTCTTCTACCTAATACTATGTTCTCCTTTACTTACAAAGATGATGCCTACCTGCCATCATATCCCTTATGCTGGTGGTGGATGTTGCTAGGGCTGTCAGCTTCTCCCACAGCACAGTAGGCTACAGGTTAGAATTGTTTTTCTGTGGTTTGACCCAGAGATTTTGTCTGTAAGACAATTGAATCTAGAATCTAGGTTTTGTAAATCTGAGACTGTGCAGTTTGGCTTTGAAATATCAACCCAGCCAGGCACAGTGGTACATGCCTGTAATCCCAGCAGCTCAGGAGGCTGAAGCAGGAGGATTGAGAGTTCAAAGCCAGCCTCAGTGAGGCGATAAGCAACTATTACAGAATAGGGCTGGGGATGTGGCTCAGTGGTTGAGTGCCCCTGAGTTCAATCCCTGTACCAAAAAGAAAAAAAGAAATATCAATCTATTGTCAGTCATAGCCAGCTATTTATAAATATAAACCACTAAAAGAATGCTGCCTTTAGTTGGGAGTCTTTTGCACAGGTTCAGGGTAGAGTTTATGAATAAAATAGAGTTAGTGCTCTGCTTCATTTTTTTCCATTTTACATTGTTCTTTTGTTTTTCTGTTCCAGGAATGGCGTCATGCCCATGGCATGAGGTGTTTGGGCATCCCAAACACTGCCCACTTTGCTAATGTGACACAGATTGAAGATGCTGTCTCCTGTAAGTAAGCTTGTTGACTGCTCTCTAGTCCAGACCAAGTGGCCACTTCTCTTGCGACTCACTCTCCCAGTACCTGGTGTATCTAGGTCCAGGGGCAGTAGGCTGTGGATATATAAAAGCTAGAGCATTCAAATAATTACTGCTTTTTTGAAGGGAGTGAGTTAGCAGTATTGATTATTTCCCCCCTTGAGAAGAGCCCAGAGCAGAGTTATAACAAGGCTTTTGATTAACCTGAGTTTGTGAACTCCCCTGTATGCAAGATTGAGTGAATGATCGTATTTTTATTTTTATGAATTGGTTTTAATTTAAGAACCACTGATATAAAGGGGGAAAAGTAGAAATGCTTTGTGGAGAAAGAGTGAAGTGGAGTGCACATCAGGAAATGTGCTGCCGAAGCACCCAGGGTCCCTCAGTCCAAGGCTTCCTACCTTCCTGACAGTAGTAGTTTTTTCTACCATTAACATGTTCCTGGCAGACTCTTTTCTTTCTAATTCATCTCTTTTCTGTCAAGTTTCACTTGAGGCTGATAAAACTGAGAAAAAAGGGACTTTACCACTCCACTGTTAAATTATAGGTGCTTACTCTCTGCTGCACTCAGCCCGCTGCTCAGCTTTCTTGCCCGGCCAGCTCCCTTGGCTCCCATCTGAGGTTGTCAGGTGCTCCATGGCCAACCCAAATAGAAGTAACTCCCTGAAGAGCTCCTTGATCCTGATTTAACCCATGGATTCTGGGGACTCTTCACTGCATTTTTTGTGTGTAGTTAGCTTTGGGGACTTCTCTCCTTGCTTTCATACCTTTCCTTAATAATTTTCCAAATAGGATCACAAGTGTTTCCAGTAAGAGTCATAACATGTCTTATTGCCATATTACCTAATTAGCTGCTGCTTTTTTTTTTTTTTTTTTTTTGGTGGTGGTACTGGGGATTGAACCCAGGGTCTTGTGCATGTGAGGCAAGCACTCTACCAACTGAGCTATATCCTCAGCCCCCCTAATTAGCTTCTTTTTGTTTTTTTTTAAGAGAGAGAGAGAGAATTTTTTAATATTTATTTTTTAGTTTGTTTTCGGCGGACACAACATCTTTGTATGTGGTGCTGAGGATCGAACCTGGGCCGCACGCATGCCAGGCGAGCGCACTACCACTTGAGCCACATCCCCAGCCCTCCTAATTAGCTTCTTTACTTTCCCATTTTTGCCCTTTACTTTGTTGGGAGAAAATTAAAGTAGTAATAAAATTTCATAGAATGAATCAACACCATATTTTGAATGCATTCTTATCTTTAGATGTATTTTTTTATTTCTGCAGCACTAATAAATAGATCACAAGGGGCTGCGGTTGTGGCTCAGTGGTAGAGCACTTACTTAGCATGTGTGGCACTGGGTTGGATCCTCAGCGCCATATAAAAATAAATAAAGATATTATGACCATCTATAACCAAAAAAAAAGCTTATATTAAAAAAAAGAGATCATAGTTTTGTTTTCAGTTGTTTATGGCCCTTTATTTTATTTATTTTATTTTTATATGCAGTGCTGAGAATCGAACCCAGTGCCCCACACATGCTCTAGCACTGAGCCACAACCCCAGCTCCACAGTTCATTTTTCTGTATTTCTTATTTCCTACAATTTGCCTTAGTTAATTTATTACTCTTCTTAGTTAGTTTATTACTCTTCAGGACATAAGAATAAGCTTAGATCAAGCCCTGGCTTTGAACTCAAGATCCTCCTGCCTCAGCTTTCCAAGCTGCTGGGATTCCAAGTGAGCACTACTGCACCCCGCTTGTACTAACTTGTAAAATAGGTGTAGTTGAAGAAAGGCAAGTATTTCTCAGAAGTTGTTAAAATAATTATAAGATTTTACCACTTTTTCTTTTCTCAGGAATTGAATATAACAGCATTCCTAAGTTGTTTCATACTAGACAATAGATAATTTAATGTACTGATTTAACTTGTTAGGATTCTGTTTAGAAGTTTTGTATTTATATCCATAAATAAGATAAGCTATTTTTTTTTTTTTCTTTTTGAGACATAGTCAAGTTTAGTGATCAGAACCATATTTATGACATAAAATGGATTAGATTATGTGCTATATTCTTTTCTGTTGCTTGAAACTTGCTATTTTACACAGATATGTAGTCCTTTATACAAGGAACTGCTCTAAGAAGATGTTTATTTAATAACTATCGTAATTTCTTATGACAAAGTAGAGAACCACATGTTTCATTTCTATTCTGAGTTTTATTATTTTTCCTATTAATGCTTTCTGTGATCTTATTTATTCCTTTCTTAAATCTTTAATCAAGAACTTTATTCTCTTTTTTGCTTTATTCTTTCTAATACAAACATTTACTAAATGTCATTCTATAAGGACTTCATTAGAAATATCTGGTTTTGATATGTTGTACTTAGAGCTTTATTTAGTAAAGATGTTTTCTCTGAGCTTGTTTCCTTGCTTGCTCGCTCTTTTCTTGGTACTGAGGATGGAACCCAGGGGTGCTGTGACTGAGCTGTATTTTCTGTACTTTTTATTTTATTTTGAAATATAGTCTCACTAAAAGTTGCCAACGGGGCTGGAGCTGTAGCTCAGTGACAGAGCACTTGCCTAGCATGTGTGAGGCACTGGGTTTGATCCTTAGCACCACATTAATAAAATAAAGGCATGCTCTCCATCTACAACTATAAGAAATTTTTTAAAAAGTTGCCAAGAATACCTCAGCCTCCCAAGTTGTCGGAATTTACAGACACATGCCCTGTGGCCAATTTTTTTAGTTTTAAAAAGTAATTAAACAGTTGGGGTGCGAGGGGGAAATAGAAGTTCAGTGGATCAGAGAAAGGACAATAAAGGGAAGAGGGAGATAGGAATAGGAGAGACAGTGGAATGGACCTGACATAACTTTCCTATGTGCATGTGTGAATACAACTCAGTGAATCGCAACATCCTCTACACCCACAAAACTGGAATCCTAATTAGAATAAGACATATGCCATGTTTATATAAATATGTCATAATAGACTTCACACTCATTTATAACTAAAAAGAACAAATAATTTTTTAAAAAAAAGTAATTAAGCGGGCTGCGGTGGTGCACACCTGTAATCCCAGGGACTCTGGAGGCTGTGGCAGGATTCCAGGTTCAAAGCCAGCCTCAGCAATTTAGCAAGACTTAGCAAGCAACTTAGCAAGACACTGTCTCTAAATAAAATATAAAACGGGTCTCAGATTGTGGCTCAGTGTTAAAGCACCAAGAAATAAAAGTTATTTTAAAGAGTACTTTCAGGGGCTAGGGTTGTGGCTCAGTGGTAGAGTGCTTGCCTAGCATGGGTTCGATTCTCAGCACCACATCTAAACAAATAAAGGTCCATCAATAACTAATAAAATTTTTTATAAAAGAGTACTTTTAGGGCTGGGGATGTGGCTCAAGCGGTAGAGCGCTCGCCTGGCATGCGTGCGCCCCGGGTTCAATCCTCAGCACCACATACAAACAAAAATGTTGTGTCGGCCGAAAACTAAAAATAAATAAATAAATATTTAAAAAAAAGAGTACTTTTAATCCTGATTGTTTGAACACTTTGAACTCGTTAAAAATTTTATTTTTCTTGGCCCTTGCTGAAAGGTGTAGAATTTCTGTCTTTAGGATATGTTTTTTTGTTGTTGTTTGTTTTTGTTTTGTGGTGCTGGGGATGGAACCCAGGCTCTTGAGCCTGCTAGGCAAGCGCTGGTACCACTGAGATACATCCCTAGTCCAGGATATGTTGTATTTTTGCATCCAAATATATATCAACGATTTGTTGAAAAGAAGTACTTCTCTCCATATGTGGATTGGTTTGTTCTTCCTGCAGTGTTCAAGTCTTTAGTTTTATACTTTATAATCTATTCATATTTAATTCTGATAGGAACATTTTATACTTAAATTTTATTTCTTGTATTTCTGCCAGCTTTGCATATAATTTATTGTGTTGTTTAAGCCACATAAACTCAATTTTGTAACTTTATTAATCACTCCCATTGTTGCTCATTGCCTTTACTGAGTCACATTGTTTCTTAGGTTCTGTTACACTCAGACCTTTTCCCCAGCCATCAAAAGTTTGGCATCATCAGGCAGTGACACATGCCTGTAATCCCAGCTGCCTGGGAGGCTGAGGCAGAAAGATAGTAAGTTCAAGGCCAGCCTGGCAACTTGGCAAGTCCATGTCTCTAAAAAGTAATAAAAATAAAGTTTGGCAGCAAGTGTTGTCTGTTTTTAACCCAGTCATCAATACTCTTGGTTATATAGAGGTATTAAGCTTTTTATACTAAGTATATTAATTGCTCTATTTATATTTTTTCCTTTCCTGGGAAGAATTTCTTGGCTTTTGTTAGGTTTGTTTATACTTCTCATTTACACAAATTATATAGTAGACTTGAAACTATCCATTTTGCACAGATATTTTAATATATATTATTTGGTTGAATTATCCATACATGGTGATTATATCTTGATTATCTGAAGCACTGTAAATTCTATGCTTTTTTCATTCCCATAATGATTCTGTAGATATTGTTTTGTCTTCAATCTATATTCTTTATCATTTTGTTCAAAAAAAATTTGTTTTTCTGCTTTTAATTTCCCATCATCTTTTCAGGACCCTTTACCCTAGGATTTGGTTGATGGATTCTGTCAGGTTCTCTATGTTTTGATGTGTTCTGTTCAAGGTTGAAGTTGGATCAAAAACATTTCCAGTAGAATTTCATGTGGTTAAGAATGCAGGGTTAGGAGCCAGGTGTGGTGGTGCATGCCTGTAACCCAGCAGCTCAGGAGGCTAAGACAGGAGGATTGGGAGTTCAAAGGCAGCCTCAGCAGCACTTAGCAACTCAGTGAGACCTTGTCTCTAAATAAAATACAAAATGGGGGTGAGGATGTGACTCCCCCCACAAAAAAAAAAAAAAAAAAAGGCTAGGATTGTGGCTCAGTGATAGAGCATTTACCTGGCATGTGGGAGGACCTGGGTTTGATCCTCAGCATCACATAAAAATAAAGGTGTTGTGTTCATCTATAACTAAATTAAAAAAAAAAAAATGCGAACTCCACGGAAGCAGTCTCTTGGGGCAGGGGATATAGCTCAATTGGTAGAGTGCTTGCCTCATATGCACAAGGCCCTAGGTTCAATCCCCAACACCACACACACACACACAAAAAAAAAAAAATCCAGAGAATCAGTCTATTGGAGTTCAAGCTAACACTTCACCACTTAACTAGCTGTGAGACTCCTGGGCAAGTTGCTTTCCTTGATTTCTTCATCTATTAAGAGGGGGATGGTAATACTATATCTACTTCATGAAGTTGTCTTGAAGTTTAAGTGAAGTAATAGCGCGGGTGAATGTTCATAACCACACCATAACATAACATGTATCTAGTGACTAAATGTAAGCTGTCATCACCCTCATCTTCATTTCTAGGCTATTTTTAGAGTTTGAGGAGTAAGATCTAAAGTCACTCGTTTTTTATTAAGTTTAATATTACTAGTTATCATTTATCAAGTGCCTACTGTGTGTGATAAATAAGAGATTGTATACTTAGTCTTAAGAACAACCAGTGAGGGCTGTAGCTGTAGCTTAGGGTCAGAGCTCTTGCCTAGCATGTGTGAGGCATTGGGTTTGATCCCCCAGTACCATATAAAAATCAACAAATAAAGGCATTCTGTCCATCTACAACTACAAAATAAATTTTTAAAAAAGGGCTGGGGATGTGGCTCAAGCCGTAGCGTGCTCGCCTGGCATGCGTGCGGCCCGGGTTTGATCCTCAGCACCACATACAAAGATGTTATGTCTGCCGATAACTAAAAAAAATTCTCTCTCTCCCTCCTTCCCTCTCCCTCTCCCTCTCTCTCTCTCTCTCTCTCTCTTTAAAAAAAAAAAAAAATAAATAAATAAATAAACCAGTAAAGTAGTGGGTTACCTGTGTTTTCAAAAGAATCTAAAGTCCATAGAAGTTAGGTAATTTTTCCAAAGTCAAATAGCTTGTACATGGAAAAAGCCAGGTGTCAAACCCATGACTGTCCTAAAACAGTCTTTTCTCCTTCCTCCATACTGTACTGCTTTCCTTTGTTGTTTTTGTTTTTGTTTTTTGAGGTGCTTATGTTTGCTTGGAAAATGCTCTGCCCCTGAGCCACATTTCCATCTTATTTATAATGGTAGCATAGTTAATTTACATGTTTTTAAGGAAATCCATGGATATTATCTGTGAAAGTAATTTCTTTACTAAAATCATGATATCCCTTATCTATCTGTGGTTTTTTTTTATTGTTCAATATCCCATCAAAAACAGGAAATTGAGTTAGTTTGCTTGACTTATTCTTAGTGAACTCACTCAGGCCCCCAGTGATGATCACATTCTTTCCTAATGACTTCCAGATTTCTGTGAAGAGTTACATATCCACTACTGCTCTACCCTTTTCCTCCATTGTTTTTTGTTTTATTTTGTTATTTTGGTACCAGGAATTGAACCCAGAGGCACTTAACCACTCAGCCACATTGGCAGCCTGTTGTTTATATTTAGAGTCTCAAAAATTGCTAAGGCTGGTTTTTGAACTCAAGATCCTCCCACCTCAGCCTCCTGGGCTGCTTGGATTACAGATGTGTGCCACACATAATCTATTCTTGAATTGTCAGAATTTTTATTTTAATGCCTCTGTAGTCTGTTGAATCATTTTACCTTTCAGACTCTGGCTACCATATTTTTGCTTTTTTTTTCCTCTTTTTTTAAATTGGTGTGTTATAGTTGTATATAATGGTGGAATTCATTGTCACGTATTTGTATATACATACCGTATAACAATATAATATGGCCCATGTATTTCTCTTCTTTTTCTCTGAATTTGAAATATATGTACCAGACTTTAAGTAAATATATTTGATGGTATCAAATATTATTTTCCTCTCCTTTACGGACTTGAAGGCAGATCGATTTCTTTTGTAATTCCCAGGGTTGTTCCACGTTAACTTCTTTGTTCAAAAGTGTCAGTTCTCAGTTCTAAGAGATCTTTTGTTATATTTGAACTACCTTTTCTTTCAAAACAAAGCAATATCAGGTAAATTTTGCATCAAAAGTTTTGTCTATAGGAAGTTCAGAACCAAATTCCAGTTTAGAGCAGGTAAAGGTCTCAAAGGCAGAGGAGAGGGGGATCTTTCTGGGAGTGGGGAGTGTTGTGGCACTATTTACCAGTGGAATGACACTAGTGAGTCCTGATTGCTGCTTATTTCTCCTCCTGCAGTGTGGGCCAAGCTGAAACTTCAGAAGGCTTCAGAAAGATGGCAGCCTGACACTGAGGTGGGTGTTAATGGGGACAGCCTTGGGGACAGCATCAGGTGACAGAGTTCCCTCACCATGTAGAAGGGAGGTGAAAGTGGTCCTTGGTTTACTTTAATAGCAAGTATAATATGATAAGTCTATCAGTCGACTCCTGAGGTATGAACCTAATTTAGTTGTGATATCTGTTACACTTTGAATCTATAGAAAGATTGTGTTCTCCCATTGAAATATTGAATGGCAAGCAGGTGGACTCCATCTCTTGTCCTTCCATGGGAATTAATAAACTAAGGAATCTTATGTCATAATCAGGTCTCCTTTGGGGGGAAAAAAAAAACATTCCACAAGAAATGAACCTCTCAAAAAAAAAAAAAAAAAGAAATGAACCTGTCACAGGAGTGGGAGATGTCTTTTTGGTCTCAATCATCATCCAAGCATCAGGTTTCAGGGATGGGAAATGACATGTATATGAAATATGGTAGTGACTGACCCCAAGCTCCACAGGGACTGGCCATAGCCTCCCTTTCTTTGAGGTTGGGGTTTTAGAATTTCTTTTTTAGTGGGGCATGAGGGGAACAAACCTTTCTAGCTGTAGTGTAGAACTCCAATATATAAAGAAGAATTATTCTGGAAGTGGGGGAACTCAGCCTTCTTGGCCTCCCTGTCAGCCTCTGCAGTAGTCCTGGGCAAAGACAGGGTTCTTGGGAACCATTTGAAAAATGTTGTCCTGGGTCATCCTTTCTTAACCAGAGTTTCTTATTTTAAACACAGGAAGTGATCAGAATGAACTCTTAACTCAGATACCCTAAGAATGTATTATACCCTTCTGGATATCTAGAAGAGAATTTAATTCTCTATGGAACCCCAGTTGAGAAAGACTGTCTTAGATAAACGCCAAACTCAGAGTACTAAGGTATAGCTAGGTGCTATGGAGCATGCTTTTTTTCCCACCACCTCGGAAGGCTGAAGCAGGAGGATCACAAATCCAAGGCCAGCCTGGGCAACTTCGTGAGACTCAATTTCAAAATTTAAAAAGAGCTGGGGATATTGCTCAATGGTAGAGCATCCCAGGGTTCAATACCTAGTGCCAAAAAAAAAGAAGTAGTAGTACTAGGGTATGCCATGGAATTTGATTAAGTGAGCTCAGGTACCCAGAGATTATTTCTAGTTGTTTCTTTTGAGGTTTAGCTAACAAAGTATACCCCTTCCTTTTTAGGAAGAATATGAAGACTCTAGTGGGAATGTTGTGAATAAGAAGACATATGAGGATCTGAAAAGACAAGGACTGCTCTAGAGCACAGGACAGAGCTCAGCCTTTGGGCTTGCCCAGGCTTCTCTGAGGTCTGCTTTTTCTATTTCTCTCAACCAAATGCTTTTAAAGACTCTGCTACATAGTCTTCTGGTCTAGCGTGCATCTTGTAGAAACAAGGCATGCTGGCAGATTACAGGGTTGAGATGTGTTTTATCTTTGTTTTATATTAAAAAAAAAAAAATCCTGTGGGAAAATAAAACTAATCCCTTGTTCTAAATGTGTTTTTTTCCTGAAACCCAAGATTTGGGACTAATGTAATACTTTAGTTATTAATGCTTTTCTACATCTTTTCACCAACTTTAGTAGTAGCCGAGATTTAATGAGCACTTGTTAATGCCAAATATATTATCTTAGGTAATTCCGACCTAACCTCTTTCCTCATCCCACCCCTTTGCTGTCACTTCCCCAAAGGAGCATCACTCAAGGGTGATCCCTGCCCTTTGTTGAAATCAGTCATCAGTGCTCATACTCAGGAAAAATGGAGAGGGTGGGAAGGGATCCTCTTAAGGACTAATTTTGGGGCTTGGAATTTAACTCAGTGGCAGAGCACTTGCCTTTTGTGTGAAAGGCCCTGGGTTCCATCCCCACCGCTGTGTGGCCCCAATGTTTGCCTTTTTTATTTAGATCAGGTTCAAAATGAGAGTCTTTGGTGATCCTGTCTGCCTATTTCTTCTACAAGATCCCTCTTTGACTGCAAGAAGCAGCTAATATTCTTGTGTTCTCCAACTCCAACCTTTAAGATCTTGGGTGGAGTTGAGCAACTGTCCCAGGGTCTGAATCTGGTATCCAATAGAAAGAGCTATGGAATGGGGCTCCAGATGTGGCTCAAGTGGTAGCCCGCTTGCCTGGCATAAGTGAGGCACTGGGTTCGATTCTCAGCACCACATAAAAGAAAATAAAGATATCGTGTCCACCTAAAACTAAAAAATAAATATTTAAGAAAAATGACTTCTTTAAAAAAAAAAAAGAAAGAAAAAAGAAAGAGCTAGAGGAGCCAGGAAGCGCTGGTTTACCCATAAGCACAATTCTCCAAAGGCCAGGGCCTACTGCAGAACAGTATTCCCAGCAGCCCCTTTGCCCTCAGCATTTGGATTTTCTGTTTTTCACATGTCTTCTTTTAGAAATCCCAACTTCATGAATGGCCATCTTTCTTCCACCTATCTATTGCTCTAGTCACCATCCCCACCCCTGCAGCACTTCACTCTGGATTGGTATTTTCCTTCCTGGTTCAACGTGTCTCTTGGGCAACCCCTCACGTTGGTTTGTGCTTTGGCTCCTCCAGTTGCTTAAAACCCCAGTGGACAACCTCTCTAGAGCCTGAACTTCTGAAGAAGAGTGAGTGAATAATCATACCTAATTGAGCTGACTACAAACTGATTCTGAAAACCAGCCCAGGATGCAAGGAGACATTGCCAATGGGGAAGGGAGTTAAAGCCTTGGAAATGGAGGTGCAGTGAGAAGACATGGCTCCAGCCTTCCTGTTGGAACAGTAGCTGCATTGAGGGTTCCCAGGAGTGAGTGTACCTACTGCTTTTTAGTTGTCACATTCCCCAGAGCCCCCTCGTTAGGAGTGGGTACCTGGGATGCCCCTTTACGGTGTGGAGGGGAGGTAGGATGAGGTCTGAGGGGTCCTGCCATTGCCCTGTCTAGGTGACTGCAGTCGTCCTGTGCACTGTGTGCCAGAATAGCCCTGTAGGGAATCTGGGCTTACCTGCTGCCACAAAGGCTTCTCCTGTTCTTTTTTTTTTTTTTTTTTTTTTTTTTAAATTTTTTAATATTTATTTTCTAGTTTTCGGCGGATACATCTTTGTTTGTATGTGGTGCTGAGGATCGAACCCGGGCCGCACGCATGCCAGGCGAGCGCGCTACTGCTTGAGCCACATCCCCAGCCCTTCTCCTGTTCTTTGGTTACATTCATTCATTCAGATTTTTTGGTGCCTTGTATGTGCCAAGCACAATTAGGTTTGCAAATTTTGAAAATTAGGTGGAAATAAGATGGTGGGAGCAGAAGCCAGAGTAAGGATGCTCAGTTGCAATGAAGAGCCATGTGGCCAGCACCATCAGGTACTGAAGAGGTACACAGCTGTTGGCTGAGGTGCGGGCAAGAACATCAGGCCCTCTCAGAGGGACCTCCTGGAAGTCCACCTCAGGGCATCTGCTGTGGGGAGAACAGTATTTCTGCTGAACGCCCTGATCAGGCTGTGGAAGGAAGAGAGGTTGCTTTCCTTGGTTTGAATCAGTAGTTCTTAATATTTTTAGAATTATGGATTCCTTTGGAGATACAAGGATAACAGAACTTTTTTACTAGAAAATGCATGCACATGTTTGTGTAGTTCCATGCACTTAGGAATTCCCAAATGCCCGTCTTTGCTTCCTAAGTCTAAAGCATCTCGCCTTTACCAAACTGGGGGTGTAGCTCGGTGACAGCACTTGCCTAGCTTGTACAATGCCCAGGTTCAATCCCCAGCAACACAAAAAGAATCTTGCCTTTGGATGTGGAGTATGAATCTCTGCCCAGATGCCTACTGCTGAGAAAAGCCCATTCAGCCAGCTTTTCAAGAAGGTTGGCTGCTAGGCTGAGGAGGGACTGTTTGGGAATTATTGCTAGGATTCACCACCTCTGCTGAACCCAGTTGCTGATCCTGGGATGAGCCTCCCAAGAGCAGGAGTCTCCATGCTCTCCAGCTCTGAGAGGAAGGGAATAGATATGTCAAGCCTCAACCAGTTATCCCTGTCCTCTTGCCTTCTGGTCCCTTCCCTGAGGTCAGCTGGTTCTGGAAGATGCTGAGAGGGAGTACTCTAAATGTAACCAATGTGTTGGGGAACTGAGAGACAAACAAACTTTGAGACTTTTCCTCTGCATTTTTTTTTTTTAATCCTTGGGATGACAGGTCCCTCTCCATTTATGCTTCAAGTCCTGCCATCATCTTTTGCCATTCCATATGAGTTCTGGGAGGAGCCTGGTCTCCCTTCTCTCCGATCTCTTCTAAGAGTCCCTCCACCTGCCAAGTTTCTGATCGAGTCAAATAAGTCACCTTTCCAATCATATGAAGGTTCTTCAAAAGACTCGAAATGGAAATGCAATATGACCCAGCTATATCACTGCCTGGTATTTATCCTCAAGAATTAAAGTCATCATACTATAGTGATACACGCATACCCATGTGTACAGCAGCACAGTTCACAATAGCCAAACTACGGAATCAGTTTAGGTGTCCATCAATGGAAGAATGGATAAAGAAAATGTGGTATATATACACAACTAGTTTTATGCAGCCATGAAGAACAATGAAATGTCCTTTGCAGGAAAGTGGATGGAACTTGTGAACATTGTGTTAAGCAAAATAACTCAAAAAGTAGAGGGTTGTATGTTCTCTCTCATGTGGAAACTAAAGAGAAAAAAAGGAAAAGAAAGGGGGGAGGAGGAGAATCTAGGTGTGGTGGTGCACTCCTATAATCCCAGCAGTTTTCGAGGCTGAGGAAGGAGGATCGCAAGTCAAAGCCAGCCTCAGCAACTTAGCAAGACCCTGTCTCTAAATAAAATATAAAAAAGGGCTGGGGATGTGGCTCAGTGGTAAAGCACCCCTGACTTCAATCCCCAGTACCAAAAAACTGAAAGGTCCCATCCCAGAGTAGGTCCTCGCTACAGGCTCTCCATTGTATCATATCACCTTGGCACCTGTCACTGAGAGACTGATGGAGGACTATAGCCAAGAACGAGAGAATAGATGCCTCTTTAGCCCTGAGAATGAAGGGGGCTGGTTGTGCTCAGCCTCCCAGAGCTGGGTGGAAAGATTAGAGTAATTTCCCACTCTCACCTCCAGCAGTTATTTACCTTGCACAGGAAAACGTAAAAGGTGCTTAAGCAGACACTTCCAGGTCTGACCCCTCAGAGCTGGGGGAGGCAGAGCCTGGAATTCAGGAATCCAGTCTGAGAGCTGCCTCCTGCCCTTGGCTCAGATCCAACTTAGGGACGGTGTGGGGTCTGAACCTGAAGAACCCTGAGACAAGGTAAACCATGCTTTCTAACCCTCTGTGACTCAGGGTTTCCTTGGTGTGGGCTCTGAGGAAACCCATAACCTCAGGCACCTTCTGATGTTGGAGGCAAATGAGGTCAGATCAGAGGCAACGGATATCTATTTCCTGTCCCTGCACCTGCTCTCGTTCTGCTTCCCCTGGGGCCTGGGATGCTGCTGTGGCCATGCCAACAACTCTCAGAGGGGCAGTTACTAGGTTGCAGGCCTCTTTGTGCCTCCCTTATGCTGTCCCTTGGACAGTACCACCTTCAGGAAGCAAAAGCCAAACCCCTGGAATCCCTTGTTCCCTAGAGGTTGACCTCCCTTGCTCCCCAGCCTGCTTGCTTATTTGCATAGTGCTATAATGGCAATCTCTGTTTGCAGCCCTCCTCTGGCTACCCAGAGCTGGCCCTTCACTCTGGCTCCTGCAGCACCTCATCAGATGTCTGTAGCCAATGGTATCCATAGGCTGCCTTGCTCAAAGGTAGCTGTCCTCAGCCCAAGGACCCTGTGACCAACTCTAAGCTAGGCCAAATGCTGGACCCTGGGACTGCTTGTACTTTTTCCTAACTTCCATTTGAGCACTGCGTGCCCTTTCATTGACCTGTGACCTTTGAACTTGTCATTCCCTGCAGTGGCTCCTCCTCTCTTTTCTTTTTTTAATTTGTTCTAATTAGTTATACATGACAGTAGATTGCAGTTTGACACATTGTACACAAATGGAGTACTATCCTCTCCTTTTTCGCCTACCAGCCCTCCTGCTGGTCTTCCTGGTAGCTGAACCTTGCTCCTGTCCAGGTAAGCAGCATGTGAAGGATAGGAGAGCTTTCCTAATTGATGGATGCCCTTCAGCGCATGGGGTAGGATCACAGTGCTCAAAGCTGGCCAGACATGCACAGATTCTGCTGTTTCCAAGACACATATTACCAGGAGGCACAGCTCTCCAACCACACAGCAGAGTGTGGGCATGGGGAGCACCACTGCAGGTGCAGGGCCCGGGCACGATGGGGCCCCCAGCCTGATGCTATCATGAGAGGAAAGGGAGTGGAGCCACAGCCCGGAGCAGATAATCAGGTACCCGAATCTCACCAGAGCTGGACCTTCAAGGAACCAGCCTGCCTCGGGTCTAGCAAGCTCCATCCTTTCACACCACATGATGCCAAAACCCAGGGCAGCAGCTGGAATTTTCCACATCTCCATGACATACATGCCCCCTTGTTCCTGACCTGCACATTCTCTTGGGACTGCCTGGCTGACCTCAAGGGGCCGGAGCTAGGGACCAAGGAGGTTTAGGTCAGTCCATATTTAGCTCAGCCCATGTTTTGCTTTCGGCCTCCAAGAGTGGAAGAGGGGTAAGGGAAGGAAGAAGGGCCCATCTCTTCTTGCGGCTGAACCAATCCTGCTTAAGCTGTACTGGCTGCAGCCAGAACTATATGGCAGGAACCCCAGGTGTTGCAAGGCTGACACTAGCCCTGCTATCAGTAACGCTGTCCAGTCTTGGCCTTCAGCAGCTGCTTCCAGATGGGTGGGAACCTCCACTTTAGCTGGGCAGCTTCAGGGGCTACCAATAGCCCACTCCCCTGCACTCTGGCTATGGACACTCTGCTGCTCCTCCACTCCTGCTCCTGTCCCAGTTCCCTTAGCAGAAAAAAGAACAGCACTCAGGGAGACCCTGTAGGCCCTGCAGGCCCCCAGGCCCACCTACTCCAATCCTACAGTTGTGTCTTTCTTACAAGTGATTGGTCAAGTCCACATCTCTGGGATCGAGATGCCTCCCCCCTCCCTCCCAGGGACTATGACATGGGACCCTCCAAGGGATCAGGGCATTAATCCCAATCCCAGGAAAGAGGCTAGAGTTGTCTTAAAAACAAACAAACAACAACAACAACAACAACAAAAAACTCTTGCCTGATCCCCATCTAATGAAAAGGCCCCAAGATCCTGCAGGGATAGGGAACAGGTATCTGTTCCAGACCCTCCTCCTCAGCCTTTAACATAAAGATGGAGGTGGAATTGGAGTCCCTGCAACGATCCCTTCCTGTTTACTCTCTCAAGGTAGAAACAATCCCCTTTCCCTTCACCCCTTACATCACTTTGAAAATGGATTCCAGTAAACTTGAGATCCATTTGTGATGTGGATGCATCAAGAGGAGATGACTGGGAGGTATATCTGCTTCTGGAATGAGTCTCCATAAGCAAGTTGGACTGGTCATTAAAGCACAATTTAGGGAAAGAGGAAGGGACTGGTCAGAAGTCATGATGATCACCCCTTCCTCAGCACTGGCCCATCTGCTGCTCCTTCAGTTTGGGCCAAAGCTTGAGAGAAGGTGTATTCATTGAAATCATTCACTGAATGATCCACTAATTCAATAAGTGTGTTCTGAGGGCCAGGAGTATTGACTCACACCTGTTGTCACAGCTACTCCAGAGGCTGAGGTAGGAGGATCACAAGTTGGAGGCCAGTCTGGGCAACTTTGTGAGATCCTGTCTCAAAATTAAAAATAATTTTTAAAAAAGGCCTGAGGATGTTGCTCAGTGGTAGAAAACCTCAGATTAAATTCCAGTACAAAAAAAGAAGAGGAAGAAAGAAGAAGGAAGAAGAAGAAGAAAGAAGAAGGAAGAAAGTAGAAGAAGGAAGGAGGAGGAGGAGGAAGAAGGAGGAGGAGGAGGAAAAAAGGAGGAGGAGGAGGAAGGAGGAGGGAAAAGGAGGAGGAGGAGGAGGAAGAAGGAGGAGGAGGAGGAAAAAAGGAGGAGGAGGAGGAAGGAGGAGGGAAAAGGAGGAGGAGGAAGGAGGAGGAGGAAGGAGGAAGAAAGAGGAGGAGGAGAAGGAGAAGAGAAGGAGGAGAAGGAGAGGAGGAGGAGGAGGAGGAGGAGGGGAGGAGGAGAAGAAGAAGGAGGAGGAGGAGGAGAAGGAGGAGGAAGAGAAGGAGAAGAAGAAGAAGAAGGGTACTGCATGCAAGAAACTCTGCAGAGAACCACCCTAGAAAAGCTTACTGTCCATTTTGTCTAGGGGAGCAACCGTATTATCTTAGATGGGGTCAATAAAGCCCCAAAGTGATAAGGGGAAGACAGATGTGAGTGATGGGAACAGAACACAAGGTTAAGAGAATAATTCTATAAAATGTGCCCACCATGCTGACCACCACATTCTTTCTTGTCCAAGAAACAATTTACCTGCATCTCTGCCTGGTTTAAGTGGACAGGATAGGACACATTCCTAGGCGAACTACCCATTACTTGCAAGAAAAATGCAGGCCCAAAATAATGTTGATAAGAGGAACCCTGAAGGGGGAGGGCTTTGTGACCCTTTTCACAGACCAAATCCTGGAACTCAGGGAGATAAAGATAAATTCCTCCTAACCATAAACTCTTTAAGAATGTATGATTAAGAATCTAATTAGAACCAGTCAACATGGCCAAAGTGACCTAGAATTGTCATGACAGGGGTGACTTGAAAGACTGATGTCATGTTACTTTCAGTCAAAAGTTAAGAGGTGGTCGAGGCATGGTGGTGCACACCTATAATCCCAGCAGCTTGGGAGGCTGAGGCCGGAGGATCACAAGTTCAAAGCCAGCCCCAGCAAAATCGAGGAGCTAAGCAACTCAGTGAGACCCTGTCTCTAAATAAAATTCAAAATAGGCCTGGGGAAGTGGCTCAGTGGTTGAGTGCCCCTAAGTTCAATCCCTGGTAGCAAAAAAAAAAAAAAAAAAAATCAAGAGGTAGACCTGGGAGGGACTCTCTGGAAACTTTTCTCGGATCCCCAATAAAACTGGAGTGCAAGAGAAGCATGCTGTCCCTTTCCTCTCTGAGAGGACCCATTCTCTCTTGAGAGTGTCCCTTTCCCCTTTCCTATGCCTTCAAAAAACTCATCCTATTACTCTGAGCAACATATCTGAAATCTTTCTGACCTGATCGCAAGAACTGGGGTTTGAAAGTGTGTGTGTGGGGGGGGGGGGGGCGGGGGGCGTTCTTCACACTGCCTCGGTTCCCCAGAAGGCGCCAGCACCATAACACTGTCAGTTGCCCTCCTACGTCACAGGAATTCTCTTTCTTCTCATTTAAATAAATCCTACTCTGTTCACTTTTCCCTTTCTGATTGTGGATTTTAGTTTTCAAATTTATGAGTCAAGAACCAAGAAAGAAATTGGATAAGCAGAGAATGTAGTTTCATCTCAAAACTCCAGTCTGAAAAGGAGAAATGTCTCTACCAAGGGCCCATGACCAGGGAAATCAGGGGAAGGGGCTTGAGAACAATGAAGTCCAGCCTAGGGCTGCCTGAGAGCTGAGGAACAGAGGCCTTTGACATAGCCTGTTGACAGTCACACCAGTAGCACGAGTAAACAGTGTCACACACTTAATGTTTACATCCTTATCCTCAAACAGTCTCCTGTGGGCAAGAAGGGCCAGGAGGGACTGAGAGAGAACACATGGCCCTGAGTGACAGTTCAATGGCACAGGAGCAGGAGTGAGGCCTTCAGCTCTGTCCCAGTGTCACCAACTGCCAGGCTGCAGGCCTTAGATTGCTTAACCTGGCTGAACCTCAGTTTCTTTGCCTGGAAAAATGGAGATACTGGCTATTCATAATCTTGTTCTCCCTCCATTAAGCTAAGACAAGGTAGTTATTTGGGGATGAAGAGTTTCAGTAGAGGTCAGAGCTCGCTCTCTTGGAGTGAGAAGAGTTGAGGATAGAATTAAGGAGGAAATTAAAATTTATTTTTCTTTCCCTTAAGGTTAAACGTGACCATGTTCCTTCCGGGCCCTGGCCCCCTGTCTCAGAGGTCTGAGGGTGAGGGTTAGGCATTCACTAGAAAGCCTTTCCGGAATACGGACCCCAGCCTATCTCAGGACCTACAGGGTTAACGGGAGCGGGGGAGATCCCCCCCAACCCCAGGATTTACTCGGGCATGCTGGGACTTGCAGACTGGCTGACCATCCTATGGCGCAGGGGCCGCTGGGAAATGTAGTCACTGACCTTGCCGGCCGCAGAGTCCCGCGCTCCCAGCGGTGACAGCTCCGGAGGTAGGCGGCGATGGCAGGGGTCTAGGAGCAGGTGTCGGGTGGGAGGGAGAGGGCAAGCTGACAGCTGGGACCCCTGCACTGTAGCCATGAGATTGGACATTTCCCCCACCCCCTGCTTGTGGCTGATGCAACGGGGCCTGCTGGGCAGGAAGAAGGGCAAGAAGCAACGGGGCACTTTTCCCTCTCCCAGGATAGAGGAGCAAAACTGGGTTCCTTCTCCAGGATGGGACCCTCCCTACCTGAGAGTAAGGAGATGTCCCCCCAGCTTATTCGGATACACCATTAACACCTCCCAGAGGATCAATACTGCTCCCCCGAGAAGGGAGGCAGAGTCTGCCCCAGGAGCAACGGAACAAAGTCCTGTCTGCGCAACGTGACCCGGCATCCCACTTTCAAGGAGTAGACTGGCCCCCACTAGGGACGGTGGATGCCCTCCCAGATAAAAGGCACGACAACGAATTGCAGACCTGGCCAGGGGCAAAGGGATGGGGCTCCTCTCTTGAAAAGCTTTAAAAGCCCATTCTAGAGAGTGGGAAGAGGAGGAGGACCAGGCCTCCCCTTCCCTTCTCCCTGCACAAAAGCCCTCCTTCCTGCCCCGCAGCCCTCTGAAGCAGCTGTCACTTCATCCCTCACTTGTAGACCAAAGGGGGATCCTATCTGTCCTGCCCAGGGAGAGTCTCAGCGGGGGCCAGCATGGACCAGTCGGTGGCTATCCAGGAGACTCTGGCTGAGGGGGAATATTGCATCATCATATCCTTCCTGGCTCTGAGCTCCTAGCTCTGGCCCCGTGGGAGGTCAAACAAGGGTGTCAAGGTGTCTGTCCACTCTCTTCCCTTTTTCTCTGAGCTGTCAGGGGAGAAGGAAGCCAATATTTACTAAGTACTCACTTGGTCCTGGGACTCCTTGTCAAGTGCCTTAAGTATGCAACTAGCCTCCCAAACCCCTATGAAGTTGGGGGTTATTATCCCCATTTTGCAGATGAAGAAGGCTCAGAGGAGAAGTGACTTGACCAAGGTCACACAGGGAGTCTGGGAGGCAGGAGAAGGGCAGGGAAGGTGGGGTGGGCTGGATGAGGAGAGGCCTGGTTTCGGGTTTCATTTTTCCTTGACTCTGAGCAGCAGGCGGTACAAGGTGTGTTGTGTGAAGGGGACAGCCGGCAGAGCCGCCTACTGGGGCTTGTTCGCTACCGCCTGGAGCACGGTGGCCAGGAACACGCGTGAGTGAGGGGCTTGGTCTCTGCCTGTCTAGGACTTGGGGTTAGTCTCCATTGGGGGTGGGGTTCAGTAGCTAAGCACCTCTTGCTTCAATCCAATCCCCAGTACCCCCCCCCCGCCAAAAAAAAGAGATTAAAGTAGGGTTGAAGATAGAGTTAAATGGTAGAGTGCTTGCCCACCATGGGTGATCCCCAGCACCTCGAAAAAAATAAATAAATAAAAAGATTGTGTCGGGCTGGGGCTGTAGCTCAGTAGTAGAGCGCTTGCCTTGCATGCCTGAGGCACTGGATTCAATCCTTAGCACCAAATAAAAATAAATAAAATAAAGATATTGTGTCCATCTACAACTAAAAATTTTTTAAAAAAACTGAAAAAAAAAAGAAAAAGAAAAGAAAAGATTATGGCACATACCTGTAATCCCAGCTACTTGGGAGGCTGAGGCAGGAATATTGGCAAATTCAAGGCCAGCCTGGGCAATTTAGTGAGACCCTGTCTCAAAATAAAAAATAAGAAGGTCTGGGATGTAACTCAGTGGTAGGGAGCCCCAACGTTCATTTGCCATTAATTAAAAAAAAAAAAAAAAATGGGAGTGGTCACAGGAGGCAGATGTGCCAAAGGGCAGCATCATGGGAAATGAGACTCTTTAGATGGAGGAGGATTTAAGAACCCGAGGAAGATGTATTAGGGAGGGAAAAATCAAATTTTGCAACTGCAAAGGCCTTTCAACACTTATCTTTGCCTTAGAACACAAGGGAACTTAAAATTTTCCTCACGCATCAGCGCCCTTTAGACAAGGTTGGGCGTTCAGGGTGGCTGTAGATGAGTCTGTACTTCAAAGGTCTGAAACACTGAGGCACTTAGAGGTTCTTTGGAAGCATTCCCCGGTCACATCCACTCAGTTACACTGGAGCAGAGGGTAAATGACACTCGTCAAAGACCTCATAGCTAGTAAGTGGACCTCAGGGCCTCAGAACTGGGTGGAAGGGGCCAGAGGTGGATTTTCTTATCCTCCATCCTAGTTTTAGAGATAGGAAACTGAGGTTGGGGAAGGGAGAGGGGGTGGCTGAGGTTGCACTGTGGCTGTCACATGCAGCGCTAGAAGGTACATTTTACTAACAGCATGGGCTCCCCAAAGTGAGACAAGTTCCACTTTGATGACCTCATCCATAAACTGCAGTTTCCACAGGCACCCTGAACAGAGCTGGCCTGAGTAGTGAGCCTGGGCACCACCAGAATTGCCCTAGGGACCCACAGACAGCATCAGCACCTAGGCTTCGAAGAGGAGCCTGAGGCATGGCCAGTGGGCCCTGTCCTCACTTCCGCTTCCTGCCCTCAGTCTCTTCCTGTATACGCACCGGAGGATGGCCATTACCGGGGATGATGTCTCCTTGGACCAGATAGTGCCAGTCTCACGAGATTTTACGCTGGAAGAAGGTGCCACAGAGGGCTGGGTGGTATGAATCCCTCTCCTCTAGGTGTCCCCTGAGTCATCTCTGCCCACATTGGGGATGGGTGGTGGGAATAAGGATGACATTGGGGCAAGGGTGCTCAGTTGCTAAAGACATTCTCGTTTCCTTCCTGCACAGTGTCCCCAGATGGTGAACTCTACATCCTTGGTGAGTGGTCCTCTCACTCTGGGTCCCAGTTGGGGAAGAGGGTACAGGATCTGCAGAGAGAGAGAGAGAGGAATGTGTGAAGTAAGAATACCCCTGATGTCCTTAACTGTGGCAAATAAGACCCTGCAGGGACTTCAGAGACTGAGTCTTCCCCTTCTATAAAGTGGGGAGGGTGTTAACCAATTGAGTCCCAAGCTTTCAATTCTTTATAGGACATAATGGGTTATTTTGGAAGTGAGAATACAGAGGGTTCTCTTACTGTAAGTAAATTTCCATGGGCTCATTTCCATCCTCACTCCCTTGCTTGCTGCCCTAGACTCCTCTGGGTCTCTCTCATCATCTTGAACACCCCATGTTCTCACAGTGGAGTTCCCTCTTCCTGAAAGCCCCACACCTCTTTACACTTCCTAGTCATCTTTCAGGGGTCAGGTCACACATTTCTTTTCCAAGGAAGCCTTTGATAAACACTTAAATTTCCTGCAAACTTTTTCTTTTTCTTGCCCTTGCCAGGCCCCTGTCACACATAGTGATTTGATGATTTGTACTGACTTACTTAATGATTGACTTCTTTGTTAGATGATGATGATGATGATGATGATGATAGTAATAGAGGCCAATATATAACCAAGGATTACCTTGTGTCAGATAACAAGCTGAAAGCTTTACATACATCACATTGTGCTTTCTTCACAACCACTCCATGAGATTATCACTGTTTTTATCCCCATTTTGTGGGCAAGGTAACTGAGGCCCAGAAAAATTAAATAATTTAGTAGGGGATGGAATCTGGATTCATACTTAGAATTCAGACCCTGGGGTCCACACTTGTAATTGCTCTGCTAGTTGCTTTGGTTCCTTCATTAGTTCAGCATGTTTTTGAATGCTCACCATGTGCCACTGGGTATTGGCCATATACCACAAACAAGGTGACTTCCAGACTTGCCCCCTGAAGAAGGGCCCGCATCTATGTTCCTCACCATGGTATTCCCAGTGCTAGCGCTGTGCCTGGCATTATCAGGAGGATCAACTGATGGTCAGTACCACCAGAGGATCTACCTGTACGTGCTCTTCATTGCACTGGGAGGGGTAGACACTACTAGCTCAGAGAATCTGTTTTTGCCAGCTCCATCCAGTACTGCACTGGTGAGCCTTACTAACTTCTCAGAGCCTACCTACCAATAAAGTGCAGAGGATGTGAATTTGGAACTGAGGATACAAATGGCTCTTTTACTTGCCAGCAGCAACCCTGAGTGAGTTGCTTAAGGCCCCAGAGGCTTTGGGGGAGCCTGGAATGATGATTCTCCGTCTGAGGAATGCTACCCTTAAGATCAATCCAAATATTCAGTTGCTGGCAGCTGAGGGCTCATTTTCTGCTTCCTTTGTGCAGGCTCAGATGTGACCATTCAGCTGGACACAGCAGAGTTCAGCCTTCTATTCCGACTACCCTTTGGCTCACACACCAGGATGTTCCTCCAGGAAGTCACCAAGGCCTGTGTAGGTAGGTAAGACCCCAGGCTCCCAGAGAGGTGTCGACTGGGGGTACTGACCTACCCACTCCAGTTGACTTTTCACCCTTTGGACTCACATTCAACAACTTCTGTGCCCTCTAAAAGCTGCTGGCATGGAGCTGCAGTGCCCCTAGGCCACCAGCCAACTATAGTTTGATTTTCTATTTAGGATTTCTGGCCCTCAGTATTAGCTGTAGCAGGGTCTCTCTGCACAGGGCTCCACAGGGTAGTTTGTAACTCTGATAATGAACCTCTTACAAGGTGGCAGGGCCAGCAACTTCTAGAGGCGCATCCATTTCCCTCTCTCCATCACCCAGCTAGAACCAAAGGAAGTCAGTTGTATGGGCTCTCATGCCCCCCTTGAACCTGGTCGTGTTCTCCCCTGCAGCTGAGAAAATGGTCTAGCTTTGATCTAGCAGTGAGAGGACAAAATTTGTTTAGATGTGAGATCAGCCAGGCAGGTAAAGGAGAATTTGTGTACAGAGCAGAGGACTAACTATAGAACATGCAAATTCAAGCCACCAGGTGCTGGGGTTTGGGCATGATTCCTGTCAAGCTAACATTTTGTCTCTTTGGGAATATGGGAGGGTGTGCCTTCTATGGCGGTTCCATTGTGGAGGGTGAAGCTCAGGGATTCCAACTCTTAGGTGTTCTAGGAAAGGGACTGGCTTTGGATGCAAACTGGCTTCTGGGGGAAAGAAAATAGAAACAACATTATGTAGCCTTGAAGGCCTGCTTAAGGAATTTAAAATTTATTCTATAAGCAGGGGAAAAATTTATCTCTAAATCTTAAAAACAATAAAGATCATCTACTTTATGATTATCAGTGGTGATTATAGAAAAGATAATAGTAGTTATGCAGGTTGAGCATCCCTAATGTGAAAATCAAAAATCTAAATGGTTCCAAACTCCAGAACTTTCTGAGTACCAATGTGATGCTGCAAGTAGAAAAATCCCAGACCACGAAACTTTGTTTTATGCCCACAATGATTAAAAATGTTGTATAAAATTACCTTTAGGTTATATGTATAAGGTGTATAAGGTCCCAAGCATTTCAGATCAGAGGTACTCAACTTGCACAACAAAGTGCACAGGCTTTGAATCTACACAGCCTCTTGAGTTTGAAATACATCTGTACCAGGTGAAGTGGTGCACACCTGTAATCCCAGCAACTCAGGAGGCAGAGGCAGGAAGATCACAAGTTTGAGGGGCCAGCCTGGGCAATTTAGTGAGTCTGATAAAAACAAAAGAAAAGAAAGGTGGGAAACTGGGAATGTAGCCCAGTGGTACAATGCTCTTGGGATTTTGTACTCCCCAGTACAAGAGAGAGAGAGAGAGAGAAGAAAGAATCCATCTGTGTGACTTTGGGTAAGTCATGTCATCTCTCTGAACCTTAGTTTTTGGTATCTTCTATATGTAATGAATATCTTTCTCATGGGGCGGTAGGAATTAAAAGTAACGTGTATGCAAATGTTTTTGAAACTGTAGAGGGTTTTCGTGCTCTCCATCAGAAGAACCAGATAAAGGCACATTGGCAGAGGAAAGACTTTTTATTCTTATGCTTGAGCACAAGGGAGGCAGCATATGGGGACGTAAATCCCAGGCTGACTCAAACAAACAAACAAAAGGACAGAAATGTGTAGCTTTATAGTGCTCCTATGGCAGTCAGGGATGAGATCTCTTGATGTCACTTTATGGTAGATGTGGAGTTCCAGCTCTCATCATTCTCTCAACATTCCTCCCTCTTCTGTGTCCCATGTCTCATTATCATCTTGGGTCTCTGCCTCCAGGTGTAATCATTTCTATGCTCATTAGCATAGTAATTAGAAAAGGTAATTGCAGGTTAGTTAGTGACTATTCTACACATGTGTTTGACCCTTACCATTGGGGGAAAAAAACCTGACACTATTTCAGAACAGGGCAACCTATTGTTCTGTCGTAGTGGAGCTGATCGATAACTCAATTAATTGTTTTGTTTTCCTTGGTCCTGGCTTCCTACTATGGACTGACTTTCCAACCTCCCATTTCCTAGTGTGCTACCTTAATTTCATAGCCTTGAAATCTGATCTACTTTTAAAGTCCCAGTTCTCTGGTATTTTTAACTTCACAAGATTGAGGGTTAACTTAGCTGTCTCAAAATTGCCCACCATATAGAAGGAGCTCAGCAAATGTTTATTCCTCGGTGCATAGATCATATCTAACATTCACTGTGGACTTGTCATGTGTGAAACACTATTCTAAGACCTTTTCACACAACATCTTATTTAACCCTCACCATGACTTTGTAAGGTAGGTATTATCAATGTCTCCACTTTACAGATGAGGAAACTGAGTCTCAGAGAGGATAAGTGCTTATCTGAGTACACATCTAGGAAACTGTCAGCCAGGATTAGGCAGTATTACCTAGCTGTACTCCAGAGCCTGAGCTGGAGCCCTTGAGCATCTTGCTGTCTTGCTTCCCTGGGTTGTGATTCCCTCTTCCTATAAATGGCTCAGGGAAGGTTCTGTGTAGGAAGTGGTATAAAAGCTGACACTAGAAGAGAGAACAAGATTCTTTTTCCCAGTTAAGCATACAAGGAGGGGAAAAGGCATGATTGTGAGAGGGGAAGCAGGTGGTTCAGAGGTACTGAGCTTGGAAGGGTATGGAGAGAACTGAGCAGAAGAGACTAACAGAGGGCAGCTCATGAAGAGATTTAAATAAGTAACAAAGAACCTGGACTCTGCCCTACAGCTTGTGTAGAGCTAGTAAAGAGTTTTAAGCTGCGGAGCAATAAGGCAAGATTTGCAAGTTAGAAAATTCCTCTGCTAAAAACAAGACAGAAAGAAAATTCCTCTGCGAACGAGTTTGGAAGGGGTGGGGTGGAGGGAGCCTGGAGCAGGGAAATCAATAGGAATGTATCACAGTGGTTCAGGCATAAAAATAAGGCTTGGACCAGGGTCCTGGGGATGAAACTGGGGAAGAATTGAGGGACTAGAGAGGCATTGAACGGAAGAAACGAAGGCACCATAGGGCTGTGAATTTGGGTTGTGTTGACAACTTTATCACAACTGATTGTGAGCCTGATGTAATGGGCACTTAATATTTGTTGAATGGATGAACACAGCTATCTCTTTTTAAAGTGTGTTGAGAAGATTAAGGAGTAATCTTAGCACGTGGTCACTATGAGGTCGGAGGCTGCCTGGGATCTCCGCCTTGAGTAGCACTTCTTTGTTTACATCTATTATCGCATCTCGACCTCGTACCCCTGCAGTGAACGAGCGAAACGGGCTTGGAGATTCTCCCGAGAATATAGTCATACAGAAGTGCAGCCTCTTCAAGCCTGTAGCTCAGTCTGCGCTCCTTGTTCCTTCCACAGGCTTGGACCCTGCGACCCGGGATCCTGAGTTCCAGTGGCTGTCCCGATACAGGTGTGCGCCACCACAGGAGGCTGGCTCACCGACACTGCGCGATTGGAACTCGGCCCCGGGCACCTGGCCCGCGTGCGGGACAATTGGCGGAGGCAGGTATCCGTCTCACAAGAAGCGATGGGGATTGGAGCAGGTCCTGCCTCAGGGGGCGGGCTCCGTTCTGTTTAGGGGCGGGGCGAAGGCGCAGACGAACTTTCGATTGGCGGAGGTGGCACGCGGGGGTGTAGCCGAATGGGGGCGGCACGCTCGGGGCGGGCGGCGATATGAAGAGCTTGAGGAAGCAGGCAGGGAAATGTCCGCCGCCGCCGGCTCTCGAGAGCGCGACTCTGCAGGTCGGGCGGGCGGTGGGAAGCTGGGCTGGGGACGGCGGCGGGTGGCCCTGCCCGGCCATGGGGTGGAAAGGTGCTGCGGGTTGGCGGGCGGGCGCATGGGGCGAGACCAAGGTCCCGGCCGTCCGGAGGTGGGGACACTGGGGCTGAAGTTCTGTGGGGATGTTATTCTCAGCCGGGCATGATGAGGGCAGGCCGGTGGGAAGGGTGTACCCAGGAATCCGGAGGCGGGGGGATTTTAATAAAGTTCATTTGACTCGATGTGTGACCTCGGGTCGCTCGCTGCCTCTCTTGGGGCCTCAGTTTCTCCAGCTGAGCTTGCTTTTCAGTCCTGACCTTCCGAGGGGCGAACGTGTTTGTGTGGGGTGTGTACTGCTGTTGACAGAGACTTCCTTTGGATGAAGTGGGGTGTGTATTAGGGCTGTCTTAGTTCCAGGCCCCTGCGGTAGATTGGGCTATGCACAGAGCTGAAGTTCACTGGAGTCCTGGTCCACCCTGCCACTGGGGGCCAGGATGAGGTTACAGGTGAAAGGGACTAGGTTTTTTCCACACAGCCTTTGGTGGATAATGGGTAGCACAAAAGGCTAATTGTTGAGCTTGAGGTTATCCTCTGGAGAGCTTAGAGGCTCAGAGCTGAAATTTGGGTCAGTCTTGTGCTTTGGGAGGACCTGTCTTTTTGTCCAGATCCAGAGTTTTCTGCAAGGGCTTGCTGATGTCCCCTCCCTCCCTCTCCCCCCCCCGCCCCCCCCCCCGGGTGTGGCCATGAGGCCCCAGTTTCATGTGAGCTTTGGCATAGCCACTAGTACCCATTTGTACCAGTTTTTTCAGTCATTTGCTAGGGATGAAGAGGCTGTCAAGTAGCAGTGTTAAGTGTGGGCCAGCACTCCATTTGCTCTTACAAGGCTTGGAAACTATGAGGGGAGGAGAGTGACATGTTGCACAAGAGTTTGTAAAATGAGAGGAAACTAGGCAAGCAGAGGACTTCCTCAATGCTTATGCTTTTCCTTCATTGCAGCCACCACAAGATGCGATTGAAGCACCTGATGGTGCTGATAGTTTGCACTTTCTTGGGCTTATCTTAGAGTTCACTTGAAGAGCCGGTCTTGAGACAGCTATTGCTTCAGTTTCCATGACATTCTGGGTTGTGGTACTGGGACAGGTGAGAGTGTAAGATTAAGAGCACATCCTCTCCTTGCCCTTCATAAGAGGCTGCCAGAATCCAGATAATCGGTAGACAACAAGCCCAATGGCAGGACAAAGAGGTGAGATTTGTCTTTTCAGCCCGCATGCCAGAGCCAGGCTGTTGTAGTGCTTCGTTCTTTCAGCAGAGGAATATCTTTGGTGAGACAGATCAGCTAGCACCCAAGCCTGTTATCTGCCCCTGAGAGAAATGTGCAAGGACGGCAGAATCTTTCATTTCCTTTCACAAAAGGGAAACTAGCCACATGCTGGAGAGGAATTATTATCAAGGTTTTGTTTTTACTTTTAGTTTAAAAGAATTTGTCCCCATCAAAACAACACAGTAAGTGAGATTCCACTAGTAATTGCTGATTTGCTCCTATTAAAATTGGTACAAATGGTACCAAACTCCCCTTTCTGTTCGGGTCATTTCTATTTCCCAGAGTTGCTGTGGCCTCAGCCGAGAGTTGCTGCTTCTACAACAGATAAGAGAAACCCTTTGGGCCAACTCTGGACGCTTAGTAGATCCAGGCCCCAAGGTAGTGGATTTGGTTCTTCTATGTGCATATGATTAAAATTCCCACTCCCAGTAGCCAACCCCAGAGAAAAGTTTTTTTGCAATGCTGTTTGTGGCACACAGCAGCAGTACAAGGCACCTCCCAGGAGCTGGCAGTCTGGCAGAGAGGGGGTCTGATAGTCTATGGAGATAAGAAAGCATAGGGCCAGCCTTGTGGGACAGTGATCCTTGTAGGGTGAGCCAAGGGCAAGAGCCCCTGGAAGGCCTAAATGTTTTGGGGCTAAGGTGAATCTGGTCTTCATTCCTCACCTTTGCCTTGATAGAGAAAGGAAAAATTCTCACTTTAGTGATTGTCTCAAAAATGTTCATTCCTTTCTTGGGTCTGTCTCTGTTGAATTCAGGAATATTAGGGGTAGAAATTGTAGTAGAAAAATAAAGTGAAGCTAGTTTCCACCTGGAATCCATGTCTTAGGTTGGGATGGGTATCTAGGAGCCAAGTTGTGATGTTGAAATGAGACACAGTGCTTCTTGTTGAGTGGGAACCTGTTCACCTGATTCTCTGTGGTCTCTTCAACTGCTAAGACCTTTCACTGGCTTTACACTGGTATCTGTTTTAGGCAGGAGCTTTTCTGCTTCTTGGTTTATTTTATTGCTCTTAACTTTTATAGCCTTTTCTTTCTTTAAACAGAATGGGGTCTGACTTGGGGAAAATGTCTCATTTTTTTAATATTTATTTTTTAGTTGGACACAATATCTTCTTTTATCTATTTTTTTTTTTAACGTGGTGCTGAGGATCGAACCCAGGGCCTCGCATGTGCTAGGCAAGCGTTCCACCACTGAGCCACAGCCCCAGCCCCTCATTATTGTTATCTAACAACTGAAAATCCATTTATCTGGTTGAAAACCCAATGGGACATCCTTTATAGGGCTCAGTACTTATCAAGTTGTTGTGTAAAAAGCTCACTTGCATTTCATCGTGGGTCCATGCAAAGACCTGCAGTTGTGTTCTGGAGAATTCTGAGCTCTACACTGGAAAGGAAACAGATACTTGGAAGTCCCGTGGGGGCTGTTCAGGGCTAATTTATCAAAGTGGTAGGAGCAAACAAATGTTGGTATTTTGGATTTTTTTTCCATAGTTGATTCAAAGTGAGCTAGCTTTATAGTAATTCAAATTTAGAATGAAATGTGTTATAAGTGTTTTTTTCCCCGGACCCAGGAAACAAAGCTTTAAAGTCTGGCCTGTGAAAGGAAATGAATGCTATTTATATCTTGGGGTAACATAAAGGGTAACCTAGATTACTAGAGCAGGAGCCAGAGAGAATGTTAGAAAAATAGCCTGTGGGTTGATTTTCTTTCGTCTTGCTCTGTCTGTATTAATAAGTAAAACCTGTGTGACCATCAGATCCTTTTAGCATGAAGAAAATGAATTTGCTTTTGTTTCTCTTAGAGGTAGGAATATTACATACATATCATTTCCACTTTTGTAGTAAGCTCTGCAGACTTTCTAAGCAAATTAATTTGAGGCACATGTTTCTTTAAACTAAACAGAAGTGGGAGGGTAGTGGCACACACCTGTAATCCCAGGAGCCTGAGGCAGGAGGATCACAAGTTCAAAGCCAGCCTGGGCAATTTAGCAAGGCCTTAAGCAACTAGTGAGTTCCTGTCTCACAAAGGGCTCACAAAGGGCACGGTGGCGCATGCCTGTAATCCCACTGGCTTGGGAGGTGGAGGCAGGAGGATTGGGAGTTCAAAGGCAGCTCTGCAACTCAGTGAGACCCTGTCTCTAAATAAAATACAAAATAGGACTAGGGATGTGACTCAGTGGTCAAGTGCCCTTGAGTTCAATCCCCAGTTACCCCCGCCCTGCAAAAAATAAAAATAAAAAAGGCTGGGGATGTGGCACAGTGTTTAGGTGCCCTAGGATTCAATCTCTGGTACCAATAAATAAATAAATAAATGAAATAAAACAGAACTGTACCAATTTTTCTTCCTCCTTTTATTCTCTGTTTTCCTTCTTTGTCCCATACGAACATATGCTTATTTCTAGTACAGGAGAATCCCCTAAAGACTTTTTTCCCTTGTGAAAACAGTTTGATTTGGAATTCTACAGTGGTTTTTTATAACAAGAGAGGTGACCCACAAATATTTATTTAGGAGCAGAGCTTTTAATGGAAGAATCCTTAGGGATGGGTAGTTTAGGAAGAGGAGGTGTCAATATCTATTACAGGAAAGGCAGTGTTGGGCATAGATGCTGGCTGACCTACATTTTTGTTTGTTTGTTTTGGTTGGTGGTTTGATTGTTTTTTGTTTTTTTCTTAAAATATACTGTAACAACAGCCAAAAGGAAAAAAAAAGTCAATGTAAAAAATATAACTGTAGCAAATTTGTAGTATTTACTGATGATCCATATATGAGCTGAAGCTAGCAAATATGAATCAGAAGAGACTTTCATTCTTGAAATAGTGATGATAAGGATTTAAACAAAGTGTATGTCTAAGTAGCCTGGCTGTTTTTGTCTTTTCACTGTTGCTCCTGGGTAAAATATTAGATATGTTTTGATTTCTCTCTCTCTCTCTCTCTCTCTCTCTTTATATCTTTATTTTTTTTAAATATTTTTTAAGTTTTGTTTTTTAGTTATATATGGACACGATATCTTTATTTTGTTTATTTTTATTTTTTTATGTGGTGCTGAGGATCGAACCCAGGGCCTCGTACATGCTAGGCAAGCCCTCTACCGCTGAGCCACAACGCCAGCCCTTGATTGTTCTCTCTTAACATCTATAAAATTGGAGTAAAAGTTTGCCTTCTGGAAGGTCACACAATACTTGTAGCAAAGCTAGATAACTTAAGGGTGCTTTTATGTGAGCAACACACTTAGACATTGCAAATGCCCAGTCCCAAGAGTTTTGAACCTGGCTGCCCTCTTCTGGGTCTATCCCTTGGTGGTTTCTTTCCAGAAGAATTGTATTTGTTATCTTTTTTACTCCTTCCCTCACTCCAGTTTCTTTTCTCTTAATGCAGTCACTAAAAACCTCAGTTATTCTTACTTTTCTCTATCCTTTTATGCCTAATAAGCAAAATTTGTCCATTCTTTTTCTTCAATACTGCTCCTATGTGCCCACATTTCAAAATCCCCCTAGTTCATGTTAGTTCATACTAACATGAACAATTGCATTGGCTGAATGCAATCAACAATTGAATTACCTGAACAATTTACCTGAACAATTGCATTGGCTCTCTCTCTTTTTTTTTTAGTTATCGGCGGACACAACATCTTTGTTTGTATGTGGTGCTGAGGATCGAACCCGGGCCGCACGCATGCCAGGCGAGCGCGCTACCGCTTGAGCCACATCCCCGGCCCTGCATTGGCTCTCTTACAAGTCTTCCCGACCTTAAGTTTCTCTCTTATCTCCTTAGAACATGCTTTTTATCACATCTCACTATGTGATGTGAGTTTACATGTTCTACCACTCCCTGTTGCCTACAGAATAAAGTTCAGATTCCTTGGTGTGACGTTCAAGTCCTGCACAGCCTGGCCTCAGCCCACCTCTCTAGTCTTGTCTGCCACAACTCAAGTGCATTTCCTCTTACTTCAAACTTGACTGCTTATTATTTCTGGATGGAGCTCTGTACTTTTTCATGTCTTCGTTAACTTCTCATTCAGCTGTTTTTAAAAGCTTGAATTTTGCTGCTCTTAGCATTTTGTATCCCCTCTTTCCCAAGTGCCAGCCTTCTATTCAGGAGTCTCTGAGAGGAGGATTACAAGTTTGAGGCCAGTTTAGGCAACTTAGCAAGACCCAGTCTCCTAAAATAAAAAGGTCTGGAGATGTAGCTCAATGGTAGAGCACCTCTGGGCTCAATCCTGCAAAAACAAAAGCAAAGCCAGCTCAATGTCTTATATATAAGTAGGTGCTGCAAAAATGTGTGTCTTGGCCTATGGCTATAGCTCAGTAGTAAAGCACTTTCCTAGCATATGCAAAGCCCCGGATTTGAGCCCCCAACACAGGGGGGCGGTGTTGGGGGAGGAATGTCTGTCTTTAGTTGAACTGTAGAGACCAAAACAGTTTGTTTCCTGAACAACTCTTGCCCCTTTCCTCTTTGAGAATGCTCTGCACTCCCTCCCCCTCCCGTCTTGGTTTGCTCTTGCCCACTTCTCTTTCAGCTTTATCACCAGACCACAGGCAGTTCACAGAAGGCCCACTGAAGGGAGAACCTGGAGGAAAGAGTCAAGTTATTTCTCCAATATCCTCTCGCCTCTGACTTGTACTGCAAAGTAATTACTCTGGGGCTGGGGATATATCTCAGTTAGTATAGTGCTTGCCTTGCATGCATAAGGCCCTGGGTTCAATCCCCAACACCACCAAAAAAAAAAAAAAAAAAAAAAGTATTTACTCTGTAATCTTCCTCCTTGAAAGCTAAACTGGTCATATTTGTAGATTGGATCTTGAGTCCAGGGTTTATCTTGAGTATAGGGTACAAGATGTGGGTTTTTTGTTTTTTTGGGTTTTTTTTGGTAGTTGTAGATGAACAGAATGCCTTTGTTTTATTTGTTTATTTTTATGTGGTGCTAAGAATTGAACCCAGTGCCTCACATGTGATATGCAAACGCTCTGCCACTGAGTCCTAGCCCCACAAGATGGGTTTTTAAGAGATGTCTGTGCCCATTACAAATGCTAAAA
The DNA here is from genome assembly GCF_021218885.2 of Marmota monax. Classification (NCBI taxonomy): domain Eukaryota; kingdom Metazoa; phylum Chordata; class Mammalia; order Rodentia; family Sciuridae; genus Marmota; species Marmota monax. The sequence continues at coordinate 11,608,856 of NW_026694432.1, forward strand.
TCTGTGGTACTTTGTTTTTTGCCATGAAGATACTGGGAAATGTAAAAAGAAAACTCAGCATAGTTATTTGATTTTTAAGAAAATTACAGAATATCCATAAGGCCCTGGGTTTTGTTCCCAGGACCAGAATCAAACAAACAAAAAAGAATGACACAGCTGGTGCAATGGCACTCGCCTGTAATCCCAGTAGCTCAGGAGGCTGAGGCAGGAGGATCAAGAGTTCAAAGCCAGGGCTGGAGTTGTGGCTCAGTGGTAGAGTGTTTTCCTAGCATGCACGAGGCACTGGGTTCGATCCTCGGCACCACATAAGTGTAAAATAAAGATATTGTATCCACCTAAAACTAAAAAAATAAATATTAAAAAAAAAAAAAAAGTTCAAAGCCAGCCTCAGCAAAAGAGAGACGCTGAGCAACTCAGTGAGACCCTGTTTCTAAATAAAATACAAAATAGGGCTGGGGATGTGGCTCAGTAATCAAATGAGTTCAAATCCAGTACCAAAAAAAGAAAAAAGGATGACAGAACTATTTAGATTAGTGGCTAGACTGAAGTGACAAAAATGGATTCTTTCCATTCTTTTTAAGGCCAGGTGCCCTGTGTTATGAACTGCACTCAAGAGCTCCCTGCCTTGTGTACTAAGTACTATGTAAACACTTAGCTTCCCTTTGCTATATGAGTAAAATTCAAACTCCACATAGCATTCAGTCTTGCAGTTTGTCCCTGAATTTATTGTTATTATCACTAGTAGTTTCATTAGCAGTTGCAGTTTGTTAAGTACTTACTATGGGTCTGTTGGCCTTATACTGTGCCATAAAGTTCCACAAGAGAATCTTCGTTTTTCATTTTGGGAGATTGAGGCTCTGAGAGGGTAGGTAACATGCCAGTGATCATTCAACCTGGTTGGTGACAGAGCTGAAAACAGAACTCAGGTCATTTGTTTGAATGTAATACTCGAGTCCTAACCCCTGTAACCCCTAGATGACTCCAAGTGCCTCTCAGCGTAACTTTTCACTCTTATTTATCTTACTTGTTGTTACTTCTGTCTGAACATTTTGCTTGATGCTTTTGCTGAAGTTATTTCCTCTGCTTTCTGAGCCCTTGTATTCTCTGAGGAGTCGTAAGTTTTTTATTTGAGAGCACAGACTCTCCTCTCTGATGCCCTGGGTTTGAATGCTGGCTGTGCCTTTCCCTATTTACTCTGTGTATTTGGGCAAGTAGTTTAACCTCTCTGTGTTTTTTTCTTGGTCTGAAATGTGGCACCTACCTCATAGAGTAATTGTGAAGAGAAAAGACACCACAGTGATGAAAGCAGTGTTCTATATATAGTGAGACTTAAGTGTTTGCCATTAATATTGTTCATGATAAGTATTTTTTCTTGTCATCAACACAGCCCAACTTAGATTCCGAGTAGTTGGATATGTATCTGTTACCTCCCTGTGGATTGAGTGGGTCTCTTGCTGATGTGTGTTGCCCTCTTAAATTGAAAGAATCCATGGGATGCCCCCCTGTGGCTTGGAGATGGCGTAGTGTCACTGGCAAGCATTGGATTAACCCACTTAACCTTGCTGGTATTTTAGAACACATCATTTGTGGTGTTTTGCTCATATGGTTTTGCAGGTTCTTCTAGTTGCTGGAAATGGAATGCAAAGGCTGGTGCCTGAGAGGATAGGAGGGGCACCTCCTCCTGGACCTGACCAGTAGATGCTTAGGAAGGGAAGAATATGATCTCCACCCTGCATTGATACCCGCACATCCACACATCCTGCAGAGACCACTGTGGAGCTTCTGCTTTGTTTTCTTTCTAGCTTAGTACTTATCCCTCAGAGTTTTCAATTTTATTGATGATGTTTGTGCTCATAGTTGTAAAAGGGGAGGTTGTAGGGCCTTGGAATCAAAACAGATCTGAGTTTTAATGTCAGCTGTGCCATTTACTGATTCTGTGTCCTTGGGCATGTCTGCCATAGGCCTCAGTACCCTTATTTGTAAAATGAGAACAATAATCATGAACAGTGCATGGAGCATGAGGCATAGAACCTAGCTCTGAAAGGTGCTTGATAAATGTCAGTTATTGTTATTAAAGCAGCAGAGGATTAGGAGTGATGAAGAAAGAAAAGAACAAATAGTTCCTGATTATCTGCTGTTACCAGGCATGGTACTAGGCTCCTGACCCATAGAGATTGTATTTTATACTTTCGGCTTGTCTGAAGTGTGGCAGTGTCCTCTCCATTTTATAAAAGAGGAAACAAGTCATTTGCTTGAGGTTTCACATAAGGTAATGAATGGTACCACTAAGATAGCCTGCTGTGTTTTATTCCAAAGCCTAAGGCTTTTCTAGAACACTCTAATGCCTCTTAAAATGTTGAACAAGATACACGGACAAGAAAGCCCTCAGAATAAAGCAAGGCCTCCAGAGGACAGGTGCAGGTTAGTGGGGCTTCATGAAGGAACTGAGGCCGTGCTTTAAAGGGAAGTTGGCCAGAAAGAAGGCGTACCTAGGGAGGCGAGAGAGGTTGTGTGTGCGTGGGGAACCTGTCTTTTTAGATCGGGCTGTCTGGGTGGTGGAGTCAAGCCAATATGAGGCTCTTTGCCTCATACGCTAGTTGAACCAGTTTGGACCTTAACCTCTAAGCAGTGATGTAACCTGGGACATTTTAGAGCAGAGAGAGATTAAATCAGAGTAGATGTGGCCGAGTCCAGAGAGGCATTGTGTAAGGAGTGGGAGGATCTCTCCTACTCGGGAGGCTCTTGAGGCAACAAACAAGGAGGTGATGGCCTGGAGGACAACAGCTGTGAGAAAGAAGAGACCCTTGGCTGACTCTTTCTGGCTGCCTAAGAAGAGGGGTGAGTGGATGGCAGGATTACAAGCCTACCACAGGAGAAGGACAGTCCTGATGACAGAAGGGAGGGCTCCCGGAACAGGCCTAGACATCTGATTACATTTTTACCCAGGATCCACCCGTGTGCAGAAGACATTGTAGAAAAGCCCAGTAACAGTTGTTATGGTCTGGCATGAAACGCCCCCAATGGCTCCAGTGTTGAGGGCTTGGTCCCTGGTGTGGCAATGTTCAGAGGTGGGCTTTGGGGAGGTGATTGAATCATGAGGGCTATGAACTTACCAGTGGGTTAATCCACTGAGAGAGTCATGATTCGAGTGGACTAGTGGGAGGTGACAGAAACTGCAGGAGGTGGAACCTAGTGGGGAAGTAGGTCCTTGGGGATGTGCTCTTGGGAACTGTAAAACTTGACAATTTAGCAAGACCCTCTCTTTTGGAGGGAGTATCAGGATTGAACTCGGGGGCACTGGACCACTGAGCCACATCCCTATCCCTCTTTTTTGATTTTATTTAGAGCCAGGGTCTCCCTGAGTTGCTTTAGCTCCTTGCTTTTGCTGAGGCTGACTTTGAACTTGCAATCCTCCTGCCTCAGCCTCCTAAGCCACAGGGATTACAGGCATGTGCCAGCCTGGCTACAAAACCCTATCTTAAAATAAAAAATAAAAAAGACTGGAGTCATGACTTAGTGGTAGAGATTCAATCCCCAGTACCTCAAAAAAGAAAAAGAAGTGGGATATTTTTATTTTTGTTTGAGTTTGGTTTATTTCTTTTTTTTTTAATTTTAATATTTATTTTTTAGTTTTCGGCGGACACAACATCTTTGTTTGTATGTGGTGCTGGGGATCGAATCTGGGCCGCATGCATGCCAGGCGAGCACGCTACCGCTTGAGCCACATCCCCAGCCCCGAGTTTGGTTTATTTCTTTGCATCAAAAAGCCTAGAGTCAAGGCCGGGTATGGTGGCCATTCCTGTAATCCCAGCGGTTCAGGAGGTTGAGACAGGAGGATGGTGAGTTCAAAGCCTCAGCAATGGCATGGTGCTTAGCAACTCAGTGAGATCCTTTCTCTAAATAAAATACAAAATAGGGCTGGGAACGTGGCTCAGTGGTTGAGTGCCTGAGTTCTATCCCCAGTACCAAAAAAAAAAAAAAATCATAGAGTCCCACATCACTGATAGGGCTGGCCTTAAGACATTGAATTTGTGGGGCTGGGATTGTGGCTCAGCGGTAGAACGCTTGCCTAGCACATGCGAGGCCCTGGGTTCGATCCTCAGCACCACATAAAAATAAATAAACAAAATAAAGGTATTGTGTACAACTAAAAAAATAAATATTAAAAAAAAAAAAGACATTGAATTTGAGGTCTTGCCTTTTTGTTTTGTGGGTCTGGAACTTGCACAGGTCTGATTCGGCTTCTAGAGCTCCTTTTGCCATGGAGTGAGGGATAGCCTCAAGTTAAAGCTAACCCTGGGAAAAGAAGACAGCAACTATAGGAGACATCTTTGTTCTGATAAGGAAACAGAGACTTGGAGAAGTTAGACAATTTGCCCCAAGTCCCACAGCTAGTAAAAGTCAGGACCAAAATAGAACCTAAGTCTGATTCCAAATCCTAGCACTGAGAAATGACCACCATTAAGGCTTTGGTGGATACCCATCCAGACTTTCTAGTGTTTATGTCTCATAGCTTCTTTTACTGTAACAAAGTATCTGATGCTGCATGGAGTCAAGAAAGGTTTACTTAGCTCCCAGTTTTAGAGAGTAAAAGCCCAAGAACAAGCTGCCCCATCTGTTCGGCCTCTGGTGAGCGCCTTGTGGTGAATGGCATCACAGTGGTGGCAGTGCCTGAGAGAGAGCACACCATGAAACAGGAAGCCAAAGGATTTGAGCCAGGCTTGTTCTTTCTAAAAGCCTCCCCGCCCTGATTTTTTTTTTTTCTTTTTTGGAATGGGAATTGAACCCAGGAGTACTTTACCACTGAGCTACATCCCCCGCCCTTTTTATTTTTGAGACAGGGTCTTGCCGAGTTGCTGAGGCTGACCTCCTGCTTCAGCCTCCTGAGTTGTTGGGTTTATAGGTATGCACCACTCACTGTGCTTGAATTATAACAATTCACTTTTGAAGAACCCCTAATAGTTCAAAATACCACTCCCATTTACCAAATTACCTTCCCATAGACCCCACCTCTGAAATGATCCACCACCATTCAACATTGCCACACTGAGGATTAAGCTTCTAGTGAACCTTTGGGGGCAAGCCACATCCCAGCTGTGGCAATATGTGTCTCTATAACACATATGTGTGGTTATAAATGTGATATGTATGTACATTGACTTATGCAGCACCCCTTTCTGATGGGTTTGGATACATAAGGGCATACTCACAGCTGCCACCCTCAGTGCCTTATTGGCAGTTCTGAGATCCTGAAAGCTCTGAAGGCTGAAAATAATTTTCTGGTAAGTTTGGACCAAGCTTAATTTGGGCTCAGTTTGGCAGTAACAATTGCTTTTACTGATATGCGACTATTTATAGGCTTTATTTATCCCACTAAGTGTCATTATTCATGAGTTATACTATGCCACATACTCTGCTGGGGTTATTGTAGTATATGGTACAGGTAGTGTATTATCTTTCTAAAACCCCCAAATTCATTTCAAAATGCATTTGGCTCAGAGGGTTTCAGATAAGGGATTATAGGGCTCTCTCAGGATACACTGCTGCTCAGGCTGAGGAGGAAGCCTCAGGAGCCAACACTGTCTATTAGGAAGGCATGCAAGAGGAGTTTTGAGTCCCTAAGATGTGTGGTGCAAAGTGCAGAAGTTGCAAGACAATTCCAACATTCTGTACTTTTTTCACATTGAGATGAAGCTGGAGGGTTTTTCCCCCCATATTTTTTAATTAGTGCATTATAGTTGTACACAATGGTGGGATTTATTGTTACCCGTTTGTATATGCACACAACATAGCAGTCTATTTTGGTCATACTGATCCCCAGTAAATCCCCTTCCTTCCTTAGTTCCCCCCGCTTGTCCCTTTCCTCTACTCTGCTGATCTCCCTTCCATCTTCATGAGATGCTCCCACCTTTCTTTTACTGTGTTCTTTCAAGCTGGAGTTGTTACTACGGTTGACTTACTAGGTAGTTTCCTACTGGGAAATGCCATTAGTTGTAGGCATGAAAGGTGGTCATGGGGGAGGCACCCAGAAATCACCACTGAGAAATGACCTGAACATAAGAAGAATTGAGTCCATTTGTTAAGTATGCATTTCCTGACTGCCTAGTAGGGGCCCTGTATTATGGCAAGGCAGAAGCCACTGAGAGGTAAGACAAAACCAGATAAGCCCAGTTATGATTCCATTATGAAGAATGCCTGGACACTTTGTGAGGATGTGAGAAGAGGGCTAGAGACAGCTTTCTGAAGATGGCTCCTGAGCTGAGTCTTGAAGTTGAAGAATGAGTTTGTAGTCCACCATGTGATGGAGGTTAGGATACACTCAGGATCAAGTTTGCAAAGTGTAAAATAAATACTTGATAATAGTAGGAAAAAAATATACCCAGGATCAGGGATAGTATGAGGAGGCATCATCTGGAAAGGTAAATTGGTGTGACTGGATTGAGGAGTGGGGAGGACAGGCTGGAGTGGGGGTGGGATGGGCTAAGAGGTACTCTGCAGCTGATTATAAAGGACCTTGTGTGTAACTCAGAGATTAGTTTTAATCCAAAAGTCTTATTATTATTGAGGGATTTTACACACAATAATGAGCTGCTGAGATTGTGTTTTCCACGTGGTGGCAGGCTGGTTTGGAGAGGTGAAGATGGAGGTAAAGAAATCATTTTGGGCTTTGCAGAAATATTGAAGGCCTGAACTAAGGCATGTTGGTGGGGACAGGGACAAGTGTCAGGTTTAAAGGTGTTTATCAGAGGAAATTCATAGACTTGATAACTGAGTGTGAAAATAAAGAAAAGATCCCAGAAGTGACCTATTAAATTGGCTGACAATGGATTGGGGGTCTGAGGTGGGGAAAAAGGGCAGAGTGAGAGTCGGGGAGCAAGAGAGGAGACAGGACAGGAAGTTGTGGCCAGAGAGGGAATCCTGGTATTTTCTAATGGTAAATTTGGTAAGGAGCTGCTGACAATCAGCTTCTGTGCCATATTCTGGGGAAAAGAAGTTCTGAGAAGACTGTCCTGTGGCTGGAAATTCCCCAAATCCTGCCTTAAAGTTTCCATCTGTGGAGTCATGAATGAAGATGTCCAGCCTTGCTGGACTGAGTCCAGGGAGAGATCCCATGTGAGAGCATTGGCAAGATGTAGGTCTGCAGGGCGGTTTCCCCACCAGTGTGCTTCCTACCCATGGACATAAGCCAAATCCACAGGGGCAGACCATTTGTCCCCAGGAGATGTCATTTCAGCCTGGCAGTTAGGAAGTATCCAAAGAAAGAAAATCCTGAGGATGTAATTAGAAAGCACTGACATTCCTGTGAAAAGTGCAGGTGCCTTTGCATGTTATAAAGCCCCAGGAACTGTTAATGTTGAAGTCCCTATTTTATAGATGAAGAAACTAAGACCCAAAGAGAGGAAGTGACTTCTCAAGTCACACAGGAAGGTAATGGTCAAGTGGGACTTTGACTGTAATTGATTCCTTCATGTCTGTAATACATTGAATGTCTGTTGCGCCCCAGTCCCTGGATGCATCTCAGGGAAATAGCACGAAGGCAGTCTTGCCTCATAGGGTGTAACTTTTAGTGAGGATGGATTCCAATAATAAATAAATAAAATTTTATTATAAATGTGATGTAATATCAAAGGGTAGTGGTTATTTTATTTTTATAGTGCTGGGGATTGAACCCCGAGCCTCATGCTAGGCAGTGCTCTACCACTGAGCTCCACCCCGAGCCCTTCAAATGGTACTAATTCTAAGAGGAAAAACATTTTAAAAGCTGGGCTGTCATTCCCAAACTGTGCGTTAAAGCACACAGAGCTGAGGCTCTGCAGTGACACTCACAGGGACATTGTGGGAGATTTAAAACTTTTCAGGGTAAACAGGAACCACTGGCTCACAGTTTCATCAGTGGAGAGTGCTGTATTCCTTTTTGAGATCATATTTTTAGAAACTTGGGTTTTGGTGGCTGCTGTGATTTAATGCACATCCCTGTCCAAAATGCTTGAGACTGAAAATGTTTCAGTTAATGGATTTGTTTTCCAGATTGTGGAGATATAGCTCAAGGATAAAACATGAAATTCACTGTGTTTCATATATATCTTATGCACATAGCCAGGAGGTAATTTTGTGCAATATCTTTAATAATGTGACCACTGAGTCACATTCCCTAAAATATTTTATATTTTATTTAGAGGCAGGGTCTCACTGAGTTGCATGAAACTAAGTTTGGTGGTGTAGAATTTTCTACTGTGGCATCATGGTGGTACTCAAAAAGTTTTGGATTTTGGACATTTTGGATTAGATATGTTCAACCTATACTGTGCTTAAACCATGTGAAATATTTTATATGTGATGTCCACCTGATTCCAAGGTTTGAGAAGTTGTGTAGTATAACAGGCATACATTGGTGAGTAATTGTGATTAATTTTTGTTAGTGTTTTGTTTTGGTGGTGCTAGGGATGGAACCCAGGACCTCAGAGATTCTGGACAAGTGCTCTGAGCTGTATCCCCAGCCCAGTAATTGTGCTTAAGATGGAATGGAAGCTGGGTGTGGTGGTGCACACCTTTAATCCCACCAGCAACTGAGGAGGTTGAGGCAGGAGAATCAAAAGTTCAAGGTCAACTTCAACAATTTAGTGAGACCCTCAGCAATTTAGGAAGGCTCTGTCTCAAAAATAAAAAGGAATGAGATGTAGCTCAAGGATAAAACACCCCGGATTCAGTCCTCAGTACGAACCAACAAACAAAAAACAAAACTGCTACTAAGTTGTGAGGACTTACATACATATTAATTTATTTGGCACTAACTACTTAAAACTGTTAGATATTTCTAGTGGCTTCAAGGTGTCTTGAAAAAATGATTGAGAAGGAGGGTGCTGTGGACTGAGAAAATTTAGGAGCCTCTGAATTAAGGGCAAGGAGTGGTGTGAGGTGGCAGGGACTCAGGTAGTGTCAGAGTAAGTGTTAGACCTTTGTAATGAAAGGGAGTGATGGATGGGGTCCAGAGGAAGCACATTTCAGACAGAGGGACCAGTAATAGCAAAGGTCCTGAGTCAGTAATGAGCTTGGTATGCCCCAGGAACAGCCAAAAATGAAGTGTGGCAGGGTCTCAGTGAGTGAGGTTGGAGAGGCCTAGTCTTATAAAACTCTGATGAGGGGGTTGGATTTTATTCTCAAAGTGATGGGAAGCTACTTGAAGTTCCTTCTGATATAGTGATGTGATTTTTTTTTCAAAGTTTATTCCGTCTGCTGTTTGGGAAACTGACTCTTGGGTGTACACATAGTAGCACACAAGACAGTTAGGAAGCTGCTGTTGTAGTCTCAGTGAGAATTTTGTGTGTGTGTGTGTGTGTATTTTTTTTTTTTTTTGAAGGGGGTACTGGGGATTGAACTCAAGGCACTCGACCACTGAGTCACATTCCCTAAAATATTTTGTATTTTATTTAGAGTCAGGGTCTCACTGAGTTGCTTAGTGCCTTGTAGTTGCTGAGTCTGGGTTTGAACTCACAATCCTCCTGTCTCAGCCTCCAGAGCCGCAGGGATTACAGGTGTGCATCACCGCGCCTGGCAACTTCTGGGTATATTTTTAAAAGTAGAACTTGCCAGAGTTGCTAATGAATTAGTTGTAGATGTGAGAAGGAAAAAGTCACTGGTGGATCCTGGATTTTTAGTCTGTTGAATGACTTGACATTTAACTGAGGTGAAGAAAGCAGAGCAGGGAGGTGGGGCATAAGAACCTGGAAGGTCTGTGATGGAGTGATTGGCATATTGGTGGTTTTTAAAACCTTGAGGCTGTGAGATCTTTAGATGAGGAAAAGTTAGAGAGGAAGTCTGAGTCTGAAGCCTTGCCTGGGGTCTCCCTGGGGGCATGGGGGCAGGGTGTGGAGAAAGAAATGAGCCTTCCTGGACTAAAGAAAGTGTTCATGGAAGGAGGAAGTGATCATCCATCAAGTACTGCAAAGAGGTGGAAGTAGACTGGGCTGAAGACTGAGAACTGACATTGGGATTTGGCAACATGAAAGTTATGGGCATCTTGACACAAGCAGTTGCAGTGGAGACAGGGCCAGTCGCAGGGGTTGAGAAGAGGCTGGGATGTGAAATCCAGAATCTGTTCCCATTCCGTTGGATTTTACCTAATGTACTTTTACGCTCCAGGGTCCCATCTAGGTCACCACATTAGATTTAGTTGTCCTGTCTCCTTAGGCTCTTGGCTGAGATGTCCCTTGTTTTTCACAACCTTGACAGTTCTGAGGGTACTGGTCAAGACCCCCCGTTTGGATTCATCTGATGTTTTTCTCATTAGACTATGGGAGCACCTCAGAGGTGAGGTTTCATTCTTATCGTGCTACATCAAAGGTGCACACTAACATGACCTATGCTGTTTGATATGAAACTTGGCCACATGGCCCAGGAAGTTTTTGTTAGGTTTCTCCACCATAAAGCTTTCATTTTTCCCATGTCCATACTGTACTCTTTGGAAGGAAGTCACTGTATGCAGCCCATGCTTGAAGAGTGGGAAGTCCTGCTCTGCCTCCTTGGAGATGGAGCTGTCTCTATAAGTTATTTGGAATTCTTCATGGAAGATTTGTCTCTTCTCTCCCATGTATTTTTTTATTCAGTTTTGTATCAACATGGACCGATGAACACTTATTTTATACATTGAGTTATAATCCAGCGCTACTTTGTTTTATTGCTCAGTTGTTCCCACTTTGGCCGTTGGGAGCTCTTTCACTTTCTCAGTTGGCTGCTGTGTCCCTTTAACTATCCTCATTATTGTGGCTGGGTTGGTTTTTATTTTTATTTTAACCCCCAGCACTTTCTTGATTTCTGGCACTACAAGATGTTTAGGGCTCATTTTGTACATTTTCTGTTCCAGTCCTAAAATAGTCATCCTTCCCAGGAGCTCTGGTTCCTTTTATTGGAGAACAATATGAGAAATCAAGGTCTGAAGTCAGGCACAGGGCACCCGCCTGTAATCCCAGTGACTCAGGAGGCTTAGGCAGGAGGATTGTTAAGTTTAAGGCCAACCTCAGCAATTTAGCAAGATCCTGTCTTAAAGAGGGTTGGGGTTGTGGCTTAGTGATTAGGTGTCCCTAGGTTCAATCCCCAGTACAAAAGCAAAAACCCAACAAAGAAAGAAACCAAGATCTGAGCATTAGAGTGTGCTCATTGTTGTGTTCTTGGTTCTAGGTCCTCTCAACTGACAGAGCAAGGAAATATGTGTATATATTCTTATTATGTATATATATACACATCTATAAATATTTCTACATGTAACTCTATATTAGGCTGAATATGAATGCATAAGATGTCTTCAACTCTAATTCCTTGCTACATGGATTATTCTAGCTTCTTCCCTTTGCTTTATCTGCAACCTCCCACTCCAACAGTGGGAAACCCGTCTCCCACCACTCACCATCAATTCATGCTATTGTTTAAACCAGTGTACATGTGTAGTGGGTTCAGAATTGTTAATCCATACCCTCATGGGACAGTGCTGTCAACGAGAGCACAGTGCGTACATACAGTTCCATTTGCTGTTAGTCTGATAGACTCCACTCATTGCTGAAATTACTTAGAAATTTCCCCTACCCCTCTCAGTGTGTTTGTTTCATACATTTGGGATAGAGTTGGATTTTTTTTTTTTTTGTCATTTTCTTTTTTTTAAACACTTTTTTTTTCTTTAAAGATAGAGTGAGAGAGGGAGGGAGGGAGAGAGAGAGAGAGAGAATTTTTAATATTTATTTTTTAGTTTTCGGCGGACACAACATCTTTGTTTGTATGTGGTGCTGAGGATCGAACCCGGGCCGCATGCTTGCCAGGCGAGCGCGCTACCGCTTGAGCCACATCCCCAGCCCTTTTTTGTCATTTTCTATATTCACTCCAGGATACCCGGATTTCCTAAATGATTTTTTGTATTGTTTGGTTTTTGCAGTGCTGGGGATCAAACTCAGGGCTTTGCACATGCTAAGTCCTAAATGATTTTTTGAAATTTGTATTCATTAGAGCCTGGTGCCATGGAAACTGCTTGGTCCCACTTGCTTGGGAGGCTGAGGCAGGAGGATCCCTTGAGCCTAAGAGTTCAGGGCCAGTCTGTACAACAGAGAGAGACCCTGTCTCTTGAAAAAAATTGCATATATTAAGGTTCATTCTTTGTGCTATAATGTCCTATGGGTTTTTATTTTTTATTTTGTGGTTCTGGGGATTGACCCCAGGGCCTTGTGCATGTGAGGCAAGCACTCTACCAACTGGGCTATATCCACAGCCCCATTATTGTCTTTTGAGGTTTGATAACACATTCTTTTTTATTTCTGAAAATATTTATATGAATGTATTGCAGTTTGTTTATCAGTTCACTCATTGAAAGATATCTTGGTTGCTTTTAGTTTGGGCAATTGTAAGTAAAGCTATAAACATTTGGGTGCAGTTCTTTATGTAGGCATAAATTTACAAATTAATAGGTACCTGTGAGTGTGATTGTTTGGTCAAATGGTAATACTATTTAGCTTTGGAGGAAAGTGACAAATTGTCTTCCGGAGTAGCTGTACCATTTTCTATGTTTATATTCAGTGAAATGAGTATTGGCCTCTATCCTTGACAGCAACTGGCATTGTAATTTTTTTAAAATTTCAGACATTCTTAACCTGGCATGCTGTTCACTAACTTGAAAGCTCAGTTCTTGGGCTGCGGTTATGGCTCAGTGGTAGAGCATTTCCCTAGCATGTTTTAGGCCCTGGGTTTGATTCTCAGCACCATATATAAATAAATAAAATAAAAGTCAACAACTAAAAAATATATATATATTATATATATATTTTAAAAACTTAGTTCTTTAAGCTGCATAGCTTACTGAAAAAGCAAGAGTAGAATCCAGCTGGGCATTTGGTTTCCAGAAGTAATTTTTAAGTAACCCTGGGGACAACAGGACTCAAAACAACCTGTTCTAATTCTCCGTTTCTTGTTTTCATTGTGCACTGAAGGTAATGGGAAGATCACTTTGAATATCCCAAAAGAATACCACAAGTTTAAGCTGGGATAATATGTATTTGTATGGCACCTAAGGGATTCACACCTAGTGTTTTCTGTTGCGTTATTGAGTGAGTGTACCACTTACACTGGATGGTATGCTGGATGACGGAACAATTGGGCAAGGTCTCATCCTCAGTAAACTTCCATTCTAACTGGGGAGAAAAAACAGTTGAGGCCATAATGTGGGAATAGAGGGAGCTATGGAACTGGTTGAGGAGGGGTCAAGAAAGGCTCCTTGGTGCTGGGTTGTAGTTCAGTGGCAGAACACTTGCCTAACACATGTGAGGCACTGGGTTGGATCCTTAGCACTACATAAAAACGAAACAAAAAAGGCATGCTGTCTATCTACAAATACAGTTTTTTTTTTTTTTTTAAAGGCTTCTTAGAAGAAGTGGCCTCTAAAATGTGTGCTGCAGCAGGGGTTGGGTCACAGTTCCATAGACTGAATTCAGCCTGTTATACAGCTTGTGAGCTAAGAATGATTTCTTTCCTTTTTTTTTTTTTTTTTTTTTTAAGGCAGAGTCTGTATTTTGCCCAGTCTTGCCCCAAACTCTTAGAATAAAGTAACCCCCCTGCCCCAGCCTCCTGAGTAGCTGCAACTAAAAATGTTTGGATGTTTGAAAAGACTAAAGAAACATTTTGTGACACATGGAAATTACATGAGATTCACACCTCAGGATCCTTATATAAAACTTTATTTGCCCCTTGATTGCAGAGCCAGGCAGTTGCTTGCGACACAGACTGTAAGGCCTGCAAAGCCGAGGACACTACTCTCCAGCCCTTTCAGAAAAAGTTTTCTTACCTCTGCTTACAGGATGGGTAGGAGTTAGCTGCCAACCCGTAATGAGTTAGAGGGGAGGTGGTTTCTTTTTTATTTTTTGGTACAGGGATTGGACTCAGGGGCACTCAACCACTGAGCCACACCCCCAGCCCTATTTTTGTATTTTATTTAGAGACAGGGTCTCACTGAGTTGCTTAATGCTTTGTAGTTGCTAAAGCTGGCTTTGAACTACTGATCCTCCTGCCTCAGCCTCCTGAGCTGCTCGGATTGCAGGCATGCACCACCATGCCTGGCAGGAAGGTGGTTTCTGATGGGATCTTTGCATAGCTGCAGTGACTTTGATGTGCTTACAGCCTGGTATCAAGCAGGTAGTGGCCAGAGGACTGATGAGAGGTGGCAGCATCCAAACGAGAAAGAACCTTGGCCACCATATGAAGGGATTGGGATTATTCAGTGGAAATCTAAAAAGCGTAAAGTGAGGTGAGCAGATTTACTTAAAGAAGGAAAAAAAAATCTGCTGGGCTCAGTGGCACACACCTGTAATCCCAGCAGCTCAGGAGGCTGAGACAGGAGGATCACGAGTTCAAAGCCAGTCTCAGCAAAAGTGAGGCATAGCAACTCAGTGAGACCCTGTCTTTAAATAAAATACAAAAGAGGGCTGGGATTTGGCTCAGTATCTGAGTGCCCCTGAGTTCAATCCCTGGTATCCCCGCAAAAAAGAAAAGAGGCAGGGAGGCTAGTTGAAGCTCTTGCAGTCATTCAGTTGAAATACTGGTAACCAATTGCTGCAGTGACATTGGGGATAGGCTATAAGGATTTGAGGGGCATTTCCAAAGCCAAATTGAAAGGCCTTTATGTCCTAGTCCTTTCAGACCACTGTTTTTCATAATAAAATACATAATATGGATGGCTGTTAATGACAGATTTGTTTGCCACCAGGCACAGTGGCACATACCAGTAACCCCAGCAGTTCAGGAGGCTGAGGTAGGAGGACCGCAAGTTCAAAGCCAGCCTCAGCAAAAGTGAGGTGCTAAGCAACTCAGTGAGACCCTGTCTCTAAATAAAATACAAAATAAGGCTGGGGATGTGGCTCAGTGGCCCAGTGCCCCCAAGTTCAATCTCTGGTCCCCGCCCTCTGCCAAAAAAAAAAAATAATGACAGATTGTTTCCCACAGTTCTGGAGGTAGGGAAGTACAGGATCAAGGCTCCAGTACAATTCAGTGTCTGGCTAGGGCCCACTTCCTGATTTACCTGTGACTGCCTCCTCTGTGTCCTCATGTGGCAAGAGTAGGAACTCTTTTGTTTCCTCATCCCTACATGTGGGCACTAATCCCATTTCAGAGGGCTCACCTCATGACCTAAACACCTCCTGCAGGTTTCACCTCCTAATACCATCATTTTGGGGCTTATGATTTCCATATATGGAAGGGAGGGGCGTAAACATTCACAGCGTTTGGGATTGATTGGAGGTGCTGAAATGTAACTATTTTCATGTTAATAAAATAAAAACTATTTTTATTTTTACTTTTGAAAAGTTTGTTGGTTTTTTTTTCCAGGTCTTTTGTGCTTTTATTAATAAAGCAGATGAAAGTTTGACTTTCCCAATTCATTACTAAAATATAGCAAGATATACAGATGTACACATAAGCATACACTATTATAAACAATGATAAAGTCAGTGAGAAATCCATGTTTAGTAACAGTCTTCAGAGCAGAATTCTTTTTTTTTTAATATTTATTTATTTAGTTTTCGGCGGACACAACATCTTTGTTTGTATGTGGTGCTGAGGATCGAACCCGGGCCGCACACATGCCAGGCGAGCACGCTACCGCTTGAGCCACATCCCCAGCCCCCCAGAGCAGAATTCTTCTGCAGTGTTTCACGCGCCTAGTCTTCCCTCCCGTAATTTGTGAATTGATGTTGCCTCTCTGTGGCTTTGTCTTGTTCCCTGTTGACTAGAATTTTGGCTTCTAAGGAGGAAAAGTTCTTGGCAGATTAATTTCCTTTTTAGGTTTATCTTGGTTTTACAAATCTCTCCAAATATTTCTTTGTTGAGAGTCCTTGGGCTCTTTGGTTTTTAAGGCACTTCTCATTCCCATAGCACTTAGACCCTTTCCAATTTTAGATCTCTTGACCTTTGCCTTTCTCTTCCTTGGAGCCGCAATCTCACTTGCAGAAGATGGTAATAAGATCACTATCTTCTATTTTATGATATGTCGGTGGCTATTAAAGTGCTTACCCTTACATGTCAGTTCATTTGATTGCTAAACCCGGAACAAAGGCAGGACAAGTCAAATTACTGAGATTAAGAGGGTGGGGCTGGGTGTGCTGGCACATGCCTGTACTTCCAGCAAATGAGGAGGCTGAGGCAGGAGGAATGCAAAGTCCAGGCCAGATGCAACAATTTAGCGAGACCCTCAGCAATTTAGGAAGACCTGTCTCAAAGTCAAAAATAAAAAGGTCTGGGGATGAATTTCGTTGGTAAAGTGCCACTGAGTTCAATCCCCAGTACCTTTCCCCCAATAAATAAAAAAGAGAGGGTGGCTTATTCAAAGTCAAAAGATCAATAAATAATAAAGCGTAAGATACAACTTGGGTTTTCAGATTTTAGAGTTTTATTCTTAGTATAATACACCCTGTCCCCAAGAAATGGGAGTGAAGAGTAGCTAGCATGGTTAGTCAGCAGTAAAGACTTCCAGGTGAAGTCCTTTTTCTCTATCTGCCCAGTGGGACTTCACCCAGACACTGGCATGGGCCTTTCCAGTGCTTCCGAGCTCTCCGCAGACTACCTGTGATTCTTAGGCTGACATTTGGGAAAATTGTGGTCTGGTATGTTAAAGTATATGTTTAGTGGGTTTTAATTCCTTCTTCTTCTCTTTAGGTGGTTCAAACTTCAACAATTCAAGGCTGAATGAGAAAGGTCTACTTGTGGACCAAAGCTCCGGGGGTCAGGATAAACCAGAAAGCTTGCTCCCAAGGTAATGAAGCTCTTCCTTTATTTGTATCTCTTAGGACTGAGGTTCCCCTCAGTAGAGAACCAAGACCACTACTGCATGTGATGTAAATTGGCCCAGGAAGCTGGCCTAAGACATGTCCTTAATACTGATATCCATGGAGCCCTTACTATGTACGCCAGCATCATCCTCTTACACGGACTGTCTTTGACCTAAAGGCTAACTACTTTTCTCTGTTTGACAGCTAAGGCAACTCAGGTAATAAAGAATTTACATGAGTCACCCAAGGTCCCAGAACTAGCAAGTGGCTGATCTAGGATTTGAAACGTGGCATTCTAACCCTCAATTGGGAATGTAGAAAATTAGAAATATTTGATCTTTTCCCTCTCATTCTTTTAGGAGTTTCCTGATGCTGAAGATACTTCTTTCTTTTTTCCTTTTTTAATCCCCCTGCCCCTTGTGCATTAGTCTATACTCCGGTGCCCGCTATTGATCATACCCAGAATCATCTGGTCAAGATTAAACTGGCCTTTCTTACTTATGTCAGTATTTTAATTAAGTATTTAAGAAGCAGTGAGCAGGGGCTGGAGAGATAGCTCAGTTAGTAGAGTGCTTGTCTCGCATGCACAAGGCTCTGGATTCAATCCCTAGCACCACCAAAACAAAACAAAACAAAACAATGAGCAATCTTGCAAATTTAATTGTAGCTAGAGCTATCATTCTCACCTCATTCAAGTCATCTTGGTGTACACAGGTACATTTACATAGTCTTAGTTAGTCTATAATGATAGTAATAGTATACATGCAAAATTGTTGTAGCCAGCTGTGGTGGGGCATACTTATAATCCCAGCAATTTTGAGAGGCTGAGGCAGGAGGATCCTAAGTTTGAGGCCAGCTTCGGCAATTTAGTGAAACCCTGTCTCTAAAAGGGCTGTGGGGGCCAGGGTTGTGTAGCCAGGTGTGGTGGAGCATACTGGTAATCCCAGCAATTTTGAGAGGCTGAGGCAGGAGGATCCTAAGTTTGAGGCCCCTGTCTCTAAAAGGGCTGTGGGGGCCAGGGTTGTGGCTAGTGGTAGAGCACTTGTCTAGCATGTGTGAGGCACTGGGTTTGGTCCCTGGCACCACATAAAAATAAAAACAAATAAAATAAAGGTATTGTGTTCATCTATAACTGAAAAAAAATTTTTAAAAAGGGCTGGGGATGTAGCTTAGTGGTAAAGTGCCCTTGGATTCAATTCTCAGTACCCCCACCCCTCAAGATTGTTTTAAGTGTCTTACATATCTTAGTTCACTAAGTAACCTTCAACAAAAATTTCTTGAGCTGTTATATAGGGTTCTGTGAGGTCGATATGTCAAATTTTGGTTACGTTGCACATAATTTGTAGTATAAGTACTACATAAATAATAATGAAATATATTTTAATTGTCTTTTTATTTTGGATTATTCCTGTGGACTAGAGATGCAGAGTAAAATTATCAAATCAAGGGTTTTATCGTCTTGTGACACATCAGATCTGAATCTAAGCACTCTGCCACCATCCAATGGGCCAAATCATGGGTGATGCTGGTTTTTTTTTTTTTTTCTCACTTGAAAATGAATGAATTGTCAGACCTGGTAGTGCACATCTGTAACTCCAGTGCCCTGGCAGGTTGAGGTAAGAGGTTCTCAAGTACAAGTAGTCTCAGCAATTTAGTAAGACTCTGTTTCAAAGTTTAAAAAAATACATAGCTGTGTGTGGTGATGCACACCTGTAATCCCAGCTGCTCAGGGGGCTGAGATAGGAAGTTTGTGAGTTCAAAGCCAGCCTCAGAAACTTAGTGAGGCCCTAAGCAACTTGGTGAGACTCTGTATCTAAATAAAAGAGAATAAAGGGCTGGCTGGGGACGTGGTTTAGAGGTAAAGTGCCTCTGGGTCTAATCCCTGGTACCAAACTTTTAAAAAATACTAATTGAAAGGGCTGGGGATATAGCTAAGTAGTGGCGTGTCACTGGGTTCAATTCCCAGTACCACATGCAAAAATAAAAAAGAAAGAAAGGAAGAGAAAGTGAATGAAGCCAGGTACTCCTGTAATCCCAGCCACTTAGGAGGCTGAGGCAGGAGGATTGCAAGTTTGAGGCCAGCCTCAGCAATTTAGCAAGAACCTGTCTCAAAATAAAAAGGACTGGGGTGTAGCTCAGTGTTAAAGTACCCCTGAATTAAATCTTCAGTACCAAAAAGGGAGGAGAAAAAAAGAAGAAAGAAAAAAAAAAGAAAATGAATGAATGAATTATTAGATATATCTTTAAGATCACCTTCTAGCCTAAGATTCTATGACTGTATTATCAGAAGACTCTCTAGACCAGTCCACTATGCAATCAACAACACATAAGTTCACTTAATTCCCCATAGAAGTAGTGTTTCTTTGGCAAATTTGGCTTCTTTAGTCTTCTGTGATTCGGATGCTAATGTGTGGGGACTTCTAGCTTCATACTCATTTATTTTGCCATGGAGAACTCATCAAAATATGGAAAAAAAAAAAAAGGCGCTGGGGATGTGGCTCAAGCGGTAGCGTGCTCGCCTGGCATGCGTGTGGCCCGGGTTCGATCCTCAGCACCACATACAAAACAAAGATGTTGTGTCCGCCAATAACTAAAAAATAAATATTAAAATTCTCTCCCTCTCTCACTCTGTCTTTTAAAAAAAATATGAAAAAAAGTTTTTATTTTTTTCCAGACAGAATAAATCCAAGTCTGAGATCACGGACATGGTTCGCTCCTCCACTATCACAGTATCAAACAAGGCTCATATGTTATCCATGCAGAAGTTTGGACTGCGAGATACAATTGTGAAATCACATCTGATACAGAAAGAAGAGGATTATACCTATGTCCAAAACTTCAGGTAACTAATAGGGTCATAAATAGTTTTCAAAGCAAAATGATCATTCAGTTCTCTGGAATTTAAGCACTTTCCACCATATCCTGGATTTTGAAGCAAATAATTCTGTAGAATTTCTCCTTTCCTTTTCAATATGAGTAACTGCATTCACTCTTCATCACAGGCATTTTTCCTGTATCTCTTCCAGGCAGGCACTGTGATAGGTATGGTACAGTGGGAGTGGCACAGCTGGCAGATAGCTACCAAAATACTTGCAGAAATAGATACAGAAGAAAGAGAGATATCCTGAGTTTGTGTATCAGTCTCAGGTCTTCTATTCCTTTAGTCATTCTGAGCCTCTGAAGAAATCATTTAAAATATAGTCAGTCAGTGTTTGGTAATCTTTTTTATAGGATTACCAAAAGTTAAATGAATAAAAGAGCTGGGACTGTGGCTCCATGGTAAAACGCTTGCATCACATATGTGAGGTACTGGGTTCCATCCTCAGCACCACATAGAAATAAAGTTACTGTGTGTTCATCTACAACTAAAAAAATATGTATTTTAAAAATTTTATTAGTTATTGATGGGCCTTTATTTATTTATTTGTTTATATGTGATGCTGAGAATTGAACCCAGTGTCTCACACAGGCTAGCAAGCACTCTGCCACTGAGCCACAACCCCAGCCCCTACAACTAAAAAAATGTAAAAGTGTGACTGTACATATGGTGTGATGTGCTACATCGTGTGCAACCATAGAAACATAAAGTTGTGCTGCAGTTGTGGACAATGAATCAAAATACATTCTGCTGTCACGTATACCTGATAAAAATAAATTTAAAAAATAAAAATAAGAAATTATTTTTAAAAAAGTTAAATGAATAAAGGTTGCAGGATTCTGCTGGATCTTTAATGGGATTACAAGTCAAAATAACATTTTTTCTAGAGATATAAATAGTTAGTTATGGTAAAGTAATAACCTTCTGAGCACTGGTGTTGTTTCCTTGCCAAAAGTAACTTCCAAGGCATTTCTCACTTGAGTAGCATACACAGGGTAAGCAATCGTTTTGTGGATGATGGCTCCGTAGTGGCTGTTGAAGGGAAATAAGAATGTTCAGGGTGGGTCTGTGTTGTGTGAATTCTTTATCACAAAAGCAACAGACATCATGGAGTCTGCTAGTCACCCTTGATGCCATAGTCACTGGTCCTGGTTAAATATGACGTTTCTATGTCTTAAAATGCCACTGTGTAGAGACTGAAACTAGGTAAAAATCAGCATAAATGCTTTCCCCAGTCTCTCCTCAGTGCTTCCAGGTCACTGATCAATTCTCTTTGATGACAGGTTTTTTGTGGGAACTTACAATGTGAATGGACAGTCCCCTAAAGAATGCCTCCGCCCTTGGCTGAGCCATGGTATCCAGGCCCCAGATGTGTACTGTGTAGGGTGAGTGCTTCTCTCCTAGAAGTCTCTTCTTTCCTCAGAATGTATGTACAGCTGTGGTCATGGGGACTTGGACATGTAGCTGAGTTTTCAGGACAGTGAAGGAATTGAAAACTGAGTGCACGTTTAATCGCTGCTTCTCTGCTTGATGTTCTTCTCCTGGTACACAAAGGTCCAGCAAAGTGCTGTGCATGGCATTGAAATGCTCATATTTGATTTTTAGTGTAGATTTCTGTTAAAATCAGTGCGTCCTGAACTGAATTTCATTACTTAGGCATTCAACACCCTTTTGGTCACAAAACAAAAATACCTTTTGCCAGGGAAGGAAACTAAGTCCCATAGATTAGTATTTTTTTTTTTTTTTTTTGGATATTGGGGATTGAACTCAGGGGTACTGGACCACTGAGCCACATCCCCAGCCCTATTTTGTATTTACTTAGAGACAGGGTCTCACTGAGTTGCTTAGTGCATTGCAGTTGTTGAGGAACTTGCAATTCTCCTGTCTTAGCCTCCCAAGCTGCTGGGATGACAGGCGTGCGCCACTGTGTGCTGTTTTTTTTTTTCTTTTTTAGGTACTGGGGATTAAATCCAGGAGTCCTCCACCACTGAGCTACATTCTTGGCCCTTTTTTTTTCTTTTTTGAGACAGAGTCTCACTTAGTTACCCAGACTGGCCTTGCCCTTGAGATTCTCCTGCCTCAGCCTCCTATGTATTTGGGATTACAGGTTTGCACTTATGCACTCAAATAGTCATTTATTTTTTTTTCCCCTTTCTCTTCTCTCATCACTGTACTGGGTACTGTTAGTGGGGAGTGGCAGCAAAGGAAGCTGTTTTGTATATTGGAAAAAAGTAGAATTTGGAGTTCACATAGACCTAGATTTGAATCCCAGTTTGCCACTTGGGCTTGTGTGAACTAGTGATTGCAGATATAAAATGGGCATGCTGCTAAACCACTTCGTAGTCTGGGTCATGAAGAGGAAATGGGCTGATGTTTGCAAAAGTACCTGGTAAATTCCATGGTGTTTAGTTCTTTGGCTCCAAGTGTTTATCTTTCTTCCCTCCTGAAGGTCCTGCAGTTCAGCTTAGACAGCTAGTACTTATGCACGTAAATCAATTCAAGAATGTATTATTTGCATATTGCATTTCTCTATTAACTTGTTGCTTCTCCAATAGATTCCAGGAACTCGACTTGAGTAAGGAAGCCTTTTTCTTTCATGATACCCCAAAGGAAGAAGAATGGTTTAAAGCTGTGTCAGAGGGTCTTCATCCAGACGCCAAATATGCAAAGGTAAGAAAGGAGTCAGGGGGGCTGGGGATGTGGCTCAAGCGGTAGCGCGCTCACCTGGCATGCGTGCGGCCCGGGTTCGATTCTCAGCACCACATACAAACAAAGATGTTGTGTCCGCCAAATACTAAAAAATAAATGTTGAAATTCTCTCTCTCTCTACCTCTCTCTCACTCTCTCTTTAAAAAAAAAAAAAGAAAGAAAGAAAGGAGTCAGGGACCTTTTACTTTTATGTTACTGCACATAGGGAAAGTCTAAGATAATTTTTCACCCTTTTCATCATCTTTATTGTAAGCCAGTCATAATTATGCTGCTGTTTTCAGTTCCAGGGCCTCCAAAGGGGTATCTCTGGGTGGGAAAGACACAGGGCTTTGGTGCTTGTAAGCTCTTCTGTTATCATGTAGCATGCCTTGTGTTCTGACATGAAGAAGGAGATATATTCTCAGCCATCTTTGAGACCCCTTTTCCTTTGGGATATTTATACCTGTTTGCACCTTCTATCTTATGTCATGACTGGGATGTTCTTCAGGTGAAGCTTATCCGACTGGTTGGGATTATGCTGCTGTTGTATGTCAAACAAGAACATGCAGCGTATATCTCAGAAGTGGAAGCTGAGACTGTTGGGACGGGAATCATGGGAAGGATGGTAAGTTTGGGGTTGTTGTGTCTGACATATAAGGGCCTTGGCCCCTAAAGTTTTAACTCAGCATCTCGAGATGCAGCGACCACATGTGTCCTAGTTTGAGAGTGTCAGTGTTACAAGCTGAGTTTACCCTCAAGCAAGGCTGGATTGAGCAGACTGTTTAGAAATCATGTGGTAGGGGGCTAGAGGTGTAGCTCAGTGGTAGAGCACTTGCCTCGCATGTGTGAGGCACTGTTTGATCCTTAGCACCACATAAAAATAGATAAATAAAATAAAGGTATTGAATTGTCCATCTACAACTAAAATATATAATTTTTTTTAAAGGGGGCTGGAGTTGTAGTTCAGTGGAAGAGTATTTGCCTTAGCATGTGTGAGACCCTGGGTTCAGTTCTCAGCACCACATATAAATAAATAAATTAAAGGTCCATCCGAAGGAAGGAAGGAAGGGAGGGAGGGAGGGAGGGAGGGAGGGAAATCATATAGTAGAAATCATATAGTAGTAAATTGTTGGCTGATTTTAAGGAAGGAAGGAAGGAATCATATAGTAGAAATCATATAGTAGTAAATTGTTGGCTGATTTTCCTGAATAGCACTCATCTGTATTTACTCAATGCTAGAGCTTCTGGTTGATCCTGCCATTTAACCCATGAAGTATGGTACAGAAATTACATTGGGTTACCAAGGAAGACTAAGATATTAGGTTTACAGTTTCCTTCTCTTCTTGAGGGTACTAGAGTCCTGTTCTTAGGTTCTCCTGCAGAGCTGAACCCCATGTGATGAAGGGAGAGCCTGTGGCTCACCTATGATAAGAGAATAGAACACTCAGTTGAGAGAGCCGGGCTCTGAGCTCTGCTCCCACTGACTGGCTAGTTATTTTGCCTTCATGGAATTGTTTTCAATAGAATAACCTCACAGGGTTATTATGAAAATGATTTAAGAAAAAAACATTTTGAAAGTTTGTGGCTTGAAAAGACTAACACAATTAAGTTGTGAATTGGATTTGGGGGCATCCTTTTAATAGGGTAACAAAGGAGGCGTGGCGATCAGGTTCCAGCTGCACAATACCAGCATCTGCGTCGTGAATTCTCACTTGGCAGCCCACACAGAAGAGTATGAAAGGAGGAACCAAGACTATAAAGACATTTGTTCTCGAATGCAGTTTTGTCAGGTGGACCCAAGCCTCCCCCCTCTCACCATCAACAAGCATGAGTGAGTCTGGGCTTCTCCAAATAGTTGTCATGTGTGATGTGCAGAGTTGTGGGCTGTGTCTTACTGGGGAGATGACTGCTGGAGTGGGGGTATCTGTCTGCCAGATCTTGGCTACTTGTGGATTATATCTCTTGGAAGTTTTTAGTTTCCTGATTACCATCTGACAGACCCCTAGAATTATGCTCAAGCGTCATTTGTCCAAGGACAAGTATAATATTTAGTCAGTGTGGATCTTCCTTGACCTGACACTGTGAAGAGAGCAACCAAAGAGCAAGCATCTCAAACAGTGTTTACAAGTGTGTTTTAGGATTTGCTGTCTGTTGTTTCCAGATCACGGTAAACGAGAGTTGGACCACGCTTGTTTGCCTCCCACAACTTTTTCCTCTTGGTTCAGCTTTACAAAGCTGTAGTTGCAGCTGCTTTGAGCTTCTTGTATTAGTTTTTGCTCATTATCCTTATTGTGTTTATATCTACAACTTGCTGTTTGTCTGAATTCAAAACCTTAGAATTTCAGACTTTATGGTAATAGTGGAAGCCTCTGCCACTTCTTTGACAAAGACAAAGAAGCTGCTGGGGCCTCAGTGCCTGCCATAGAATAAACAAAGTCACACCTCTCACCTTGCCTATGGCAGTGGAGCTGTCCCTCGCTTATGGGTGTTCTAGATACTAACAGGATGGCTTTTCTCCTCCAGGGCCTCTCCTGAGACCCCCAGCAGGGAGTATGTCTTACAGCTGAGCTCCTCACATTCTTGAACCACAGGATCCTAGTTTGTGAGAAGGCAGCTCGAGTGTCTGTGGTCTGCTCTTAGCATGTGGATGCATTTATTTGGATGTGTGTACACAGCTGTGCAGATTCTCTATGACATGCTTGTTGGCTTCAGATAAAATAGTATTGGATTTCATGAGATGTGTGATATCATCAGGGATCCTTCGGTTTGCTTTTTTCCAAAGCAGCAGATACAATAAACCACCTGTCACCTTGTGCCCAGGAGTACAGAATGAGCCAATCAGTAATGTGGTGCTAAGATCCAAGCTCCTGTCTAAAGATTGAGTTTTGTTTCAGAGGAGTTCAATCTAGAAGCAGAGGCCGAGAGTATGTTTTGTGGACTGGGATGCAACGTAGAGGCAGAGGTGGCATGAAGGCATAGTCTGGTTTGGAGGTCTCTAGGTGATTGGCATGACTCTCAATTTTTTATCTTTTTTTTCCCACTTCTCAGCAAAGGAGTGAATTTTTACCTTGCTTTTAGATCTCATTAGACTGTCTTTCTAATTATCTAAGAATAAAATAGTCAAGGAGAACTCAAGGCTGTTTAAAATGAACTTGGATCAAGATAATTGAGTAGGCAGCATGTTAGACATGGTATTGGATGTGAGGGCAAGAGAGAAAAATTTTTGGAACAGCTAAGTCGCTTCCCCACCCAGCTCCCAAGAGGCTGGGCCTCAGGGGCCTTATGTCAGAAGCACCCTGGAGAGGATAGATTAAAGACCCTCCTAAACTCTGTTACCTTTGTGCTCTGTCCTCACAGTGTGATCTTGTGGCTGGGGGATCTCAACTACAGAATAGAAGAACTGGATGTGGAAAAAGTGAAAAAACTCATCGAAGAGAAGGCCTTTCAAACTCTGTATGCATATGATCAGGTACAGATGGCCACCTATGTCCTCTTCAGGCATCTGCTCCCCACTGTAAGGGCACAGGAAAGCTCAGCTTCCCAACCCTTGGCTTTTTCCTTCTAGTTTGGAAGGCGATCCTGAGGACCTGATGTTGTCCAGCCATTTCTTTGTTTCATCTGCGCTTCTCTCTTTAGAAATGTTTTCCTCTAGGCACCTTGTCTCCTTTGGGAACAAAAGCATGTTCTCTTCCATTCATTCAAGAGGTCTGAAGTTGACACGGAAGGGTCCAACTTCTGTAAAGAAAGTATTTTGTATCTTTAAGATGATTCAGTAATTTTTTTAGAAGGAGCCTCCTGTTCCCTATATCCTTCTCCTTACCAGACTTCTCCAGTGTGAATGACAGCTCTAAGGGCCTTCCTGCACCTTCTCTAGGAGCCAGTTCTGTAACCTATTCTCCGACATCATTTGACTTAGCATTTCTTTCTCAGAGCATCAGTCATTTCTCAGGTCAAGAGAAGTCTGTTTCTCTCTCGCTTTCTTCTGGCTACTCCTGTTTATTGGTCAGGGTTCAAAGTTCTTTTTCTTTTTTCGTCTCCTGAGTCCCCATCTTTTAATAATCACTAAGGTTATTGTCATTAATCTAAATCTTTCTATTATCTCTTTCTTCTGCAGTACAGATTTATCAAAGGAAAAGAACCAACTCTGAAATGTCTTTCCTTTTTTTTATTGACTCATTTTTTTTCCCCTCTCCAGCTCTTTTCCTGGGTAAATTACGTTTATTCTACTTAATCTCCATGTCAGCATTCACCCAGTTTGTTCCCTATCTGTCTGTTTATTTCTCTCTGTGTTCTGGACTGAGACATTCCAGTTTTCCTTATAATTTGATACCCATTTCCACTCGACTTCTATTACTTCTTTCCTGAAGTAGTACCACCCATTTTGTGTGTTATCTGCCTGCAGATGCTTTACAGTATATCTGTACTGTTCAAGAACCATGAGCTTGCCTTTACACTTAGAGTTTTCTTATTTCCTATTGCTTTTTCTTTAATAATGTTTGTTGTTGTTGTTGTTGATGATGGACCTTGATTTTATTTATTTATATGTGGTGCTGAGAATCGAACCTAGTGCCTCTCACATGCCAGGCAAGCACTCTACCACTGAGCTACAACCCCAGCCCTAATAGTGTTTTGAAAGAATAATACTGTCAGGAAGAGGGTAAGTGGTGGTCGACCCTGACCCCCATGTTAGAGCTGACAGTTCCCCCCACCAGTCCATGCAGTGCCAAGCTTATTGTTCCAGGAAGAGGCAGGAACACATGTAATTTTTATCTCTTCTGAGTGTGATCCAAAAGAGGTCCTAGAATTAATACAACAGGAAGGATGCTATTTTCAAAATGTGTTAGGCACTGTTTTAGGTTGACAGTTGATCTTTCTAATGACCCTATAAAGTAGGGTCTATTACAAACCCAAAATTTACAGATGGGGAAACCAAGGCACAGAGCTTCTCCCACTTTACATACCACAGTTTTATCTCTGTATAATTGGAGCCACTGTACTGCACAGATAAGTGTTTGATACTTGGGAGAGAAAAACTATGCTAAGTGGTCCCTTGTCTTCTTAAGGACATCTTGGGAAGGTGGTACTCATGCCCCTTGGATGCAGGTTTGCTCTTATAAAAGATCCTTAAAAACCGTATATGAGGTGCATGGTCAGCTTGCTTCTATTCAAAAATCTTACAAAATATAGTTATCTTATGGGGCCTTTTCCTTTGAGGTACGGCTTAGACTCCAAATTGATTTCCTCTTTACTGGTTCAAGGTTTGACTCTTTATTCTGAGGTTATTTTTTCTCCTATCCTTTTATGTAGCTGAAAATTCAAGTTGCTGCAAAGACTGTCTTCGAAGGCTTCACAGAGGGTGAGCTCACGTTCCAACCTACCTATAAGTATGACACCGGTTCAGATGACTGGGACACCAGGTAGGTCGGGGGTAAATTCAGTGGATTTAACAAATGGAAACCTGGGAATTCTGGGAAGCACATGCCCTCATGGACTTAAGAAGGACATAAATTTCCTCTCTTTCCCCATGTTTTCCACTCTGGTCAAACATTTTCTGTCAGTATCTGTTGATGAAGCAGCCAGCCTTCCCAAATATTTTCTTTTAACTGTCATAAGCTTTGCTCCATAATAAGTCTTTTTTTTTTTTTTAAATATTTTTTTCTGGTGTTGAGGATCAAACCCAGTGCCGCACACATGCTAGGCAAGTGCTCTACCTCTGAGCCACAACCCCAGCCCCATAATGTCTTGATACTGATTTACTTTTCATCCGAGCTTCGGGTGATGAGATAACTCCAATTAAGCTTGTTCTTGGTCATTACACAGTACTTAGAATCTTTTTATTAGTGCTTACTGTGTGCCACACACTATTTGAGACACGTTATTATCTCATTTAATCATCTCAACAACCTGCTGAGGTAGGTATTATTTATTATCATCATTGTATGAGATTGGGGTTGAGGCATAGAGAAATCAAAAAGCCTACCAAACAGGCAAGTGGTGGAGGCAGGACTTGAACTCAGGCAGTAGGAGTTCATCCTGTCCCCTTAACCACCGTCCTTGAAGGCCAGGCCTACTCTCATATCACCTTTTTACACTCTCCTAATCCCCACAGGAGGATGAAGAGCCTCTGATTCTCTAACCAGTCTGAACTGTGTTGGACTTTGAGCTTTCATAATTGCTTTGGATAATAACCCTGTTATTTGGATGCATGTTATTTCTTGGTGGGCCCAACTTGTTCTGCTGTCTTAGATCACTAGGCCACATGGATACAAAGTCTTTGCCTCATTGTTTCCTGCCTGAGCCAGAGCACTAGCCAGGCAGAGGACCCTGCTGTAGTTGCTGTGAGTTTCCCCAGCATGGACTTTGCATTTCAGTGAGAAGTGTCGTGCTCCTGCCTGGTGTGACCGGGTCCTCTGGAAAGGGAAGAACATCAATCAGCTGAGTTACCAGAGCCACATGGCCCTGAAAACCAGTGACCACAAGCCTGTCAGCTCTGTATTTGACATTGGGGTAGGTGGGCATTGATGCCTGTTATAATCTTTCTGTAGGGAATTTGTTTTCACATCAGGATTATGTTTTGTCTTTTTGGTCTCTACCACCACCCTTAATATGAGGAGGTGCCTTTTAAAATTTGTCTTAGTTTAATAATCGTTTTGGTATCATTCTGTGTATTTCCACATACTTGGAAGATTTGCTTTTTGGACTGTATTGTTCCAGACCTTTCTTTATTCATTTACAAATGAGTCTATCAGTATTCTTATACAACAAACAGGATATTTTTATTTTTCTCTTTTTTTTAGAAAAGAGTTCACATTGTACATATTGTTCTGAGAATATGTACATGTATCTTAGACAGTCTTTCCATATCGGTACAAGCAGAGCTACCTCATCATTTTAAAGGTTGAAAACTATTCCATAGTGTAGGTGAACCATAATGCATCAATGATCATTTAAGTTGTTGCCAAAACTTTGCTATTATATGCAGTGCTATAGTGAACATCCTTCACATATATTTTTGTATATGTGTGAGTATTTCTATAGAATGAAATGACATTAGAAAATTGTATTTTAGCTGGGCACAGTGGAATGTGCCTATAGTCACAGCTACTTGGGAGGCTAAGGCAGGAGGATTGCTTGAGCCCAGGGGTTCAAGGCCAGCATGGGCAACATAATAAGACCCCCATCTCGAAAGAGAAAAAAATTTGTGTTTTTTAAATTTTATTTTATTTATTTATACATACTAGGGATTGAACCTAGGGGCACTTTACCACTGAGCTACATCCCCATCCCTTTTTATTTTTTGAGAGAGTCTCTCTCTGTAAGTTGCTGAGAGTCTCACTAAGTTGCTATGGCTGGTTTCAAACTTGTGATCCTCCTTCCTCAGCCTTCCAAGTTGCTGGGATTGCAGGTATGTAGCACCATGCCCAGCTCAAACAGTTTTCATTCATTATCTATTGATATTTCTCTATCAGTGACTTCTGAGATGCTTTTAGTACCAATTTTCAAGGTATGGACAGAAGCATATCAAAATCTATGAGGATGTGTATAGTTTTGAGAAAAGTCAATATTATAATTAATTGTTACTGGAAAATGAAAAAAAATTATAATTCAAAATGCAGAAGAAAGAGCCTGACAAAAATCTTCCTGGCTGATAGAGCATGCGTTAAAAAAAGCCTGAGAGGGCTGGGATTGTGGCTCAACGGTAGAGCGCTCACCTCGCACAGGTGGGACCCAGGTTCGATCCTCAACACCGCATAAAAATAAGGGCATTGTGTTGTGTCCATCTACACCTAAAAAATAAATAAATATTAAAAACAAACAACAAAAAAAAAAGCCTGAGAAACACTGCTTTAAATCAGAGCTCTAGAAAAGTTTCCCACTGCTAGCCTGAGGGTGGCAGCAAGCAACATAGACCTGGGCACTGAACCTCTTTCCGCCAGGGGCCAGATGTGACAGAATTAGCTGCCAATTAATTAGCTTTTACTCCTGTGTTTTCTTTCTGCTATTCAGGAAGCAGGTGACTTTTTACCACAGCTTAAGGATCCTTCTAAGACTATTGCTAATTAGGTTTTTTGTTAATAAACTAAATTTATTTAGTTATTTACTGCTGTTTCTCAATGCTGTGAATGCCCTCTATCCAAAAAAGAGGAAGTGGGTAGAAGCCTTGGTACTTAGTTTCTGATGTTTCCCTTCCAGGTGAGGGTCATAAATGAAGAACTGTACCGGAAGACTCTGGAGGAAATTGTTCGCTCCCTGGATAAGATGGAAAATGCCAACATTCCGTCTGTGTGTCTCTCTAAGCGAGAGGTAGGAAAGACATGTTAAGAATATTAGTAATGGGCTCTTCTATTGCTAGTACTTGAATCTCCCTTTTCTACTAAAGCTTAGAATTTCTGGAGGCTGTTAGACTCTAGACTTCCTGGAGAGGCTGTTTCTAGATAAAGAAAGGCCGATGATGCTAGCTGAGAAGAGAGAGGTGTTGGCTTAGGTTATATTCATGTCCTCATCTTCTAAAGCAGAAGATGATCCCAAACGTGCATTGTTTGATTTTAGAATAACTCATGTGTGTTCTTGCAATGGAATTGTCTTTCTACTGATGCTTTAAGATTAAATCAATTCTGAATTTTTTTGTTTTTACATAGAAAAGTGATGCATAGAAAAGTGATGGGCAGTAGGGAAGTCCAATTAGATCTAAAGGTTTTTCATGAAAAGATTGCAGCATAGGTCTTTCAAAGTTGACCAAACCACACAGTCAATCAAATGGAGGCTATGGTAAAGGTACATTTAATGCTATAGATGTCCACCTACTTAGAAGGGTGAATTTTTGAAGCATATTTTGGAAATGGTTATGGATATAGAAGATATAAACTTTGATTCCTTTGGGAAATTTACATGTAAATTTATATGTACAACCTTGAGATTTTAGAGTTTTGGGTTAAACACAAATAACTGATCTTTAGTGGTAGCTGTGTCTTCTGATATAAATATCTAATGCAGAGACATTGAAAAGAGATGGTCCTTTATTTTCTTCCCAGGGTAAAGATTGTGTAGTTGGGTTGGCCAGGCAGGTGGCCAGGGAGAGGGTACTGGTTCTGACTTGTTGGGTGCTTGTTCTCAGTTCTGTTTTCAGAATGTGAAATACATGCAATTGCAAGTAGAGTCCTTTACAATTCATAATGGACAAGTACCCTGTCAGTTTGAATTCATCAACAAGCCTGGGGAAAACTCTTTCTGTAAGCAGTGGCTGAGTGCCAACCCCAGCAAAGGATTCCTCCTGCCAGGTAAAGTTTCTCTTCTTGGTTCCTGGTTTTTGGTTTGGGGAATGCCCTACCCTATTTTTGATCATTTTCCTAAAATAAACTTTTTGCTTCTGAGTGAAAATTTTATTTTAAATCCAATACTTGAACTCATCTATAAATAAAGTATAAAATGACAAGGAGCATGGATTCAGTTTTAAAAATATTTTCAGCCAGGCACATGTTTCATAATTTCTTAGAGTAGACATTGGATTACTGTAAAGAAGGTGCTGCTGCCAAGGAGCCGTTTCCCCTGTCTGTCTTGGTGTCATTAACTCCCAATGATCTGCTCTCAAGGAGAAAGATAATGGGGTAGTAATCCAGAAATTTATTCTGGTTCTCAAATGACTTCTCCTTTGCACCCTGCAAGTGGCTGTGATTTTAAGAAAGATTAAGGGTGCTTTGTGGACAATTCATAGGCTGATAAGTGCATCACATTTCTACTGGATCAGGTGTCTTCATCTTAGCTGACTCAGGGAAGGTTCTTTTATTCATGCCTTCTTGTTGATTTATAGGTGTTATTCAGTACTTGAGTTTTTTAGCATTTGTCAATTCAAATGCTTTTGTTTGTTGTTTTCATATTTCCAGTTGTTCTATGAACTTCTATTCTAGTGTCTCCTGAGTTCTGAGCACATAGATACTGGTTGTTGGTTGATATCTTTTATTTCCTTTTCCTAATTCTTTATGCCTTACTCTTTTCTCCCTATCTGTCCCCACCCTTTCCTCTTGGCCTTTCCCTAGCCAACATTATTCTTTTTCAATATTTCTGCAGATTCTGACATTGAGATTGAGTTGGAGCTCTTTGTAAATAAGACCACAGCTACAAAACTCAACTCAGGTGAAGACAAAATTGAGGACATTCTGGTTTTGCACTTGGAAGGGGGAAAAGATTACTTTTTGTCTGTGTCTGGGAACTACCTGCCCAGCTGTTTCGGGTCCCCCATTCATACACTGTGCTACATGAGGGAGCCAATCTTGGACCTGCCATTGGAAACTGTTAGTGAGCTGGTGAGTAACATGCTACAAGGAAACATCTAGAACTGTGTGGTGCAGCCAAGCCAAACAGGGTGTTCCAATGCCCACTTGCCTAGGGAATTAAGACTTCTTCAGCCTTCTAGAGCTTGCTTAGTGTGTCAGTTACATATTTTTGTGCATCAAGCCACCCCCAAATTAAAACAACAGTGAGTCATTGGTTTTTCTCCTGGTCTTGCCTAGACTCGCTTGGCCATCGTAATCAGGAGGCACCTGTGATGGTCAGAGGGTTGGCTGCTAATGTGGCCTCCCTCCCGGTCTTGGTGTTGGCTGCTGTCTGGGCCCCTCTCTCCACATGGCCTCTCATCATTCAGTGGGCTAACTCAGGCTTCTACACATGGTGACCAAAGCACGAGAGCAGATGGTATAAGGGGTTTGGTGGTATTAGCTCCAAACTCACATAGTACCAATTCTGCCATATTTTATGGGCCAGAGCAAGATGTGAAGCCAGCCCAGATTCTAGGGGCAGAGAAAGACTCAATCTCTTGATGGGAAAAGCTGCAAAATGTGGCTGTGTTTTTGGTTTTTTACATCTAGGAGATATCTCAGTCTATTCAGGCTGCTCTAACAGAACACCCTAGAATGGGTGGCCTGTCAACCACAGAAATTTACATCTTACATTCTGGAAGCTGAGAGGTCCAAAATAAAGACACCGACAGATTTTGTGTCTGGTGAAGGCCACTTCCTGATTCATAGAGAGCCATCTTCTCATGGAGTCCTCACATGGCACAGGATGTGAGGGAGATTTCTCGGATCTCCTGTAGGACACTAATCCCCTTCATAGCCACACAGTCCCAAATACTTAACCACATTCCCAAATCCTACCTCCAATTATGATCACATTGGTGATTAGGATTCAACATATGAATTGGGGGTAGGGGTTAAACATTCAGTATTTAACAGTATATTAGAGAAATAAATCCTAAGATAATGGAAGTTCCCTGACCCATGATCTTATTCATTTTTTAAAAAATCATTACCTGGTAGATTAGCATCTTAAACTAAATTTGCTGAGATCTAAAAGGCTCTTGTGGAGAGAATTCTAATACAAGTGAATTAGTTTGGGGCAGATTTATGGTAATATGTATGCTTTCTTTTCCCAATGCATTTTTTTTATTTAGGGACTCTTGAATTATCCTCTCCATTATATAGATGAAAACAGAGATCCAATCAAAGAGAGTGATTTGTCACAGGTCACATGGTGAGTCAACAGTGGACCTGGACCTTGGACTCAGATTTTTGGACTCCCAAGTGTGTGCTCTTTCCTTACCAGACCATACTGTCTTTCTGGTTCTAACAGTGAAATATTACAGGCATGATTTTTATCTAAGAAAATGGTGCATATTTTCACCTGATTCATTGAAACTGCTTGCCATAATCCTCTCCCAATTTTCAGAAGCCACCTTTTGTCCTACCTGATTTCATTTTTGCCTGTGCAGTGTTTGGTTAAAGGCATTGAAATGCTTCCCTCTTCCATGGGTTTGCTGTCCCCATATTGTGCATTCTACAAAGCCAGCCTGGCAGAGTTCCATTGTAGGTCACCTACCTTGTCATGATTTTTCTTTAATTTCAGACTCTGATGCCAGTGCAGACTGAAGATGATGGGAGCCGGTTAGAGAAACCCATGGAAATCCCCAAAGAGCTCTGGATGATGGTGGATTACCTATACCGAAATGCTATCCAGCAGGTAGGGTGTGGCTAAGCCGTCAGACCTGATTTGAAGTCAGACTGCCTTGAGGAAGACCATTATATCCAAGAACTTCTTGCATGGAAATGCAAGAAACTTGTGAAGAGCTGTTCTTCCCCCAGGGAATGAGTGAGAGGTTTTGTGCCTTGTTTCGCATCCTGGTGCAGTACGTGATTACACATAGTACTTGATTACCCCAGTGGAAGCAGCCTTGCACTGAACAATCTCCAGCACAGCATGTTCCTTTCCTAGGTCTCTAGGGTCCTCCAGCAACAAAGCCATATGAAGGCCTTCTGGGATGTCTCATTTGTGGGAAATTTCACCAACTTCTTGGAATGGGAGGCGCTAAATTGTTGAAAGTCCAGGCAGAGACAGAGGACCAAATGGAACCCCCATGAATCTGGAGGCCTGATTTCTAGACGAACTTGGGCAAGCTTCATGGGGTCAATTGGTCAGTTTGACTGACCTGTCTATATAGGTTCCACAGAAACCTACACAAATTGTAATCCCACAGCATACTTTTTTTTTTTGGCAGTTCTGGAGACCAAAGCCAGGGCCTCATACATATTAAGCCAAAACTTTACCACTAAGCTACATCCCTAGTCCAGCAACATACATTCTTATGATGTTCTGTTTTCACTTCACATTTGAATGTTGCAATATACCAAACACTGTTCTCAGTGTTTCGCTTCATTGCCTCATTGAATTCTTGTAATAGTTCTCAGATGAGGAGACAGATGCCCAGAAAGTGAATAAATTAGTTAAGGTTCTCGGGCTGATTAATAGGCAGGGTTAGGAATATGGCTGTAGAAGTTACATTTTTGAGTACTTTGCTAGTCTACCTTCTCGGGAGAACTTTTAAATGTAACTTTTGAGCAATACATTTAATACTGTTACTTTTAACACAGTTATATAATGTTAAATCAGTTTATAAAACATGAATGTAAAGTATCCTGAGACTATTGGAAATAACCTTTATTGACATAATCTTGTTGGTTCAGTGTTCTGAGGTACCTTTTTAGCTTTATCCATCTTACAGATGATATATTTTTTTCAGTGTGTCCCAACTTCCCCCTTAACCCCTTCATAACAAGGCAGGAAACAGCTACTTTTAAGTTTTCTCTTATGTTGGATCTTGTCTTGGATAGTGTGCCCTACCCATAGTTTTATAATAGATGCCTAAAGACCTATTGCACAACCATGTCTGAGAAGATGAATTAGCCACATCAACCTAAATCATATTGTCAACCAGGATGATTCAGAGATCTCTTGACACTGCTCCTTTTGTACTTTGATTTTCTGAGAAAGTAATTGTCCTGTGACTTTCTTCCTTCTTGCAGGAAGATCTATTTCAGCAGCCAGGCCTGAGATCAGAATTTGAACATATTAGGGACTGTCTGGATACTGGAATGATTGATAATCTCTGTATCCTTCAGATGTTCAGATCTGTGCATATATGTGTATGTGTGAAAATGAGTGAGAGCGGTGAGAAAAGGGTAAGAATATTTTTTTAAGGTTTGTAGTCTGAATCTGGGTCCTCAATCATCATATTTTTCTTTCTTAAAGTTTGCCTAGAAAAATTTTACAACCTTAAGCAACCAATATAGCAGGAAATTAGGAAGGCCTGGCTCACTTGACAGTGTGGCCCCTTCCAGATGTCAGGCTGACATCCTAGCTCTGAACAGAAAGCCTGATGAAGCAGTGCTAGCATGTACTTCTAGCATGTGCTGGCCCTGGGCCTTCTCCTAACCATGGGCAACATCACTACCTGTTCCTTAACGATGGGCCAAAAGCTGCTAGCAATCATTCTGTAGCTGAAGCCTTGCTGCTTTTCCTGGAGAGCCTGCCAGAGCCTGTCATCTGTTACAGTGCCTACCATAACTGCTTGGAGTGTTCTGGCAATTACACAGCAAGCAAACAGGTAAGGGGAAGCACTGAGCACCAGCATACACATGTTGCTAGCCCTAGGCAATGAGGCCTGATGAACAAAGTGGGCATAGTCGCTGAAGTCTTAGAAACTCAGTACCATGTCTTTCCTTCTCAGACCTGTTCTTCCTCTTGAGTCCTTTTTTCTTTTAATAGCATCACCCTTAATTTCAGTGACTCAGTCCCGAAACCTAAGTCATTTCTGACTCCTCCTTCTCCTCACCTCCCACATGCCTGGATCCATTGATCTATCACTCATCCTCTGTCTTCCGTTCTCATTCTGCCTACCTGGGTTCAGTTCCCTCATTCAGGCTCTCCCTCTGCTGACTTGTTTTGCATACTGTCATCCAAAGCATACAGTATTCTAAAGTTCTCCTTATGTTGGTAAAAAAAAAAAAAAAAAAAAACACAGTTAGCGGGGGTGGGGTTGTAATTCACATGTGAGCCACTGGGTTTGCTCCTCAGCACCACATAAAAATAAATAAATAAAATAAAGGTTTGCTCCTCAGCACCACATAAAAATAAATAAATAAAATAAAGGTATTCTGTCCATCTACAACTAAAAATATACATTAAAAAATCACACTTGGAATGTGGCATGTATATACAATGAAATATTACTCAGCAATAAAAGAGAATAAAATCATGGCATTTGCAGGTAAATGGATGAGTTAGAGAAGATAATGCTAAGTTAAGTTAGCCAGTCTCAAAAAACCAAATGCTGAATGTTTTCTTTGATATAAGGAGGCTGATTCATAGTGGGTTAGGGAGAGGGAACATGCGGGGAATAGATGAATTCTAGATAGGGCAGATGGGTTGGAAGGGAAGGGAGGGGATATGGGGTTAGAAATGATGTGTAATATGATGATCATTATTATCCAAAGTACATGTAAAAAGACACAAATTGGTGTGAATATACTTTGTATACAAACAAGGATATGAAAAATTGTGCTCTATATGTGTAATAAGAAATGTAATGCATTCTGCTGTCATATATAAATTAAAATAGCAGTATACAAAATAGAATTAAGGCAAAAATCATTAAATGCCACATACTGATTAATTTTATAGTTTTAAAAATAATATTCTGTAATGAATATTTAACAATTCAAACCTTTATATACTAAATACTACAACATTGAAATAACAAAATCAGGGCTGGGGTTGTGGCTCAGTGGTAGAGTGCTTGCCTAGCACATGCAGGGCCCAGGGTTCAATCCTCAGCACCATAAAAATAATAAATAAAGGTATTGTGTCCAACTACAACTAAAAAATAAGTATTAAAAAAAAGAAATAACAAAATCAGTAGAAAAGTGTCATGATGTGAATATTTGTGTCCCCATCCAATTCTTATGTCGAAATCCTAACCATGGAGATGATGGTATTAGAAAACTGGGCTTTGGGGAAATGATTAAATCACATGGGCAGCAATATGATTGGAATTGGTGTCCTGACAAAAGAAGAGTACTGAGAGCTAGCTAGTCCATCCCAAAATGTGAGAACACAGTGAGAAAGCACCATCTACGAGTCAGGAAACAGGCCCTCACTCAACACTGAATCTGCCAGTATCTTGATTTTGGACTTCTCGGTCTCTAGAACTCTAGGGAATAAAGTCCTATTATTTGTAAGCTTAAAAAAAAAAAAAAGTCATACTTGGTTCTCCACTGTCAATTATTTTCTTAAATATTCAAGACTTTCTGATTTAGCTAAACGGTTCAGTGTACAACAGGTATTGACAGAATAATCTAGAAAACTGGCCAGTAACAGAAGTTCCAGAGCATGACCCCACATCCACTGAATCAAAGTGACTTTTGATATCTATTTTATACAAACTCCCCAGCTGAGTCTGATGTATAGATAGCTTTTCATTGAATTCTAGCCTGAACAGCTGCTCCTATTAAAATGGTTATGCTCCTTCCAAGATTGACATATCAAGTGTTCTCTCAGCTTACCTTCTGTTTTCCTTTTTTTTTTCTTTACATTTTTTTCTATCCCACATTCCCTAGTCCTTACCTCTACAAATCCAATTTTGTCTTATATTCAGGACCCAACAAAATGTCTTTTATTCCTTTTTATTCTCCCTGAGAGCATGAAGTTAGAAATCTGACCTCTAAATTCATGTAGAGTTTGACTTGTGCTCTTTTTTGGTACTTATGCTAAGTGGTAAGGGATTATTTTTCTGTGCATAGTCTTATGCACATTCATGGATCACATACTCAGTTCTTGGAGTACAGTCACCAACTTGACAAATAATTGAATGAACAAAATGACAAATTCCAACTCTTCCTCTTTCAGGTTATTTCTACTCTTCCCACATTCCACAAAAATGTCTTCAACTACTTGATGGCGTTTTTGCAAGAATTGCTGAAAAATTCAGCAAAAAATCATTTGGATGAGAATATTCTAGGTAAGTGACCAAATGTCTGTGGCATCTCTGTAAACTGAGGATTCACTGTGAAGAAAAGAGATTGAGAAAGTTCCAAAGTACATTACAGTAGAATTAAAATTTCAAGTTTTGGCCAAAGTTTATATTGAAATAATTTTTTTTTAAGCAAAGACTGCTTTTGGGTACCCCTCCCCACTCCTAACAACACAAGAATATGTAGTCCTTATTTTGTTAATCATTTATTTTCTGTGTTTTTTCATGCAGCTAGCGTATTTGGCAGCTTACTGCTTCGAAACCCAGCTCAACACCAAAAGCCTGAAATAACAGAGAAAAAGAAGGCTCAAGAGTTTATTCACCAGTTCCTATGCAACCCACTCTGAGCCTTTCTGTCCCATCCCTTGTTTTACCCAGGGTAGCCAATTTCCAGCTCCACCTGTTGCAGCTCAAGAGACCCCTTAAAAACATTTGAGGTCATCTGGAAGCAAGAATGGCAGCTCCTGAGCCTAGACCTCCCCCCACCTGTGCCATCATTGATCAGCACACTCAGTGTAGAGCTGTGAAGACATGAGAGAAATCCACAATAATAAAACTGACGTTTGATGTTCAACTTAAGTTATTTAACACAAATAGATCTCTATTTTTTTTTAATTTAAAAAAAATTTTATACTTGTGCTCATTCAGCCTGCCTCCAGGGCACAGTCAATTCCTTCCCTGTAGCCTAGACTGAGCTCCTCAAGATCAGATGTTTGAACAAACTTTTGAAGTCCTGAAAAGACAATGAAATGGACATTAAGAATGTAGGTGGATGCTCCTGGATAAACAAGGTTTAGCCTCCTGAGATCCTTTCGTTGCCCAGTCTGAGGACATGTGAAAATACATATGGAACTTCTATCCCTTTCCTACTCGGATATAGTTCAATAATTCTGAGGCTGGCCACTCAGCTTCTGAGGGCAATACAGTGGCTTAAAAGTGCAAACACTGAAGAACTGAGTTTTCTGGTGAAACAGGTGGAATTTTCTAGGCCAGCAAGTCCTCCAAATTGTATATGAGCATAATCCCTCTCATATTTGTAATATATTTTAATGATAAACATTTTTAAACAGTGGTGGTTGTGTTATGCTTTTCTGTCTTGATGGTGACTGGACCCTTATGGCTTAAGCATTGAAACAGCTTATCAGGGGCTAAAGACATGTCTTGCAGTCTGGTGGATAACAGTCACTGCGCACATTTTTCAAGCAAGATAGTACAGCCATGGCCTGAACTCCTTGGCCCCTGATCTAGTGTCTAGGAGTTGTCCCACTCTGAATATCCTAGAGAAGTAGCTCATGGGAAAAACAAGCAGTGACTTCTGGGAAGATCTCACATCCAGATCTTACAGGCATTTAGAAAGGACAGGCGCATCACAGAAGCACTTGCAAAATTGCTTCTTGGGCACTGAAATGCTATAACTTCTTGGTAATTCTGTGAATTAGAGACAAGCCAGTAAGATGAATAAGAAAAGGAGTGGC
Organism: Marmota monax; assembly: GCF_021218885.2. Taxonomy (NCBI): domain Eukaryota; kingdom Metazoa; phylum Chordata; class Mammalia; order Rodentia; family Sciuridae; genus Marmota; species Marmota monax. The sequence continues at coordinate 11,649,044 of NW_026694432.1, forward strand.
CAGTAGGTGGCGTTGACTGGTCCAGGCACGAGAATCCCCTGAGGAGGAAAGTTGGGACTGCCAGCCTGGGCAGGAGTGGGAGCAGGCAGGAAATTGGGCGTCTCGTGAAAGCTTGTGAGAAGGGAAGAAGGGGCAGCGTTCCCTCTGGCTGTTTCTGGAATACTCCTAGCTCTGTCCCTTGGATCTGCTCCTCCTTTCTGGGACCCTCTGGCCCTGTTAACGAAGCTGGGTGATTAGGGGACGCTGGCGCCGTAGAGGAAGTCCAAGAACACCACAGCCTTGCAGGCTCGTCCCTTGAGGGCCCGAGTCCGGAATCTGGCGGCAAACTGGGGTTCCTGCAGTAGTGTCGCGAGCTGAGCTGAGGAAACTTGGGATTCGCGGTTGGCATCGCCCCCTTCCCTTACGCCGGGAACGGCCGGCTTAAAGCCCCCAGCGCCTCCCGGCGCCCGCACCAAGCCCGGGAGACGTCCGCTGCGCGCCGCCCCGCCCCCCACCCGCCAATTGGAAGCTCAGACTCGGCCCTCGGGCCGCTGAAGCCAAACTGCAGCGCCAGAGAGGGGCGGAGCCGCTGTCCCCTCCTTCCTCCGGAAAGCGGAAGCGGAAGTGACGTTAGGGGAAGGTGGGGGCAATCATGGTGCCGCTGGGGAGGGGAGAAGCTGCTGCCGCTGCTGTTGCCGGGAGCCGCGGAGGTAAAAGGCGAAACTGGACTCGGCTATGGCTGGGACTATTCGGGGGGCGAGGGACCTAGGCTTCCTCCTGAAGCAGTTCCCAGTAGAGACCCGTCCGCTCGCCGTAAGGACCCCACCCCTTCTCGGTTTCCATGGGGATGGGTATCCAGCCCCCCTTTCCTGTTTCCATGGAGACCCGGACCCTGCCCCTCTTCGTCCGGCTGGGAGCCCCCCGCTTGTCTTGGGGTTTTTCCGTGTAGTCCTGGACTGGGGGCTATCCCAGACAGGTTCCCTTTCTCAGCTTTCTCTCAAGGGTGCTCCGTTCGCACTCCTCTTTGGCTACCCTCAAAGCTGTGTGTCTTGTTTGTCCCGGACAGTTGGTTTCCGCTTTGCCGCCAGAGGTGCTGGGCAGTCCACTGGGTCCCTGGGAACTCTCATCTCTTCTCTCAGATGAAGCGAAACGTGCATCTATGGGGTTGCGTAAGCTAGAGCAAGGGGTCGGGCCGGTTCCTCCCGGATTAGATCCCTTGACCTGTCTCTGGTAACTACCTCTCCGGTCGCCTCACTACGTAAAGGCTCACTTTCTAACCCTCAGCAGAAGAGAACGATAAAGTGCAAAGCTGGACTGAAAACTAAGTGATGTACTGATTATTTTAAAAGTCTCTGTTCTGCCTGCGGAACCCACATTTATAGAACCTGTGTGTTTGCCAGTGAAGGAAGAATCACTATTCCAGTCCATGAAAGCTTCAGATTTGATATTTTCACCAAGAGAGCGTGTCTTCCCAGGAGACACTGTCTTTTTAAGAGAGAATATCTACATGTCTTTCATTCATTTAAATGGCATTTCTTGAACTCCAGGAAGTGTCATGTAATATGCTAAGTACATTCCCTCCCAGCAGAGAGCCCACTATACAAGCATATCTTCTGGTTCATACCTTATTGTATTGTGAGATAAATAATTAAAGTGATCTTCATTAGATGTGCCTTTTTGGGGTTTAGCCCTTCCATCCAGAAGCTGAAACACTTGTTCTAGGAAGGAGGGAAGGAATTCTCACTTGTTCCTCTACTATTTGTCAGGTATTGTGCTTTGCATACATTATCTGTTTTATTTCTCATAATAACTTTGAGAGAACAGAAATTACTAGTTCCATCTTACATATAAGAAAAATGAGCACTGAAAAATTACGCAAGTAGTAAGGGCAAAGCTGGGATCTGTTGCTGAATAAATAGGTCCAAAGCCTTGCTCTTTCCATCATAGACTACATGAGGCCCTGAACTGCCTCAAGGTGTGATTTGGGGGATATTGAGTGGGGAATTCCTTACTTTAAGATTTATAGCAACACAGTATTGAAGCAGCCACTGTTCTGTTTGCTTCTTTAGGTATTTTGAACAGTCTTCAAATTGATTGACAAAAAAGCACACTTAGGAAGTCGCATGAACTCTGCTACTATTCCTTCAATTCTGAGGGGGGAAAACTATTGCTTTCCATAAAAAATGACTTGGCTGTCTTAAGTTAAAATTTTAGAACTTATTTCCAAGGAAGATGATTTTTCATTTGCTTTGATTTGCTCTTTAAATGAGAGGAAAAATGAGTCCTAAGGTTGCTGAGGATGGTAGAAGGAGGGTCTTGTGGTGTGGCTCTAACTCTGGTTTTGTCTGTTGCAGAAAGCTCATTATCTTTCCATTTCTCACAATTGGGCTGAGTACGACTGAACCATGGGGGAACACAGTCCAGACGACAACATCATCTTCTTTGAGGCAGAGGAAGATGACCTGACCCCCGATGACAAGATGCTCAGGTTTGTGGATACCAACGGACTGGTGCCTTCCTCATCTGGAACTGTTTATGATAGGACCACTGTTCTTATTGAGCAGGACCCTGGCACTTTGGAAGATGAAGATGACGATGGACAGTGTGGAGAACACTTGCCTTTTTTAGTAGGGGGTGAAGAGGGCTTCCACCTAATAGATCAGGAAGCAATGTCCCAGGGTTACGTGCAACACATTATCTCACCAGATCAAATTCATTTGACTATAAACCCTGGTTCCACACCCATGCCAAGAAATATTGAAGGTGCAACCCTTACTCTACAGTCGGAATGTCCGGAAACAAAACGTAAAGAAGTAAGTAAAGCAGTGGGTGAGGGCCCATTTTGGCTTTGGGGCAACTCCTTACACAACTCTTGTTGGTGGTTTTAACAGGGGAGTAAAGGAGACCCTGTGCTTAGAGCCTGTAATGGTTTTGCCTTTCAACAGTATGCCTCATGTTTGTTCTGTCTGCTTCCTAGAACTTTTGGATTGTATAGCTACATTGAAATTTAGGAATACTAAATAATAATATTTCAAATTTTCTTTCCCAAATCATAAATAAAATAAAAATTTTACTGAAGTAAATCCATGTTTCACATGATAGAATAACTAAATTTGGCATATCTGATAGTGCGTTAACTAGATTTGGCTCATCTCTGGGTTGTTTATAAATGGTATGTTTTGGAGATGAGTATCTACTGGAATATGCTTTATTAACTTAGAGAATGTTTAATGAATAATAAAGGCTAGCTTAATTATATTAGAAATTCAGACAAGACAGCAAATGAGAGTAGGTTACCTAAACAAAGTTGTCATGTTTATACCTAGGTAATGTGAGGTAATGAATGTCAGGATGCTTTGAAAATTGTAAAGCATTTTTTTACAATTTGTACTAGTGGTGATGATAAGTGGAATAAAAGATATGGTTTAAAGGTGCTAAGCTGGTCTCAGTGGCTCATGTCTATAATTCTGGCAACACTGGAGGCTTAGGCAAGAGGAATGCAAGTTCAAGTCTAGCCTCTGCAACTTAGCAAGAACCTACCTCAAACACAAATGGGGATGTAGCTCAGAGGTAAAGTGCCATGGGTTCAAGTCTCAGTGCCATTAAAATAATAATAATAATAATAATAATAATAATATATGTATGTATGGTTAAAAAAAACTAAACTTTATCCAGAAACTATTAATTTAATTGGTTGATTAAAATAAATAGATCACTGATAGTTGCAGTGCTGGGTGCTAAACGTAAGATGCTACCATGAAGAAATACAGTAAATTATTTAAGAAAACATTTTTTCTTTTTTGCCATAATTAAGTTCTTGAAATTACATGTGGCTTATACATATAGCTTATTCATAGTATTTGGCTTTTCCTTGTCTAGATTTAAGATCTCAGAGCTAGAAGGAACCTTAGAGAGACCATTTTGTCCTACCTCCTGCCCTATGCAGGAATCTCTCGATAACATTTCTGATATCGGTTCATTGGTTTGTGCTTCACACTTCCAGAATGACAAAAGCATGGTCTTTCACAGCTCAGCCCAGTACATGTGCTGGCCACTTTGATTGTTAGAAAGCTTTTGCTTCTATAGAACCAAAATCTGCCTTCTTGCAGGTGCTACAGACTAGTTCTAGGTCTGCCTTCCTGAATAATCTTCCTGTCTCAGGACAGCCAGTTAGATCATGTAAAGATCATGGGTTTCTCTTCATCTCTTGTTCAGGCCAACCATTTCCATTTAGTTAAATATATCCCTCTTGCAACATTTTCCCCCAGTTTGTCATTGGCCTTGTCACCTTTAATTGAATGAACTCCAGTTTTCCAAAGTCCTTTTAAAATCCAGAGTGTGAGTCAACTAGCATTGAATCCTCTATGGCTCTTATCTCTTAATCTGGACATTGTACTATGGTTACTATGTAGTCTATATTATTGGCAACAAAATCTTAACTGTTAGCTTGTACTTGGAAAGCTGTGGAATAGTGGTTCTCAACTGGGGCAGTTTTGCCACCTGGGATACATTTGGTAATATCTGGAGACATTTTTGATTCACTCTGGGGAGGTACCCTGGAATCTAATGGATAGAGGCTAATGATGCTGTTGAACATTTTACAGTGCATAGAACAGTTCCATGCAATAAAGAAGTTCCTGGCCCAAAATGTTAACAGTGCTCAGATAGAGAAACCTTTGCTCTGTATCATTCTCTTGAGTGCAGATAGATATGGAGGCCTCCATATCAGCTATAAGAACAGCACCCTACTATGTTTGTTCTTACTGGTTTTAACCCAGTAATTGAACTTCTAAGAGTTTATTTCAATTCAGCAAACAGTTATAAAGCAAGGTGCTGTTATGCTCTGTGGGGTTGCAGATGATTGTGATGATTTACAATATAGAAGTAGAAATATATTTATGACAGTCATTGCAACATTAGGTATAATGTGGTAAATGTGAAGGAGAGGTGCAGATATCGCATTGGGAGCACAGAGAAGTTCACCTTTGGGATCAGGCAAGTTTTCTAGAAAAAAAGGTGTCATTTAAGCTCTTCTTAAACAAGGTATACAATTAATGGGGAATGCAAGGAAAATTCCTTTCAAGAGATGAGAATGGCATGAACAAATAAAAGGAGGTGGAAAATTCAGACCATTTTCAGGGAATAGCCAGTTATCTGTGAGAACAAAGGTTAGTATATCTTTTTTTGTAAGAAGCTAAATAGTAAATATTCCAGGCTTTGCAGGCTATTTTGTCTCTCTGTAACTATTCAACTCTTCCATTGTAGCACAAAAGGACCCTTAGATAATACATAAGTGAATGAGCATGACTGTGTTTTGTTGTTGTTTTTGTTTTTTGTTTTGGTACTTGGGATTGAACCCAGAGTTGCTGTACCATTGAGTTACATCCCCAGCCCTTTTTATTTTTTATTTGGAGACAGGGTCTTGCCAAGTCACTGAGGGTGGCCTCCAACTTGTGATCCTCCTGCCTCATCCTTCCAGGTTGCTGGGATTACAGGTGTGCACCATTGCACCCAGCTTGACTGTGTTCTGATAAAACTTTACAAAAACAGGCAAATGGGCTGGATTTGGCACACTGGCTGTGGAAGATAGGGAATAGAGAAGATAAGGATGGAAAGATAAAATCCAAATCTGGAAGGCAGTGGTAGCATGCCAAAGGTTTGTACTGTATTCTGAAAATATTGGAAAACCATTGGAGGTATGTGAGCCAGGAAGTGATGTGGTTAGAGTAACATTTTAGAAAGAGTGTTCTGAGGCATACTTAGTGTCCAGTTAGGAGACGCTTGTAGCATAGGTTTGGGGTTTCATTTAATTCTGATGAGGGAAAAAAATTTAATAGTTATTTTTAAAGAGAGATGAGAGAACTTGGTATGGTATTAGAGTTTGAATAATGAGCCATGAGTTGGGTGTGATTCAAAGGCTTTGATCATGTTGATTAAAAAGATTCGGCCATTTTTTCAAGTGTGTTGAATTTCCTCTGTATCTTAGTAGAGCTGATTGATGGATCTGGAGAAGAGTGGTGTCAAGTTCTCTGTGGTAGATACTCTAACCAAGGTATATTCATATTCATACTCAGATTGTGTGATTGCTGAAGAGAAAGTGGCTGACTCTGCTCTCCACCCTCTACCCCGCTCCCCTATAAATGGTGATTCCATTAATGGGAATCAAGATAGGAAGAGGAAAAGGTTTAGTGGGGAAATTGATGAGTTCAGTTGGAGTGATGTAGTCCTTGGAGATGAGTAATAAGAGTAAGTTAAAAGCCCATTGAAAATGTGGGTTCAAAGTAAGGAGTTGGTGTGGAATTATTTCAAACTGTGGACAGTTTATTCAAGGGAGAAGTAAGAGTTGGTCTGAGAATTTAAAGACTGGAAAGAGAAAGAGGAACCAGAGAACATTGCTGTAGCCCGAGATAGTGCAGTGCAGTGTATGGAAGTAGAGGGAAGAAAGGTGAGTATTCCTATGTGACCTTCTCAGAGGGATTGAGGAAACAAGGCCCTGTTTTGCCAGTTGTGTATTAGTCATTCATGTCATAAGGATGTTTTCGGTAGAGCACTGAGCTGAAGCCAGAGTTTGAGTGATGAAGAAAGTAAGTGGGTGATGAAGAAACAGGAGGCAGGAAGTAAGTATCAAGTTTTTTTTTTTTTTTTTTTTAAGTTTGATAGTTGACAGAAGTATGGTGAGGCAATAGTAGCTCAGGGGAACTGAGCCTTTTTGTTTGTTTGTTTTAACCATAGTAAGTTTGAGCATGATTTAGGACTTAACTTTTGGCCATCCTCAGTTAATAATTACTATATGAGAATATTTCATGATTAAATGTTTGGAAAACATTAAATTAAACTAAGACAGAAATCTATTACAGTACTTTTCAGAACCTTTGATGTGCTTTTAAAGAAAGAATGTAGAATTTTCCAACTGTTATAAACTTGTGAAGCCATTTTTCAGGACTTGTTTTCAGGGTTCAGCGGAGAACATTTTGAGAAATGCTGACCTAGGCAAAAGAGAAGATGATAGGAGGGAATGATAAAGCAGTGATCGTTAGCTATCATTTTCTCATTCTGTACTATTTGCAGATTTTGTTTATTCCATTTGCAAACCTGGTTTGTCATTTGTGTCTTCAGGTCATTGATAATCATGTTGAACAGGACAGGGTCAAGGATATCATCATGAGTACTTTGTTTAGTTTACTGTGGATTCAGTTCGATCAATGATACCTGTGTGGAAAAATAGGTAGGTGTGGGATTGGATGGGGATTGAGGAAGAAGCATCAATGGCTTTAGTTTTGGAAAATCTTACTTAATGACCAGACATTCAAAACATTTGCCTTTTTGAAGTGCCATCTTACCTTAGCTTATGATTTGACAGTGATTTTATTTTTGACATTAAAATCTATTTAATTGACTTGAAGAGGCCTGGTTTTATGACTTTTTTTTTTTTTTTTTTGGTGGTACTAGGGATTGAACCCAAAGAGCTTTATCACTGAGCCACATCCCTAGTCCTTTTTATTTTTTGAGACAGGGTCTTTCTAACTTGTCTAGGCTAGCCTCAAACTTTCGATCCTCCTACCTTAGCCTTGCAAGTCACTTGGGATTACACTGTGCCAGGCTTGTTTCTGATTTATTTGGTAACAGTGTCATGATATCTTAGCCACTCCTGCTTCCCCACCTTTTTATTAAAATTGTTTTTTTCCTGCATGTCCACACCACAGAGGTATTGTTCTTTTTTTTTTTTTTTAGAAAGAGTGAGTGAGAGAGAGAGAGAGAAATTTTTAGTGTTTATTTTTTAGTTTTCAGGGGACACAACATCTTTGTTTGTATGTGGTGCTGAGGATCGAACCCAGGCCGCACGCATGCCAGGTGAGCGCGCTACCGCTTGAGCCACATCCCCAGCCCGAGGTATTGTTCTTGAGAAAACAAATCACTTGAGTTGGGTGTGGTGGTGCATGCCTATAACCCTATCAAGTCGAGAGGCTGAGGCAGGAGGATAGCAAGTTTGAGGCCAGTTTGGGCGACTTAGTGAGATCCTGTCTCAAAATAAAAAGGGCTGGAGGTTTACCTCAGTGATAAAGTGTATGTACGTCAGTGTGAAGTGCTCTGGGTTCAATCTCCAATACTGCAAATAATAATAATTTGATAACTAGTTAGTCTGGTTGGCTTCTTAAGCAGCTTATTTTCTTAGTCAGATTTTAGCCTGATTTTCCTGTTTACCCTTAATTGTTCCATTGTTTCCTGTAGGGTATAGTTGGCTTACCTATTGCTTCATTTATTTTCCCCCTTATGCTTGTTTTGTTCAAAAATAAAACAAACAGCCATATTGGGTGGTAGATGTCTATAATCCCAGTGACTCAGAAAGCTGAGGCAGGAGGATCACAAATTGAGACCTTGTCTCAAACTAAAAAATAAAAAGGACTGGGGATGTAACTCAGTGGTAAAGAACTTCAGTCTTCAATCCCCAGTACAAAAAATAAATAAATGAAGCCATCCAGAACCTTGCCACAGGTACCATCTTTTTCTACCACAGGACCCTTGGTCATTCTAACTCTTGATTTCACATTTCAGATTCCCATACTTGCAGTTTTACTACTGAGTCCCTGTTCATTTAGTAGCTTTGAGAAATTTCAATAAAGATATTGTCATTCTGCTCAGATATATTTTTAAGATTTTCTCCTTAAAGGCTTTTCTACTTCAGAGGGTTTTTGTTATTGTTGTTTTCTTTATTTTGTTTCTTTTGTAGTACTCTCTCTCTCTCACTTTTTTAATGTTTTATTTTGAAACAGGCTCCCTCTAAGTTGCCCAGAGTGGCCTTGAATTTGTGATTTTCCTGCCTCAGCCTCTGGGGTTGCTGGGATTACAGGCAGATGCCACTGCACTGACCCTCTACTTCGATTTCTAAGTAGCTGTTCATTTAGTTGTTTTATGCAGTCCATGTTTTCCCAAACTCTGTTATTTGTGCCTTGCCAGGACTGTCTGAGTATCTTTTCACTTATCTCTGTCTAAACCACATTAGTGAATATAATGTGTCATCTATGGCTAACTGATCTTCCTGCTCTTCTGCTGAATAGTTGGTGAATAAATGTAAAGAAACCCAGGAATCACATACCAAATATTTTCTTCATAATGAATCAAAGTATTGCAGTGCATCGATTGGGAAAGAATATCCTTTTCTGCCAAAAAGCAGTTACAGTGGTGCCTGTGATGTTATATTGCTTCTAGACTCACAAGAAATAAAATAAGTGGTCAGTGATTTTCCAAAACAAGATTTATTTCTCTTCTTCCTCTATCTCTTCGTCCTCTTCCTTTTTTCTCTTTGTGTGTGTGTGTGTGGGGGGGGGGGGCTGGGAGTCAAATCCAGGGTTTCAGGGTTGTTTTTTTTTTGCATTTGGTGGACAAGCACTCTACCACTGAGCTGTTTCCCCAGATTTTTTTTCTTTTTTTCTTTTTCTTTTGGTACTAGGGATGGAATCCTGGGGTGCTTAACCACATAGCCACATCCCCAGCCCTTTTTATTTTTTATTTTGAGACAAGGTCTTGCTGAGTTACCTAGGGCCTCTCTAAGTTGCTGAGGCTGCTTTGAACTTGCCATCCTGTGCCTCAGACTCCCAAGTCACTAGGATTACAGGTGTGCATCAACCATTTCCCATATTTCTTTTTTAAGCCTGAAAATTTTTTTAGTCATAAGAGTAAGGAAGAAAATTTGGCTCCAGTGTCATTTTTTTCACAACATGTCCTTTGTGTTGGGAGACCTAATTCCAATCTTATCCCTCAATATAAATCCCTTAGGCCGTGGAGTGATGTATTCAGACAAACCATGTTCCTGACTCTCTGGGAGGGGGAACCACCTACCTTCCATTCTTCTCATACTGTAATTACATTTCTTCAAGGGTCCCCTTCTGAACACCCACAGAATTGTCATTCAGAACTAGCACAGAGACTGTCTCTCCTTGAAAGTCTAGTGTTTAGGATCCATTCATTTCCCACTGCAAACTTTAACGTATCTACCTTTGTCAAGTATCAGGAAGCACAAAGAAATAGTCCTTACGCTCAGAGGCTTGGAAGCTGTACATGTGTGAATCCAGAGAAGAATGTGTTTTCTGTTTACCTATAATACCCCTTTTTCCATATGCCCCCTAAGTGCCTGCTGGTGTATTATGTACCTCTCCTTTGTAATCAGCATTTCCCTCACTGAGACCCACTGGCCTGGGAAATGGATGAGATTGGTATTATGTACACACTGGTTTTCAAACTTGGTGCTGTAGGAATTATAGGTCTCAGATTTGCATTTTACATAAGTATTGCTAAATTTTTGGTGTTGGAGAAAGTGCTTGAATTTTAGCTTACCCACCCATCCCTTATTGATTGATTGATTTAATAAAATTTGTTTAGTTGTAGTTGAACGCAATATCTCTTTCTTTTATTTATTTATTTTTATGTAGTGCTGAGGATTGAATCTAGTGCCTAGCACCCTAGGCAAGCGCTATACTGCTGAGCCACAACCCCAGCCCCCCCACTCATCCCTTATTTCAATCAAGCTTATTTTAAAATTGTTTCTTCTGTGATGGTATAGTTTGAACCTGGATTCCATCTTTGTTCTGCTATATACTAGCCATGTGGCTTTGGGCAAACTGCTCTGTTTCCTCTTTTGTAAAATTGAAATAAAAATATCCCATTGCATTCTGTGAAGATTAAATGAGATTTATGCCTATAAAATATACAACAGTATATGCATAAAACATTGAACATAATGCCTCCTGCTTTGTGGTTGTTCATTGAATGTTCATTTGCTTTTTCTTTCTCACAGACCCCTGTGATTCTGAGAGGAGGTATAGAGGTAATCTCAATTTAAGAAGAGGTAAAAATGTTAAGACAGTCTTTGTTAGGTACTCTATGGGGAGGCATTTTCTCCCTTAAACAAGGTTATAAATGTTAACTGGGTTCCAGGATAGCCCCCAAAAGTTTTGGTGGCAGCCGGGCATGGTGGCACATACCTGTAATCTCAGTGACTCAGGAGGCTGAGGCAGGAGGATCACAAGTTCAAAGCCAGCCTCAGCAACTTAGTGAGACCCCTATCTCAAAATAAAAAATAAAAATGGCTAGGGATGTGGCTCAGTGGTTGAGTACCCCTGGGCTCAATCCCAAAACAAAACAAAAAGTAGTAGTAGTCTTAGTAGTCTAATTAACTATCATCACTTTTTTTTTTTTTTTGGTACTGAGTATTGAACCCAGGGGTACTCAATCACTGAGTCACATCCCCAGCCCTTCTTATTTTTTTAATTAGAGACGGGATTGTCCTAAATTGCTTAGGGCCTTGCTAAGTGGCTGAGGCAGGCTTTGAACTTGCAATTCTTCTTCCTCAGCCTCCCAAGCTGCTAAGATTACAGGTATGTGCCACTGTGCCTGGCTGAACTACTACTGTTTATAACTATGTTTTGAAATGAGAGCATGTGTAGTTCCCGAGAGGGCTTCTAGAACACTAGTAATTGCCATGGGTAATCTTTGCCCTTATACTTGGCTACCTTTGACTTACTTTGGCTTTCGTAGTACCAGGCCACTGAAAGTTACTTCCATGATGGGCATTGGGGCGCTTTTTTTTTTTTTTTTTTTTTGGTATTGAGAATTGAACCAGGAGTGCTTAACCACTGAACCATATCCCCAGCCATTTTTTAGATTTTATTTAGAGACAGGGTCTCACTGAGTTGCTTAGGGACTTGCTAAGTTGTTGAGGCTGGCTTTGAACTTGGGATCCTCCTGCCTCTACCTCACAAGCCACTGGGATTGCAGGCGTGTGCCACTGTGCCGGCTTCACATTGGGGCTCTTAACAGCTGAAGAATGATGTATTGGCAGTGGAGAGGCTGAGAGAGCTAGAATCTATTGAGCACCTGCTGTGTACCAGTCAGTGCTTGAGGAGTTTCCATATAGTTTTGTATTTCACTTTCATATCATATTTATAAAATAGATACTCTTAGTTCCCATTTTACAGATGAAAAATTGAGGCTTAGAAACACCCAACTATCAGGTGAGGCCTTCACAATGCCAGCGTCTATGCTTTCTACCATAACTCACCACTTTTTGCAAAGATAGGAGAATTAGCCATTGAGTTCTGTTGGCTGTGAACAGGGCTGAGAAAAGAAAGGGCAGCAGGATGTCATTAGTTCTGTTAAGAGTAAGGGGTGAGATTTGGAACAGCTCTGGTGGATGGTGAATGAATGAATTCAGCTGTGATGGTGGGTGATGGGAAGACTATTGAAGAAACAGGGTCAGTTCAGAGCTCTCATGTTCCTGATTCAAGCATTTTAGTTGTTCATTATGGAGTAGAAGAAATGAGATCAGTGCCAGCATGGGAAACAGTTTTGGTGTCAGGGAAAGGAAGGGAGGTCACTAGTGATGGGGAGGAAAGAGCAGTTCCTGTCACCATAACAGACCAGTCATTTACTTGGAGCATTCATCTGCTCAGTGCTAAGAATCAGGGACTTCCTTTCCTTATTGAGTAGGGGCTGCAAATGTATGTAAAATATAGTTCTCAGTTCTCAGTCTCGCTTCTTGTCTTCCAGCCTCACTTTTTTCCTTCCTTCTAGCAGAAACCCTGCTTTTTTTTTTTTCCCTCTTTTTTTTTTTTTTTTTTGAAGCTTTTATTTCCTGGAGTTGCAGTGTTTTTTCATTTATTTCATTCACTTTTCCATCTCTGATTCTGTTGACTTAACAAGACAGTCATCTTTGTTAAATATTTTTCGATATTAGAGCTGCTCAGAACACTTAGTAAATCAAATATCAGATCTCTGAACACTCACACTTTCTGCTTATTAGTAGCATTAGACTCCATCCTTATCAACACTACCCTGGCTGCTGAGCTTGTTAGCATAGTAATTGGCTACTGTTGGAGGCCACACGGGAAAATTAAAGTTATGCTTAGAATCTTAAGCTCTCTTTAAGAAACAAATTTTCTTTATATTCAGTGGTGTCTTCAGTGACATTATGTTCATATTATCTTTCATTTTGATAAGCAAACTCCTTTTGTGTCACCCCTCTCTGAAGCCTTTAAATTCAGCTTGGGTATCAACTCCATCAAAAGGCCTTTCTTAGCTATCCCAAGTCTAAGTGACTTTTCTTCTGTATATTCCTCTAGTGTGCTGAACATCATTATCAGTTCAGCTTCTCAGACCATATTGTTCTTATGTTTATCTGTTTGATTTTCCTTTTCATTTTTAGCTCCTTGAGTGCAAGAGCTATTTTGTTTTATTCCTAGCACCAAGCATGATATAATTCCCAGAGCATAATTTTTTAAATACATGAATGTTAAACTTTAACCGTAGAAAGTACCAGATATTTCTATGTAATCATGAAAACTTGCATTTATGTTTTTTGTGACTTCCTGTTGTTCCCCAGTTTGAGGAGGCTTAAGTTTCTTTTTTTGTAAAATTTGGTGCTATTTTAAAATAATTCTGAAAGACACAGAATAGTGACTTCGATTTACTGTCTCTTTCTGATGAACTGGGAGGTTATTATTTATTCAGGTTATTAGCAGGGAGCAGGCATTAGTTTTGACAGTGAGCTGTCTACTGCACCTTAAAAAATATTTTCCCTAATCTGTATTCTCCCCTAAATTTCTATTCTCAATCTCTCTCTTCTCAGCCATGTTTTCTTGAAAGTTGAGTTTATACTTACTGCCTAATTTTGGCTTCTTCTCTTACCACTCCAGTGAAACTAGTGTGCTGGGGTAGGTATGACTTTGAGTCAGCTAAAACTGAGAAATATTTTACCAATTATCTCTGCCACATTTGATTTATTAACCACCCTCCTTGAAACTCATGTAGTCCTTCACTACTTTCTTTTGTTTATTTGAAAAATAAAAATGGAAGCCAGGCATGGTGGTGCATAGCTATACTCTGGAAGCTGAGGCAGGAAGTCTCTAATTCCAGGCCAGCCTTAGCAATTTAGGAGAACCTATCTCAAAATAAAAATAAAAAATGGGCTGAAGATGTAGCTCAGTGATAGAATGTTTGACTAGCGTGTGTAAAGCCCTGGGTTCAGTCCTCAGTACTGCAAAAAATAAAATAACAACAACAAATGAAGTGCCACTTCTCCACAAGGTTAGTCTCTGGGATTTTGTAGTTAGTGAACAAGTTAAACATGGTCCCTGCCCTCATGGAACTTTCAGCCCATTTGAGAAGTAGCCATTCATTTATTTAATTCAATAAATATTTACTTAATGCCTGCTGTTTTCTAGATACTGTTTTTCCTAATTAAAGATAATGATGTAAATGATTTAGTTATTTAATTATTTCATCTTCATCTTGTGCTTTAAAGAAATAGAATTATCACTCATCATCCATTGGGGATTGGTTCTAGAAACACTTCCCCTTTCCCCATCCACGGATGCCCAAGTTCCTTATATAAAAGAGTGTACTAGCTTTGCACATTCTTCCATATAGTTTAAATCACCTTTAGATGACTTATATATCTAATAAAATGTAAGTGCTGGGCTAAGGTTGTAGCTCAATGGTAGAGCTCTTGCCTAGTACTTGTGAGGCTCTGGGTTCGATCCTCAGCATCACATAAAAACAAATAAACTGGGTGTAGTGTTATCCCAGCAGCTCAGGAAGCTGAGAGAGGAGGATCATGAGTTTAAAGCCAGTCTCAGCAACGGTGAGGCACTAAGCAACTCCATGAGACCCTGTCTCTAAATAAAATACAAAAAAGGGTTGGGGATGTGGCTTAGTGGCCCCTGAGTTCAATCCCTGGTACTAAATAAATAAATAAAGCTATTAACAAATGTAAGTACTATATAAATAGTTGTTATATTATTTAGGGATTGATGAGGAAGAAAAAATCTGTACATGGTCAGTGCAGACATAGGTGGGGTTTTTTTGAGAATATTTTCAATCTGTGGTTGGCTGAATTCAGGAATGAAGAACCCATAGATGCAGATTACTGGCTGCAGGAAGCTATGAGAACCTATAACAAGGATACCTGTTCTAGTTTGAGGTGATAATAAGGTCCAATCAGGGAAACGGTCTCTAAGGAAGGAACACTCAGTAGAAGCATGAATTGGCCAAAAACAAACTCAGATGGAAGCAGGGCAGAGACAAAGGGGTAGTTAATTATTTATTGCAATTCCTTTGAAAGAGTTAGCACTGTAGGAGCATCTTCAGAGTGAAATTCTGCTCTTATCTACCATGATTATTATAAGCTTTATGTTTGAGACATACAGACTCCTTTATTGCAACATCCACTGTCCCAATTTTCTTTACTGGTCAGTGATTATTTTGAAATCTTTCAGCACCAAAGAGGTTTTTAGTCTTAATGAGACATCAGAATATATGTGTGAGTAGATAATTAACAATATAGGCTAAGTATCAAATGAGTGGTATAGTTAAATTTATTATTGGCATTTAGAGAAAGGCCCTGTCCTGTAGACAAGGAGTGATTATATAGAGAACCTTGGAGATAGTGAGGCTTGAATTAAAGGAATAGAGAGACTCCAAAAAGCAAAGAAAGGAACTGGGCATTTCCAGCAGAGAGCAGGGAAAGAGTAAAGGCAAAGAGGTGGGTATTCTGAGTTGCATTTGGGGAACCAATGTGCTGTTGCCTGCCAGCTTAGACAGCCTTGTGTTTGGCTGGTTACTGAGTAATATGATAGAACATGGAAGAGACCCAGAGAATATCCTTGAGTATCAGGCTAAGGAACTGAGATTTTATCGTTTGGACAGAGATGGCATGTGTAGAACACTGTTTTAGAATTATTCTGGCATTGACCTCAAAACTAGGTTCTTTTGAACTGACTAGGGGAAGGTGGGTGTGGCGGTGCATGGCTGTAATCCCTGAAGCTCAGGAGGCTGAAGCAGAAGGATCACAAGTTCAAGGCCAGCCTGGGCAATTTGGCAAGACTGTGTCTCAAATAGTAAAAAAATGGCTAAGGGTGTAGCTCAGTGATAGAATGTCCCACAAACAAAAACCCTAGGCACTGAGTGATTGAATAATTCAGTTCCTTGGAGCATCTCCTTTGTGGCAGTAGAAAAGGTACTAGGTAAGAGAGCACTTGCCTAAGAAAGCTGAAGATTTGTGCAAGGTCACCTTGGGAGTTGGATAGAGAAATGTGAAGTGGACAGGAGAATCTGGAGGAGTCTGGGCCCCTCTCTTTCTCCACCCCTGCAGGTATTAGGGATTAGCAAACTGTGGCTCACAGACCAAATCCATCCACTCGCTTGTTATTGTATAGCTTTGGAGCTAAGGTAGTTTTTTATATTTTTTAATGATTTTTTTTAAATCAAAAGAATAATATTTTATTACACATGAAAATTATATGGAATTAATTCAGTGTCCTTAATAGTTTTTTGAACAGCTTTGCTGGTTCATTTACTTTTATGTTTTTTTTTTGGGGGGGGGGAGTACTAGAGATTGAATTCAGGGGCACTCAGCCACTGAGCCATATCCTCATCCTTATTTTGCATTTTATTTAAAGACACGGTCTCACTGAGTTGCTTAGAGCCTCACTGTTGCTGAGGCTGGCTTTGAACTAGTGATCCTCCTGCCTCAGCCTCTGGGATTACAAGTATGCACTAGTATACCTAGCTTTGGTTCATTTATTTATGTCTGTGGCTGCTTTAATCTGTGATGGCAGACTTGAATTCTAGTGACTGAAACCATAAAGCCCACAGAGCATAGATTTGTACTGTTTGGCTTTTTATAGAAAACCATCCACCCTTGGGCTGGGGTTGTGGCTCAGTGGTAGAGTGCTTGCCTAGCATGTGCAAGGCCCTGGGTTCAATCCTTAGCACCACATAAAAATAAATAAATAAAATAAAGATATTGTGTCCAACTACAACTAAAAAAATAAATATTGAAAAAAAAAGAAAACCATCTACCCTTGACTCCACTCTATCCTTTTCTTAATTCTCTTTCCTGAAACTGAATGGCCCTCTCTACCCAGGCTTTTTTCCTTTTCTTTTTCTTTTTTTGTAGTTGGGATAAAATTTAGGGCTTGTACATACTAGACCACCACTGAGCTATAGCTCCCAGCCCCACCCAGGCTTGGTCTCTTTTTTCTTTTTTCTTGGTACTGGAGATTGAACCCAGGGCATTTTACCACTGAGGTACATCCCCAGCTCTTTTTTATTTTTTTATTTTGAGACCGACTTTGCCAAAACTGAAGCTGGACTTGTTCCTCCTGCCTCAGCCTCTGAAATTATTGGGGTTACTATTTAAAAGCCCCCAACCAGGTTTTTAAATAGTATCTTTCTCTTCTTTGTGTCCCTTCCTGGATCCTCAACTTTTCTTTCTTCCAGGACTTTTCTCCTTCCAAATCTGCTCAAGAACTAGCCTACTAAGAAGAAAAAAAGCCATCAATTCAGAAGTTCTCCTGTGTGTCTACCATGATCCCTAATCTCTCCCTTCACTTCTCCTTTTTATTTATTTACCTTAATCCAGTTTTCTGTTTCCAGTAACGCGCAGACTAGTCTTGCTGAGGCATTAGTGAATTCCTGGCTGCTGATCCGGTTGTTTTCCCAGTCCTTATCTTCCTTGTTTTCTCTGACATTTGACATGTTGATCATTCCCTTCTCCTTGAGACCCTTTTTCTGTGGTTTCTATGACATTCTTCTTTGCTTCTTTGCCTACCTCTCCAGCTCGTTCTTCTTCTTACCTGTCAAGGACTTCTCATCTTTTACTAGTACATTAAGTGTGGTAGCTTTTTTCAGGGCCTGTTCTTTGTGCCAGTCACTATGTTAAAATGCTTTACATAAATGATTTTTAATCCTTATAGCAATCCTAAAAAGACAAAATAAGAAAGTGGAGGCATAGTGAGATTAATGTTCCTAAGATTACACAATAAATTGCAGAGCTGGAACTTGAACTTGAGCCTACTGTATGTAGTATACAGGTAGCTGGCTGTAACTCTTAGACTAAAGGTTCTTGCCATAGACTTTCTTTAGCTTCCAGTCTATAAAAAAGTCCAACTGTGTACTTTATGCCCAACGTTTCTACTTGGGCCCTTCATCATCTCTGGCCTACCCAGCTCCACTCTGGTAACCTGACCACTTACCTAGTTATCCAGGCTGTAATCTTGGGATTGGTCTTTGCTTTGTCTCTCCACCTCTCCCACTCGTCAGCACCCATTTGTTGTTACAACTGATCATTCCAGCTCTTTTAATTTCTCTGATTCATCTCTTGTAATGTCCACTGTTACTTCTCTATTTTATGTTCTTCTCATCTCTTTCCTGAACTTCTCATCTCTTTTAATTGCTCTTATCTTCCAGTCTGTCTTCTCCAAAGCTATCAGAATGACTTCACCTAAATTCTAATTCTGATTGTATTGCTATCTTGGCAAAACCTGTCAGTGGCTCCCATTGACGGCCTCTTCTGTGGCTTACATAGGAATGCTTCACCTCATTTTTCCTACTCGTCTCCTTACAATCTCTCACATACTGCAAGTGTTTGTGGCTTGTGTCATCACACTCATCACCGTGCAATTCCCATGCTGTTCCATCTTTCTGGAATACCCTTCTCTGTCTGCTTTGTCTGAGGAATGCCTTTTCAGCTCCCCCCAAAAAAGCTAACAGGTGAAAAGTGTTAGAAGTTACCTTTTTATGTTCCCAAAGCACCTTATGTACATATCTGTTTGAAAGCTTAGCACAGGGTGAAATAGTTTGTACACATGTCTTCCTTTACCACTGGCTCTTCCCTTCAAGGCAGAGATTTTTGTCCTACTCAGTTTTTAATCTGTGGTATGGAGCATGTTACCTGAGACTGTAGTTCAGTAGTTGTTGAATGAATGGCTAATGTACAGTAGCAGTAGTGTACTATAATTGGAAATGTGGATTGAGGCTTTGGAAAGTTCAGAATTAAAGATTTATGCACATGAAAATGTTAAAAGCTAAAAAGAACTGATGATTCTTATTCCATGCATGGTGGTACATGCCATAAGCCCAAAGACTCAGGAGGCTGAAGCAGGAGGATCTCAAGTTCAAGGCAACTCACCTAACTTAGCGAGACCTTATTTAAAAATAAAATTTAGGGGCTGGGGCTGGGGCTCAGTGGTAGCATACTTGCCTGGCATGTGTGAAGCATGGGGTTTGATTCTCAGCACCACATATAAATAAATAAAAAATAAAGGTTTATCAACAACTAAAAAACAAAAAAAAAATTAAAAAAGGATGAGATTATAGATCAGTGGTAAAGTGCTTACATAGCACACACAAAGCCCTGGATTTGGTCCTCAATACTGCAAAAAGGAAAAAAAAAATTCTTTGAAGGTAGTTTAAGAAATATCACACCTACAAATATTCCAAGAAATTCAAGATACATTTTTTTTTCATCTTGTAAACTTCAAAATATGCAGTGGAAAAACTACCTAGGGATACAGTGTTTGATAGTTAACATATAAATTTCAAGATGTTTTAAACTCAGTGTAACATTAGTTGTAATCGAGATAAAACACTAGGTGGTAAAGTATTTAAATCAAGCTTTAAAATGAAGTTAAGAGCCAGGTATGGTGCCACTAGCCTGTAATCCCAGAGGCTTGGGAACCTGAAGCAGGAGGATCACAAGTTAAAAGCCAGCCTCAGCAACTTAGTGAGGCCCTAAATAACTCAATGAGACCCTGTCTCTAAATAATTAAATACAGAAAAAGGCTGGGGATGTGGCTCAGTGGTTGAGCGCCCCTGGATTCACTCCCCAGTACCAAAAAAAAAAAAAAAAAGTGAAGAGTTTTATATGAATACAGGTAAGTATAATAGTGTATGTTCCTCTTTGATGGATAGATGTAGAGTCTAAAAACACCCTTATATTCATTTAGAATATTCATTTATATACAAGCCAATTTCTTCCCTGTTATTCATTAGACATTGTCCAGATGTAATTTGATCAACAAAAGAGTTTCCACACTTTGCCAGTAGATGTTGTTTCTGTGTTGATGAAAAAAATGTGTGTTTTTGCTTCTCCTAGTAACTGAGCTCATGGGGAGTTAAGCCCTGGGTGGCCCTTTTGTCCCATCGATGAGATGTCCTCTGTTTGCCAGGTAAAGCGGTACCAGTGCACCTTTGAAGGCTGTCCCCGTACCTACAGCACAGCAGGCAACCTGCGTACCCACCAGAAGACTCATCGAGGAGAGTATACATTCGTCTGTAATCAGGAGGGCTGTGGCAAGGCCTTCCTCACCTCTTACAGCCTCAGGATCCATGTGCGAGTGCACACGAAGGAGAAGCCATTTGAGTGTGATGTGCAGGGCTGTGAGAAGGCATTCAACACACTGTACAGGTCAGCCTCTCCTCCACTGCACCTCCAGCCTGACTCTGACCTTATGGCTGCAGAGCTCTTTCTCCTTGCACAGGAGAGATGTTCACTTTCAGAGCTTCAGAGTGCACAGCTTACTCCAGCTATTTAAAATTCATTAGTGAAACTTGTTACCTAAAGATGAATATATCTTGGTTTGGGCGGAAATGATAGTACATCTGTATTTAGATTTGCATCTCATAAAGTGACATTCTGACCTTAGAATTTTAGTAGTTTGCATAGAGTAATATTTCCCCTTGCTGCAGGATCGTCATACTAAGGCTTCTGTAATTTTCTTTCCTATCTCACCTTGAAGGTAACTCTTTTCCTACCCTGAGAGATGGGGAATCACTCACTTGATGGCTATTTCTCTTTTCCATGTTTTTTTTCAAGAGACTTACACTAGTCCCTAATATTAAATATAAAGTATTAGAAAGCAATAGCTAACATTTAGAAAACACACTGTACTAGGTGCAGTGGTGCATGCCTGTAATC
This sequence comes from Marmota monax, assembly GCF_021218885.2. Taxonomy (NCBI): domain Eukaryota; kingdom Metazoa; phylum Chordata; class Mammalia; order Rodentia; family Sciuridae; genus Marmota; species Marmota monax. The sequence goes on from NW_026694432.1 coordinate 11,669,775, forward strand.
CCAACGGCTCAAGAGGATGAGGCAGGAGGATCACAAGTTCAAAGCCAGCCTCAGCAATTTAGTGAGGCCCTAAGCAACTCAGCAAGACCCTGTCTCTAATAAAATATAAAAAAGGGCTGGGGATGTGGCTCAGTGGTTAAGTGCCCCTGAGTTCAATTCTTATTACCAAAAAAAAACAAGAAAAGAAACACACACTGGTCTTTTAAGTATTAGTCCTTCACAACAGCTGATAAATAAGTGGAAGCACAGAGAGGTTGCATGACTGTCTCTGGAACATTTATACCATTATGTTATTTACTCCTGAATTTCTCTTCAGGTGAAAATTTTGACATACTAAAATGGGTGCCAAATTCTCATGGTTGTATACTTCTTATGCACTTGATCCTGAAGCATATTAAGCTGGCATGGGGAAGTTGTATAGTACCTTGTGTCAATGGGCATTTCTCTGGGCTATTTTTCAGGCTGAAAGCACATCAGAGGCTTCACACAGGGAAAACGTTTAACTGTGAATCTGAAGGCTGCAGCAAATACTTCACCACACTCAGTGATCTGAGGAAGCACATTCGAACCCATACAGGAGAAAAGCCATTTCGGTAAGTCTTACTGTTTTCCTATTTGTCACTCACCAGGTTTCAGCTGGGTATCTTGATAAACTCTAGGAATTTTTCAAAGTAGAAAGAAAACTCCCTTTACTAGTTCTTTCTTTGGCCATGTTGGCTCACCCCACGATAGCTGTAACCAACTGCCAGGGATTAGAGGGGTGCAGTTGGACTCCAGGAGCATCCCTGCTCTGTGGATGATGGTCTTTCTGCCTTATTTTTTCCCCTTTATTTTCAAGAAATATTACTTGAACTCACGTATGTGATACATACTGTTATTAGTGCTAGAGAAATACTAAGAAGCAGGCCCTGCTTAACAGCCTTGGCCTGGTGGAGAAGAAACACAAATTAGTAGACGTTGTCTAAGGCTTGAGGACCAAAGAGAGATACCTACTTAAAAATTGAAATAAGACCTGGGCACGGTGTTGGGCATCTGTAGTCCCAGCTACTTGGGAGGCTGAGGCAGAAGAATTGCAAGTTTGAGGACTGGGATTGTAGCTCAGCGGTAGAGCATGGGCGGGACCCGGGTTCGATCCTCAGCACCACATAAAAATAAAGGCGTTGTGTTGTGTCCATCTATACCTAAAAAATAAATATTAAAAAAAAAAAAAAAAGAATTGCAAGTTTGAGGCTGGACTTGACAACTTAGTGTGAGACCCTAAAAATAAAATAAAAAGAGCTGAGTCTGTAGCTCAGTATTCAGTGTGCAAAGCCCTGGGTTCAGTCCCCAGTACAAAAAAAAAAAAAAAAAGTAATTGAAGCGGGGCAAGGAGGAGGGACACAAGGGAAAGTGAGAGGTAGGAATGCTTAAGTTAGTGGTGAAGTATTGTATTTTGTTATTTGTTCAGTTGTTGTTTTGTAATATCTCACACGTGTATACACACACAGGACCATCCATTTTACATATATATTAGTGTACATATACACATATATATTCATGAAATGAATTTATAAACCTGAAGGAGGGACTTGTTTCATCTGCTTTCTTTCCTGTTCATAACATGTCGCATGGTTCCAGTCATTCAGTAGGCCCTCAGAAACATCTATGAAATGATTATATGACATTTCTATGAGATAATTGTTTTGTAAGAATCCCCCTTAGTATAATATAAATGTGTTGCCAAAGATTTCCCATAAACAGTATTTTTTAATTTTGGCAGGAGATATTGCTATTATATTCAAGGCATTAAATATGCTACCTGTCCATTCTCAAATCACTCATCTCCTCATCAGAATACTTAGAAACAATTTAAAAGTCTTCAGATACAGTCAGCTTTTAGATACCAATTAAACGGAACTAACTTTTTAAATTACAGATGTACTGTCATGTGTAGCTAATAAAAAAAATAAAAAATAATAAAATATATAAATAAAATAAATAAATAACAGATGTACTCTGGAGTCATGGCCCCTTTAAGAACAAGAGTGGTTAAATTCTAGTTAGTTATTCTGCAGTTGCTGTGAAGCTTAGGTTGTTTTTTCTCCCCACCACATAGGCTGCTGAGAGGATTATGATTTCTGTCTAGGCACATGCATTTATTTTTGTGATGATTAAAACTGTTATTTTTTTTTTCATGAATATTAGATGGGATTTTAGACAATGATAATGATTATATGTAATTTAAAAAATGAAAGTGCCAGCCAGGCATGGTGGTGCACACCTGTAATTCCAGGGCTTGGGAGGCTGAAGCAAGAGGATTGCGAGTTCAAAGCCAGCCTCAGCAAAAGTGAGCACTAAGCAACTCAGTGAGACCCTGTCTCTAAACAAAATACAAAATAGGGCTGGGGATGTGGCTCAGTGGTCAAGTGCCCCTGAGTTCAATTCCTGGTACCCTCCTCCCCAAAAAATGCCTTAGAGAAGCTTTCTACTTCAAAGAAATAAGATATTTTGTATTAAAAAATGGATTTGTTAATATACATAATTATTAAATGTTCACATAATTATTAAATGTGTGCAAAACCAACAGCAAATATGAAGGGCTACGTGGACCCTGCCCTTATAGAGTTTACTATCTAGGAGAACAGATAATAAATGTATACACAGAGAGATAAAACAAGATTAGAATTGAGAGATGCTGTAAAAGAAGCATGTAGATAAATGCTTGTCTTAGTAATTCTAAGGAGGGAAAGGTTAATTCTAGCTTTGATTACCAAGAAAGTAAAAGGGAGGGCTGATGATGTAGCTCAGTGGTAAAGCACTTGCCCATAATTGCACAAGTCTCTGGGTTCAACTCCCTATATCACCAAGAAAAAAAATCAAGAAAGTAAAAGAGAAATAAGTGAGTCTCTACACTGAAGATTACAGGTGATAGCCAAACTGTTGTAATGGATTATGTTCTAAGGTTGTATTTCAACCTTGTGCATGTATGATGGCCTCTTTACCCACTCTTGATATTTGTAATATTTTACTGTAGATTTTCCACGTGGGCTCTGTCAGTAGAGTTCTCTTAAGTAATTAACTAAAGACTTTTGTATCAGCTTCTTAACTGGGCCTTACCTACCAGACTAGAAGAACTTATCCTGAGCTCTCTGCTGCCTCTGATCCCAGATGTGCCACCTTATCTTTCAGGGGCCTCCCATCATTGCCATCTCTAAAACCAGTTTTATTGATCTAATCTTAGTGTTTTGAATGTATAGTTTGCATTTACAAGAGATGTTGAGGATTAAGGACTCTTAGCTAATGACTCTGTTTCTCTTTGCTTTAACAACTTGTTTAGATGTGATCATGATGGCTGTGGAAAAGCATTTGCAGCAAGCCACCACCTTAAAACTCATGTCCGTACACATACCGGTGAGTTGAGGCTTGTTTCTGTTTTTCATTTTAACCTGCATCAAGCCTGTAACTAAGTATGTGTGTTTCCATTGAGACCTGTTAAACTAGGTGGGGGGAGTGATCCTAATCAGCTTAGCCTTCACCTAATAATGTTTGAGTTTCTTTCAGAGGTGAAAGAATCTAAAGGTTGAACTCAGGAATCCAACTTTAAGAAATGAAACCAGTACATAAATATTCTTTTAAAAAGAAACTGTAAGAAAGTGAATCTTCCCTTTAAACTTCCTGGGTAGGCTGGGGTTGTGGCTCAGTGGTAGAGTGCTCACCCAGTATGTGTGAGACACTGGGTTCGATCCTCCACATAAACATAAACAAATAAAATAAAAGTCATTGTGTCCATCTACAGCTAAATAAAAAAATTTTATTAAATTTTTTTTAGCTATACATGGACACAATATCTTTACTTTGTTTTATTTTTATTTTTTTATGTGGTGTTGAGGATTGAACCCAGTGCCTCACATGTGCAAGGCAAGCGCTCTGCCACTGAGCCACCACCCTAGCCCAAGAAAAATATTTTTAAAAATTAAAGATAAAAAACTTCCAGGAGTGAGCTATATCCTGTGCTTTGCTCTGCATTAAGTTTCAGAACTGAGATAATTAGCATGTAGTTTACTCACCTTTTAACAACTATTACCCAAACCCTCATAAGAATTTTACTTCCCCCCCATTAGGAAAAGGTAGATTCTTAAACCAGCTAAATGAGTTTATGGTGAAATTAACACTACTTTGTCATTCTTGCAGGTGAAAGACCCTTCTTCTGCCCCAGTAATGGCTGTGAGAAAACATTCAGCACTCAATACAGTCTCAAAAGTCACATGAAAGGTCATGATAACAAAGGACACTCATACAATGCACTTCCACAACACAACGGATCAGAGGTGTGCAGTGTTCTTCTCTCTTGTTTTGATCTGAGCATCACAAAACAGCAACTGTTTGTGTCTCACACAAAAAAGGTTGAAATGTCTTCTTTACATATTTGATATTGAGAGGGGAGAAATCAGGGTCAAAATCTATGGCTTTGCAATGGAGTGGTGGTGGAAGCTAGAAATCTCACCAGACATCCTGTCCTTTAGTCTCTTCTTCAGCTCTGCCTCATTTCCATCAGGTATGGTGGAAGAAGGTGCCCTTGAACCCAGAGGTCTCAGAGTGGCTTTCAAAGGGTCAGCCAGATGCTCTACAGAGTATCCTCTTCCATCTTTATACCTATAAAGTGGCAAATATGTACTTGAGTTTGGGACATAAATTTATGTTCTTCACACAGCCTGTCATTGGAGAGCCAAGCAAAGGCTGGAGAAGAATCGCTTGTCCTGGCCTGTTTGAAGTGTTTGTAAACCAAAAGGTTTAAGAGTTACTAGCTTAAGACACTGAGCCACAGAATAAGCCTCTGAGGAGTTTTAAGTTTTGTTTAATTTTCTTTACTGAGTCCCTCCATTTTTCCTGGTCCCCTGAAGCTACCACTCCATTCCAGAAAGATCTTGGGATCAGTATTTACTGTTATTACTTTTAATAGGGTTTAAGCACTGACCTATTAAGCCTGAAAAGTAAAGTGCTATTATTTTCTTATTGTTTTATGGATAAAGAAACTGAAGCTGATAGAGCAAAGTCTTCAATTGTACCTTGAGAATAGATCTAGAATCTGATGACTTATTCTGATTACATTTTTGTTCAATCCATTTCCCCCCACCCCAGCCTGGATTATTGGAATAATGGGCTAAGTGGGCTTTTTAGCAGCTTTTCCTCCTGCCTTCTACCTCCCCACCAATTTGCCTCCCATCTTCTCTGCATCCATGTTCATTCTCCAGAAGAAGGGAATCTCCTCTATCTCAGCCCATGCCACTTGTATTGCCATTGAGTCTCCAGCCTGGTCTCTGAACTTCAGACTTGCAAATTCACTGACTTTCTTTGGAATATTCTTAATATGTATAGCATGATTTTGATTTCGGTAGAGACAGAATATTCTAATTCTAGAGTTTCCAATTTTTAAACAATAAAGAATCCATTTAAAAGGATTCTTCTCCAGTCCCGTGTTTCATTAGTAATAATAGCTAACACTTACTGAATGTTAAATATGTGCCAGGTAACTTGCTAAGTGCTTTTATATGTATTATCTACAAGAACTCTATGAGGGTGTTACTAATAATCCCCATGTTACTAATTAAGAAACTGAGGCAAAGAGAAATTAAATAACTTGCCTAAATATCCAGAACTTATAATTAGTCTAATTTAGGCAGGCAGTGTGATTCAAGAGCCTGGTTCTTAACCCTTGTGTTGTGAGAGACAGAATAGCCTTAGCTGTGGAGGTAGCCCGTGGAGCACAGCTATGTGGATTCAAATCCAGGTTCAGTCACTAATCACATGACCTTAGGCAGATGACTTCTTGTGCCTTAGTTTTTTCATCTGTAAAAGCCAAATAGAAATTTTAAACATGGGAGTCTTTCTGTACTAAGCTGCATTTCATTAGTCACAGTCAGTTTTCTTAATTCTCAATTTCTCAGTTTTCTCCATGGCTAATTTAACTGCCAACAACCTCTGAGCACTGGAGTGTATCACTGCCCAGTCCTCACAGCTCATCTTCTCTGAATCCTTGGTCATTTTCCAGTAGAGGGATGTTTCCTACTCAGGCCTCACATGCCATCTATGTTGCCTTCAAGTCCTACATTGATATCTCCCATCTGGTCTCCCCCTGAACTCCACACATTTGCATATTAAACCATCTACTCCACGCCTCCACCCAGATAATATCTCATCTTCTAAAACTTAACATGGCCCAAACTGTTCCTTCTGCAGTTTTTCTGTCTTAGTAAATGGCAGCTAATTTCTAGTGGCAGAGGCCAAAATTCCTCCTGACTCCTTTCTTCTCCTCACACCCCATGTCCACCAGCAAAGACTATCAGCTCCACCTTGAAAATATATCTAGAATCTGATCACTTTTCTGATTGTTTCACTCATTAGCTTCTTGCCTGGATTAATGGAATAATTTGCTAAGCCTTTTCTCCTCTTCTTCTACTTCCCATCCCAGTCTACTGCAGACTGTTCTATATGTAGCCAGAGCAGTCTTTCTAGACTGTGACACAGATATTGCTTGTTGTCTGCTTGTAACCCCTCCAGAGAAGCAGCTTGTATCATTTAGAGTAAAAATCAAAATCTTACAGTGGTCCTATGCTCTCTGGCCTTGTCACTTTTCTGATCTCATCTATTTCTATTTCTCTTCCTCTTTCTTTAGCTGTATTGTCCTCTGTGTGGTTCCTTGAACCAAGGAAAGCCCACTCTTACCGCCAGGTTTTTCTCACTGTACCCTCTGCTTGAACACTTTTCCTAGATACATGCATGGCCCATGTTCTCTTTTCTCTGCTCAGATTTCATTTATCTGAGGGGCATTTAACTTCTAATATAAAAACAACTACCCCAGCATTCCTACTCTCCATAGCACTTGTATCATCTTGTATACTGTATACTTATTATTATTTGTCCTTACTAGAATGTAAGCTGTATAGGGAGGGAAGAGACTCAGTTTTTTTTTTTTTCACTATTGTATTCCTAGGCCTGGAAGAGTGCCTAATACATCTTAGATGCTCAGTGAATACAGTAGTTCCCCTTTACCTTCAGGGGACATGTTCTAAGCTTCCCAGTGGATGCCTAAAACTGCAGATAATACTGAACCTTATAAATACTTTTTTCTGTACTTACATATCTATGCTTAAGCTTAATTTATAAATTAGACACGGTAAGAAATTGGCAACAATACTATAACAGTAATGACGTATTGTAATTAGATTGCCAGCTTCACTGCCATTATTAAGTAAGATAAGTGATACTAGATTGCAAGCACTGTACCACTACGACATTTGATCTCATTATCTAGATGTCTACAGAGTGACTAGTAGGTGGTAGAGTGTGCAGCCTGGATAAAGGGGGTGGAAATGGATGCCACAAGATTTCATCACACTACTCAGAATGATGTACAATTTAAAACTTAGGAGTCATTTATTTCTGGAGTTTAACATTTTTGGACCACAGTTGCCCCTGGGTAACTGAATATGAAAAATAGAACTATAGATAAGGGGGGACCACTATATGTGTTGAATGCATGCATGCTTGAGTGGGACTGTCTGATCCACTTGAGGTAAGCAGGGTCACCACACCACCTAAAGCATATGAATTGAGACTGACATTCTAGAATCCAGAGCTCAGAGTTAGCCCGAGCAGCAGAATTTGAATAGTTAATCCTCAGTACTTTGTGAGTAAGGAACTCTCAGGTACCTATGTTGGAGACACGGGATATAATGGAAGGAGTGTTGACTTTTCAGTCAGAAGCCCTAGGTTTATCTAATGCTAATTAGCTATGTGTTTGGGGCATATCACTCCAACTGTCATAGCATTAATTTCCTCATATTTCAAATGAGGTAGACAATAATACTTCCAGGGTTTATAAAAATAGCAAATGAATCTTGTGATATCACTTTGGAAATGATGAAACCAATTATACAAATATTATGAATTTGATAGTTTTTGTTACTCAACCTGGGTTGTGAGATAATTTAAGAATTCTTTTTAACCATCTTTTAAAAATATAAGAGTTTCTCTTAGGAATATGGAGATATTTAGCTGGGTGTAGTGGTGCATGCCTGTAATCCCAGCAGCCCAGGAGACTGAGGCAGGAGGTTTGCAATTTGGAGGCCAGCCTGGGCAACTTGGTAAGGTCCTAAGCAACTTAGCAAGGCCCTGACTCAAAATAAAAAGTGCACAAAGGGCTGGGGGACTGGGGTTGTAGCTCAGCTGGTAGAGCATTTGCCTAGCATGTGTGAGACATTGGGTTCAATCCTTAACACCTAGCGCCACATAAAAATAAAAAATAAAATAAAGGTATTGTGTCTGTCTCCAACTAAAAAAATATTTAAAAGGGCAGGGCTGGCGATGTGGCTCAGTGGGTAAGCACCCCTACTTTCAATCCCCAGTACCAAAAAAAAAAAAAAAGAATATGGAGCTGGGCACAGTGGCTTACGACTGTTATCCCAGCACCTTGGGGGGTTGAGACAGGAGGATTGAGAGTTCAAAGCCAGCTTCAGCAACAGCTAAGTGCTAAGCAACTCAGTGAGACCCTGTCTCTAAATAAAATACAAAGCAGGGGTGGGGATGTGGCTCAGTGGTCAAATGCCCCTGAGTTTAATCCCCGTTACCAAAAAAAAAAAAGAATATGGAGATTTTAAAAAGTGAAATAATCTACTTAGGTCTTTCTTTGGATGGTTCATACAGGTAACACACAGACATTTAGAACCTTAAGGAATTTATAATCAAGTATTTTATTGTGTAATACGGTGTATAAATCCTGATTTTTGTTACTTAATTCAATTTTTTTTCTCTTTCACAGGATACAAATCACTCACTTTACCTGAGTGACTTGTGCCTTCTGTCCACAGATTCAGAATTGCAAGAAAATTCCAATACAGTAAGTGTACCTGGGGTGTGGGTGCTAGAAATATAGATGCAAGAGTCGAGCATTCCCTTTGGTGGGTAATTGAGGAAGACCAGACTGAAGTCTTCTAGATTTAATTGGGCTTAATCACTGACCATTTAGGATTTTTTTTTCCTCTTTGTGCTGATCAGAATTTTATCAGGAAAAATTGTTCTGTCACCTAATGCCTTTTGACCCAGTTCACTCAGTTGATAGCCTCTTGGCCCCAGAAAGTTTCTTTTTTTTCTTTTTTCCTATTTAAAATTCATTTAGCAAATATTGATTGAGTACTACTTAATCAGGCATTGTGCCAGTGCTGAGCTGATAGTGGCAACAAAGAAGGTGTGGATTGTCTTTGAGGAGTCTGAAGTCTAGCATTGTAAGATGTAGCCAGAAAGTCCAGTTTCTAGACCTTCTCAAACTCTGCCTGAGTGATCTGGCTTAGTCTCTTTTCTCCTTTAAACTCACCTTAATGAGTTTTTGAAGGGAACTTCTATAGAGGACAAGCCCACTCTACCTCAATCTGATTACTTTGATTCACACCAGTAGGAAGTTTCTTGCCATTTCCATGACTCCATGATAGTACTTACAAACCACTGCATCGAGTCTGAATTTATGTGGTCTTCTTTCATAAAATCTGAATATTTTCCTGTGTTGCCAACACTAATTTAGAGTTTGTTCTTTCCTAGAAAATAACAACAACTTAGGCTAGATTTTCTGTCACTGTATGCGTAATGAATAAATGTAATTGAAAGTATTTGAATAGAAACTGAAGGATTTAGGAATGCTATAAAAAGTGTTTATTAAAGTATGGTTAGTGGATTCAACTGCAGCACTTCTTAAAATGCAGGTTCTTAACCGGCCATGATAGTGCATACCTATAGTCCCAGCTACTCTGGAGGCTGAGACAGGAGGATCACAGGATCCCAGGAGTTTGAGACCAGCCTGGACAACATAAGGAGATTTCATCTCAAAAATATAAAAATTAAGTAATTAATTAAACATGTAGGTTCTTGGGCCTCTCCCTAAGCCTACTGAGTCAGTGTTTCTGGGAGTGGCATCTGAACTGCATTTTTATATAAGCACCCTATGGCCTGGATTCTCCTTCTGGTAATGGCAGAGTTGTTCTTATGAAACCAGCCCTCCCACAGAAAACAGTTATAAACACTGGATAAAACATAAAAAGCAACTATGTGAAGACACTGGTTTAAAACCAAAAGGGCAACGGGTGCAGTTGCACACACCTGCAATCCCAACTACTTGGAAGGCTGATACAGGAGGATCCCAAGTTCAAGGCCAGGCTGGGTAACTTAGCAAGACCCTGTGTTAAAATAAAAAATATAAAAGGCTAGGGGATGTAGCTCAGTGATAGAGTGCTTGCCTAGCATGTGTAGAGGCCGTGGGTCCCATCCCCAGTACCAAAAAGAAAAGGAAGGAAGGAAGGATTGATTTGTTAAATTGAAGATAGATCAATCTGAAGAATAAAGAGAAAAAATAAAGCACTTCATATGCATATTTCATTTTATTTCTATTTTAGAACATTAGTTCTGAAAGAAATTTACACACTTGGTGGCCTAGATGCCCTGTGAATTACCTAACCTAAGATTTGGGGTATAATATTTCTTTAACATTTAACTGTGTTAAATGGCTTAGGGCATCCACTCTGGTCAGGGCTGTGACATGTGACTGAGGAGCTTTCCAGAGTCCTCAGGTCACCAGGGGAATACCTGGTATAAGGAGAAAATAATAACTTGTCTTAAAAAAAAAAAAAAAAAAGATTCCTTTTCTACCACAATTTACATAATCAAGAGAGAGAAACCCTCTCCCTTGGAGTCTAACTATATATCATGCCCCTGGACCCAGCATTTATCCCAGATTTAGAAAGAGTTTGCTTTTATTCTTTCAAACAAAGGCCACAGTTCCTTGAAGCAGTGGGATTAATTTTGCTTTGCTTTTTAAAAATTAGAACTTGATGGCAAATTTGTATGAGATAATCACTTTGCCGGTTTCAGAGTTCTGCCACGTAATGCATGCATGTCTTAGGAATGAACTTTGGGGGCTGGGGTTATAGCTCAGTTGGTAGAGTGCTTGCATTGCATGCACAAGGCCCTGGGTTGGATTCCCAGCACCAAAAAAAAAACAAAAAGGAAATGAACTTTGGTTCACTCAGACCCTTTGTTAAAGGAGGGTTGGAACTGCTAAGGAATGGCTGATTGGGTCTTTTGTTTGCTTAGTTTTAGGTTCCAGTGTTCTTCTACTCTGTGCTCCAGGACCCAGAAGCTCAGGCTATTCTGTCTCCTCTAGTTTTGAAAGCCAGTCCCACTTATTCCTAGGGATTCTATCCTAAAGCCTGGCAGTGACTTAGCACTTTAACTTAAAAAAAAAAAAAAAAAAAAAAAAAACTTTTTACATACAGAAAAGGGCAAGGTATCATAAATGCACAGTTTGATGGATCACAGTTTATTTCACCCAGATGTTCCCAGCACTCCTGCACCCTGCCCCTCAGTAGCCATTTTCTCTCCTTAAGGGTAACCACTGTCTTGACTTCTAACATCTTAATTTTTCTGCTTTTGTAGTTGGAATTGTAGACTTTTCATCTGGCTTTCTTCTTGCAGCATTATGTTTAGGAAATTAATGCATATTGTTGCATATAGTTACAGATCATTCATTTGGTTGTTGAACAGTGTTAAACTAAATAAAAATACCACACTGTTCTTTTTCTTTCTAGTTTGGAGCCATTATGAAGAGTGCTGCTATGAACATTCTTGCACATCTTTTAGAGGCATATAGGCTATTCCTCCCCCAGCCTTTTCAAAGTTATATAGATATCATTGACAAATACAACTCATTCCTTTTTACTGTTGTTAATTACTAATAAGGATTTATAAATAGGTAGAACAAAAATAACAATCATGAGTAAATTACAAAGCTTACAGCTTAATGGTAGTTATTAGCCATTTGTGCAGATAAATGTGAATGATAAAGTGTGTGTGTGATATAAAAATTTTCTTGTTTGTTTTGTTTTTTTGGTACTAGGGGGTTGAACCCAGGGGCACTTGACCACTGAGCTACATCCCCAGCCCTTTTAATTTTTTTTTTTTTTACTTTGAGACAGCATTTTGCTAAGTTGCTCAGGGCCTTATTAAATTGCTGGGGCTGGCCTTGACCTTGCAATTCTCCTGCCTCAGCCTCCCAAGTCACTGGGATTACAGACATGTATGTGCCACCACACCCAGATTGTAAAATGTATTTCTTTGTGTCACAATGAAAAATTTGAAAGCCGTACTCTTGGATTTGAGTCTTAATTCCCCCTGGATTGCAAGTTAGAAGTCCTGAATAATTTTCTGCCTTCAGCTTTTATCCTACTAGCAATCAGAATTACTGAACTTCCTCCTTCATTCTTCCAGCTGATGAAATCAAGATGGAATAATTGGTCCCTCTTGGCTCTCATGGACATTTTCATCTCAGGACCTTCAGATTTTTGAGCTGTCCTCAGTTTACCATGATTCTACCCAGCCCTGAGCAGTCCTTGAGTTCTCCTTCCCAGAAGCAGAGTTGTTGAGAAACAACCCAGAAACACTAGTTGGCACTGGGGAGATCTGACCTGAAGATAGGTTTTAGATTGGTCAGTACTCTTAGATTCAAAATCACTTGCTTTTATTTATAAGTTAGTAGATTTCACCTTAAAACTCCAGATTTCAGCCTCATCTTGAGCTCTGGTGATCCTATGCTGCATAGTTCCAGGCAGCATTCAGCTGAACCCTGAGGACAGCTGAGGTGCATCTGTTCAGGTGTGCCACATCCAGCTTCACTCACTTCTCTTGCTCTCCTGGACTTCTGTAGGCAGTTGCCTTTGACACTCTTGCCCTGTAGAATGCAGGGTGGAAGTGGATTGTAGATAAAAGAATTGCAGTTTTCCCCTCCCCTTAACTAAAATGAAGAGTGGTCATTTTATTTAGTGAATATTAGGAGTTAGGCCCTCAGGGCATCGTGCTGTGTCCTCCTCACCCACCTCCTCCCTGGTTCATTTTGTTTTTGCTGCTAGTGTTTTATTAAGGGCATCACTATTTAAGTTTCTTTGTATTGTTTGATTTTTTTATCACATATACACTTAGAATATCACAGATAATATGTAATGACCCTGAAAGACATTTACAGTGTCATTATTACCTGAGAAAGGCAAGTTGGATGGCAATTGTCTTGGTCTATTTTCTGTTGCTAATTACAAAAGTACCATAGGCTAAGTTTTATGTATGTATGTATGTATGTATGTATCTATCTATTTATTTATTCCTGGTACTGAGATTGAACCCAGAGGTGCTTTACCACTCAGCTATACCCCCAGTCCTTTTCTTCCTTTCTTTTTTTTTTAAATAAGTATATATTTTTTTTCAGTTGACTATGAATATTTATTTTATTTATTTATATGCAGTGCTGACACTCGAACCCAATGCCTCACACATGCTAGGCAAGTGCTCTACCACTGAGCCACAACCCCAGCACCCCCAGTCCTTTTTGTTGTTGTTGAAGAAAATGTGTTACTTTGGCTCATGATTCTGGAGGTTCAAAGTTGAGGGGCCACACTGGTTGATGGCCTTCTTGCTGGCAGAACCCTAAGATGGTGCAGGGCATCATGTGGTGAGAGACAGGAAGTGTGCATGTGTGTATATCCTGGTCTCTTTCCTTCTGGTAAAGCCATCATGGAGGCTCCATCCAGATGACCTTGTCTGATCCTAATCACCATCCAAAGGCTCCCCCTCTAAACACCATAGTGTGAAGGTACCCTTAAATAGCTCATAAAGGGGATTAAACTCTAACATGAGTTTCAGAAAGGACAAAAAAACCATAGCAGTAATGGGCATTATATAATCCCATTTTATGTGGTATTTGCTCTTTAGAACAGAGATTGGCAAGCCTTTCTTATAAAGGGCCAGTTAGTAAATGTTTTAGAACCTGTGGACCACATGATCTCTGTCACAACTTTTCAGCTCTGCAGGTGTATCATGAAAGCAGCATAATCTATCAATGAATGAGTGTGCCTGTGTTCCTGTAAAACTTTTATTTATAAAAACCGGAAATCAACCTACAAGTCATAACTTGCTAGCTCCTGAAGACCCATATCTTCAGTATCTTAAGTTTTAGGGAAATGCATGTCACTTGAAATATGAGAAGGTAGAAACAAGAAGAATACCAAAAGATCATTCTAGTTCAGCCACCCTGAATATATTCTCTAGTGGTGAGGAATTGTCTCAGGATGGAGAGTGTCACATCTCTGTCTCTCTTGATCAGACACAGGGCCAGGACCTCAGCACAATTTCACCAGCAGTCATCTTTGAATCAATGTTTCAGAATTCAGATGAATCAGCAATTCAGGAAGATCCTCAACAGACAGGTTGGTTACACAGACTCTTTCTGCTCACATCTCAGCCCTGGGAAAGGGGGTTCACTTGTTGACATACCAAATTACAGGCACAATGAAATATTTCAATTAGCTTAAAAGAAGCAGACCTTCTGTGGAGGGTCAGAGAAGGATGGGCCTTTCATTTCAGTTCCATCTGTTCTTGCAACTTTTCTTGGCTCTGGAAGAAAAGGGTTTCTTTTTCCAGAATCTCTTTTTGGCTTTAAGTAGGAGCTGTGAACTTTGCCTTTAGATGTGATACCCTGTTCATACATGGGTAAGACCTACTAGCCAGGCTTAAATCATATTGTGTTTGAACGGTAATCTGTCTATAAGATTATAACGGTAATCAGTTGTCGCAAACTATACTGAATAGTCATGTCCAGAAAAGAATGCCTAGTCTCTTCCAGAAAGAACTTAGTACACATTTTTTTAAAATCATAAAACTTTTACTAGGTCATCACATTGAGGAAGAATGGTTGATCATGAAACCTGTTATATTGACCAGAGGTGTCACTAAATGAAAGCAGAAAGCCAGCCTACTAGCTGTAAAGGAATTGGCTGCAGCCAACTGTCACTGTCCTGTTTAGCCCATAATAACTGTGTTTTTGTGGCTCATGTAAAGCTTGGGATATGGATATATGTCTCTATTTCTTTTTCTTGCCAGCTGCCTTGATTGAAAGTTTTAATGGTGATGCAGAATCAGTCAGTGATGTTCCACCACCTGCAGGAAATTCAGCATCTTTATCTCTTCCGCTTGTACTGCAGCCTGGCCTCTCCGAGCCACCCCAGCCTCTGCTGCCAGCCTCAGCTCCGTCCGCTCCTCCACCTGCTCCCTCCCTAGGACCCGGTTCCCAGCAAGCTGCATTTGGCAACCCCCCTGCTCTCTTACAACCTCCAGAAGTGCCTGTTCCCCACAGCGCGCAGTTTGCTGCTAATCATCAAGAGTTTCTTCCGCATCCCCAGGCACCGCAGCCCATCGTACCAGGACTTTCCGTTGTTGCTGGGGCTTCTGCATCAGCAGCGGCGGTGGCATCGGCCGTGGCAACACCAGCCCCACCACAAAGTACTACTGAGCCCTTGCCAGCCATGGTCCAGACTCTGCCTCTGGGTGCCAACTCTGTCCTAACTAATAATCCCACC
This sequence comes from Marmota monax, assembly GCF_021218885.2. Taxonomy (NCBI): domain Eukaryota; kingdom Metazoa; phylum Chordata; class Mammalia; order Rodentia; family Sciuridae; genus Marmota; species Marmota monax. The sequence continues at coordinate 11,685,197 of NW_026694432.1, forward strand.
ATAACCATCACCCCAACTCCCAACACGGCTATCCTGCAGCCCAGCCTAGTTATGGGAGAACAGAACTTACAATGGATATTAAATGGTGCCACCAGTTCACCACAAAACCAAGAACAAATTGTAAGTATTCCATATAAATATACCCAGTGGGGTAAAGTGTATATACAGGGGTGATGTGTTCAGAGGCTTTTATTGCAAAAAGGGAAATGGCTAGCATGTCTACCCTGAAATGTGTAATTACCCCTTGTAGTTATTTTCTCCATAATCAAATGGTATAAATACAGGGAATGCTGTGGTTAGCACCTATGATAAAGAGGCAGAGAAACAATCTTTAAGTTTACCTAGCAGTAGACACTTGAAAGAATATTCTGTCTGCAGTTTAATCACATCATCTAGTACAGGAAAGCAGTCAACAGACTCCAGAGACTCAAGAATATTTCAGAAAATCAGGTTGTCCCCAAGACTGATACAAGGGACTGATGTGACTGAGTCACACATAACCAAACAGCAATGACCAAGTGAAACAAATAAACTATGCTCTCAGAGCTTATCCTAAAGCCACTAGAGCCATTTTCTTTTCTTTTGCAGTGTTGGGAATTGAACCCAGGCCTTATGCATGCTAGGCAAGCCCTGTACCACTGAGCCACATCCCTGCTCCCTTACAACAATTTTCTAAGGAAGCATTTGGTCTGATGACTCATTCATTTCAATGTCCTTTGAGAGCCGAGTATATGCCTGGTTACACACTGCATTTTCTGAAACATGCAGAAAACTGAGAAATTATGATTTCTTTTTCCATAAAGACTTACATTCAGGTTAAAATTGCTAAAATGCCTAAAAGAAAGTTAATATTACCAGTAAAGTGCCAAATTACAGTAATAGTGATTAAAAACAAAACAAAACAAAAAAAGCAGCTCTTATTTATTGAACCCTTTCATTCTTCCTTCTTTCTTTCCTTTTTTTTTTCTTGAGCAGAGTCTCACTGTGTTGCCCAGGCTAATCTTGAACTCCTAGGCTCAAACAATTCTCCTGCCTCAGCCTCCCAATAGCTGGGACTACAGGCACATGCCACCACACCTGACTTAAGATTTTTATAAACTGAAGGTCTAACATGTGCCAATCATTACTTACATACATTATTTTTTACTTACATAATTTTTAGATTTTATTGAACAGATAGTACCCATATATACTTCACCCCCCAACACAGTTCTTACTGCCTCAGTATGTATCTCTATATGTCATATACTGTGTTAACAAGAACTTAACACATTACAACAATCCTAGGAGACAGGTGTGGTTTTAGTAGTGGATAGCTAAGGTCCAGAGAGGTTATGTGACTAGCCCAAGGTCACACAACTTACAGAGGCAAAGCTGGGATTTGAGCATAGGCAGACCAACCCCAGAGCCTGTGCTCTTGGTTTTTACATTGTGTGGCTAGATGAGGGATTCATACACTAAGGGGAAGGAATTATTGGGTTGTCACACAGATCAGGTGAGCCTTGACATGGGTAGAAACTAGATAGAGATAAGGATATACCAGGTAGGAGAATTTGTTGGTAGATATAAATAAACTGGAAAAGTAGCTTCAGACTAAATAATTTGAACACTCAAATTTCAGAAATGGTGTGCCAACCAGTTCTCAAGACATCCTGTTTCCATTATAGATAGGCAGCGTCATGAAAAGGCCTTTCCAGTGTTGTGATCCAATCTGCCTCCATAGAGTTGGTGTCCCCCCACCCCCCACATCTGCCCTGTGGAACTGCATGAAACAAGTGTCATTCTTCTTCCACATAATAAATAGGGGTCTCATGTTTTCAGCTTGTTTTATAGTGTCATCTCCTCTAACTTAGCCAGAGACTTTCACTTTGTCTCAGATCATCCTGAGGCTTTTTTTTCTTTTTTAAGAGAGAGAGAGAGAGAGAGAGAGAGAATTTTTTAATATTTATTTTTTAGTTCTCGGCGGACACAACATCTTTGTATGTGGTGCTGAGGATCGAACCCAGGCCGCACGCATGCCTGGCGAGCGCGCTACCGCTTGAGCCACATCCCCAGCCCCGCATTTTTTTTTTTTAAGGAATAAAAGATGAAGAAAACAGAAACCCTTTAGTCAATTTACTAGGAAGTATATTAGTGTGATAAGGAAGCATTTGGTCTGATGACTCATTCATTTCAATGTCCTTTGAGAGCCGAGTATATGCCTGGTTACACACTGCATTTTCTGAAACATGCAGAAAACTGAGAAACATGTAAGTTCCTTAGCATTCAGCTTAATCCCTGAGAGGAAGAAAAGAACTTTCCAGCTTTCACAGAATAGGATAGAGGAGTGGGTAGCCTACAGGGAAAGCGAGCCTTAGGCTCCCTCTGAGGAGACCATCAGCTTGGGAAAACAAACAAACAAAAAAAAAAAAAAAACCTTGAAGAAGCCTTTGAACATGCAGAACCCACTGGATTAGGCAGCTGGGAGATAGCCAGCTAGCTACATTGTCAGGATGGAATGTCAAACAGTACAGAGGCCTCATGTCAGAGCACAAACAAAACATCACTCAGTACAAAATTCCCTAAACACTGAAGGGTTTCTGTCCTCTTGGATGGGAGGCTTCAGGACTTTGGATGTCTGCCATATTTGACTGGGCATAAGTGTGATTTTTTTTTTCCCCCCAGCAACAAGCATCTAAAGTTGAGAAGGTGTTTTTTACCACTGCAGTACCAGTAGCCAGTAGCACAGGTATGTAACTCCATGTTAGCTTTAAAAGAAAGTCAACTCTCTGGGCCCCTTGAGTCAGAGTAAATTATTGCTTTGCCCTGGTTTTTAAAACTTCGAAAGTCTTTAAACAGCCTCAATTAAATCCCCATTGTACTGTTTGTTAGCATATTTCATGTTTCACAACTACTGGAAGTTAATGTAATTCTAGTATAAATTCCATGTTTATCATTCTTTACCTAGAGTTCTTTTCCTTTCAGATACATCTTTTAAACATAAGCCAGGAAAAATTTTTGAATCACAGTTAATGCTAAAGAGGGCAGTTGTTAATTCACTGGACTCTTTTCTAATTACAGTAAGGAAGAAATAGCATCTGGGTCAGAGACTCATGCATAGCTGAAAGATCCTTTAATTTTAAACTCTTTCTTTTGTGGATTAAGAAACCAGGATCCAAACAAATTAAATGACTCCCTCAAGGTTATAAGTGAACTTGTGGGAAAGCCAGAGCACTAGCTCTCAGGCCTCCTTGGCCCCACCCTTCTCTCCTGTTCCTTGCTCTTTGCCTCTGTTGAGACACACGGCCTGGCTGAATTCTGGGCCGAATTCAGAGCGTGAATGCACAGCACACATGAGAGAGACAATGAGAGTGAATATGAACGTGTACCCACGCCAGGCTGGTTATGTAAAAGGAGATCCACTCTGTCTACCATGTGTCAAACACTGGGGCCACACAGGAGTGGGACAGCCTGAGGAGCTCAGTCTGAACAGGTCCTATGCCTGTGGAGAGGGCTGCAGGTGGATGGCAGCAGTGCTGGGCATGGGTGCCAGGCACCTTGGAAGAGCTTCTCCAAAGCCAGGCCTCTGCACAGCCTGCAGGGAAGCACTGCCTGGGCAGCAAGAGGAGGGCAGTCAGCTGGGTGTTAAAAGATGAGACCAGGTTCTACAGAAGAACAATGGTCCTGGGGGAGTTTAGGCAAAAGGAAGAGCCCAGAGGCCCAGAGGTATGAAAAAGATGTCAGGAGAATGGAGGCATCAACCATGCCTGCCTTAGAGGCATAGCAGAGAAGGAAGGTGCATCTAGATGGGTGTGTGGCTCTCTAAGGAAGGGGCTTTGTCTTGGAGGGATGGTCACACAGGCCATTCACCCCTGCCCCTCAGGCCTCTGCCCTCAGCTACTTGAAGAGCAGTCTCTCTCGCCTCTCTCACAGGGAGCTCTGTCCAGCAGATTGGCCTCAGTGTTCCTGTGATCATCATCAAACAAGAGGAGGCGTGTCAGTGTCAGTGTGCATGTCGGGACTCTGCAAAGTAGTGGGTGGCTGCCTGGAGAAAGGGCTGTTCTTCCCCCCTCCAGAGCTGAATCCCCAGCCTCCTGATGGTCCCAGCCCACAGCTGCCACCCCAGACTTTTTCCTCACCCCTGTCGCCTGTAATCATCCTCCACAAACCCTCTTCCTGTGAGCAAAGCAGATAGGCCAAGGCTCCTTCAGACCCTGAGACAGAAATGTTAAGTGCCATGGATGTGTCAGAGTTCCTGTCCCTCCAGAGCCTGGACACCCCGTCCAATCTGATTCCTATTGAAGCACTACTGCAGGGGGAGGAGGAGATGGGCCTGACCAGCTTCTCCAAATGAAGGGCCCATGTGTGCTCACCTCCAGGAAGAGGGCAAGCAGGAAGCATGAGGTGTGATGCCTACCATCATGGGGTCAGAAATCAGAAGGATGAAGAAATCTGCTGTTTGAAAGCTTCACCTTTCAGACGTATTTTCTTTATTCACATCCCAGGAACATCCATTTTAAGGAACTGATCTTTGGAAAAAAAAAAAACAAAAACAAAAAACAAAAAAAAAAAAAAAAGCTAAGTTATAAATGAACTTTTTGGCTGCACTGTATGTCACTTTTGCTTATTGTCATGTGAACTTGGAAATTAAGGTTACTCGTATGCATAAAAATTCTAAATGAAAGGGTGTGGTTTCCATCAATCTGGTACTGCCCAGCACTGGCACTGGGCTCTTTGTGGATGGGCAGTAGAGTTCAGTGTGTTGGCGGTGCTCCTCCTCCCTGTGTGTCTTTTACTCTGAGGCTGACTCCTGCTCAGAAGGCCAGATCTTCACTCCATCTAAATGGGCAGTGGCAAGAGCAAGTGAGACAGCTGTGACTTGGACAGGGTTTGGGTGAGATGGCTTTGCTGTTTGCTATTGGTGTCAGTAGAGCTCACGGTGGATGCTGCAGGGGCTGTCCTGCAGTGTGCTCAGCACAAATGGGCAACTTAAAGCCTAGTCCACCAGCTGTGGGATGATCTGGTTCTGATAGGGCCCAGGCAAGTTGTTGACTGCTGTGTGTCAATGATGTGTGTGCAGAGCAGGCTCTAGTAACACAGCCACACTCTTTGCCTTCCTGGTTCTTTCCATCTCTCATTTTGCTTGCCAGGGCTTACAGGTCATAGTGAATTTTCCTTGGGGAACATCCGTGTTTTGTGCTAGAGTGAACATGTGGCTTATGGCCAGTTGCCAGATGGTGGTCTGCCTTCCTTTTAATGGTATTTTCCTCCTCAACAGAATGGCTGCGTTTTGCTTATCAGGAGAAGGTACGAATTGAAGGGAATGTGGATGAGGTGGCAGGTAATTGGCAGGCCAGGTATTCTGGTTCTAGGTTCTAGCCAGGTTTTTGGTTGCCCTCTCCTTTCTCCAGCCCTCACTCTCTGGATTTTGCATACAGCCTAGTACAGTGCAAACAAGGATGTGACTTGCTCAGCTTAGTCATGTGATTTCTAAACAAAAAAAAAAAAAGAAAAAAAAAAAAAGAAAACCACGATGATCTTCTACTCAGGGTAAAACAAAATAAAAAATTCCCCTTCCACCAAAAAGCCTGAAATGTTGCAATAAGTTATCTCATTTGGAATGTTTAATTAAGTTGTATTATAGGAAAAAAATTGATTTGATTTGTATATAGAATTATATCCATCTGTCTGCCTTTGGCTTCAAGTCATTGCCTCTTAAAATAAAACATAAAATACAATCCACACTAGAATGGAAAGTGTCTCTCATCAGGCTATTTAATGTAGTTATGAGTGCTCACCAAGCTCAGAAGCTAGGCATGACCCAGGGTGTGGAATAGGCCTCTGTCTCCCAAGAACCCTTTCCCTGCCTTCAGCAAAGAGCAGGGTTCCCCACACAGGACAGGAGAGATCTGCACTGGTTACTTCTGCTGTCTGGGCTGTGACTCAGAGCCAGCCAAAACAGTATCTAGAGCAGATAACTTACCTGGGAGCCAGAGGCCCTACCTTCAGCCAAGATGTTCAGGGACAAGCGTGAATAAGAGGGAGGTGATAGTGGTGGTGCTGTTACTGCATGAAGAGAAACAAGCTTCACTGCAAGCAGCTGATTTCATTCTAGGAGTCTAGCCAGAGAATGGATCTCTATTTGACCTTCTGCATGCCTTTCCAAAACAGTGGTGGGTTTTGGCAACCATTGACCTCAGCAGAAATTAATGAGGCAGGAGGATTCTTCGTTTACCACTCCTGGGAATCCAGCTGCTGAGCATGGGTTGTCCTTGACTATCTCTGGGCCTCATAGGAAGCTTTTGAGCATGGCCCTTGTTATCTTCTCTACAGCTTCTGAGAGACCAGCAAGTGGGACCCCAAAGTTAGTTTGTGTCAGAAAGTAGTGATGACTTTCCCACATGCCTGTCTGGGAACTGAGGTGGGAAACAAGAGCCCAGGAAAGGACATGTGAAGCATCTGTTGCTTAAATACTGCTTCTTCCTGGTTAGCCAGGGTTGTGCTCATGTTGGGGCCCTAACCAGGTTAGTGGCTTTTACACCCTCTACACTTTGGAAGTGGGTGAAGAAACATCTTAAAACAGTGTTCTGGCTGACGAAATTTTTCTAGTTGAAGTATCTGCCTCTTACGGGTGTGATTTTAAATGACAAAGACTATCAGATCCCATCAGCTTTTGAAAAATCATTAATTCATTAATGTGCTTCAAATGCTCCAAGTGGTTGTGCAGAGCAGGTTTTTTCCACAGGGTAGATAGACTTTCCTTCCTCATCCAGAATTCCTTCCCTCCCCATTCTCCTTTTATCAGCTTGGCTTCTAGTGCCAAGGACCTTGGAGAAGAGAAGGTTTCTTCCCAAAGTGAAGCCAGAAAGAACCTTCAGGAAGAGAATTGTTTCCCAAACCTGGGAATGAGCCTAGGATAAGGTTAGGAAGGGTGAGTTCTAGCAGGTGGAATCAAGCCTCTTTTTCTTCCCATGGTAACGTTGACCATTTCACCCATTAAACCAGTACTTTCAGTTCCCGCTGGTATTTCATTAGACTGCTTCTTCTAAGGGTGCTTATCAGCACCAGGGTTTAGGAGGTAGTAGGAAACTAGCTGGCACCACCAAACTGCCTTAGTGAATTTGGCCCTTCCCAGACAGGCAAGTGGGGCATTGAGAAGGTGGCCCAGTCTTTTCCTGACATGGTCTGGCCAATCTCACAGGGTCATCACTGGTTTGGTGACAGGAGTGGTGTCATTTATTGAATTCCACCCACCTTTAGAAGGAGGTCATGGTACAAAGCCCAGGAGAGGCCTTGAGATGTGAAAACCTCTCTGGGTGGAAGGCAAGGGGCTTCTCTTCACCACCTCTGGGAGAGTCAGTAGTTGGGAGATTTATTTTCAGGGTCAAGGCAGTGGGCTGATGGGGATAATGGAGGGTAGGTGGGTTTTCCTGAGATACTTTGTATAATGCTGAATGTATCCAGAGGGACAAGTTTGCAGAACCTCATATTGGTATATTAAAGAAATAATAAAATAAAAAAGCACTTTAGGTTATTTTATCTTTAACCCAATTGCTGCAATTTCTGTTGTGTATATATATACATATATATACTTTCCACAAAGTTTTATTTTTTGCTCAGAATAAAAAGTTAAATTGAGGTGTGAAAAGAAAAGCACTTACCTTGGTGCAATATGTGTAGCTTGACGGTCGTTGTCCCATGTGGCCCTGGCCTGGCCACGTTTTCGCTCAATGAGCCCTGTGCTCCTGAGACTGTCCATAGGGAAACACTATTATGCATCCCCAGCAGCTGCTGAATCTATGCAAGCCTTCCCTGCGCCCCGGCGCCCCCTCAGGCTCTCGGAAGAACTGCTGTGGATGTTTTCTTCTGACTGTTGAGGCCCTTTTTCACCACTTCTTGGTCCCTTGCCATCTTTCCCCTCTTCACCATTATAAAGTGATGCCTGAAGGGAAGGAACAGGTTGTTCCTAGGTAGAAACCTGGCACCTTCTAGACTTTTGTATTTGTAATCACATCCATTGTCTTTAATCTTAAAAACTCGAGCGTCACAGGAACCATTGATTTGTGGAACTACAATATTGTTCAAGAGTTTACAATTTTCTTATATCACCAATCAGAAATATGTTTTGGAGGTCAACATGAGCCATTTCTGCACTGCTCCCCATACCACCTGTGTTAGTTCTAAGAAAAAAGGCTTCCAGCCTTTATTAAATCCAGTAAACAAAGCTATTAATAGTCTGCTTTATCAATTTTCTTCCTTCTTCCTCACCTCCTCCCATGTAATCTTTAATTCTTAGGCTATAGACCAGAGAAGTTTTAAATGCACTTCAGCCAAAGCAGAAAGATTTTCATATTTGCAATATGCAAGTGGTTCTGCTCATACAGAGGGGAAAATTGTCCAATCCTTAACATTTGGGGGAGGGAGGTTGGCAACAAAACCGAATAATACATATTTCTGATTGGTCAGTCCATTTAGCCTGTTTCTTCTTGCATATTCCTGGGCAGAGAGGGAAAGGGTCTGTTGTTTCTTCTGCCCTTTGGGGGAGCTGATGATCACAGTCTGGGCATTTCTCACTGGTACTCTTGATCAAGAAGACTTCTCAGTCTGCACTGAAAAATGCAAATTAAACTGGATCTTTATGTCAAGGTGTACATAGTACAAACTTTTTTTTACTGGAAGCGAGGTTTAAAACCACACACTGCCCTTTTGGTGGTGTGCCTGCTGGGCCAAAAAATTGGGTGATAATGTCATGTCACTTTCTCAGCTCAATGCAGTTTCTACTTTTTCTTATGGGAAAATTTTTCATAAAACCTTTTTCACCAAAACCCAGGGGTGTTTTTTGCAATATCCTTGTCCTTGTAGTGGTGCCAAGTCAGAGGCTTCTCTTGCCCTTTTCCTCTTATGTTCTCAGGCCTCCTAAGGGCTGTTTGACTCAACAGTCTACATCTTTGGTTGTTTTGGAGAAAGCAGGGGTGGGTTCAGAGTTCAAAGTGGCTGTTCCCTTTTCCTGTGAACTGCCCCTAGTCCCCTTTGAGGGAAGGTGGCTGGAAACAGGTTTTTGCTGGGTTTCTGGCTCAGATCTTCTAGCCAGGAAAGGCAAGAGCCCCCAAGAGCCTTCTTTTTTGACACACACTAATCATTGGCTGGAGTCTTGGTGACACTTTTTAAAATCCCAAATAGTTTTATTTGGATTATGTAAAAGTCTATCAAATTTATTTAAGTGTGAAACATGGGAACAATAGACTTCCACTGAGCGATATGAAAACGTTACAGGTTCAGTACTTCCAAAGGAAGAAACCTCCAAACCCAAAAAGAATAAATATGAATTTGTATTTTTGAAGAATGTGAAATAATGGTGTCTGCTTAATTGCTCATTTTGTATAAACTTAATATTGTACTTTAAAATATCTGCTAAGAAGTGAAAATTTAACTTTTTGGAATTGAAAAGCAATATTAAATACTAATGAAATCCTAATTAAATGCTTATTTAAATTTGGTAGTATCTGTGGCATTTCTTCCCACCCCTGCCCATGGATGACATTTTTCCACCACACCCCCTGCCCAGTCATCAGTCTCGGAGAGGGGACAGAAAGGAAAGGTCAGTCACCAGGAGAGTCTGCAGGTTTCCTTTTAATCAAGGCTCTGCTGAAAGTTTTTTGGGGCTAAGAGCCCCCAAAGGATGAAATGGACACGTAATACCACCTGGAATCCCCAAAGCAGGCCAGACCACTCTGGCGAGCACTGCTGGTCAGCCCAAATCCGAGTAATCTGACTGGGTATTCGTTGGCTACATTTCAAAGCCCAGCACTGCCTTCAGCCAGGATGAAGTCGGAGTGAACCCAGCTGCTAGCAGAGCTGCCACTCCAGGCTGAGGGCCAAGTATCAGCCACACTCAGTGAAGACTGGCCCCTTTACTGAAGGGAGTTGTTCAGAGTCCAGCCGCCAGCCCTGGGGAGGGAGAAAAGTCAGGGTGTCCAGCTCGGGGATGGTCAGGGCTCCGCAGCTCCATCACCAGCATCCTTTGGAAAGCCACCTCTGGCGGAGACTGATGACTGGGAGGGCGCTCCAGGTTTCGCTGAGACGTTCTAATTGCAACAGAAGGGGGAAAAGTGAGCTTGGGAGGAAAGGCCTTGGATTAGGCCCCGCAAAGATAAGGCCACTTGGCATTTGGATCAAGTACTTAACTTTTTTAAAACCTCTCGCCCAGACCAAAGGAGGTTAAGGGTAAAGCGCTGGAGACGCTCTTCCACCCTCCAAGGGAAGCTAAGGCTTGGTCAGTCCAGCAAGTGAGCAGACCCCACCCCCCAGGCCCAGCCCGGGGTGGGCACTGACCCCGCCACCAGCTGGCTCCGGGCGCCGGCGGCCCAGCTGCCGCAGCATCTCCTCGCAGGCGGCGATGGTGTCCAGGAGCTGCCGCTGCCGCTGCTCCACCGCGTCCAGCAGCTGCTGGGCGCGCTCATCCCGGGGCGGCTGCGGGGGTGGCCTCCCGCCGAGCCCCAGCCCCGCCTTCCCGCGGTCCACGCCTGCAGCCTCCCTGCCCGGGAGAGAGCGAGACAGATGGTCAGGGCCGGCGCTTGCGCGGGGTCCGAGCCCCTTCCCCCCGCCCCGACGGGCCCCCTCTCACCCCCGTGACCAGTCTGAGCCCGGGCCCCATTCCATCTCCGCCTGCGCGGCCCGACCACCGCCCCCCTTTCGGCTGCCCCCCCTCCCCAGCGCTGCGCTAGGGCTCCGCAAAGCTGTGCCCCGCCCCGTCCCCACCGGTCTCCTTCAATCCTCCTGGGGGTCGCGGTCCCTTTAAGCTGCCCGGCGCGGAGGTGGGGCCGAGCCTCCCGGACCGGAAGCTGGTTATGTGCGTCACTTCCTCCCGGAAGCTGGCCTAGGCGGATGTCTCCGGCGCAACCGTGCACGGGGCTGAGGGCCGCAGTGGCTGCCGGCGTGGGGTTGAGCAAGGGGCCGACGGGCTCCGCTCGTAGCGGACGCCTCCTCCGCCCGCCAAGCCCCGCTCTAGCGGCCCCGGGGGCCCGGCTGTTGCGGCTCCCGGGAAATGGGGCCGTGCAGGCCGCAAGTCCTGAGCGCGCTGGCTGGACCGAGGCGCTGCGGGCCGCCGTGGCCGAGCTGCGCGCCGGCGCCGTGGTGGCCGTCCCCACAGACACGCTGTACGGCCTGGCCTGCTCGGCGAGCTGCTCGACAGCACTGGACGCTGTGTACCGCCTCAAGGGCCGCAGCGAGACCAAGCCGCTGGCCGTATGCCTGGGCCGCGTGGCCGACGTCTACAGGTGAGGCCGCCCCGACCCGGCCCCGCTGGGGGCGGCACCGCGGGAGGGGTTTCCGGTGACAGGCTTGGGAGACTGAGGCGCAGAGAGCGGGAGGGGCTTGTCCAGGCTCACCAAGGAATCCGGAACTGGAAATGTGTACTGAGCTCTTAACGTATGCCAGGCCTTGAACTAGAGAGGCCAGCAGTTCCCTGTTCTCTTGGCGCTCTTGTGCGCATGGGGAGGCCATGGGGGAAAAAGGAAACAGTTCTCTGGAAGCTTAATTTAGCAGCGAGTGCCTTGCAGAAAATAAAACGCGGGGCTTGATAATGCCATGCAGTTGTTGAAATCCCTGAGACAGGCAGTGGACGCCAAGCCTGGTCTCCTTCTCTTAAGCCCTGCCTTCTGGAGTTCTTCGGGAGAAGAATCAGGGAGACAGGCAGATTTCACTTAGGCCCATAAAACTTTCCTGGATCTGACTCGAGTCTGGGAAAGAACCACACCAGAGGTTCTCCATTTTGAGTGGATTTTGCTCCTTTATTTCCCAGATATTGCCAAGTGAGAGTACCCGAGGAACTCCTCAAAGACCTGTTGCCAGGTCCAGTGACCCTGGTGATGGAACGCTCAGAAGAGCTCAACAAAGACCTGAACCCCTTTACTCCTGTGAGTCAGATTTTCTCCAGACTTCCTGGTCATTTTTGCTTTCATTGGTATCCAGACCAAAGGTAACCCCCTACCCTTTCCAGCCTTCCTGATGATCCCCCCCCCTTCACCCTTGCTTCTTAGCTTGTAGGTATCCGGATTCCTGACCATGCCTTCATGCTGGACTTGGCCCAGATGTTTGGGGGACCTCTTGCTCTCACCAGTGCCAACCTCAGCTCCCAGGCCAGTTCTCTGAATGTTGAGGTGAGAGTCACCCAGTCCTTTGAACCAATGGGCTTGATGGTACATAGGAATTGCCTGGTGGGAGAGTTGCTCTTTGGGTTCAGCAGAGGGAAGGCTACCCCGTTGACATGGGTTGGGGAAAGGAATCTGAAACATGTAAAGGTTTTATCTCTTAAGTTTGAGAAGCAGTGGAGAACTAGTGGTTTTTTTTTTTCCCTTTTGTCTTGTAATAGGAAAGATTCTGATAAATAAAGTTATTGTTTCCTTATTTTTGTGGGGGTAGCAGTTGTGGGAGACTAAAGAGTTAGGCTATAAGTCTTTTTTACAATAGTGCTGTTTAAATAGATGAAGAAGTTGTGCTTCTGGTGCACAACTTTAATCTCAGCTACTCAGGAGTCTGAGCCAGGAGAATTGCAAGTTTGAGGCCAGCCTACGCAACTTAGCAAGACCCTGTCTCAAGATAATTTTTTAAATAAAAAGTGGTGGGGATGTCCGTCAGTGGTAGAGCCCTTGCCTGACATGTGCAGAGACCTGGGTTCATTCCCCAGTATAACAAAAAAGGGAGCAAGAGAGCGGTATGATGGGAGGGAAAGAGAAGAAAGGAAGGCAGGTAGGTAGATAGATGAAGTGAAAGCTCTCGTCTTGGTCTTGTGATTCTGCACAAGCCAGGTCAGGGAAAGGATCAATGCTAATCCCATTTTGGCTACTTGGATTAGAATGAATAAGAACATGGCCAGGTATGGTGGCTCATTCCTGTAATCCCAGCAACTCTGGAGGCACAAAGATTGCAAATTCAATGCTGGCCTGACATTGAAAACAGCAAAACTCTGTCTCAGAATTTAAAAACTTAAAAGGAGCTGGGCAAGTAGCTCAGTGATAAATCACCCCAGTACTGAGAAAAGGGAAAAATAAAAAAAGAATGAGGATGCAAATTTCACTTTTCTTATTAAACACAAATGTGAAGTTTTATGAGGTGATATAGGCTCTTTAATTTGTTAGCAATGAGTAGACCCATCTAACACAGTAACTGCCATTTATGACTCCCCCCATCCTGAATTCCCAGTCCTAATTCCACTGAAGTGTCTTCACTAGGGGGTAGGGCAAGCTCTAGCTCAGTTAATGATCCAGTTCATTATGTGGTAGGAGCATTTTTCCCACATCCCAAGGATTGAGTATGGTGGTATGTACCTATTTTTCTCTCCCTGTCCTGATCCAAAGTTCCATTAAGGTCCAGAATCAGAGTGCTAAAGCTGGAAGGATCCTTGGTCATATAGTTCAGGCCCTTTATTTTATAGACCTGGATAATATGATTTTTATTTGTCACACAATCCAGGGTTAAAGACCACATCTTAATCCCCACCCGGAAGCCCGGTCATTGTATTTATACATCCCTAATTAAGCAGTGTGTGGAAATTCCTTTTGGCATAGCAAGGTTTTTCTTTAAATTCTAGGCAGGTGTTACTTGGGATGCTAACCCAGGAAGGCTACAGACTCCAAAGGGTTCTCTATCTTAGGTATTAACATAGGGCCTTGGAACAGCTGGCCTTAACTAAGTGAGGCTCCTTCCTCTGCCCAGAGGGAGATGTCTCCTATTTTAAAACTGAAGCTTCTGTCTTATTTATGAGCCATGTGTGAAATGTGACATCATTGCAGATGCCAAAGATTATGGCCATGCTCTTCCTTTGCTTCCACAGGACTTCCAAGACCTTTGGCCTCATTTGTCCCTGGTCATTGATGGGGGACCAATTGGGGATGGTCAGAGCCCTGAGTGTCGCCTTGGTTCTACTGTGGTTGACTTATCTGTGTCTGGAAAGTTTGGCATCATTCGTCCAGGCTGGTAAGTTGGGGGAGTATAATTTGAAGGAGGTTAGGGAGATGAAAAACAGCTTTGACAAAACGAAGGTTGTCACTCCTATCTTGCTGTGAGCAGGTGCTGGTAGGCATGGAGAAATGGAAGGTGCAGTGGGACTAAATTTATATTTGCTGGTTTTTTTAGGTTTCATCAAGTGTTTGATAAACAGTAAGTTGAGAGATCCCTGGTCACCAGGCTTTGGTAGACTCAGGGCTTTGAGAAGTCAGGTTGTAACTGTCCTCTGTATCCTCCTCAGTGCCCTGGAAAGCACTACAGCCATTCTCCAACAGAAGTACGGGCTACTCCCCTCACACAGGTCCTGCCCATGAAATTCAGGAGAAGGACCCAAGGACAGTGCTGGATACTATGTGTCTGTCCACTGGTGATTGTCAAGGCCTCATTTGCAGAGGCCACTGGAGCCACATCACTAGTCTATTCTTTAGGCAACACGTCTTTCTGAATACTAGACCAGAAGCTGCTGGTTTAACCACTTTGTGGGAAGGTTATATTTCTTCTGTGGTTGCATACATCAGCGCAAAGCTGAATAAAAAGGTTAAGCACATTCCTAGGGTGGGTCTTAAATCTGATCAGTTTCTCCTCTCCCTCCCTCTCTCTTAAATTGAAAAGTAAGCTGGTCACAGTGGCTCAAGCCTGTGATCCCAGTAACCTGAGGCAGAAGAATAGCAAATTCGAGACCAGCCACAGCAGCTTAGCCAAGCCCTAATCAGCTTGAGACCCTGTCTCAAAATTCAAAAAGGACTGGGGATGTGGCTTGGTGGTTAAGAACCCCTGGATTCAATCACCAATACCAAAAAGTCAGGTTACCAAAAGCAAGGGTTTGCTGGCTCCTCAAACTGGAACCAGGTTAAAATAAAAATTGTAGAACTGCAGACCAAACATTTTCCTCCAAATCTGTGGGGCCAGTAGGGTGGTTGTGATTGCCTGGCAGGGAGAGTTGTCATTTTGGCTTGAAGGGAGATTTGATGGGGGGGGGGGGGCTGCAAATTAAATAATACTGGAAACCAAATCCTTTTCAGCCAGTGACTTTTTTGATTATATGTATATGCCTTTATTTAACTCCAGTGTTTACTCAGCAGCCTTTTATCTTTGTTCAGTATGTATACCAAATGTTAGACATAACTATTGTTGGGCATTTGAGCTTTGTTTTTCTTTACTATTAAAAAATGCTATTAAACATTCTTATAGGGGCTGGGGATGTGGCTCAAGTGGTAGCGCGCTCGCCTGGCATGCGTGCGGCCCGGGTTCGATCCTCAGCACCACATACAAACAAAGATGTTGTGTCCACCGAAAAATAAATAAATATTAAAAAAAAACCCAAACATTCTTATAAATGGTTTATTTTTCTTTTGAAGTAAATTAATTTCTTAAGGTAGGATTGCTTGGTCAAAAATGTATATATGCTTTTATGGCTCTTGATGTAGCCTTCAGAAGAACTAAATCAAGTTTCATTGCATCCACAATGTGTAAGGATGGCTGCCCCTTCCTGCCAGCCCTGCTGTCTTTTTCAAATTGTATGTGTGTGAAATGAAATTGTTATAGGTCAACATCCAGCACTTTCAAGTGTCCCTGCCTGTTTTGGCTTCCCCAACGAAGTCGCAAGCTAGGTGGCCAGAGCTGCTTATCTATCTGAAAGGGTTTAGTGTTAGTTACCTAACTGGAGTTAGATGTCCTTGAGAGGACCTGGGGTCCACTTTCTTCTCTTTCCACTTGTACCCTATTTCCCAGAATTGTGATTCAGTCTTAAAATACTCTTAGTATTGGGGTTTCCAACATACATTATTTCAAGTGTATCCTAAGGATCTTGCCAAGAATGTGTTCCAGGATCCTGTTTTAATGCAATTTATTCGTAGATAAACACTGGTTTGTTAACTATTCCCTCTAGAAATCTTAGGTAAACTAGTAACTTATTAAGCAAACCCAATCTTCATTGTGCTAAAACTATAGTCAGCCCAGCCCATATATCATTTTGTCCCAGAATCTGACTCAGGTCAGAAACAGGTCTTGAGGGCAAAAGGAGTGTGGACTTGAGAATACTGCTTGATACTTCATTAGTAAAAATCACAGTAGCACTGAAAGCGGTTCTGACAAGTGGGCCTTGTTCAGTTCGGGCAGCTAAAGGGAGAAGGTATCCTACTACTCTGCCTGGAACTGAAAGTTCATCCCAGAAAAAGTAGGTTCTGGAGCACAGAGGTATTTTCTTTGAGGAAAAAGAACTGAACTCTCAGCACTGGGTACAACTGCCAAAAAGAAAAACTTAAAACTGTGCCCAAGCACTAGCTACAAGGCCACACCAAATAAGGAAGGCTGATTCCTGTAAGTTTCAGAAGGACAGGAGCCATTCCTCAGTCAAGTTTTCCCCAGCACCTAGCACATAGTAAGGTGCTCAGTTTGTGAGTGTTGAATAAATGTGTGAATGTTCAAGACGACTTCCTGGTAATTGGGTTCAGGAATCTACTGGGAGGAGCTTCAACCTATAAGTTTCCTTTTAGAAAGTCTTGGAAGTGGTTGCTTGTCTTCCAAGAAGACAATGTTGTAGGGAGGCTGGCAGAAAGGAGCAGGGTGCATGCTAGCTCAGAACCCTGAAGTACTTCTAAGAGCAGTGGTCGGGTGACTCCACTAGACAACCACCACCTGCAGCAGAGTTCAAAGCTAGCAGAGGTTGTATGAAAGTGTTTTGAGGAGGATGTGGTGGAGCTGCCTGGGCCAAGTAAAAGTCACCTGCCAGCCTCTACTCTTTCCTTGGGAATACCACCTCACTTTCCATCACAGGTTACCCCAGCACTGCTTGCCTGAGGAACAGACTCTTCTATAGGGGCCCTGGCTTCATGGCCCACCCAGAAGCACTCAGCTGCTCACTTGGGGACCAGTGAGTGCCTACAGCCTCAGCTGAGCCACCTGGAAATATCTTCCAGTGAGGCTTGGAGACCAGCACACCTCATGCCCTTGTTCATGGGCCCCTCACATCAGCCACTGCTCCTTCTCTTTTATGAAATGCTCTGCCCAGCGGCGGGTCAGCTCCAGGTACAGACTGGGCTGATGAGGCAGGTAGTCCAGATACAGGCGTGTTGGTGTCTTCTTGGGAATGGCCTTCTCAATCTGGGTACCCTCGTGCCACTCATTGAAAGAGGTGATGGAAACAATCTCAGGCCTCACAGTCAGGGCTGCTTGCAGGGCTGTCTCATAATACTTGCCATTGACCCTGTTCCGAGTATTGTGGTTGTTCCAGGGTCGAATGCTAGTGTCAATGTAGCCAGGCCCCACACTTGGAATGAACATGAGGTTGTTGGCGTCACAAAAGTTCTTAACAGCTTTCCAGTTCTGGTGGGAGGAGCCAAAGGAGAAACCATTGGAGGCAAAGTAGGTGTACATGCCATCAAATCCTGCAGCAAGGATGTCGTGGGTGTGGCCCTCCTCCACCAGTAGTGCTATGAAGACCCCATCATAGAGAGTGTTGCGGATTGAGTGGGGCCCATTTGGTGTCAGGAGGTGGGCCCAGGCTTCAGGGGATGTTAGGTATGAGTCGTAGATATAAAAGAGTGGGAGGCTCTTGCCAATGCTGTTCTTATAGCGGTAAAACGCACCATGGGATCCATATCTGAGGAGCAGGAGGAAGGAGCCTGAGTTGGATGCAAGAAACTAGCACAGCTTTAGAAGCAGCCACATTGGGATTGTTCTCAATGCCCACAACACAATTTGGGATTCAACTAGTCTGCACAGTTGGACTTACCAACCTCTAAGTAAGAACCTTGTTCCCACCTTCCTTTCCCCAGCCTTGCCATTACTAAACCTCACTTCCCCATTTGAGGCACACCACCACCATCTTTGATATGAACTGCAGCACTAGCCATTTAACTGGTCTCCAGTCTTCCATTTCTACCTTCCTATAATATAATTTTTTATTTTTAAAATGTAAAGCACATCTGACTGCTAGTTTATCACCACATATAAGGTCCCACCTGCTTGATCTGACCCTGCCTACCTCCACTCCTGCCATTATCTCACCCATCTCCACTACCCATCTGGCCTTTTGTTCCCTGTCATGTCGGGCTTGTCACATCTTAGGGCCTTGACATTTGCCAGTCTTCTGGAATTTTCCCCTTACCCCAGATCTTTGCAGAGTTTTCAGGGGGAAAGGGGGGCTGGGGATTGAACCCAGGGTCTCCTGCATGCTAAGTAAGCTACATGCTACACTCCCTGCACCACACCCCTCCCCTGGCAAACACTTTTTTTGAGTTAAACACATTTCACATAGTTATGGAAACTGGGAAGTCCAAGAGCAAGGTGCCTAACAGATTCAGGTTGCCTCTGATCACAGAGTCCCCAGGACTGGAATTGAAATCCAGGTAGCCTGACTTCAAAACCAGTAATTTCTTTCTGTATTGGGGGATTGAACCCAGGGGCAATTTACCACTGAGCTACATCCCCAACTCTTTTTTTTTTTTTTTTTAATTTTGAGACAAGGCCTCACTAAGTTGCTGAGACTGGCCTTGAACTTGCAATCCTCCTGCCTCAGCCTCACAAGTGCCTGGGATTATAGATGTGAGCCACTGCACCCTGCTAAACCCAGTAATTTACTACAAACAGCTGCTGGGAACACATGCAGGTTGGATCTCTTGACCTCGCCCTCCAGACTTTTTATCCCTTTCTCTCCATTTTGATCCCCATTAAAACCCTAGCCCCGCAGCACCATGTAAAAATAAATAAAATAAAGGCATTATGTCCAACTACACCTGAAAAATAAATTACACACACACACACAAATAAACCTAGCCCCCAGAACAGCCTTACGTATCAATGATGTACTTGATGTTGTCATGTACAGTGATGTCATCCCGGCCCTTGTAGGGTTGGATATGGAAAGCCACCTGCCACAAACAAAGGATTTACTGGTCAAGAGATTGTCCAGGGGCCACAACAAATAAGGCTCATGCTCCAAACACGGTCTGTAGGGGAAGCTGAGTTCAGGAGAGAGCCTAGCAATGGTGAGCACAATAGAGTTAAGACTGACACTATCCTTCTAGACCAAAAAGAAAAAAAGGAGAAGGACAAGAAATTTGCTCACCTTCCACAACAGGGCATCTAGGAATCATTCTGGTGGGCTGCCACAGGATGGCTGACAGGTTTCAACCTATGTACCAGTTCCAAGTGATTGGCACTAGCTGCCTGAAACAATGGGAAGCTGTGTTGATGGGAAAAAGTGCCTTGATCTGTTAAATGTGATAGTGGTGGACTCAGGAATGGGACATGTAGCTCCTGTCATTTTTCTTCCTCTGCCACAGTTGTGGAGATTGACCTAATTGGTACATTTAGTGAAAATAACCACATGCTTACTTCATGTCCTTCCACTTGAAGGTGAGCTGATGACCTGTGTTGTGGCCCACTCTGTGATGCCCAGCGCTGCCTCCTGCTAGGGAGTTGGATCCAGAATTCAATCTGTAGGTCCATTTAGCACTTGCCTAGCCTGTATCCAAGGTCAGGCTCTCCAAACTAACTTCTGTTGTTATTTAATAAAAAAGTGGTATTTATTTAGTCGCCCATCTATCCTATATTTATTTTTCTCAAGTAAGGAAAGTAAGTGTGACACAGGCAATGCTTATGAGAACCCTCCCCCAACACCACACTGGCTCCCTATTTGCCATCCCTGGACTACAGCCAAGAACTTCCCTAGGGGCTTTTTTCTGTAGGCAGAGGAGGAGGAGTCTCCAGAATGAGAGAGCACATGACCTCTTCTTTGAGACTCACCTGGATGTTGTACTGGTGGGCTGTATCCAGAATAGCAGGTACAAGATCATCTGAGGGTTCCCCGTTATCATCAGCCATGCCAGGTGGGTACCAAGAGAGAACCAAGACGCCTGAAACACAACATAGAAGACACTTTAAAGGTACAGAGTCTCCTCAACAGACTTCTGTTTCCTGGCAGATGATTTCCCACTGAAAAACTATTCATGGAAACCTTCTGCCAGGTTCATTTCCTGCAGAACCAATCCCAGAGCTTCGGAGCTGTCCATGCCTGCAGTGCTGAATCGCTCTGGCCCGGAGAGCCATAGAGCACCAGGCAGGTCAGAAGGCTTTTGGTTCCATCAGCAAATAGCAGAAGAAAGTGGAGAGGGTGGCCATGCCACACCCACCCAGAAGCCCCAGTCCTACCTTCCAAAAAGAGGATCACCTCTGAGGTCTCACATAGAGTAGAGGCCTGTGCAAAAAGTCATCTTGGTGTTTCTCAGAGCATTTGCCGTGACTGACTGTGCCTCTAGACTGTAAACCTGAAGGATGGCCCCTGTCTTGTTTATCTTTGAATATTTCTCACCCCTCTCTTTGTCATTCCTTGTTTTCCCCGTCATTCACAAACCATCTCCAGGTATCCTATTGAAATGTACTGCAAAATGTAGCAGAATTTAGTGATAAAATCTGAACCAACTGAACATGCCAGCCTACAAAGGAGACTCCCAGGGACCTGTCCTGTGGTTAGGCACTTGATGAAAAGCTCCTTCTCCCCCCAAGCAGGGTCATACAACATGGGCAAACTTTCCTCTCTACAGCCAGCAAAAGCAAGAAGAGCCGTGGCTCTTCCCTGTACCTGATGTGAAAGCAGAGGTCATACCAGGCTTTATTCCTTTGAACCCCAGACTCCTGAGGAACCAGGAAACCCAGATTTTCACTTCCCTGGAACCCAAAAGCCCAACAGATTTGAAGTTTCTGCCTCCCTCTCTTTGCTGTCCCCAAGCAGGACAGCTCTGGTACAAACCCCTAGCTGCTCCGCCCTGTAGGAAGGCTCTGGAATTGGGGGTCAGAAGGGTCCAGAAAGGCAATTGGAATACTAAAAAGAAGGCGCAATGCCGCGTAGTGGGCCCGTAATGGGAAGGAAAGGCTAGGAAGTCAAGTTGGAGGTTGAATGAAATCAAAGGGCCGGTAACAGGAGCAGATGTGGAACGAAAATGGGGAAGATGGGCGAGGCTGAGGGGTCCGGGGAACTCACCGATGGCGGCTTCCTTGAGCTGGGTCATGTGCTCCCGCAGCACGTCAGGGTCCCGAGAGCTGTAGGGCCCCAGCTCTGGGTAGAAGCTGGACCCCAGGTCATCCGGGGGACTGTGACGGCCGCGGGGATAGCTGGCCGAGATCTTGGGGTCCCAGTGCGGCACCATGACGTGGTCCCAGTGGATGTAGTGGCCCTCGCGCCGCGGGCTCCCGTACCACGAGTAGTAGAAGGCGTGGAGGTCCGAGTAGACGCGCAGACTCTGCCCGGGGGCGGACTCGGCCTCCGCGGGGACCGGCCCGGCCGAACTGCGCGGTTCCGCGGTGCGAGGCGGCAGCGGCGGCGGCGGTGCGGCGGGGGCGGCCGGGGCCCGGGCGGCGGGCGCGGGGGCCCCCTCTGGACGTCGCTCAAAGGGGGCCAGCTCCAGGCCCGGGCCCAGCGCGGGTAGTCCGTCCGGAGCTTTGAGTGTGCGCAGGCCCATGAGAGTACCGAAGGCGAAGAGCAGCACCAGGAACAGCGCGATGCAGGCGCGGCGCCGCCGCCGGGCCATGGCGGCCCCCCGTTTCCCCGAGCCCAGCCCCGCTACCTCCCGGTGAGCAGCGCCATGGCTGCCCGCCCGGCTCGCACCGCCACGCAGCCTGCGCGCGACTCAGGGAGACCACGACGCAGAGCCTGGAGAAGCGTGGGCGGATCCCGGACTCTCCCCGCAGTGCGGGCGGGCCCCGCACACAGAGAATGCAGGCGGCGTAGACCAAGTGGTGACAAGCTGAGGGGGGACCGGACAGCAGCAGAGACGAGCTCTGCGAGTTCCAGGCCAAAGAAGCAGAAGCCTAAGGCACGCTGCTGGGACAGCGGGGTGCAGGCTCCCGGCTTGGGAGAGAATGCAGATCTTTGGAGTTCAGGAGATTGTCGGTGTGGCAGCGTTGGAGCCAGGATGAGGGGAGCAGAGGGCTGGGTGGGGAAGAAACAGGGTGTCTATGATGCTCTTGCCCCAAGGACCCTCTTCTCCCTCGACCCCTCCTTACTGACTTCACTGTACCCCTCCCACTGGTCTCAGTCACCAACCATCCTTATTTGCCACAGGCCCTGCAAACCCAGGGCAGCCTCTGAAGCCTGGGGAGGGGGACATCTGGAAATCCCCACCCTACAGATGCTGGCTATGGCCTTGGAGTTGCAAGACCATGACTTGCGCAAGGTCACATTGACCAAGCCTAAACCAAGGGTCAGGACTGGTTCTCCAGAGCTCTTTGCACTACTCAGACTGGCCGGTCTTAGGTCACTGCCATCCCTGAATTCTCTCTAGAGATTATCCTAGAGTAGGTAAGGATTAAATGAGATGGTTCCCCTAAAACACTTTGTACAGTGTCTGACAGAGAAAACGCTTACCAGTTCCCCATTCTTCCTGAGCTCTGATCTTATATATCTGTTAGACACCAAGGGTTCCAGAACAGGATCTGTCACCCAGTTCCTAGATCTGTCTGATCAGGGAATCACACCAGACCCTGGTGTGATGTTCTATGGACAGTTTTTTGATCACTGTTGTTGAGAGTCACTTTGTTGCCCACACTGCTCTATCTGCAGAGTTTGTGTTAGCACAAAATGAAAGAACAGGGTGCAAACTTCATGAATCAGCACAGCCTTTCTTCACTGGTGGAGTCACGCCTTTGATGGACCCACTTTCCTGGTGGAAAATGAGCCACTGGCCAAAGAGGGGGTCTGTGCTTATAAAGGTTACAATGAGAGGTTACTTAATTATTGACAGAGCGTGTCTAATGGTGGGTGTGGGGTCAGTGTTCAGTATTTCTCTCTTTCCCTCCAGGGTCCCATTGTACTGTCAATGGGAAAGGATTTATTTTGGGAAGGGTCAAGGCTCTGGCTTCCTCCCAGAGACTGCCAGTCTAGCTTTGATGGATGGCTTCTCCCCAGGGATTGTCTTGCCCCTGGGAAAGAATGTATTGGGAAAGGATCAATGTTATCAATGTGTTGCCTTCTTCCTCGCTCCCTCTTTCCAGGCCACACTATTTGGGGGTTTGTCATTTTCTATATCTTACAGTTTGGTATAATAGAAGCCATCTACTTCTTTTTTCTTAAGTAAGAAAATTGTTGAGAGGGGAGGGGAAGGGGGGATAGGAAGGGCAGCAGAATAAAATAGACATTATGATTGCTGTATGTATATACGTGACTATATGACCAATGTGATTCTGCAACCTGTACAATCAGAAAAATGAGAAATTATACCCCATTTGATTCAAATATATGATATGTCAAGATCATTGTACTGTCATGTGTAACTAATAAAAAAAATAAAGGAAAAGAAAAAGAAAATTGTGGGGAACCCAGGAAGAGGAGTAACAAGGTTGGGAAATGTTTTTAAGCCGGAGACCAGGAGAGTGAGTTTGACAAATTCATGGTTGTAAGTGTAAATGAGGTAGAATGCTTTCAGGCCCAAATCACAGGCACCTGATTCAAACTGGCTTAAGCAATATGGAAGTATATCAGCTCGCAAAGCAGGAAGTCCACTGATGGGGCAGGGTGGGTAGATTCCCTGGCCCAACAATGTCATTTGGAACCCAGATATTTCTAACTCACTGCTGTGCTGTCCCCACTACTGACTTCATGCTTAAACTAGCTCCCCTCATTTCACAAAATGTTTGCTACAGCAATTGAGCCCTATCCCCAGTACAACAGGTGATGGACAATAAGACTAATTTTTTTTCCCCAGAAGTCTAAACAAACATCCTGAATCTCACTGGTCTTATCTGCTTTAGGCCTGCTTACCCTAAATTGCAGACAAAGGGAATGGAATTACCATGAAGAAATTAGATTAAATTTTGGAGTGGTTTAAATGTTCTGGAGAACACCATAATGTTTGCCAAAGACTGAGATAACTCTTTTGGGAATGAATGAGAGTGAGAAGATAAAAAGAACAGGGATGCAACTTTCAGCATTATTTAGAGGTTGAGCAGCAGCAGAAGAGAGCCTATAGGTTGGGCATGTGGCCTGTAACCCCCAGCAACTCGGGAAGCTGAGGTAAGATCAAAAATATCAGGCCAGTCTCAACAATCTTAGTGAGCACCTCAGCGACTTAGCAAGACCCTGTCTCAAAATTTTTAAAATGAAATAAAAAGGATTGGGGATGCAGCTCAGTGGTAAAGCACCCTGGGTTCAATCCCCAGCAGAGCAGAGAGGGGAGGCACCTATACCAAAGGACAAAATTATAACAATTTAGCTGAAAGATCTTAATTGACTTTAAATTTTATTCTAGAACAGGGTAACACTGCACTCCATAAAATAAATTGTGTGGTGCTGAACTGAATGGAAGACAAGGGTCTTATAGGCAGAGAAACGCTGAAGAAAGTTGAAGCAAAAGAACAAAAATCAGACTGCTCATTTCAAAATTACTTTCCTTATAAGGCAGAAATAGAGAGAACAATAGGAAAATAATGGATTAGTTAACCTCAAATTATTTCAGGTTTCTTCTTTTATGTAAAGATTAACTCCATTATCATGTCTATTGAAACTGCCTGTTTGGGAAATTTGGCTGTTATCTTTGGAATCCTGATTTCTTGGAAGGTCAGATAAACAGCTTAGTTTCCAGCTTGGTAAAATGTACCTTTAACAAGCGTGACTCCGTGTTGATTTTTAGCCTGGTCGGCTAGGGCCCAGTGCAGAATTTCAAAACAGTGACTCCCTATAATAGTTATTTATTTTTTGGGTGCTGAAATTTGAACCCAGGGCTTCACACATGCCAGACAAGCAGTTTACCACTGAGCTATATCCCCAGCCCACTAATTTTCTTCTCTCTTTTTAAAAATTATTTATTTATTTATTTATTTATTCTTTTATTTATTTGGTACTGGGGATTGAACCCAGAGGTGCTTTACTGCTGAGTTACATCACCAGTCCTTTTTATTTTTTATTTTGACACCAGGTCTCATTGAGTTGCTAAGGGTCTCACTGAGTTGCTGAGGCTGGCCTTGAACTTGCAATCCTCCTGCGTCAGCCTCCAGAGTTGCTAGGATTACAGGGTACACCACTGCGCTCAGCCCCAGTGATTCACTTTAAAAAGGAAATTGAGAAAGAATCATTACAGAGGGATTAAGATTGGGAGTGGGTGGTGACAGTTTTGGACAATTTATGGGTAGGTGTTTCTTGAGCTCTTGGCTGTTCTACTCCTTCTAAGAATGACTTGAAACACAATGGTGGTCCCCATTGGCCATTCCTGGAGTCCTTGACATTGCCTCCTGGCCATCATCCTTTGATCCAGGGCTATAACTCTGACCCAAGATGAATCAATAATAGCACCCTCTTTTCCATTGTACCAGTCTTGGTAACTGACCCCTCAATTACGATCCTCTGACTTTTTTCTCCCTGGTACAGAGGATTGATTTAATACCCTCTAAAGGTAAGGCCATTGCGGGAGAAGGGATAAGCAACAGAGAGAAGTAGTCATGTTAGAAACCTGATTTTAGTTCACCTGAGACCTAGTTTAAGTGTGAGTTACCTTTTCGTGCAAGGAAGGTGAGCAGATGGAGCAGGCTTTATTGATTGTGCATAGATCTCAAGCAGAGATTGAGAGTCGTGGGAACAGGAGTCATTTAGAAGGCAATCCCAGGAAGCAAGAGTGAGGAATTGAGAAGAAGAAGACAACAAAGAAAGAAAAGCCAGATCTATGGTGCATTGGGTTTTTAATCTTATTATATATTATTTATTTGTTTTTACAGTACTGGGGATTGAGCCCAAGGGCACTCTATCACTCAGATACACTCCCAGCCCTTTCAGTTTTGTTTTGAGACAGGGTCTCCCTAAGTAATCTGAGAGCCTGTGTTATGGTTTGGATGTGAGGTGTCCCCCAAAGGCTCACACAGGAGATAAGGCAAGAGGGTTCAAAGGAGAAGGGATTGGGTTGTGAGAGTCTTAAACCAATCATGAATTGATCGCCTGATCGGGATTAACTGAGTGGTAACTGAAGTGGAAAGGTGTGGGTGGGTGCGTGGGTTTGGGGTGTATATTTACATCTGGCAAGTGTAGACTGCCCTCTCTGCCTCTTATCATGATGTGAGCTGCTTTCCTCTGCCGCATTCTTCGGCCACGCTGTTCTGTCTCACCTGGAGACCTGCGGAATAAAGCCAACTGTCTATGGATTGAGACCTCTGCAACCATGATCCCTAAATAAACCTTTCCTCCTTTACAGTTGTTCTGTTTGGGTCCTTTAGTCACAGCAGCGAATTAGCTTGACTAAAACAGCCTGGAACATGTGATCTTCCTGTCTTAGTCTCCCAAGTAGCTGGGATTACAGGCATGTGCCACTGTGCCTGTATGTATGTTTATTTTTGAGATGGGGTCTCTCTATGATACCCAGACTGGGCTGAGCCATATCCAGGGCTCACCCAATTCTCCTGCCTCAGCCTCCAAATATCTAGGACTTTAGGTGCGTGCCTCCAATTCTGGCTAATGGTGTATTATGAACATTGCTGCTATAGGTAATGAGGTCTTGATTTCAACAGGACTCTTTCAAATTGATACATAAACACATAGCAATTGGAAGGATGTCAGGTTTAAGGCCAACCTGAGCAATTCAGTCAGACACTGTTTCAAAAGTTTAAAAAAGTGTGTGTGTGGGGGTGGCGCTGGGGGTGTAGCTCAGTGGTAGAGTACTCGCACAGCAAGCACATGTCCCTGTGTTTCACCCCCAGCAAATCCCCCTCAAAAACAAAACAAACAAACCAACAATCAAAAAAAAAAAAAAACAGGCACGTTGTATGTCTGAAGTGGGCTAGTTGACATAAGCCTACACTGGCACAGAACTGTCCACCCTGGCTGTATTCGTTTTCTCTGCTGTCATAACAACTACAAATTTGACAACTTATAAACAGCACAAAAATTAACCTCCTTGCTGGGCCCAGGGGCACATCTCTATAATCCCAGCAACTCTAAAGACTCACACAGGAGGACGGCCAGCCTTGACAACACAGCCAAACCCTGTCTTAAAATGAAAAAATAAGGTCTGAGGATATGGCTCAGTTGGTAGAGTGCTTGCCTTCATGCAAAAGCCCTGGGTTCAATTCCCAGAACCACAAGATGAATAAATAAATTAAAAGGGCTGGGGAGGGTGGGGGTCGTGGCTCAGTCACAGGTTGCTTGTCTAGCATGTGTGAGACACTGGGTTCGATCCTTAGCACCGCATAAAAATAAATAAATAAAGTTATGTCCATCTACAACTAAAAAATGAAATTTTTAGAAATGAATTTAAGAAAATAAATTTAAAAAAAAAAAACAGGCTGGGGAGGTGGCTCAGTGGTAAAGCACCCCTGGGTTCAGTCCCCAGCACCAAAAAGTAGCCATTTGTTCTAATACAAGTGAGCAAGTGAGTGGGTAAATTCCCCCCCAAAAAATGAAATTGATAGGTATCCTGATGTGCAACCAGTTCTCTTTCTTTGTTCCTCTGTGGGTGGATCATTATTTTAGTGGATATATTATTATCATATTTTTAATCAAATTGGGATCTATGATGACACTTCCTTTCTAGTATAGTTTTTGTTTCTCCTCGTGTTAAAAATTTCCATTTCCCCCCATTTGATTTGTTTTCTGTATCTTTATTAGTTGTTTTTCTTAAACTCTCTAACACAACTGTAAAATGTCCCCGAATTCGGGGCTGGGGATGTGGCTCAAGCGGTAGAGTGCTCGCCTGGCATGCGTGCGGCCCGGGTTCGATCCTCAGCACCACATACAAACAAAGATGTTGTGTCTGCCGAAAACTAAAAAAAAAAAAAAAATCCCCCCGAATTCTGTCTTCTCCATAGTCTTCACATTAGGATGTCTATCAATTAGTGAATAGATAAATTACACACAGTGGCCAGGTGTTAAATGCTATAGAGAAAAGTAAAGTGGGAGATTGGGACAAGGAGGGTAAGGGTGGGGTGGTGGATGTTTGGGGGTTTTATTTCTTATTTACTTATTTATTTAAAGAGAGAGAGAGAGAGAGAATTTTTTAATATTTATTTTTTAGTTTTCGGTGGACACAACATCTTTGTTTGTATGTGGTGCTGAGGATCGAACCCGGGCAGCACATATGCCAGGCGAGCGCGCTACCGCTTGAGCCACATCCCCAGCCTGGGTTTATTATTTTAAAAAATTATTTAAAAATTTAATTTGGCTGGGCATAGTAGCCCATGACTGTAATCCCAGTGGCTTGGGAGGTTACGGCAGGAGGATCGTGAGTTCAAAGCCAGCCTCAGCAACTGTGAGGCGCTAAGCAACTCAGTGAGACCCTGTCTCTAAGTAAAATACAAAATTGAGCTGGGGATGTGACTCAGTGGTCAAGTACCCCTGAGTTCAATCCCTGGTACTCCCCAAAATAAAATAAATACAATTTAATTTGTTCTAATTAGTTACAGGACTTTTATTATTGATCAAGGGAGAGACTATTGAGAGAGTGGCCTGAAGGGAGAGAAGATGGAAAACATGCAGACATTTGGAGGAAGACAGTTTTAGGCAGAGGGAACAGCAAGTTCAGTATCCTGGAGGTAGGACTGTTCTGGCAAGTTCTTCCTGCAGCACTTGCATGTTTTACTGTTAATCCCACCATCCACCTTCCCATCGTGAGAGCCTCAATCCCCAGGCTCTGTAAACTTCAGTCTGTAAACTTCTGTAAACTTCAGACCCTATTGATGACTTTCCTCCCCTCCAGTATCCAAATGGTAACAAGTCTTATTGATACTACTTGCAAATCATTTTAATTCTTTTTTCCCCCTTATACTGGGGATCAAACCCAGGCCTTTGCACATGCTACACAAGCACTGTACCTCAAGCTACATCCCCAGCCCAATTCTTTTTCTATATTCCCATTGTTCCATACTAATTCTATAATATTAGAAATTATAGACTAGGACATAAGAGATCTTAGAGACCATCCATGTAGTATAATTCCATTTTACTTTTTTTTTTTTTTTTTTTTTTGAGGAGGCAGAACTGGGCATTGGGCTTGGGGTCACTCTACCATTGGGCTGCATCTTCAGCCCTATTTATTTTATTTGGAGACAGGCTCTCTCTGAGTTGCCAAGGCTGGCCTCAAACTTTCTTTCTTTCTTTCTTTTTTTGCACTGGAGATTGAACCCAGAGGTGCTCTACCACCAAGTTCCCAAACTTTATTTGAAACAGGATCTTGCTATATTGCTTAGGGCCTTGCTAAATTACTAAGGCTGGCCTTGAACTGTTGATCCTCTTGCCTCAGCCTCCCAAGTCCCTGAGATTATGGGCATGTGCCACCACCCCCAGTTCCATTTTACTCTTTCTTACTGATGCTCTTTTTAAGTCACTTCTCTGAAAACTTTCAGCTCCATGGCTGTTACATCAGGCAAAGCTGGGTCTTCCCCTCCCCTGAATCCATTTTGCCTGCTTCTCACAAACAAATGCTCCTCTGGTGCTGCCCGGTTGCTTTTCACCCCATTCCCCCACCCCACAGCAGCCTTCTGGCGCACCTAGGAAGGGCTTTCCACCGCTGCCAACCCCCCAGGAGTTCCCACCTCTTGTTACTGCTCCTCAAACACCCCATGTTCATTCTTCTAAATCTGCAGTTTAGTTGTTTTCTATAAAAACTTTTCTTTTGCTTTCTGTTCAAATTCCACTCATCCCTCAAGAACTCCTCCAGCCACCGTTTCCTGTCTGATGGCTACTAGAGTGCCCGCCTCCCCACCCCATCCTCAGAACAATCTTGTGTCATGGCCATTTTTTTTTCAAGTACTGGGGGTTGAGCCCAGGGCCCCACACATGCTGGGCAACACTCTGTCCAGCCCTTTATATTTTGTTTTGAGATGGTCTCCCAAGCTGCCCTGGCTGGCCTTGAATTTCCAATCCCCCTGCTTCAGCCTCCCAAGTTGCTGGGATTATAGACATGTGCCATCATTTTAAAGGGAAAGAAACAAAGTCTCTGAGAGTTGGGAAGAGGCTTGGCAAGGATTTGAGCCCACATCTGTCGTGCTTTTAATCATGGTATGAGTTTCTGCTGACTCAGCACGTAGGTGTTTGGAAATGTCAGCTGAGCTTCTCGTGAGCTGTTTCAGGTGTGTGGCTCATCATGTCACCCCAGTTGACCATGTCCTGAGGAGTAGAGAACAGAGAGGAGCAGAAGACTCTGCCTAGGAAGGGCTCATTCTGTGCTAGGTTCAGAACCACGTTCAGCAGTGGTGAAGACTCGGAGGAGACATGTCTTAAGTGTCAGAAGTAATTGGCTTGAGAAACAAAGCTCAGGGTTGGAGGGAGGGGCAGGAAATTGATATTTTTATTACAAGCCTTGTAGTACTATTGGACTTTTTTTTTCTAGCTGTAGTTGGACACAATGCCTTTATTTTATCTGTTTATTTTTATGTGGTGCTGAGGATCAAACCCAGCGCCTCACACGTGCTAGGCGAATGCTCTACAGCTGAGCCACAACCCCAGCCCCTTTTGACTTTTTTTTTAATATATTATTTTAGTTGTATGTGGACACAATATCTTTTATTTGTTTATTTTTTTTTAAATGTGGTGGTAAGGATCGAACACAGGGCCCCATGCATGCGAGGCAAGCGCTCCACCACTGAGCCACAATCCCAGTCCCAAGCTCCTATTTGACTTCTAATACCTTTAATATTATGCACAATGTTACTTGGATGAAAAATGAGAGTGAATTTAAACAAACTGAATAGTGAATCTTCTAGTTTAGTTATTTATTTATTTTGTTGTTGTTGTTTTGTTTTTTAATGGTACCAGGGATTAAACCCAGGAGCACTTAACCACTGAACCACATCCCCAACCCTTTTTTATCTTTTATTTTGAGACAGGGTCTCACTAAGTTGCTTAGGGCCTCACTAAGTTTCTGAGGCTGGCCTTGTACTTTCAACACTATATATATATATATATATTTTTTTTTTTTTTTTTAAGGTACTGGGGATTGAACTCAGGGGCACTTAGCCACTGAGCCACATCCCCAACCCTATTTTGTATTTAGAAACAGGGTCTCACTGAATTGCTAAGCACCTCATTTTTGCTGGAACTGGCTTTGAACTCGCCATCCTCCTGCCTTAGCCTTCTGAGCTGCTGAGATTACAGGCATGTTCCACTGCACCTGGCCTGGCCTGGCCTGACCTTGTACTTTCGATCCTCCTACTTTGCCTCCCGAGCCAGGTTACTGGGATTACAGGAGTATACTCCTTCACCTGGCATCGCTTAGATTCTTTTAGGATCTTGGAAGTGGAGGGAAGAAGGAAATAACTGTTTTTTGGTTTTTTTTGTACTAGGGATCAAATCTAGGGCACTCCATCACTGAGCTATATCCAGTCCTTTTTACTTTTTATTTTGAGACAGGGGCTTCTGTTAAATTGCCCAGACTGGCCTCAAACTTTCCATCCTCCTGCATCAGCCTCCCAAGTCACTGGGATCACAGATGTGCATCACTGCACCTGGTCATAAAAAGCTCTTTTAAGAAGGAGGGAGTTGCTTAGCATGCACAAGACCCTGAGGTCAATCCCCAGAACCACAGGTGAAGAAGTAAATTAAAATGAAAGTGCAAAGGAGCAAGCAGCAACTCTGTAACCGCACCACGGAGCCTAGCTCCACTTCCCTCCAGGTTGTCCAGCTCATCTGGGACGTGCTTCCTCTACTCAATCACTCCTCCCTCATTTGCTTGTGTTGATCTGAATATTTCTGTGGTAGGCAGACCCTGGAGTGGTCCCCATTATCCCCATTCCCTGGGGTGCTGGTGACCTTCCACATCTCCTCCCCTGAGTATGGGCAGAGCCCGTAAAACACAGCCATGATGAGGGATTCTGCAGATGTAATTAAGGTTCCAAATCAGCTGAGGCCAAGTAATTGAGAGGGAGATAATTCCAGCTTAATCATGAAAAGGTCCTTTGAAGAGAGAGTAGGTAAGAAACTCTTGTGGGCTGGATGGAGTAAGCAGTCATGCTGGGAAACTGTGGGCAGGGACTGTGAGTGGTAGCTCTAAGAGCCTGCAGTTGAGAGTCAGCAAAAGAGCCAGGCCCCCAGGTGTGGATCCCCAAACAAATTCTGCCAACAATCTTTTTTTTTAATTTTTGTTCCTATTTCGGAACCAGGAATTGAACCCCTGGGTGCTTAACCACTGAGCCACATCCCCAGTCCTTTATTTATTTATTTATTTAGAGACAAAGTCTCACTGAGTTGCTTTGTGACTTGCTAAATATTGCTGAGGCTGGCTTTGAACTGAGATCCTCCTGCCTAAGTCTCCCAAGCCACTGGGATTACAGGCATGTGCCACCACACCTGGGAAGAAGACAGGGTCTTGCTAAATTGTTGAGTCTGGCCTCAGACTACCAATCCTTCTGCCTCAGCCTCCTGAGTCACTGGGATTATAGGTGTGCACCGCCATGCCTGGCTGAATTCTGCCAACAATCTGAATGACCTTGGAAAAGACTTGTTCCCAGGTGGGATTTCAGATAAAAATGCAGCCTAACAGGGCGGAGGGTGTAGCTCAGTGGCAGAGCACTTGCCTACATAAGCAAGGTTCAATCTCAGCGCAGCAGAAAGAAGAGGGGTGGGGAGGGAATGCAGCCTAGCCAACACTTTGGTTACAGCCTGGATGGATCAAGCACAAAGGACCCATATAAATTGTACCTGGACTAATGACCAATGGGAGCTGCTGAATTTATAGTAATTTGCTAGCTTCGCCTTTGCCACCGACTTTGACTAAATAGGCCTGCAGTGCTCAGCCAGGAGGCCTGTGTTCCAGCCTCAGCTTTGCGGAAGTTGTCTTGGACCCTGCTCCCACACTCTGCTCTGTTGTGATGTGCTTTAATTCTGCCTGCATTTAAAACTCCACATCCTGTTATTGCTTTATATAGCCATTGTTCATTTATTTTTACCCATATTTTTACTCTTTCTAATCCTGCATGTTTCTGCTTCCTTTTGGGTTTATTTTTCACTGAAAGATTCCCTTTAGTATCTTTTTTTTCTTTTCAGTGCTGGGGAAATACCTTTCAGTATTTGATCTGAGGAAGAATTTTCTCAGTGTTGATGATCTGAGAAGATACTTCTTGCCTTTTTTTTTTTGAAGGATATTTTCACCTGGTATAGAATTTTTAGATTATATGTTACTTTCCCTTATCACTTTAAAGATGCCTCTGCATTATCTTTGGGATTTTACCTTTTTTTTTTTTTTTTGTATTGGAGATTGAACCCAGGGCACTCAACTGGGAGTGCCACCCCAGCCCCTTTTATTTTATTTTGAGACACAATTTCATTAAGTTTTCCAGACCAGCCTTGAACTTGTGATCCTCCTGCCTCAGCCTTCCAAGTTTCTGAGATTACAGGTGTTCACCACCATACCAAACTTTCTTTTCTTTTCTTTTCTTTTGAGGCAAGGGACTGGGTGGGTACTGGGGATTGAGCCCGGGGCACTATACCACTGCATCCCCATCAGTTTTTATTGTTTATTTTGAGATAGGGTCTTCCTAAATTGCTCAGGCTGGCCTGAAACTTTTGCTCTTCTGCCTCAGCCTCCTAAATCTTTGGGATTACAGGTGTGCACCACCTAGTTTGGCTCTTCCGCCCTTCCTTCCTTCCTTCCTTCCTTCCTTCCTTCCTTCCTTCCTTCCTTCCTTTCTTTCTTTCTCTTTTCTCTCTCTTTCTCTCCCTTTCTTTCTAATGCTGAAGAGGCATTCCTTTTTAGAATATCCAGGTTGGGTGATGAGCTATCACTCTACCACCATCCCAATGTAAAATCTTACTGTTCTGCACAGATCTACCCCCATTTTGTTATATAAAATCTCATTTCTGTTTGCGCCAATTTTTGTTGGGCTTCTTGTTATATAGAACTGAAAAAAACTTAAATGACAGTGTTGAAGATATCAGTCTTTGTGATGTCAATACGTTCTAGCTGCTCCTAGTGCCTAATGCAGACACCACATCCCAACAGACACATCCCTTCCTGAAGCTCTTTTTATTAGGAGGGAAACCTTTTCGAGAATCCTCAATTCAGAAGACCAGAAATGTATCCTGTGGCACATGGAATGGGATGAATATCATTAGCCAATAATAATCTTCTGGGTGGGCCTGGTGGCTCAGACCTGTAATCCCAGCAGCCCAGAAGGCTGAGGCAGGAGAATGGCAAGTTCAAAGCCAACCTCAGTAGCTTAGTGAGGCCCTAAGCAACTTAGTGAGACCCTGTCTCAAAAGGTAAAAAGGGCTGAGGCTGTGGCTCAGTGGTTGAGTGCCCCTAGGTTCAGTCCCTGGTACCACAATCATCATCCTTATCATCATCATCTTTTATCCCTGATCTTGGGGAGAAGGTCATATTTACTAAGCAAAGGACTATAATGGATGAACAAATAAAGCCGAGGCTCTGTCAGCAATATAAAATATGAGAAGGGGGAGAAATATTGGGTAGATAGTCAGTTACACAACCCCCTCTAACTAATATATTCATTTTCTTGAAAAATATGTGTGTGTGTAGGAATGGTACATATCAATCTTCACATGATTCGAATTTGGGAATAGGTTATCTGGGGTGTAATGAATGAATTTTTCAATTTTTACTTATAATATTTTATTAGTTTATATTGCTTTGATAATTTAACTTTCAGAGGCCTGCTTCAGTCCGAAAATGGCATGCTCATAAACAGAGCTAGGATTTTATACGCAAAGAGTCAAGGAAGCATATGGGATGTCTTATTTCCAGTCCTGAGCCCTAGTATCGTCACTCAGGTCCAAGTGGAAGGTTTGTCCTCACTGGGAGTCTGGAGGCACCAGGCTCTCAGAGTCTGATGCTGTGAAGTATTTAAGCTTCCAACTCCTTCCCTCACACTCTCAAAGCTGCCTTCACGTCATCAATTGGCTTCCTTGTACATTTCCCTACAGGGAAAGGATGTGGTGGACGTGGTGATGTGCCGCAGTCTGGCTGGGCACAAAATCACGAGCCACTCACAGCCTTGTAGATTCAAACAGCAATTCTTTATTCCCGAACTCACACCGGCACTCTACAAGCATGTTCTGGGCAAAATCCACACTCTCCACCGGGCTCTGAATCCCAAATACTCTCTGAATCCCGCGAGAACTCAAGGGGAACTCAAGGGGCCTGAGGCAGCAGGATATGCCCTATTCCCAGCAGGAATCACTTTAAACCTGGAACCGCCCTGGTCCTTGAGCAAGGTCACCTTTCATGCAAAGTCACTGCAAATGATCTGGGTCCACAATGGAGAGTCCTTCCTCTAAGCAACATGGGGTAGGCTGACAAGGAAATTGCCATGTGTCGTACCTACTTAGCTATGGCTCTCAGCAGTGATGTAAGCCTCCTGGTCCCCTTACCATTCTATTTCTCATCATGAATGAACACTTTGGTTCTTTAGCTCAGATAGTAGGATAGAAACTGAGTCAGTAAGATCTCCCCTCAGCCCTCCAAGAAACAGATTCTCTCTGAGTGCTGCTAGAGTCAGATGTATAATTCTGACCATGATAAATTCACCAAGTAAGTGTCACCTCTGATACCATTTGACACTTGGCCAGCCAGCCTGCCTGATGACACCCCTGTCTCATCAAGTGCAGACTCCTGTGCTTTCCTGCCACGTTCATCTCAACCAGCGGTCTCCTTCTTTATCCCTCACTCCCTTTTCCTTTAAGACTCTCTCCCTAATTCTGTCTCTCTTCCTACCTCACCACTTAACTTCCTTTCTTCTTTCCTTTTTTCTTCTTCCATATTCCACTTTAATTAACCACAGAGTTGAATAATAGTATATACTAGAGTTCAACAGTACTGTGCCCGGCTGTCTACTAAAATGATATTCTGAGCTCACATTAGCTCTGAAAGGGTCTTGTTCCTGTGGTGCAGAGGAGGAAGTTGAGGCTCTGAAAGGCTAAATGGTTGTAGCTCATAACATTAAAGGTTTTTCTCTGCTTAATTTTCAGTAACTAAATTAAACCCTTTATCTCAGAAAAATTCAGTTAAAATTGCTCATAGCTTCCATCATACTTTTCCTTGTGAGTCAGTTGTTCCAGAGAAGAATCTCCCTGAAGGATGCTTATTCCTTTCTCATCCTGGAAAAAGGAACATGAGATGAAGAGTGAATGAGCATGATACGGAATCACAGCTGTCCCTGTGAACGGCAGAGCTCCCGACTTCTCTTTGCACCTCCTTGCCCTTTTCCCAGAGATCAGGGTTTGCCCCTGATTTTTCTGGAGCCATCTTAGTCCTCTCCGTGGAGGAGACGACCCTCTCTGTCTAGTGTGACCAGAATGTGAAGAATGAGGAAACCAAAATTTCAGCACCTGGATTTGTAACTTTTAGTAGCTCAGAGATGGAAGTTGTGGTTAAGTCGAATCTGCCCTCCCAAGACCACTCTGAATTATTTGGGGTGGTGAACTAGGCTGCTTAGCCCCAACAGGTGTTCCCTCATGGTCCTAGAAGACAGTGAACTGGAGAGAAGCATGCTTTTCACCAGACTTCAGTGGAGGTGTGGGAAGGGCTGTAGAGAATTCAGGCTGCTTCCATGTGTCCCAGGCTCTCAACTCTTACTCCAGACAGTGAAGGCCGCTTGGCTCCGGCAAACACAGATGGCCAGATTGTGGCAACAGGCTGGAGGAGTGGGTAGTCCTAGACTGAGGATCATAGGGCAGCAGCCTATGACTGAAGTTGGAAGGTCCAGACCCTGGTGGATCAGCACCATGGAAATTAGGTCAAAGATGGGCTGCAAGCTGAGGCCTCAGCAATACTGCCAGGGGCTCCCTCCCTGCTCACCTCCTACCCCCTTCCCCTCTCCTGTTGCTATGCCAGAGAGGAACCTAATCCTGGCCATTGTTTGGTTGGCTGGCCCAGCACTTAAACGTTGTGATAAATGATGACTTGGTTTCCTTCAAAGGCCCTTCAGAATTTCTTCACTGAACTGTCTACTCTGCAGTCTCCTGGCAGTGTGGATCCATCTTGGAGTAGCTCTTAAGATCTGGCTGATTTGCATAGATCTGTATACTCTGGGTCTTTTCCATTCTGGCCTTATTGTTATAAATGTTCACCCAGGCATGGTAGCTGCACCTCTGTAATCCCAGTCACTAAGGAGACTGAGGCAGGAGGATAGCAAGTTTGAGGCCAGCCTCAGCAATTTAGCAAGGCCCTATGCAACTTAGTGAGACTCTGTCTCAAAAATTAAAAATTAAAAGGGCTGGGGATGTAGCTCAGTGATAAAGCCCCTTTGGGTTTAACTCCCAATATGAATGAGTAAATAAATAAATGTTCAGAAGAAGAAAGAGAAGGACTATCTCCCTCTTTTTCTTCCTCTTTCCCCTAGTCCTAGGGTGCAGTCTGTCAATTTCCCCTGTGTGCCTACAACAGACTTCCAACAGCCAGGCGCCCTATGCAGCTCTCCTCAGTTAATTCTCCTCATTTATTCGGCGCCTGAAAGATCCTTGGGAGGCTCTGAGGGAGCCTGCATTGTGATTTATTTAGCTTTTACCCAGGGTCAGAACATTTGGGCTGAAGTCCCCGGAGCTGGGGTAAGCAACCGTGACGGGTGCCTTAGAGCCTGCTAAGGGGGTGGGGTTTGAAGGGAGGGGTGAGGGGTGATGGAGTGAGGACTCATTCTGAAATGAAAGGAGTCCTGGGTCTCTAAGCCGCTTCTAAAAATACAATCTCCCAGCGCTGAGGAAGGGGGAGGGGACAATGGAGCGTGAGGAGAATGGAGATAGGAAGGAGGTGGGGAGGTATTAACTCTTCTTCAGGTAGATCTTATTTCAGAGACCCCGCCTGCATCCAGGAACCGGACCGAAGCCACACCTCCTTCTGCTTCCTCGGTGGGCTTCAGTCTCATGCGGCGTCCAAGCCCCAGCCTCTCTTTCTTCTCAGCAGAAAAAAGATACTAATTCCATCACCCACTCCTCTTCTTGCTACTATATGATACGTATGTGAGTAAGTGGGTGTGTGCACAGCGCGCGCGCGCGCACACACACACACACACACACACAAATGGCACTTGAAAGCAGCTTGTAAGTGACCAGTGATCTACGATGCTAGGAACTCTCTCATTACACTGGATGCTCAAAGAGGTATGGACTGTGGCAGAGACTGGGTGATTCACTCAGGTATACTCGGCACAGAGCATGGCGCCCAATAATTGTCGGTTGGAGGGGTGAGGAGTACATTTCATGCAGAATGCAGAGACACTCAGACCACACAGGCCAAGTAAATGCAGGACCCACCCTCACTCTTGAGGAGGCTCGAGCTAATATACCGTCCAAAGGGAGAGAGGGGGTGGGTCCCCCAAGTAAAGAGCTTGAAGAAGCAATGAGGCGGGTGGAGTTTTCTCCCCTCGAGTTCAGCTCAGATGGTGAAGCTCAAGAGCCGCCGCCTCCCTCATGCTAGAGGGCCGCAGCTCTTCCCACCACCAAACGGTTAAACCCTCAGCTTGCACATAAATGACCTTCACTAAATAGAGGTCGTGTTCCACGTTTTCTTGCGGCTTCTTCAGCACAGGCTGAACTCTGAGAAAATTGCTCCGCCTCTCTCGCAGCTGCCTCGGATTCCCCGCCACTGCGCTCCTCACTGGTCTCCTAGGGTGGGCGGAGTGGGGTGCTCAGAGGGGAACCCCAGCCTAAGGACAGCGAGGTGGTGGAATGTGCTACTTGTGTCTTGACAGCCAGCAGGAGCAAGAATCTGAGGAACCAGTCATTCATGCAAAATCTACCGCGGCCCCCATCCTGGTGTCCACATGGTTTCCCAGCCTCAGAAGCGCTGCTGGTAGGGTGGGACCTGTCTCCCATTTGGCTCCGTTTTCTCCAGCAGCTCCTGGGGTCGGGCTCGGCCCCTCCCTCCTGCCTCGGTGTGTGTCTGATGAGGGCGGGGAGAAGAGGGGAGGGGTCGAGACATGAAACGCCGAGAGCCGCAGACGCAGAAACAGGCAAGGGGTTTGGAGATCGAAGAGCTCCCCAGAGCTTGGGGTCAGGCTCCGAAACCCCCTGCAAGTCTTGGGACCAAGGGAGCTTCCAGGCTAGTTAAGAGGCTGCAAGTATCACCGCTTCCCCGAGTGCCGCCCCTCCTTAAGCCACGCCCACATTGCCTACTTCTCAGGGTTGAGGGGCTAAGGTTTAGCGCCCTGGGCCACCGACGCCAGGTCCTCTTCTCCCCAGAAAACGAGCCAGCGCTCAGCGCTGCCCCACCCCCATGGTTTGGAGATCTGCGGGACCCCTTCCTTTCCCATTCCAGTTGGGTGTTCCGCCCCTAGCCTATAAAACTCCACCTTCCCACCCTCTGTTGGCAGGGATTGGTGGACCTCCCGCGGTGATGCCTAGTGATTGGTCCCCATGGATGATGGTGACCGGCGAGACCCCGCCTCCAGCCCGCGCTGGGGTCTCGGGGCACTGCTCAGCGGTGCTGGGCTGGCGCGGCTTGAGCCGCCGCCGCACTGACAGCTCGGTCTGCGGACCATGGAGACTGGCGCTGGTCCACACCCGCTGCGCCTGTTAGTCTGCCTGATGTCGCTCTGTCTCGCACTGCTTTTGGGACCCGGACGGCCCGGGACTGCCGAGGAAGGTAAGGAGACTGGTGGCTGTGCTCAGAGTCTGGAATGCCAAAAGATAGGGTGCTGGGGTGCTGGAATGCTAGGGAAGGAGTCATTGGAGAGACTAGAGTCTATATTGGTGTTTGAAGCAAGCGGGCAGCGGGTGGCACAGAGCGAGCGAGCGCGAGCGAGCGAGAGGCTGCTAAGCAATAGGGAAGAGAGGGGCGTTGAGGAGTTTGAGGGCTGGAGACCCAAGAAGCTGGGGAAGAAGGAGACCAGAAACCGCGGGAGCCAGAGGCGGCGGTTAAGGGGCCAGTGAGACGGACAGGCTGAGTGATTGGAGGTGGGAGGTGTGGGGGCGGGGAGATGCAGAGAGCGGAGGAGACGAGGATGTGCGGAGGTGAGATCCGAGGGTGAGGAGATGGAATGTAGCCCGCATAGTGGAGGCCAGGAAACCACTGTATGGCCAACTGGCCAACAGGAGGTGGAACGCTGGTTGCAGGGTCGCGAAGTCCAGACCGTGGAACTGTCCGCAGTGCTG
Organism: Marmota monax; assembly: GCF_021218885.2. Classification (NCBI taxonomy): domain Eukaryota; kingdom Metazoa; phylum Chordata; class Mammalia; order Rodentia; family Sciuridae; genus Marmota; species Marmota monax. The sequence goes on from NW_026694432.1 coordinate 11,725,191, forward strand.
AATTTGGAGCATAGTGTAAGCCGCGGTCTCGGTTGCCGGGTTTGGGGCGATCCGCTGTATCAGAGCCCGCGTCTTGCTTCTGTCTCTGCATTTAGGGGAGCTGTATGCTCAGTTGGCGTCATATGCAGGTGCAGAATCCTGAGGAGCTGGAATCAGGCGCTGACTTGCAGGGTTGGTCCTGGCGCCGGATAGCAGATGCCTTCCAGTATGCAATTTCTATGTGCTGTCAGTTGTGTGAAATCAGCACGCTGTTGGCGGTCCTGCCCACTGTCGCTGACGCCTCTGGAGCCAACCCCTCTTAGACGCTCTCACCTTGGCGGCCCACCCCCTTCCTTAAGCTCCATATGAGTAATCTTCCGAGATTTGGGGATAGCCTGGCTTCCAGTGTCTGGGTTGCTGGCTCTGCTGTCCAAACCAGTGCTTTTCTGTGACCAGTGCTGAGAGGATGCAGACTGCTGATCTGACACCTCCCGGGGAATAAAGTGGCTCCAAGCTTCTCTGGTGCAGGAGGAGCCATGGATCATACATGAAACACCCTGACATTCTTTCAAACATAGTATATAGGTGACAGCCCTGGGAAAGGAGCTGGCTGAGGAAATGAGAGATTTTTATTCCTCTTGTGGTTAGTAAGGTCTCTCCACTCCATTTTCTCTGGAGATCCTGGGAGTCAAATGAAAAGGCTAAGTCTCCTCTCTGCCTGCGTACATGACTTTAGAAAAGCCCCTGAATCTGAATTTGGGGGGTATACACAGGAATCCCCTGCTACACTCCTTTTCTCCCTCTAATTGACACTTAACTGTAATTTAGGGAACCTGGGAAGACTGGGGAGTATCACGGGCTCCCCACCCCCAATTTGAGAGCCAACTCTAGAGAATTCTCTAAGGAATCTGTGGAAAGCTGAAAAATGACACCCCTTCTCCAAAAATGTCTATGTCCCAATCCTCAGAACCTGTTAATCTTACCTTAAGTGGCCAAAAGGGGCTTTGCAGATATAATTAAGGATTTTGAGATGGAGAGATTATTCTGGATTATTTGGATGGATCCAATATAATCACGATGGCCCTTATGTGAGGGATGCAAGAGGAGTCTGTCGGAAAGAAGGTGATGTGATGGCAGAAGCTGAGATTGAAGTGAGGCACTCAGAAGGTGAAGGAGGGGATCATGAGCCAAGGAATACAGGTGGTCACTAGAAGCTGAAGAAGGCAAGAAAATGGATTCTCCTTTCAGAGTCTCCAAAGAAATCAGTCCTACTGATGATACCTGACTTCAGACTAGTGGAACTGAGATCAGGCATCTGACTTCCAGAACCGTACAAGAAATAAAATTCTGGCTTTTTGGGGGATGGGGGTGGGGTGGCTACCAGGGATTGAACTCAGAGGCACTTGACCACTGAGACACATCCCCACCCCTATTTTGTATTTTATTTAGAGACAGGGTCTCACTGAATTGCTTAGCACCTTGCTGTTGCTGAGGCTGGCTTTTAACTCGCAATCCTCCTGCCTTAGCCTCCCAAGCCTCTGGGATTCAGGTGTGCATCACTGTGACAAGCATAAAATTGTGTCGTTTAAAGCCACCAGATTTGTGGCAATTTGTTTCAGCAACCCCAGGAAACTAATATGAACTCCTTCTCTAATCATTGTGGCTACCTATCTCTGGATTTGTGGTACTCATAACTCCATTTCTGAGGAAGTATGGAGTGGGAAACATTTCTTTGTATCCTTTGCCACATTCTCTATCCCTCAGTTAGCAAATTTACAGTGAATTCACAAAGGATCCCATCCCACCCTCCTTGTATACTGACCTTCTGACTTTCTCACATCTCTCTTCTCCCCTCTCCTTAGTCATCCTCCTGGATTCCAAAGCCTCCCAGGCTGAACTGGGCTGGACCTCACTGCCAAGTAATGGGGTAGGTGTAAAACTGTCCTTCCCTGTCTCAGAGATCCTTCAATGTCTTTACCTCCTCATGGTCACCTCAGATCAAAACACACTCAAACCTGTGAGATCTCCAGTTGCCCTGGTGTCAAACCAAAGAGGCCTATTAGAAAATGTTGTCTTCATTAGTTAGACAAATAAATAGAAAGAAAGAAGAAAGAAAGAAAGAAAGAAAAGAAAAGAAAAGAAGGACTATGTCTAAGAACAGAAATATGACAAATGGATGGAGTTAATGCTGGAGTGTGCTTGTACATAGTAGATCCTGCAAAGAGTGTTGTTGATTGACAGAAAGCAAGACTTGGAGTCCTAAAAGAAGGCTTGGGAACTTGGGGTGGAGTACTGTGGGAGGCAATAGAGTTTGGTGTAGTGGAAAGGGCACTGGATGTAGAGTCAAGACACTCCAGATACCATTCTTAGCTCTGCCACTAATTCAATGTGCATACCGAGTCATTGCTCTCCTTCTGGAATTTCAGATTCCTCACCAATAACAATAAGGATTGTTGTTTATTTCAATTGAATATATACTAAAATGCAGAACAATGCAGAAATTAGCACAGCCTAAGAATGACATGCAGATTTGTGAAGTGCTCCATTATTTGTTTGTTTTGGTGCAGGGAATTGAACCCAGAGACTTGCACATGCTAGGCAAGAACTCTATCTCTGAGTTATAGCTTCAGCCAATGTTATTTATTTATTTATGTATTATTTTACTTCTTCTTCCTTCTCCTACCCACTACCCACTGCCCTTCCACTTTGGGCTGCTTTGTACCACCATTGAATGAAAAAAACGAATAAACTCTTGGACTCCATGGGTCTTGAAATCCCATAGTTCTCCCTGACAGTGCATACTAGGCCTCACCCTTCTTTCCCTTGTTCATGAGCTCCTTAGAGCCCTTTTGGGATTTTTTGGAATCACTTTGGACTTCTACTACTTTGCCTGAAAGGGAATTTTGAATTCTACAATGCTGTAGTGCCAGTTAGCAAGAAGGAAAGTAGGTACACAGAGAAACCAGGTTTTATTTATGTATTTATTTATTGTGGTACTGGGGATTAAATCCATGGACACTTTATCCCTAGCCCCCCCTTTTTTATTGTTTTGAGTTGTAGTTTGACACAATACCTTTGTTTTATTTATTCATTTTTATGTGGTGCTGAGGATCGAACCCAGGGCCTTGCACATGTTAGGTGAGCGCTCTACCTATGAGCCATAATCCTAGCCCACCCTTTTCATTTTTTGAGAATGGGTAGCACTAACTTGTGCACACTGTCCTTGAAATTGCCATCCGCCTGCCTCAGTTTCTCGAATCACTGTGATTTGCAGGCCCAGATTTCCCCTCCACTCCCCCACCTCCACACCAAACTTGGGATTGAACCCAGGGGTGCCCTACCACTGAGCTACATCCCCAGTCCTTTTAATTTTTAAATTTGGATCAGGGTCCTCACTAATTTGCTGAGGCTGGCCTTGAACTTGTGCCCCTCCCGAGTTGATGGGATTACAGGTGTGCATGACTTGCATTTTATAATTTTAGGAGTGTGTGCGCTAGTGGGAGGGGAGGCAGAAAATGATAAAATGATGCAAAATGAAGTTTTCAGCCAGAGTCAGTGTTTGACTTCCTAGGAGCACCTTGGCACTGAGCTGTTCTCTTCTTTACTCTTGCCCCAGTGGGAGGAAATCAGCGGCGTGGACGAACATGACCGTCCCATTCGCACATACCAAGTGTGCAACGTGCTGGAGCCCAACCAGGACAACTGGTTGCAGACTGGTTGGATCAGCCGAGGTCGAGGGCAGCGCATCTTCGTGGAACTGCAGTTCACACTGCGCGACTGCAGCAGTATCCCTGGCGCCTCAGGCACTTGCAAGGAGACCTTCAATGTCTACTACCTGGAAACCGAGGCAGACCTGGGCCGCGGGCGTCCCCGCTTAGGAGGTAGCCGACCCCGCAAGATTGACACGATCGCAGCGGACGAGAGCTTCACGCAGGGCGACCTGGGCGAGCGCAAGATGAAGCTGAACACAGAGGTGCGTGAGATCGGCCCGCTTAGTCGGCAGGGTTTCCACCTGGCCTTCCAGGACGTGGGCGCATGCGTGGCGCTGGTCTCTGTGCGCGTCTACTACAAGCAGTGCCGCGCCACCGTGCGGGGTCTGGCGGCGTTCCCAGCCACCGCGGCGGAGAGCGCCTTCTCCACTCTGGTAGAAGTGGCTGGAACGTGCGTGGCACACTCGGAAGGGGAGCCCGGCAGCCCTCCGCGCATGCACTGCGGCGCGGATGGCGAGTGGCTGGTGCCGGTGGGCCGCTGCAGCTGCAGTGCGGGATTCCAGGAACGTGGTGACATCTGCGAAGGTATCCAGAGGATGGGAAGTGCGAGGTGGGAGGACAGAGCGCAGGTGGCAATTGGGAGAGTGTGTGTCCTAGATGAAAGAATCAGGAGAGGGAGTGGAGAAGCCATGGGCTTTGGAACTGGGAGTTCTGACCTTTTGTGGAACTTCTAGCGGGTTCAGTCGGGGCCAAGGATTGAAGTTCCTAAGAGGTGAATTGGACTCCATATAAGGAAGCTTTAGGAATCTATATTTCAGGCACTAGGATAAGCACTTCATTCAGGCCTTCTCATTTATTTGCCCAGCAACTAACTCAGTCATCATTATCCCTACCTTATGGGTAGGAAACAGACTCAAAGTTGCAAAATTAGGAAATGGGAAGTCAGGATTTGAATTCAGGTTTGTCCGGCTCTTTATAACTATACCATGTTACCTCTGCTGTGCATAAGAAAGAAATCTACAGCAGCCCAAACTTTGAGCCAGCACTGTATGAGTTCTCCTGGGGTCACTGACCAGTCAGAGGCTGGAGGGGGGACTTGTGAGTTCAAGAGAGAGTGGAGCAAGTTTGCACTAGGACTGGGAAAGTCCCTGTTAACTCTCTGCACCACACTCATTGTGTCTTCTGGGGGGAGATCCACCATGATTTTTTTTTTTTTTTTGCTGGGTTCTCAAGTCTGTGGGGAATTAGGCACAGACCTCTCCTGTCTCTCTTTGGAAATGGGGAGTGGGTGTTAAAGACAGGGCTATGAATATATGCCTTTAATGTAGGAAGATCAAGGGATGCATTTTCTAAAGCAGGTCCTTTTTTGGGTGCCAGGGCAACATAAATGAATCAGACAGTTCCAGCTCTTGAGAAGCTGACAACCACATGGAGAGAGTCAAAGACTAAAAATCAAAAGAGGGTGATAGATGATATAAGAGAGAGATACACAGGATAGTGAGAAGACAGAGGAGGAAATAACTGAACTTGTTCTTATTCCTTTGTTCAATCACCCACTCAGTATGAGATGAGGACATACTGGCTGCATTTATTCAGGTCTTAGATGTGTATAGATGAATACCACTATGTATTCCCTGGGGAAGTTGTATGAGACCCAGAGGCAAGACCCCTTCCTGAGCTCTCCAGATAGGCTTAGGATCCGTTTAGTGCTCTCCAGTACTCAGTGCAACCTTCTGTACTTACCCCATGGTCTACAGTAATCTACTTGTGTGTATTGTATTTCCACCACTAGATTAAGAATTTTTTTTTTTTTTTTACTGGGGATTGAACCCAGGGGTGCTTAGCCACTGAGCCACATCCCAAACCCTTTTTCTATTTTATTTTAAAATGGGGTCTTACCAACCTGCTTAGAGCCTTTCTAAGTTGCTGAGGCTGGCTTGGAATTCATGATCCTCCTGCCTCAGCCTCCTGATCTGCTGGGATTACAGGCAAGCACCACCACGCCTAGTTAGATTTAAGAACTTCTTGCACTCAGACACTGGGTCTTAGTCTCAGCAGCCCCATCATCCATAGCAGGATATGGCATATGGCAGGTGCTCAGTGAAAATGCATTGAGTTAACAAGTGGTTATCATAGGGTGTGATAGATACTAACAGAGAGCTGAGCAAGCATGGAGAAGGGAAAACACTTCTAAGGATGGAGAGGGTTTCCCAGAGAAAATGAAAAGGTCTTTATTCCAGGCAGCTGAGACCACTGTGCGCTTAGGGATTGCGTATAAAAGCATGGCAGCAGGAAGGAACATAGCATATTGGTGTAAATAGGTAGCCTGTGTGACTAGAACCAGGACATGGATGTGGGGTATGAGGAGCGATCAGGCTGGAGAAGGGCTGGGGCAAATCACGAAGGGGCCATGAATATTAGACAAACAGCTTGTGCTTTATGTTTAGACCAGTGAGGAGGGATCCAACATGTTCAGATTTGTATTTTGAAAGATCATTTGAGCTGCAATAGCAAAGACAGGGTTGGAGAGGGAAGGATTAGAGGCTAGACATAAGGAAAATTGTGCAATAGTTTTGGAGAAAGAAGGTGAGCTCTGAACCAAGGAGGTAGCAGACATCCTTGAGCCATGAGAATGGGGGTGATCAGGAGAGAGCACCCAAAGCACTTAGTGATCATGTGATCCAGGAGGGTAGGCCCCCCTTTTGACTTGTATGCTGCTGGAGGTTGAATGGACAGAGGGATCGTGCACTGGGTACAGAACCCAGAATACAGATGGACAGGTGTGTCCCGGTGGAAGTATCTAGAACGTGGAGCTGGAGCTCGGCATCAGATACTACTTGAGGCTCTGGGTACGGTTGGTACAGACTAGAGAGAACTACAGGGTAAGAAGCAACAGGGCCAACAAGGGAGATTCAGAGAACAGCAACGTTTAAGGAAAGATAGAAAAAACAGTCCACAAAAAAAGACTGAGGAGGACAGGTGGACAGGTGGGTTGGAGGACAGCTAGGAGAGGGCACTGGCTTGTGCTTAGGGAGAGGGAGGGGTTCAGGAGGGCACCACCCATGGTATGAGTTTGCAGTTAGGGAAGCTGGGGGCTAGACAATGTTCACTTGGTGGCCTTAGCAAGAGCAGCTTCAGCTGATCAGTGGAGACACCAGGTTGTAATAGGTCAACATTGAAGGACGTTGAGTGGCTGGAGCAAGGAATCTAGAAGTGTGGATTTGAAGGGGAAGAAGAGGTAGCATCTTCAGGAAGACCTTGGGTTGAAAGAGGGTGTGAGTGTACCTTTCATCTGAACACAGAGAAAGGGCTTTTATTGAAGGATTTTTTTTTTTTTTTTTTTTTTTTTGGCAATGGGGATTGAACCCAGGGGCACTTAACCACTGAGCCACATCCATCCCCAGCCTATTTTATTTAGAGATAGGTCTCACTGATTTGCTGAGGCTGGCTTTGAACTCAGATCCTCCTGCCTCAGCCTCCCGGGATGCTGGGATTACAGGGGTGACAGCTGCACCCAGCTGGGAAGGAGTAGTTGATTACTGATGGGGGTTAGAATTGCTGATACATGCTGCTAATAAAAAGAGAGGCCAACTTTTAGTCAGTTCTATGATTGTTTGAAAACCCTCTACAGTCAGTGCTTTTATTCCCTGAACCTGAATGGACCACCTTTTCTGCTCCACCCTCTTAAAAGCCAGCAGAGGAGCCCTGTGAAAACCAGCAGGGGAGATGACCGATGGAATGTCATCTTTGAAGAGGTGAAAGGGGGGTCCAGAGTGGAGATGGAAGCGCTGGCCTTCAACAGGAGGTGGCTCATCCCCTCCTCTAGGACTGGAATGAAGGAGGAGAGGGGAAAGGAGTGTAGATGGAGGTGTTTGTGGGTTTTGATGGCCAGATGTTGAGGAAATTACCAATTGATGGCCTCTCTTCTCCCCGTGAGGTGGGAAGGAGGCACTCGGATCTTTGTCTATTCTGCTCATTGCTGTGTCTTTGGAGTCTAGCTCATAGTAGATGATAAAATCATTTGTTGAATGAATGGATCAAGGGCTGGAGGAGGTTTTGATCCACAATCTGGAAACACACACACACACCCAATTCCACTCTGGTTTGTGTGGGGCTGCCTTCCTTTGGGCTGAGACCATTTCCTCTGTCCTGGGGAATGGGGAGCTAGGGAGCCAGTGAAGGAGGTGCTGGTTGGACTGGGTTTTAGAGAAGTATAGAACTAGATTGCCAGGAGGAAAGGGGTGTAAAACACTGCAGGACAAGACCCAGAGGTGTGAAAAGAAGAGCGGGATGCGGTTGGCATCCTAGGGTGACTGGCAGTGGAGAGCTGCTGGAGAGTTTAGAAAAGGAAGCGGTCCGGTGGACAGTCCGCAAGCTCAGGCCTTCCCAGAGTCTTCTACAGCTAAGTCAGCCCCCTGTCTAAGGGTAGGTGGATCTCAAAGAGGGTATAGAGCTAAATTATTGTTCTTTCCCCCTGTTTCTCCCTCTAGTGACTGACTCTGTTCACCTCTCCAAGCCACTAGAGGAATTAATGAAAGAGGTGGGGTTTCCCCTTGGGGAGAAAAACCAGGGCATATGGCCTGTGTCTTCCGCTCTGTGGGACTCGCCTGGAGCTAAGGCAACCAAGCAGTTATGTTCTGAGGCTGTGCAGGGCACGGGAAGCCCGTGATGGGTGGCAGGAAGGGAGCACCGACAGGGAGGCCAATTCCAGCTCTTCATAAGAATCCCCAGCCCATTTTATTTAGAGACAGGGTCTCTTAAAAAAAAAAAAAAAAAAAAAAAAGGTGGTCCATCCAGGTTCAGGGAATTCCTCTAACTGCAGGAGATGGTCCCTGAGGGCAGCCTCCGAGGGGTGAATGCCCCACTGTGAGGTATATGAGCCACGGGTCTGGCTGCTGCTGCCCCAAAAATGCTGCTGGAGGGCCAGGCCAGGCGAGCTGATCCAGGCTGGCGCTGGCCTTGAGGAGCTAAGGCAACCAAGCCGTTATGTTCTGAGGCTGTGCAGGGCACAGGAAGCCCGTGATGGCGCTGGCCTCGGGGAATCCCCTTCTGAGTGGGCTCTTCAACACACACCTCTAATAGAGCCTCTCAGCGCAGAGACAACCCACTGCTCTGCTGGGACCAGTGGCAGTCATTGTCCTCTCCTACTGTCCCAGACCCTGCAAACAAGGTTCCCCCCCAGGCCCTCACCTCGTCGCTCATTTCACAAGGCAGGTGGGCAGGCTGAGATGATTATTCCCACTTGACTGATGGATTGCGGCCAGAGAGGAGTGGTCTAGCTAACACTGCAACCCAGCCCTCCTGATCCCTGTTTGGGTAGTCGCCACCCTAAGCCACAAGGTGGTTGGCCCCAGGGACTTCTGAAGACCCCTGGGTTGCTGAGACCCTTCCCTACACTGTGCTAGATGGATCTTTCCACATCTGAGCGTCTCCAACAGTGGAAATCCTCAGGCCCCTCCCCTCTCTCCCAGAAAGTTCTTCTCAGGTCTAGTCTGCATTCCTGCTGCTGTTTTCTGTCTTCTTGGAGCTGGAGAGCAACCTATCTTCCTTCATCAGTTAATCTAGAGGGCAGGGCCCGGGAACAAGGGGAGGACCACCCAAGTTCTGACAGGAGGGGCCAGCAGCCTCTGCTTCTCTCCTGGCCCAGCTGGTGGGAAATTCCTTAAAGTGGGTGTTTATTACTTTCCACTTCAAGCCTGTGAGGGAGACAGAGTAATTACCATGATTATTGTGTAAAATAGTCCATACTGGTCTAAGCCTTTTGCATGTTTTATTTCAGTTAATCCTCCACCAGCTTTGTTGAGGTGGGTATTCTACACAAGCCTCAGAGAGGTCAACCATTGTGCTCAAGGCCACACAGCAAATAGGTAGTGCAACTCAGCTACAAACCTCAGTTGTTCATATATAAAAGCCTGTGCTTTTAGCAGCTGGGCTTTGTGATGTGTAGCAAAGTAACTGAGTAGGTGTCAAGACTAAAACCTGCTTGACTCATGAGCCGGGAAACTTTCCAGGGTCCTCTTCTCCCTCCCACCCTGCCTCCGCTGCACAGCCCAGGGGGTGAGTTGGGGATTTATGACACACTAACTCCCAAGGACCATGGTGGGAAGAAGAGCTTTGACAATGTGCGTGTGTGTCAATGCTGATAAGTGGGAGTGTGCATGTGTCTGTCCCTGGGTGACTGGGGCCCAGCCTTTGGAGCTCCTCTCTTCGCATCAGGATTGCAAAGTTTCTTCCAATGAACCTTAGAGTCATGTAGTCTGGGCTCTAGAGGAAGAGGGCGTGGGTTGGAATCACACTAGCTGTGGGACATTGGACAACTGATTTTACTTCTCTGAACCTCAGTTTCCTTATTTTTCAAAATGGGGATGAAGTCACACCTTCATTAGGATCAAATGAATTAGAGGAAGTAAAATATGTCAACCCTCCCTGCAAATGCTGAGTGTTTACTAAGAGGTGACACTAGGTTGTTCACGCTGGAGGAGCTGAGTCCCCCGACTTTCCCTATCACAGTTTAAGGGTATAAACCCCACCCTGAAGGGTTCAGGCAGGAAAGGGGCGGGGAGTTGTGGAGAAGCCCCCTGCTCACCGGCCCCTCTCCGCAGCCTGTCCCCCAGGGTTTTACAAGGTGTCCCCCAGGCGGCCGCTCTGTTCGCCGTGCCCGGAACACAGCCGGGCCCTGGAAAGCGCCTCCACGTTCTGCGTGTGCCAAGACAACTATGCGCGCTCGCCCACCGACCCGCCCTCGGCCTCCTGCACCCGTGAGTGTCCCTCCTGGCCGCATCGCGAGGGTTGGGGGCTCTGGAGGCGGTGAATAACGGCGCGATCCAGATGGTGGTGACAGGGGCTCCACAGTGGGGGCGTGAGGGCGGATGTGGAGCTAGCGACCAGGGGTGCCTAGTGCAGGAAGGGAAGCCTGGGGTGGGGACAGAGACCGGGGTCTGGGATGGGAAGAACCCGGAGAGGCGGAGAAGTGAGGATTCCCGACGGTTAAGGCCACACAGGGGGGAGTGCCCTCTCCCGCCCTCAGCTCACGCTCCCCCAGCCTGGAGGGGCTCCCGACCCTCGCGCCCTCTCTTCCCGATCCCCACGCCCCATCCTTGTGCCAGCACCAACCTCCCACCCCATCACGGACGGCCCCCGCTCCCACGCCCTGTCCCGGCTCCCCCAGGCCGTTCCCCTCACTGACCCCGAGCCTGACCCCACTGGGGATGCCAGAGCCTCGTGCCGGCGGGTCCCTCCTGTCGCCCCGCTGAGCGCTGTCCCTGCCGCCAGGGCCGCCGTCGGCGCCACGGGACCTGCAGTACAGCCTGAGCCGCTCTCCGCTGGCCCTGCGGCTGCGCTGGCTGCCGCCGGCGGACTCGGGCGGCCGCTCCGACGTCACCTACTCGCTGCTGTGCCTGCGCTGCGGCCGGGAGGGCCCGGCGGGCGCGTGCGAGCCCTGCGGCCCGCGCGTGGCCTTTGTGCCGCGCCAGGCCGGTCTGCGCGAGCGCGCCGCCACGCTGCTCCACCTGCGGCCCGGCGCGCGCTACACCGTGCGCGTGGCCGCGCTCAACGGCGTCTCGGGCCCGGCGGCCGCCGCGGGAGCCACCTACGCGCAGGTCACCGTCTCCACCGGGCCCGGGGGTAAGGCCGCGCCGCGCGCCCGCACCTGCCCCGCCCCCGGGACACCCGCCCCTCCCGCCCCCTGGGGCCCCGCCGTCCCACCGCAGCCACCCCAAATCAACCACGGCCTGTGCGAGCTCCCAGAACCCCTCCAGGACTCGAAGTGACCACAAAACCCCCGAGCCCGGGGATGCCCACCGGGGCTTGGTCGCTGTCCCCCAAGTCCCCGAGGGAGCGATGAGGTTCCCAGGTGACTCCCTGCCTTTGGGCCAAAGAGGATGTGAGCGTTTCCGCAAGTCTGCGGGAGCCCGAGGGTGCTCCTTTCTCTTGACCACGTCGCGGAAAGCCTGGGTCCCACCCAACACGGCAGTTTGTCTGCCTCTGATTTCCCCGTGGAAAAGGGACGTTGCCTTCCCGTTTCAAAAGTTTCAGTAGGAAGCAGAGTCATTCTTCCCTTCCTTCTGTCTCAGGGATGGTGTGCCCCGCTGCCTCCATCCTGGGGTCTACAAAAGGGCTTTGCTGCATTGGTCTCTTTCTTGGTCCTGGAAAAGGGCACCGAAACAGAGTGGGCAGGCAGGGTGAAGAGTCCACAGGTCAGCCAGCTCTGAGTCTGGAACTGAGACGAATAAAGGAAGACCTTTTATACTACACCATCATTCTTTTTTCCTTGCTGTCTGCCTGCCTGCCTTTCTCCCCCTGGCCCCTCTTCCACTTTCCCCTACTACTGGGGATCAAACCCAGGGGGTACTACACCCCCAGCCCTTTTTATTTATGTTTCATTAGCGACAGGGTCTATGTTGCTGAGGTTAGCCCCGAACTTGCAATCCTCCTGCCTCAGCCTCCTAAGAAGCTGGGATTACAGGTGTGCCACCATGCCCACCCCCTTGCACATTCTTGACACTGCTCCCGCAGACTCTCTGAAAATGTACACTTTCAAGTAATCTCTCAAGTATCTTTTGCAAGAAGGATGAGTGGTATGGTTTTTGAGTTTTCCAATCTGAGGACATGTGAGGGGTTTGTGACCCTACTTCCCTCCTTACGGTGTCTGAGGCTATATTTATTTTCATTCTTTTGTAAGTAACTGGGCGTATTTATGTGTAGCACACCAATGTTTGAATAATTCCTTAGCCTACTGACGAAAATTAAAATTTAACCACTATGGATTTCTTCTAATTGAGTTTGGCTGGAATACAGTAAACATTTTAAACATTTCTGCACAGCTTTTTTTTTTTTTTTTAATTCCTGGAAAAGTTGTCTTCAGTTATTGCTTTGACTAGAACTTCTGATGGCTCTAGTTTATCTCTTAAGACTATCTCTAAGCATTAGGATGTACATCCATTTTCTGATTTTCAAATCTTGACTCTTGACATTTCTTTATCATTTTAGCTCTTAATCTATTTCCTCTGCCTCTTTTTTCAAATTTTTTTTTTATTCTGGGGATTGAACCCAGGGGTGCTTAACCATTGAGCCACATCCCCAACCCCCTTTTATAGGAGCCACCACACCTAGCTGAATATTTTCTTTTTGTCATGAGGTTATAAGAATGAACATGTAGAGAGAAATATATTCATATGTATGTCTATACACATACATCATGTTAATATATACACACACCTCAAGGTGACAAAAGCTATGGTGACAAAAGCAGTGTATTTTCAGCTGGGGGTGGTGGCGTACACCTGTAATCCCAGCAACTTGGGAAGCCAAGGCAGGAGGTCATGAGTTCAAAGACAGCCTCAGCAAAAGCAAGGCGTGAAGCAACTCAGTGAGACCCTGTTTGTAAATAAAAATATAAAATAGGACTGGGGATGTGGCTCAGTGGTCGAGTCCCCCTGGGTTCAATCCCTGGTACTCCCACCCCCCAAAAAAGAAGTGTATTGTCTGTAATTGTCTCATAGCTCTGGAGTCTAGGAGTCCAGAATCAAAGTGTTGGCAGGGCCGTGCTCTCTCTACTGGTCTAGGGGAGGACACTTCCTTGTTCTTCTGTCTTGTGGTGTCACCCAGCAATCATCCAGTCCACAGGACTCAGTGTCCTCACAGCATCTTGCCCATATATGTCTGTCTCTGCATCCAAAACTCCTGTTGTGTCAGAGAGCACCTAAATGACCTCATTTTAACTTCACCTCTGTAGAGTTTCCCAAGTAAGGTCACATATTCTGAGGGCCCAGGGATCAAGACTTCAACATATCCTCTTTGGGGAGACAAAATTCAACACATATAACCCTTATCAAATATGTGACTTGCAAATATTTTCTCCCATGCTGTGCATTGTCTTTCGTGTAACCGAGAGTATCCTTTGAATCACAAAAAGCTTGTAGTTTATCTATTTTTTTTAATTGTTTGCTTGTGTTTTGGGTGTCATCTCTAAGAAACTATTGCCTGATCCAAGGTCATGAATATGATGTATGTTTTATACCTGTTTTCTTTTAATATTGTGGTTTTGACTCTAATTATTTTAATTTTTGGTACTGGGGATCAAACCCAGGGTGTTCTACCACTAAGCTACTTTTCTCAGTACCCCCTGCTTCCCCACCCAAGACACAATCTTGCTGAGTTACTGAGGGTCTCACTATATTACTGAAGCTGGCCTGGAACTTGGAATCCTCCTGCCTCAGCCTCCCAAATTGCTGGGATTACAGGTGTGCACCTCTGTGTCTGGTTTAAATTATTTTAGAAAATGTTTTGTCATTTCCAGTAAACTTATTTTAATTTTGTTTGGAAGAACCAGGACAACATGGAAAGCTCAGGCAGAGGAATTCTGACTTTACTGTTCCATGGTGAGACAAAGATGATTGGATAATTTTTACTCCTTTTACATTTTTTAGTAACTATTGAGTTTTTCTTTGTATTGTAAGATATGGTAAAAATGTTAACTAGGGCTGGGGTTGTGGCTCAGTGGTAGAGTGCTTGCCTTGCATGTGTGAGGTACTGGGTTCGTTCCCTAGTACTACATAAAAAAATAAATGAATAAATGAATAAAATAAAGGTATCGTGTCCATCTACAATTTAAAAAAATTTTTTTAGTGCTCGCTTCGGCAGCACATATACTAAAATTGGAACCATACAGAGAAGATTAGCATGGCCCTTGTGGAAGGATGATACACAAATTCGTGAAACATTCCATATTTTTAAATTTAAAAATTTTTTTATAAATGTTAACTATTTCATGGATACTTTAAAACAATGTGTATTATTTTGTAGTGTAACATTCTCTCTATATATACATATATAAATTATATATAAATATAAATATGCATATATATATATATAAATATAAATATGCATATATATATATATATAAAAATTCAGTATATTATTTTATTGTTTTCTCCTTATTTTGTACTTGATGTTCCGAAGACTGAGAGGTTTAGGTTTTCCATTCTGTTTGTGGGTTCATCAACACTCTAGTATTGGTGATGAATTTTCTCTTAAACATTTCAGTTTTGCTAGTGTGTTCAGTTTCCCTCTGAGATTCTCGGGTTTGGTTTCCCATGGGGTTCCCTCCTGTCTGCCTTCTTTCTCATTATGGCCGCCTTCCGCTGTTGGGTGGAGGCTGTGTCTTCCCATTTTGAAGATTCCAGGCTGTCTCCTTACTCATTCCTCTGTCACACTGCACCACTTTTCAAGACAGACTCCTCCTCAGTCTTCAGAATGATGTTGGGGTTCCCTTATTCAGAAATATTTTTCATATGATGTTTCCTGGTCATTTGTTTTTGGACGAGGTGATAACTGATGTTTGTGGGGAATGTGTGAATTGCCCTATGGATTGGTTTGAGGTTTTTTAATTTTAATTTTTTATTTTATTTATTTATATGTGGTGCTGAGGATCGAACCCAGGGCCTCACACATGCTAGGTGAGCGCTCTACCACTGAGCCACAACCCCAGACCTGGTTTGAGGTTTTTAAAAGCTGAAAATAACAATACAGTTCAATCCAACCGCCTTCACTGAAAAGGATTTCTTAGCTCACAGAAGCTTGGTGTTAGAGCTTGGTGAGCCAGGTTCTTTCTGTCTTTCCATTCTGCCATCTTTCCCACACAGGCCTGCTCCCCCGGGGGGGGGGTACGTTGGCTTCACATCATATCCTCTCCATCCAGAGGCATAAAATGACTTTCTTCCTTGTAGGTATCTTTAAAGATTTTTGCAATGCTGGGGATCTAACTCTGTGCCTCACACATGCTAAGTGCTCTACCACTGAACCACATTGCCAGCATTTATTTATTTATTATTGGGCACTGGCTGGATTTCATCGCTAATGTTCAGCTGGCCAACAAGCGCTCGGGCTCAGTTTTTAGTTTTGCTTTCAGGCTTATCAGGCTTTTGTGTAATTTATCTCTGAGGTGCTGAAATGGAAGCATATCCCACCTCTCTATATCCCAGCCATCAGATGCTCTTAATGAATGCAGTTCACAGTCGACATCTCTAGGCTCTGCCTCCCTCTGTCCCCATCTGTATCTACACAGGACCAAGCCACCTCCTGGGACTCTTCTTCACTCCTCTCACCTTGTGTCCCTATCTCCAAGTGAATTCAGGCTGAGAGGTGCTCCCGGGGGACAGGGAAAAGCACTTGTCCTCTAAAACAGATGTACAATAGAGTCATGGCTGCGCATTGTCCCATTGACAAAGACCTTGCTTTTTTTTTTTAAGGGTCAGACACTTGGAGGGGAGGAATAAAGGATTTTTCAAGTTATTTTTAGAATGGGAGGCAATACCACTCTGCAGGCAGCATAGCCTGGGGTTCACTACAATTATACAATTATACATTTCACTCTAGTTCTACTGGCTTTATCATAGGTAAAAATACCCCCATGCGCTCCCCGTCCACCCATTCTGGCAGTCAGCTGCAAGACGAGTGTACAGTGACGTTGTGCATTTTCAATGCTTTCTGTATCTTCCTCCCCCGCCCCGTACTAGAGATTGAACACACTGAGCTACTACGTCCCAGCCCTTTATTTTATTGTTTACTTTGAGACAGGGTTTCACTAAATTGCCCAGGCTGTCCTCAAACCGTGTCGCACTTCCTCAGCCTCCTGAGTCTCTGGGATTACAGGCATGCACCGCTGGGCCCAGCCCTGGCCTGTCTCTTACATGTGTTTCTTGGGCTTATTTCCTAAACCTCTTCCTCTTCTCGAGCATTTTCCCTGGGCAGTTTTAGCCAGTTACCTTGGATGGCTCCTGAATCTCCCCATTCCTCCCCAACACCTCTTCTGAGCCTGTACCAATCACTGCTCTGCCTTTCCAACTTCTGCTCTTGGACATGCCTGGCTCAAAATACAGCCAAGTAAAGTCGTGACCTTGCCTCTCAGTGACATGTGTGTATGGTGTGTTTGTGTGCCAGTCATCTGACATTATCTAGACTAGTGGTTCTCCAACTTGTCTGCACATTGGAATCACTAAAAAGCTTTTAAAAATCTTATACCAGGTGTGGTGTCGCATGCCTGTAATCCCAGCAACTCAGGGGGATGAGGCAGGAGGATCACAAATTACAGGCCAGCCTCAGCAACTTAGTGAGGCCCTAAGCAACTTAGTGAGACCCTGTTTTAAAATAAAAAAGAAAAAGGGCTGGAGATGTGGCTCAGTGGTTAAGCATCCCTGGGCTCAATCACCCCCCAAAATCTATATACTAATGCCTGAGACTCACCCCACAGATGTTATGACTAAAATACTTGGGATGTGACCTGGACATCTCTATATTTTTTATTGTGGTAAAAAGCACATAACAAAAATGTTACCACCTTAACTAATTTTAAGTGTACAGCATAGGACTGTTAATTCTGGGTACATTGCTGTGCTACAGTTCTCTAGAACTTTTTCATCTTGAAGAACTGAAACTCTACATCTATTGGATAGTGCCTCTTTCACCTCATTCCTCCCCTTCCCTTGGCAAGCACAGTTCTACTTTCTGTTTCAAAGAATTTGACTATTTTAATATCTCATATTTTAAAAGTGTGATCCTACAGTGTTTTTTTAACTTATTTTTTAGTTGGGTTGAACACAATACCTTTATTTTATTTTTATTTATTTATTTATATGTGGTGCTGAGGATGGAACCCAGGGCCTCACACATACTGGGCAAGCGCTCTACCGCTGAGCCCCAGCCGCAGCCCCAGGGTTGTGTTTTCGTTAGAGGCTTATTGCAGCATGATGTCCTCAAGGTTCATCCATGTTATATAAGCTCTGGCAGGAGTTTCCTTTTTCATTCTTTTTTTTTTTTCCTGGTCACCATAATACTGGCTAGAGCTGTCAGTATTATGGCGACTAGAAGTGGCAAGCGTGGGCCTCCTTGCCTCTTTCCACATCTCAGGGGGAAAGCCTCCAGTCTTTCACCAAGTGTGATGCTCACTGTGGCTTTTCATATAGGCCTTTTATTATGTTGGGCTAATTTCCTTCCATTTCCAGTTCGTTGCTTGTTTTGTTCCACTGACCAGACATTTGGACTAGTTAAATAGCTGCTCCCCTACTTCTAAATGATTTCTTATGTCTCCAAGCCATCGGAGGTGTAGAAACCCCCTTGGGGACTAGAGCCACCCACCCTGAGGGAGCTGGGGTGGTGGGGTGGGCCAGGGCAGGAGGGTTGGTGCTTCCCCACAAGAGGTGGTGGAGGTGGTGAAGAGAGTCTCCAGCCCCAGGACTCTGCCCTCTTCCTTCCCTAGCCCCGCCCACCAGCCACCCTTAGCTCCTCCCATCACCCGCACGCCCCGCCCTCCAGCCCCCCAAGACCCTGCGCCACTTCAGCCGATCTGGGTGGAGAATCCCGCTTCACTTAATTTCAGCACCCTGGGAGGAGGATGAGATCCGCAGGGACCGGGTGGAGCCCCAGAGTGTGTCCCTGTCGTGGCGGGAGCCCATTCCCGCTGGAGCCCCCGGGGCCAACAGCACGGAGTATGAGATCCGCTACTACGAGAAGGTGAGTAGTCCGGGTCTGGGAGGGACCCGCAGCCTTCGCCCCTTGCCTGCCCGGCTTTCGGCTCTTCACGCCCCCCTCCCAGCTGAACCCTTCCTGTTTTCTTTTTGCACAATTTCCCCGTCTCCAGGCTGGAATTTCTTCTTCCTGACCCCTCCACTCCTGGACTCCATGCTCTGCCCCTCTCCCCTCAAGTTGGCCTTCCTCCTCATTAGCGTCTCCATTTTTACCTCTTTTGACAAAGAGCTTTCCCTGGGGGCTGGTACAGATGTTGTGTGGTCGAATTCTACCATTTGCAGACTGCTTTTAAGTGAAAAGAACACAGAAATACCGTGTTTTTTAAATTTCTCCTCCTCCTCCTCCCTTTCTCCTCTCCTCTCTCCCTCTTCCTCTTGTACTGTGTGTGTGTGTGTGTGTGTGTGTACTGGGAATTGAACTCAGGGTAGCTTCACCACTAAGCTACATCCCCAGCCCTTTATACTTTGAGACAGGGTCTTAAACAATTGCTTGGAACCTGTGATTCTCCTGCCTCAACTTTCCAGAGGGGCGTGTGCCAACCAGCCTGGCTTTGTTTCAAATTTCACAAAAAAACGTCTTGACCGTTGATGCATGCCTGTAATCCCAGCGAATCTGGAGGCTGAGGCAGGAAGATTGCTAGTTAGAGGCCAGCTTCAGCAATTTAACAAGACCATCTGCAACCTAGTGAGACACTGTCTCAAAATAAAAAAAAAAAATTAAAAGGGCTAGGACACTCAGTGGTACAGCACCCCTGAGTTCAGTCCCTAGTACCAAAATAAGAAAATTAAAAGATGTCTGACCATATGAGTACATTGCTAGGTTGGGTGGAATGCTGGTAAATGTTTGATAACCAGGTCTACAAAATAACGAGTGCAGGAATTATGATTTTATTGATGTAAAGGATGTGTATCTATCACATCATTTATAATACTATTAAAGTAATATCTTTAGTATTCATTATAAATGCCATATAATCAATTGATTATCTCTTTTTGGGGGTACTGGGGATTGAACCTAGGGGTACTGTATTACTGAGTTATTTCCTCAGCTCTTTTTATTTTTTATATTGAGACAAGGTCTCCCTAAATTTCCCAGTGTGGCCTCAAACCTGTGTCCTCCTATCTCAGCCTCCTGTGTAGCTGGGGTTATAGGTGAGAACCACTATGCCCAGCTAGCTAGGTGATTCTCATGGGATGGTTTTGTAAACCTCTTGGATTATTATTATTATCATCATGATTATTATTTTGTGATGAGGTCTTGCTGTGTTTCCCAGGCTGGTCTCCATTTCCTGGACTCAAGCAGTCCTTCTGCTTCAGCCTCCCAAGTAGCTGGGACTACAGTCATAGGCCATCATGATCAGTGGTTTTTTTAGTCTATGGGTGCAGTTCAGCTATGATTTGACAAATGAAGTTATATCCCAACCCACTATCTCTTTTCCCTGTAAAATTTATTGTCTTCTAAATCTGAGGAGTAATCTACCGTTAAACTGCTTCTCACCTTGGTGCAAATTAAACTCATTAAAGCGAAACATCTTTCAGAGTCAGCACTACACATGTCAGAACTTTGCTCACTTCTCAGTGACATGTGGGAATTCTTTGCTGAATCAGATAATAGTTTTTGAATACTAGAAGGCAGTTGAGAGCTGGGAGTGTCAGGGACCAGAAGGAAGAGGGAGTCCCAAGTCACTGCTGAGTGTCTGACCTGGGTGACTCAGGGAATAGGGTACCACAGGCTGAGATGGAGAACCACAGAGCAAGAGGAGCAGAGTGGGGCAAGGGGGTGCACTTGGTTTTGCTTATGTGGCATTCAGGGGGCCTGTAGGCCAGGTGTGGTGCTGCAAACCTACAATCCCGGCTACTTGGGAGGCTGAGGCAGGGGGATTACAAGTTTGACACTAGTCTGGTCAACTTAGTGATAACCTGTCTCAAAAAAAAAAAAAAAAAAGAAAAGAAAGAAAAGAAAAAAGAAAAGTGCTTGGGATGTAGCTCAGTGGTAGAGCGAGCATCTCTAAGTTCAATCTCCATTACCACACACACACACAAAAGTTGGGGGGTGTGGATAGGGTAGGGCATCCAGGTTGATTCA
The DNA here is from genome assembly GCF_021218885.2 of Marmota monax. Lineage (NCBI taxonomy): Eukaryota > Metazoa > Chordata > Mammalia > Rodentia > Sciuridae > Marmota > Marmota monax. The sequence goes on from NW_026694432.1 coordinate 11,745,488, forward strand.
TAGGTCTGAGGCTCAAGGTAGAGCCCTGGGCTGGAGAGAGAGAGAGAGAGAGAGAGAGAGAGAGAGAGAGAGAGAGAGAAGGTTGGGTCCTTTCAGCACAGTGATGGTAGCTAACACCAGGAGGGGAGTGTGTAAGAGTAGCCAGGACAGAGCCCAGAGGAACCCTGGAGACAGGAGGCAAGGCCCTGGGAAGCAGCTATGTATGCAGCACGTGCTTAGAAAGGACTCACTGAAAATCCAGCCTCAGCAGCTCAGCGAGACCCTGTCTCTAAATAACATATCAAAAAAGGGCTGGGGATGTGGCTCAATGGTTAAGCACCCTGGAAACTTCCCCTCCAGCCCCAGAAAGGACTCACTGAACTGACATTTGGGGATCAGGTTGTAGACAAGAGTCCCAGGCTGAGCTGGCTGCATTCTCCCAGGTCCTTAATCAGGGAGTGTGAATATGCTGATAACAAAACCCTCAAAAAGAAGAGCAAACACACCAGGGGCTGTGTTTGAGCTCCGCTGGGATGCCAGGGACCCCGGAGCCTCAGTGTTCCTCACCTGGCTTCTCTCTGCAAACCAGCCCAACCTCCTCTGCAGAGGGGCTTCTTTCTAGCACAGCCAGCAGCTGAGGTTGGGGTCCTTGCACCCTTCTCCCCCCTAGCTTACTGCATCTCTTGGGTCCTGCAACTACTGCCTCTGTCTTCCCAGGAATTTTTTTTTTTTTTTTTTTTTTGTACTGGGGATTGAACCTCAGGGCACTTAAGCACCACTGAGCCACATCCCCAGCCCCAGGATCTCACTAGGTTGCTAATGCCTCACTAAGTTGCTGAGGCTGGCCTTGAACCTGTGATCCTTCTGCCTCCGGAGCCACTGGGATTATAGTGGGCTTGAGCCACCAAGCCAGGCTCTTCCCAGGGATTGTCCAAATGCCAGAAAGGAGATTCTCATTGGCCCAAAGTCAGTCCCAATTTCTGAATGCCATGGTGCAAGGATATCGGCAGGGGGTGTGCCTTTTCCAGGGGCTGTGGATATGGCAGGAGGTCTAATAAGGTATGGGTACAGGTGACAGGAGGGCAGGAGCACCTTTAGGATGTGTCATTATCAGATGCACTGGGGGAAGGATGATGTAGAGCAAAGAGCAGGCGTCACCCTGACCCTTCCTGATTCAAACCTTTGAAAAGGACAGCAGGGCTGACTCTGGCTGGCGGGGATCCCCGCACAGACTGGTGGTAAGTAGGTCCTCATCAGTAATTGACACCGCTGTTCCCTGTCCCCAGTAGGGGCTGGGGAGAGCCTTTACCCCGCTGGGCCCAGTTTCCTTATCTGTGAAACAAAAAAAACCAAGATACTACTCCTGTCCTCTGTGCCTGGAAGGACCTGGGTGAAAATCAGATGATGGGGGGAGGGGAAGCCTCCTGAGCATGAGGTCTGGGCAGGTGTTGGCATCTTTCTTTTTTGGTACCAGGGATTGAACCCAGGGGTGCTTAACCACCGAGCCACATCCCCAGCCCTTTCCACTTTTTATTTTGAGACAGGTCTCTTAAGTTGCTGAGGCCGACCTCCTGCGTGCAATTCTCCTGCCTCATCTCCTGGGTCGTGGGGCTTGCTTTCTTATTCTTTCCTCTGTGATGTCAGGACTGTCGGGACTCTGGCCCCGCGTGTCCCTGGACCACCATGCCCTGATGGCCTGTCCTCCCCAGAAGGAGGCTCTTCCCTCAAGGTTCTCTTAGGCAGAAGTGGGGCTGTTCTCAGCTACCAGCACCCCCAGTGGAACATGTGGTGGACAGGGGTGCTGGGACTCCCTTGGGAGGAACCTCTGCGGGCCCCGGACTCTAGGGTCGGGTTCTGTCAGCTCACTCATGCTCACCCGAGACTGCTGCTCTCACCTCCCCCTTCCTCTCATCCTTCTCCCCACAGTGTGTGTGGGTCTGGTCTCGGGTCTGGGCCTCACTTCTCCGTTCTCTCCAGGGTCAGAGTGAACAGACTTACTCCACAGTGAAGACAGGGACGCCTGCGGTCACTGTCACCAACCTGAAGCCGGCTACCCGCTACGTCTTCCAGATCCGGGCAGCTTCCCCGGGGCCCTCCTGGGAGGCCCAGAGCTTCAACCCCAGTATTGAGGTGCAAACCCCAGGGGAGGGTAAGTGGTGTGTGCTCATGGACTGGGTGTGGACAGAGAGAGCCTGGCACTGGACAGGGACAGGGACAGGGAGACAAACAGAGGGCGGGAATGAAGCGTGCCATCAAGGGAGCCTGCAGAGCAGTGGAATCAGCCTAATTAATGAAGGAGTTTGGGGTCCACTGACATAGATTTGATTGGGTACATGTCCTGGAGGGGCTCAAAGGACAAGGGTCTGGACAGCCATGATGCCTGCCTCGGCCAGTGTCCCCTCCTCTGCAGACCTGTCATGGTGCAGAAACGCCCTGCATCCTCTCCCAGATCTGGCCACTTTCTTGGAGGGGGGCGTTGATAAGTCTCATGGTCTCATTATGACCACCAGATTCTTCTTCCTATTCTCCTGCTTCCCTCCTGTGACATTGGCCTGCCATGGGCACTGTCCCTTTCTCCACCAGGCCTTAGGATGTGAAGGAGATGTCACTGAAGGTTGGGGGCCAGAGGGGTCAGATTGCGGCAATAAAACAAAATGGACACTGGACCCTTAAGTGACCGAGTGGAATGGGCTAGTTGTGAGCTGTTCCTCAATAAAGGTCCTACGGAAACAAGGAGCGCTGGCCAGCAGATATCCTGATCTAAAATATCTGCTTCCCTGTGGCATCAGGCTACCCTTTCCACCCTCTGCGTCCCTCCCTCTCCCTCTTCTCCCCACCACCCTAAATCCCTTTTCATGGCACGCAGGGCAGTTTGGCTGCTGACCCAGCCCTCAGGGTCTCACCTCTATCTACCCTGAGCAGCTCAAGAAAGTATTTTCCAGAACAAAGGCAGTTCCCCCTAAGAGGCATTCTGGCACCAGCTGTCAAGATGATAATTCTCTCCAACCTGCTACATGACTCTAATCCAAGATAGGAAGAGCTCTGAGCCCAAAGGGAGGCGAAGATAAGTGTTGAGGGAGCCGGAGTCCCAGGGAGAAGGCGGCACTTCTTGCTCGAATGGCTGTCTGTGCCAGACCTTGGCCAGGTGCTGCACAGAGGAGATTAGAGCTACGTCTTGAAGGCTGTGGGGCATCCAAACAAGTGGAGGTGGGCAGGAAGGCGCCCGGGCAGAGGAGCCGAGTGTGTAGGCTTGGGTTTGGCAGCAGCAAGTGTGGTGGGGGCGGGAGCCGGGACTGCTGGCTGAGGAGGGCTGTGGCTTCCGCTCACTGGGTGCCTCTCTGAGCAGGGACTGCTCACATCCCAGCCACCTCTGCTGTGGCTCTGACTGTGGGAGGATGGGTCTCCCCATCTGTGACCCGAAATTGGAGTCTTCATGCAGGGTCATGCTTTGCCCCACTGTTTATTATCTGTCGCAGTGTAACAAATCACCCCCAACCCAGTACCTGAGGACCGCAGATGTGTCATTTCTTGGGGGCTCAGGAACATGGGGGCTGCTTCTGCAGGTGCCTGGCTCAGGGTCCTTCCCGGCCTGCAGTCTAGGTGTCCTCGGGCTGCAGTTGCCTCACAGCTTAACCAGGGAGGAGCGCAGGTGCTTGCTGGAAGCATGCTGGGCCTTGCCCCATGGGCTTCCTCCTCAATGTGGCTCCTGCATGGCATTAGATCTCTTCAGACAGTGAGTAGAGGATGACGGGACACCCAAGACAGAAGCCACGGTCTCTCGTCATCCAAGCTTGAACATGACACCCCATGATGTTTGCCGTATTCTGTTCCTTGATGAGAGTCACCAGGGGAGGGAAGGCCAGGAGGCAGGTATCCTGCCCGCCATCCCAGAGCCTGCCTGCTGCAACTGTCTTTGTCCCATTCTCCATTCCTGTGTCCCCTGGAGGCTTCATTTCAAACACTTCTTGGCAGCTCCCCTGCTCTTCTGCCACCAGCCAGACCCTGGGTCCTGTTCACCTTCAGAACCCCGGGCTCTGCAATGCCCTCCTTGGCCCTGGCCTAATGGCCTCTATGACAGCCTGACAATGGCCCTCAGTCCCAGTTCCACATGTATGTGTACCCAGCCACCGCCACTTGTCCCTTCAGAAACACCCGCTCTCTGTCTTGCTGCACCTGCCCTGCTGGTCCCAGGCTTGGGCGGAGGCTGCCGCAGGGCGGATTCTCCCAGGTCCAGTTCAGTCCTAGGCTGCTCAGTGCTTCCCATTCTTCACAGCTACCCAGCTTCTCCTCCCAGCAGAGGCCCTCGGTCCCTTTCTCCCTGGGCAGGACCTCTGTCCACTGTCCCTGGCTCCCCCGACCCTCAGAATGAAGTTCATGCCCTTGGCCTGGCGTCCAAGGAGGTTCTGCCTCCCTCAGTCCCTCCGCCCTCCCGGCCTCCAGCTTCTATCTTGCCACCTCTGCCTCCATGCAGTCTGTTCCCTAGCCATGTGGGGCCACCTGGGTGTGCGTCTGGGCCTGGAGGGCATTGTCAGAGCCTTCAGTCTCCAGGTCAAGATCAGTCGACACCCCTTCTGCAAAGCCTTCCTCTCGGGCTTTGGGAAGGAATTCGCAGGCTTCTGCTCATGTCTCAGCCTTGGTGAGCACTGGGCTCACCGGGCTCACCTGGTGCTGCCACGGAAGACCATTCCCAGGGCTGTTGAGAATCCTGTTTGTTCCTTTGTCATTGTTTCATTTTTGCTTCTGTCTGTGAGCTGGGGTCAGGGCACTCACTCCCCCAGGGTAGAGCTGGGGTCTGGGCACTAACTCCTCTAGGGCACACTTTACTTGTTCACTTTTGGATAGGTGGATGAAGGGGTGGGTGGATGGAGGGGTGGATGGATGGATAGGGTCCTCTGGGCCCCTTGGGGAAATAATTCAAAAGCAGAGGCTTGGGTGTCAGGTAGAGTCTTTGGAGTTCAGGTTCAAATCTTGGGTTCACTGCTGATTAGTTCTTACACATTGGGTGTTAATATTTCATAGCATTTGGGCAAGTCCCAGACCTCTACTCTGCCTCAGTTTCCTCAGATGTGACTCCTGTTACTGGTGTGATGATGAAATAAGATAATGAGACAAAACATAGCGTCTTTTTTTTTTTTTTTTTTAATTTTTATTTATTTTAATTCTCGGCGGACACAACATCTTTGTTTGTATGTGGTGCTGAGGATCGAACCCGGGCCGCACGCATGCCAGGCGAGCGCGCTACCGCTTGAGCCATACCCCCAGCCCCAAAAACATAGCGTCTTAAATCAGTGGGCATTTAGTGTTGGATCTTATTATTTTTTGTTAATGTTTTATTTTTGTTGTTGCTGCTGGGGATTGGACCCAGGACCTTGCACATGCTAAGCAAGCACCTGCCACCTAGCTGTACCCCTAGCTGGCTCTAACTGTCGGTAATGGTCTGAGTGGGGGTAGGGAGCTAGGAGCAGAGGCCCTTGGCCCTACAGACCTTCTTTAAGTCTCCCTTGCCCTCCTGAAAGGGCAGCAGGGGAGGCTGGCCCTGCCTGTCTTGCTGTCCTCTCAGCCTCTCAGAGCTGGGCTGCAGTGGGAGGTGCCCTGTCCCAGGAGGAAAGACTCCAAGTGCCACTGTGGGTGGTGGAGCCACCTTGGTCCCTCTGCTCCTGGGAGGCAGTGCTGAATGCAAGGTGCTGAGGACAGGTGACTGTCCCGATGCTTGCTCAGGAGCCTCATTCTCTGCCAGCCTCAACCTCGTGGTTTTCCTCGCAGCTGCCTCAGGGTCCAGGGACCAGAGCCCTGCAGTCGTCGTCACCGTCGTAACCATCTCAGCCCTCCTCGTCCTGGGCTCCGTGATGAGCGTACTGGCCATTTGGAGGAGGTAGGTGACCCCTGGCGGGTCATGTCTCTGTGCACATCAGCATGTGCCCACGGGCACCTGTATCTGCACCTGCTTTGCACACACGAAGATTAGCACTCACACTGCTGTATAGATAGTGACTGGCCCCTGCCTCCCCCACTGCTTGCTGCTCTTGCACAGTAACCCTGCAGCTAGCTCAGCTGCTCTGGGATGAAGGGGATTTAGCTCCTTAACTCATTAAATGTCAGGAGGCATCACTAAGGATAGAATCAAGTTCCAGCTGCTCCAGTGTGATTAGGATTCTCCCGAGGCGCTCCGAGGCCCCCAGCCCCTGTCCCTGAGGGATCTAGAGGCCCTTGAATACAAGCAAAGAGAAGAAAGGCAGAAATTGTGTGTGTGTGTGTGTGTGTGTGTGTGTGGACGTGGGGAGGAGAGGGAGGAGGGCTCATAAGCCAGAAATCTCCCCAACCCCAGGAGAGGGAAGCTTGCAGGAGAGTGGGCAGAGGAAGGGGATGGGGGTGGGGGGATGTAGAGCTTGAGTCTGGCTGAGAGAAGATTCCAGTCCTTTTGCACACATCAGAGGCCTCACTGGCCTACATCCCTCCTCGATAGGGCCATACTCTGCTACCTGCAGAGGCCCCAGGTGGTAGCAGGTTGTTGATGAGAGAATGTGCAAGTTGTGGACCCAAAGGCTGGAGTGGGGGAGCAGGGGAGAGATGGGCTGGCCAGGAGCCATGCTGCAGCCTGACTTCGCCTCCTGAGACTGCCTGTGGGCTGAGCATGCACTTGGCACTGGCTGTGTACATGGTCTTGACTGGGGCACTGACAGTGACCAAGCAGGAGAGGGCATTATCCTTCTAGTCTGGGAGCCATTTTTGCCTGGACCAGGTGAGTCCAGAGGCAGAGAGGAGCAGGCAGCTTAAAGGTCCGTGTGCTGGGCCTGCTGGAGAAGCAGGGTGGGCAGCTGCTGAGGGCACCTGTCCTGGTTCTGAACATAGAGGCTCTGGAGGCAGGGGGGACGTGGGGAGCAGGGAGTGTCTCTTCCAGGCAGGGGCTCTGCAGCACAGCAGCAGCTGCCCAGCAGAGACACATGCTGCGGGAGGCAGGCGGCCTGCAGTGGCCCTCCAGACTACCCTGCAGTGGGGACAAGCAGCCGGGCCTGGTGTGAGGCAGGTTCCTCCAGCCTCGCAGATGCTCTGCGACAGCTCTCACAGCATCCTCTCTCCTCCTCTTGTGCTGCCCACTCTGCTCCGTGGCCCTGTCACCTCTGTTCCCTCTCTGGTCCACCTGGCTCACCCATCCCTCACGAGAGGGCATGGCCTGTCTCTTAACCTCTGGTTTCTGTTAACTTTGCACTCCCTGTGGCTCCTGCATCCACACAGACTTCCCCCTTTATCTCTGCTCACCTCCCCTGGATGTTCCTCCACATGCACAAAAGTCACCTGCCCTGGGTGACTTCAGTAGCCACTGGTTGGCCCGACACCCGCCTCCCGCACTGTGCCTCTCAGTTCTTTGACTCCCTTATTGCCAACGACCTTCTCTTCTGTCCACCAGGCCTCCTGGCCCTCCCCTAAGACTGCTCCCTCCCCAATATGTCCTCCAGCTCTTCTGCTTTGGGCCTGCAGAGCCCACCCAGCCGTGGCTGCTGCCTGCTCTTCAGCCTCATCAGTGGCCCCTCAACTGCCAGCCACCCGGTGTGTAAGCCTGCCCCATGCTAGGCCCTGCTCCTGTGAGCTAGAGACTTCCTCCTAGCTAGGATCAGTCCTACCCCTTTTTCCAAGCATCTCTGTAACCTATTATTACTTATAATGCTTGCCTCTCCCCCAGATAATAATGCATACTTACTGAGGAGGGTTAGTGATCATGTGTATGAGTTAGCTTTCCATTGCTGTGACAAAATATCTGAGATAATCAACTTATAAGGAGGAAAAGTTCATTTTGGTTCTCAACTCCGGAAGTTTCAGTCCCTTGGTTCCCTTGGCCTTTGTGGCTACAGAGTACAACATAGTGGGGGTGCATAGCAGAGGAAGCCACTCACCTCCTGGTGGCTGGAAGCACAGAGAGCGACAGGCAGGGGCTAGGGTCCCAGTATCTTCTTAGAGGGCTCTCCTTCTGACTTCTTTCCATTCAATCCCCTCCTGAAGGTTCCCCCACTTCTCAGTAGCCACACGGGCTGGTGACCAAGCCTTCGTGGGGGTCATTCAGAATCTGAACTATGTCAGTAAGCCTTTGCAATGGTGCCAGCTGGCCCAGCCGTCTGTATCCTAATTTTATTATCCTAATTTTATTAAAAGGGAAACCTGAGCCACCCAGTCCACAGCCGTTGAGTGGGGGAGCGGCAGCCAGTGCGTGCAGCCAGGTCCAGGCCCTGCAAGCGCCCTTCCACGCCCACTGCGCCTCATCTTACCGGGGATCTGATCATTTCCTTTGAAAAGCCCTCCCTCCCTCGGTCCTACTCCAGCCGTCACGGCCCCTCCCTCACTCTCCCAGATCCCTGTGCCGTCTGCAGCCCAGTTTCCCTTCTGTTTCCCACCTACTTCTCTGCAGGTCTTTTGTGGCCTCCTTGGAGGCTTCCCTCTCCCTCCCAGCCTCCCAGCCTCCCAGCCTCTCACTGCTGGGCTTCCTCAGCCTTGCTCCCAGCTCCTCCTGTCAGGCTCCACCCTCTGTGGGCACCTGCTGAACCCCCTGCCCATTTGCCCCCACCCCCCATGCATCCCGCTGGCTCCTGCTCAAATGTCAAATGGGGAAATTTCATCTCCCCATCTTGGCCACAGCACCCCCGGAGCTCTGGGCAACTTCCTCGTCTTCCTTTCTGCCATCCAGCCGTCTCCAAGCCTTCGGCCCCTCTCGCCTCTGTCCGTTGACACAGTCACCCCATAGCCAGAGCCACTGCCCTCTCCTGAGGGGACCACAGAGCAGCTGGGATGATCTTTGTAAAATGCAAATTGAGTCACAACACTCCCCTGCTCCAGGCCCAGGGGCTCTTCTCTGCTTCCAGAATAAAAACTAGAGTTATCTGGGCTACCCTGACCTGCCTCAGGTGCCCCGAATGCCAGCCCGCAGCTCTGTGGATTGCAACTTGGTCCTTGGCTCTTTGGCTGCCCGTCTCAGGAAGCCATCCTTGATGGCCCTGGACCAGGTCAGGTGGTTTGTGTGGTGCCTTGCCGGGCACAACAGCCTTCTTTGTTTGGACCTGTGAGCTTGCTGGAGGCCAGGGCTGCCAGTCTCCCATCTTATTCACACTGCTGCTTCCCCCTGCCCCCCCCCCCACACACACTGGGGTTGTACTCAGAGCCTCACCAAAGAGCCCCACCCCAACCCTTTATTCAGGCTTTTTCACTAATCTGTGGGTGGGGACAGCCCAGGGCTTCCTGCTAGGGAGGTGGATTTGGCTGCCTTTGGGGAGTTTCATCGTCTCCAGGTGGAAATAACTAGAACTGCTGATGGGATGAAGGGCTGGGGCTGGGGCTGGGGCTGGGGCTGGGGCTGTACCTGTGCTGTGCGGAGGAGGTTGTCAACTATGGAGGGGGGGGCAGGGCAGCAAAAAAAAAAAAAGGAAATAGAGGAAGGAAGGGCTATAGAGGTTTCAAACCAACAGGATAAAAAGGTCCCTCCCTAGTGGCACAGACCTTGTCTGTTTGAAGGGACACCAAGGTGCTGCCCTTGGTGCTGGTGAGGTGAGAAGAACTGAGGGGCCTGGTGGAGCTGGGCATGGTGGCACTCACTCGGTGTCCCAGCAATCCCAGAGGCTGAGCCAGGAGGCTTGCCATTTCCAGGCCAGCCCCAGCCTCATCAGGACCCTGAGCAGGAGCTTGTCTCAAAATAGAAATAGAAAAGGGCTGGGGTGTAGCTCTGTGTTCCGGCACCCCTGGTTCAGCCTTCAGTAACAACAAAACAAAGCCTGGCCCATCCCTCTCGCAGGCCCTGCAGCTATGGCAAAGGAGGTGGTGACGCCCGCGATGAAGAGGAGCTGTACTTCCACTGTGAGTCTGGGCCTGGCCTCGAGGGGCCACCTACCTCTCCCGAGCCCCTGAGCCCCTGCTTCGCTGCTATTGCCCAGCCAGGAAGCCTCTTCTCAAACTTCTCTTTCCTTGCCTTCTCAGTCAAAGTCCCGACACGGCGCACGTTCCTGGACCCTCAGAGCTGTGGGGACCCCCTGCAGGCTGTGCATCTGTTTGCCAAGGAATTGGACGCGAAAAGTGTCACACTGGAGAGGAGCCTGGGAGCAGGCAAGCTGGGCACCTGGAAGCCTTGATGCCATCCAGGGGTCCTACCCACTATAGAAGCCCCACCCACCAAGCCACACCCAGCCTCGAAGTCCCACCTGTCCCAGTAGAGCTCTCTGGAAGTGCCTCACCCACTGCCCTCCCCACTCTAGAAGCCCCACCCCACCCACTCTAAAAGCCCTTCCCCATCCACTGTAAAGCCCTGCCTCCACTCTGTCATCCCCACCTGTACCCTGTCAACCCAGCCTCCTCCAGGTCTTCAAGGTCACTTTGAGACTTCTCTGCTGGGTCCCATTCAGGGTTACCCCTGCAGGCTGCCATGGGCAGTGTAGCTCCGAGCCTCTGTGGGGGAAGTGCAGAAGGGTCTTTGTAAGCATGGGACCAGACACACCTGCATTCTGGTCCTGGCTCTTCCGTTAAGCTGTATGACCAGGGCATGTCTCTCTTCTGCTCTGCACCTCGGTTTCTCCTCTGCAAAATGGGCGTGGCATCTGCCTTATGGGGCTGATGTGAGGACTTTGCTGCGCTCACAGTGGCCTGGCTTGCTCTCTGAGGGTCAGTCTCCTGCCTGCCTTTTACGAGTCCCCACCTCTCTATTCCCAGAGAAACCTAACACTCTGACCAGAGCCTGATGTTTTCCCAACACTGTCACCAGACCTGCTGGCCAGAAGCCAGAAAGGGGCAGTATGTTAAAATAGATGTCATTGTCATAGGTCCAGGGTCATGCTGGCTTTAATAGCTTTGATGGACTGGCAAGTGCAACATCCTCTCTTTGAAGCTTCACAGAGAAGGAAATTGAGGTCAAGAGAGAGAGAGATGAAGCTCAAGGTCATTCTGCTAGTACTCAGGTTACTGGGATCTGAACTCAGGAGCTCCAAACCCCTGGCCAGAAACAAACCGGGACCCACAGTCACTTTCTCCTGGGCCAGGTGCTCTAGGGTGGCATCTGAGCATTGTTCCCTGCAGGGCGGTTCGGGGACTTGTGCTGTGGCTGCCTGCAGTTGCCTGGGCGCCAGGAGCTGCCCGTGGCCGTGCACACGCTGAGGGATGGCTGCTCCGACTCTCAGAGGCTCAGCTTCCTGGCTGAGGCCCTGACTCTGGGCCAGTTTGACCACAGCCACATCGTGCGGCTGGAGGGCGTGGTCACCCGAGGTAGGCCCTGGGCTCCACTTCCTGCTCCCCAGCCCCACATGGGGAGTGGAAATGATGGGGGTAGGTGGGGTGCTCCTCCAGGCCCCTCCCTCAGCCACAAGAGGGAGCCCATAAAGGGCTCTCAGCTCCCTTCCACGGACTCCGGTGGCTTCTCTCCAGAGTGGCCCCTCTGACCTGGAATGACCTTTCTGCCCTGTGGTGACACTGGGCAGTGGATTGCTTGGACTTCTGATGATCTTTCCTAGCTAACTTGTTGAGCTCCTGATCTTGTCCTCTTAGACACCGGCTCTTTTGTGTCTTGGCACAGGGGATGCAGGGCCAGGCTGGGTGGTGGCAGATGAGGGAGCTTGGTTTTGGTTCTGGCCATCCTAGTCAAGATGCAGTCCTGCGGGGTGGGATGTATGTGCATAGGGTGGAGCAGGTGACTAAGTGTGTGTGTTCCCCATCCCTGGTGCAGGAAGCCCCTTGATGATTGTCACTGAGTACATGAGCCATGGGGCCCTGGATGGCTTCCTCAGGGTGAGTGGCCCGGGCCCTGGGGATACTAATGACCATGTTATTCTTGGTCCCTCACTTTTCTCCTTGGTGGGGCTTGGATTGGCTTTATTCCTGATGGCCAGGCTGACCTGGTGGTCACAGGGTACACAGATGCCCAGGGACAACCAGGCGGCTTCCTTGAAGTTCACAGAGAATGAGTGCACTGCCCTGGCCTCAGCCTCCCACTCCCTCCACCCTACAGCAGCATGAGGGGCAGCTGGTGGCCGGACAGCTGATGGGGTTGCTGCCTGGGCTGGCATCAGCCATGAAGTATCTGTCGGAGATGGGTTATGTTCACCGGGGCCTGGCGGCCCGCCGTGTGCTGGTCAGCAGTGGCCTCCTTTGTAAGATCTCTGGCTTTGGGCGGGGTCCCCGGGACCGAGCAGAGGCTGTCTATACCACCATGGTGAGTGTTCCCTTCCCCCAGCCCAGCCTCCTGTCCTCCTGTTTTCTGTCCAGCTACCCTGGAGTCTCTGTCTCCCTCTCCCTACCCCTGTCCCTGTCACTCCCCACCCTGTCCCTCCATCCTGTGGGCCTGAGCAAAGGTCAGTGGGCACCACTCTGTGGTCAGCTGGGGCTTTCCTGAGACAGAAGCTGGGGGTGGGGTGCCACCTGGGAGGATGACAGGTGGGGCTGGGTGCAGGGTGGGGAAGCCTGGGTGTGACTCTGTTCCTCTCTGTCCTACCTGCTTGCCCATCCACAGAGTGGCCGGAGCCCAGCGCTCTGGGCAGCCCCTGAGACTCTTCAGTTTGGTCACTTCAGCTCTGCCAGTGACGTGTGGAGCTTTGGTGTCGTCATGTGGGAGGTGATGGCCTTTGGGGAGCGGCCCTACTGGGACATGTCTGGCCAGGATGTGAGTGACCTGTGGCTCAGCTCTTTGCCCTGTGACGCACCCTCTGGCCCCAGGCTCCAGCACCTGTCTTCTTCCCACTGACCTCCTGGCTCCAGGCCCCCTTCTCTATCTACCTCCTTCCTGTCCTGCCTGGCCACCACCTGAGTCCTCCTTGGGATGGTGTCTCTGTGTGTGCGTGTGTGTGCTTGTGTCGGGGAGACCTGAAGCCTCCTGTCTGCTTCTCATCCCCATGACCCAGGTGATCAAGGCCGTGGAGGATGGCTTCCGGCTGCCACCCCCCAGGAACTGTCCCTCCCCCCTGCACCGACTGATGCTTGACTGCTGGCAGAAAGACCCAGGCGAGAGGCCCAGGTTCTCGCAGATCCACGGCATCCTGAGCAAGATGGTGCAGGACCCAGAACCCTCCACGTGTGCCACTGCTGCCTGTCCCAGGTACCTTCCTGCTGATCCCCGACCATGCCAGACTCCGCCACCATGTTTGTAGTTCCAGTAAACGGAGTAAGCCGAGTTGATATTAGTTGTTCCAGCACTTCATCGGCTATGCCTGTTTTCTAGGTATGCCCGCCATAGACTCTTCCTAACACTCCCAGCACTTGAACTATCCCCCCCCCCACCCGCCAGAGCATCCAAAACCTTGCCAGGCTTGGCGCTGGGCTCAGTTGCTTCCCCTTTCTCACTGATTCTTGGGGACCTCTGCAGGAGAGCAGCGGGTTTGGGCACCAGGTCCCAGCCGTCTGACGGTAGCTCCTCTGCTCCCCAGGCCTCCCACCCCACTGGCAGACCGTGCCTTCTCCACCTTCCCCTCTTTTGGCTCTGTGGGTGCCTGGCTGGAGGCCCTGGACCTGAGCCGCTACAAGGACAGCTTCACTGCAGCGGGCTACGGGACACTGGAGGCTGCAGCTGAAATGACCAACCAGTGAGTCAAGTCAGGGCAAAGCCAGGGGTTACAGAGACCCTGCCTTGCCCTGATGGGAAGCCCCTGCTTGTCCTGGCTCTGGGCCCAGCCCTGTCCAAAGAAGGGGAGGGGGAGGAGGGAAGGAAGCGGGAGGGCGCTGGACGCTATCTGACCAGCCCTTGTTCCAGGGACCTGGTGAGCCTGGGCATTTCCTCGGCGGAGCATCGAGAGGCCCTCCTGAGTGGGATCAGCGCCCTGCGGGCTCGAGTGCTGCAGCTGCAGGGCCAGGGGGTGCAGGTGTGAGTGGCCCTGACCCTTCCAAGGCAGAGCCCCAGGGGCCTGACCCCCAGCCCTGCCCAAGGACCCTGGCAAACTGCACTCTAGCCGTGTGGGACTGAGCACCCTATTCTCCTCTTGGGCCCAGAGCTGGTTTGGGGCCACAGTGTACCCCATTGCACTGCCTGCTTCTCCCACTTTCCCCTCTGAACACTTCACTGACCTGGTACCCATGGAAAAGAGGTTCAAATGCTCAGGATGAGGGGGAGACCCCTGAGACAGTAGCAGGTGGAAATTCAGGTCTCAGGGCAGAGACGGCATGATGGGGAGGGAGACAGTAGATTTAAATTGCCCTGGCTCATGCCCCTCTGTCTTCTATACCCACTGGGTATTGGGGCCTTCCTGGGTGTCCCCTCTTCCCACAGACCCATTGTCAGTCAAGACAGCATGGGTCCTGACTCATGACCCACAGTCAAGGGCACCCATTCAACCCAGCAGCGACCCCAGCTGCTTGGCAGCCTGGGTATGGGAGGCTGGGCTGCAGGGGCAGGGTCCGTAGCTCCCTGTGCTGTGTGTGGGTCTCTCTGGACACTAGTCCTAAGACCCAGGCAGGCAAAAGTGGTGCTGAGCACAGGGGTTGGACCCTAAAGCCCCAGACTCAGAGCTGACTGCTTGCCCACCCTTAGGCTGACAGGCTGAGGGAGAGGGTCCAGGCTGGGCCATACAAGCTCTGGTGCTCTCGAGGGGCCCCAAGAGGCCCCTGTTTGCATTCTTGTCATGAACTGGCTTGGAAGAGCATAAGGGAACATGTCTTCTCCATGGGGCCCTGGGGGCTCATGAGGAATCTTAGAAATGTGTTTTCCTCTCTAGCCGCTGGCCTACCCCCTACAGAGAGGGAAAGCCAAGTCCATGGGACTCAGGGCTGGAGCTGGGGCAGAACCCAGTTGAGGGGGAGCCTGGCATGGAGTTCTGAGACTTGCTTGCCATGTGGCACCATCATGCCCCTCTGGGGCAGCCCAGTGGATACCCCTGACCCTTTCCAGCCATCTCTGTCCCTAGTCACCACCTAGTGTCCCAGGGCACTTGTGTCCTCCCTCTGGCTTCCACAGAACTCTGGCCGGAGTTTTTGGAACTGAGTCAGAGGTTCTCATCAGAAGGGCCCCCAGCGGCAGTGGTGATCGTGAGGCCACGGGCATCAGCGGGGAGCAGGGTATAGACAGGGCTGCAGGCCGAGTCTGTCCATGTTCCCTCCGACAGATGCCTGCTCTGGTCCGGCCGAGTGGGAGGGGCAGGGTGGCTGGGAAGGAAGGTGGGAGAGGTACAGGCCATGGCCTGCTGCTAGAGGGCTCTGGCTCCGTGGAGATGAGCTCAGATGGCAAGGATAAGACAAAGCACCCCCAGTGCCCAGCCCAGGGGCCCTCAGGGGCAGTGAAGGTGGGTGAGAGGGGCAGGTGGACACTCTTGACTTGTGCTTATTGAGGGGTATCCAGAGAGCCTTCTTAGCTGAAGCCTAAGGTCTTGAGGTAGGTGGGGTTTCCAGCAGGCCAAGGGGCAGGCCTAGGACAGGAAGCCAAGTGAAGAAGGAGCCAGAGGCTGGAAGTGCAATGCATCTTTGGGGAGCACCCTGTGTGGAGGAGGTGGCCCCAGCAGTGCCTTTGGCTTCACCCTGCCAGCAGCGACTGCTCCCTCCTCAGAGTCTCCCCGACTCCTAGCTCCCGCTCCCCTGAGCACCTGCCCCACCTTGGTGACTTTGGGGCTCCTGGGACTGAGATATTGCTCTACCTTTAACAGGGTTGGGGGTCCCTTGCCAGGTGCCCTCCTGTCTTTGCCTTCACCGTCCCCTCCAGGAAAGCCTGGACCAGAGTCCAGGGTTCAAGGAGCCCACACCCTGTCTTGGGTAGATGGAACCTCATTCCTATTTCTAACCTTGTCCGTCATGCTCTTAAGGTCAAAACCCTCCCCTCCCCCAGCCATTGGCCGAGGGGCTCCTGCTGTGTTGGTAGGACTTCGGTGTCCAGGGTAGATCTCCCCTCTGCTGCGGGGTGGGATCCCAGAATCCTGATGACCCCGGCCTCACCCTGCTCAGTTGCTGGTGTGATGCAGGCTGGAGTCTTGGGGAGCCCTCTATAAAATCTATTTTTATATGGAACTTGGTCACTGGACAAAGGGAGGTGGCCTGAACCCCCATCACTCCTATCTGAGCCCACCCAGGGAGGGAGGGGGCTGGGGAGATGGATCCTTTGACTAATTCCGGAGACGTTTTTATATTTCTTGGGTTCTAAATGCAGGACAAATAAATACAAACTGTGCTCTGGCGCCTGTTTGAGTGGCGATCATTTTGCCATTGTGTAGCTTGTGGGGAGGGTTCCCACCCCTTCTCCTGGTTTGGGGTTGCATGTGTCAGGTCCCCAGCATGGAGGGGAATCAGACCTTGCTCCTGCCCTGAAAAATGTCACAGTCTAGTGAGGACACTGTTAAGAAACATGATAGGACAGTGTGGTCAGGGGCTCAGGGAACACCCTGGGCGTGTGACGGACAAGCCTTTGCCTCAGTTGGCTCACAGTGCTTCTTTTCTCCCTGGCCCGGGCTGTTCTCAGGCACAGGCTGGGAAGGTACCTCACTCATCCCCACGGTCCAGGCCACCGGGAGCGCTCAGGGGACTGGATGGCAGCAACCAATAGCACCCTGCACCTCCACTCCCACGCAGCTCAGTCAGAACAAATGAGTTCTGCTTCACTGGGAGGGACGGGGGTCACAGTACCAGCTCTTTGATAAGGCTGACTGGAGAGTGTTGCTTCCCATGTTTCTTTGAGTCTAAGATACCACTGGGTGTGAGATGTACCACTAGGAAAGAAAATCACAGCCAGTCACACCCTGTCGTGCCATCTGGGTGGCAGATGCACGCCGATTTCAGAGACATCACAATGTGTAAAATGCACATCTCCAGTAAGTGAGGTGCAATGTGTCAGGGACAAGGTGTTTCCCACCATTCCCCTCAGAGTCAGGCTGCGCCGGATGGCAGGCCTCCCTCCTGGGGCCCAGCTGCCCACTCAGTCCTGAGCAATGGGAGCAGACCAGGGGGCGCCTTTCCTTTGGGCAGGCAGATCTGCGGGGAAGCCAGATCTCAAGCAGGTTCTCCCTTCTATTCCTAATTCCGTTAAACCAGTCCCTTCTCTCAGTGGAGGGAATGAATGAGTAGTGGGTTGGAGACGCTAGGAGCGCTGCCTTGCTGAAGTCTGCCCTGGAGAGGCTGCAGCCAGGGAACCGAAGACCCTAACATCAACACAGTGCCTGGCACCCAGGAAGCACTCTCAGTATTCACCAGCAGGTGTGAGTTATCAGGGAGATGAACAAGAATAGGAACCCAGAAGGACTTCTCCGGGCAGTGAGCCTGCTGATCTAGCTTGACAAAGCATATGCTCATTCAGTGAACACAGACCAGACACCTACAAGTGGCCGGCAGGTAAGTTAAGACCTTGTCTAATAATGGGGGAGTCAGTTAAGTAAAAATCATGAGAAGTCGGCCAATAAAAACTGAGTCCAGGCACAGTGGGAGTCCAGGAGAGGGTGCTGCCTCCCCTGGTCCCTGGGAAGGAGGGAGAGGCTCCCGGGGAAAACAGGTAGTGAGTTTGCTGCCTTTAACCAGCTTCTGGACTAGCATCTGTTCCTAATGTCACCATCACATTGCTTAGGAACTGAGTAAAACTCCTTGCCATGCAAGGAGTTTTCAAATTTCTTTGGAGACTTTTGCCATTTAAATTGAAGTGCCTGCTGGTGTATTTTTAAAAAATTTCCCCCTTCGAATATTTCCCACTTAGTAAAGTGGGGACCCGGGCAACAGAAAGAAATCAGAAATTGTTTTGGGTCATGGATGACCTCTTGATGACTTCCAGCATCTTGAGAGCAGATGAGCTATTTTGACCAAAACAAGTCTAAAAGAAAAACTGAAAATGCAAACTGGACTTTTCCCCCCATTTCAAACACCTTACATCCCCTCCCAGGTGGACTCCCTTCTGCTCCTTGGCACTCCCACTCTGTGCTGGGGATTAAACCCAGGGACTTGCACTTGCTAGGCAAGAGCTCTGCCTCTGAGCTACATCTCTCCAGCCCCTTTAAAATTTTTTTTTGAGACAAGGTCTCATTCATTAAGTTGCCCTTGAACTTTCAATCCCTGTCTCAGCGTCCTGAAAAGCTGGAATTACAGGTATGTGCCACCAGCCAGGCACTGTGAAGACAGTTGCCTGAGGTTTGCCAGTGTGACCTTTGTAGCTAAGCTGAGGGGTATTCCTGGAGATTGTGTCTCCATTCTGAGGTTCTGGGCCTATCATCATGTAGCAAGTGCTTTTGTGTGCACTGAACATCTGTAAATGGATCTGGGCTCTTCCTGGTATCTTAGGGCCAAAAGTATGTCTGTGCTCTACCATGTCTACAACCCAGAAAACATGTGGTACACACTTGTAAGCTAGTGGCTCGAGAGGCTGAAACAGGATTGTGAGTTCAAAGCCAGCCTCAGCAACAGTGAGGTGCTAAGCAACTCAGTGAGACCATTGGGTGTGAGATACACCAGTAGGAAAATGCAAATAAAATAGGGCTGGGGAAGTGGCTCAGTGGTTAAGTGCCCCCAAGTTCAATCCCCAGTACCCCCCCAAAAACAAACAAAAAAAAAACATTGACCCTGATGTCAACTAAGGGAAAGAGGATTGCAGAGTGTAGAGATCAGAAGTGCAGGACCCACTTGGTGGTCAGAAGTGATGTCCTTGATGGGGTTAGACTGCGGGATGATGGCAAAGAGCTGAGAAAATGTCTTGTCCTGTCCACAGAGATGGCACCTTCGCCAAAGCAAACGGGATTTGACTTCCATTAAGTGGAGACACTCCCACCTAGTGGCCTCCAATTCTGATTGATTCCCCTCACCATCTCTCTTGGCCCTTCATCTGAAGCCACATAAATCATGTATTTTAGAGCTGGGGTTGTTGCTCAGCAGTAGAGCACTCACCTAGCACATGCAAGGTCCTAGGTTTGATCCTTAGCACCACATAAAAAGTAAATAAATAAAATAAAGGTATTGTGTCCTACTACAACTAAAGAAAGTTATCTATTTTAAAAATTTTGAGGGGCTTAGGTGTAGGTCAACAACTACCTAATTATGCAAAATAAGAGGCAGCCCTGTCAGGGTGTGCGAGTGTGACTGAGGTACACTTTGCTTTTCTGAGGTCATGAGGCGGTGGGGGGCACATTGAGGAGGTAAGTTCTGCACTGATGCGTGAGCTCAGTCACTGGTGACTGGTGGACACGGAGCTCTAAGTTCCCTTGAATGAATGGCATTCTAATGCTCTGAAGGAACAATCACTAGGCCATGTCCTTTGGCTCACACAGATGTGCCAGCTCTTCACATGAGTAACTCTTCACAAGGCAATATATCTGCAATTCTTTCAATAGGAAGCCCCAAGTAGGCTTTTAGAAACACCAGGGGCCCTGTCAGGTAAAGAGGAACCTACTCTTGTGTTGGCGCTCAGGGGTCCCCTGAAACTGCCTCAGGGGGCCTGGGGGAGGGGATGCCAGGCTTCCATCTTCCCTTCTATTTAGAGAAGCTCTCTGTCTGCTTTATATCCCCGGCAAAAGGTACAAATTAACTTGCCCAGAGGGATGAAGTAGGTGACATTACTATAAGAAGTAATCTTTTAGGGACTACTTTGAATAAGAAACAGGAAGAGAATTTTCTAAGGGCCAAGGAAAGTTCTACCCACTTCTGACTGTGGGCCTGTGTTGCCAGATCTTACTTTTGGAGGCTAAGATTTTTTTAAATCTCCCAGTTTATGGTACATACATGTAATCCCAGCTACTTGGGAGGCTGAGGCAGGAGGATCACAATTTCAAGGCTAGCCTTAGTAAGACCCAGTCCCAAAGCATAAAGGATAGAGGAGGTAGCTCAGTGTGAAGAGCACCTGGGTTCAATCCCTAGTACCAGGGGAAAACCAGCCTTCCCAGCCAGCCCCTTCTATCAATTTTAGTTAGCTTTTTTGTCACTGTGATAAAAAAACCTGACAATAAGAATTTTAAAGAAGGAAAAGTTTATTTGACATTCATGTTTCTGAGGTTTCAGTCCATAGACGGCCAACTCCATTCTTTGGGGGCCTGAGGTGAGGGAGAACATGATGGCCCGAGTGTGGCACAGGAAAGCAGCTCAGGACACTGCTACCAGGAGGGGGTGGGTGGGGTGGATGGAGGGACTCCAGGGGATGACAAGCTCCTCCCTCATCAGATTAAAATATACCCAAAGGCATGCCCCAATGACCCACCTCCTCCAGCCACAACCTATCTGACCACACCACCACCCAGTTAACCCCTACTAGGAGATCTCTGCACGATAAAACAACCATCTCATTACCCACTCATTTAACCTCCTTATCCTTTTTTTTTTTTGTAGTTGTAGATGGACAGAATACTTTTGTTAATTTTTATGTGGTGCTGAAGATCGAACTCAGTGCCTCAAACATGCTAGGCAAGTGCTCTGCCACTGAGCCACAGCCACAGCCACTCCCCTCTAAACCTTCTCATGTCTAAACCTCATGTCAAGCACATCACATGAATTGCCCTATCCCAGTCGCAGGCCTTGACTAGGCACCTGTTGCATATCAAGCATTTCCTGCAGTGGGCTCACCTAGTCAGAGGTGTGAATGGAGTGAACCAGATGAGCCTGGCTCTGGGTGCAGCGTGTTGGTCCCAGGTGTTTCCTTCATGTCAGGCCCTTCTCAGCGCTGTGCCAAAGGAGGGCAAGGGAGAAGCCTCAGGTGTGGTTTTAGAGGCTAGGTCACCTCCTTGCATGAGTAAGCTTTCTTCTACGTGCTGACCAAAGGGCCTCTTCTCCATGAATCCCTGTGCTCAGTGGCCAGCTAAGTTCCACGATGATCATTTCAGTGTAAAGAACTTGAGGAAGGCAGACCTGCCGAAGTCCCAAGGACTTTGGGAAGCGAGAGGCATGATCACAGAGTCACCCACCCTTCAACATCCCAGCCCACAAGCCTTCACTCCACAGGTTTACTACAGACATCCTTGATCTCGTCTTCCCAGATGTAAATGTCTAACTCTTGAAATGAAGGCATTAGGGGGAACCTGCTTGGGGGCTGAGGTTACTGCTGCCCTGGATCTGGGTGTGAGCACTGCTTTAGATACCAGAAATTTTGTCTGTAATAAAGGTTTCTGTGCCTTCTGAATAAAGCAGTTGTCCAGAGATCCCCACTCTTAATAGCTTAGCTCCAAAATGGTCCCTTCAGTTCATGTAGCACAACTGGGAATATTGATTAAAAAACAAAATCAAAATTTATTGAAAGCAGTATCTCGCAGTAGCTCTGATTTGAACAAATCAGCTTGGACATACCATTACTAGGAAAACAATATGTACAAAAAGTCTCATGAAAAGGAGAATAAAGCAACTTGCAACAACCAGCCTGTATAGGACCGAGTTAATAACACAAAAGATGACTAAAGAGCCAGACGCAAGAGAGGGAGCTGCGTGCCTGCAAGCCAGGAGTAATAATCCTAGTTCCCAAAATTCCTGGACCATAGTATGTGGCCCTTTGGGGTCCAGAGGCTCTGCTCAGAGCACAAGGCTGTAACTGCTGACTCCACACAACTAGTCTGTGCCCTCAGCATGAGCTAAACGCATAACAATATCACCAGACAAGGCACCCTGGCCCTCCCAGTGATCCCATTGAGAGAAGTGCTCTCTGCGGAGTCCACAGACCTGGCAGGGACACTGGACCACAGACAGCATAGGGATGGTTACTCTGCAGCCAGTCACTTAAACTCCTAGACTATTCTAAGCCCTGTAATTCGCTTCTCCAAATCCCCACTAACTAGAGAGGTAGAAATACAAGACATGGAAGCTGCCTCCAAACCAGTTTTTGGTCTTTGATAAGCACAAAACTCTGTTCCACACGTCAGCTTGACAAGGACTATTAGGCACAGCAGGTAAAAGATTCCAAGGCCCCACCCAGTACCCTGCATCAACAGAGGAGGAGATGGTGGGTAACAGGAGGGAGATGTACACATTCTGCTGCCATGGTCACTGCTACAGCCTGTACAGTCTCACTTGTGGGATCGTATGCTGCTGCAGATTTGGGCGAGATGACTCTAAAAAGAGGAGATAGGCCATTTAAAGAAGATAGCACTTCGTAAGCCAGTCTACCCATGCACACATCTGTGTGAGTCTCAGCCCTTCCATTCTTGACTTGTACCTCACCCTGATTAACTTTTCTGAAACTTTCTTATCAAAACAAAGGGTTAAAATAACACTTGAATGAGACAGTGAAGGTATCAAGTGAGCATCTGGGACCATAATGCTAAAGGAGGAGGATGGTCACGTGGTTTGGGTGGCTGGGTGTGTGTGGGCCTGTGGCAGCCAGGTCTACTCTAAGTGCTCCCACCCATCACCCACTACCACAGATGACACACCAGGGAGGAGCCTCAGACCAAAGCAGGGTCAGTTAAAATCTCCTTCTTGAGAACGTAAATGAAAACAGGAACCTGAACAGCTGTGGCCCTGGAGCAACAATTAGAATCAGAGGTGTTAGTACCTAAAGCCACACATGAATCATTGTTAAAGAACAGCAGAACCAAGAGCCTTAGGAGAGGGTCACGTGCCAACAGGGAGGATGAAGATGTGCCAGAGAAAGGAGGCTGGGAACCCAGAGCCAAACAGACACTAGATTGGTGTGCCCATGAAGGGCCACATACTGCCACTGCTGATTTCTGATGGTCCCCAGCACTTTAAATGTTTCTTTGATTCTGTGAGATCCCTTATAACAAGCCTCTTCCCTCCTTGAAGGAAGTTTCAGTTCATGGTGGTCAGTGGACACCCTGGCACTTAATTGCCTGATCCTTGTAATTATTGTGGGACTTCAATGGCAGGCAATCTGGGATTGACCAAACTCAACATTAATCTTGGACCAGAACTGCTGCTATGTAAGCAGGATAACAGTCACAATCCCTTGGGAGAAGGCAACATAATTCTAAATATCAAGTATTCACTCAGACCCAGAGGACAACCCTAAAGAAAGCTAAACCAGGAAAGCTGCCACAGCCTTCCTGGCCAGGAGATGAACATGGAACCCACCGAGAGCTTCTTAATGTCCCCTAAAGCCTCTGGATGCAGCTGTGTGATATCAATCCTCTGCAAGTCACTGGCCAATAACCGCATACTCTGTGTGGAGAGGAGAATGGGTTACATTGATATGTCTTTTAAGGCAGAACTTCCACCCACAGCCCAGTATGCCTCAGGGGGTCCACTGGATATCCTGCATGTGATGGTGGGGATGGCTGGGAGGGAGAAGTGGCAAGGTAGGCAGGAGGTGGCTCAGGCCTAAAGAGAAGATGACATCAACAGCACTATCACTGGGCCACCAGCTGGATCACTGGGGTCAAAGGCATGCACGCTAGCTTAGCAACCCACACAGACCATCTGAGAAGCCACCCTGCCACTGGGGCTGAGGTCAGCAACTCGCTCTTTATAGTCTAGAGAAACCAGGGCAGCCTGCTTCTGAATCCCGCAGGGTTGCACAGAGTTGAAGGTACAGCTCTCACTGCCCTGTCTAGACTAAGAGCACCCCGTAGTCATAATCCCTTTATCCCTATTGTTGTAGCCTAAGTGTTATAACTGCAAACCCATCTGACTACTGAACTGCTTCTCAAGATCAGGCATCATGTCCTTTGCACCTTTGGCCTGCTTTAATCCAGTGGACAAATGACAGCTGGAACCCTGAGCCGGGCAGGGATCCTCCCAGTCTGGGCCTCTAACATGGGAAACAAAATTGGGTTCTGAGCCCTGCAGAAGCATAGAGATCAGGACCTAGGCCACCAAAGGGCTCTGAAGGACAGAGGTGGTTGATGGCCCAGGGAAGGGAAAGGCTTCACTGAGCAGCACACTGTGGTCTGGCTTCCCAGAGAAATACTTTACCGCTCCGCCGCCCACTGGCACAGTCAGGGAGATCTCTTTGCCATCAGCAAGAGGGCTGCCATTGGCAGAGATGCTGTAAATCTGCTCTCTGGCTGTTGGCGTGCGCAGGCCTGGGGCCTTGAAGACCCTACAAAGTGGGAAAATCTCTGTGAAGACGGTTTGGCAGACTAAAAAACATCAAGCACTGTGAGCCCTTCCAACCCCATCTGGTTTTAAGCTGTAGCTTTCAAACCACACATTTCTAGAAGGCAAGTTCTAAATTTAGGGAAAACATTTTTTAAGTAGTAATGACTAAACACAGCTGGAGAAAGGAGGCTGTAATTATCAAACATATATCTAGAAAGAGTCAATGCATATGCATGTAAAGTTTAGGACCAATCCTCTATATGGGTGCCAGTCCTCCACCCACCACGGGACCAGAAATAAACTGGCTAGGTGTTTCCCAGAGTGGCTAAGTCCTTCCATTAAGAGGAACTCTCCAGGGTCAAGGGAGGATGATTCAGAGATTATATCATCACACCAATCCCCACACCAACCTCCTTAAGATAGCTAAAATGCTGCTGTTTCCCCCTAATTAGCTTTTGCTACCTACCCATGTGAAAAAACAATCAAGTGGGAATTAAAAGTGAAAGTAAGTCTTCCTCACTTTTCCCACCTCAGAGTCAATAGCTCCTTACTCCACTCCCCAGAGGTAACTCCTCTGAATTCTAAGTAAACTTTCCAGAAGTATTCTGTGTGCATAAAGCAAATGGGATCCTAAAGTATGCACTGTTGGTAAGCTGCTTGGAGATCTCTGTGATTAGGAAGCTCTTCTTGTGGGGCATGTACACAGCCATTCTTTTCTAAGGGCTACACAGCATTCTTACTTGAGCGACTAACTCTTATGAAAGGTCTCAACTTCTGCTATAAACATTCTCACTTATGTTGCCCTTCAAAAAAGATGGTGTTAATTTTACTTCTACCACAGGTATAAGAAAGTACCTAGCCAGCTTAAAAAAATCTTTTGGCCAGAATCAGAAAAAATCCAGAGTCACATAGATGTCTCCTAGTCACCACTCTCATCAGATAAAGAATGTTCTTCTCTCTCATCAGATAAAGAACATTTCTGGCCCTGAACTGGGTGAACCTGCATGCAGGGGAGGGGCAAACACTAGGGAGCCCAGGTGGCTTCTCAGGCCAGGATTCAGGGCATTTCCTAACAGTCCTACTTTGAGTGCTGTCACTGCTGGGCTCCCCCCTGAATCCAAGTGCTGCTCAGCACTCACCTGGAGTCAAACCTGGGCGTCAGGCATGGAGTTGGTTTCACCATAGACAACTCTAATCTGCTTACAGCTGGGGTCACATTGCTGTTGTGGCTTGATCTACAGGGAAGAAACAGCCATAAATGTGTCAACTCTCGGGTGCAATGACAGCTGCAGCTGTAGAGGCAGATGACACGTGGAGAGCACTGATCATGCTCTGGATGTCCTGTGCCCATTAAGTCATGTGGCCCCACCAGCTAATGTAGGAAGCAAGCAGTATTTATCATCCTCATTTACAGATGCAGAAACTCAGGCATAGAGGTTTAAAGAGCTTGTCCAAGATCACACAGCCAATTAGGGAGGAGCAACTCTGAAACCCAGCAGAAATCTTGCAGAGTCTGACTTCTCAATCAAGCTGGAGAAGATGACACAAAGCTCACAGCTACCCCCAAAACTAGAATTCTTGTTCTCTTGAAAGACAGATCGTTAATGTCCTGCTACCTCTGCCCAGAGAGAAAGGGGGACTCATAGTCCAATGCCTACTTTCCTAAGCTGTTTCCTCTTATCTCCAAATAGTGGAGATTCCATAGTCATCTCATAGAATCTTTATTTGGCAAGACCAGAAGGAACATTTCAAGCAACTAATTGTGGGCAGGTGATGGCCACTCTGTGACTGATTCTGGATACCTCTGCACACAGACTGTCAGGCAACTAAACATAAAATACAGTTCTTACTAAACTCTTTTGAGCTCACTCTGCCTGTTAAAAATAAAACAGTGGGGGAGAATAGAGAAGGTAGGCAGAAGAACTGGCTGAGACTAGAGGCCCTCCAGCATGGCTCCTCAAGGATCCTGTGACTTCACACTCCTAGAACACTAATCACCAAAACCCTTTTTGCCTTCTTCTGCCTGTTGTACAGAGTTCTTTCAGAAAGCCCAAGTCACGTGTCTAACTTTGGAAACCCATTACCTTTTGCTTTTGCCTTTTCCTTGTACGGACTGGGTTCTCTTCTTAGATGGAGGACACCTTTTGACCTATAGTCACAATCAATAAAACTGAGGTTACACAAAGCCCAGCCCAGGGGAAAGTTAAGGAGGGTTAAAAAAGGAGAGGAAAGGGGATCAGTTCTTGGAAGGAAAGTTAATATTGAACATAGGAAGGGTTCAAATCGGGGCTGGGGTGGTGGCTCAGCGGTAGAGCACTTGCCTAGCATGTGTGAGGCACCGGGTTCGATTCTTAGCACCACATATAAATACATAAAAATAAAGTTCTATTAACAACTAAAAAAAGTTAAAAAATTTAAAAAAGAAAAGAAAGTTCAACTCACAGAATTTAGTGACTAAAGCATTCAGAATATAATTAATCAACAGAGGACTTACACTGGCTGGGCCTTCAAATAGAAAATTTGGGCCAAGATTGAAGCCTGACTTGCTCCAGTACTTTCCATAAAGTGCTACAGTGGTGGTCGCTCTGGGCATCCCACGTGCCCAATCCAAGGAACCCCCTACAGTCCTTACCTTCTGAGTCATGGGAATACCTGACAAGAGTCACTCATTTCCTGGCAACTCTCCCCTCCTTTCTTCCAAGTCCAACCCAGCCTTCCCGCATCTCTTTCTGTCCCTTGGCGGTCTGCATCAGGAGCCCTTCCTCCCAACTTCCCTCTCATGCCCACCTGCAGTCTCCCTCCTCATGCTTTCCCTGACAGTCTTTTCCACTCTCCCCGTGGGACTAGCATGTAAAGACCGGGGGGCAGTGCATCTCTACTTCCTCCTCCCCCAGAGCTCCAGGTGAAATTCCTATTTGAATTCCCATGTCCCAGAAAAGTACTCAACACACAACATGTCAAGCAACCAGCACGTCTCCTCTCACCCTAACCCACAGCTCTGCCTCCAGGGTCCCGTGTTCACTGGATGGCAATTGCCTAAGCTAGAAAGTATTTGGTCATCTCTGATTCCTTCTTCCACCAATCATGCTAGTTCTCCTTTATAAAACTTATCTTAAAACCATGACTGTTTTTAGTCACTGCCTTAGTTCAACCTAACAGCTTTCCTTATTTTCTCCTCTTCCATTTATCCTGAATACTACTGTAAAATATGGATCTGATGTCACTTACCATCACCTGTCTGACAGAATAGAAAATTCCAAGCTTGGCACACAAGGCCATCCGTTATTTGGTCCCTGCTCTCCTCCTGTCCTATACCAGCCATACCAAATTGCTTCCTAGGAGCTCCTTAGCTAGACCCTTTCCTAGCTCTTCCAGAAATTTTCTCCCCTTTCTTCTCACTGACCTTGAAGAGACTGGCTATGTCCTCCTTGGGTAGGGAAGGCTTACTAGCTTCCTCTTCTGAGGTCTATACACTTCAAATGCATGTCAATGATCTCTTTTGTTATTTACCACTTACGTGGGATGCTCTCAATCAAATGTGAGCTCTAGGAGGGCAACACTGCATCCCGTGTGTGTGTGTGTGTGTGTGTGTGTGTGTTTAGTTGTAGATGGTCACAATGTCTTTATTTTTATTTATTTATTTTTATGTGGTGCTGAGGATGAAACCCAGGGCCTCATGTGTACAAGGCAAGCACTCTACCACTGAGCTACAGCCTCAGCCCACATCCCATGTATTTTTATATTTGCTTATCTCTTGCCAGCCCTCAGCCCTTATCCTGAATTCCTACTTACTCTTGAAGTTTGAAGATTCTTATGTTTATTTTCCTCCTCCTCTTCTTCTTCCATTATCATTTCATCCACTTGTAATACCTTTCGTGCTAAAAGAGACAGCATTAACAGTGTGTTATTTCTGATGGGAAGAAATTTCATGCATTCACATTTCTCATAAGTGTTGAGAGCCACAGCCGAAGGGGCCCCAGCAAACTTCCAGCTGCCGGCTGATGATTGGCTCACAGCGGCCCCAGCAACATCTAGCTGATTGGCTCCTCTGCGGTGATGCTCATTGGGCTGTTTCCCTGCCCTTTCAGACCACGGAGCTGCTCATTGGGGGACTTTTTTGGCCCCGCCCACGTGACCCAGCCAATCGGCCTCAAGAGCAGGAGGATTGGGGGAGGTGGAGAGAAGCTTGTGTGGGAGAGAGAGGCTTGTGGAAAGCCGGTGGTGGCAGTTGAGGCTCTGAGGGTTTTTCCTGAGAGGCTGTTTTGTTTGGCGTGTGTGGTTCTAAAAATAAAGTTAGTTTCTTTTGACAAGTGGCTCCTGATTGTGCCCAGCCAGACTGTGGCACATAAGGAATGACACTTAACATAACCTAAGGCTACAATCATGAAATAGACTCAACATAAAGAATACCACTTTTTTCTTTTTGGCAGTGTTGAAGATTGAACCCACGGCCTCATGGCCTCTAGGCAAACGCTCCACCACTGAGGTATAATCCCATCCTAGAAGATCACTTGAAAAAAGTGGGGGGCATTTAAACAAAGGAACTTAATCAGAGTAGATAAGAAACCCCATACAGTGATTCTACAGGGATAGCCCAGCCCTCCTACCAAGACAGACTTGAGCTTCAAATGTGGTACTACCACTTACCAGGTCAAATGGCTTTAATCAAGGTGTTCAGTTCCCTCACATTTATCAGAGAGCTGTTACTATAGCGATATTATGAGGTTTGGAATGTATGCTCCATAAGAACACATTTGTTATTTTCATTCTTACCTCCAAGTCTTAGAATTATGTCTCTAAGTGTTTAGTAAGTATTTGAGGAATTAATGAATGTAAAGTCTATTGGACCATACCAGACACTGTTATAACAAGTGTTATTTATTGTATTATTGTTATTTATAAAAATAAAATTTTTATTATAATTGTCATCAAAAGAGGAAAAGGAGCATTAGGGATATTTAAGAAGAATGATTCCAAAGGATAAATGCCAATTTTTAATATTTAAGGGGTTGTCATATTGAAAATAGTTTTATGGGGCTCCAAAGAGCAGAACTAGTATTGATACATAGATACCATAAGAAAACTCTGGCAAGCACTCTACCAATTGAGCTACATCCCCAGCCTGAGATATATTTTAATAGCTTACAATGTACTTGAAGTTCAGTAGTCAAAAGGGTAAAAAAAAAAAAAAAAAAAAAAAAAAAAATCAATTTTAATGATTGGTTGACATTGGTCCTGGTATATTCAGTTGTACAAAGTGAAATCAGAAGACCTCTGCCTCCCATCCACCACCATCACTATGTAAGCAAAACTGATAATATGTAATCTAAAAACACTGAAGTTCAATTCTATCATAACTTGAGAGGCAGGACTGGAAAATGGCACAAAGAAAGTAAAAACCTCATCATTCAGCAAGACAATTCTGATGGAAGGCCAGTCATAACTACGAGAAGACAGTGTTTCTGGCCCTGGTTAGAGGAGCAGGTACCTAGAGTGTAGCCCCACATCCAGGCTATGGGGCAGATCTGCCCTCACAAGAGCTGGATGCATTCAGCTACCATAGCTTCATGATAGTGACATTCAACCCAGGTTTCAATTCATCCTGACCATATTCCAAGCTCAAAAGTTCCAACCTGGCTTCCCATATAGCTTTCCTATGAGACAGTGTTTCTCTGGTGTAGGACATGGATATGAGATGATTTTACATGGCCAGATCACTGAATTGGGGAATGTGAAATTACACTGAGAAAGTTTCCTTCTACGATTCTCTTTTGACCCTGCAGATCACATCAGAGAGTCTCAGTTGGCATTGCCTGTCTTGGAACATCTCCCTGAATCCTGCCAGCCTCTCTGTGTTACTCAGGGGAAAGCAAGCAGGCAACAATGTTTGGTTTCTGCACAGCTGTTTCCCCCCCCCCCCCCGATCTCCTTTCATTTTTGCTCACACAACAGCCTTGTGAGTTTGGTTAGTATTATACATACATACATTTAATTAACTAAATGTAGTAGCTAAAATAAAATTTTTGGATTTACAGGATTGGGAACTAGACATTAGAGGGAAGAGAGCCACCAAAAGGCCCTGCCTGAGAGGCTCACCAAGCTCCTCGGACCTCAGCTCTCTGTCCAACAAGGGGTTTTCAAAAGTACTCACCTTTGGAAGATTTCAGGGGAGTCTGGATAGCTTCTGCAGTTAGTTTGTTTATTTCTGTGATATCCACATCAGCCTGTGACAAACACAGACAAAAAGTACCAGGCTTAGTCCATCAAATATGAGAAATACTTGCACACGTGAGGCCCTGGTACATGAAAAGTGACTGCTAAATATTAGTTACAATACAATACAGCAAACCTCCATAAACCTACACATACCACAAGACCTAAAATATTGCCAATAACTTGTTTCTAAGTATGTATTCCTTCCCTGTTCCATTTTTGTCTCTCTCCCTCCCAATGACAGGCTTTTAATCCTGTCATTCTTCAGAGGTAACCACTGTTTGCATAAGACAGTAAATGTATAACTGAATGTGTGTGATTCTATCACCATGGGTTTGTCCATTTTCCCATCAATAGTGCTACTTTGAACTGCCTCACCTACATGTGTGATGCACTTGACGTCCAAGTTTTGTCTTGGCCACATACTTAGGAAGGATAGAGTACTACAGGGTTATATGTTACATAAATGTCAGCCTTACTATTATGCCAAATTTCTTCCCAAAGTTTACATCTCATTTGTAAACACAAGTCCCTAATGAATCACATCCTTTACAACACTTGATACTATCAGACTTTTTTGGGGGGAAGTCTACAGGGTCTCAACAGGGTTTTCTTTTTCTTTTTGTGAGATTGGGTCTTACCATGTTACTCAGGCTGGTCTTAGACTCTTAGGCTCAAGTGATTCTCCCATCTGAGCCTCTCAAGTAGCTGGGACTGCCATCACACCCAGCTCTCAGTAAGGTTTTCTGATGCTCCTTCAAAAAGGCTTCCTTGCTTTCTAATTAGGTTTATGGTGGTGACTACCCATATGTATGATTACAGGCAAGAACAGATATGATTTGTAGTCTTCTCCTCATGGGGCACATATAAATACTAAAATGGTTATTACAGACTAGGAATCACACAGATATCACATCTGGATTTGTAGAGACTACATGGAGTACTCAGAGAAGAATTCTGAGGCTGTCAGGGCTTAGAAGACAGTACTGGGATAGATTAGTGGGGTCTATCATGCTTGATGGAACAGAAATGGCATTCCTGAAAACTTTCTACAGTCTCTAGCAATAACTAGCATGATGTGACTCCCATCATTCTTTGATAAGAATAGTTCACCATGCCTAAATTTTATGCAAACATTGTGGTCTATACCAAACACCTGCTTCTTTCTTCTTTCTTTTTCTTCCCAAGAAGCCAGCACCCAATTAAAATCCTGGGCATTGAGTCTCTAAAGAGTTTTTCTGGAGATAACAGGGATTCTCTCATATTACACAGAAGTTCTTATTTCAGCTCTATATGTCTGATTAATTCAAAAAGAAGATGCATTAATTAATGATTCTATTTCATCTCAGAATGTTTTGAGGGGCTGGGGATGTGGCTCAAGCGGTAGCGCGCTCGCCTGGCATGCGTGCGGCCTGGGTTTGATCCTCAGCACCACATACAAACAAAGATGTTGTGTCAGCCGAGAACTAAAAAATAAATATTAAAAAATTCTAAAAAAAAAAAAAAAAAAAAAAAAGAATGTTTTGAAATATTAGATCCAGATCTGTGACAGGGGGGCATCAATAAAATGGATCACAGACACATAAGAAAAAGAAGGCTTGGGTCAAGAATGTTCTACTAGCTCAATTTTATTTCAGTTATTCCCATCCTTCTCTTACAATAGTCATCTCCCAAATCTTAAATTTTTTCCTAATTGAACAAATAGTTCCTGCCTATCTTTAGCTTCTTGAGCTGGTAGGGATCTGTTATTCAAAGAAAATATGTACCCTTTGAAGTCATACCCCTTCGAACCTCAGATTCCAAATGATTCTCATTGAAGAATGCAGAATTTTGTGTTCACTTTAAAAATGTGTTAAAAGCTACAATAAAATCTCTCTCAACAGGAAGACACACAAGTGGATATGCACATATTTTGTTTGTTTGTTTTTGGTGGTACTGGGGATTAAAACTAGAGCCTTAAACATGCTAGGCAATTACTCCATCCCTGAGCTACATCCCCAGACTTTTCAAATTTTTATTTTGAGCAGGATGTAGTGCCACAAGCCTATAATCCTAGCAATTTGGTAAGATGAGACAGGAGGATGGCAAGATCAAGGCCAGCCTCTGCAATTTAGTGGGAACCTGTTTCAAAATAAAAAATAAAAAGGGTTGGGGACATAGCTTAATGTTAGAGTGCCTCTGGGTTTTGATCCCCAGTACCAAAAGATAAAATCAAATAGAGTTGTAGCTTATCTCCTAGCTATTCAGGTCATGGTTTAAAGGCACTTGAGCTTGAGGCTTTCCACTTCTCCTAAAGAGTTCAGGAAAAGGACCACTAGGGGCCTGTCAAAAATGGAACTGTCTGCCTCTGAGGATTAAGAATGACAAAACTCCACTTCTCCCCACTATATTCTTAAGAACATTTCCATGGCCAAATGTGTGTGGATTTTTCCCGACACCATACTATATCCTATATTCAGAAATCCTATAGTGGACATCATTGATTCGATTCTGATCATCTATCTGAGAATAGCATCAGATCCTACAAGACTATTCCCTACTTCCCATGCTAAGTGCCAGCCCCAGGTTGTTTTACCTGTGTTTCTGACCAACTGATTATAAAGAGGAGTCACGGGCTCGGGTTGTGGCTCAGCAGTAGAGCACTCGCCTAGCACAGGTGAGGCCCTGGGTTTGATCCCCAACACCACATAAAAATAAATAAATAAAAAAGGAGTCCCTTGCCCCCCCCCATCCCCACCCTTGGGTTTGACTAATTTGCTAGAGCTGCTCTCTGAACTTGGAACCGCTTTATTTATGGCCTTCTGATGACCATTACCTGAGAGACTTTACTTGTATAATAAGATAACTTCTGTTCTAATTGGGATCCCCTCCTCTACCTCCCATAGCTTGCAGTAGCCTCTTTTGCTCCAGGAGCCTCAAGCTTTTTTATCTGACTCTTTCTTTGAATTTTATCCTTTGTGTATGGCTCCTATGTTTATGTATGTTGATCAATTGTATGCCTTTGTTACATTGCTAATCTATTACCAGTTTATTTTATATACCAACATTATGGAACCTTCAGAAGAAAAATAATATTTAAAACCTCCTTAGGGCTGGGTTGTAGCTCAGTGGTAGAGTGCTTGCCCAGCATGTGAGGCCCTGAGTTTGATCCTTAGCACCACATGAAAATAAATAAATACAATAAAGGTATTGTGTCCATCTACAACTAAAAAATATATATACTTAAACAACAACAACAACAAAAAAAAAAAAACCCAGAAAAATCCCTATAAGGTGCCTAAGGCAAGAGGAAGTGGCACATAACTTCCATGTTCCTTCTGGTTTGCTACCCTCCAGGAATCTCCATGTATTCAACTATTAGAAGCCCATGAACCTGTCCTTTTAAGGGTATTTATGAAGGCTTCACTACATAGGCATGATTGATTGATTTATCATTGGCCTTTGGTGATCAACTTAACCTTCTTCCCTCCCTGGAAGAGAGGTTTTGAGTTCCAACTCTCAGAGCACAGGGTTTGTTTCCCTGGAAACAACACCTCATCCAGTGGTTACCCAGGGACTTTCCAAAAAAAAAAAAAAAAAAATCACCTCATTAACATCAAGGTTGAAAGGGGTTTGTTATAAATAGCAAAAGACTGTCTTTCACCTTTATCACTCTGGAATTACTCAGGTCAAAAGGCCAAAAAGATGTTCTTACTGTTGTAGTTGCTTAAGAAATTATAAGGGGTATAAAAGCTGTGAGTTAGAAACCTTGGACAAAACCCCTAAAATATATAGTAGTCCCTTGGTATCCTCAGGGGATTGGATCCAGAAACCCCCTGAGGATACCAAAATTCATAAAGGTTCAAGTCTTTCATATACAATGATGTGGTATTTGCATACAACCTATGCATGTCCTATTATATGTTTTAAATTCCATCAAGATAAAAATAACTATTATACTGTATTTTTTTTTTTTTTTAGAGAGAGAGAGAGAGAGAATTTTAATATTTATTTTTTAGTTATCGGCAGACACAACATCTTTGTTTGTATGTGGTGCTGAGGATCGAACCCGGGCCGCACGCATGCCAGGTGAGCGCGCCTCCTCCGCTTGAGCCATATCCCCAGCCCCTATTATACTGTATTGTTTAGGGGACAATGACAAAGTCTGTACATGTTTAGTATGGATTTTTAAAAAAATATTTTTGATCCATGGTTGGCTGAACCTTCAAATAAGGAACTCACAGAAGGGCGTGAGGAAGACTGTATCATAACATCAGAGTCCTTTTGGGGATTCAGATCTATTCGGGCTATTCAGATCTATTCAATGTTTGACACAACCATAACTTTTTAGTTGGCAGAGATAATGCTCCCTTATGGAACCTCTCTTACAGTGTAAAACCCATTAGTTGGATATCTTTTTTTGGGTATGGGGGATTGAACCCAGGGTGTTTAACCACTGAGTCACATCCCCATCCCTATTCTTTTCTATACTTTTTCAGTTGTAGTTGGTATGATATCTTTATTTATTTTTATTTGGTGCTAACAATCAAACCCAGCACCTCACGTGTACAAGGCAAGTGCTTTACCACTGCGCTACAGCCCCAGCCCTGCAATCCCTTTGTTAATATTTTATTTAGAGATAGGGTCTTGTTAAGTTGCTAGGGCTGGCTTAGAACTCACAATCCTCCTGCCTCAGCCTCCCAAGCCCCTGGGATTATAGGTGTGCGCCACCATACCAGCCCATTGGTTGAAATTTGTGAGTGGATTATACTTAAAAACTAACCAGCTCAAAAGTAAAATAAGTCACTTACTGTTGCTGCCTCTTCCAGGGCCTGTTTGTTTCCTCCAAGGGCTTTAAAAAGAATATCACATTTAGTTACTATCAGATTTCAATGATAAATCATCTTCCAGCATTGAAAGACCCTCACAATCTAGTCCAATCTTTCTCTAAGCTGGATTCCTTCTTTTTTGACTTATTCCACCTCATCAAAATTTTTGTTATTTCTCAAATGTGCCACCATCTCTTATGACTTAGAGTCCTAGTATTAAGCATTTCCTCTGCTCCCAACAAATTTCTAATTTATCCTTTAAAACTCAGCTCAAATGTCACCCCAAAATTCTGCTTATGTTTCTATCATACTAGATTGCTGTGAACTGTAAAACTTACATAGTAAATTGCTGAGTTGTTTCCCTTTATCATACCCAACAGCTACTCAAAACAAAAACTGTTTAAGTGTCCACTCCTGTCTTGGACTGAATTCCATAAATAAGACCACTGTTTCTGGCAAAAATTTGGCATAGTAAATATGCATTTAGATGTGGAATAAACTTAGGTTACATCCTACTCTTAGAGACTGTCTTGGTATCCTGTATAACAGTTAAGATCTTACTGGTTATGGTAGTGCACACCTGTAATCCCAGCAGCTCAGGAGGCTGAGGCAGGAGGATGGTGAGTTCAAAGCCAACCTCAGCAACTTAGTGAGACCCTGTCTCTAAATAGAATATAAAAAAGCGGCTGGGGTTGTGACTCAGTGATTAAGCACCCCTGGGTTCAATCCCCAGTTCCAAAAAAAATAACAAAATTAACAACTCAAGTTTTGGAAACAGAATGCTGGGGTTCAAATTGATTCTGCCACTAACTAGCTTGAAACCTTAAGCAAAGTAACCTTTCTTCATGCCTTAATCTTATAATTTCTAAAACAGCATGATATTAATAATTACTTAGCTTGTTATGAAGTTAAAACACTAAATACACTAGCCACTACTCTAGTCTCTTTTGTAGTACTTATAATTCTAATGACATACTTGTAATTTTGTTTTAATTAATTAATTTATTTTTTTTGCAGTGCTGGAATTGAATCTAGGCCTTCATCCATGCTAGGCAAGTTCTCACCACTGAGCTATATCCCCAGGCCCTGAATTTTTAAAAAGACCTTTGTCCACTAGCTCATATGCTCTCAAGGGCAGGAACAATGTCAGTTTTATTCTCCAATGCATCTTCAGCATCCATCATTGTGACTGAGGTGTGCTCAACTTTTGTATAAATGAGTGAATTCATGAAATAATAAATAAAAAGGCAAACTGAAAGACTTGCTAAATCCTATGTGAGCAGGACAAGCATTTCTATCCAGGAAAAAGGCTACATACTATAATTATTAATAAAAAGGAAAACAGAAAAAGGATAACCCAGCAGAGGAAGGTCTCTGCTTTTCCCTGGACATTTAGTGAGGGAGTGGGAAAATCGGCTGAGATTTTTCTCTGGTCAGGAAAATTCTCCCGTCCTTGCAGTTCACAAACAATTTGCCCATTTTTAATCAAGACAGGAGTGAACACTTAAAAATCAATTTGCAATTTTCATGAGCTGCAGAAAGAGCTACTTCCACCTGAGTGCTGATAACAAACCAAGTCATTAATTCATTCATTTTTAAATTGTTGGATAATGTACACACACACACACACACACACACGTGCATGCACACCCGGAGGAATATCTCCTAGAGTGTGAAAATTATGTGAAATTCATGTTAGTTTGTCCATAAAGTTTTATTGGAATACAGCCCATTTGTGCCCATTCATTATAGTTGTTTCGAAACTACAAAAGCAGAGCTGAGTACCTGGATCAAGAACACTCTGGCTCAAGAAACCTTAAATATTTGCCTCCTAGTCCTTTAGGTTTGAATTGGTATGCCTGTTCGGGTTGTGGGGGTGTGACCACGGTAAGTGCTATTGAGAATGAAGCAGGCAGGTGAGACAGAATGCGACCAAGCAGCAGGGTTGCAGTTTTCCATAAGTAGCCATGTTGGACCTCATGAAGAAGGGAACATTTTAGAGAACCTTTTCTGAAGGGTGTCACGATGCCGCAGCCATAATTTGTCTCTTACCGAAGTAGTCAAGCCAGTTCATCTCGCGCACAGCCTTGGGGAGCCGTAGGATCTCGATGTTGTACAGGTTATCCACCTCCTTGAGAAGGTTCTGCCTGTCTGACTCAATTTGCTTGATTCGTACTTGCACTGCGAGAGGCAGAAGCCGAAAGGACACGCGTCACCGAGCGGGAGAGTCCGTGCCGCGGGCGCCCCAACCCGCCGGAGCCCTGCGACCGCCTCAGGTAGCAGCAGCGACGGCGGGAATCCACCCCTTACCTTCACGGTCGAAGTCCTTAAGAAAGGAGGCGAGCTTTTGGCTCCGTAACGAGTTGGTCTTGTTCGTCCGACTACCACGCTTCCTGGGAGCCATGGCGCTTCGGTGGAGGCTGCGGGGAGAGGGGGACCGAGCCTCAAGGGGTCAGCGGCAGAGACAGGGGAAGGAAAGTAAGAGGTGGAGACGACGGCTGGGAATCGTCCTTCGGGGTCTAGGCCTAAAGAGATCGCGAGACACGTACCTACGGGTCAGGAAGCTAGGGCCGAGAAGTATAGCCCGCTGCTCCAGCTGAGAGGGAGAGGCT
Source organism: Marmota monax (assembly GCF_021218885.2). Taxonomy (NCBI): domain Eukaryota; kingdom Metazoa; phylum Chordata; class Mammalia; order Rodentia; family Sciuridae; genus Marmota; species Marmota monax. Next base: position 11,782,971 of record NW_026694432.1, read on the forward strand.
TTCTAGCTAACCGCCACCCAATTCAAACTCAACTGCCTGCGGCTGACGAATGAGAAGTGGCCCTTTTAAGGATGGTCTCAGAACACCCAACCACAAGGAAGCTCCTCCATCAGACAGCCAATCCACAGGCAGGACTTCATTGCCCAGAAGTCATTGCGGCTTTACGGCATCCTTTCACGACTCCGTAGTCATGGTGGGGGGGCGGTCACTTCTGAGCGTGCGCAGAAAGTGCGAGTCCCGGCGCTTTCCGGGTGGGTTCTCACGCTTCAATATCTGGCGGGGTTAGGGAACGCGAAAGGCAGTTTCGAAGAGAAGAGACAAGATTTCGGCTCCAGGAGCACAAGTCTCGAGGGGAGACAGGTCTTGGCCTCCGGGAATCCTCAGTCTGAAGCAGGAGACTGCCCTATTCCGAGGAGTAACTAGGACACCCGCCTGAGCGGGGGAAGCAAGGGTCCTTCACGGAGCAGCTTCCGAAGGCGAGAGGACGCCTCGGGCAGGAGCTCCTGTGCGGAGGGACTCGGAGGCCGAGAGCCGGGCCGACCGCGGGGCAGGAAGTGGCTCCCACCCGGGACCCAGCACCTCGTCTCCTGACTTGGCGCCCTGACCCCCCCCCCCTTTTTTTTTTCTTTTGTTTGTTTTCCCAACAGAAGAAGATGGCTCAAGACCGGCCTTTACTTGCTGTGCAGGAGGCCCTGAAGAAGTGCTTCCCGGTGGTGGAGGAGCAGCAGGGCCTGTGGGAGAGCACCCTGCGGGACTGCTCGCCGCTCCTGGCCTCCCTCAGCAACCTGGCAGAGCAGTTGCAGGCCGCGCAAAGCGTGCGGTTCCAAGATGTGCCGGCGCTCCGGGCCTTCCCGGACTTACAGGAACGGCTGAGGCGCAAGCAGCTGGCGGCTGGGGACGTGGTCCTGGACAAGCTAGGGGAGAGGCTGTAAGGATTTCCTCGGTGCCGTTTAGAAGGATCTTTAAACTGGGCGCTTTCAAGTAGCTTGGGTGGATCAGAAGAGTGTTTTTACTCGGGAGCATGGCATTTGAAGGTGTTTCGGCCCTTCCTTCTGTTGCGAAGGGACCACTGTCAAAAAGCCACTTTCTGGCATTTCCCTTGTCAGAAGCCAGGCATGTAGAAGATACAAAAGCACAAAGGAAAAGGAGTGGAGAAGGCTTATTAGCCCTTCTCTATAGTTGTCTTTGGTAAAGGCAACAAGGAACTGGGCTTTAAGCTTAGCAGGTGCCAGAACTGAAGGTTTTACCTACATTACCCATAAAGTCCTTTAATACCTCTGCGACTTAACCTCACTTCATTCCAGTTTTTGCAAGTGAGGAAATGGACTCAAGCAGGTTGCCCTTGGGCACACATCTAGTAAATAGTTGACTGGATTCCAACCCCCATCTTTTGAAACACCAAAGTCAGAGCTTTTTGTTTGTTTGTTTGTTTTTTAAGTCCATCTTAAGATAAATATATATTTAAAATATTTATTTTTTAATGGTAGTTGGACACAATACCTTTATCTTATTTTATTTGTATATGGTGCTGAGTATCGAACCCATGGCCTTGTACCTGCTAGGTGAGCTCTTGACTGCTGAGCCACAACCCCAGCGCCTATGTTATTTATTTATTTTTTGTGGTGCTTTGGATTGAACCCAGTGCCTCACACATGCTAGGCAAGCACTCTGCCCCTGAACTATGGCCTCAGCCCTTTAAGTCCATTTTTTAATACCTTTATTTATTTATTTATTTTTTATGTGGTGCTGAGGATTGAAACCAGTGCCTCACACATGCTAGGCAAGCACTCTACCACTGAGCGACAACCCAGCCCCAGAGCTCTTAACTATTATTTGTTTTGCTGTGCATTGGTGTCTCTGTGCCCAGGAGTAGCATGTCTAAAAGCTCTGGTTTTTGCCTTTTAACTGTTTTGTCTCTCAGTAACCAAAAGGTTATTGATTGAGAAGAGATAGGAGACAGGGCATATGAGAGCCTGCCTTCCTAGAGGCACTTGTTTTCCTTTAGATCAGTGGCTTTTAGAGTTTGACCATGACCTATAGGGTGAAATACGTTTTGTATCATGGTCCACATAAACACATGCATACATATAAACTGAAATATTCCACAAAACAATGCTATGAGTATTACACTCTGATATTTTGTCTTCTGTTCTACAAGTCACAGACTACAAGTAAGCAGATCTCACAGTATGAAAAACAGCTTTTGAGAGAATAAATATTGTTTTGAGAACTTTTTACTTCAATTGATTACATATTTGTGTGTGGGTGTTGGGTTGTTATTCTGTTTTTTCATTGTGAGTCATGGTCAAACATTTTTTTTCATTTTTAAATTTTTATTATATATGACAGCAGAATGCATTACAATTCATAGTACACATATAGAGCACAATTTTTCATATTTCTGGTTGTTCATAAAGGGTCAAATATTTTTGAAAGACACAGTACTAGGCTGGGAAATGCCTTCTACTTTTGGAAGTTGTAGCCTTTGTCTTGATGGCTGGATCCTTTGGGGTCACCGATGAAATAATATTTACCATAACCTAGACACTGCTCTAAGCACTTTATATGCATTATTGTGTTTAGTTTTTAAAATAATTTTATTCACTCATTGATTTGTTGAATAAGTGTTTGCTCTGTGTGCTAGTCTAGTTCTGTATCGTGAGCAAAACAAGCTGTTTTTATGCATGGGGGAGAATAAATAACTTTCCACAGTAGTCTGTGCATCCTGAGCCCACACTTGACTGTTCAAGAATTTTCTAGAAAGGGTTAGGGAGCATGTAGATGGGAATGGTTTGTTGCTTCAGTACCCTCTTTATTCCCTTTTCTTGTACATGGCTTGAGTCTGTGAGTAAGCATTTGCTCTCCTTAGGTTATTTATTTTGTGGAGGGGGGCAGTGCTGGGGATCAAACCTAGGGCCTTACACATGCTAAGTAAGCATTCTGCCTCTGAGCTTAACCCTCAGTCTATCCTTAACCCCAGAAATGTCCCTTAGTCTTTACTTTCTTTGGTAACCGGGCTTATCCCACAGCTTTGAGAGCAATATAACTTCTTCAGCTCCCCATTATAAAGTTATTTCTTAATTCTCGATCTACCTGTACCTCCAAAGCAATATCACCAGTCTCCTTAGCTCATGTTCTCATTTGGGGGTAGTTTTTCTGTGAGGGGATATTTGGCAATGTCTAGAGACATTATTATCATGGTGGAGATGGTGAGAGTGTGGTTTATTTCTGTCCTCTGGTGGGTAGAGGCCAGGTGTACTGTTAAACTTCCTGCATGTGTGAGGTGGCCCTCCACAAAACAGAATCACCCAATTCAAAATGTCAGAGTGCCAGGATTGAGAAGGCTTGCTGTGTACATTTCTCATATTGCCTAATGCAGAGACTCTTCCACAGAGCCACCCTCCTCAAGGTGCGTGACACGGTCAGCAGCCATGTGGAGCAAGTGTTTCGGATCTATGAGCAACATGCAGACGTGATCGGCCTTGTTGCTGTTCTGCAGCCCTCGGCTGAGAGCCCTTCTGTGGCTGACATGTTGGAATGGTTGCAAGATATTGAGAGACATTATCGAAGTTCATATCCTTTGCATACATTCCAGATAAGTGTTCAGAGATATTCCAAAGTCTCTTTAATTTTCTAATCACAAGTTTGGATTCACTCTCTTTGGTTCTTGAACATGGATTCCTCTTTGATTATTCTTTATTATGATTTCTCAAGTAATTTGTAACTAGCTACTATCTGCCAGTCACTTCTGTAGGTACTAGGAGACAGACATTAAAAAAGGAAAATATAAGGAGCATTTCAGATGATGATGAGTGCTGTGGAGCATAAAGCAGGGAATGTGAAGTATGATGGTGGGTTGTGGTTTTAAATAGAGTGGTCAGAGCAGGCATCATGAGAAATGGACATTTGAGCAAAGATCAGAAGAGGGCAAGGGAGGAAGCTGTGTAGATATTTGGGGGAAGAGTATTCCAGGCAGAGGGAACATCAAATGCAAAAGCCTGAGGTGAGAGTGTGCCTGGTATGTTTAGGAAGTAGCCAGGAGGCCAGTGTGGCTAGAGCAGGGTATGAGGGGAGTCTGCTGGGAGGTGAGGTGATTGAGGAGGTGGCTGGACTTCTTAGGGCCGTGAATGTCTTTGAAAGAATTTTGGCTTTTACTTTGAGTGAAACAGAGAGCTATTAGGTTTTCAATAGAAAAGTAACAAGAAAAGATACATGTTTTTAATGTAACCATGCTGACTGTTCCGAGGAAAGAGTTGGGGTGGTGGTGGGCAAGGGTGGAAGGAGAAGACTAGTTAGTTGAAGTTCTGGCTGTTTTGTCTCCATTCTCACCTGATACCTACATCCACCCTCTGGCTTAAGTTTCTGCTTTCATTGTTGTTGCTAGTCTTGAGCCTCAGTTTTCTGTAGATGCCTCCAGCTGGATTGCTTAAGAAAATAAAAAGTCAAGCTCAAAGTTGAACTCTTCAATCTAGCCCTCAAATTCAACCCCCTTTCTTTTATTTGTAGGCTCAATGCTGTCCATTCACCTGCTCTGGAAGTGTTAGGATAGTCTTCTATCTTTTCCTCTGTTTTCTCTTTCAGTTGCAGCAGTAGTAGTGATGGTGCTAACAGTTTTAGTAATGATGCCAACAGCAGCAGGAGCAGACTTTACTGAGTACTTAGCATGTGCTAAACTCTTTTCACAGGCACTTATCAGGCACTTCAATTCTGTTTCCCTGGTGCTTCTTTTACAGTCAGGTGGCACATAACAAATTTTGGTCAGCAGTGGTATCACATACCACAGAGGTCCCATAGGATTGTATCACGTGGTGACGTCAGAACTGTCTTAGTTCGTGTAAGTGCACTCCAGGATGTTTGCACAGGACGGCATTACTTACAATGCCTTTCTCAGAACATATCCCCATCAGTAAGTGATGTGTGACTCTTTTTCTCTCTATTCCCTCTGCCACTTCCACAGTTTCTCTTTTGGATTCTTAATCACATGTAGCCTTTGGCAGCCTTCTCTGTCTCTGACTTTTGCTCCTCTAAGCTGTCTCTCACTTCCTTGTATCTTTAGGAAGTCTAGTTCTCATCAGGTTGCTCATACAATATGTGTCAGTAGCTTCTGCTGCTAGTAGGATAAAGTTCAGAATGCCTACCTTGTTCCTCGGTGTCTGTGTGTTCTGGCTCAACCCACCTTTCCTGCTATGTGCCCTTCACCTGCCAGGCATGCTGGAAAGTTCGCAGTTCCCTGAAGGCACTCCACACTTCTTCACTCCGTACCTTTGCTTATGTGTTTCCTACCAGCTAAAATGTTCCTGTGGTCCTCTAAAGTGGATGTATTTCCCCTTCAAACTTCTGCTGCGTTTGTCTTTTATGTCACTTTGCTTGTTTTTAGTTTCTGGTTTTGTCCTTACAAAAGATAGTCTAGGTTTCAGGGACAGTGTTTGATTCTTGTTTTCTGGTGTCTCAAGCCATATTATTAGAGTTGATTAGAAAATATTGTGGCACAGTCTAATCCCACTCCTCCCCCCCAGAGAAATGTAACAATGGCTCTACATTGACTTTATAGTTCCCAAAGCTTTCATGAGGTACCTTTCCCCCACTTCAGCATTATTCCTTTTCTTTTTGAGCAGTCCTTAACTTCCAGGAAAGTATCTGAAGAGAAAGTATCTCTTTTCCTCCATCCAGTGGGGAGACTTGGCAGGTATCCAAGCATTGCCCAAGGCCTGGGACCAAATTTCAGCAGATGAACACCAAGATCTTGTACAAGGTACTATTTTTTAAATTCCTTCTTATTTCCTCTCCTCCTTCCCTGTGCCTCTTTGGAGACATTAGAGAGATGCCCTTGTTGTGCTCTATATCTTTATAAATCTGGTGTTTATGTTCTCTGGAGAGGTGATATGCCAGTTTTCCCTCTTCCTATTCCAGATATCCTACTGAATGTTTCCTTCTTCCTGGAAGAGTAAGGAAACTTCACGTTTATGTGGAGACCAGAAGCACCACAGTTGAAGACTGACATTGCTGCACTGTGATATTTCTAAAGAAACATCAGCATAACAACCTGACATGTTTGAAATATCAATGCCTAAAACCCAAGGACTGGGTCCTGAGAGGATTGATGGTAAATGTCTCTGGGGCTTCTCCATGCCAGACCGTGCCAAGGGTTCCTGGGCCATTGCTTGCCCTTCCTGAGGTTCAGGGCAATGGAGGAGATAGAGAGAAAGCAGGAAAGGCAGTACTGATAAACCTGTCTGTATCATAAGGACCAAGCAGCAGGGAGGGAAAGGACAGGAGATAAAGGGCAGAAGTCACCTGTGGCATTATCTGAAGCACCAAGTCTGACTGATATCGGATCCTGGCTTTGTGTCTGTACTTGACACCTTGAAGAACGAAAAAGAGGTTTTGATGATTTAAAGGAGTAAGGATATGGCTGGGGGGGGGTATGGTTCAGTAGTAGAGCTTGTGTTTGGCATGTTTGAACCCCTGGCTTCAATCCCCAGCACCAAAAAAATAAAAAATAAACTAAGAAGAAAAGAGAGAAGGATGACAGGTTGCAGTAGTTTCTTATCAAGTGATTTCCATTTCCAAAGCCTGCCACCAGGGGGAGGTGGTGCAGTATGAATTGTGTGGTTGCTTTTGTCTTGGAGAGCAGATCTCCTGTTGCTGTTACCATCTGAGAGAAAATAACTGGGGAAAGTGAGACTTCCAAAAAGACAGGGTGTTTTTGGCCAAAGGTGGCATCACACTTGCCACATTTTTTTGAGTTGGAGTAGCTGCATGGGTGGGAGAGAGCCAGGATAGGCAGGTGACTGGAGTGTGGGACTAAGGGCCCTGGCCTTCATGTGTGCAATGATTGTGTGCCTGTGGAAGTCTCATGACTGACATAAAGGGACTTAGTAAGGAGTAGAGATATTTTTCAAAATGAAAATGGCTGTTTATTTTTTTATTACCATGCTTTTTAAAAAGATTGTAAGAAAACTAGGAAAAAATTTAAAAGGTATAAATAAATTAACTCCACCAAAGGCATTTTGGTATATGTTCCTTTAGGGGCAACTTACAATTTTTTTTTTTTTTAAGCATGATACCATCAATATATACTGTTGTCTTTTAAAACATTATAGCATGGCATTTTTTCATATATGTAAATATACCTCAGCACAATTATACACCATTGTATGTATCATATACCATTTTGTGAATGTTATAAATTTTACATTTCATCTTACATTTTACATAGTTTTCTAAATCTTTTGTGTTTTTCTACCTATAAAGGTAATACATTCTGATTGTAGAAAAATTGAAGTATTGCATAGAAATATACTTTGTCCACTTACCAAATAACTAGTATTAATAAAATGGTATTTTATTCCTCCAGTAATTAAAAAAATCTGTCATATACATAATTATTATAAATAAAACTTAGAAAACATTTGGATGTCAAATCTTATCATGGGCTTGGGGGACAGAAATGAAAGCATCCTAGGAAGGCTTACAGTTCAAGTAGAGAAAGATTTAAAAACCACTGGTTTTTCAAACTTTACCATTCTATAAGTCACTGATATCTTGTTAAAAATTCAGTTTCTCATCCTAAATATCTAGGAGGACCCAAGATTCTGCATTTCTACTGCATTCCCAGGTAATATTGACACTGATCATCCAGGGATCAGTTGTAGATTTAAATTGCAATACTGTAACAAAAGTGTTATAGTTGAGGTAAAGAAAGAGTGCTGTGGGAGAATAGGGGTGATGACTAACCACTGTGGGATTACTTCATGGCGACAGTGACATCTGATTTAGCCTTGAGAGGAATGTTCCTTGGGGCCAGGAGAGGGGTGCAGCGCATTCCACATGGGACAGTTTAGGCAAAGGCAGGCTTTGATTAAGAATGTAAGCTAAGTCTTAATTGAAAGTTTGCTGTGTGCCTGGCATTGGGCTATGGCTTTTACCCCCTAGAACTGGCAGATGTTAATAGTTCAGTATAGCAAGTAACTAGAGTTCATAGAAGGATGAAAGAATGGCAGAAAATAAGTCTGTACAGCAGACGAATCAAATGCTGAAGGATCTTGAATCCTGACTCAAGAGTTTGTATTTTGACTGGGCATGGTGAAGCATACTGTAATCCTAGTATCTTGGGAGTTTAAGGCAGTAGGATTACAAGTTCAAGGCCAGCCTTGGCAACTTAGCAAGACCCTGTCTCAAAAAATAAAAGGGGGTGGGGATGTAACTCAGTGGTAGAACACCACTTTTGGGTTCATCTCTCGTACCTACCCCCCTGGAAAAAAAAAAGGGGGGAATCTGTATTTTGTTCTACACATGGGTTATGTGTTTGTGTGTATGTGTACACATATGTACAATCATGTGCCATATGATGTTTCAGTCAATTAAGGACTGCATATTGAGAGTTGCTCCATAAGATTATATCAGTGCTGGGCAAGTGGTGCATGCTTACAATCTCAGGAAGCTGAGGCAGGAGGATTATGAGTTCTTAGCTGGCCCCATCAATTTAGGGAGGTCCTAAGCAACTCAGCAAGACCCTGTCTCAAAATAAAAACATAATGGGCTAGGGATATAGCTCAGTTGGTAAAGTGTTTGCCTCACATGCACAATGCCCTGGGTTCAATCTCTAGCACCACACACACACACAAAAAAAAAAAAACCAGAAAGGGCTGGGGGATGTAGCTCAGTAGTTAAAGAAAAGATTACATCAGTGACATTCTAGTCTATTTTAGCTTGTGTAAATATACTTTATGATGTTCACACAATAACAAAATCCACTAATGATGCATTTTTAGAATATACATTAAGCAACACAAACTGTCTTGTATGTATAGCTTTTAAAGCTTCATTGAAACAAGCAAAGACTAAATAGAAACAATGTTTATAGTACTTAGTAATAACTATTATTTAAGTATAATTGTTTTCAAATTTTGTTCCGTTTTCCTTCTGTTAAAATGCCGACTTTTTTTTTAAAGAGAGAATATTTTAATATTTATTTTTTAGTTTTTGGTGGACACAACATCTTTATTTTATTTTATTTTTTTAAATTTTTTTATTAGTTGCTCAAAACATTACAATGATCTTGACATATCATACATTGATTCAAATGGGGTACGTCTTTATTTTATTTTTATGTGGTGCTGAGGATTGAACTCAGCGCCCTGGGCATGCCAGGCGAGCGCTCTACCGCTTGAGCCACATCCCCAGCCCTAAATTGCCAACTTTTAAATTGTTCTTTTAAAATTCAAATTTGATGTATTTTTGAATAAGTGATACATCCACATTGTATAAAATCATAAAGATATGAAAGCATACTCAGTGAGAATTCTCCCACATTTACCCAGTTCTCTGCCCTGGAGGCAGCCAATATTTAATGTATCCAGTGCATCCTGTGTAAGTGTGGTGTGGGTGTCCCCTACCATGCCCTCCAACTCTCCTACCTCTAGCATCCATGCCCTTGGGCCTTCCCTTCCCCTTGGCATGGGCTGGCTTGCACATTTGCATCTAATGAATAGAATACTACAAAGTGGTGGATGTCACTTCTGAAAATGTGTTATGAAAAAAGACTGCGACTTCCATCTTGGTGCTCTCTATCTTTCTGATTACTCACCCTGAGGAAGTCAACTGGGATGCTGTGAGGCAGCCCGTGGGGTGAGAGGCTGATGCCTGCCAGCAATCTGGAAGGATCCTGGAAGGAGATCCTCCCTCCCCAAGCTGAGCCTTTAGATGGGTCCACATCCCTAGCTGACAGCTTGACCACACTCTTCCAAGGACCTGAGCCAAAGACACAGCTAAGCTGAGCTGGGATTCCTGACCCATGTAAACTGAGAATGAATGCTTAAATTGCTGTTCTGGGGTAATTTTTTCCAAGGTAGTGGATACCTAATTCAGCAAATATGTTTTTGTTTTTCTCCCTCATTTTTATATGAATAGTAATGTGCTATATGCCCAGTTTTGTACCTTTTTTTTTTTTTTTTTTTAAAAATTACTATATCTTGGAATTTGTTCTATATGAATACAATAGCTTCCTTTAAAAATTCTTTTTTCAGTTATGGGAATGCTCTTCCACTTAGCTAAATCCCTAGCACTTTTTTTTAAAAAATATTTTTTAGTTGTAGATGGACACAATATCTTTATTTATTTTTATGTGGTGCTGAGATTCAAACCCAGTGCCTCAACATGCTAGGCAAGTGCTCCACTACTGAGCCGCAACCCCAGTCCCCCAGCACATTTATTTATTTATTTATATTTCGAGACAGGGCCTTGCTAAGCTGACCTTAAACTTGGCAATCCTGCCTTAGCCTCCTGAGTCATAGACTTATAGGTGTGTACACTGTGCCCAGCTTCATTAAAAAAAAAAACCAAACAGATTTACATACCTTTTGCCAATGTGTGGGTATACCATAATTTATTGAACATAGTTTTCTAGGTGTCCACAGCTTATCAATGACATTGTCAGAATTTTCACTAGGGGTTGGTTCTGGTGAAAGAATCTTTTCCCCTGAACATTGTCCCCTTTCTGCCACAAAAGGCAAAAACACCTAACACCTGCTTGAGCTTTCTGAACACACAGTTCTGCACAGGATGTGGTTCCCCTAGCACAGAGCTACCCCCTCTTTCTTGGCAGTGGCACATGAAGTGTCCAGGGCTCTTCCAGGGCAGCTGCAACCTTGCCAGTTACTCTCCCTTCTGATCCCATAGCCAAGATGGTTGGAGTGAATCCTGGGGCTGTCTGCCAGAGACTTACACTTTACCCTTTATGCCAGGGCCTGGGAGAAAAAAGCCAGTCCTTAAGTGTCCTTCTGGGCACTCTCCTCTCCTCCTCATTCCTGGAAGGCTTCTTGGTTTCTACATAGTGCAGAAGAAAGCCATTTTTCTGAAACTGGTATCTGATGGGGCATATTGGAGCCCCAGCCCCAAGGACCATGATCCATATGTGTGGGAAGGGGCTGGGTACCTACATTCGTACCAAAGAACCCCTCATTTCTACTGCAGAGTCACTAAGAAACAGCCTTAATCCTGAGAAAAAGTGTCAGTGCAAAGAGGGATGATTGGGTAGAATAGCCCGGAAAGGTTGCCCTTCTCGGGAAGAAACTAGTCTTCATAACTTTCTCATTTCTTCATACCTTTCTCTCATTGCTCAGGACATGTAGCAAGTCCCCAGTTCCAGCAGACACCTTAGCATTGCTGGGCATGGTGGTGCACACCTGTAATCCCAGCCACTTGGGAGGCTGAAACAGGAGGATCTCAAGTTCAAGACCAGCCTCAGTAAATTAGCAAGGCTCTAAGCAACTTAGTGAAACCCTGTCTCAAAATGAAAAACAAGGGCTGGGGTTGTGGCTCAGTGGTAGAGCGCTTACCTAGCATATGCGAGGCCCTGGGTTCGATCCTCAGCACCACATAAGAAAATAAAGATATTGTGTCCAACTAAAAAAAAATAAATATTTTTAAAAAATGAAAAACAAAAAGGGTTGAGGGTGTAGCTCAGTGGTTAAGAACCCCTGGGTTCAATCCTCAGTACCAAAAGAAAAAAGAATGAAGTAATAATAATTATGTCTGTCACATCCACACTCATTCATTCTGAGGCCTTCTGTATGTCCAGCATGGAACTGGTCATTGATGATACAAAAAACATGGTTTTGGAGGCTGAGTAGATAAGCATGCTTCTTTGAGGAGGGCTGTCATGAGGGACGTGCAGAGGACAGAGTGGGTGCCTGATTCTTTTTCTGTGAGACTAGATCCCGAGTGAGACTCTCTGGTGTCTATAGATCAAGTCATGGAGACAGGGACAGCACCGGCCATCTACCATCCTGTGAGCAGGGAGCAGCTCATCCCTGTTATGGCTCTTCTGCTGATTGAAACGTGCAGAGTGGTTCTTAATTTGCACAGAAAGCCCAGACTAATAAATCCACTACTCAATTGCAATCCCCACAGGGCGTTTATAGGCAGCAGCTGACTTTTATCAGCTAGTTTGTTCTTTCATATAAGCAGAGTTTTATGAGGGTCTCCTGAGCTGGCTTGTAACGTGATGAAACGTCTGCAAAACTCTGCCATAAATCCCCGGCACCTGCCAAGCAGAGGATGCTGTTCTCCAGGCACATTTTGTCCAGCTGGCGGCTCTGTCCCCTTGCCCAGTTTGCATTTTTGCACTTGTCTCTTTAAACTTGGATTTGTTTTTCAGCTCTCTGCGGCCTCTTTAAAGGCAACTGAAAAATGAGGGATAGGAAAAAGGAACTAGAAAGTTACATCTGTGCTAAAAATTACCCCGGCTCACGTTGCTCTGAAAGCTGGTTTTGATCCCACTGCTGAAACAGACATCAGGCTTCCCAGCCACACGAACTCCAGGACAGGGACCCAGCGGACAGTGCCAACAGAGCCCATTACTGTTACTTTGATTCTTTTCTTGGCCATCACCCTTTGTACTTGCCAAAGGCCCCTACCCTTGGTTGTCAGTTCCATAAATTAAAGGAACAGCTCTAGAGGCCTCTTGCCCAGATGGTCTCCAAGTGTGACATCCTTTCCCAGCATTGAGAGCTCCCCCAACCCAGAGATGAAGTTTATATCCTCCAAAATGGGCAAGACCTAGACTCTGGGAGGCTGCTGGCTGGCTGAGGTGGCCTGGGGACCTGTGAAAGCTACCAATGCCTTGGAGGAGCATGCTCCCTCTCTAGGAAAGGTTGAGTGTGGCTCCAGGTTGTGCCTCTAGTTATTTGCTTGTGTTTCTGGGTTCCCTTCACTTTGGTCAGGAGACGGCTAAGCCAGAAGACTCCTGTCTTCTGCTGCCCTCCGGTGGCCTCATCCCTTGGTTGGCTTCATGGGCATGTAGCCCATGCTTGCAAGGGTCCCTGAGCTTGGTTTTTGATTCTGTGCTGTTGTCCTCCTGAAATTCATAATAGTTTTAAACGGGGGACCAGATTTTCACTGTGCATGACCGTGTAAATCATGTTGCCAGTTCTGCCCTGCTTTCCTCTGGTTCTGCTGCATGTAGCTAAGCAGGCAGAACTATAGGACAGACCCCCTCTCTCCTCCAAGTCCAAGTCTGAGCCACACAGAGCAGGTTACTTGCCTGTCAATGAGAGAAATCTGTCCTTCCCCACTCCCAGAGTTTCCTCTTTACCCAATCTTGTGGTAACATTCAATCCCTATTATGTGACATTATCTCTATAGGCCCTAAAGAGGTGTCTGCCAGTCCCAACTCATTGAGTCATCAGCAGTTCCTGGCCCCTTCTTAGCATTTTCCAGAAAAGACTTCTAGTCAATGCATCTGCTTGAAATAGGCTGCCTGTCCCCGTGGAGAGCCTGGGGTCTCGGCCAGAGAAAACAGCCCTCACTCCACCCTGACGGCAAGACATTGGTCTCTGCTATAAGAAGAGAGAACTACCTTTTTCCAAGCCTAATTCAAGCACCCTCTCCTCCATGGCACCTTGTCTTATTTCCCTAGTCAAAATAACCCTTCCTCGGGGCTGGGGCTGGGGCCTAGCAGTAGTGCACTTGCCTGGTATGTGTGAGGCACTGGGTTCGATTCTCAGCACTACATATAAATAAATAAAATAAAGGTCTATTGACAACTAAAAAATATATTTTTAAAATAATAACCCTTTCTTGGCCTGTTACTTGTATTTTTTGATCATTTTTTATGTTTTCATGCCCATCCTTACATCCCTGCCAGCTAAAGGACTCAGCCCATCTGGAAATTGAACCAGGTAGTAGAACTGGCACAGAGGTCCAGAGACATCAGAGTGGCGTGGAGAAGGTGGACCCTGCTGTGTGTGTGTGTGTGTGTGTGTGTGTGTGCTGGGGTGATGGCTTTGGTAGAACTGTCTGGCTGCTGAGGGCTGTGACCTCCAGGAAAGTGACAATGTCCTGGAATGACCACAAACTTTGGCATAAGCCTGACTCTACCTTAGGACTATGGGCCTTGGGCTTTACCTCTCTTACCTGTAATGTGAAGATAATAATACCTGACTCATTGAGCTATTGTGAAAATGAAATGAGCTGATTCATTCAAAGCCCCACACCCAGCAGGTTCTTAATTAGGGTTTTTTTTTTTTTTTTGCTGGTTGGTTGGTTTGTTGGTTGGTACTGGGATTGAACTCAGGGGCACTTGTCCACTGAGCCCCAGCCCCAGCCCTATTTTGTATTTTATTTAGAAACAGGGTCTCAACTGAGTTGCTTAGCGCCTCTCTTTTGCTGGAGGCTGGCTTTGAACTCTAGATCCTCCTGCCTCAGCCTCCTGAGCCACTGGCATTATAGGTGTGCACCACCACACCTGGCTTAATGATAGGTTTTATCTTCCTGCTGGGGGACTTGGGGATAAGGCCCATTTACTCCTCTGTCAGGTACCTGCTGGGCTCAGGGTGAGTTCCCTGACTGCCTGTGCCTCAGTGCTAGGCTGCCTGGTGGAGGTGAAAGAGAGGAGAGGACCACCCATCCCCAATGGCAAAGAGCCACAGGCCAGACTGGGCAGAGCATCATCCCTGCCCCAATCCCGCGTGGCAGACCAGAGCCACCCGGCATTGCCACACCAGCGGAAGTGGTGGTTGCTGTCTTAGCCAAACCCTAGGACTGTGGAGACAGCCCTGACTGGGCTCAGTCACCACATCAAGGACCAGCTCCACCCTCCTCTCAGCCTCCCTCCCACCTCAGGCTTCCCCCACTCCCTCCTTCCCAGAGAAGCCAGGGCGTAACCTCTCTTAGGCCTGGTAGACCACAACCCTCTGCGGCGGCTGCTGTGTGGTAGAGAAAGTCCCGGGCAGGGAGTCGGGACATCTGGGTTCCTGACCCAGCTCTGCCACTCAGACTTGTGGGGCCTGCGCATATGACTTGACCTTTCTGGGTCAACATCTTCATTAAAAACAAAACAAACAAACAAACAAACAAAAGACCCACAAAGTTTTGAATTCATAGCTTAATTACAGGTTTTATCTGCTGTAAAAATGAACTGGGCTAATATACATTAAAACATGTTAAACAGGGCTGGGGCTATAGCTCACATGCACAAGGCCCTGGGTTCAATCCCCAGCACCACAAAAAAAGAAGTGTTAAACAAAATCATTCAAATGTAAGTGGTTTTCTTCTGAGAAGCAGTGGAGTGAAAGGGAAAGAAGGATTTGGGAATCTATGAGAATAATCTTCTGAGTGCCATTTACCAAGTGGGTTCTCCGTTTCATTCTTACACCTAGTGCTTTCTATCCATTATAACAACCCTGTGAACATTTCCCATGTTTTACAGATAAAGATGCAGGTTATAGAAGGTCACGTGAATTCCCCAAGGTCACATCTGAGATTTTTACGCTTAATGGATTCCAGGCAAATCGCATAACCCCCTGTGCCTCAGTTTCCCCCCGGTGCAGTGGAGGCCGTTTCCCGCTCTGGGAACCCCCGGAATGAAATGAGCCCTGGTGAGGAAAGCACCTGGCAAGGGCTAGGTGCTGTTGGGAGCCAGCAGCCTCTGCGAGGTGGCTGACTGCAGCCTTTCCAGGGGAACAGCTGTTCCCAGCACTGGCCTGAGGTTCCCTGAAGCAGGCAGAGTTCTGGTGACAGTGTGTGAGGGAAGCACTGCCCAAGTAGGACACAGATGGGTCATTTTCCGACATTTGAGGTGAGGCTGGCCTTGGGAGCCTCCCCAGGGCCCAGGGCAATCTGGGGACAGGCCTCGTTTTTCTCTCTGTGTTCACTGAAACCACCATCATTCCCCAGGAGTTGCTAAAGATCAGAATTGTCATCATTGTCCCCCAGGAGTTGCCAAAGCACAGAATTGTCATCATCATTCTGCAGAAGTTGCCAAAGCCCCAGAGTTGGGCATCACAGCATGGGGAAGTATCCCCAGGGCAGGGAGCTCTACAGATGTGTTTGTGACAGTAACCTGTGCAAGCGCGGGTCCCTTCCTTTGATCTGAGGCCCAGGACCGAGGAGGGTAGTTTCCACTCTAACAGCTTCCTCAACTAGTTGCCCCAGGGCCTGGCTGCCCTGTCCAGCAGGAGACAGGCAAGACTCCATGTTGTCACCATTTCCATCCCATGGAACTCTGACCTAGTGAGGAGTGAACAGTCTATCCATCAATGAGGATTGAAGAATCCAGACAAATGGTTTTTGTTCTTGGCTACACGCTGGTCTCATTTGGGGAACTTCATAAAACCCTGATGCCTGGAGCCAGGCGCAGTGGTGCCTGGTGGTGTAATCCCAGCGACTTGAGAGCCTGGTGCAGGAGGATCACAAGTTTGAGACCAACCTCAGCAACTTAGCAAGATCTTCAGCAACTTAGTGAGACTCTTTCTCAAAATAAGAAATAAAAAGGCTAAGGATGTAGCTTGGTGCTAAAGCACCTCTGGGTTCAATCCCCAGTACCAAAAAAAAAAAAAAACCTGATGCCTGGGTGGACACAAGCTCACCCCCAGATTCTGGTGTATTTGGCGGGGGTACAGGAATTTTAAAATCCCCCCAGTGAACTTAATATTCAGTGATAGCCAAGAGCAACTGCTTTAATGCAATTCACTCATTTAAAAAATGCTTTGGGTGTCTACTGTGTGTCAGATACTATGCTGGGCTCTGAGGTGAACAAATGAGAGACATTCCAGATGGCAACGAGTGCTACACCGTAACACACTGAAGTGGAAAGGCTGGGGCTAGCAAGGCTTTCTGAAGAGGTGACATTTGCATGAGGTGACACCTATATGAAGCCAATGAGTAGAATGTGCCATTACCCAGTGCAGTAGGTGTCCCAAGTGTCGTCTGGGTTCTCCAAGACTCTGTTGGGGGATCTGCAACTTCTTATAACACTAAGATATGATGTGTCTTCTCTGCTCTCCATGTGTAGAGTTTTCAATTACCTTGCGGTAGGTGTGCATGATATCACCACTCTGACAGCTAAAGGAATGTGCGATTGTGTGTTGTAGTGTTTTCCAGTTTTTTGGCAAATAGTGACGTGTCTAACCCACATCAGCACAGACTGTTTGGAGTCCTCAGTTTTTAAGAGAGTGTAACGAAGTCCTGAGAACAAAAGGTTGGGGGATTGTGATCCACCAGGGGAGCTTTCCAGAAGGTCCCAAGGTGGAAACCAGCTTGGTGTGTTTAGGAAAGAGCAGGAAGGCAGAGGACTGGAGCCAAGAGAGAAAGGGCGCAGAGGCAGACAAGGTTGGGGGCAGAGACAGGCATACAGGGACCCAGAGGCAGGACCAGCTTCCAGCTGAGGAAGAACTGTGTCCTAGTGGGGAGAAGTAAATAAGCAAAGGGAACAGGTGACTTTAGAGGGTGATGAGTGCTACAAAGAACACGGAGGTAGATATGGGATAGAAGGACTTGTGGAGGGGGTGAGAAGGCAGAGAGGCTCTTATCTCCCCTTTCCAGGTGTGAGATAGGAGACTGAACCAGGAGAGACGGAAGGAGGCCAACGCTATTTGGAAGGTTGTAGAGCAGGACCTGGAGATGCACTGCATGTCGGGAGAGGACAGGAGGTGGCTCCTGGTTGCTAGGTGGGGTTGTGGTCACAGGCTGGATGAGTTTTAAGGTGGATGGGAAGAGACCAAGTATGAGTTACGTCTGGGGTGGGGACTTCCAGCTTTTGGATAGACGGATTTGGAGGTCACTAGATGAGTGAGTGCTGGGATGAGAACTTGTACCTAGGGAAGAAAAGGCATCTGCGACCTTTCCTGGGGGAGCCTGACTTGTGTCATTGTCCTGAGAACATGGGGAGAGTGTCCCCAGGGGCACTGGAAGGTAGTGGGGGAGCCAAAGAAGGAGAGAGTAGGGAAGGAGGGGAGGATCTGGGATGACAGGCGTGCCCAGGGGTCACGCAGCCTCTGAAGCTTCTCGAGGGTAGGAGCAGAAGCCAGTTTGCGAAGGGCTGAGGGGTGAAGAGAGGAGCCTGTGGAGTGGTGAGTGTCGGACGCTGTTCAAGAGGGAAAGAGAGAAGCGACTCCGAAGCAGATGCCGAAGGGCATTTGGGGATGGAGACCGAACCTCCCCTGTAGCCTGAGGGGTAGGAGATGGCGGGTACGAGAAGCCATGGTTGGTGGCCCAGAGTTGCAGAGCCCCGGGAGATGCTGGCTCAGGACCAGGAGAGGGACAAGGAGCACAGCGACAGTGAGTTTGGGTGGCAGGGAGGAGGCAAAGTCGCTTGCTCAGGGGGACCAGCAAGGCACAGGAAAGGTCACCAGGGCTGCCGGACAACAAAGCTGCCGGGCTCACCGGCAAGCCTGGGCTCGGGATTCTGCGTCCCCTCTGTGACCTGGTGGACTCAAGCGCGCAGACGTTAAGCAGCGATTCCCCTCAAAGCGCCCCTCCTTCCTTCCTCAAGTGTTCCCATAATGGCAGGGAAAGGACAGGAGAAGGGTGGGAATGGACATCGTGGCTTGATGGAGGGAAACATGCTGAGGACAAAGCCGCCCGGACATGTCCAGCTGACCCCTGGGCAGCCACGCCTGACCCACCTCCTCCCCCTCGCCCACATGGGCTTCCTCTCTCCCACCGTCCACCCGGGCTCGTGGGCCTTGATTCCTCCTGATTGTTTGCCACCCCATGCCCCAAGCATATCTGTCCCCAAGAGGGTGGTACTCTCCGCACCTCTCCTGAGTCTGCCCTCTCCCTCCTCTCCCACCACCTGGCCAACTGCTGACCTGCGCTCAGTCTCTCCCCTTCCAGCCCACCCTTTGCCAAGAGAATCAACCTAACCTAGGAGTCCATCCCTGCTGTCCTCTCTCCCCTGAAGCTTCCCAAATCCCCAGAGTCTGCAGGAAGTCCTCAGCATGGAGTGAGTCCGACATGCTCCGACACCTCATGAGTCCGACACCTCCCCTTCACCTTCCAGCTCTCCTGGGGTCCCTTTGCCATGCCATGGGGGTCTCCTCCTTCTGTTCCCAGGGAGGGTCTATTCACCTGTAGTGGCTCAGTTTCAATGTCACCTCCTCCATGAAGTTTTCCTTGACTACCCAGGCCAAGCCATCTCCCTCGTCTGAGTCCCTGTAGTACCATGGACACCAGGATGACAGTTCCATCCCGTTTGGGGACAGCTGGCCATCTCCTTTCCCCGGCCTGTTCACTCCTCCGGCACAGGGGTCAGGTTTCTCTGTGTGTCCCAGCCAGGAACAGGGTTTGGGTCCTCGTGGATGCTGAAATGAATGAGTGAAATGATTTATTAATATTCTCATAGGCCCTGTGTCTTGCTGTAGCTGTCTCCTTAAATTTAAAAAAATATATATTATCTGTTTTTATACAATCCAAAAACCGCATAAGGATTTAAGGCCCAGGGAAGGGGGCTTTTCAGTGCACATGGACAAGGCCGTGGCCCCTCTGGAGTGTGCAGAGGACCGCTGGCAGCTTGCTTCCTGGGCGCCCCTGTGGAAGTCCTCCTTGAGGCCTTTAGGCAGGACCCTGCAGTTGGGCCTCTGGACAAACCAGGACCAAGAAACAATGATGGCCAGGAGGCCCGAGAGGGGCAGCAATCGCTCAGCAGTCCAGCCTGGCACAAATCTGCCCTGCCCCGAGGCAGGGGCTGCACGGAATGAACCCAGCTCCGAGAGGCCCTGGCTCCCCAAGCCTTCGTGACAGCCCGGAGAGTCGCAGTGGTTGTGCATAGTCACATCTGCAGGTAATTTCTTCATCCATCTGCATTGAAATGGAACCCATTCAATTCATTAGAACAACACCCTCTGTCCCAGTGCCATCTCTCAGGCAGGAGGGGCCGCTGGTCCCCTGGAGAGCTCGTTGCTCAGCCTCTGCCTCGGAACTGCCTGTCTCCTAGAGCTCTAACGGCGTTAGGATTAACCATGAGGTCAGCGAGCATGCTTGTAACAGGGGCCTGGCCTGCAGCCCCCTGGGTGCGTGCGCAAGGAGCTCCCAGGCCGTGCTGCCTGACATTTGCAATCATTTAATGGGAATAAGTTCCATCTTTGAGCTCTGCTCAGCCTTTCATAACAACAGCCAAACTGTCCACTCTGGACAGGACATAAATCCTGTTGGCAAGTCATCGGGCCAGCTCTCCTCCTGCAGCTGCTTCCTTCCCGGACTTTGCCTGGGTACAGCTGTTTGCACCCAATTCGGGAAAGGTCCCCAGGAACTGATGGGGTGCTAGGGAGAAAGAGCGCATTACTAAAAGTCAGATTCCAGTAGCTTCCAGGCTAGGCAGGATCCTTAACCCTGAATTGCAGTTTTCCTCCTAGTGGACGATTGATACCTGTTTCTCTTAAGGATTCTAAGAATTAAAGGCCCTGGCTGTACTTGACACCCTCAGGTACTCAGAGAGTGCTTCTTGGCATCCCCCTTGTACTAGCTGTGTGACCTTGGATGAGATTCACAATTTCTCTGTGCTTCGATTTCCTCATCTGTCAAAGGCCATCTCACGTGGCGGTTGAGCGGCTTAAGTGAAGCCACACGTGTCATGATGAGAATAGAGTCTAGCCCGTGGCGAGCGAGCATCTCAAGATGTTAGGCATCATCACTGTCACTTCTCTAGAATGTGCTGCGGGAGAAGGGCCTAGCGAGTACTTGCTGTGGGTGGCTTGGAGGGCCACCCTGGTCGGGTCCTTAGCCGAGGCAGATTGCAGTTTTGAAGGAGAAAGTGGCCAGTGTGAGGGGTGGGGTTGAGTCCTGACTTATCAATCATCTTGTTCCTTTAACAAATGTTGACTGAGCTCCTACTGTGTGCTGAGCCCTGGGATAAACACGTAGACCTGACAGAGAGAGGTCCACCCAGGTTCCTGTGACCTGCTGATTGGATTTTTCTCTTAACTGGCCCATCCTTTTTGCAAAAATCATTTTTGTAAGGAAAAAGCTCATTGATGCCACCCCAGCTGAGCTCCTGGGTGTGCCTGGATGGGGCACAGGGACTGGCTGACATTGTCCTGGGATCTCAGCCCTGTGGTTCTTCTAGTCACCACCTCCCCAGTCTCGGTGGAGCTGCCTCTGCCCCAGGAAGACTTCCCTAAGTCCCGTCCAGACGGGGGAGGTGCCCTCCTATCACTAGCTTGAAGAACCCAGTGGGATGCCCAGAACAAGGCAGATGCTCCACAAACACTTCTTAAGGGAAGAAACATGGCCTTTGGGCTGTGGCCAGGTTACGACTGGGGCTTTCAGAGGTGGCCTGACTCTGCCTTGTACCCCTGCTCTCTGCCATGCCCCGCCCCAGTAGACGGTCTCTGGAATGAAGCTTTCTCCCTCTCCCCACAGTTGCTGTTCCCGTGTCTCAACTGTTGCTCAGGAAATTCTTCCCCATGTCTTCCTAAATCTCCAGGAGTAGCCTAAGCTTGCTGCCCTAGAGCCAGTGTGGAGGCACCCAGGTGGCCTCCCTGGATGCCTTCCCTTGCTTCCCCAGGGGAAAGACGACACAAGGGACCACAACAGGGGATCAAAGCGGGTGGGGGATGGACTGGGAACGGAACTGATAAATGTCAAGCACATGTTCCCGAGGACATAGAATGTAGTTGTGGTAAACGGGACTTGGCAAAGCAGGTCTGCCTCTGAGCAGAATCTGTGTGTGTGTGTGCATGTGTGTGTGCGTGCGTGTGTATGCGTGCGTGCACAAGTGCATGCTGTACTGGGGACTGAACCCAGATTGCTTTACCACTGAACTATACTGCTCTTTTTATTTCATCACAGGGTTTTGCTAAATGGCCCAGACTGGTTTTGAATTTACAATCCTCCTGCCTCAGCCTCCTAAGTGGCTGGGATTACAGGTGTGGGCCACCAGGTCTGGCTTGATCTGAATCCTCCAAGCTCCGCAGCCACGGGCAGCCAGTCTCCCTCAGCATGGCAGCGCTGGCTGGTGCAGGTGTGGGCATCGGGAATCCCAGGACACCCACCAGGTGGGGTGGAAGCAGCAGTCAGGGTAGGAGCCTCCCGACACGTCATCTTCCTAGGCTGGGCTGTGGTTGAGACAGGAAATTCTGGAAACTGGGCCAGGACCACGGGCCACTGGGCGGAACAGAGAGAAGGTAACTCCTGCTGGGCGATCCTGCAGGGAGAAAGGTCAACCTCAAAGGCAGGGGCCCCCAGCCTGAGTGCAGGTGGGTCACGACTGTCCCTCACCCTGGGTTCAGTACTGCCTCTTCCAGGTACGCTGCATGCTGGGCCCAGAGAGATGACCCCAGAGGTCCCACGGGATGTCAGTCCAGGCCTTTAGTTCCAGCTACCCACTCCCCAGAGAGCCGTTTTCTAGTCTCTCTGGTTTTCTTGAAATGCTGGTTACTCCAGGGAGGGAGGCGGGACCAACTCTAGGCTAGGAGGCAGGTCACTTTCCATTATGTTCCAGCTTTATGTGACCTTGAGCAAATCCCTTCTCCCTGACACCTGAGTTATGTCACCTGCATAGGGTAAGGGAGAGCAGGGATTTTTAAGGCTTTTTATTATCTTTTTAAAAAGAGCAGTAGATATCCTGGTATTTTGGAGAGAAATCAGAGGTGAAGGTCAATATGTAAGTCAGGTAAGAGCAGAGCCACTCTGGTTGGAGGGAGAGGCCTGGGGGTCCTTCCTGCTCAGCCTCTCCCCATGCCTCCAAGCACCTCCCTTATATCCACCGCCTGAAAGCCACTGGCTGCATGACCTCTGAGGGACTTCTTGCCCTCAAGCCCAATAGGGGCTCCCAAATGATGGGCTGGGAGGTCCAAGGGCAGCCCTATCATGGGGAAAGATGTCGGCTCATCCAATCGCACCGTGGGGGAGGGCAGGCCCTGGCACCTTGCCCAGGAAGAAGTCTCCCATGTGGAATTAGCTACCTCGGGTTGGTCACAACCCCAGCTGAACGAATAATGGAAACCCTCTCCCGTCTTAAGTTCTTGGGGACATGTTGCTTGGAGGTGGGAGCCCGCGGTGGGCACTCCCAGGGGCTGGTGCCTTGGGTAGAAGGCAGAAAACAGGCGTGGAGGAGGCTCCAAGCTTGAAGGCCCCTACTTCGAAGCGATCTGAGCCCCCAGGCTCTGCCTTGCACACTCTGGCAGGGGGACAGATGTGGAGGGCACCAGAGCAGAAGCCCCTGGTTCCTGGTGTCTGCTTAATTGCTGTTAACAGCAGGCTGACCTCCCTTCTCCATGGCCCCACACTGGGCCTGCCCCAGATCCTCACAGGCCTCCTTTGAAAAATAAATAAATACTTTCTCCATTATTCCATTAGCAGCTTCACAGGTTTTTCTGCCATTTGTCCCCAGCTCCAGTGAAAGTGGAAACACGTGTCTGCAAGATGCAAGAGCCTCTGTTTGTTTACCAGCTTTCCCAGGCCTGGGGCTAGACTCAAGTTGAGAGCTGTGCCTGCCCACCTGCAGCTGGCCTCTGGGGAGAGAAGGGCTCTGAACCAGATTGGCTTCTCTCAGGTTCTGCCAACTGCAGCACATACCAAGGGGTCTCCAGTCACTCACCAGCCATGGAGCTGGGAGATGTGGCTTCTATGTGCTGTTTGTGATCGGCTGTGTGTCTTCAGGCAAAGGTCTTTACCTCTCTGTGCCATAGGTTCTTTTATAAATTTTAAAATGGAGATTACAGTTCCTTTCTTGAAGGATGAGAGGATGGAAATAATCTGAGAGACTGACGAAGGGTCTTTGGTGGCACTGATGGTTTTGCCAGCAGGGGTGGACTTGAGGATTGTTTCTCTTTTCTGGCCTTTGCTGTCTATCCATCCTTCTGTGAATCCAGAGAAAGAAGTAGCCAGGCCTTTCTGCCTGCGCTGTTCTCAAAGCCCCAGAGAGGGGACTTTGGAAAATGGCCTGTCCCGGTTGAATGTTCTCTTCTCTGGTGTCCAGCGCACGGACTATTGCTTCCTGAGGTGTCTAGGATGCCAGCTCCTTGGCTCCTCAGGTGGTGGAGCTGCCCAGCTGGTCTTGTCTAACCCCCCACCGTGCCCAGTGCAGGCCCTGGCACAGCAGAACCAGGCTGGAATCTGGGAAGGCCTTTGTCTCCCTGTTGCATCTCATGTCCTTCTTTCTCCCTCTGCCCGTGGCCTCAGGCAAGCAGGGCCCAGGGAAAGGCAAGTTCACCCCTCAGCCCAGGTGTGCAGGAGTGCGGGCTGTTTCCATGTTCCCACTGTGCCCCAGGGACTTGGGTGGGCAGGAGGCAGCTCCATTAGTCTGAGCAGAGCCCGCCCGCTCTCAGGACCTGGCGGCAGTGCCTGTGAGGTCTCCCCGTGAAGACCTCATGAAGGAGGATTAAGTGCTAGCCCAGGCCACCTCTGAAGCCCTTGGTCCCTTGGCCCCACCTTGGTTCATGTCCTCTCCCTACGACCTGTTGCTGGTTTCACTTCTTCTCTTGCCTGTGAGGTTCTCCATATTACTGACCAAGATGACGCACGCAATGCCGAGACTGAACCCAGGGCCTCACGCGTGCTAGGCAAGTGCTCTACCACTGAGCTACACCCACAGTTTCCAATTTTCTCATCTTTAAAGTGCAAATAACAAGTCTCATTGCTCTGGGGGCTTAGTGGAGTGATACATCGACATAGCACCTGGCGCCGTGAGCGCTCCCAACAATGAGCTGCTACCACTGCTCTCTCCTGATCCCTGGAAGTCAGCCTCAGCCTGAGAAAACGTGGTGAGAAGCAAACGCGCATGTGGGTGTATCCTGGGTCCCAGGCCCCCTCTCCAGCCTCTTCCTCCATTCCTGGCCAGGTGAGAGACACTGTGAGCTCTGCCAGAGTGTGATTTCCGGCAGGGGAAAGGCTGTCCAGACACCTGGGAGCAGAGGAGCCTGTGCCTGGCCATCCGTGGGGCCCAGGGCCTCCCTGGGCAGACAGGAGCCTGGAGCACATTCCTGGGTGGGGGGCTGGCGTTGCCCACCTGCACCGTAGACTTGGCCTCAATGTTCTGCCTGATAAGTTGGCCTCCTCTTTACCAGCCCATCACTGCTGTGGCTCTGCAGCAGCTGGGCTTCCTTACCCTGTCCCCAGGAAGCCCCTGCTCACCTGTCAACCTACGACCCTCTTGATTCCCCCAAAGTCACAGGTGCAGTTGGCCTGCACACCTCTCAGAGGGAGCCACCCTGTGGACCCCGGCTGCTGCTCTAACCTGCTGTCTCTATCTTGGCCAGTGCTGGTCTTCCGAGGAGGCGGAGGAGGGAAGGCTGGAAACAGGACCAGGTGCACCGCCTGCCCAATGGGGGTGGGCAGGCCCTGTCCCCCTCCAGAGCTGGCCTCCTAGGGAGCTGGCCTGGACGCAGCAGAGGCAGGGGCCGCTCTGCCCGCTCTGCCCGACCTCCTGTGAGTCCAGAGGCTGCAGTTCTGTGATTGATTCTCCCCCCTGAGCAGCTCTCCTGGGAAAGCGGCAGGTCTGGGTGGAGGGGAGGGAGTCTGCAGGGCCCATATTGAGGGGCGGATTAGCTGGGGGAACTGCTCCCACCAGCAGGGAGGGGAGAGATAAAGCCTGTGAGCTGGAGAAGGGGGGCCCAGCACCGAGACATTCCCTCCCCTGACCCCAGGCCCGTGCAGAGCGGTGTCTGCAGTGGGGGAGGGGGCTGCCCCCTTTCCCAGGGTACTGGCCAGCGGTGGAGCCCAGCACTTTCTCAGGCCCTTTATTAAATTTCTCAGGAGCAAGAGAGGGGGTTATCCCTCCCCCAGGCTCCCCTCCTTTTGTCTCCCTCCCCAGGAGGGTCGGGAAGGAGCTTTTCTCATTATTGTGGTTATTAAAAATAAATGAGCCAGAGACAGAGACACGGGGAGAGAGAGAGAGACAGAGGCTGAGAGACAGAGGCCAGCAGAGAGACAAAGAAAGACAGATAGAAGAGGGCTCTGGGAAGACAGAGGCAGGGGAGGTGGACACAGGAGAGACTAGGAGACATGGGGAGAGGCCAAGGGCAGCTGGATGGGGATGGAGGCTTCGGAACTTCCAGCCGCCTTTAAAGTCACACCTGGTGTGGAGTCTCAGGATCCGGAGCGACCCACTTCATCTATGTGAAGTCAGTTTCCTGCAACATGGAAATTCCGATTCTCACTTTGTAATATCACTGTGAAGGATGGAAATGAATTCTGTATAATACTGAGCACAAGGTTTGGAACTTAATAGGTGTTCAATGCATGGCTTTATGTGTGTGTGTATGGAGAGAGAGAGAGAGAGAGAGAGAGAGAGAGAGAGAGAGAGAGAGAGAGAGAGAGAGAGAGGACCAAGGGCAGTGAGGACTCAGGGGTGTCTGGAGAAGCCCCAGGCCCACGGGCAGGGACCCCCCCCCCTTCTTTGCTCATTGCTTCATTTCTGTGAACCAATTCTTGGCTAATGAATGGAAAATAAATGAGTCACAGAAAGTCCACTTTATGTTAGGTTTTTTCCCCCACTTTATCTCCTAAATTAGAGAACTTGAACATGAACTTTGGAAACAAACAAACCTGTCACTGAAATTTACTATGAATTTAAGGGTGAAAGGGTAATAATGTTCATCTCATAGTGTTTTGTTTTGATTTTTTTCTTTTCTTTTTTTCAGTACCAGGGATTGAACCCAAGGTTGCTTAACCACTGAACCACAACCCCAGCCCTTTTTATTTTTTTTTTAATTTTGAGACAGGGTCTTGCTAAGTTGCTGAGGCTGGCCTTGAACTCATCCTCCTCCTGCCTCAGCCTCGCTAAGATTACAGGAGTGTGCCACCACGCCCAGCTTTCTCTTAAATAGCTTTCTTGAGGTATGAAATTTTCTTGCAAAAATCTGCAGCACTCAGTGATCTTTGGTAAGTGTACGGAGTTATGCAACCATCACCATGGTCCAATTGCAGAACGTTTCCATCACCCCCCAAATAGCCCTCCTGTCCATTTGTAATGGCTCCCTGTTCCCATCTTAAGCCCAGGCAACCACTCATCTATTGTCTGTCTCTATAAATGTGACTTCTCTGGAAATCTTGCATAAACAGAATCACACAATGCGTGCTCTTTCACGTCTGGCTTCTCTCCCTGAACGTGTTTTGAGGCCCGTTCACCTCACGGCGCCCCTCAGGGAGTTGCTGAGCCATAGTCCACTCTACGGAGCACTAGCCATTGGCTGGTTGATGATACCATGTGAAAAGCGATTAGATCAGAAAATAGCAGATCTCTTAAATAGAGAAAGGAGGGACGGAAGTTTCTCGGAGGGCCAGGCAAAGTTGGGGTGCTGGGAAGCCATAGATGATCACAGCACAACTCCAGGGTGGGTGATATTGTTACCGTCTCCATTCTACAAAGAGGCGACCATGGCTTGCAAGGGCACCAGCTTGTCGAGGTCACACCCAGCAAGTGTGGAGCGAGAGCCGAGCCAGCCTGGCGGTTGGCCTCAGCCCTGCAGCTTCTTCTGGGCTCTCCACCAGGAGCACAGGGGAAGGGCCTGATTTTATGGTGGAGAACAGTGGCGGGCGGAGCCTGCCCAGGGGCCTAGGGAATATCAGGGGAAGAGCTGGAATTCCCACAGGCTCCCTGCTCCCAGTGGGGCGTCCAGCCACAGAGTCTGCTGTCGTTGCTTTCTCTCCTGGAATTCCCTGAGAGATCCCCACAGAGCCTCCAAGAGTGGAGACCTACTGTGTGCCAGGTGCTGCTTCACAGGGGTGGCATGAGTGAGCTATGGTAATCAACAGGCAATCCCTGGGCATGGCTGTGTTGATACGAAGGCCCAGAGAGGTTCAGAAACTTGCCCAAGATCACACAGCTCATGTGCAAGTGATGGAACTCTGCACTGCCATGTCTGCATCCATTTGGTTCCCAAGGCCATTCTCCTCTTGCTCTCTGCCCTCCTTCCCATCGGCGGGAGCTCCACATCTGGCTCCCAAATGACCTCCACCTCAGGAGGGAAGGTGAAGACGGGGGTGGGGGGGACCCTGTCTTAGGGAGGCTGAGGGTGGTGTGGGCAGAGGGGCAGGTTGGCCTTCTTCCCTCTGCTTGGAGGCCCTCCCTGGGGAAGCGGGTGCTGGAGCTGCCCTCTGCTCCCCTCCCAGCTTCTCCTGGAAGACAATGTGCTTCTCATTAGGCACCGGGTTTTGCAAACCGCAGGTTTAATTGTGAAGGTTTCGGGGTGTGAGTGTGTGTCTCGCATCTTGTGTGAGAGTGAGATCAATCAGGTCCCTCCCACTTTCCGGGGTGACTCCCAGCACACTGGAGACAGCAGTGCCCTCAGCCCTCGTCCAGTGCCAGCCCAGAGATGGAGGAGCAGACTTCCTGAGAGTCCCTGAGAGGACGGGGTCGGGGTGAGACCAGGCCGGCTGCCTTTATCTGCTTCCAGAGGATGGACCAAACCCCAACCTTAGGCTCCTCTACGTACCCTCCCTCTGATTAGGACTCCCCAAGGGCAGGGCCAAGTGTCCCCTCAAACTGGGGTCCCTGGGGGGCTGGGGATTTCAGGCAAGTTTTCCAGAACCAGGGCACACCCAGCAGGAAAACCCATGAGCACCGCAGAGCTGGGGTTGGGGGCGCATGCTGCACCCCGCCCAGCCCAGCGGCCCCAGGCTGGGCGCAGAGGAGCTGTGTAATGAGCGTGTAACTGAGTTAGGCCCACAGGAGCCTCGGAAGGCTTGGGTTTCCTCCCCACCCAGCGGGTCTGTCTGGGTGACTGCGAGGGGCCGGGATGCCGCCTTCTCAAACGTTCCGAAATCCTCTCTGAGAGCTGAGCCAGGCCCCCGTTGGGCGAGGCCAGGGCTGCCAGGGTGTGAACGTCAGGCTGCGGGAGCTCCCGTCATTCCCCACTGCACAGACCAGGCCCTGCCACAGCTGGGCCGGCACACGGAGACCCACGTGAGACCCTCTCGCCGGTGACTGGCAGGCGTGCACACTCACAAATATGCACACACACATGCACACAAAGGTGCATGGACACACAGAGATGGCCACCTTACGGGGGCTCCTAGAGTCCTTTACACACTCGTGCACACTTCTGCTGGGACACACCGACTGAGCCCTGCCCAGGTGGCTGGGCCACACCTGCCGGTACATTTAGGTGCGCTCTCATTTTCAGCCCTCCTGTACTGGCTCTGGAAAGGACCTTAAAAGTGCATCTTGTCCCTCTCCCTCCCGACAGGCCCTTCTCTAGGTCTCCTGGCTGCCGGACATCACCCAAGGAGCGCACCGGCCTTGGTCCCGCTCTGCAGTCTGGGAGTCTTCTTAACATCTGACTTTGTCAGGTGGACCTTGTTGATCTGGTCATTTGGGAACCAAAACCTCAGGTACTAAAGGCCAAGGCAGTCTCTGGAGCTGGGAGAGGGCAGGAGAATTCACAGGGGGCCCTTGCCAATGAGAAGCATTGGTTTGGATTAGGGAGAACACCTCATCCCTTCAGAGCTGAGAACATTTGGTTTATTTGTTTGCTTAAACAAAAAGAGGAGGAGCAGGAGGCCCAGGCACTCTGTCCCCACGATGCCCTCAACAGACAGGGAGGGAACCAAGGAAGGAGCAGGTCAGGAAACTGGAGCCCAGGGAAGGATGATCCGAACCCCCGACCCAAGCTGGGCAGGGTAGGGTCTGTGTGGGGGTGGAGTGGAGTCCCTGGCTTTGAGAGACGGAAGGGGCAGGGGCCAGGGCGATGTGAAGCCCCACCCTGACTGTGGCCAGATGGACCAAGTGAGCACTCTGAGAATGAGCTAGAACAGGGCTGAGGCCTGAGCTCAAGGTCACCTGGGCTCCGCCAGCCCACCGCCCTCATTGATTCCAAGTTAGAGGCTTCCTCTGGGCTCCCAAAGCTGCTGATCTGCAACTTGTCCCCCTGTGTCGTGACCCTTACCTTCTCCCTGACCATGCCGTGGGCTGATCTCCTGTCACTCACTCTTACATTCATTCACTCCTCACCAGCTGCAAAACCTGGGCCCATTCATTATCTTCTCTCCCGTATGGATAATGTGACCCTCCTCATGGGGTTGTTAGGGTTGAGTGAGTTATTATGTGTGATGCTCACAGAACACCACTTTGCACAAAATAAATGCCACATGTTAGCTTAAAATAAAAATGACCGCCGAACACCAGTTCCTGACAGGCACCGAGGATATCGCAGCGGGTAAGGTAGACAGAGTCCCCCTGTCCTTGACAAACTCAAAGTCCTGAGTGCTGGGGAACTGGGGTGGGGTGTCATCCTGAAGCAAATGGTCACCATAATCTGCAGTGGCTGTTGTAATGACAGAAGGAGTTTTACGGAAGCTGGGCAGGGAATCCTGGCCCAGGCAGAGGCTTAGGGAAGGGCCCTGGGAGGCAGGATGTTCAGTGAGACTGGCAGGGGTGGGAGTAGTGAGGTGGAGAGGTGAAAGAAGGGAAGGGGGAACAGCAGGTGCAAAGGCGTGGGGGTCACTGTCATCAACTCCAGGGTCTGGCCTAGGACCTGACCCACACCAAACCCTCAGTCGCTGTTTACTGAATGAAGCCTTGATCATCCTCCAGCTTCCGCAGTGGACACATTTTATGGAGTCTTTGACGTAAACTTGAGAGATGTTGGGGCTGGGGGCTAACACACACCCATTTCACAGAGAGCCACTGAGGCTCAGCAAGTCACATAGGTGGCCAAGGTCACACAGCTTGGGGTTGGTTGTGGCATAGGAACTTGCATCTTCTCTTTTATCTGGATTTGGGGGTTCCGGGGACGTTTCCTTGTGCTTACTGTAGAGAATAGCTGCAAATTAGCAGGTGAGGGAGTCCTTGTTGCCCTCTACTTTGAGAGGCAGCCCCTGGAGTCTCTGAAATCAAAATCCATGGAGCCCAAGTTTTGGGGAGACCCTTTTTGCACCTGAGACTTGTGATCTGACCTCCTCCCATAGCCAGCCTTGTGAGGGTCTGGACGGGAGACCTCCCTTCCTGGGAACTGCATCTGGCTCCTGTGAGCACAGGACTCTGGGCCTCGGCTCCCTGGGGACTTCAGAATGTGCATCTGCGGCTGTGGCAGATGTGGGCCTGGGATGGGGCCATGATGAAAGGTGCGGGGAGGCTGCCAGGACGCCCCGCCCCGTGTCTGACACCTGGCGGAGCTCCCTCTAGGTCCCTGCCTGCCCCCCACACCAACCCATCTGGGCAGGGGAGTGTAGTGCATCTTCCTCGGAAAAGTTTATTCACGTGAGCTCTGGAGACTGCACTGGGGGAGCGTGGGGGCAGGGCCAAGGCTGCCAGCCCGTTACTGGGCCAACCGACAGCCATTTCCAAGCCCCAAATGCTTCTTCTGCAGGGCACCAAAGACCCCAAGATGAACACCAAGCCCACTGTACAGACAGAAAAACCAAGGCCCAGGAGTGGTCCTCTGCCCCCCACCCCAGGCCAGCCCGTCTGTCCTCCCACTCACCCATCCCCAGGCCACTCTCAACCCCCAACCCCTCTAAATGCTCCCTGGAGCCCGGCCCCGGCGACCCCCTTCCAGGGAACGTGATGAAAGGTCTATTTATTATATTCAGCTCGGACAGTTGTTTCAGATGTTTCCAATTCGTCAGCCTGTGCAGACATCTGTTCCTGGTTGAAGTCAGAGAGGGAAAGAAAAAGGAAAAACTCTGCGCGTTTCACACACCCTCACTCAGATGCACCCTCACACCCCCTCGGCCTCCTCTTTCCCAGGCGCCCTCCAAGCCATGCGCTCCCTCACCCACCCCACCCACCCTGTGCCTCCCTCACCCCCACCCTGCACCTCTCTCACCCCACCCCCACCCCGCACCTCTCTACCCCATCCCCCCTGCACCCCCCTGCACCCCACTCCAGCGCAGCCTACACCTGCAGGCACCCCCTCCACCAAGCCCACACCAGGGCCCCCACGCAGCCTCATGCACACACACCTCTACACCTGTCCCCTCCTGGCCCTCACACACACCTTCCTCAGGTCCAGTGCCAGGGTACCCAGGCCAAGTTCTGAGTTCCAGTCTAGACACTATATTAAGAGCTGTCACCTCTGTGCCTGTGTGGCTGTGGCGCTGGCTAGGTCTTGTGCGCTAGCGCCTGGCCTGGCGGGGAGTACTGTGGGAGCACCTCCACCTTCACCTTTGCACAGTCACCCCACAGACACCCCCGTGTACATCATTGCTCCTATGTGGGGGTGTGGAGACTGAAAGATCTCTAGGGTCCTTTGGGATCTCGAGGTCCTGTGATACCATTTTTTTGTGCGTGTGGTTCCGGGGATGGAACCCGGGATGCTTTGTGCAGCTGTGGCAGATGTGGGCCTGGGAGCTACATCCCCAGCATCCCCCTCCTTTTTTTAAACAGTCCTGCTGTTGGTGAGTCTGACCTCCAACTTGGGATCCTCCTACCTCAGCCTCCTGGGCATCTGGGATTACAGGTATGCACCACCTGCGTGGGAGAGTTCCTGTGATTCCTGACCCCAGAAACAGACGCACGCAGCTGTAGAAGCATGTGTGCTCAGCAACACACATACACACAGAGGCAAACACAGGCATGTGCATGCTCCTTAATATGCACACTTACACTCGCGCGCGCACCCATTGGCACTATCCTCAGCTCACTCACATTCCCACTGGGAGGCCCAGGGTGAGGCTGGGAACTGGGAACAGGAGGAGGGAGGAGATCTGGGTTCCTAGGGGCCAGGCTGGATGTTCCAGGAGGGAAGCCAACCCCTCCCCAACGCAGGTCGAATGCATTGCTACAGAGGAACCAACCCACCCAACCCTGGGGTCCTAGGGCGGGGTCAGGGTTGCCAATCATTTCCAACGCCTGGCCTGGTGGTGCTTACCTGGCCACTCCATGCCTGGAGGAACGGGGGAGGCTCTGAGTGGAAGCCCTGGGTGACAGGGTGCTCTGGTGGTGGGTGGGGTGGGAAGGTTTGGGGTGACATCTCTTCTGTCCAAAGAGTTAATTAGTTCTTGCCCCTTGTCCGCCAAGCCTCAGTGGGCATAAAAACAACTCTGTCTCTGGCCTCCTCCCTTCATGGGTGGCTTCCGTCATGGCTCAGCCAGACCAGGTGGGTTCAACTGACCCCTCCACTAACCCTGGGCCCAGCATGAAGGTGGGCGGCTGTGGGGGCTGCAGCTCTGAAAACTAGAGAGCCAGGGGAGGGGACCATGCCTCCCTCTCCCGCTCCCTCAGCTGATTGAAGTCACAGTCCCTGCACCCCCAGTCCAGGCCAAAGCAGGTAGGAGGGACAGTCCCATGTTACACCTGCGCACAGAGCAGCTGGATCCACATGCGCTGGGGGAGCTGAGCAGAAGCCCCACTTCCAGAGGCTCCCTCTTCCCTCCCTCCCACTGCCCGAGTGAGGCCCCCCAGGCCAACAGTGGCCCTTCCTCCTTCTCTCTGCTGTTTTGGGTCAGCACTGGTGTTGGAGACAGAACAGTTGTGGGTGACATGCTCTGCGGCTTGGGGACAAGCATTTCATCTCTCTGACCTTTGGGTAGGCCGCAGGCTTTGTGGAGAGGACCCATGGGGATGATTGGCACTGAGGAGCCTGGCAGTAGGTCCCCACTGCAGCTCTGACTCAGCCTGAGCTAGATGACCTGTCCTCTAGAGCAGTCTGAATCCTCAAGAACTCCCTCTTTCCCCCAAATACTCCACTTTGACCCCCCCTCAGGGGGAGGCAGATAAGGGGGGCACCCTTTCCCCTAAGATCAGACACCACCCTCGTGCTTTCATGGAATGTTCCAGTTTTCCTGTCAAATGCTGACATCCTAAGGACCACAGGGCCCTCAGGAAAGGAGGGTGCTGCTGAGTGGTGGTGGTGACCCGGGGATGCCTGTGTCTGCCAGGTGTCCTTTGATGGGCTCTTTCAACCACAAGGAGGACACTCTGGACAGAAACTCTTCTTCGCCTTCCTACCCCAAGGCCAAGGGCAGCAGTTGCCCCCGCCAGGCTTCTAACTATTGCCTGTGGACAGTGTTGCAGCTGTGCCCCGCCCACTTCTCCCAAGGCCTTGGAGGAGGAGCCAGAGGCCTTTGGAAGGTACTGGGGCTAAGGGTCATGGGGAGGGGAGAGGGGCTTCTGCCTGGCTTTTCACTCTGGAAACTACGGCCAGGTGGGAGGAGAGGTCTCAAAGTAAACACTTATTGAGCACTTCCTGTGTGCCAGGCGTACATCAGGGTAATGCACGTATTGGCATGAATGCAGCAGAATGCACACACCAGGAGGCCGGACTTTTTGTTTTGTTCACGTGTTGTAACTCCAGGCACATGGCACCCGGTGGGCTCTCAAACACTCGTGCTGGACAAGCAAGAAGTGAATTTGTACCTCTTGTTCTCATCATAACTGATGAGGCCATTATCACTTCCTGCTGCAGGGTCTTTATAGGAAAGTGACAGAGCCAGGCCTGTGTGGCTGGGAAGCTCTGGCTCTGTCCACTGCACTCCTGAGCAGACCCAGAGGACCATGGCTACTCAGTGTGTGTGTGTGTGTGTGTGTGTGTGTGTGTGCGTGCGCCCTGCCAAGGGAGTGTCACATGATGGGGCACATTGTCCACCTACTCATCATTACACAGAAGCCCTCATGTGTACTTGGGCCCCAGTGTTACCTGTGATAGCTCCCAGGTACATCCTACACACAGAAACTTGTCTCTCCATAGGCCCAGCACGGACTTCCCTGGACACCCCTGAATACGGACTGGACACGGTGCCAGGAGCAGGACGCAGGACAGCGGGTCATCTATGGAGCACACAATGTCCTGGTTGGCTCTTCCCCTCTCTCTCAGGCCAAGAATCAGAAGACACGATTAGTGTGCCTGATGGCCTTGATGCACAGTATGTGTGTGTGTGCACAAGTCCGGGCTTGTGCGCATGCTGGGTGGACATGTACATGCATGTGAAGCTGACTGGCTGCTGCTGGGGCCCCGGCCCGATGCACCGCAGGGTCCCACTCTTCACAGACAAAACATGGCCCTGGGGTTGGACAAAGAGCTGGAAGAAGTCAGCCTCCAGCCTGGGGTGGCTGGTGTGCCTGGAGCACAGGAAGGGGCTGGGGAACAAGTATGTTCAGGCTGAGGGGGATACAGAAGACCCGGGGTGAAGCAAGGGCACACATTCAGATCCACATGTGCGCGCACACACACACACACACACACGCTCGTATACAGGGATTCACAAGTGTGAACATGCCTGGTTGTGCATACTGACGTGGGCTCATCACGGGTGGCATGAGGACACACACACCCAATGAACCCACCGATCCACAGATACTTTTGCTCCTCATGAGGAGCAAACTCCGTCTCAGCGCAGAGCCTGCCTGGCTCCTCCACCTTCCCCGGCCACCCCGGCCCTCCATGAATGCCCCCCTGCCTTGAACCTGAGCTTGTTCAGGAGGCTGAACTGCACTCGAGCGCAGTGGCCTGCACTGACCAGAGGGCTTACTGGGCAGGAGGGGGTAGGGGTGGGCTCAGCATTGTCTGTCCTCTTTGCACAGAGTCTGGGGCCACAGCACCTGGACCTAATTAGCTCTCCAGCTTGCTTTGTCTGGGGCAGGCTGGCAGAAGCA
Source organism: Marmota monax (assembly GCF_021218885.2). Lineage (NCBI taxonomy): Eukaryota > Metazoa > Chordata > Mammalia > Rodentia > Sciuridae > Marmota > Marmota monax. The sequence goes on from NW_026694432.1 coordinate 11,818,228, forward strand.
GGGGGTGGTATGAACACTCCGCGACCTCTGACCCTGCCACCCACCCCAGGCTAGGCCAGCTCTGGGTCTGGTCTCCAGGGGACTAGGGAGACCAAGCCACCCATGGCAACTCTCCCTTGCATGCTGTCCCCTCCAATCTGCCTTCTGTGTTGCAGAGAGGGTGACCTGCTCATGCGACACACCTACTGAAAAGGGGCTCCCTGTGGTCCCCAGGTCCGAGCACTGCCTGCGCAGCTTCCCAGGCTTCTCCTTGCTGCTCGGGCTCCATGTCGCATGGCTCCCCTTCACAGCCACCATCATTGCTACCTGGGTCTCTGAGGACGACATATCTTCACCTTTGGGGCTTTCTCTCGCTCTTGCTTTTCATGCAGGGCCTTCCCTCCCTGTGTGACACGAGGGACCAATGCTCTGGGGTCCCAGCTGGGAATCGCTTCTCCGGGCATCTTGAGCAGGGCTCCTGCTGCCTCAATTCCTCCCAAAAGGATCATGACCCTCTGAGTTCTAATTGCCACACCACTCACCCCCTTCCGCTCGGCGCCCAGGGACCAAGTCTGTCTTTTTGTTCATCATCTTATAGTTTTTGTTTTGCTTAGTTTACAATTTGATGTACATTCTTGGTATCCACGGGGGATTCATTCCAGGGCCCCTATAGATACGAGTTCTCGAAGGCTCAAGCCCCTCCTGTGAAGGGCGTGGTACTGACAGCACCGTCGTGCACCCTCCTGTGTTCCTGAGTTTCCAGATTCCTTAATACAATGTAATCGCTGTGTTAATAGTTGCTATATTGTGTTTTTTAGAGAATAAAGACAAAAAAAGCCTGTGTATAGTCAGTGCGGATGGAATTTTCTCCCAATATTTTTGTGCGTAGTTGGTTGAATCCATGCACACACGTGCACACACACACACGCACACACACGTACACACGGAATCCCTGGATGTGGAGATACTGCGGAGTAAATATTAACTGAATAAACAAAATGAGGGAGTGGATGAGCGAAGGCCCCGGCCTGTCTCCACAGAGATGCCCTCCTCGTGCTTGGCAGACTGGGTGGCAGGGGACATCAGCTGGAAACTGGACCCTCGGGTTCCTTTCCCTCCCCTGCAGTGCCTTGGGCAAGTCACCTGTCCTTGCTGGGGTCGTTCCCTCCTTTGTGAGGAGCAAGAGCTGCTCCCAGGGGCTTCTGGAGGCCCCTGGAGCTCTGCCACCTCTTGTACCCAGAGTCTGGGCACCTTGGTCATGGCGCTGTGGTCGGTTCTTTTTTTCTCATTCAGTGATGAGTATGAGCGGGTTGTCCTGGAGATGAAGTCCGACTCTGGCTCGCCGTTCAAGGCCTTCCACCATGCAGCGGTCCCCAGAGCTTCCTGGTTTCATTCCATCCCCTCATCACACACACCAAAACACACAGACAGACACACACACACCAAGACACACACACACACCAAGACACACACACACCCCAACACACACACACACTCGCTCACTCACAGCAGACACTGAGGAAAAACAATAGCTCAACCAAGGCTTTGAGACCAACCTAGCAAGAAAAAAGCAGTCTGAGCCAGGTGCAGTGGCGCAGGCCTGTAATCCCAGCAGCTCAGGAGGCTGAGGTAGGAGGATTGCCAGTTCAAAGCCAGCCTCAGCAAAAACGAGGCACTAAGCAACTTAGTGAGACCCTGTTTCTAAATAAAATACAAAATAGAGCTGGGGATGTGGCTCAGTGGTTGAGTACCCCTGAGTTCAATCCCTGGTACCCTCTCCCCCAACCAAAAAAAAAAATATATATATATACACACACACACACACACACATATATAGATATGGATATAGATATAGATATAGATATATAGAGAGGGGGGCTGGGGATGTGGCTCAGTGGTTAAGTGCCCCTGGGTTCAATCCCCAGTACAAAAAAAAAAAAAAAAGAAAAGAAAAGAAAAAGAAAAAGAAGTCTGGGGTCCGAGAACTGTATCAGCAGCCGCTTACTAACCTGGGTTCCCTGGCCCCTCCCAGCAACATCAGATGAAGGAAGTCAAGACAGAATCAGGTGACTTGGGTTCAAATGCAGGCTTGGCCACTTGCACTCAGTGTTCTTGTGAGCATGTCTCTGAGCCTCGCTGTGCCTCAGTCTCCTCATCAACAAAATGGAAATGGTAAAGCCTTCCCTGTGTGAGCCTCTCTGAAAAAGAGGCTCCCTATCTGTTCTGTGACCCTGAAGAAGGGTTAGTGGGCACTACCATGTGCTCAAGCCCAGGCTCCTGACAAAGCTGAGAGAGACAGAAAAGTCTGACCCGAGCGTTGCCTGCCCTAAGAACGGGGGGCCACCCACGAATGGACGCATCTGCAGGAGCCCTGTGGACAGAATGATGTGATCTTAGAGGGGGACAGGCTAAGCAGGTGCAGTGATGGTGAAAATAATTAATACCCTTGCCATGTGACAATCTTACACATCTGCATTTTTTCAGTACTGGGAATTGGACCAGGTGTGTTCTACCACCAAACACCATCCCCAACCCTTTGTATTTTTGTTTTGAGACAAGGTCTTGCTAAGTTACCCAGACTGGACTGGAACCTGCAATCCTCCTGCCTCAGCCTCCCGAGTTGCTGGGATCAGGCATGCGCCACCCTGCACAGCCAGTCTTGTAAAACTTAAGGAGGAAAAGCCCAGAGACCCTTGAAATGAATGGAATCTTATAATTTACACAATGGGACAGATGATAATGGATATGAAATCCACAGGAGAGTAATTATAAATATTCAGTGACAGAAATTTGTAACGCACAGGCCATCTTATCAATAGTCAAAGAAATGCAAATCAAAACAATGATGACATTCCTGCCAATCAAATCGACAATTATTTTTTTTTAATGAAAATACTCCATTTAGGTAATAGAGTGAGAGAGACACCCTCTTACATCTTTATGGGTCCATTTGATATTTATCAGGCGCACACCACATATAAGCACTGTTCCAGGGGCCAGAAGGCTCCAGGAAGCTTTAAAAATGCTCCCGGCAGGGACACCACAGAAAGTTGCAGTATTTCTCACTACTCTTCTATAGAAGCCAGGGAGAGGTACCCACAGACCCGGATCCAAACCTAGTCTGGGTCACGGCTGCGCCTCCTCGGGGAGCAGCTAACCTGGTCAGCCTCTGTCTCCTTGTCTGCTCAGTGGGGATGCCCAGTCCACAGCGCTGTCCAAGCATAAAGTGAAACAACAGGTGCAAAAGACTAGCACTGCCCGGGCATGGTGGTGTCTGCCTGAAATCCCAGCGGCTCAGGAGGCTGAGACAGGAGGACTGCAAGTTCAGAGCCAGCCTCAGCCACTTAGCAAGACCCTAAGCAACTTAGTGAGACCCTGTCTCAAAATGAAAAATAAAGAGGGTAAGGGTGTAGCTTAGTGGTTAAGTGGCCCTGGGTCCAATTGCCAGTAGCAAAAAAAAAAAAAAAAAACACTGTAGTGAGACCCAGACAGCAGCATCCAGTGGAATAATGATGCTTATAGTTGTCATTTGTCACTGGAAGAAGACCCTGTCAATATCTGTAACAATGGGGGAGTCACAAAAATACATGTGGCTGTGTTCACCTTTTGCTATCTCCCCAGGGAAGCCAGTCATGATGATACTTCAAAGGATCTTTCATAGCATAGCCAAATATTACAAAATAGCCCTTGACACAGTGACATGTGACATGTGGCATGATCATTGTAAAGTAGCCTACCTGAGGGAAAGAATTCTACTACACTGGGGGATTCAGAGTGATTCTGATCTTCCTCTGTTTTCTCTCTTTCTTTTTTTTTTTTTATTTTTTGGAGGAGGGTACTGGGGATTGAACTCAGGGGCACTCAACCACTGAGCCATATCTCCAGCCTATTTTATATTTTATTTAGAGACAGAGTCTTGCTGAGTTTCTCAGTGCTTCTTCTTTGCTGAGGGTGGCTTTGAACTCTTGATCCTCCTGTCTCAGCCTCCCCAGCCACTGGGACTACAGATGTGAGCCACTGCGCCCCAGTTCCTCTGTTTTTCTAAATAATCATAATTGCTCTTGTAATTGGAAACAAGTTGCATGTAATTATAACATATGGTTATACATAATTAACATTATATGATACAATTAACCATTAATTATAATAACAGAGTCAGAAGGGAGTTGTTGGGCAAGGAGTAAAAAAGATTATTACAATTATGACATTTTGTATTTATGTATCAAATTATCACATTATACCCATAAAATACATACAATTAAATGATAATGACTGTTTTTCTTTCTTTTAAGGGAACTGGAGATTGAATCCAGGGATGCTTTGCCACCAAACTACACCCCTATCCCTCTTTATTTTTATTTATTTACTTATTTTTGTGGTGCTAGGGATTGAACCCAGGACCCTGTATATGCAAGGCAAGCACTCTACCAACTGAGCTATATCCCCAGACTTTTATATATATATATATATATTTTTAATTTTAAGACGGGGTCTTACTAAATTGCTGAGGCTGCCCTTGAACTTGCGACCACCCTCTTTCCTCCTATCTTCCACCTGTGAGTTGATAGGATTACAGGTGTGCACCACTGAACCCAGCTTAATTACTTGTTTTTTAAAAGAGCCATTGCAATGACACAGACCTGTTGAGAAAGTTCAGGATATTAAAAATCTTATTTATCTTTGTTTTCCTGGCACATTGTTGGCACCTAATCAATCAATCAATCAATTAGAAAATAATGCATATGCTTACTTTATTTGCATTGTATCAGTTCTAAAAACAATCCTATAAGGCAGGAACTGTAGTTATCGCCATTTTACACATGAGGAAACTGAACTTATCATGTTCAAGAGATTTTTTTCCAAGGTCACAAAGTTAAAAGGCAGAACTGGGACTGGAACCCAGATCTGTCCGACTCCTTGGTGCTCTGCTGACCCCCAGGTACTCATGCTCGCCCTCGGTAATGAATACAGGAGTGGGGAGAAGACTAGCAGTGGGGGAGAGGCGGGACCTCTCCCAAGGCCCTGAGGTGGGTAATGGGAGATCTAATGGGATCAGAGTGGGGCTTCCTGGGAGGGTCATGCTGGGTCAAAGACAGGAAGACGAAGGAGATGATCCCGTGTCTGGGGAGAGAATAATCCAGCTCTTTCTTGGTTAAATTTGAAGAGATGGCAAGAACGCACGTGCTGGAAACTCGCTCCAGGTGGCTTGGGTGCTGACTGGTTGTGGAGATCGGAGAACAAGCTGGAGATTACATTATGCATATGAATGTGGCTAAGTAGAGTGGAAAGGTGGTTGGAAAAGGAGAAGCCTATGTTTCTTGAGATTGTACTATGGCCAGAGAGGGAGCTATGCCCATTGCCATTACTGCAGATGTTTTGGGGTACCTGCCCAGTTATATGGAATCCTTCCCATCCACAGTTCCTCCTGAGGACACATGTCCAGGTAGCCACACCTGTCTCATGACCTTACCATCTTGTTCACAGTTTGGGACAATTGGCTCCCCATCTCTGAAGTAGGGCTTAAAACCCCAACAGGCAGTGGATACTGAACAACCCCAACGGAAGGTCACAGAAGCCATTCTGGGCCACAAATGGCTACATGCAAGCCAAAGAAACTAATCTTCTGAGAAGAAGCCCAGAAGTGGGGATGAGGGAACATGTGGCCCTGGAGGGGGAGGCGGAGAGCACTGATGGGGCCCCTTCACAATGCCCAGGAAGCAGCCCTCTTCCTGCATGCTCTCCTCTCCTCAGATGCTCACCAGTCTATCTTACAGTAAGCCGCCTTCTCCTTTGCTGGCTTGAGAGGTAGCGAGCATGCGCACCCGGGAGACAGCAGAGCACCAAAGGATTTCAACCAAAGACCTTGAACTAACGAACTACACATCTCAAATAAAAAGTTCCTGGTGCGGTGCTTAGCTCATGATGGGCCACCGAAAGTTTCAGCCATGATTATCTCATTTGCTTCTCAAAGTAACTCAAGGAGGCAGAAGGTATGGTTATATCCGTGGGAAAAAGAAGGAAACTGAGGCCCATTGACGTGTTCAACAGGTACTGGCTGAGTTCCGTTGCTGGGGGTTTGGAGAGACAGGGCTCAGCTGGACGGTGTGTGCATTTCTATAGGGGAGGCAGACGACAAGAAAAAATAGCAATATCAGGCAGAGATCAAGCATTACAAAAAAAAATCACAAAATGCTCTACTAGGGGTAAGAGAGTGTCCCTCTGAGGAGCAGACAGTTGGCAGGAGGCCTGAATGACCAGAAGGGGCAGGCTATGTGCACATTTGGACGAAGAGCATCCAAAGCTGAAGGAAAACAAAAGGGAGACATTGAAGTTGGGCAGGGTTTGGTCCAAAGTGGGCAGAGTGGGCAGAGTGGGCAGGCAAGGGCAGGTCCCTTGGGGGCTGGGAGGTCAGGTCAGATGTTTGGCTTCTGCGCCAGGTGGGAGGGTTTAGGAGTGCTGGGCTAGACAGTTCTCCCAAGATGTCCAGCCTAATCCCTCAAAGCTGTGAATACGTTACCTTATGGAGTAAAAGGGATTTTGCAGACGCTGTCACCTATCTCAAGATGGGGAGATAGTCTTAGATCAGCCAGGTGTGTCCTGGATCATCACCAAGGTTCCCATGGAAGGGAAGCAGGGGGGTCAGCGTCCGAGAAGGAGATGGGACCATAGAGTGGAGGTCCGAGTGAGGCAAGGAAGGGGCCACAAGCCAAGGAACGTGGGGGGCCTTTAGAAGGCAAGGAAAGCAAGGGAAGATCTTCCCCAGGTACCCAGAAGGACCTGCTGCCCTAAAAGCCCATGTCAGACATGAAGCCACAGGATAGTAAGAATAAGTTGTTTTAAGCCACCAAGTTCATGTTCATTTATTGCAGCTGCAGCAGAGAACAAATACAAGTGCTGTGACCTGACTTACAGAAAACCACTCTGGTTGCTGTGATCATCAGCTGGAGACCACCAAGGAGCCCCAGGCATGGCCCAGGCAGGGATGGCCGGTGAGGTAGATAATGGGAGATCTTTGGGATCAGAGTGGGGCTGACCAGCAATCCTCCTGCCTCAGCCTCCTGAATCATTGGGGTTATAGGCGTGTGCCACTGTGCCTGTCGTGATTATCTCTCCATGAGATAGACATATGTCACAAACTTGGCGTCTTAAGACAACACAAGCTTGTTGGCTTACAGTTCCAGAGGCGAGGAGTCTGAAATGGGTTGTAAGGGCTGTGTTCCTGTCAGAGGTGCTGAAGAAGATCTGTTTCCTTGTTTTTCCACCTTCGGGAGGCCACTCACATTCCTCAGCTCTTGTCCCCCTGTCTCTGTCTCTTTCTGTGTCTCTCTCTGTCTCTGTGGCCCTCTGTGCCTCTCTGTCTCTGTTTCTCTTTGACATTGTAGTATCTGTGGGGCGGTGCCACAGGCTGGAGGCCAGGGACGTCCAAAGGCAGTGTGCCGGCAGAATTCCTTCTTGTTCCCGGGAGGGAAGTCTTTTCTTTCTCTGAAGGCCTTCAAGTGGTTGGAGAAGGCTCATGTGCATCACCAAGGGCTTCATTTTATTCAAATTCTACTGATTTAGACTATCAGTACTTTCACCAGGTGCCATGGCACATGCCTGTAATCCCGGCAACTTGGGAGGCTGAGGCAAGAGGATCACAAGTTTGAGGCCAGCCTCAGCAACTTAGTGAGACCCTATCTTGAAATAAAAAATAAAAAGGGCTGAGGATGTGGTTCAGTGGTAAAGCACCCCTGGGTTTAAACCCCAGTACCAAAGGAAATAAATTAAAAAATAAAAATAAAAAGTACTTTCAGAAAAATGTTTAGAATAATGTTTGTCAGCTGGCCCCCATAAATTCACACATAAAATTAACTATCTCATGAGTCTTACAACTGGGCGTTGTTGTTGTTGTTTTCAATTTATTGATTTACATGTTATGACAGCAGAATGCTCTTTGATTCCATGTACACAAATGGAGCCAGAGTTTTCACTCCCCTGGTTGCCCCCAAAGTAGGGTGACACCATTCATGCTGTTGTTTTTTCATCTATTTGTGAGTGGAGAAGGGCCCAGGGCCAGATCCCCTTGGGCTTGTCCACCGTTGAAGGCTGGGAGGAGGAGTGGGCAGAGACCAGAAGAGAGGAACGGGCCCTGGGGGGGTTCAGGAGCTGCACTGGGGGTTGGCACCTCATCTGGGGATGAGGAGGCTGTTGGTGACCTTCCCAGGGATGGCAGCAGACAGGCTGGGGGAGGGCAGAGGGCTTCAACCGCAGGGTCCCCAGGAGCCCGAGTCCACAACAGGACACACCACCAGGCAGAAGGGAAGCCGTGGCCCCGAGTCATGGGGCGCTACTTAGATGGAGGGGTCAGGAAACATCCCTCAGCATCCCGTGTCTCGGCCGAGATGGGCGGAAGGGCAGCAGCAGCCCGTGCCAAGAGCCACGGGAAGGGCAGCAGCCAGGGGACCTGTGCAAAGGCCCTGAGAGAGATTGGGAATCATCCAGGAACGGGAAGAGCCCAGTCAGCTGAAGCAGAGGGAAAGAAAGAGGGAGGGAGGGAGGCGGTATATGAAGCCGGAGGGACGTGGCCTTATAAGGGATGGTGTTTGGACTGGACTCCAAGTGCGATGGAAAATCACCGGACGTCTGGGCAGGGAGCGAGTGAAGGTCCACTTTATGGTCTTCACCGTGTGCGGGCTGCTGTGTGCACTGTGTTGAGGGGGAGTGGGAACAGGGGGCGAAGGGGTGCTGACCACCATCCAGGTAGGCAGCAAAGAGGGCTGGACCCCGCGGCAACCAGGGGAGATGGTTCAGGAAGGTGCTGGAGCTGGATCCGGCAGGGCTTGCCCGTAGAGTGGACGAGGGGGTGAGAGAGGCAAAAGAACAGCACCCCCTCAGTTTCCTGCCCCATCTGGATCCTTGCTGTTTACCAAGAGGGAACCTGAGGGAGAGAGGTTCTGCATGGGGATCAGAAGTGTAGTTTCAGGGATGGGGATGTAGCTCAGTCCAAGAGCACCTGTCTTCCATGTGCAAGGATCCTGGGGTCAGTTCTCAGCATTACCAAAAAATCAGTCTGTCTATCTATCTATCTATCTATCTATCTATCTATCTATCTATCTATCTATTTTAGGGCAGGAAGTTGGGTTTCTACTTTTTTCTTTTTTCCCCTCTTTTAGTACTGGGGACTGAACCCAGGAGAGCTCTACCACTGAGCCACACCCCCAGCTTATTCATTTATTTTTTGTTTGGTGACAGGGTCTTGTGAAGTGGCCCAGGCTGGCCTGGAACTTGTGATCCTCCTGCCTCAGCCTCCCAAGTTGCTGGGATTATGGGTGGGCACTACACCCCGCCCAAACAGGAAATTGGAAGAGCTACTCTCATCGGTCCTGAGGATGAAGACTGGGACTAGGAGAGGAGGGTGGGGTCTGGGTGGCCCAAGGAGCTTCTCTGGGGCCATCAGCCCCACACACCACAGGACACATGGCACACATGGCTGAGGACGTGCAGTGAGTGGTGCCACCTCCTGGGTGGCTGGGGCTTCTCCAGCAGAGCTCAGCACCCAGCAGACGGTGGCAGAGGGTTTGCCTGCAGGTGAGCTGCTGAGGCCAGGCAGGTGCGGGCATCACTGTCCAGCAGGTGGAATGCCAAGACTCTGAACTAGGAGCAAGGGGCAGGCTTGGGAGCAGAAGGGGATTCTGGGGAGGGTCCGGGGGTCCAGCAGTTTGGGTGAGGCCCCACGAGGGCGTGGCCATGGGGGTGGGAGGCGGAGGTGGAGTTGGTGAGATGATTGTCCTGCCTCGGAGGTCCCTGAGGGTTGGGATACAGAGAACAGGTCTCCAAGTTGGTGTTCGAAGCTGCCACAAAGAGGACAGGGGCCCAAGTCCTGTGTGAGGAAGAGGGCACTGCAGGGCACTGGGAGGGGAGAGGGCAGCAGAGCAGCAGGAGCTGCAGGAAGGGAAGCCAGGACAGGGCGGGTGACAGGAGGCTGGCGCTGCACCCTCCAGGGGGAGGACGAGTGATGTCTCCGACCGCGCTGGGCAAAGGGGACAGTGGCCCTGGTGTGCATCAGCCAACCCGAGCTTAGAGCCAGGTGTACGGTGGTGCTGGCCTCCAGGGCCCACGGCAGGCCCCCAGGAAGGGAGGCTGGAGCAAAGAGAAAATGGAACCACCACCCATCAGTTGTCACTGGAGCGCCTCGCTCCCTCCTCCTGGGTCTTCTCTCCCAATTCAGCCAGCGTGGGCGTTGCCAGGAAGTCCTTCCGAAGCACAGCTCCAATCCTGCCTGCCCCCCACCGCCTCATAGACCCTCAGGGTTGCCGTTGCCCTTAAGGTTTAGTGCCTGCTCTTTAGCCTGGTATAGAAGGTCCTTCCAGAAGGACTTCATCTGCGGCCCTCCTCCCTACTTTGGGCATCCTAAAGCCCCACGAAGCAGAACTACTCATTGCTAGCTGGGTGCTGCCTGTGATCCTAGTGACTCAGGAGGCTGAGGCAGGAGGATGGCAAGTTTGAGACCAGACTAGCAATTTAGCAAGGCCCTAAGCAGCTCAGTGAGAGCCTGTCTCAAAATAAATAAATAAATAAATAAATAAATAAATAAATAAATAGGGCTGTGAATGTGGCTCAGCTGCTAAGTACCCTTAGGTTCAATCCTTGGTGAGAGAGAGAGAGAACACACAGGCCTATAGTCCCAGCTACTGGGGAGGCTGAAATGGCAAGACCCCTGACTGGAGTCCAGTTGGAGACCAACTTGGGCAACACAGCAAGACCCTGTCTTTTGTATGTTTATGTGTGTGTGTGTATTTGTGTGTGTGTGAGTGTGTGTCTGTGTGTACATATATATATAATATATAGAGAGACAGGTTTTGTATATATATGGGGTGGGGAGAAAGACTTGTTGATGGAATTGGTGGATGAAGATGTGGTGCCTCCAGCTGCTGCCTCTACACGGTGTTCATAAGGGCAGTAGCCAACATGCTGAGGAAGATTGAATGAGAATAGAGGAAAAGAACACGATTTTTTTTTTTTTGGTAATGCTGGGAATTGAACCCAGAGACGCTAAACAAGTGCTCTATCGTGGAGCTCCCCCCCCCCCCCCGCCGCCCAGAACCCGATTCTCGAGGGAAGCGGTTGAGCTACTGGGTCATTCCTACATAAGTCCTTCTTGATGCATAAATAATACACAAATAAATAATTTAAATACTACATCACTCTTTTGACTTGTTCTTCTATTGCTTGTAGTGGAAAGTATCATGAGATGGTGAAAATGAAGATGGTAAATAGTTCTTGCCTGGTGAAGAATAACACAAAGTATTTGGAAACTTACTCATGTCCAGGAGCTGCTACTGTGGCCCAAGTCTGCTCACTTTTTATCTTCTAATGAGAGTGATGATCTAGGCTTGTCGTGGTAACAGTGATGTATGACACCACCGGTGGACTACAGAGGGATGGTCCCGGCTGCCTGGGGTTCAGTTCACCAAGCGTTGCTTCAGCGTGTCCATGATGCTGGGATCATGAAGGAACTCACAGGGTAGGGGAAGAGACAATCCCCGGCCGTAGAGGAGTGATGCGCAGTCTACCACACAGGTCCGACTCGCGAGAAGACTCCATAGAGCTGTTTTGAGAAGGGTCAGGGAGGGGCTGGGGACATAGCTCAGTTGGTAGAATGCTTGCCTTGCACGATGGCGCACATCTGTAATCCCAGCTTACTCGGAAGGCTGAGGCAGGGGGATTGCAAGTTTGAGGTCAGCCTAGGCAACTTAGGGAGACCTGGTCTCAAAATAAAAATAGATAAACATGTGAAAAGGGCTGGGAATGTAGTCTGATGGTAAGAGGGTCCCTGGGTTTCATCCCCAATACTGAAGAAAAAGAAAGAGAGAAAGGAAGAAGGAAAAGAAAATGGTTGCGAAACAAGTAACCATCTATGCCAAGCACAGTGGCATATATTAGATGCACAAGAAATGCTCTTTGTTATCCACCCATTATGGTCACATGGTTCTAATTCCCTATCTTCTCTGACCCAGGTGGCTTTCTACGCTTTCTCACTCATTCCTGAGCCCAGTAGCGAGGCCCCCAACTCCCACAGACTTCTCCTCAGGCAGGAAACCCGAGCCCACTGCCTGGCCTAAGACAGCTTCTAGGGCTGAGTGGTTTGTGTTATTTCTTCTCTTCTCTCTCTCTCTTTTTTCCCTTAAATGCAACAAAATAAAACCAAACAAAAGCCCAGCGCCTGGCGTGGCTTGTCAGGGAGTTATGCAAGTGTGTAAAAAAATAAAATAAAATAAACATTGAGTTTTCGGCATTTGGGGCTGTTTGATTAGGCACAGAGCAGAGCCAAGAGCTGGTTAGACACCAGGGAGGCTCGGGGCAGAGGGAGAGGGAGGGGCCTGGAGGGGCCCCAGACCAACTCGGAAATGGCCATTCCCCTCCTGCAAACTTGGCAACACTCTGGCTCCGGGAGTCCAGACACTGGGCATCTGGGATCCCAGGGCTCCGCTTTCTCTGGCAACCTACCATCCTGCTCCCTGCTCCCTGGCCATTCCACCCATTCCCCTGCCGTGGAAAAGGACCCTGTGCTCTTGGCTCACCAGTCAGACCTCCCCCCTCCTCTCCAAGGAAGGAGATTCCACAGCCTGTCTTGATTACTCACCCCCACCCCACGCACAATCAGTACATCTTTTCTGCTCCAGCTTGACTCCACTAACGACAGTGTTAGCTCATTTTCCTTTCCCCAATCTGAAGTGAGGCTGGAGAACAGCTGTTTGCCACCCTAAGAAGTGAGTGTCCCTCCCTCCCTCTTCAGGCTCAACTTCAACATCATCTGGGTCACTGCAGGTGTCTGCAGCCCTTCAATGCTCATCCCACAAACATTTATAGAGTTCCTACCATCCACCAGGCATTGCACACTTCATTTCACTGAACCTGCAAAACAGATGAGAACCTTGAGGCTCAGAGAGGTTAAGTACCTTAGGCATGGCCACACAGCTGGTAAGTGACCGAGTGGGGATTTGAATGTAGGTTGTATTCTGTAACTTCTGTCACTCTCCGGTACCAGCGAGGAGTGTGGGAGTGTGGAGGAGTCCTCGTGGGTGCCCAGGGTCTTAGTATTTCTTTTGAACTCGAAAGATGCTTTGAAGATTATTTGATCCTGAAGGGGAGGAGGGTGTGGCCAGGAACACAAAGCTCTGTTGAGTCTATTCCTTGTCACTTTCCTGGTTCTTGATGGGGAAACTGGGGTTTGGCTAGGGACCCGGGAGCTCTTCAGACCCCCAGATGCTCTGAACTGCTGCGGGTGCCCAGGCTGTTGGGATCCCCCTGGTGTGGACACTGGTGCGGCCTGGGAGGGAGGAGACCGGGGCAGAGGGTCTGCGCCGGGGCTCAGAGAATTTGTTCCCGTGCCAGCCCTGCGCTCAGGGCGCAGCGCGCCAGCGTGGTGCACGGGCGTGCGGGAGGGGGCTGCGGCTCCCGGCCCGGCGCTCCAGTCCATTTTTTCTTGCGGATCCCAGGAAGGGGGGCCGGCTCGGGGGTGGGACCGCGAAGGGGGGGATTCCCTCCCTCGTGCGAGCGGAGGACTGGCCCCTCTCCCGGCTGGGAGCTCCGGCCGAGCGGAGGCGCGACGGAGACACGAGCGCGGGGCGGAGAGCCCGGCGCGGCGAGCCGCAGTGGGGCTTTCGAGCCGTGAGCCGCGGAGAGCGGGGGCCACAGAGCCGCCCCGGGAGTGATGCGCCGGGTGGGGCGCTGGCCCCGGAGGGCGTGAGCCGCCCGCAGATTGAGCAACTTGGGAACGGGCGGGCGGAGCGCAGGCGAGCCGGGCGCCCCGGACAGTCCTGCGGCGGGCGGCTGAGCCGGCCGCGCCCTCGCCCCTCCCGGGCCTGCCCCCGCCGCGGCTGGCAGCGCCGAGGTGAGTCCCCGCTTCGCGGCTCCGTCCTCTCTCCTAGCGCCCCTTCCCCGGGACCTGGGGTGCCGCGGGCCCCCATTCGGGGCTTACCCTTCGGGCGGGGGAGACGGAGAACGGGGAGCCCCATTGCTCTCTCGGTCATCCCTCGGAAGAAGGCACCTCCTCGACTCCCTGCTACGAACCCTGTCGCCCCGTCACCCCTCAGGGCAAGCGGGCAGCCCGGTCCCGATCGCTTCCTCGGGTCCTCCGCAACCCCCTATAAAGTCCTGAACTTCTAGGTCCACCAGCCCTGTCACACACCCTCCCCGCCACAGAGGCTCTTGATCCCTGGTCTCACTGCCTTGGGGTCCCCCTGTCCCATGGTCCCTGGTGACCCCATCCCATTCCCACAGCCCGGGCCCGGGTCCAACGTGGCAGGCAACGTGCGCTTCTGCCCTGGGTGCGCAGGGAGGTGGCGCGACTCCCTGGCTCGCGCTGAGGGTCAGACGGTACAGCTTGGTGGGGCAGAGCTGGGGGCCCTGTTGGTCTGGGGCCCCGAGGCGAGCAGGGATGACTTCTGGGTGCGGGTATTAGAGGTCGGGGTTTCTTGTGAAATTGGCTCTTGAACTTGGATCTTGGGGGCAACCACCGGGGCTTCGGTCCATCTCTCCTAGGGCACCTGTTGGGGCCTCTCGGGGATGGTGGAGAGGGAGGATGAATGTGGACACTCGGGGCGGTGATGGGGGGGGGGCCTGCAGGAGCCTCTCTCTGGTCCCTTGATTGGGGGGGGGGGGCGGGAAAACGGCCCCAGCACCTGGTTCGGCTCTGGCGGACAAGCTAATCCCGGCAGGTTGGGCAGCGCGTACTCGTCCCGCCCCCCAAGCCCAGCAACTCGGCCCCCCGCCGCCTGCCCGCTCCGCAGCCCGAGCTGTCCAGCCCGCAGCCGCTCCTGGGAGGGCTAATGAGGAATTATCTGGATGGTTTACATTTTTGGGTCCGGATCGGCCCCGGCCGGAGTACCAATTTATCCTGACAGTGTTACAGGCAGGAAGGTGAAGTGATTCCAGCCCTCTGTCGGGACCGAGTCTCCGCCCAGCTCCGCCCCCAATGGTGTCCCCCTCCCCAACGCGCGGCCTCCCCTTCCGGATCCATCCCTGGGTCTCCCGCCAGCTCGGCCTCGGCCCCCAGCCCTTTCACCTGCTGCAGGTCCAGTCCCCAAGCAGGGAAGGGGGCACATTCCTCAGCGACCTTCACAGCACCCAGCAGGCACCCCGTTCTGGGTAGCCACGGAGACCCCAACCTCTGCAAAATGGGATATAATACTACCTCCCTCTTCCTTAGGGTAGAATAAATGAGGGCCTAGAGCAGGTCAGGTGGCAGGAGGCACCCTCACCCCCACCCTGGCAGAGAGGAATGCCCCTCCCCACCCCGAGCCCCCGCCAATGCCGGGCACTTTGAGCATCAGCAGTTACCTTTCTTTCTGGGTAGAGAAAGGAGTCCCCGAGACTGCCTGTGCCATAGCCCAAGGCCCCCAGGACACCAGACAGCAGAACCATGACAGAGACAGGCGACTTAAAAGAAAGTTGTCTGCTTCTGGCTCCACTCCCGCCCCAGCCCATGGTGTCCTCTTTTCCTAGATGCATCTGTGGGGGGCCAGGATCTAGTCAGAGGGATGTGGAACCTCCAGGCAGGGACCTGTGGCCCTCTGGAGCTTGGCACCTGAGGATCTGTAGTCTAAGACTGTGCAACATTGGAAATCAGATTTCACCCAGGATCCTGAATTTTCTACTGCTCTTTCAAAATGCCTGAGGATCTGGTGATGTTGAGCCATCCTTTCTGCCCGTCAGCCCCCAGCTGGAGCCGAATGGCCTGTGCCCACTTGAGCTGGGTTTGCCCATGCCACATCCTGCTCTGCTCACATGCGTCACTCCCATCCCCTGGTATAGATGTGTCTTTAGCTTCTTTGTGGGGTTGAAAATGTTATATTTTTCCCCTAAAAAAAGGGTTTGGAACACTTCTGATCCCAGAGGTGAAGGAAGCCAGTGCCACTTGGTCAGATGGAATTTGCATCTGGATCGCCCTCTTCATCTCTCAGCTGAGACGGTGGTCCCTGGTGATTCCCGTGAGAGTGGGCCAGAAGATCACTTCAGGCAGAGGCTAGGTGAGTGTGGCCAGGTCGAACCTGGAGGACCGGGGCTCAGGAGGGGGCAGCCTCTGCTGAGCACTGACCCAGGCACCGTGTGGGCAGACACAGAGCACAGAGAGGCATAGGGGACCTTTTCTACCCCAAGGACCCTAGAGACATGGATCACACAGTTAGGCCAAAGGGTGGGACACCTAGTTTGTCTGATGCAGTGTTTGTCAAATGTAAGGACTGGCAGGATGGATCTGCCGGGGGTCCTCACAGCCCAGTCTGACCAGTGCTGTTAGAGGTAAATCCTGTCCCTCTGGGGAATCAGAGGTAAATCCTGTCCCTCTGAGCAGCTACTTTGGTGCCCAGGCCATCAACCAGAGATCAGTGCAAATGAGTAAATCGCATGTCAATGCTCATGATCAAGGTTGGTATCCAGATGACACAGAAAATGTCGATATTGCTTTTGTTGATATTGAGATTGATATTGATATCGAGACCTCCCTGTGTGCCTGCCGCACTCAAAGCAGTGTCATATAGTAACTCATTTAAGGTGTCCAGAGGCAACTGTCTTGCAGATAAGGAAACAGGCTTAGACCAGCTAAGCCAGGAACACAGGGTAACAAGCTAGCCAGCCACAGAGCCAGCATTCAAAGCGCTCTGTGCCCTTGACCATCAAACTGTGCGCCCAGCCTCTGAGGCTGCGTACTGGGGACTGAAGACCCTAGTTTGGTAAACTGGACTGGGCATCCACACTCTGGGTGAAGGACATGTGTAGCCGGGGCCGGGGAAGCCTTTGAAGGTCACGCAGGGGCTGGCATTTGGGGGTGGCTGGGGGCATCTCCGCTGGCTCCGGCCACAGCAGCAGGTGGGATCCATCAGCCCTCGTGTAAACACTTCTTCCAGGCAGCTTAACCACTTGAGTGTGTCTGGCCTTCAAAGCTAGTGGGAGAGGCCGAGGAGGGAGGTACTGAACTCCCTGGGGGGATAATGATTTATCTCCTGTGCAGGTGGGCTCTCCTGGGGCCTCTCCAAGAGGCGAGGGGGTAAACTGGGCACCGAGGAGATGAGCGGCGAAAGGATTAGGACAGGGGAGGAGGACACCTGCATGCCAGTACCTTAGGTTCCTCATCAGTAAGCCAAACTCAGTGACCCTCAGCCAGCTTGTGAAAGTCCTGAGTATCCCCATCTTATAGATGAAAAGACCGAGGTTCAGAGAAGCTAAGTGACTTTCCAAAGGTGACTAACCAGTGGACAGGAAGGTGATGCTTCCCTGGCATCCACAAGGCTTCCGCTGCTGCGGGCCTGGTGTTCCCTGTGTCCCCGTGTGAGCGTGGGCAGGTGTGCAGAAGTGTGCGGAGGCCGTGTGGGCGGGCCTCTGTGTGAGAGGGCATCGGATGGGCAGACCCTGTAGGTGGGGAGCAGGGTTCCGTCCTCACTCCCAGGTCGGGCTCGAGGCTCAGATGTCCCACTTCCCAGACACATCTCAGAGGGAGGGCCCAGCTCCCCTGCCCCCATCACCCCAGCCTGCAGGTCCAGAGCCCTGGCTCTCACGGGGCTGGGGGATTATGGCCATTCTCTGTGTCCCTGACCAGGGCGGGCACTGCTGCCTCTTTTATCCCCTCACAAAGGCCAGACCCGCTGGGCCTGCTGTGTCAGAGTTTCTGTGGCCTGGGGAAGCCTTACTTCCTTTTCTCCCGCCAAGCCGGGAGGGCCATCCAGAGTCTGCCAGCTTGCCGGGGGGGCCACTGCTCTAGCTCCAGGACAGGTGAAAGGCACATGGGTGACTCAGCACTGGGAAGAGAAGGCTGAGGGGCCACTCATGGAAGGACAAGTATCAAGCTGCTACTGCAGCATGAGGTCTGTAGGGTAGACTTAAGAAGGACTTCCAGTTAGAGCTGGCCAATAGTAGTCAGGGTGGGGCCAGCTGGTTCCCATTATTGAAAAAATCATCATTAAGCCACAAATCTGGTTTGAGCCTTCACCATATTCCAGCTACTCAGGTAGCCGGCTCTGGTGTCAGGTTAGGGAATTCGGCAGGACAGGAAGAGGAGCAGATTTCTTCTCCCTGGTGCCAGGTGGGTAACTGGTGGTGTCCAGAGGTTCTGAGTTCTCAGCATCTTCTGGGTAGGGAAACACACGGGGAGGTAGGAGGCATGGAGCCCAGGGCTCCCCCGGGTACCACAGACTTAACCCTTCTCTCCTTCCCCATAGGTTGTTTTTGGGAGTAACCCCTGCTGAAGTGACAGAGAGGACTCCCATGTGACACTCTGAGGTGGCTTTGAGGACCTCCATTTGGGCTGATGGAGGCTTCCCATGCCCTCTCTGTCCCCCGCTGAGATTATGGTGGATTTGGGTTCTGGCCCGGACCCGGGCCTCCTGCTGCTGACCCAGCCCCAGAGGCGTTAGCAAGAGCCCTGCGCTGTCCACCCCCCAGCGACCACCCCCCCTGCGGGGGCCTGGAGCCGGCCAGTGAGCATGCGGCTTGGGCTGTGTGTGGTGGCCCTGGTTCTGAGCTGGCTGCACCTGGCCGTCGGCAGCCGGGGGATCAAGGGCAAGAGGCAGAGGCGGAGTGAGTACCGGGCAGGGGGCTGGGCCTCCGCTGGCCTTGGCGGTGGGAGGGGGGTCCCAGGGTCTTGGGTAGTGGAGACCCTTCAGATCTCCCCTGGGCCCATTCCAGGTCCCTGGTCTTGCAGTCGTTGGGTGGGTTTGTGGAGATCACCTGCTCCCTCCCACCCCCTCGCCTTCTGTGTTCCCCGGTGTAGACACTGGTTTCTGGATTAACCCCTCTCTTGTGAGGATCCGTTTGTGAATGAGCCCTCTGACATGACACCAGCTCTGTGGTGTCCATGGAGACGCAGGTGGCGGGCAGCGTGCTGGGTTCCCCCCTCACCGGATCCCAGTCGAGGGCTCCTGGCTTTCTGTCACGGCTGAGGCGTGGTCCCTGGGGGACTCTGCACCTCTGGGTAGTGGGCCACAAAGGGCTTCCCCCGCCCCACGAACAGGGCAGGAGGGAAGTCATGAGACCCTGCTGTCCTGTGGCTTTTAAAGCAGGCCCAGTGGGACTGGGAGCTGTGGGGGAGACGGGAGGCCAGCAGGCTGGGCGCTGCCCTGGCAGCCTGGCACGGGGACAGCTCCACTGCCCCTGCTCTCATGGGGAGCCTCCATGTCAGATGTCACTGCGGGGAGCTTGCCTCGCGTGCACAAGGCCTCGAGCTCAAGCCCTGGCACCACAAAAATAAAAAATAAAATAGAAAGAAAGAGATGTCATTGGAACAAAAGGTTCTCAGCTTAAAAAGGAAAAGCAAATCTCTCTCTGTCCAATGCTAACAAAGGTGAAGGGATGGGCCTGAGCCCATACAGTCATGGTGGGAACCCTTCTCAGGGTGACAGTGGCCCAGAGCTCAGTAAAGATCAAGATTAAGGTGTGGGACCCCCCCTCCCCTCCACCAGGCACTCCCTTCCCTCTGCTTATCATCTCCTGTGATGGGGCTGTTATGTCATGGGAGTGGCATTATGTGACAGTGACCCATGTCAGGGAGTGGGCTGAGGGCTTCTGGACTCCCAAGGCCTGGTCTATTTCCACGTACACCGCAGAGATGTCACGCCCGCAGGCGGGAAGTCTTCCTGAAGTCTCTCCCAACTCCCTCTTGCTTCACTTTTTCCTTCAGATGGATGCCGCCCGCCCGCCAGGGGAGGCTGAAAGGCAGTAGAGTCTTGTTGGGTCCCGACGATGGGAGGATGGGAGCGGCCGAGGCCAGGACTCAGCCCAGGGAGGGAAGCTCAGAGAATTGGTGAAGCTGAAAATCCCTGGCTTAACAGACAATTAGAGCCGGTTAGGTTCAATCAGCAGCGGGCCTTGATTTCCCTCCCCTCTCCTCTGTTGTGGCCAGTATTTTGGACTCCACAGGCCAGATGTGGTTTAGTGGTTTATAATCAGTCTCCTCTATTTCCGAAATGAGAGAGAGAGGGAGAGAGAGAGAGAGAGAGAGAGAGAGAGAGAGAGAGAGAGAGACCAGCAATACTCATGGAATATGCACAAACGATTCTGCTTACGTTCACATGCAGGGCCACACCCCCCCCCAAACCAGGGGCCAAAAGATCTGGGTTCAAGTCTGTTGGACCAAAAATACAACAACAACAACAACAAAAACGAAGTGGCCTGAGCCTCAGTAAGGGCCTCTTGCTTCAGCCGTGGCTAATCTACTGCAGCAGTTCTCCATGTGCCCACTTTTGATACAGTGGCATCCGGCAGCCTCAGCAGCATGTAAACCGGTTTTTGTTACCAAATGATGTGACAGACAACCTTGGCAGTGGGAGTCAAGGGTGGGGGAGGTGTGGGGAAAGACTGGGTGCAGTGAGGGTCCGGAATGAATGGAGGCTCGGAGGAGATACAGGGTGTGCAGTTGTGAGGCAGTGCTTGTCACTTAAGGGTTATTGTAAAGCTGAAATGTAATCCTACGGGAATATAGTAAGGCTCACGTGAGATAGCAGCTATTTTGTTTTGTATTTTTGTTTTAGTGCTGCTGGGGAGGGAGGCCAGGGCCTCCCCCGTGCGAGGCAAGTGCTCTACTGGTAGCTACATCAAGCCCTAGATATGCATTTTAAGATCTTTATAAAACAGCAAGCTCTGTGCAGAGTCGAGGATGCATCGGTAGTTAAATAAACCACATGTGGACCATTTTGCCCTGGGCTTTCCGGGGAGTGTTGGGAGGACCGTGACCAGGCACCTGTGTGGGCTGCTCTCCACCATACAGAAGGGCACCAGGTTGTTTGGGGGGGGGGGCATAGAAGTGGGCTTGCTGTATGCATATGAGTCTTAGGGCCATTGGGTGGGTCTGATGTCCCTTGACCACATGACAGCAGGCTGCCCACAGCCACCCAATAGAGCTCTGATCTTGAGCCTTACACCAGCTAGTCAGCTTTGTGTCACTGTGACAAAATGCCCGACAAGAACAACTTAGAGGAGGGAAAGTTTCATTCGGCTCATGTTTTAGCGACTCAGTCCATGGTGGGCTGAGTCCTGCGCTCTGGGCCTGTGAGGAGGTAGAGCCTCACGGTGGAGGAGAGCGGCTCAGGTGACAGCCAGGAGCCCAGGGAGGGGAAGGGGCGGGAGGGAAGATGCGCCCGCGCAGGCCACGCCCCCGGGACCCGCCTCCTCCGGCCACGCCCACCTCCTCCAGTCACCTGGAGATTCCGGGAGAACACAGGCGCTTTTAGGGGCCATCTCACATCCAAACCGTATCAGCCACCTCTGGACCCAGAAATGCCTGACCGGAGCCCGAGGGAGGGTCCCCTGCTCGGAGGCGCAGGGAAGTTGAGCCAGAACTTCTCTTTGGCGGTGGCTTATGAAGCCCCCTGGCAAGGGCTGCTCTTCCTCGCTCCTCAGGACCCTCGCCACCGACCCTCACCCCCTCCGAGTCCCCTTCCTGAGCCCTCTCTCTCTCCCATCTCTCTCACCCAGTACCCCTCCCTGAGCCACCCGATCTGATCTCAGGGCCCCTCGGCCACTCCTGGCCCCATTCCTTCCTGAGCCCCTGAAGCCCGAATGGTGCCTTTCTGCCCCATCTCATTGTCCTGCCGCCACCCCGAGCTCGCGTCCCCTCCCACACTGACCAAGCTCAGAGCCCCTTCCCTGTGCATTCATGGGGTCATCCAGCAAGAGTCACTGAGAACCGGCAGAGCTGGCCCCGGATCACAGAGAGGACTCTTGAGGGGCTCACGGTGATGGGGAGGTGACCAGCAATCCAGCCTCCTGACTGTTGCGACAGGAGGCAGCCCCAGGGCAGAGAGAGCCCCGATGAACTGGGGGAGGCCCAGTGCGTTTGTTCCAGAAGGGAAAGCAGCAGGGAGTAGCAGGGAAATGATTTAAAAATGGGGTTCTGGGGAGCCTCAGCGTTTCACCTGGGCAGATGTGCTCATATCTGCTTTTTTTTTTTTTCTTTTTTTTGGCTCTGAGGATTAAACCCAGGGGCACTTAACCATGGAGCCACATCCCCAACCCTTTTTGCTTTTATTTTGAGACAGGGTCTCACTAAGTTTCTTAATGCCTCACTAAGTTGCCAGACTGGCCTTGAATTTGGGATCCTCCTGCTTCAGCCTCCCGAGTCACTGGGATTGCAGGTCTGCAATACCACTCCCGGCTCACATCTGGTTTTCATGCTGGGGATCTTTGCTGTTGAGAAGAAGTGTTCCCTTGGTGAAATAGGAAGCCCAGAACCCCTTAGGCTAGAGGGACATGAGCTGAGGGTCCTAGGGAGATGATGCTGTGGACCTGGGCAGAGGTCAGATGATTTGAAGCTCTTTGTACTCATCAGGTGGAGGAGTTTGGACTTGCCCTGACTTGAGCTGTGGGTGAGGAGCCACTGAGAGGTCTCAGTCTGGGGGCACATGGGCCAGCTGCGGTAGAGGCTGGAGAGGGGCTACGGGCAGGCAAACAAGCTAAGCTATGAGGCAGTCTTGGCACAGGTGAGAAAAAGTCTAAGCTAAGTTCATGGTTAGTTAAAGAATCCCGAGGGCTTGGGTGTGGCTCAGTGGCAGAGCATTTGCCTAGCATTTGCCTAGGCCCTGGGTTCAATCCTCAGCATGAAACAAAATAAAAAACCTCGGTATTCCCAGGGGGACATCCCCAGGGCCTGTTGTCCATGCAGTAGCTGGTCCTGGGTGCCAGGAACAGATGCATCCCTGAGAAGGCTCCCTGCCTGCTCAATCTACCTCTTCCAAGGCTGGGTCTACCCCACAACCAAGGCCAATCCTCCTCTGAGTCATGGCCAGTTCTCTCCATCCCCATGACCCCTGCCAGCTCCCCCTGAGTCCTGCATTCCTGTCCAATCCCACTCCCCACGTTTCAGGGGTTGCCTCTGAGATCTATGCACACACCGTGCCTCCCCCACCCTCCTCCTATGGGGCCCTGCTCCTTAGGAGTCTCACTGCTTGACTGGGCCTCCGTTCAAAAGTAAGAGGCTGTGCCCTCCAAAGCTCTTTCTAGTGGGAGAACAAGACTTATTACCAGATAATAACATGAAGTGATCAAATACCGGGGACGTGGGAACACAGAAATACTCCATCCAGACTTGTGGGAGGTGAGATCTAGGAGGACTTCCTAGAGAAGGTGACTCTAATTCTGAGGCTTGTAGGAGTTTGTCAGGCTCAGGAGGAGGCCATCTTGAGCAAAGGCACAGAGGTATGAAATAAGGTGACATGCCCAGAGAACAGAAATAGATATTGTTTAGGGAAGCATTGAGAGATGGGGGGGGGTAAGCTCATGATAACGTTTTAGACCCCTCCAGGAGCTGGGTCTTCTTTCTGTCAGTAATAAGGAATCATTGACGGATTTTAGGCAGGGCTGGGGCACCATGAGATTTCTGGTTTAAAAGAGATGCCTGGGGAGGAGGCCGTTGGGAGTTGGAAGAAGCAAAGACCTTGGGGGAGGAGGGACAGTGGGACAGAATCCATTCTTCAGGGAGGGGCAGGCTGAGACAGGACGGGACTCAGTACCAGCAACTGGGAAGTGTTGTGCACAAGGTTGACAGAGGCCAGTCCGACCCTGCCATGGTCCCTTTCTGCACCGATAGTAAAAAGCCCTGTTTCCCACCCACGGACGTCAGTGCCTCTGAGTCTGTGCCCAGGCTGTTCCTCCCGTGGGGCGCACCCTCTTCCTGGTGAGACCCAGGGGCCTCCCCCACCAAGGCCCCATCACCACTGGCTGCCCTGCAGAGCCAGCCCTGCTTCCCAGGCCCTGGGGGACCTTCCTTTCTCTATCACCATGTCCTGGCCCCCAGCAGTCCTGAGCACCTGTCAGGTTGCAGCAAGTGCCTGGGGAACAAGTCCCCTGGAATTGAAGGCATCCCTCAAACACGTCTTCCTGGAACCCTGCATTGGAAGTCTTGTTCTCAATGTTGAACCCACCGAGCCCTCCTCTCTGGCTCTGTCCCCTCCCTGCCCACACGTTTGCCCGTCAAGCTGAGAACACTTTTTGGCTTTTATTCCCCTTAGAAGCATCCCTTTCCCTCCCTGCCCATCGCTGAGCCCCCTCCCCTTTCTGAGCCTCAAACTCCCATGGAATTCGGATCCCTTAGTTCTTTGTCCCTTGTCCTTGACTTCAGTCTCTCATCACCTGATCTTTTTGGTTTGTTTGTTTCCCCCCATTGTACTGAGGACCCAGGGCTCCACACATGCTAGGCAAGCACTGTACCACTAACCTACACCCCAGCCCTTTTTTTTAAAGTGTGACACGGGGTCCCACTAAGTTGCTGAGGCTGGCCTCAAACTGTGATCCGCCTGCCTCAGCCTCCTAAATAGCTGGGGGCACCGCACCCAGCCTGACCTCTGTATCTTGACCCTCCTGTATCCTCAGGTCTTCAATTCCATCAAATTTACTCTGCCTTTGAGTCTTGGAATCACATTCCACCCCCATTTCTTCTCTCCATGTTGTCTCTCTCTATTATTATTATTATTATTATTATTATTATTATTATTATTACCAGGATGAACTCTGGGGTGCTTAACCACTGAGCCACATCCTCAGTCCCTTTTTTATATTGTATTTAGAGACAGGGTCTCGCTGAGGCTGGCCCTGAACTCATAGTCCTCCTGTCTCAGCCTCCTGAGCTGCTGGGATTATAGGCATGAGCCACTGCGCCCGGGTCCTATGCTGGCTCTTTCTATGCTCTCTGATTTTCAACCTTCTCCTTGCTTTATTCCCACCTCCTTCCCTCTGCTCATTCCTCAGCTCACTGTGGTCTGGCTGACATTCCCCCTCCATGACACTGCCCTTCCTGACATCACCCAGTCAATGGCCACCAGTGGTCACATCTCTAGGTTTGCTCTAGGGCTCACTGGCCTTGGCTTCCCTCCAGCCCAGTGCCTGAAGAACTCTTCCTTTTCAACTTTTTTTTTTTTTTTTTTTTTTTTTTTTTTGGTACCAGGGATTGAACCTAGGGTTGCTTGACTACTGAGCAACCTTTTTTAAAATTTTTTGATTTTGAGATGGTCTCACTAAGTTGCTGAGGCTGGCCTCAAACTTGCAATCCTCCTACCTCAGCCTCCCCAGTCTCTGGGATTTCAGGTGTGCGCCACAGCGTTTGACTTTCTGCTTGGTTTTTATCCTCACCCTCTGCATCTCCTCCTGCATTTCCAAGGGTTGCTTCTCAGCTTTCTGGAGCCCCTCTTCCTCTGCTTCTCTGTAGACTGCAGGTGTCATCAGGGCTCAGCCCCGGTCCCCTCCTCACCCACACACTCCCAGGGTGTTCACTACCAAGGGCAGTCCTCACCCCTCGCCCGCAGCCACTTCTAGAAAGAGATGGCGCACGGCCTCTCTGCCTCCTCACAGTTCTTTTACTCCTCTGCCAGGTACTCAGCTCCCCACCAGAGTGGCCAGCACCCTTCACTGATTCCCCCAGGTGACATCTCAGCAGCACTGGGCACGTCCACGCCTCGTCCTTCCATGGAGGGCGCTCTTCCCCTCGGTCTCCGAGGTGCAATATGCTTCTCAGTGTCTGCTGCCCCCGTCTCAGCCTCTTGGGGGGACCTTCATTCTTCTGTCCTTCTCTTAAGTGTCGGGCTCCTCTTCCTGCTCTAGATGCCTTTGGTGACTGTTTTCACGTTAAGGACTCGGCGTCTCCATTTCCAGGCCCCTGTATGCAGCTGGCTCACTCCCCTGGGTGCCCCACAGCGGCCACACCTGGCCACACCTAGAGCCTAAGTTCTCACCATGTCACCCCCCCCAAAACACCTGCTCCTCTTCCTGGGGCCCCCGTCTCAGCAAAGGCCCAACAGCTGTCCCCTGACATGGGCCCCCCATCTCCAGGTCACCTTGACCTGTGCTGTGCCCTGTCCCTGGTCTTCCCACACAACCCGTCCCCTGGTCCTCGATCCTTTCTTCCCTCTTGGCTCAGCCCCAGCTCTTCTCCCTGAGTCCTCACCTGGCTTCTCCCCCTCGCCCTTGGCCGTCCTTCAACCCATCCTGCCTGCTGAAGAGGGGTCTTTCTGACACGAAGCCCCAGCCTGCCCCCGGTTCCAGCGCCCTGCTGATTCCTCCTGGCCTCTAGGACAGCTCGGGCTGGAGGCCCTTCCTCTCTGGCCCCTGCTTCGCCCCTCGGCCTCCTGTCTGAAGTCTCCTGCTTCCCTGTGCTGAGGAGGCCTCGCTCTCCCTGCCCTGCCCCTGATGGCGCTGAAGGAGGGTTGGGGTGGAGCTGGGGGAGAGCGCTCGCCAGCGCATCACGGGGAAAAATGCACGCAAGGCATTGCTGCCGGTCGAATGAGTGGCGGGCAGTGGGACTCTGAGGAGAATCTGTCCTCAACGGAGGAGGCAGGAAGGGATCAACGAGTCTGGTAAGGTCCCTCCAGAGGACAGCCAGGCGGACCACTAGTGGTCACATCTCTAGGCAGAAGCCCAGAGGGAACATTCATTTCAACAAGGTTTTAAGTAAAAACAATGAGTAAGGGGGGTTTTAACATCTTGGAAGGGGAAGCGGTACCTCAAATCTTCAAGGACATAAATTTGTAATATAGCTGAAAAAAGGCCCAGAGTAGAAAAATAATCCCAAACAATTCTAAACCAACAAGAAGGATAGTAAATTTAAAATTTATTCATGAAATAGTAACATCGGCTTGCCAGATGTGGTGGCGCATTACCTCTCATGCCAGTGACACGGGAGGCTGAGACAGGAGGATCACAAGTTCAAGGCCAGCTTCAGCAACTTAACAGGACCCTGTCTCAAAAAATAGAAAGGTCTTAGGATGCAGCTCAGTGGTAGAGCACCCCTGGGATCCATCCCCAGTGCCCCCCCACCACACACAAACAATAATAATAATAACATTGACTCTATACAAATAAATTGCATATTTAAAAAATAATCACTCCAGCCACACTTGCAGTTCCTCTGCTCCCTCCTGTTGCCCCACACCTTTCTCTTATATGCGTGGTTCCCTCTGCCTGGAACTCATTCTGGCTGAGGAATCCGGGTGGAGAACTTGAACCTTTTCATTTCCTCATCTGTGACAATGAGGATGGGAGATAATAACAGCACTCACCTCGGGGGTGTTGACCGGGGTGAAATGACGTGGTGCTTGTCAAGCCCCTAGGAGCCGACCTTGTCACGGGGTCAGTGTCACACTTAGCGACACTCTGTGGTTAGGACTGAGACTGCTCAGTGATGCCCGCGGTGGTCTTCGTCTCCCCTCCCCCTCTGCCTGCCTTCCTGTGTCTTACTTGCTCTCCTGTGCTGGAATCAGGAGTCGTCCCTGCGGTCTGTACTCCTCCCAGGGTGGACACCCCCACCTCCCTTTCTCTGGGGTGGGAAGGGAGGCACAGGATCCAGTATTTGGCCTGGGCTCTCAGTCTGAGACTTAGGCCTGAGGTCCATCTGGGTCTGCAGCCTGAGCTCCGGGTCCATGCTGCCGAGCTCTCTCCTGCTATCTCTATTCTGATTTTTCCAGCTCTGGCTCCAGGTGTATCGACAGCTTCTTGCTGCTTGACTTCTCCTAAGTGCCTTATAACTACTCTCCTTCCTTCTCCACTCGATTCTCTTCCCTTGGGCCTCTTTTAGTGATCGACCCTACAGTTCACCTGCACCCTAGGCCAGAATCACCCAGGCTCCTGGCCGCTCCTCTCTGCTAAGCATGGCTGCTCTGTCTCCACTACCCACAGCTTTGTTTAAGGCTTTCTTACTTTCTCACCTAGAGGAATAGAGTCAGCTCCACCCAAATATTCCTTTGGTCTCTGGTCTCCACCCTGGTTCCCAGTTGAGTCTTCACAATACGTAGACTGGACCAGTTATGTCCAATGAAAATGGGATCTCACTCCTGAGTCATTTTCCCATGGCTCCCTGTTGTCCAAGCAGCTCTGAAGAGGTCCCAAGAAAGACTCTTCGGAATAAATGGTTTGTGTCCAAAATGTTGGGGAAACGCAGCTTCCTCTGTCCCTCTCTTAGAGGCTCTGCATGAGAGTGTCATAGAGTTTGCAAAAAGTCTCGCTGTAACAAATCCTGTTTGCATTTGTTTGACCCAGGGGATCCTGGTCTTACCTGTTACAGTAGCCTTTTCTCCAAGACTTCCTATTAACATTTAGGGGAATCTCCTTCCGAGGAATACTCTTTTGGAAAATGCCACGTCACAGGATCAAGTTCAAGTATGAGATATATAGATAGGATATCTTATCTTTCACTACCTCCCCTCATCTCCACCCCCAATTATCTGCAGTTCCCCTCTGTGGTATTTTACCTCTGTGGTCCTACTCCTTCTAGAACCTTATCTCCATTTTCCAGAAGGAAAGCTCTCTACACTTCTCTGTGAATTCTTCCCCTTTCTTGCTGAGTCCACTATTGCTTGGCTTTGTGGCTGTCAGCATTTGCCTGTCTGTGGGTGTCTGCTCCGCTGAAAGGCCAAGTCCCCTGCCTAGCTCACCTGCCTCCCTGTCCCCAGGGCTCACCCTGTGCGTGGTGCATGGAAGGGGCTTAGTGAGTGTTGGTTGGCCCAGGGAACAAGATCAAAGCTTGGAGACTCAGCGCTGCACCTGCAGGTCACTCTGCCTCTCAGGATGGTTCTAAGACAGGATTTTTCCATCTCGGCACCACTGACATTTTGAATCAAATAATTATTTGCTGCCAGGAGTAGTGGCACATGCCTGTAATCCCAGAGGCTCGGGAGACTGAGGCAGGGGGATCTCAAGTTCAAAGCCAGCTTCAGTAACAGTGAGGTGCTAAGCAACTCACTGAGACCCTGTCTCTAAATAAAATACAAAATAGGGCTGGGGATGTGGCTCAGTGATTGAGTGCCCCTGAGTTCCATCCCTGGTGTCCCCTCTCATATAATAATTATTTGCTGAAGAGGGCCACACCATGCCTTAGAAGGTGCTTACATCATCCCTGGTCTCTATCCACTTGATGCCAGGGCAACCCACCTCTGCAGTTGTGAGGGTCAAAGATGTCCGTAGACATTACCACCGGCCCCTGGGAAGCCAGATCGTCCCTGGTTGAGACCACTGTTGTAGACATAGGTTATTTTAGTCGTCTTTCTGTCTCTAGGTAGTGGTCCTTTTCTCTGATAGCTTGATCCATTTCCTGTCTTGTCCTTAAAACTCAGTCAGGGGGGGCTGGGGATGTGGCTCAAGCGGTAGCGCGCTCGCCTGGCATGCGTGCGGCCCGGGTTCGATCCTCAGCACCACATACAAACAAAGATGTTGTGTCCGCCGAAAACTAAAAAAAAAAAAATATTAAAAAATAATTTAAAAAAAAAAACTCAGGGGAGTAAAAACTGTCCTTCTGAACTTGAGGTTGGACTTTTCCTCTTTGTGGGGAGTCAGGGCAGGTTCCAGGAAGGGGGTTGCTTCAGCTGCTTCTCTGGTGGTGGGAGAGCGAGCCTGACGGGGTGAACTGGTGTCTGGAGCTCGGGGGGCACATCGGGTCCTGGGAGCCCTAACTCCAGGCGTCCACGCTCTTTCCCTGGCGAGAGGATTCTGGGGGTGTTCATAAAACAGCCTTTCAGAGGGCTGCCCGCCTGGCTGTTTCCTGAGCACATTCCTGCTGCAGAATGACACCCCCTACTCTCCCCCTGTCCTGGTGGGAGCCTGGAAGGACGGGGCTGGGGCTGTCTCCTTCAGCGTCCCCTCATGCCCGCCCGCCCTGCCCTTGCAGTCAGTGCCGAGGGGAGTCAGGCCTGTGCCAAAGGCTGTGAGCTCTGCTCCGAGGTCAACGGCTGCCTCAAGTGCTCACCCAAGCTCTTCATCCTGCTGGAGAGGAACGACATTCGCCAGGTGGGCGTCTGCTTGCCGTCCTGCCCGCCCGGATACTTTGACGCCCGCAACCCTGAGATGAACAAGTGCATCAGTGAGTGTCGGCGCTGGAGCGGGGGTGCCACCGGCTCTGGGCGCCCGGGAAGGGTGCTTTGAGCTGTTGGTGGTTGGTGAGAGGAGTGGAGGGGACGCTGGTGAGAGCAGACGAGGCTCTTGATTCAGGTGTCCGGCTGCCAGCCAGACATGGCCCCAGCTATCCCACCTGCACTCCCAACTCCTTGTCCAGACCCAGGCCCCATCCTCCCTGACGCTTGCACCTGCCTGTGCTCTCAGGTCAGTTCAGGGTCCCGGCACATGGCCCTAGCCACAGACCTGGCAGCCAGCCTCCCGCCTGTGCTGCCCCCATCCACCCAGTAACCAAATGCTGGCTGCTCCCTTCCTTCCTCATTGCCACGCTCTCCGCCTGGCTCCCAGGCTGGTCCGGGGTCTCTCCTCTGGACCCCTGCTCATCTGTGCTCCAGGCTGTATGGTCCCCCCAGCCTTCCCTCTGCACCACAGCCAGAAAGATGCTTCCAAGACACCCAGCCTATGGCTTCCCACTTCTGCTTGAAAACCACCGTTGGCACCACACTGGCCACCAAGAAATCTAAGTGTGGCTGCCCCACCCTTTCACTCTCTTCTCGCTCTGGTCTTCCAACCCTGCTTTTCCATACCAACCACGGCTCTCCCTGCTCCAAGGCCTGGGCTCCATTCCATCCCTGTAACTGCAGCTGCAACATGCTGGGGACACTCAGCACACCGGGTGAACAGTGGCCATGTCCCTCCCATCTCTTCACATTTTCCCACCTCATGTCAGTTGATCCTTTGACCTTTTTATGGAAGCAGGGCCATGGGGATGGTACCCTTTTTATAGCGGATAACTTAGAGACTTGGAGGGGAAATGTCTGGCCTGAGCTCCGCCAACTGGGTTCTGATCTCAGCCCTGCTGTTTATGCATTGCGTGACCTTGGGCGTATCTCAGCCTCCCTCATCTTTAAAATGGGAGTACTAGCTTCCCCCCCCCCTCTGCTCTTGATCCTCGGGAGAGGGGCTCCTGGCTGGGCTGGCTCCTGGGAAACTGGAAGCCTGGGCCTCGGGCTCCAGAGACTGGGAGGGGAGAGATTGTGAAAGGGCTGCCCGTTCCCAGCCAAGTCCTGCAGAGCCATCCTCCCTACCAAGGAGAGAGCTGGCAAGAGGGTGGCAGGGAGGGACCCAGGAGTCCAACCAAGGTGGTTCCTGGAACTTGGCCTTGCACAGGGAGAGGAATTTGCCCTGGGATTGCTCCCTGCTCCTCCGAACAGATTCCTTCTGCCCAGGGCAGGAGAACAAGGTTGGGATGCCGTGGATGCCCAGCGGTGGAGGAGGGAGCCCCGACAGCGGTCTCCAGGGGTCGTCCCACTCCTCAGTTCCACCCTGGGTAGGGGGCCCTCTGGGAAACACTCCTCCCACAACCCCCACCAGGCACAGAGGGTCCCCCAACTTCTTCTCTAAAACCAGCTCTTGTGGGCCTGACCTTGGGTTCCAGGGCTTGAGCCTGGGTTTGGCTTTGGGTTGGCTAATGGAGGGGAGAGTCCCAACCAGCCCTCAAGAATGATCACTTCAGACTCTTCCCCCCCATCTGCCCTCATCCCTGCTTCCGCTCCTCTCCCAAGCTTCCTCTGAGATCACAGTGGTAGGCCAAGGTTCTGGCCTCCATGTGGGTGAGTGTGGGTGGGTGGGCTTTGGGGCTGGGATGAGGGGAAGGGTCTGTTCCCGGCTGGGCCAGAGACCCCGACTCTGGTGCTGTCCACAGAATGCAAGATCGAGCACTGCGAGGCCTGCTTCAGCCACAACTTCTGCACCAGGTGTCAGGAGGGCTTGTACTTGCACAAGGGCCGCTGCTATCCGGCCTGTCCAGAGGGCTCCATCGCTGTCAACGGCACTACGGAGTGCAGCAGTCCTGGTAAGCGGCAGAGGGTGCCTCACAGCCTCCAGGACCCCAGGTGGAGTGAGTGGCAGGGCGGGGTCTGGTCAGGGATCATGTGTCCTGGGACCGCTGTGCAGAGAAAGCTTATCCTGCCACACTCACCTGCTGGGGCTTCCCCGAGGCCCTTCTGCCCTCTGGACTAAAGATGCTCTGGCCTGAGGCCCGGGCCAGGGACAGGTGGATGAGGTTGCCCTGTTCTGGTCCAGGGGAGGAGCCCCCCATATTTCCTTCTCCTCTTCTCTTCCTACCAGCACAATGTGAAATGAGCGAGTGGTCCCCTTGGGGGCCCTGCTCCAAAAAGAAGAAGCTCTGTGGTTTCCGGAAGGGCTCTGAGGAGCGGACGCGCAGGGTGCTTCATGCTCCTGGGGGGGACCACGCCGCCTGCGCTGACACCAAGGAGACCCGGAGGTGCACAGTGCAGAGGACGCCGTGTCCTGAGGGTGAGCAGCAACCCCTGCCTCCCCGGGGTCAGTCACCTCTGTGTCCTGCCTGGTGCCCACGGCAAGGCCAGATGGAGAATGCTCAACTCGAGGCCCTATGCCGTCCAGACTGGGGGCCCTGTCCTGGCCAACTTCTGTGGTCACTGTTCCTGCAGTTCCCCGTTTCTTCTGGGTGTTCATGTTAGAAGGGCCTTCAGGGGTCAGATAGCCAGAGGGCTAAGCCCCAGAGACTTACCGTGATTCAAACAAGGTCCCGTAGCCTGCATTTGGTCATGAGGTGGCTGCTGCTCCTTGCCTGGCCCCAGAGGTACCCAGTGAGGGGCAGGGGTGGGGACTGTCTTGCCTGTGCTGAGACTGCACCCAACACCTGGAGAAGCTAGACCCACTGGGATCCGGGGTCTGGGGAGGGCACCCAGCATGTACTGAGGGTGGGGGACCTGCTCTTAAGTCCTTATGCTGCGGGTTCTCTGAAGTGTCTGCTGCTCAGAGGAGTCGCTGGGCTTCCCGTCCCAGCCTTTTCGTCACTCCCCTCCTGGGACTCTTGAGCACATCCTCTGTTGATTTTTCCTGCCTTGGGTTTGTTGCAGGGCAGAAGAGGAGGAAGCAGGGCCAGGGCCGTCGAGAGAATACCAACAGGAACCTGGCCAGGAAGGAGGGCAAGGAGGGGGGCTCCGGCTCTCGGAGACGCAAGGGGCAGCAGCAGCAGCAGCAGCAGCCTGGGACAGTGGGGCCATTCACATCTGTGGGGCCCACATAGGCTCAGCGTCCAGATACCAGGCCTGCACAGAGGAGCCCAGAGCTGTTCTGCGTGATGAAAGCTTTCCAGAACGGGGTCATCGGAGGCAGTGCACACGTGTGCATGCGCACACACACACACACACACACACACACCCCTGAGGCCACCAGAAGACGCTTTCATCCTTTGGCCTGGCGGTACACACTCTGTTTAAGATGTGCCCCAGTGGACATGTCAGAACATTTCCCAGCATCCAAACCCCAACTTTGCAGAGTGGAACCTTCGGGAGGAGCTGCTGGGATCGCATCTGCCAGAAGTGGCGGACAGAGCCAAAGCTGGAGGACCGCAGGGCGACGCCTCCTCCCACCCGGATCAGCTGTGGGACCTTATGGTTGGAGACTTATTGTTACACAGCCATGATACCTATCAGGGCTGACCTGACTGCTTAAAGGTTTATTTCAAATTAAAAAACAAACAACAACAAAAAAAAACCCAGCAGTAATCACTGGCACCATGTTCCTCTTCAGGGTTTGAGGATCGGGAGGTCCACATGGGAGCAAGAAGGGTCAGGGTCAAAGTTCAGAGGCCCCTAATGGCCTCTGTGACAAAGGATCCAGAGCAGGAAAAGAAATCCAGGACTCTAGGAAGGGTGATCACCAGGCTCTCTCACAGCCTTCTTACTCAGAATGCAGTCCGTGGACTGGCAGTGACATAGTCACCTGGTGGCTTGTTAGGAATGAGAACTCAGATCCCATCCCACACCTGATGAGCCAGAGTCTGCATTTGAAGGGGGGGGGTCCAGGTCATCAGCAAGCACTTCCCAGTTCAAGAGGTACTGCTCTAAGAACCCTAAGGAGGAGCAAAGGGCTCCAGGCCAGCTCTAAAGGAGGACTTCCCACCTGGGAGGGCAGAGTCTGTGTCCTGAAGGGCTAAGGTGGCTTTCCCAGGGAAAAGGGGTGCACAGGCTCTCTGAGATGGCTGGGGACTAAACCAAAGGGAACAGTAAATCCTAGAGCCATCAAGAAGGAGGGAGAGGGGCTGGGGTTGTGGCTCAGTGGTATGTGTGAGGCTCTGGGTTTGATCCTCAGCACCATATAAAAAATAAATAAGGGCTGGGATGTGGCTCAAGCGGTAGCGTGCTTGCCTGGCATGCATGTGGCCCGGGTTCAATCCTCAGCACCACATACAAAGATGTTGTATCCACCGATAACTAAAAAATAAATATTTAAAAAATTCTAAAAAAATAAAAAATAAAAAATAAATAAATAAAAGAATTATGTCCATCTACAACTTAAAAAAAAAAACAACATACACAATCATGTTGATAAAAAAAAGAAGGAGGAGGAGGAGAGGTCAGGTTGAAAGGAAGGATGGGTGGACTGACTTCCTGTGGCATGCGGCACCCTCTGGGCTCTGGATGAGGTGCAGGGTTTGCAGCAGGGAGCCAGGCAGACGCAGCGCAGCTCTCCTGCACCTCAGAGATTTGGTTGCAGACAGGCCTGCATCCCCTCAGCAGAGAAGCAGATTCCTAATTGCAAATGGTGGGCGTGAAGGGCAGGCCAACACTGGCTGGACTTGGAGCTGTGGACGTGAATACCAGGAAATAAGCCCCTGAGGGAGGCCAGTCCGAGGAGGCAGTCCTTGGGCCCAGCTCTGAAGGATGGGAAAGAGTGGAGGGACAGCACGCGACACGGCTTGTCCCATAGCAATACATGAGCCATGTAGATAATTCACAAATTTCTAGAAGCCACAACTTATCTAACCAAATAGCTACGAACTAACCCAATATGTGCAAAATATCACCTTTTAAACATGTAATCAACAAAATCGTTAGAGAGATCTTTTACTTTTTAAAAACCAAATCAATATCCTGTGCGAATTTTTACACCTAGAGCCTAACTTAATTTGGATGTTGAATTTTCTTTCGTTTTTGAGGGGACACCAGGGATTGAACCCAGGGGCACTTAACCACGGAGCCGCATCCCCAGCCATTTTTATTTGTTATTTTGAGACAGGGTCTCTAGGTTGCTGGGGGCCTCCCTAAATGACTGAGGCTAGCTTTAAACTTGTGATCCTCCTGCCTCAGCCTCCCAAGTGGCTGGGATTATACAGGCACGACTACTGAATCAGGCTTGGATGCTAAATTTTCATCAGAGATATTTAATCTGTATTTAGACTGCATAAAAATTAAGGTTGAAACAGAAGATTTGCATACCCGAGTTGTTTTAGGAATACTTAAGTCTTCTGATTTGGATTTTTTTGAAAAAATTTTTTTAGATATCAATAATACCTTTCTTTTATTCATTTATTTGTATGCAGTGCTGAGAATCGAACCCAGTGCCTCATATATGCGAGGCAAGTGCTATATCACTGAGCCACAACTCCAGTCCCCTGAATGAGATATTTTTAAATGTAAATTTAATTAATTAAAAATTAAATAGTATTAAAAAAATTTAGCTCTTTAGTTGCACACTAGCCATATTTCAAGTGCTCAATGGCCACATGTGGTTACTGGCCACTGCAGTACAGTTCCCTATAAAAGATACATGTCCTGTATGTGTCCTGTGGCAGAAAGAAGCTTGGTGTTTCAAGAAACTCAAAGAAAGCCAGTATAGCTGGAAGGCCTGAGGGCAAGGGAGGCCAGATGATTCCAGAAAGGTCCTCTGGAGTTGGGCCTTTGTTCTCAGAGCCAGGGAGGTTGCTGAAGCATTGTCAGCAGTAAGTCAACATAACCAGATTTGCATTTTTTAAAGATCATGTTGTCTGTAGTGTGAAAGATTAAAGAGAGAGGCTTCCTGGGAGTTCTGCTGTCATCCAGGGGAGAGAGGTTGGGGGCTTGGTCTAGGGTGGTAGTGGTGGAAAAGGAGAGAAGATGACTTAAGTCAAAGATATTTGGAGAGTAAAACTGGCAGATTGTGGCAATACACTGGATATGGAAGGGGTGGGTGGGAGAGGAAGTGTCTATGGCCTGTGGCCCCTTTCACTGCTGGTTGGTGGGGCTTTGGAGCCCAGGCTGCCCCCAGCCAGCTCCAGCCTCTCTCTCTGGCTCTCACCTTGCCCCGCCCCCTGACCTTGGCTCTGTCTGTGCCAACCTTCCATCGCTACTTTTTGCTGTCTCTTTCGTCACCCCTCGCTGTTTCTGTGTCCTCTTCGGGGTCCTCTTTTTGTCACGGTAGCTTTTTCTGTTCCCACTGCCGTCTCTGGCTGCAGTCCGCGGATACCATTGTTTCTTTCTCTTTCTGCTGGTGTCAATCTTCAGGCCTTGTATATCTTGGCTGTCTCTGGTTCGGGTTTGTTCCAATCTGCCAGATCCTTAGGCAACTCCAAGTGTGGCCATGGACCCGCAATCTTGGCCTCATTTGAGAGCCTGTTAAAAATGTAGACTCCCAGGCCCCACCCAGATGTGAAGAATGTGCTGCCTTACCACCAGATCCCCCAGGTAACTCACGCACCTCTTCAACGGTGAGAAGCGCTGCTATAGCGCTCTTTTAAAGCAACAACCACATGAGAACCCAGAAGCTTAGTCACGCCCAGGAATGAGCTGGGGCCTCCTGATCACTTTGGTGATCTTCTGAGCCTCGGCTTCTTCAAGTCACCTTCTTGAACCCCCGTCCCCTGAAGCTCCAGGCAGCTCAGGGAGGGACAGTGTGGTTCCAGGAAGTCCTGAGCCCGCTGACCACATTCCACACCTCAGCTTCCACATCTGGAGAAGCAGTAGCCAGAGTGCGTTTTGCTATTGGTACCCAGGGGGCTTCCAGTTGTGAACCCAGCGCATCCTTCAATACCATGCCCCCCAGGACCTATTCTTGTGTGTCTCACTCTAAGGTTTTTGGAGCTGGAGGGGAGTGTGGGTTTCAAGGTGAGGAGTGAGTATCCTTCCACAGCCCCAGGAGGCATCCCACTTGAGGCAGAGACCCTAGGACTGGAAGCAACCAGAGCCCGTCCAGAAATCACACTTTGTGCTTTGGTTGGGGATGAGCAAGGGCTGGAGAGAGGGAGTCTGTGTTGAGATCTAGGTGAGCCTGACCCTGCTCCCAGGTTTAGGCAACAACAGCCCATGATTGTATCTGGTTATCTGACCACACTGTTACTTGGAAAATGTTGGCTTTATCCTCTCCAGGGTCACAGACTTGCCCAGACTAACACATTTCTGGCCACCTTACCCGGTTCCAGCTCTGGTATGTTTTAGACCAAGTCTCCGGGGGATGGATTTGTTTTCCATTTCATTATTTTGGGTGATGAGGTTGTGTTTTCTAGATATATATATATATTTTTTAAACTGGGGATTGTTTTCCTCCTCTGGTTTGTTTGGGTTGGTTTAGGAGGAATGAGAGGGAATTCAGGGAAAGGGTCAGCCTCTTGGGCCTTGTTATAAGCCCCTGACACAGGGCCAGGGCTCCAGGTACTGGCTTTTTGCCTCTGACCTTCCAGTTATAGTCCTTATGAGAGATAAATGGGCAACAAGTAGACACATTAGTGCGTGGTGCTGAGGAAGGAGAACAGGTTCCATCTTGAGGGACTCCAAGGATTCATGGAAGATGACAGCACTGTTACTACTGCCAGGCAAAGTGAGCCAGAACAAAAGCCCAGTTGTCGGGGAGTGGAGAGGACCTGAAGATCAGATGCCTCGGGGTTGCTGAGACGCGAGCATACCTGAGCAGGGTGCACCTGTCCCGGTGTGGCCTCCTGCTAGCTCCCCCAGGGGAAAAAGCCAACACAGCATAGGGGAAAAAAATAACAAGACTTGGCCGGAGGCTCAGCTGAAGCTCCTTCAGCACTGAGTTAGTGACCTGCCCTCAACAGACCCTCGGATGCCGGTGCTAGTGGGGGACTCTAGTGGGGGACTCTGGGAGAACTAGTAAATCAGAACCCCTTCTTTCTCTGGCACCCCTAAGCTACCAGGTTGGTGGCCACCACCAACAGAGAGTCCAGCCAATGGCTGGAGAAGGTGTCTTGGGTTATGCCCTAGAGCCTTCCAGAACTTAAGTAGGATATTGCGAAACAGGGCTACATTTTGAAAGAGAAAGTATGTAAAAAATGGTTCCTCCCTCGCCTGCTTGCTCTCCCGGGGCTTGGTGCAGGGAGGTGGGTGAGATGGATTCCTGGCTGGACTCAATCTGGTGTGCAAAAGAGGGCAGAGCCCAGCCCCCAAGAACTCCCCAGGCTGGCTCCTGGCAGCTGCCAGTCTTTGATTATTGATTATCGTCATTGGGATGCACTTTTTCCATCTGTTGAACATCAGCTGGATCCATGGAGAAGGCCGGTGCCTTGGCTGCTTTGCCTCCTGAAGGGGCTGGCTTCTGAGGGCTCCCTCTGCAACCCAATACGTACCACGGGCTGCTGATTGAGTACTTGGAATGTCTTCAGGTGGAGCCAGGCCTGTCCATAAAAATGGGAGACATTTTGGCAGTTCCAAGGCCTCTGGCACCCCGTCTTGGCCCTGGCCCGGCTGTCTTCTTCAAGGAGCTGGGGCGGGCCTCCCGCCAGCATGCTTCCCTGGGAGACATCGAAGTGAGTTAAAGTCAACAATGAGTTCATCTCCAAAAGGAATAAGCCGCAGCCTCCGGGCACGGGGACAGGGGGAGGGGGAACAGGGACTGGGGGCAGAGGAGGGGGTTAGGTGATGCTGGAGCAACCAGACCAGATCCAAGCCTGTCGAACGAGCTGGCAGCTCGAGAAACAACAGAAGTGCTTTCCCAGGCCAGCCCTGGAAGGCTCACTTGGCAAAAGGGGTGACAATGAGGGTGTCACAACCCCAGGGACCATGGGGAGCGTTCTTTCAGGGACTGGGGGCTGGAGCAAGATAGACGGGAAGAGACTGGGACAGACTGGGTGAGTGGATCCATGAGCTGGGACTCAGCTGGTCCCGTCCCAGCCTCGTGGGTGCACGGGGATGGCCATTTGGGCGGTTGGACGCCACTGTCTCATCCGGGAGGATTGCAAGAGGGTGGACTTAGCGTCAGGGCCAACAGAAGAGCAGGCTCACGAGGGTTGCAGAACCCGACGTTTTAATGGGAACATCTCTGTTATTAGGTTTATCTCTGAGGGCTTCACACATAGCTAAGGGTTCCCTACTGAGCCTGAGTCACGCTGCTCAAGGACACTTGTCCTGATGCACTGTGGCGCTTGGGAGCCATTGACACTGAGAGCCCAAAGTGAGTGGTTCCCACCTCTCTCTGAGCAGCAGAGTGGAATCCCAGCCTGCCTGGCCACTCAAGGGCTGGCTCTGCGGGGAGGAGGACAGCCGTGCCTCCCCACTTCGGATGGGAAAGCAGAAGACAAAGCTGCTGTACCAGGTTGAGATGCACAGAGCCCATCTGGCTCAGATCTCAGATATGTCCCAGGGGCCTGGAGACTCTGGCAACAACCACCTTGAACATACACTTGGCCTTTCTCCCAAGGGCAGGACTGCTGCCGATAGACTGTGCTGGATTTCTCTCATGCCCTCACATCATTCTCGCAAGATATTTTATTGTACGAGGTATTTGCTTACCACGCATATTTACAATTCTTTGCCCGCCACCAAACCAATAAAACGTCCACAGACATTGCATCTCAATTTCTTACAAACACATTCTCCCTGCATTCCCATGATGCACCCTTCTCCCGCCCTCCTCCTATTTTTTTTTTTTTTCAAACCTGCTTTGTCCCTCTGATCCTTCCAGATCCCTCCTCATGCTGGCTGACCTTGACTTTCCTGCTCTCCTGGCTAGCCCTGAGGGCTCCCTCCACTATCACCCTTTGCATGTTTCCTTTTGATGTGTAGCTGCAGGTTCTTCATGGCCACAATGTGCCTGGTCCACATATAGTTGACCAATGGCATCTGTTTTTTTTTTTTTTTTTTTTTTTGCAATTACAGGCTAGATACTGAATAAATGAAAAGGTTTCGTGTTATTAATGGGACTTAACTTCTTTTTCTTTCTGGGAACAAAAAAGAGGCTACCTCAAAGATTGTTGACAAATAGGGTCCAAAACAACCTGACCTTGATCTTTCTGTCATTGGGCCACTGCTGGCTATGACCACCCACCATTCCAGAAGCGTCTCCTGCCTCTCCTACCCTCCTCGACTCTTTGGCTCTGAATTCCTCACTGGTGCCCAATACAAATGAACCTCCCCTTTAGGTGCTGTTCTGGAGGTGGCTCCCCCTCCCCCAATAGGTTTCCCTCACACTCTCATCCATAGACCTCCTGCTCATATTTAGCAAATTACTCCCAGAGCAAATTACTATGCCTCTGTGAAGCAGCCTCCCTCACCAGGACTAGCCTCTGCATTTTCTTGTGGACATCTATACGCCTTTACCACATTTATGGCTGCATCCCCCAACTGAACGTAAGCTCCTGAGAGCAGAGATGGTGGGGTTCATTACTGCATCCCCTTCCTTTTCCCAAGTCTCTCCTAAGGCTGTGGATGAAGTTGGAAACATAATCATAATGGCAAACATTTTTATAGCCCTTAGGCCCTTCTAAGCCTTTTCTTTGCTGTGTTTTACTTAACCCATGATACAGGCCTGGGAGATGGGTACCATGATCGTGCCTGTTTTACAGAGGAGGAAACTGAGACAAAGAGCTGAAAGAAAAGATGTGACTCCAGGCACACAGCTAAAAAAATGGTGAGGTTAGAATTGGAACCCAGGTATTCTGGCTCTGCCACTGCCTAGCTAGTGGCCAAACTTACACCTGACATATTCTTTTCCCACTTCAGTACCAGGGTATCAGTGTGGCACTCTTCCTTCTGCTTTGTGCCATATGCTTTGACTCAAAGTAACCAAAGCCAGTCTCACAGACTCCGGATAAAGGAGCTTTTTAGGTTTCTACTTGAAGCCCCTTCTCCTTTGGGATTAAAAAAAAAAATCCCAGAGCTTGGCCAGAGAGTTGAGCACAGAATAGGTGCTGCTGCCCTAGACCAGATTTGCTCTCTGGCACAGGCTCTCTAGACCCTCCCCATGAAATTTAAACCCCTGCAGAGCGCCCCCTGCTGGCCCATAAAAACATCAGCTACATTCAGATTGCAGGGGCCCCTTGCTTGAATCCCCTCAGGGTGGAAAAACCAAAATATCTATATTGGGATAAACAATTGTTCACTCAGAGAACAATGGTAACTATATAGTTATCTAATAGTTAGTTGTATGCCCATTCAATGCCAGAACACACTCTAGTCCCCTGCAATGGGGGATGTGGGCAGGCTGTTTCTGTCAAGGGCCAGGGATTAAATATTTTAGGCTTTGTGGTCATATGTCATCTGTTGCTTCAACTCATCTCCCTCTCAGTGCAAAAATAGCCAAATGCCATATATAGACAAACAGTGTGGCTGTGTTTCAATAAAAGTTTATTTATGAACACTGAAAGTCAAATTTCATATCACTTTTATGTGTCAGAAAGGGCTTTTTTTTTTTTTTTTTGGTACTGGGGATTGAACTTAGGGGCACTCGACCACTGAGTCCCATCCCCAGCCCTATTTTGTATTTTATCTAGAGACAGGGTCTCGCACAGCTCGCTATTGCTGAGGCTGGCTTTGAACTCTCGATCCTCCTGTCTCAGCTTCCCGAGCCATTTGGATTACAGGCATACAGGCACGCGCCACTGTGCCCCACTACTTTGGCTTTTTTAACCATTTAAAAATGTAAAGTCCAATCTTAGCTCTTGGGCCATATTCAA
Source organism: Marmota monax (assembly GCF_021218885.2). NCBI lineage: Eukaryota > Metazoa > Chordata > Mammalia > Rodentia > Sciuridae > Marmota > Marmota monax. The sequence continues at coordinate 11,859,755 of NW_026694432.1, forward strand.
ACAGGCAGCTGGGGGAATTTGCCCAATGGGCTGTAGTTTTCCTACCCCTAAGTTGGCCAATAAGCTCCTTGGTTTTGGTTCATGCCTTTGTGTGTGTGTGTGTGCCTTAATGATGTGGGGGAGGAGGAAAGCACAAAGTCTGTGGCCCCATGTCCTGGGCACAGCGGAGAGGCATCTCAGTGATTCGCCCAGCTCTAACTAGAAGCAAAACTGATAACGCTCATGTTTCTCAAATATGTGTTTGAAGCAATGAGAAGACTCCTCTCTCCTGGGCTGCATGGTGTGTTGGAAGGGAAGCTTTTGCCAAAGATGGGAAACTGGTAGACTTATCTTAATTAAGGCCCTAAAAAGTTACACAAATAAGGTTTTGCTCAGTTCTTTCTCCACACCTTGGCCTAAATCTCTATTTTGAAATTAAGATTTCGTTCCCAGTCTAGATTAGACTGGACAGTGGAACAGGAATGATGGAGGAAGTCAAGGAACATCTCAACATCTTGCTGGCTAGAAGCTGCCCTTGGGGCAAGACTGGTAGACCTCCCCTTGATACACTGGTTTTAGGAGATGACTTTGCAGATTCTTTGATGTGACATTATTCTTCTGGAAACAGTCCAAGGGACCTGGTTAACATTTTTAAAAAGTGTTTTCCTAAGGAAAAAGGAGAAGGTGAGCAGGCGATGAGGGGGTAAAGAATTACACAAAGATTTAGTCTAATGTCTTGGAAATCAAAAGGATCATTGGACAGATAGATGTCAAGTGTAATAGGAAACACACTGATTCTGGAGAGAGGGTTTAATACGGGCCCTCCCAGCCTCCCTGGAGCTGGCACAATGATCTACAATTTGGAATCATACTTGAAGTTCCCACCATCAGTGTGCGTTCTGGATCCATTTCTCAGGACATAGCCAGTGACCTTGAGTTCTCTAAACCAGGCTGAAAATTAGAGGTCCTTAACGGCATCTCATAAAAGCGCTTCTCAGAGTTTTCTTAAGTGGGATATGCTGAGGTCCACAGGGATCCAGCCATAGGAAGAAATGAAAGGCTGCGGGTTATTTTCCAAAGCTTAATCTAGGGATCTTTTTGAAGAGCTCCTTACCCGGCAATGTGATGAATACTGAATACCAAGACTAATGTCGACTGCTTTTCCCACTTATAAGTGGTGACCAGAGAGATACATCATCCACAAAGAGAAGTTTCTTAGGGTTTGCCAGAGCTGCTTTTCATAGCTAGCCAGGCTGCCAGCTTGCTGTGTCCTTATCCAAAAGCATCCCAGGCAACCCAGACTGAAAACTGAGGGCACTTTGGCCAGGGAAGCCCCAAATTAACACACCTTATTTTGTAAAATATTTCCTGATAAACCATTGAGGTTGTATTACCAAGGACAAACATACCCTCTCTCTCCTCTCTCTCTCTCTCTCTCTCTCTCTCTCTCTCTCTCTTTTATTTTGTTTTCTTCAAATGAAACAAAATGATAAAACTCTGTAAATACATTCTGAGTCCTTCCCTGTTTTTGCAGGGTCCAGAGCCTCCTGCCTGGGAACTAGGACTGTTTGGCATTAAGCAGCAGCCACTCCAATGTCTAACGCTTGGCCACAGCAGACAGGGATCGATGCATCATGGCTTTGCCAGAGGAGAGAGACCCAAAGGGAGCCAGCCGAGGAGCCTTTGCTGCAGCTCAACTGGGAAGCATAAACCAACAAGCTGGCACTAATTAAGAGCTAATGGCCTTACAATGGAGCGTTGCCAAAGGATAACGACCCTCCGGCTGCGGCATAAATATCAAGACATTTGGGGCAGAGCCAAGACATATATTTTCAGAGAGCATTAGACTCTGTTGCAGCCTTCACCCAGGCTCTGCTGAAAGAATGAGAGGATGTAAGGTAGGTGGGAAAAGCCAGATCTTCCAGGCCTGCCTTCTGGCCAGCTGGTCTGAATGCCTCAAGGTGATTTGGGGGAAAGACTTTGCTTTCCAGATCGCAAAGCTTTGCACACAAGAATCACTAGCGGTAAGGATGTAACTCAGTGGTAGAGCCTGTGCCTAGCAAGTACAAGGCCTTGGGTTTGATCCTCAGCACAGTAAAAAGGAAGAAAAGAATCATTAAAGTGTAGGTTCTTTGGGCCCCACACCCCAGAGGGAGGGCTTTGGAAGCTCAGGGATAAAGCCCAGGAGCCTCCATTATTTTGAGAATTTTTAATATTTATTTTTTAGTTTTCGGCAGACATAACGTCTTTGTTTGTATGGGGTACTGAGGATCGAACCCGGGCTGCACGCATGCCAGGCAAGCGCGCTACCGCTTGAGCCACATCCCCAGCCCCTAGGAGCCTCCATTTCTAACCATCTCTTCCAAGTGATTTTGATGATGGTGATCCTCTGATCACACTCTAAGAAAGCCTGCGTTAGGAGCTGCTGCAACCCCCAATGGCAGGGTGAAGACAGAAGCAAGGTCAAGATCTGAGCTTTCAAGCCTGGCGCCATCATGTGCCCCTATAAGCACAGTGCCTGGAGAGGGTGAGGCAGGAGCATGGCAAGTTTGAGGCCAGTCTCAGCAATTTAGCAAGGCCCTAACAAGTTAGTGAGGCCCTGTCTAAAATTTAAAAAATAAATAAATAAAAAAGGGCTGGGAATGTAGCTCAGTGATAAAGCACCTCTAGGTTCAATCCCCAGGACTGGCCCCCCCCCCAAAAAAAATTTGTTTCTTATGAAAAACTCCAGTCCACTGGTTTCAGAAAGGTGATATTTCCAACCAATCTCTGTTGGGTTCTTTCAATTCACACAGACCCGGTTACTGGGAGCAAGACTTCAAGGAATGAGGCACTACCTCTTGTTCCAGGGGGAAAAAAGAGAAAGTATCCCATCTGCATGGTGCATACCACATCTGTGATGCTTTCCTATACCATAAGTCATATAATTATCCTGCAGCTTTGCAGGGTAGCTAAATTATTCTGTTTTAAAGCTGAGGGACTGCAAGCCTGGAGGTGTCTAGCCTCCTCCAGTTGCCATGACATCAGGAAAAAAAAAAAGAGTGAAAAACTATCCCAGTATTACAACAGTAGGAAGCAGGGCAGGCAAACCAAGCCAGTCACTGAAGCATGACCCACCTCCATCGAGGTCGGTATCTGCCGGTGAAACTGAGGTTGGTGGTCAGGATGAGCAAACACAGTTGTAAAAGGATTGATAGGTCAGATTCTAAAAATAGATGGAAAGTTTGTGTGATGAATGTGAGCAGAGGATGAGAACAGGAGAGAAACGACCCATCGTATCATCTGGGAAAATGAAACTCTTTGGCAAGACTTCACAACAGCCCGATTCAAAATTTCATAATGAAATTATGTCTCTGATCAAAGCATGCATGAGCTCATGGGATTTTTGCCATTCGTGTTTATTCTGGTTTGCACCAAGTCGAAGCATCAGAAACACATTAACCTAATCCTCTCTCTGGGAGGAGGATATTGGACCCTCATTTTGGGAATCAGTGGGACAGTTGGGGCAGGAAAGGGGCATCTTTAGACCTTCACTGAGTGTAAAGTTTTCTCCAACCAGCTCAGAGATCCCTTAGACACATGCCAGGGGCAGGACCTACCTAGAAAACTTGTGTTTAATCTCATGACACTTACCCTTGGGGCAGTAAGAGTGAAGTTCAAGAGAGAGAAGCTACATCTAGTTCTCATCTAGGACTTAGACCACTTTTGCTCTAGAAATAACATTTGGGGATATTTTTCAGAACTACACAATCATCCCGCCTCCATCAGAATGCCTCACTTTATAACAAATTGTTTTTATAGAATTAGCTGAGCTGCAGAAAGCCCTCCTAACTTCCATTAAACCATGTCCTCTTTGACCAATCCCCAGGGTGCAGTGATGAGGGAAACTTGGGGTACCAAAACAGAGGGTTGGTTTCTTGGTTGAAACTTTGACCTTGATTTTTTTTTTAGTATATTGTAGTGAACAAATTCCCTGCTCTCAAGAAGCTCACATTGTAATATTGGGGATGCATCCAACAATATTGTAAATAAGATAATTTCAGCCAGTGATAAGCATCATGAAGTAAATATAACAGAATAATGTAACTGAATCACTGTGGAATAATGAAGGTGATTTACCCAGCTTAGATGGAAGACTTCTCCCAAAGGGAAGGGTTGCCAGATAAAATGCAGGACACATAGTTCTATTTGAATTACAGGTGAACAATAAATTTTTAGTGTTAAGTATGTCCCAGCTGTACCAGCATATATTTACACTAAGAAATTGATTCATTCTTTATCTAAAATTCACATTTAAATGGTGTCCCGTATTTCTATTTGCTAGTTCTTACAACCCTAACAGTAGAATTGAATGACCAGAAGGAACCAGCTCTGCAAAAGTTTCAGGGAAACAGTGATCCAGGCAGAGGAAGCATCTGCCATAAACGTCAGAGGGCGCTACAAATAAAGTAAGATAAATAAGCAGGGGCCATGCCACAGAATTCTGTAGGGATGCCCTGATTGAATCCATCAATCAGTCCTCCCCCCCCTTCACCCCTATGATGGTAAAACATTAGACCATAAGAGGTGTTTTGTGGTGCTGGGATTGAACTCAGGGTCTCTGTGCCACACTCCTAGAGCTACTCCCTCAGCCTAGAGTTTTAAGGAAGAAGATCAGGACAATTCTGAGTACTGATTGACATTTGGCTATTGTGTGGTCGTCCAGGTTGGAAGGGTTTAGAGGACAAATTCCTAGGATAATTAAGGTTGTGTTGGCTTAAGATGAGACTATTTTTGGGGGGGGGGGCGAGGAAGATAGTGGGGATTGAACCGGGGGATACTCTAGCACTGAACTACATCCCCAGCCCTTTATTATTTTGAGACAGTCTTGCTAAGATGCTCAGGTTGGCCTTGAACTTGCAATTCTCCTGCCTCAGCCTCCCGAGTTGTTGTGGATTACAGGAGTAAGCCACCCCGCTGGATGAGAAGAGCCTTCTTTATTTGGGGGTGGACCCAACTAGGAGCTCTGTGCCTTATTCCTAGGGTAACTAGGAGGTTGCTATGGCGGGGCAGCTTGGCGGTTGCTAGGGCAGGAGTGGTCGGGCGCTCCAGGCAGCGCGAAGCCTAAGACAGGAGCGGAGGCGGGGCCAGGGCCGGGGCCAGGAGTGAGAAGGCGCGCGCCGCGCGTTCGCAGGAAGTCGCGCCGGGGAAGAGCGTGGCGCGAGCGGAAGTGACGTATCCTCGCGCTCGTGGTCCTGCGTGGTTCACGCGCGTTCCCTCGGCGGGCCTGGGGAGTTCCGCGCTCGTTTACCCATCGACAGCCAGAACCGTCCGGGTCCCGTCGGCAAGATGGTGAAACCCAAATTCAAAGGAAAGAGCACCATCAACCCCTCCAAGGCCAGCACAAACCCGGGTACGGGCTGCGGGGCTCGCGGAGGGGGAGCTTGGAGGAGACATGGGGGAGGTCGGAGGGGAAGGAGGGCACCTGAGTGGCGTCGCTTGGGGTGACCTCGAGCCCAGTGGCTTTGGGGGATGAGAAGGGAGAAGCCAACCAGCGTTTGAGGTGGTTTCTCAGTTGGGGACACCGGGGAGGTTTGACAGCTCGCTAGCCCGGCAGGCCGAACTGCAGTCACCTGGTTGAAAGTCGGTGGGGGTTGAGGACAGCGAAGCCCGGGCCTCTGGCAGCCTTGGGGCCTCGCCAGCTGTGAGATGCAGAGAAAGATAGTTTGAGGGTGGCCTAGGCCGACCCGGTGGGCTTTTCACACGTGACTCCACTCCCCTGCCACCTTAGCTTTGACCATTTAAACGAGAAAGGGCCCGTGCATTCTTCCTCACCGGTAAAAATGACTAGGAAACCCTAGAGAGATAAGTATGGTCATTTCAGTCCAGGTGTTTTTTGGATATGAGTCTAAATTTTGGCAAGGTTTCACCTACAAGGTGAACAAGATAAGTTGGTGGGGGTATGGGTGTCCCTTTCATTCCGATTTAGTTAGTCAAACTTTGTTTTTAAATATGGTTAAGAATTTTTGTCCACCCACCATGTGTTGAATGTTTTCCTGGATGGATGATAAATTAATCCTGTTTTTGTAGACTGGAATCTGAGAATATTAGCCCCCAAAAGGCTGTCAGAGGTCATGATTTTTTTTTTGGTGAAGAGACTGAACCAAAATAGAGGATGTGGCTTGTCATGGTGGCCACACTTCTTAGTAGAGTCCCCAGTCCTATGATGCCAGGCAGTTTTTTACTGCATTTTTACTTCAAGAGCAGGTGACTTGAAGGGCTCCTTAGGTGAGAAGCTAGGCTAGTATTACCTTGTTTATTTGACATTCTTTTTCTCTCTGGGGTAGAAGGAAGGATTCCTACTTATTTTAATTAGACTAAAATTGACAACTTTTTAATTAGGAAGTTAAGAAACTGGAGCATTAAGAACAATTCCATATTAAAACTGTAGTGTCCATGGTGCCTTGCATGTGTCAGGCACCAGTATTGGTTAAACTAAGACGTAGATAGGCGTCTTGAGTGTAAGAGCACAGATTTTGATTTGGTTCTGGCTCTGCTGCTTCATAGCTTTGTGACTTTAGGCAAAGTGTCTGTGCCTTGAATTCTTAGCTGCCAGCATGGACATAATGTATCTCTATATGATTATTGTATAGATTAAGTGAGATAATGACTGTAATATGGATTGTTCATTGTCATAATTAAGCTAAAATATTAGCTATTATCATATATAATCATATTGAAGATCAAAGATTGGATACATTTTTTCATACCATGTAGCTTTAAGTAATAGCTTATTGGAGCAACATATGGAAAAAATAGAGATTTTGTGGTGTAGTTTGTACAGTGTGGGTGAGCTACATGGTTCAGTTTAAGCAGTGACCATCCTTATTGGTTATCAAATAGTGTACTGTTTACTTCTGCCCTTCCTAGATCGAGTACAGGGAGCAGGAGGCCAAAACATGAGGGACCGTGCCACCATCCGCCGCCTGAATATGTATAGACAAAAGGAGCGCAGGTGAGGACTGGGTATTGCCATCCTTTCCCCTTTCCTTTGTACCCTTGACTTGTAGCTGAGACCTGTTAAGCCTTTGGTGTTCCCACCCTCACTTTCCCCAAACAGGAGTAATATGTTGTCAAAATAAGTCATTCATTTTTGGCTAAACGCATGGTTAGTGGATGGTGAAATAGTGATTGTTTCATAGTACTTTCAACAGGTGACAAGTGTCTTGCTCCTCACAGCCCAGGTCTCCACGAAGGGCATGTTAAATCTCAGAATTAAATATCCATCAGGTAGAAATCAAAGTATATAGTTATGAAAACTGCTAGAAAAACTGTTTTTCAGTGTCAGACTTTTTAGATCACAACATTGTGGCACTTGGAAACTCATCCCAGCTCAGTTCTGCTGAGGCAGCCTCCACCCTAGGGACTTGCTGAGTGTGGCATTTTGCTAGCTGGTCTTAATTTGTTTGGTAATTAGATTCTTCATCTGTTCTAAAAGATGTGTCTAAAACACAAACATCAGTGAACTTAATCTGCCTTAGTCACCTCTTTGCAGTTTGTTTTAGAATTTTGAGTTCCAGAATAAATCATCCTCTACTTAAAATTCATTTAAACCAGGCTTCAAATAATTACCAAAAAACTCAAATATGTGATTTTTTTTTTTTTTAAAGCAAACAAACAGTGAGCAGATTTTTAAACACAGCATTGTTACTCATCTAGCAGAAATCATTACGTGCTCTGTTGCAAGAGGTTAAATGACTTTTGGGCAATCTGTTTCAAATATAGAAGTACTTTTTGTTTACTGAAATCTGTACTGCATGATCATTTAAAAGAAAAAAAAAGTCCTTTTGATGGAAAGGGTATTCTGTAAACCAAGCTTTGCTGTTGCCTTTCTTCTGTCGTCAAACCAGAATCTGTTATTTCCTCAATTTAGGAACAGTCGTGGTAAAGTGATTAAGCCTCTGCAGTATCAGTCAACAGTAGCTTCTGGCACAGTGGCACGAGTAGAGCCAAATATTAAATGGTTTGGTGAGTACTGTCCCTTGTTATTTTGTGCAACAGAACGAATGTTGTATGGGAAAGACTAGAATGTTTAAACATCTAAAAGGCATTTTAAGTGTCTAAAAGGAGCTTTTGGTGAGTGAAACTCAAAAATTATAGGAAGAAGGGATAAAAAGTACCCCTAATAGAAGAAGTACTGGGGAAAGTGGTGGATTTCTTAAGTCTCTTTTTGAAGAGAGCTTATCATTCTTAATTGTAAGTGAACCATCTTAAGCAGATAAAAACAATCCTTAATGACTAGCATTCACAGACCTTGGAACTCTTACCCTTTAATTTCTGGTTGTCTAGAGAGATTGCTGTTTAAAAGGTGGCTTTGCAGATGTGTTTGTGCCATTAACTCCCAGAGTGGATCTCACTGTTGGTGCTTCCAGGAGTGAATAGATTATCTCCTATTGAGGCTTCTTCTTTTTGACTTTTCAGCTTTTCCAATAGCCATTGGTAAGATATGTGATGGTCATCATTTACCTGGTGTTTGAACTCCTTGCTTGGGGGCAGATGGCAATGTCTTTTGAATATCTTTTACACTTTTTGTTGGGATACCCCTTTAGAAGTGCAAAACAAAAAAGTGTCAAAAAGGGGATGAGGGATGTAGCCCAGTGCTAGAGTGTTTGCCTAGCATGCGCAAGGCCCAGGGTTCAATCCCAGTACTGAAAAAAAAAAAAAAAAAAGAAATGTCAAAGAAGACTGTAGAGGAGCATTTAGCATGGGTACTGGGACTGTAGATCCAGAGTGCCTGAGTTTGGAATCAACTTCTGCCATTTGTATGAATTTGGGTAAAATTGTTAAGTCTATTAATTTCTTATGTAAAATGAGAATAAACCTGTAATCTCAGGAACTCAGGAGGCTGAGGTAAGAGGATCACAAATTTGAGGCCAGCCTAGGCAACTTAGTGAGATCCTGTCTCAAAACCAAGAATAAAAGGGACTGGAGATACGTTAGTGGTAAAGTGCTTCTGGGTTCAATCCCCAGTACTGCAAAAAATAAATAAATAAATAAATAAAAATAGTACCAACTCACAAAACTGTTGTGGCAATTAAATTAATAAATACATGTAAAGTGCTTGGAATAGTGCCTAACATACAGGGAATGTCTTTTATGCATTTCTGTCAACAGTGCCTTGATATTTTGAATTTGTTATGCTGCTGCTATTTAATTGAGTACTTTCTTCAGGATCTGTCACTTAAGATGTTCTCCAGGGTGTGTTTTAGGGCTTCATTTTATTCTCTTTGGTGGATTTAATGATTAATATTCGTAACCCTAAAAATTGTAACTACGACTGTTGCGTTTCTGAGCTTCAAGGTTCCTGGTCTACATCAATTGATGAGCTGTGATTGGCTCCAGATTTCTTTGCCAGAATGAGGAGGAAGTAGGACATTTTTCAAATCTTAGTCCCATAGGGTGATGTTTATTTTTCAGTTTCATTCAGCCAGGAAATTGGGCTTGGAAAACTGTTAAATTCCCTTGTATGTCTGGGTAGTAGATTAATTCATGGTGTATGAATGCAGGAAAGGCAGTTTCTTGGTTGTTTCCTCTCCTTTCTCAAGTTTGAAAATAACTGTGGGGATTGGATGTCTAGGTGCTTGGAGAGTAACTTAGTGTCATGCCTTTCATTGTATTGGTGGGAAGGTGGGTATAGAAGTAAAACTAAGTTATTTATTAAATGGCAACATTCTTTATTTGTAAAACAGGAAACACACGTGTGATTAAGCAAGCATCATTACAAAAATTTCAAGAGGAAATGGATACAGTTATGAAGGATCCATACAAAGTTGTCATGAAGCAAAGCAAGTTACCAATGTCTCTTCTCCATGACCGAATCCAGCCTCATGTAAGATGTAGGGTATCTTTGGTGATAGAATTTCTCAGGCAGACTGCATGCAGTCAACCTGTCTAACCTGTTTGTCTTTGACTTTAATAAACTTTGAACTTTCTGAGACTTCTCTGTTTATCTTCATTAGGGTCCTCACTTTAAGTTTTGTGAGGAACATGCTGTAATGTAGTGAATCAAAACAGGTCTTTGAGCAAGACCTGAATTCTAGTCCTTACTCTGTCCTGCCCGTCATGTACCCTTTGTTAGGTTTCTCTGTGAGCCTTAACATTTTCTTCGGTATGCAAACTTGTCTTAGTGGTAATTCCATCAGACTGGGGGGGAAATGTAGGATTAGAACCGAGTTGGAAGGAGGCCTTTGGTGTTGCTTGCTTCTCCGCTTTTGTGAGGCCCCTGGAAATGCTTTTCAGCCGGAGGGGGGGCGGGGGGTGTGCCATTCAGATTGGCTGTTGATTGCTGGAGTTGGAAGGACAATCTGGCAAGAATGGGATGAGTGTCACATGGAACACAGACATCGCCTAATGTTGGCTTGCATGTTTTTGCTTGCATTGAATAATAATTCCCAGAAACATAGCCAGTACATACACTTCAGTTCCAGTATAAGGAGGGGAGGAAACATTGACATGCATACATGGATTAAGCAGTTCAAAGAAAAGTGTTTACTTGCAGAACAAAATAAAAACCAAGGCCTGGTTATTGCCTCAGGTTTTGTCAATTAGGTTTTGTTTTATGATGGACTAAAAGAATGGCACCTATTAGTGGAATGGCTGTTTTCTTTCAGGGAAACACATGAGTGCAATTCATGAACCACAGGCAAGTTGCTCATTTCCCTTGTTCTCTTTGTCTGTTCTCCCTAAAGCCATCTTCTAACCAGCTATTGAATCCTGTTTATGGGAAGAATAAGAGAGGTTCTATTACAGATTTATTGCTTTGTTGCTTGTTCCAGTTGCTCGGTGCTCCTAAAATCCAGTACTTAAATATCTGATACATAGGATGAAGGGTCTGCAATTGGACTACTCAGCTTGGATTATGGTACAGGAAAATTCTTAAATCAGTAGGTTTTCTGCTTTTGCCTTGAAAGCCCTTACCTATTTTATTTTAGTGTGATATCTGTTTGCTTTGAAATCTCATTCTGCACATTTTAGTCAAATCAGGTATACTTTGACTTTTGCACATTCAGCTTATATGTATTAGAATTACTGTATTTCTGGCTTGGTGAGGTGCTACTCACTAATAATCCCAGCTAATGTGGAGGCTGAGGCAGGAGGATCACAGAGGAAATGGATACAGTTATGAAGGATCCATACAAAGTTGGATCCTTAGCAGTGTAGCAAGACACAGTCTCAAAATAGAAAATTAAGAATAAAATAGGGCTGGGATGTAGCTAGTAATAAAGTGCCCTGTGTTCATTTACCTATACCCAAAAGAATTAACTGTATTTCTGTAGCAATACAATAAAAATGATGCAACTTACTTTACATGTGTATTTTAATATGTACAATGTAGTAGGCTTATGGACAGTGTATTTTCTAAGCTAAGATATATTCGGGAATAGTTTTGGTCATACTTGATTTTAGAACCTAATTCCTATACAAAATGTGATTCTTCTGTTTTGGGGATGTTCCCTGAGGATACCAAGTAAACTAAGAGGTGGATTAGAGAATCCAAGCAAGTGATAGTAGTTTAAAGATCTTTAAAGGTTGGAAGGGGAGATCAGTTAAAGTTGTTCTGTCATCCTGAGGTTTGGAGTGTGTATCAAGGGGAAGGGGGTGATTTTACTTTATTTTTTAAAGGTGGTTCTCTGTTGGCTCTCAACATTCTGTTACGTGATAGATCCTAACTCAATCTTTGACTTTTATCCTGCTTCAAGAATTCCTATGCCTGTAACTCCTTTACCGCACATCAAGTTCTAGTTAGTATCAAGTTCCTTTTATCACATCTAAAGTATTATTTTGGACTTTTGCTAGATGTTTTTCATCTAAAGACTTTCCATGTGCATTTAATAAAAATGTTACCTAAATTAGGGAAAATGTTATCTGAAACTAAAATGCATCTTACAAAACAAGCGATTCCTTTTCGCCATGAAAGAAATTTTTTTTCTTTAACTTCCAAGAAAAGGTTGGCATTTACAGTTGGTTTAAAAAAAAACACAAATTTGAGTATGATTGTCCTTGACAAAATCTGTGAATTTGGCAAACTTTATGCACTCATTTGAAAACTCAAAAAAAAAATAAGAAAAGATAAGTTAATTTTCATCATTGTAGCCTTAATTACATTTGACTAAACTTTATGATAAATGAAATAAAGCAGAGTTTTGGCAAATCTTAAACACAACTATTCATATTTTCTTTAATTCATTACTTTTGTGTTCCTCCAAAGAAGCTCACAGAACTTCAGAATAGAACAAGTGTTTGTGCTATTTAAATAAGCATTTCTGATTTGAAACTAGACCAAATTCATGTTCACTTAGATTTCAATGTGGTTGAGCTCTGGAAAAATAAAGACAGAAAACCTTTACCGGGTCGGTTTTAAAATTTTTGCTTTTCCTCAGTGCTTTCCTTAGTTTTATCTCTAATTCTCCTTTCCCTTTAGAACTCAAAGGTGCACATTCTTGATACTGAAAGTTTTGAAACTACATTTGGCCCTAAGTCTCAGAGGAAGCGGCCAAACCTATTTGCAAGCGATATGCAGTCTCTCGTAGAAAATGCTGAAATGTCCACTGACAGCTATGACAAGGGCAAGGATCGTGATTTGGTAACTGAGGATACTGGTGTGAGGTATGCTGTCAAAGTTTGCATGAGTCTCATCATTTGCTCCTCTGCAACAAAATGTTTTAACCTATTTTGCCTGTATGAAGTGTTGATATAGAGAGTTCTCCTGTTTCCTTAGACCAGAAATATTGGTGGAATTCAGTCCAGACGGAAACTATTTAGGATGGCTTGATTGTCACAGATCTCTTCATCCCCCAAATAAAAATAAATGATATTTTCTTCATCATTATAATAGTAGTATATCCCATCATAGACAAATTAGAAAATACAGTTAAGTTGAAAAATGCAGCAAAAAGAAAATAATTCATAATCCCATTACTTCATTAAAAGCATTGTTAATACTTCGTTAACTATCAATAATTAACCACTGAGTGTTTATGGTGGCCTGTGATCCTCTGAAGAGAATATAGATAATTATGAACCCACATAAAGTAGTGGAATTTTTTTTAAAGTTGATGGATCTTTATTTTATTCATTTATTTATTTATTTATATGCAGTGCTGAGAATGGAACCCAGTGCCTCACACATGCTAGGCAAGTGCTCTACCACTGAGCCATGACCCCAGCTCCAAGTAGTGGAATTTTGTTGTTTTGTTTTCATTTAGTTTAGTTTTGGAGCTGAAGAGAGGAATAGTTCATAACTCTCATCAAATTCATGTAGGGGATCCATAACCCAAAGAAGGTTCAGAATCAGTCACTGATACATATCCTTTTAGGTCTTCCTTATACTCATTTTTTATTTACAAATATAATACCTTTCATCTATTTTAACTTGCCTTTTATTTGTGTTTTCCTGTGTTACTGAGAATATATTTTGCTGGGCCTGGTGGTGCATGCCTGTAATCCTAGCAGCTCTGAAGGCTGGGGCAGGAGGATTACAGCTTTGAAGCCAGCCTCGGCAACTTAGCAAGGCTGTAAGCAACCCAGTGAGACCTTGTCTCAAAATAAAAAGTGCTGGGATGTGGCTCAGTGGTTAAGCACCCTTGGGTTCAATCCCTGGTAACAAAAATATAAGAACAAAACCAAGCCAGCCTCAGCAAGTTAGCGATAGATATCCTGTCTCAATATTAAAAAATAAAATTAGTGGCTGGGTGCAGTGGCACATATCTGTTTTTGCTTGGCCTCAAAAGGCCAGACATTATCCCTAGTGGGTCCAAAGCTTGTGGCTGACAGCAATGCGGTCACCTCGCTGCTGTCACTGGACAATGCCCCTTCACATTAATAGGGCAAAACCTCCCTCTAGTTAGAGAAACTTGTACAGGGAAATGGAGCCCTGCAGTGCTAATACCAGTGGCTCCAAAAGCTGAGGCAGGAGGATCGTGAGTTCAAAGCCAGCCTTATCAACTTAGTGAAGCCCTGAGCAACTCAGTGAGACCCTGTCTCTAGAATACAAAAAAGGACTGGAGATGTGGCTCCGTGGTTAAGTGTTCCTGGGTTCAATTCCCAGTACAAAAAAAAAAAAATTTTTAAAGTGTTGGGGATGTAGCTCACTTGTAAAGCTCTCCTAGGTTTAATCCCTGGTAACAATCCCCTCCCCCGCAAAAAATAATATATTTCCATGTCAATCACGTACACGTAATGTTTATTATCAGCGGTATTTTGTTGTGGCCAGTCCAACTTAGACATTTGTGCTGGTTTATGGTTCTACCATATGGTAAATAACATGAGGGAGAATGATCAATGTGGCTAAATCGTCTTCATCCCTAATTATTCCCCCAAGATAAATCCTACTGGGCACATTATAGTGTTAAATGTGTGCATGTTTTTCGATGGGCTGCTGCCACATTTTCTAGTTTAGCTTCTCTTGAGAGGTTTACACTGCAGGGCTCCACTTTCCCCCACAAGTCTCTCTAACAAGAGGGAGGTTTTGCTCTATTAATGTGAAGAGGCATTGTCCAATGATAGCAGCAATGTGACTTCATTGCTGTCAGCCCACCAGCTTTGGACCTCCTAGAGATAATGTTAGGCCTTTTGAGGCCAAGTAAAAACAGGTAGCAAGTCTGTTTACAAGAATTATTTGAACTTTCTAGTTGGGTTCATGTCTTCTTCTGATTAGAATTTTTTTCCTCCTCCAAAATGTACAGTAGGTAATGGAGAAAGGCAAGTCTATTTTTGTTTTGTTTCCTTGGGTAAATGTTTTTGAAACTAGTAAATGAACAGATTCTAAAAAATGTCATTTATCGAAAAAATGTCCTTACTTTACATAGTATCTATGGAGTATAGATGGTGATTCAGATCCTGCCAAGGATATTTCATGATTCTTTGACATTGAGCCTCATTACAGCCATTTTTGCTGGTTAGTTTTTTATTGTAGTGAAATATACCTAAAATTTACCATTTTAAGCTAGGAGTGGTGTCACCTGCTTTTAATCCCAGTCACCTTTGGAGGCTAAGGCAAAAGGATCACAAGTTTGAGGCCAGCTTCAGCAACTTAGCAAGGCTCTGAGACCCTGTCTCAAGATATAAAAGGTCTGGGGATGTGGCCAGTGGTAAAGTGCCCCTGGACTCAATTCTTGGTATTAAAAAAAAAAATTACCATCCTAAGTACGCAGTTCAACGGCTTTAAGTACATTTACATTATACAATCATCACCATTGCCCACCTCCCAAAATTCATCCCACTGAAACCATGTGTCCTTTTAGTGCTAATTCCTGCTCCCTTCTGCCCAAGCCCCTGTTAACTACCATTTAAGTGTTTGACTCACCTACTTACCTGCCTCTTGTAAGTGGAATCATGCAGTATTTGTCCTTTTGTGCCTGCCTTATTTCACTTAATGTCTTCAAGGTTTATCCATGTTGTATCATGTGCCAGAATTTCTTTCCCTTTAAAGCTAGATAATATTCCATTCATGTGTTTATCATATTTTTGTTTATCCACTCATCTATTGATGGACACTTGGGTATGGTTAGTTTTAAAATTCAATCTGGGAGTCGGCCATGGTGGCACATGCCTGTAATCTCAGCCGCTTGAAAGGCTGAGTTCAAAGCCAGCCTCAGCAACTTAGCAAGACCCTGTCTCTAAATAAAATATAAAAAGGGCTGGAGATGTGGATTAGTGGTTAAGTGTACCTGGGTTCAATCCCCAGTACAAACAGACAAACAGAAAACTTTAAAATTTAGTTTGCAGACTAGGGATGTGGCTCAGTGGTAGAGTGCTTGCTTGGCATGTATAAGGCCTTCAGTTCAATCCCCAGTACTGCAAAAAAGAAAACAAACATTTCTCTGTAAAATTATTTTC
This sequence comes from Marmota monax, assembly GCF_021218885.2. Lineage (NCBI taxonomy): Eukaryota > Metazoa > Chordata > Mammalia > Rodentia > Sciuridae > Marmota > Marmota monax. The sequence continues at coordinate 11,875,610 of NW_026694432.1, forward strand.
AGTCCATCTCTACTGGTTTTGATACCATTTTCTCTGATATGTTGAACCATTTTCTCTGATATGTTGTCTTTTCCCTAAAATATCCTTTTAGTCTTGATAGTGCTTCTTTTGCTCATTTGGAGTGCTTTCTTGTTTAGAAATGAAGCCCAAGAAGAGATCTACAAAAAGGGACAGTCCAAAAGAATATGGGGTGAGCTCTACAAGGTAAGACTCTAATATTCTCACAAATGAGTGAGTGATTTGTGTCCTCATGAGCACAGATTTTGATATAGGGATGCTGTGTCACAGTACAGACTCTGTGACCCATTCTGTCCTCTATCCCCCAAAGAAACCAGGATGTTGCAGCCAGGCACATACTGCCTTTGTTGTAAGTGATGACATTTTTTTTAAATAATGTTTTTTTAGTTATCAATGGACCTTTTATTTAATTTATTAATTTGTCTATATGTGGTGCTGGGAATTGAACCCAGTGCCTCACACATGCCAGGCAAGTACTCTTCCGTGGAGCCATAACCCCAGCCTGTAGGTGATTGCATTTTAAAAGAGTAAAAGCTACCTGATATATTCATATATTTCCTGTTGATATTTAGATTTCCTACCAAAATGGTGTTCTTATTTAGATTTATCTTACATGGTTAGAGCCACATGAGAAGTTTTAAATTAGTCCAGCTGTTTTGTTTTATAGCTGAGAACTCTTATCTGGAAAGGGTTAATACCCTACGAGCTTGTTGGTGGAAAAAGCCTGATCCAAACAATGCTTTTTAACTGGTTGAGGTATTGGTTTTATTTTGTTTTAGTTGTATATAAACACAATACCTTTTATTTATTTTTATGTGGTGCTGAGGATTGAACCCAGTGCCTCACATGTGCTAGGCTCTACCACTAAGCCACAACCACAGCCCCTAACTCGTTGTGTTTTGAGTCTGTGTAATAATATTCTAGGAAGAAAGACCTTTAAGCATAGTCTCATAATTAAACAGCATCATAATAGGAAACTGAGACTATAAAGGTAGGTAAATTAAATAATTTTGTTTTCTAGAAAAATACACGAGACTTACAATACTAGAAACTTATGGAAGTGATAGATTAAGTTTAATAATCTCTAGTAGTTATGAGATGAAATAGGTATTATCCAAGTTGGCTTTCCTATTTGAAATTTGTTAAGTTTCAAATAGTTACAGGTTGAAAAATCTTGAATTTTTTCATCACTTGCCCACATTCAAGTGTCAGATTGAGGTTGGCTAGCATCTGTTCTCACCAGACTTGAGTTGTGGTTGTCTCTAAATATTATTTCCTCAGTTTCCTTAAATGTCATCTCTCTTTAATTTTCTCTGCAAACCATTTCTGTCTCTTGAATTCACAGGTGATAGATTCATCAGATGTTGTTGTTCAAGTTCTTGATGCTAGAGATCCAATGGGTACCCGTTCCCCTCACATTGAGGCTTACTTAAAAAAGGAAAAACCCTGGAAACATCTCATTTTTGTGCTCAACAAATGTGACCTTGTTCCAACTTGGGCCACAGTAAGTACAGCTACTGATAAAACACAAGACTCTCAAGGCCACTCAGCTCTTGTACACTTTGAGTTATCTGTTAACACATCAGTTTCATGGCTTCTAGGCATTAAAACATTCAGGTATTGCACTCTTGAGCACGTTAGTAGTTTTTGGAGTGTTCTTATTGACCAAAGTGAGCTTCACCAATGGTGGGTAGCAGCAACTCCTTTTGTTCTCTGGTCATCTATAATGGTACAGCTTGCAGGCCCCCAAGGACAGGTGAGTGTGTGCCCTGTCAGAAGGCAGCAGCTGCCACAGCTACTAGCCTGCTCCACATTGTGTTCCATTAATTACATTTAGTAGCAATGAAGGCATTTTTGGAATATTGTTTTTGTGGTTATGAGACAAAAGACAAAGCATTAAAACAATTAGACTTGAAAGAACATTTCAAAGAATTATAACTAGCATTTTCCCTTAGGCAACAGTGCATTTGAAACACAATTCAAACTGTAATTCAAGCTTCGATTCTTCCACATGTTATAAATAAACAAGCTCCAATTTACCAGTGTATTTTCTTCTTTCCTTTTAGAAACGATGGGTTGCTGTCCTCTCTCAGGACTATCCTACCCTTGCCTTCCATGCAAGTCTCACCAACCCCTTTGGCAAAGGAGCATTCATTCAGCTTCTTCGGCAGTTTGGAAAGGTATGAAGACCTGCTTGTTGTTCTGGGAGTTTGGTAGCTAGGAGTTTGTGTGCAGATCACTTGCCACTGTGCATCAAAAGTTGCCAGCCTCACTTCCCTCCATGTATTCTAGAGATGTAAAAATGCATAGAGCCTGTGAAGTATGAGGGATCCTGAGGTGTTTTCTCACTCCACCTTTGCCCCACTCCTAGATTCCCTTTCTGCCACATTCTGGTCCGGTGGATGTCTTCCCTGCACTCTGTGTGTCCACATGTTATAAATAAACAAGCTCCAATTTACCAGTGTATTTTCTTCTTTCCCTTTAGAAATGATGGGTTGCTGTCCTCTCTTTCTTTGGTTTTGCAAGGCCTACCTTGCTTCTTCCTCCCTCCGGGCCTATGTATCATCCTTTGGCCTGGAGAGGGCGCTGCCCACATTCAAGCCTCAGATGCCAGTTGTCATGGATGCCCTGGGACCAGATCACTCTCTCAGATGTCTCAAAACTTATCTTCATGCTCTTATCTGTAATTGTGTGTGTGTTTTTGATTAATTCTACCTGTCTTCTAACGAAAAACACATGTCACCTGTGCCACCCTTTCCCTCTTCCCAGAAGGAAACACTTCCAAGTACTCTTGGCCATCATTTCTGGTATTTTTCTTCATGTTGTTAACACATGCCTATCATTTGATCTTTTGAACTTCCTTAATTCTCTTCCTTGTTTAAGATACTTTTAATTTCCTACTCTGCAAAGTGAGGATTAGATGTGTGTGTGTGTGTGTGTGTGTACATTCTGAGGGTTGAACCCAAGGCCTTACGCATGCTAAGCATATGACTATAGCACCGAGCCACACTTCCAGTAGTAATTAGATTTCTTACAGTCACCTTCCCTCCACACGTACTTTCCTTCTCCTGCTTTCCCTATAGAATTGGACAGTGTTGGACCACATCATTATTCAATCAGTGTTTATGTTGTTATGTTTGTGTGAAACACTAGTATAGCTGAGTCACTCTGTGATAGGATTAGAATTCCTTTCTGATGAAAACCTTTGTTTTTCTCTGGTGTTAATTTGTTCTTTTTATGTTTGTGTCTATTACTAATAGTCCAGAGATGCTCTGGTAGAGTGGGAATGTGTCCACGTGTAACAGTATCTGCCTTGGTGGCCGGCCCTTGGTCCTCCCTCCAGTTGACAGGAACTGACTCTTCCTAGGCCTGCTGCGGTCTTCCTGGGATTTCCTTTCACTATCTTCATTCCCAGGGCTCTTTCCTATGTTGGATCACTTTTATTCTTGTCCAATTTACTCCTTCTGTTTTTGTTTTATGGTGTTTTTTTTTTGTTGTTGTTTGTTTGTTTTTTTGATGTGGGTAGGGGGGATACTGGAGATTGAAGCCAGGAGGTGCTGAGCCACATCCCCAGCCTGATTTTTTATGTTTTATTTGGAGACAGGGTCTTGCTGATTTGCTAAGGCTGGCCTTGAACTTGTGATCCTTCTGCCTCTGCCTCCTGAGTCACTAGGATTATAGGCATATGCAGCTGTACCCTCCTGAAGGAATTTATTACTTGTGGTTATGAGACAAAAGACAAAGCATTAAAACCATTAGACTTGAAAGAACATTTCAAAGAATAAAGTTACCTGAGAATTTATTTTCTAAAAGTTACCTGAGAAGGGGTGCTTCACAAGAACTGTTTTGTTTTGTTTTTTTACTTTGAGACAGTGTCTTGCTAAGTTGCTCAGGGTGCCCTTGAACTTGTGATCCTCTTGCTTCCACCTCCTGAACGGTTGTGATTATAGGAGTGTGCCATTGTGCCCATCTTTTTTTTTTTTAAGAGAGAAGAGAGAATTTTTTAATATTTATTTTTTAGTTTTCGGCAGACACAACATCTTTGTTTGTATGTGGTGCTGAGGATCGAACCCCAGCCACACGCATGCCAGGCAAGCACGCTACCACTTGAGCCACATCCCCAGCCCATTGTGCCCGTCTTTAAAGGGAAACTTTGAGAGACCTGTCATTCTGTCCCTGTTCTTCTGTCACACTGTTGCGGCATCACTGCATTGCCTTCTGGCTTCCCGTGTTGACATTGAGAAGTCAGAGGCCATTCTGTCTCCTAATCCTTTGTGGCTGTGATCTTTTTAGAAAATTTCTCTTTTGGAATTTCACAGTATTGTGTCTGAAGCTGGGTCTTTTATTGTGGAGTGAGCAAGGCATTCCATGGGACATCCAGCCTGGTATTGTCTGTTTCTTTGAAATTTCCTTTTCACTATCCATCATCTTTTTCTCATTCAGGAATTTGATTTTTACCTCTTGGCTTAATTCTTGAATTTTCATAACTTTTCTTGATTTTAGTACTTAATTATTTTGCTCAGTTTTCTTGTCTTGTACATCTTATACATCACTTTACATCTATAATATCCTCTCTGTCTCTCTGAGAATGTTAATGATAGTGGTGTTTTCAAGTTTTCCTTATTCCCAACATTGACTTTGTTGGCTCCAAGTTTCTTTGTTTTACTGTCTTTTCTGCTAGTCATGTTTCAAATGGTTATTCTCCATATTTCAGAATACTTTTCTGATGTGCTGGTATGAGCCTTTAATCCCAGCTGCTCAAGAGCTGAGGCAGGAGGATGGCCTAAGCCTTGGAATTCAAGATTGCCCTGATAAAATAGAAAGATCCCATCTGAATAAAGGAATAAGGCACCAAAAAATGATTTTTTAAAAAATTTTTGGCATAATGGCTCATTGACTAATAGATTTCATTGTGGGGTGATTAGATAGTGACCCAGATATTTTGTTGTAAAACAGATGTCACTGTTGATAGGTCTTTTTTTCTTATGGTGTGAGTATCTCTAAAACAGTCTTCTAATTTCCAGCCCTGGCAGGTATATAAACCTGGCTGCCAGCTAAATGTGGTGGGGAACACCTGAGATCCCAGAAACTTGGCAGGTTCAGGCAAGAAAATCCCAAGTTCAAACTGAGCAACTTAATAAGACTCTGCCTCAAAATTAAAAAAAAAAAAAGTTTAAAAAGGGCTGGGGATATAAGTCAGTGATAGAACACCTCTGTATCAATCCCTAGTACAGCTGCTGGGTCTTGAGCTCTCTCTGGGAATAGGAACAAGGTCTCACTGTTTGATACTTAGGCTTTGAGTGTATGATTTGGGAAACAGCCATTTGCTGCTGGTATATTTAAAAGGATCCATTTCAGGTTAGAAAATAAAACATTTTCAGACATGCAGGGTCTCAAAAATCAGGATTTCCTGAGGACCTGGACTTCTTGGGGAATAGAGAAGCCATGTGCTTGTGCTGAGTGAGGGTGGGGAACAAGGGGTTTGGCCACTTGCCAGAGCCAGGCCTTTGGCTTTTAGTCCTCTTCTCAAAGGTACCCAACATTTAATTTCAGGACTTTTTGTTATTCCTTGAAATTATCATTCAATTTTTATGAATTTTTTCTTGACCTACACATTGTTAACCTTAAAACATTCAAGGGTAATTTCATGTGGATACCGAGGAAATGACTTGCCTCTGATTTATTAATCAATGTTTGTGTGCAGCTCACTGAGGCTGTGTAGCTGGTATGTGTCTAGGCTTCCAATCACGTACCAACAGGTTTGTGCTATACCCTTCAGATCAGCAGATTAGCAGTTTATCTTAAGGGATATTCATGACTGAACAGATGTGGTGTGTATTCCCTTTTTGCACAGTTGCACACTGATAAGAAACAGATCAGCGTGGGGTTCATCGGCTACCCAAATGTTGGCAAGAGCTCTGTGATAAACACGCTGCGCTCCAAGAAAGTTTGTAACGTGGCCCCCATTGCAGGTGAAACCAAGGTACGTCTGACTTGGGACTTGACTTCCGCGTATTTTATTTCTGTCATGGGTGATTGTTTCAGACATAGGGATTTCTGTCTCTCCCCCTTTCACTTTTTCTTTTCTTCTGGGGATCAAACCCAGGGCCCTGCACATGCTAGGCAAGCATGCGGCCACTGAGCCACACCACCAGCCCCATCTGCTTTGCTTGGATAAAACCACTGTTGGCAGTTTAGATCTCCATATACTAATTTTGAATGTACCAGGGCTTTTTTTTGGTTGTTCTTTGTTTTGTTTTCCATTTCAGTAAGACTTGAGCATTCTTCTTATGCCACTGTGTGTAGCTTTGGTGTAATTTAGTTAAGGCCATTTATATTTAAGCCTATTTCAAATTGTCATACCAGCCTTTTACTTTTTTTGGGGGGGGGGGGTACTGGGGAGTGAACTCAGATGTACCCAACCACTGAGCCACATCCCCAGCCCTATTTTTTATTTTATTTAGAAACACAGTCTTACTGAGTTTCTTAGCACCTTGCCATTACTGAGGCTGGCTTTGAATTAGTGATTTTTTCTGTCAGCCTCCCAAGCCGCTGGGGTTAAGAATTCCTGGCTGAGCATGGTGGCACATACTCATAACCATAGCAACTTGGGAGGCTGAGCCAGGAAGATCACAAACTTGAGGCCAGACTCCACAGTCTAGCAAGATAATTGTCTCAAAAATAAAGCCAGGCATGGTGGTGCAAACCTTTAATCTTAGCGACTCTGGAGGCTGAGGCAGGAGGATTGTACGTTTGTGGTTAGTCTCAGCTATATAATGAGGCCCTAAGCAACTTAGGGAGACCATGTCTCAAAAATAAAAGAACTGGGGATGTGGCTCAGTGGTTGAGAACCCCTGGGTTCAGTCCCTGATACAAACAACAACATCAACAAAATGGTGGAATGTAGCTTGGTAGTAGAGCATCTCTGGGTTCAGTCCTCAGTAACACACACCACAAAAAAAAGAAAACTCCACCTTCTGGTAGAATCCGAGAGTTGGGGGGCCAGGGAACAGAGTGTTTGGGGAATAGCATGGTTCGGTTTAGAGGTAAAGAGACAAACAGTACTCTGCTTCCAGACCACTTTAAGCCCAGAGAATGGTTCATTGGGTGTTTCTGTATGATGCTAAATGAAAATCCTGTCTGTATAATTTTTGCACTCGTAGCTGATGAAACCTGGGTCCTTGGTGGAAGTGTTGTGGATGTGGCACAAACAGGAGAAAAGCACTGGATTATCCTGCAGGTTGCTTTGCTTTGACTCCTCCCTTCACTCTGCGCTTCTACTGCAGCAGCCATGCAATTGTGTGAAGTGTAGCTCTGAGCATTTGACTGAGGGGTGTCTCTGCTTTCGACTGCAGGTCTGGCAGTACATCACCTTGATGCGGCGCATATTCCTGATTGACTGTCCAGGTGTGGTTTACCCCTCTGAGGACTCGGAAACAGACATTGTGCTGAAAGGAGTTGTGAGTAATTTGGTCCCAAAGCCTCTGTTGTCTTTTGGGAAGTTTCTTAGGGAACACTGGAAACCTTTGCTTTCTTCCCATTCACAAGGCAGTTTGGGGTCAGCCTGTCCAACCAAACTTCAGGCACATGATGCTGCACAGGGCAGCCTCTCTCTCCACTTCAGCCTTCTTAAGGAGTTAGTGAAACCATGAGCATATCTGGTCAGTATCATCTGTAGCAGAGTTTGTAGTTTACACACAGGATTCAAAGGGAAGCAGGGCCTATTTATGTTCAGTGATAATTCATCTTAGAGGGTTTATGGGTTGAGTCATTTTGGAGCCCAGTCATTTCCTCACTTGTTTCTGAATACAATCAAAAACTCTGAAGGCTCCCCTTGACCTTAACCATGCATCCTGTGTACATTCTTCCCTTCCATTCTTAAAACAATTCCATTCTTTTCGAGTTCTGGGATTGGCAGGCTGTTAACTATTTCTGCAAATTGGTAGCAGGAGGCATTCCATGGTCAAACTGCTTGTGGAAGCCACACAGTTTTGGTGAACTGGTAGAAAAGTTGAATTCTGGGCTCCATGGCTCTGGTAGTTTCAGTGGTGCTTCCTGCTGCCAGCCATATGCAGCCATCTCAGAGGCTCCTGCCAAGTCCTCTGGCCCTGTGATACTGAAACAGATTTCATGTTATGAAGAACACCAGAAACTTCCCTACCTCTTTACAAGCAAGAGATTTCTATGCACATGTAGGTTCAAGTTGAAAAAATTAAGACTCCTGAAGACCACATTGGTGCTGTCCTTGAGCGGGCAAAGCCAGAATATATCAGCAAGACATACAAGATTGATTCCTGGGAGAACGCTGAGGACTTTCTTGGGAAGCTCGCTTTTCGCACTGGGAAGTTACTAAAGGTGATCCAGGGTCTGAGAGAATTTGGGCTGGTATACACTACAGGCGTGCGTGTGTTTAGTGTGGAACTATTCTGTGTGCATTGTGTGAACAGTGTGAAACTTACCAAAAAGTGATGGTGAACAGCTGCGACAGCTGAAGTGCCCCCAAATTGGAGGTGGCTTTGTTCTTTGAATTTAATTGGGAATCTTTCCTAACATTTCAGGGTGGAGAGCCTGACTTGCGGACTGTGGGTAAGATGGTTCTCAATGACTGGCAGAGGGGCCGGATTCCTTTCTTCGTCAAGCCACCCAATGCAGAGCCACCAGCTGATCCCCAGGTAAGAATATGGTGGACCCAACTCTTGGAAAGCGTGATTGTCTACTCCGATGTGGTGTAACTTCTGGTTGCCTCCCTCAGTAAAGCATCTTTCTTTGTGGTAGATATCTCAGCTGCAGTGTCTCATTCCAGAGTGCCACTACCATAACATTTATTTGTTTGTTTGTTTATTTATGTATTTATTTGAGACAGGGTCTGACTAAGTTGCTGAGGCTGGCCTCTAACTTGTGGTCCTCCTGCTTCAGCCTTCCCAGTTGCTGTGATTATAGGCATGCATCACTGTGCTGGGCCCATGACTATATTTATTAAAAAAAAAAAAAAATTAGTTGTAGATGAACATAATACCTTTATTTTATTTAGGCATTTTTATGTGGTGCTGAGGATCAAACCCCATGCCTCATATGCTAGGCAAGTGCTCTACCATTGAGCTACAGCCCCAGCCACCACCACCCCCACCCTTCCCCGCCATTACTTTTTGAGAGTGGTGTCAGAGACTAATAAGCAGAAATAAAATAGGAGACCAAGCTTAAATACCAGCTTACAGGGCCTTAGGAAAGAAGGCTCATTAAATGTAAGGGATCTTCTGGTACCTCTGACTTTTCTTCTGTATGAGGAATGGAGGCACTGCTAAGATTCATTTGTTTAACAAACATTTGTTAGAACCAACCATGTGCCAAGTGCATCATGTACACCTGTAATCCTAGCAATTTGGGAGGTTTGAGGCAGAGAAATTACGAATTGGAGGCTAGCCTCAACAACTTAGTGAGGTCCTATGCAACTTAGCAAGAGCCTATCTCAAAATATAGAATGAACCAGGTGTGATGGCCCACTCCTGCAGTCTCAGCAGCTCAGGAGGCTAAGGCAGGAGGATCACAAGTTCAAAGCCAGTCTTAGCAATTCAGCGAGACCCTGTTTCTAAATAAAAATCAAAAAAGAGCTGGGGTAGTGGTGCCCCTGAGTTGAGTCCCCAGCACCTAAATAAGTAGATAGATAGATAGATAGAAAGAAAGAAAGAACGAACGAACTGGGGATGTGGCTGGGTGTTATGTGCCCCTGTCTCTCCTGGTCCTGCTCACAGTTCATCATGTAGAGGTGATGCTTACGGAAAGAAGTCTTAGATTTGGAGCCTCTGACCTGGGTCAGGAAACTCCCTGGTTCCCTGACTTACCTGGACAGTGAGCTGCCTCAAGGTTCAAGGCTCTTTTTAGGGCCTGTTTCAAAACTCAACCAAGTCTCTTGAAGTGGTAACTTCAAATTTTGCTTCTGTTTGGGTGCTTATAGTTCTGGTTTCCTCTTAAAGATAGTATTTCCAGAGTTGTAGTTGTAGCTAGATAATACCAGTTGGAACATTTTCCCAAAATTTTTAAACTTAAAATATCTGAAGTGATATTGATGAATTTTCCTTCTTCTCTCCCCTACTACATACATACCCAAATTCTGTGCAGAATAGCTCCTCTCCCTTTTTGTTGTTCATTAGGTCATTCTTTTGTTGAGACATTCTCTCAGCACCACGTGTGGAGGATCTGCTGTGGCCCGAGCCCTCAGGGTACTGGAGATGCTGCAGTGATTAGTGGGCAGGGCCCTGATATTCCTCTGTGTGCTTATGCGTGACCCCAGATATGTGTCATTTCCCCACACCAATTCTGCAGTTCTCTAACACCAGCTGTGTGTCCAACAATTTCATAGGATTCTTTTTTTTTTTTTTTTAAAGAAAGAGGGAAGAGAGAGAGAGAGAATTTTTTTTTAATATGTATTTTTCAGTTCTCGGCAGACACAACATCTTTGTTTGTATGTGGTGCTGAGGATCGAACCCGGGCCGCACGCATGGCAGGCGAGCGTGCTACCGCTTGAGCCACATCCCCAGCCCCTTCATAGGATTCTTATACTAACTCTTGGAATTAGTGTGGACCCCACGGGTTGAGAGCTCTGTCCCACAAGGTTGCTCTCACTTCAGCTGCCAGTGGGATTCCCAGACAACTCCCACTTAGGCCCTACTGATCGCACATTTAGGGGTTCTAAGATTTGATAATTTTCTGGAACAAAACAGTTTAGGAAGGTGCTTGCTTTATGATTACCAGTTTATTACAGATGATAGAGGTAAGTAAGGGACAGCAAAGTGAAAGAGATGCCTGGAGCATGGGTGGAAGAGCAGGGAGCTTCCGGGTGCTTTCACGGCCTACAGGCATGTCACCCTGGAAGCCCTTGAGCCCCATCAGGGAAGAATGGTTATGGGGCTTCATTACACAGACACCTTGATCAAGTCAGTGGCCATTGGTGATTGGGCTCCAGCTCCCCCTCCTTCCCCAGAGGTTGGGGTGGGGCTGAAGGTCTTGCCTTTGTCTTTCTGGAGACCAGCCTCCATTCTGAAGCTACCTGGGAATCCCATCATAAGTCATCATATTAACTTAAATGTAGGTGTGATAGAGAGGGGCTTATGAATAGCAAAAGAGACCCTTGGCCCTCATGAAATCCCAAGATTTTTAGGAGCCTCTGGGGCAAAAACTAAATGTTATCTGTCTCCCTAAATACATACATAAAAAATGTATCAAGAAGTGTCACGTGCTATGAAGAAAACTCAACCAGGGTAAGGTGTTGAGGCAGGCAGAGAAGTTCTCTTGTGAGTGGGGAGCTTGGGAAGGGCTTCTGAGAAGTGGCTTTCTAGCAATGAACTTCAGGTTTGGAGCCTTTCGGGTGTCTTGGGAGGAGAACATTCCAGGCAAGGGGAGCGGCACAGCCAGAGCACCTCAGATGGGGTGTCCGTGGCCTGCGCAGAGTACTGGAGAGTTGGAGGGGCAGGAGGCTGGGTCTAAACCAGCTGGAAGTCTGTGTGCTTGTGAGCCTGTGTGGAAACACTGGACTTATCTCAGTCCTTCTTTCCTTTCTAGTCATCAAGTTTAGGTAATGAGTTCACATAATTCTTAAGAACTATCCTGCTGGGGCTGGGGGTGTAGCTCAGTGGTAGAGTACTTGCCTAGCATGCAGAAGGTCGTGGGTTCCATATCTAACCCAGCCCCCAAAACTATTACGTTCTCCTACGCTGTGATTCTTTCCTTTCTTTTTCTCCATTGGTGACGCAGAAACCTCTTTAACTTGAAAGCTAAAAATTGCCTCACTAGAAAAATGGACAATTCTCCTGGATTTTATGGATTCCTGACATATTTATTGCTTTGCCACTGGTTCTTTTTTTTGGGGGGGGGGGAGCTAGAGATTGAGCCTAGTACTTGGTGCATGCTAGGCAAACACTCCACCACCAGGCTACTTCCTCAGCCCTACATACCTGCTCTTCTTTGGGAAATCATTTGAGCTCTGTAAAAAAAATCCAGTTATTCCAGCATTCTTGGACTTTCTTCTTTTAAGACGCCTCCTCCTCCTTTTAAGACCTCTCCTGATCCTGCTCACTGTTCAGCTCTTGTTTCATCTTCATATGGTGGCATGTGCTTATCTCAGTAGCTCCATGTTCATCCCGGTACTCTCCAGGAACATCTAGGGAAATTACCTGTCTGTACTAAATGATCGATTGGTTTTCCCTGGTTCAGTACTGTTAAAATGGGTGCATCTTTTAGAAGTGCATATCAGTTCCTTTGATCCTTTGTTTCTGGGTCTGACATATATTGGCTTAGAATAGATGAAGGATGTGACTCAAATGTAGATACTTTCCGTACTTCTCTTGGTTCTAAGATGTTGGCTGCTCATTCAAGAGCAAGGTGTGAGCTCAGGCATTTGCTTCCTTTTCTGATTCTGTTTCTCTCCCGGCTTCTGCTCCTTCTTGGCCTCAATAGCTTCCACCACCCTCATCTTTGGAAATTGCCACAGAAACAACCCAGAACAACCCAGAAGAGGAAACCACAGAAACTGTAGGTAAAGGGTCAGAATCCGTCATTGAGGGAAAAAAAGAAGAGGACAATTCCTGCAATGCCAGCTCAGAGATGCAGCAGATCCTCACACGGGTTCGCCAGAACTTTGGCAAAATCAATGTAGTGCCCCAGTTTTCTGGGGATGACCTGGTTCCTGTGGAGGTGTCAGATATTGAAGAAGAGCTGGAGAGCTTGTCTGCTGAGGAGGAGGAAGAAGAGGAGCAGCCAGGGGAGGAAGACGAGGCCGAGTCTTACCAGGAGTCCCTGGAAGAGCCAGGGCAAAGTGACACTCAAGCAGTCATTAAAGCCCTGGATGAGAAGATCGCAAAATACCAGAAGTTTTTAAACAAAGCCAAGGCTAAAAAGTTTTCAGCCGTCAGGTAATATTTTCACCATTAAATGAATTGCATTTGTTCTTTTCCCCAAAACTTGCCACAAGTATGGGAAAGGGTGTTTTTGTTTTTAGTGCTAGGGGTGGAACTCGAGGCCTTGAGTGCACTAGGCAAATGATCTACCACTGAGCCTACCCACCCCTGTCCTGGCAGTACTTGGGTGTGGGTGGCAGTCATCGCAGATTTTAAGAAGAAATTGTATGAATCTTGTCACATTTAGCTCCCTGAAGCATGAGAAAATTAGTTATCCAGTATCTTAGAAATGCCCAAGGGACTCCACCAACTTTTTCCCCCTGGTGTTAACTGTGCAAACAGGAGGGGAGTTTCTTTATTTTAGAGGTTGTTGCAGGTCTCCAAGGCACCCTGCTGCGGGTGACTGAAGAGAATGTTGGGCCACTTCATTACTTTGCTTTTCTGTTTCAGAATATCCAAGGGGTTAAGTGAAATGGTTTTCGCCAAACCTGAAGAACAGAGAAAATCATCTAAAGAAGAAAATGATATAGGTGAAGATACATCATTTAAATCATTTAAATGTGATTTGCATCTTTAGAATTTTGGGAACCTAAGTTGAACTTCCAGGTGACCTCTACTGGCATCCACACAGATACTTACCCTATCTGGCACATGCCCTGGTTCTCCATAGTATTAATCATACAAATTGGGTTATCTGCTTCTCATTGTTCACTTTGTCAGGATTAACTTGGCAATTCAGGAATCATCTTCCTAAGAAGGGTACAGTGTTAGTCTAAGAATCTAAGGATGGGTCCACAGACAAATTGGAGCAGGGACATTATATGAATTTGTTCTTGACCCCTTTTGACTGACAGTTTCCATATTAGGAGTGTTTATGTGACACAAAAGCAAACCCTGCTATAGTCTGTGGGGTCTGACCTGACCTGGCACCCTGCCTCGTCCTGCTTCACTGTATGCTGTGCTCACCTGCCCCATCCACTGGCCACCTTCCTCCTCTCCACCGTGGAATTCAAGGGCAAACTTTGAATAGAAAATTCCTTTTTTTTTTTTTTCCATGTGTGTTTTATGTATCATTTAGATCCAGCACCTACTAAAAAGGGAAGGAAGCGGAAGGCTCAGAGGGAAGAAGAACATTCAAGTAAAACTCCAAGGACACTTACATCTAAGGAAGTAAGTACTTTAGTTCCCAAGACCCAGGTGTAGAAAGTAGGGAGAAGTGCAGTTCTCAGGATGCACTTTCTGAAACAAATGTGGGTCTAGAGCTGAATCCTAGGAACCCCAGTCCTCAGCTATCTGGTTGAAGTCGCTTAAATAGGGTCAAGAGGTGGCCAACTGGACAGATGTCATAAGTCCATGGAATTTGTTCCTGGGTACTGTCTTCTACTTTGTGACCTACCTTTTGGAAGAATTGGTGGTTTTGTGTGGTCCCTGGGAGATGACCCGAGGAACAGAACTGGCTAGGCAGGCAGATCACTGACCTCCATTAGAACAGCTTTGTGACCGTGCTCTGTGGAGCTGGAGCAAGCCCTCCAGGGAGAACAGATTTTCAGGAATGCCACAAAGGATTCAAGCAACAGAGGTGGGGTTGGGGGCTGGACCAAATGTGAATCAGGAAGGGGTCAACAGGTCTGTGGGGGGGACCTCTCTTTAGCCCTGTTTCACTAGTTGCAAGGGAGGTGGAGTGGTGAGAGACAGGCTCCTGTTTTATGACTTTCAGCGCTTGATTGGGTTTTTCTTTTTTCTTTTTTTTTTTTTTGCAGCGAAGGCGAGCAGCACGGCAGCAGCAATCCAGAAAAGTTGGTGTGCGCTACTATGAAACACACAACGTGAAAAATAGGAACAGGAACAAAAAGAAGACCAATGACTCCGAGGGACAAAAACACAGACACAAAAGATTCAGACATAAGCAGTAACATGTAAAAAAATGTTTATTAAATTATATTATACAAAAATATACAATTAGAAATTGTAGTCATTTTCTTCATGCCCACTTGGCATTTCTAAGGACACAGTGCATGTGTTCTGAGGCTTGACAGATGCAGCCATTCACTGGTGCCGGTGAAAATAAAGCCCTCAGCCCTACTGAGTTCCATCGTCAAGTCCATTGACCTCTCCAAACACTTGAGTCAGCTCTGAGTTCCTCCAGAGTGTGCCTCTGGCTGTGCTGAAATGGGATCTGGGATCTGCAGAGTGGTATTTCCTTTGAACTGCCAGGCAACAGCATGTGTGGAAGCTCATAGAGCTGTAGCGTGTTTCAAGGATGTTTGGTATACCTGGCCGTACTTTAAGATATGAGGAAAAAGCTCTGGCAACTTTTGTCCCTCATTAAGTGGACCCATTTAGGACATGCATGCTTTGCTGTCATGAGTCATGGGACCACAGATCTCAGGGAATGGAGTTCTTTCCCATGAAGATGGCAGCACAGGCAGGTCACTTGAGTGGACTTATAATTCCTCAAGACACTGGGTACGGGTCAAAGCTGTGACTTGCAACCTGAGATTAGAGTGGTGGGGTGTGCTCTAGGAACACAGCTCTTGTGGGACTAGTTTTCCCAGTGAGCCTCGAAGCCCTAATCGGGAAGGGTGTTATGTTAGAGCTCTGCCAAGGAGTCAGTCTGTCCTTGCACTTCAAGGGATACTGAGTGGCATTTCAACCCTGTGAAATGGTAGTGCCTTCCTAAGGAACCAGACTTGGGAAACTGCATGATGGATGTCACCTGGCTTGCTGCCCTGGTCTGCCCAGAATTAAGGATTTGTGTCACTAATTCAATCCTCTGGGTTTACAGAAGCTGTCTGCAGGCTTTACTCTGGTCATTAATAATTAGCATGGCCCCTGGGCACAGTGGCATATGGTTGTAATCCCAGCCACTTGGGAGGCTGAAGCAGGGGGATTGCAAGTTCGAAGCCAGCCTCAGCAACTTAGTGAGACCCTGCCTCAAAATTTTAAAAGACTAGCTCAGTGGTAGAGCACCCCTGGGTTCAGTCCCCAGTACCATGCACATGCACACGCACACACACACAAAGTAATAGAAACTGCATACAAGAGACGGTTACCTCTCCAGTTGTTTAAACAGGTAACTATGGGGATGTGGAGTCAGAGTTCAATTTTCTGCAGAATAAGGTGAACGATGTCTATGGGAGGGAGGAGCTGAGGTGTGGACAGCTCACAAAGGACACTGGGACTTGGATTCCTTTCCAGCAAACATTTACTTCCTCCGCAGCCTGGGTCTGCCGCTGCCGCTGTTCCCTGACCTCTTAGACTGAGGAAGAGATCCAGTTGATGTGGTGGGTGGGGATGAGACCATACAGCAGAAAACCAAAGCTCCAAAATGAGTTACCAAAACTGCATTGGTTAGGAATGAAAATGGAATGACCGAGGCCAGAGAAGCCCCAGTTAGGATACAAGGGAACCTGTGAACTAGACATTTGAGAGACAGGAGTAGCTTCCTTTGGCCACACATGGATGGTGGATGAGATGGGAAAGCAGTTCCTTCTCAGTCTTACTATTTGAGTTGGCGAATCTCCTGGTTGGCCCACAAGTTGCATACCGAGACTATCAGGGTCACGCCACCCTCTTGCCTAACCAGGAGCCTGGTTGCCAGACTGTAGGTGTCCCATGACACTGGGGCAATAGTGTGACTTCTGACAAATGTGTAGGTGGTGGTCAGGGGAGGGGATGGCTTGTTCACTCAGGAAACTAGCTTTTTATTACAAAGGGCTTGTGATGGGGTGGTAGTATTCGCTGAGACCCATATGGAAATTATCACTTCTTTGGTGCAATAATGCCTTCCAGTTGGGCCTGAAAAAGAAAACAAACCATTAATGCTTGAAGCTTGCAGCCTAACACAAATAGCTGAGAGGTGATAAAGTCTCTGGGAAGAATAATCCAAATGCTGCCACTCCAAGTGTTCTTTTCTCCCCCCTTCATTCTCACTCCATATTTTCGGGATTAGCTGGTTTCTGGCTTGGCGTAGTCTTGTTACACCAGGAGAAACCAGAACTGTCCTGGTTTCCATACAGTAATAGCTCAGTGTATAATATAAAGCATTGAAAAGGAAATTGAATAAAAGTTGTTGAAATAGTGGTTTTTCATTGCTCAGATTTCAGGCCTGAATGTGTCTGCTCTTTGGTTTAGGATCCTGGGATCTCTGCTGGGACCAGAGGTTTGGGAAGCAGCAAATTATCAGCCACTAAGACAACTTGACACCCAATTAGAGAAAATTGCTACCAGTGAGTAGGGAGCTGTCCATCTTGTAGGTAAAGCTTAAGACACTTGGGAGTTATTTACCCGGCTTCTCTGGCAGCCGGTACAATAATTTACTATCATGGTATGTGAACAGATCTTTAAGTAGGTCTATCCTGGGGACTGCAAACACTGCTTTATTTGCAGTGCAGCTCTGAGCCAATAAAAGAAACTCACTTCTAAAGAATCGTTCACCCTGGGGATTACAAGGTTGCTCTTGAATGTTAAAAAGATAGAACTTACAACAAAGGAATATGGCGGATAAAGGAAGATGGCAGATAGGGAAGCAGCTTTCAGGGGTAGCTAGGTAAGTGATCACATTGCTGTGAAATTGTCTAGCTTTACCAAGGGTGCAGTGGCGCACACCTGTAATCCCAGTGGCTCAGGAAGCTAAGGCAGGAGGATTAGGAGTTCAAAGCCAGCCTCAGCAACTTAGTGAGGCCCTAGGCAACTCAGGGAGGAGAACCTGTCTCTAAAATACAAAAACGGGCTGGGGATGTGGCTCAGTGGTTAAGTGCCTCTGGGTTCAATCCCTGGTACAAAATAATAATAATAATAATAATAATAATAATAATAATAATAATAATAATAATAAAAGAATTCTTGCTTTTCTTTAACTCTTTGGTAACAAGAATCTTTTCTGATGGTGGTTAATACAAAGGCCTCTTTATCACAAATAGCTGGCCTTTTTGGTTTGTGGAGCCAACACACCTGCTGATCTCAAGAATGTAAGCTCTCCTTGCAACTATGGTGGAGGCGGCCAGGGTTGTGGGAGAAGTGGCTCAATGTCAATAGCTATGCATCTAAGAGAGTGCCTAGGGCCTCAGCAAACACCAGGACTTTGGGAGGCCTTGTTGAAGTTTTCTGGTTCAGCAGATGCAGGGAGTGCCCAAACATTTATTTCCACAAGCTGCCCCCGATGAGGATGATGCTAGTCTGGGGTCAAACCTCTGAAAATCTTTGGCTCAGTCAGGGAGCATAGGGTTGCAGAGGCCTGTGACTAGCCTTCTGTTGGACCAACCTTTCCCACCAGCATGGCTCCCAGCACCTTATATAGATGGGAGCATGCCACCAGTACTTGGACCCTAAGTAAGGAAGACCATCTACAGGGGGGTGCTTGAGACCGAATGCCTGGGGAGGTCCTCAGCTTTTTTTTTTTTTTTTTTTTTTTTTGGTGCCATGGACTGAACTGAGGGGCACTCGACCCCTGAGCCACATTCCCAGCCCTATTTTGTATTTTATTTAGAGACAGGGTCTCACTGAGTTGTTTAGCACCTTGCTGTTGCTGAGGCTGGCTTTGAACTTGTGATCCTCCTGCCTCAGCCTCCCAGGCTGGGGATTACAGGTGTGCGCCATCGTGCCTGGAGAGGTCCTCAACTTGAAGTGGCTCTTCCTCCCAGGGGGCTTTCCTTCTCTGTCCACCCACTAACTTGGCCTTCTCTGCTTCTGCCCCAGACATGGAACCCCAGTAGATGCCAGGAGGACAGCCAGCCCATGAAGGAGAACTCCAGCTTTGAGGGGAGGGCACCTCTACTTTCCGCCATATATCCTCCTCTCTGGGGTTAGGCAACTTTTCCCAGGGCAAAAAGTCTTTTCCTAGAGAATCAGGCTGACATGTCATGGGGTCAGAGTTGAGAATGGAGCCCGTCCAGAGCCAGAGGGATGGAGGACCCTCGTCATGGGCCTGCCCCACCCCAATGTCAGCTTCCTTTACCCCATGGAAATGCGTGTGGACCAACATGTAAAGGCCACGGGGACTGTCCAGCCCATGAGGCTGGGGACCAGTGCTATGGGAGCACCGTGGCCTGGGCCTCCATCACCTTCAGCTGCTGATTTGTCCGCTTCAGGAACTGAATCTCCTCATTGTGCTTCTTTTCTTCCACCTGTCGCCGCTCGGTCTCCCGCTTCTCAGTGGCCTCACATTTTGCCTTTTGCTCGTTCACTTGCCTCTCCAAGTCTCTCTTTTCCATTTCCAGTTCTGCGATCTGAGGGCACAATACTCAGTCATCCTGGGATGTTGCCTATGGATGGGTGGTGTGAGAGCCTAGGTGGTGGGGACTTGAGACACCACAGCTGTCCAACCTGACATTGCCAGGGTATATACTGCCACCAAGTGGGAGGTCAGTGACTGGCATGGAGCATCCTCAGGGAGACCAGCAAGCCAAGACCATGTATGTGGCTGGCTGTTACACCCAAGCAAGGGTCCTCCCTGAATGACAGGTCCAGAGTCATGAATGTGAGGAGGGCACCCTAGTAGCCAGAATGCAGCGCGGCAATGACAACAGAGTGGCCTGGTATCAACAGAAGAGCCTGAGGGACAGGGGATATGGTAAACCCGACTCACTTTTTTCTCCATGTCTGACTTCCCCTGCTCAGCCTGCAGCGCCTTCCTCATGCCAAACGCCACGCTGCTCTCGTACAAGGTCTGGTAGGCAGCGATGGTCATGCGAATCTCGTCCCGGACTCGCAGTAGCAGCAGCCCCCTCTCTGCACAGTTGATGGTCACCTCCCGGATCAGCTCATCTTCCAATATGCACAGTGCAAGATCAGAGAAGGCAAGGGCAAGGGGACATGCACCTTGCCCATGGCAAGCCACCCTTCCTCTTGGAAGGGCCCTAAGGTGTGTCCTCATTTGGAGCTGAGGTCTCAGGGAAGGCCCTAATGTAGGGCACCTTCACTGGCCCAAGAGTCTGCCATGCAGCCACCCCGTTCCATTTAGCACAAGGAAAAGCACCCAGCCAGCAAGAAGGGGTTGGCCAACGCACAAGGAGCCTAGGAACCCCAGGTTTGTTTGTGGGTCCCCCTCAGCTAGAAACTGGGAACTAATGCAGAAATCTGACTTTTTCAGTGAGAAGATGGTGGCAATTTTAAAGCAGCCCCTTTGGCTGGACTGATCTGTGGCTGAGAACAGCAGGGTCTTAGAGCACACATAATCACCTTTTTTTAAAAAAAATAACTTTTATTTTTTTCATATTTATTTTTTAGAAGTAGTTGAACACAATACCTTTATTTTTATTTATTTTTATGTGGTGCTGAGGATCGAACCCAGGGCCTCACACGTGCTAGACGAGCACTCTACTGCTGAGCCACAACCCCAGCCCTTATTTTTAGCTCTTTATGTGGTGTGGAGAATCAAGCCCAGTGCCTTACACATGCTAGGCAAGTGGTCTGCCACTGAGCCACAACCCCAGCCCACATAATCTCCTTTATAAACATATAAAATCTTCTTTAAAAAGCTGGAGGGTCAACCACAATCATAGTAAGACTGAGAGGAGCTGCTCAAGCGTTTACAGGCAGTGTGCAGATTAGAATCCAGCCACTGGACACCTCAGGGTGGCAGATTTTAAATCCCTTGTGTCTACTGACGGACAACAAATTATTTTTGCAACATTTTTCTGGACTGAGTACTGAATGCTGATGGATATAAATACCAAACATTAATTTTTCTGATTAAAAAAATAGCTCAGTGGAACAGCACTTGCATAGCAAGCATGAGGATCTGGGTTTGACCCCCAGCATTATAAACAAAAACAAAACAACAACAACAAAAACATGTGCTTATTGTGACTATCTTTGAAAAGGCCAAGATTTAAAATGGAAGCTCTTATTTGACTCCAAATGTGTGAGAGATGAGGAAACCAGATCATCAGAGTACAGGGACTGGCAGGTGGGGGCCTGTTGGGACACTTGGCAGTTATTGGGTGGGTCAAGAAGGGTGAAAAGAGGTGATTTCAACATGGGATGGGCTTCAGCTCAGAGGTGCTCAGAGCCAGATCTGTGCTGAAGGGAAGGAAGGAGGTGGGGGTTGTGTGGTACCCACCCCCACCTTGCCCACTCACCAAAACACTGTGAGTAGAGCTCCCTGCGGACAGGGCAGATGCCCGTCTCCCTGGCTTGCCGCTGCTGCAGCTTCAGGTCCAGCTGCTCCTGGAGGTGCACCACGTCCATCCTGGTGCTGGGGGTGCTGGACACCTGCTGGATCCATAGCTGCGTGTCCTCCACCCACTCCCTGCGGCACAGACACAGCCACGCTGAGCAGAATCCACACGCTTGAGAGAGTTCTCAGGACATCAGCAGAGAGATCTCTTTGTGTTCTCAGCCTGAGCAGGAGTGAGGGGCAACTCTGCCACCATCCCACCAGAATCCCTCACTCCACTCCTGTGGTGTGGGTTCCAAAACCATACTTGCTTTGCTGCCCCACAGAAAAGGATCTGGGGAACAGGGCAACGTCTACTCCCCAGGTGGTCTTCATGAAATCATCACCACTGCTGCAGATTTTACTCTCCTAACATGATTTACATTGTGTTGCCTGATCTGTGTGGAAGGCCCAGTGGAACTCTCCACTGACTTAAGGAGTAAGAGACACAAGATTCCATAAACCTTGTGCAAGCCAGAAAGAGGCAAGTGTGTGTGCAGGGGCTGGGGAGGATCTTGACGGGGTGTGCCTGCATGGGCTCTCCATGGGGAACTTCATGGTGGAGTAACAACCAGGGTCTGGAATCACCACACAGGAGATGTGGCGGAGAGAACTTCGGTGCCACTGGTGGGAGAGGATCAGCTGACACATCACTTCCCTCCATTGACCTCCTTCTCAGAGGAGATGGATCTCTGTTTGCCTGTTTCCTCTTTTCATCAAAGCCTTAAAAACTGCTGTCAATATGTTACATAAGAACAATACATTACATAAGAACAGTTGAGGGGCTGGAGATATAGCTCAGTGGTAGAGTGCTTGCCTCCCATGCACAAGGCCCTGGGTTCAATCCCCAGCACCATAAAAAACAAACAAACAAAACCCAGGAAGGCTTCACCTGGAAGAAATGATATTTCTTCTGAGAGAAGAAATGAAGGGAATAGTAAAGGAAGAGTATCCTTGGAAGTGAGAACAGCAATTGTTAAGGCCCTGGGGTGGGAGAGTGATTGAAGTGCTTCAGAAAGGCAAGTGGAGACCCCTGGGGCAGTGAACAGGAGAGAAGATGAGGGATATCATGGGCCAGGCCATTCTACATCTTCGAAGCTACTGTAAGGACTTCGGACTTTACTCTGAGTGAGGTAGGAGGTCATTACAGGTGGAAGACTTGGCCTGATCCGATTTATGTGGAGAACACTGTAGAAGCAAAGAGTGGAAATAGGGTTTTTAAACAGGCCATAGCAAGTAGTATGGGTGACAGAGACCAGGGACAGATGGCAGAAAAACTTGGTGAAAAGTGGTTGGCCCAGGGAGATAAATTGAAGGTGAGTCAAAAGAATTTCTTGAAGGATAGGACAGATGGCGTGAGAGACCAAAAGCATTGAAAGGCAACTGTGTCTCTAGCAGAAAGAAGACTGAGATGGGGCAGTGGGAAGAGGAAGAAACTGTGGTTTCATTTGGACATGTTGAACTTGAGATGCCTATGGGACAACTTGGTGAAGGCACTGAGGAAGAAGTAGACTATATTGTCTGGAATTTAAGAGAGAGGACAGGGCCGAAAATACACATTTGGGATCCATCAGTATACAGATGGCATCTAAAGCCATCAAACTGGCTGAGAACATTCAGGGTAGATTTAAGGTTTCCCACCACCCTCCCAGAATCCAGCCATGTGCAAGTTCTAGGAGCTCTAAGAGGCAGGAAGGAGATCCCAGCCAGGAACTAAGGCAAAGTGCCTCTCCCTGCATTTCTAAATATTCTGGGATATAAAAGCCTGGGCCTTCTCCCAGTTATTGCTCATTTTTTTTTTTTTTTACCTTGGGGGCAGGATGGCATTCAAGATTTCTTCTGCCTGCTTTGTAGGATCTGGGATACAGGAAGTTGAGGGGAGCTTGGCTTTGGGCGGCTGTGGGACTGGACCTGAGGGTCCAGGCTGCTGGGGGCTGACTTTCAGAGGCCGAGCCTAAGAGGAAGGAACACGAGATATTTCAGGGATTCAGCTCCACAAAGCCTGGTCCTCTGGATTGCTCCAGGTCTTCTGCCAGTCTCTCCATCCCAGCCTACTTTTCTCATCTGTCTGCTCAGCAGAAATGTCTGAGCTGAAGCCAGCCATGAAGAGTCTCTGGTCCCAGCCCAATGATTGAACTGATGTTTCTGGCTCAAGTGGTCTGTCACTGCTATAGTGATGGAAAATCACTGCCTGATCTACTCTTGAACCCAGCTACCATGAATAACAGCCAGCTTCATCCATTTCCTTGTGACTTCTTTCTCATTCTAAATCTCTGCTCCTAGGGTCACACCCAACATTTGGGCCTTCTCTAGTGGTACTGGGGATTGAACCCAGGGTCTCATGTATGCTAGCCAATTGCTCTACCACTGAGCTACATCCTCAGCCCCATCGGGCTTCTTGCACCGCAATTCCACCCCTCTTCCCTGACCCAATTCCCTTTGCTGCCAGTCTCTACAATTCTTGTCCCTTGGGGTTCCCGACCTTCGGCTCTGAGATCTGTCTTTCCCCGTTGAAGCTTTCAGGTCCCCCATCCCCTGAAACCCGTCCTTACTTTGGGGCTCCGTTTCTCAGTGTTCCGGCTCACCAACACCGGGGTATCATACTTGAGCAGAGAGTCAGCAGGGGGAATCATGCCGGCGGCTGGGACTGCGGCTCAGCAGCTGGCCCTCTAGTCCGGGCCTTGTTTACGGTCACCACGGAAACCCCCTGGCCGGGGCGGGGCTTCCGAGTGGGGCGGGGCCATCAGCGCGCGGATTTCATTCCAAACAGCCGGCTTCAAACCTCCTGTTCTTGGCTTCCCAGGCCTCCTGTTCATTGGTTCGTCCTGTACTTTCGGGAGCAGGGAAAACAAGGTTCAAGTTCCTACACTGGGTCTAGTTTGCTATTTGAATGGGTTGGAGGGAACACTTTTGCTGAACCTCAGTTTTGACTACTGCAAAATGGGAGTCATCTCCTGACCCCTGAGTAAAGGGTTGGGGACGATTTCCGAAGAAGACATCGAGCATTTCCAGGTTTAAAAAAGTATTTTTTAAAATTAAATGGAGTCGTGCGTTCGAGGCCAGCCCCACCAAATTAGTGAGGCCCTAAGCAATTTAGACCATGTCTCAAAATAAAGAATAAAAAGTGCTGAGGGGGCTTGGGTTGGGCTCAGTGATAAGCGCCCTTGCCTAGCATGTGTGAGGCACTGGGTTAGATTCTCAGCACCACATACAAATAAATAGAATAAAAGTCCAACAACAACTAAAAAGTATTTTTTTAAAAAAGTGCTGGGGGTGTAACTCAGGGGTAGAATGTTTGCCTTGCATACACGAGGCCCTGAGTTCAGTCCCCAATACGGAAAAAAGTAAATAAATAAATGGAGAAATGACAGTTTCACATAAAGTTGAGGAAATAGAGGGAAAATATGCTAGTGATTTGCCCATGTGCTACCACATATGATTGCATTTCCATCTCTTCATTCCTTCATATTTCCAAATGCCAAAGTAATCGCAGTTTAAGCACAATCTTGTATCCTGCTTTTTCGTCTAAAAGTCAGGTTTTAGGGTTAGGGGCGTAGCTCAGTGGTAGAGCTTCCCCAGTATGCGGGAGATCCTAGTTTTGAACCCCTGTCACAAAATTAAATTTTTTTTATTTGCCATAGTTTGCAAATAGTATACTAATAACCACATTCCATCCAATAATCGACTAAATGATTCACTATTGCCATGCATTTGGGTTATCTCCATTTACAATTACAAATAACAGAGCAACAAAAAGCCTTGGAAAGTGAAAAAACCCAGAAGTTTGCTTCCCCCCCCCAAGAGTAGAAATAGCTTTATTGATTTATGCATACTATTATAATGAATTTCAAACGTAGAAACAGAAATAATAACAGTGGCCAAAATTTACTAAGCCTTTAAAACTGTGCCAACAATTATATGCTGACAGTTCAGTTTTCGTTATGAAATATAAAGGGCTGGGGGTGTAACTTGGAGGTGGAGCGCCAAGGTCTACCTATGAAGTAGTCACAAGTTTGCTTTTGAAACTTAAAATTCCCGCCTCCCGAGATGGGCCAATTGCGGTCCCGCCCAAGAAGGAATCGTCACGTGCTCAGCTTCTCCGCCGCGAGGGCTTCTGGGAGAGTGCGCACCCGGAAGCGGAAGTTCGGTGGCCAAATTCGTCATTTCCTTCAGGGAGAAGAGCTCAACGTACCTCTTTCCTTTTGCTCAACCAAACTCGCAGAATGAAGGAGGTGAAGAGCGAGAGGGAGCGAGGAAGCCGGCGAAGGCACCGGGATGGGGACGTGGTGGCGGCAGCGACGGTGGTGGTGAAGCAGGAGCGCCTCAGCCCGGAAGCCGCGCCTCCAATCCACCGCCGTTCGGACTTCTCCGGCGGCAGCCCGTCCCCACCGCCCGGCGAGGCCGGCCGCCCCGGCCACCGTGGGAACCGAGCCCGAGGAGTTAGCCGGTACGTGGGAAGCAGCCCGAGTGGACCTTGGGTCGAGCTGATGGAGAAAGGAAGGCAGAGCTAACGTCAAAAATAGGCCTCGAATGCCGAGCGCAGCAGCCTGGGCTTAATGCTGAGACATTGGGAGTGACCCCGAGGTGCCCGTGTTAAAGAATGTTTACTCCAGCACCGGTCACTTGCATTGTAGCTGGATGTTGAGAGTCTAAAGCTTATTACGGGTAGGGTCCCGCCCCTTCATTCTTGTGTCCCCAGCACTTAGTACAGTACGGCCCAGCGGGTAGCACTGGTCGTCCGAGTTGAATGTCTCCCCATCTGCACAAGAATGGAGTGCAGGTGGTGTCTTTCCAATTACCTGCCCCAAAAGATTGATAGGATTGATCCAGAATCTTGGCAGGGGAAACAACATGGGCAAAGAACCTAAAGTAGAATTGTCATTGTCTTAGAAGCTAGGGGGAAAAATGTATTTGGAGTCTAGTGATTGAAGCAGATAGAGTGTTAAGGAGGAGGCAGAGCACAGGACTTGTGATTATTGGGGAAGGCAGGGTGTTGGTGGTGAGGAAAAAAACAAAGAGGCCAAGAGCAGCTTCTGGATGGTGGTACCAATTAGAGAGATGACACACACTCTGAGAAGAAAGGTTTTTGAGGGTTGAGAATCAAGAGTTATGTTACCCACATGAGAAAGTTCAGTTAGCAGTTAGTTATATATGAGTGTCTGGAACTCAAGGGAGATATCAGGGCTGGGAAAATGAAGCCTCTGACTCCATTGGAGCTCAGCAGAGATCTTCACAAATGTGGTGTTTGTGTTTAGTTGGTAAGCCTGATATTTAAAGCTAACTTATGTGGGGGAAGGGAAATTGAGATAAAATCCTGTGTGTACCATGCTCTGAAAAGGTCCCCAGCCAAAAAGAAAAACAAGTCTTCAGGGAGAAGAAGCAAGTCTCCTCGGAATAAGAGAAGCCGAAGTCCTCATCACTCAACAGTCAAAGTGAAGCAGGTAAGGGGATTGGGTGTTTTGATAATTTGTCCAAATCTAGAGTCACTTCACTTGCCATCTAGCTAAAGTGTATATGTGTGTGTTCTGCAGTGGGCTTCTAAAAGCTGGGTGTGTTTGCTTTATTTTTTTTTTCTGCTTGTTTTTTTAAATTAGCTTTTTGTTTTGAGTAATTGTTCATTTACATGTTTTGGTTATATTTGTCACAATTAATAGAAAGGTGTACTCTACCTTGTTTTTGCTAATAGTAAAATCTTTCAGAGCTATAGTTCAGTATCACAATTGGAATTTTGTTGATACAGTCAAGATACAGCATATTTCTATCACCCTGGTATTGTCCTTTTGTAACCACACCCATTTCTTTCACAGTTTTATCTTTATTTAACTCCAGGAGGCTTCTAATCTCTTCCGGAGGCTGCTAATCTGTTTTCCATTTCTATACTTTCGTTATTTCAGGAGTGTTACATAGGAACTGGGGTAGAGCACCGTGTGTGTGTGTGTGTGTGTGTGTGTGTGTGTGTGTGTGTGTGTCAGTCACTAGGTTCAATCCTTAGCACCATATAAAAATAAATAAATATGGGGCTGGGGATGTGGCTCAAGTGGTAGCGCGCTCGCCTGGCATGCGTGCAGCCCGGGTTCTATCCTCAACACCACATACAAACAAAGATGTTGTTGTGTCCGCCAAAAACTAAAAAATAAATATTAAAAATTCAAAAATAAATAAATAAAGATAGATATTGTGTCCATCTACACTAAAAAATATTTTTTTAAAAAGAGTGTTACATAGATAGAATCATATGGTATGTGACCTTTGAGATTAGATTTTTTTCATTCAACAAAGTTCTTTGGATTTCATTCAGGTTGTTGCATCCATCAGTAGTTTCTTCATTCCTTTTTACTGCTGAATAGTATTCAGTGGTATGGATTTAGCCATTTGCCTGTTAAAAAAAAACAGGTGCTTTTCAGTTTGGGGCTGTTAAACATATAGCTGCTGTCTGATCATTTGTGTATAGGTTTTTCTGGGAACATTTCATTTCTCTGGATTAAATGCCTACAAATGAATTGCTGAATTAAATGGTAGTTGCATTTTTAATTTCTTAAGAATTGCCAAATGGTTTTTCTGGAGTGATTATTAATTTGCCAAAGCTGCCATAAAAATATCATAGACTAGGTGGCTTAAATAATAGATTTATTTTCTCATTGTTCTGCAAGCCAGAAGTCCTAGATTGAGGTCAGCAGATTTAGTTTCTTCTGAGACTTTTCTCCTTGGTTTACAGATGGCTGCCTTCTTGATGTGTCCTCACACAACCTTTCTTCTGCACAGACTTACCTGTTGTCTGGTTTTTTTTTTTTTTTTTTTTTCTTTTTCTTTTTGTGTGTGTGAGTTGCTGGGGATTGAACCCAGGGCCTTGTGCCTGCGAGGCAAGAACTCTACCAACTGAGGTATATCTCCAGCCCATGTTGTCTATCCTTAAAAAGGACACCAGCCATATTGGATCAGGGACCCACAACACCCACTTTTTAACCACACGCACTTCTTTCACAGTTTTATCTTTATTTAACTCATGGAGTTAAATAAAGTTTGTTAATTATTATGAAATACAGTTTAACTTAATCATGTATTTCCAGACCTCATGGGCTCCCAGGTATAGGAATTAGTTTTAGATAGCAAAACAGATAGTTCATTTTTGGTACCAGGAATGGGGGGAGGGAAGATAGAATATATGTGTGTAGGTACTGTTGGATAGATGGATGAGGGAAGATCTGACTCTAAGGAAGGGATGGGGAAGAGTTGTTGGAGACTGAGGAGAGAGAAGGAGTGAAATAGTAATTAAGGGAAATTAATGGATCAGAAAAAGATAGGGTAGTTGCTGAACATCCTTAAAAGAGGCTTGAGTTGGGGGCAGGGAGCAAGATGTATGCATAAGTAAGCAGTCTTGCTTAACTCTGGTCTAGTTGATCATTCTTTCTGTTCTGGTTCTAGGAAGTGGCTCTGGAGAAGTCCTTATCACCTGATGGGGCAGTCTTCATTTTCTGGCTTTGTATGTTTGCCAGTCAGATTTGTGATCCTGAAAGGGGGCATTTTGGTTTCCATTATATGATTGCTCCTGCTTGGTTGGGGGGCAGTCTTATCATGGGACAATGTGTCTGCAAGGCTCCACTGTTCTTAGAAGGTGTAGAGGAATGAATAAGGACTTGTAGATGCTACTACAGGGGTCTGAAACAGCATGCTATATTGTCCCTATAGATCTTGCATGTGTCTTGAAGGAGGACAAGATAGGTAAGGTATAGGGATGATAAACCTTGTATTGTTAGTTTTGGATTGAACACTCCATAAGTGTTTCATATGCCTATGTGCAGAGCAGCAGGAAACTTTACTCAGAGTAAAGTTTAAATTAATAGAGGAGACAGATAATGAAGGTAAAGATGCCAGGCTTTATCCTGCTTTTAGTTACACATTGGGCATCTGCAAGCCTTAGAGTCTCTGCTTTTAGCAAAGGCAGCCTCTCTAAGTCACTCTTATATTGGGATCAGAGTGGATTTGATTTGATTTGATTTGATTTTTTTTATTAGATTTTCAGCCATATTTATTTATTGGTGATGGTTGTGGTTTTGCCAAGAGAGTACAACAGAACGGCATGGGGACAAGAAATTTCAGTGTGCATGCAAGGGAGTGGCCATACTGCTTGGCTGTGGAGCTTAATGGTAGGCTAGAAGGGAGTTTAGAGGTGGGAGACTTGTGCATAGGTGATAGAATCAAAGGATTGGCTTGCTGGGATAAGAGCCATTGGAGTTGGGATAAAATGTGAGCTGGAAAGAATAATGGTGGCCAGAAAGAAGGTTCCTTGAAATTAAGATTATAGTGGGGTTCAAGTTGCTAGAAATGAAAAAGGTCTATTGACAAGAGAATAGGTGACTGAGGTGAAGGAGAGACAATTGGCATCCTTGGAAGAGAGGAACTCACTGCCTATGTGTTACCCAAGTCACTGAGGCTAATGTTGGTTGGAGAGGGTTCGAGTAGTGGGTGATAATCATCTGTGAGATTCAGAACTGGGGGTTTGGGACAGGCGTGGTAGCACATGCCTGTAATCCAAGCTGCTCCGGAGGCTGAGTCAGGAGGAGCAAGTTCAAAAACCAGCCTCAGCAACGGTGAGGCACTTGGCAACTCAGTGAGACCCTGTTTCTAAATGAAATACAAAATAGGGCTGGGGATGTGGCTCGGTGGTTGAGTGTCCCTGAGTTCAATCCCCAGTACCAAAAGAAAGAAAGAAAGAACTGGGGTTTGGGGGTAGAGAGGAGGGTTTGGGTTGTGTATTGCATTGGCAAGGAAGATACCTGACTTATATCCAGGCCCAGAGATGGTGTAGGAAGGAGGAGGGGTTGGGTGGGGGGAACTACTGCCATTTGAGAGCTGTAGGGGAGCACTGTCCTTAGAGCTGAGGGAGGGTTCTCTTTGAGCAAAAGGTGAAGGGAACAGAGAAAACATTGAGAATGTAGGTTTTGCTGAGCTTTATGTTCTAGGGAGCATAGTGCAGTGCAGTGGTTTCAGGAGTTAAAAAAGGGTGGGATTTGAACAGAGTATTGGAAGTATAGAGCCTTGTGGGAATATAGAATGCAAGGAGGTGGGTATATATGTATAATAAGAATTATTAAAAAGAAAAAGAAAAAAGAAGAAGAATGCAAGGAGATGGGGTTGATGCTCTCTCTTTATTTTGTTTGTTTATTTTTATGTGGTGCTGAGGATCCAACCCAGTGCCTCACACATGCAAGGCAAGCGCTCTACCTCTGAGCTACAACCCTAGCCTGCATCCTAGCCCTTTTTATTTGTTAAGTCAAGGTCTTGCTAAATTGCTTAGGCCTTGCTAAGGCTGGCTTTGAACTTGAGATTCTCTTGCATTAGCCTTCTGAGCCACTGGGATTACAGGCATGCACCACCACACCCAGCTAGTGACTGATACTTGTGAAAATCAGGGATAATGGGGTATTGTGGTGTATTCCTGTAATCCCAGTGACTTGGGAGACTGAGGTAGAAAGATGGCAAGTTTGAGGTTAGCCTAAGCAATTTAGTGAGACCCTGTCTCAAAAAATAAACAGGGCTTGGGATGCAGCTCATTGGTAAAGTGTTCCTGGGATCAATCCCCAGTACAACAACAACAACATCATCATCATCATCATCATCAATTAAATGAAATCAGACATAAAGAACATAAAAGATTAGTTCTGGTGAACTCAAGGCAGGTACCACCTTGAATAATGTTTGTAGGTATGATGGGGATCGGTGTTTGGGTATACCTCTGAATACTTATTTTTAGAGGCTAGGTAATCCAGAGAAACTTACTCTGAGCATTCAGGGTACATTTGATCCCTCTTTGTGCTAGAGAGAAGGACTTGGGGTGGGGAGAGACCTTTTGCTGCAGTACTCAGAAGTTCCTCCTCACCCTCTCCTGAGGTCATAGCTTTGCTCACATTGTTCAGGGTTCTGTCCCTCTTGACTCTGGACATGTTTAACATCTGGGGAAACCAGGACATCAGAATGATTATGACCATGCCTTCCCTACCCTCCTTGTTCCCTGATGATAGGGAGACTTCTTTTTATTCTTTTGCTTCCAAAAAACTCCCTGACCCCCAAAAAAGGGTCTTTTTGCTTTGATGTTTTGCAGCGTGGTTACCATGTACCTAAACAGCAATTTTTTTTTCCCTTTTGGTACTGGGAATTAAACCCTGGGTGCTTTACCACTGAGCTATATTCACAGTCCTATTTATTTATTATTTTGAGTCAGGGTCTTACTTAGTTGCGGAGGCTGGCCTTGAACTTGTGATCCTTCCACCTCAGCTTCCCAGGTCATTGGGATTATAAACAGTATCGCCATCCTAGAGGCAAATTTCTTTTTGTTCACCCACTTCAGGATTTTAAAAGCTCTGCTTGCTTCTTTTTCCTTTTTTTTTTTTTTTTTCCTTTGGAGGTACAAGATTTTGAACATGTGTAGGCAAATGCTCTGCCACTGAGTTACATCCCCAGCCCTTATCTGGGTATTTTTGTTTAACTTTTTATTGAGAAAAATATAAAGCATATTTAATGAACCTTCACGTATCTGTCACTTAGCTTAAATAATTATAAGTAGTCAGCATACCATGTCTATTGCTATCCACTTCCTTCTTTGCCCTGGATTGATTGTTTTAAAGCAAGTTCTGGATGTACCATTCCATCTGTAAATATTTTAAGCACATGTCCCTAAAAGATGAGGATTTAAAAAAAAAAAAATAATGATAACCACAAATCCATTATCCCACCTAATGTTTTATTTGCTTGTTTATTTTTCACTATTGGGGTTTGAACGCAGCAGTGCTGTACCACTGAGCTACAACCCCCACCCCATTTTATTTTTGTTTGAGAAGAGGTCTTGCTAATTTGCCCACACTGGCCTCAAATTTGCAATCCTCCTGCATCAACCACTTGAGTCACTGGGATTACAGATGTGTACCATTCTGCCCAGTTTAAGTATTCTAATTTTGGGAAAGATGTAAAATTCACTCTTAACTTTTTAAAGTATCCAATTACTAGTATTAAATACATTCCCATTGTCGTGTAGCCATCAGCGTCATCCATCTCTAGAACTCTTTTTCATCTTGTAAAACTCTGTACTAACTAAACAATAATTCCTCTCTCTCCCCAGCCCCTGGTAACCACCATTCTACTTTCTGTCTTTATAAATATGACTACTACAGGCAACTCTCATAAGGAGACTGATGTATTATTTGTCGTTCTGGGTCTGGCTTATTTTACTTAGAATAATATCCTCATGATTTGTCCATCTTGTAGCATGTGTCAGAATTTCCTTTTTAGGGGCTGGGGATGTGGCTCAAGCGGTAGCGCGCTCGCCTGGCATGCGTGCGGCCCGGGTTCGATCCTCAGCACCACATATAAACAAAGATGTTGTGTCTGCCGATAACTAAAAAATAAATATTAAAAAAAAAAAAAGAATTTCCTTTTTAGGGTTAAATAATCTTACATTGTATGTATATACCACATTTTGTTTGTCCATCTATGGATGGTGTGCGTTACTTTTACCTTTAGGCTATTGTGAATTATGTTGCTGAGTTCAAAAGGATTGAACCACATGTACAAATAACTTTTTTTTTTTGTACCCCCTAGTTCAATCCTTTTGAACTCAGAGGCACTCGACCACTGAGCCACATCCCTAACCCTGTTTTTATTTTATTTAGAGACAGAGTCTCACTGAGTTGCTTAGCACCTTGCTTTTGCTGAGGCTGGCTATGAACTCGTGATCCTCCTGCCTCAGCCTCCCAAGCTGTTGGGATTACAGACGTACCCACCACGCCTGCCTACCAATAACTGTTTGAGATCCTGTTTTCATTTTTTTTTTTTTAAATACCGGCGATTGAACCCAGGGGCGCTTAACCACTGAGCCATATCCTCAGCACTTTTTTATTTTTGGTTTTGAGACACTTTTTTATTTTTGGTTAACAAGACAGGGTCTTGTTAAGTTGCTTAGGGCCTCCCTAAGTTGCTGAGGCTGGCTTTGAATTTGATCATCCTGCCTCAGCCTCCTGAGTTGCTGGGAATACAGGCATGCACCACCCTGCCCAGATCATTTCTTTTCTACATACCCAGAAATGAAATTACTGAATCATATAATGGTTTTTAAATTTTTTGCAGACCACCATTTTGTTTGGCTATAGCATTTTACATTCCTCTCAGTAGTACATAAGGGTTCCAGTCTTTCTGTGTTTTCACCAATAGTTGTTATTTTCTGGTTCTCCTCAACCTCCATCCCTGTGCTGGGATTGAACCTAGGGCTTTCTGGCTGTTTAAAAATTGTTGACTTTAATCATTTGTAATCCCTCCCTATCTCCCTTTTTTCCTTCTTTCCCATGTTGGGGAAAAAACACCAAACTCAGGGCCCCACGCATGCTAGGCAAGTGCTCTACCACTGAGCTACATCCCTAACTGTTTTTATTTTATATTGAGACAGGGTCTAGCTGAGTTGCTTAGGCTGGTCTCAAACTTGTAAAACTCTTGCCTCAGCTTCCTGGGTTCTGGGATTACAGGCATGTGCCACCATGCCCAACTGCAAACATTTTTATACATAAATATGCTTTATATTCTATATCTTACTAGTACAGTGTCTGAAGTCCTTGGGGATCTAAATCTATAGGAGTTGTTTCTGTTGTTCCTCATAAACATAGGCTTGTTTCTTTGTGTGTCTAGTGCTTTTTAATTTTTGAGCTTATGTTTAGTTGATTCCCCCTCCCAAAGATTTTCCCTTGCTTTCTGTGAGTTTAACAATGTTTTATCTGATATTTAGTTGAATTGTAGTGGGAATACCCCTCTAAGTATCTTTCCTGCTGAGTGGAGATTTTTCTATATATTGTAAAACTTATCCCCTTCTCTTTTATTTTAGGTATACTCTTTTGGGGGTGGGGAGGGTATTGGGGATTGGACCCAGGGGCTCTTAACCACTGAGCCACATCCCCAGTCCTTTTTTTTTGTACATGGGTCTTGCTAAGTTACTGAGGCTGGCTTTGAACTTGGGATCTTTCTATTTCAACCTCCCAAGCTATCTCCTTTTTTTAATAACTCTGAAGTAACCCTTTGTATGAATATATAGTCAATTTATTTAACCATTTTATTGTTGTCTTCAGTTTTTATTACTACAAATAAGATTGCAGTAAGCATCCTTACATATTTATCTTTGTGCATTTTTGCCTGGTATTTCTATAAAATAGATTGCTGTGAGTTGGATTACTGGTTGGTGAAATCAATATTGAATACTGCAGTATTGCCCTAACTGGGTTTGCAATCGCAGTGACTGAGGATATCCCATTTTCTTTTTTTTGTCACTAGCTATTATCTTTTTATGATCTTTTTAAATGAGCTTTTTAATTTTGCTGATCTAAGAAAATTCATATTACTTTTAGAACTTTTGTTGTTTGGTTATTAGTGAGGATAAACATCTCTTCAAGTATTTATTAGACATTTCATCTGAAAATTGCTTTTTTTATGCCCATTTTTCTATTGAACTTATTGTTTATTTTTAATTGTATATTAATATATGGGACCTGTGGTGAACATTTTCTGGCAGGCTGTTTTTCAACACTTGTTTTTCATGAAATTATGGTATGTTTATCCATTTTTTTCAGGTCTTTAATACATTTTTATAGATTTCTTTTATCTTTCATGTTTCTTAAGCTTATTCTTCAATATTGAGTAATTTTTATTACTGCTGAAGTAGGATTTTTGAAAAATTAACTATTATGGTTTCATTTTTGGCAGAAGAGAAAGGTAGTGTTTTCTTTTTTGAATCCTGGATATGTTATTTAATTCTTTGTTCCATTTTCTGTATATGCTTCCCTGCAGGTTTGCCTGTAGTTAAGCATATTCTGAAAGGGTATTACTTTTTCTTCTCTGTATATGAATTAATCTCTTGATTTTAGGACTGTAGCCATGAATTTGTGCTGTTAGGGTTGTAGTTGAGCAGCAGCATGGCCTCGTGAGGGAACATAACCACCACACTGACTGCCAAAATCCAGAAGACAAATGACTTTTTGAATGCAGCTTTTTAAAAAATAAATTGTGGACTGCCTTTGATTTATTGAGTCCTTTTGAATTTTAGGAGCGGGAGGATCATCCCCGGAGAGGACGGGAGGATCGGCAGCACCGTGAACCATCAGAACAGGAACACAGGAGAGCTAGGAACAGTGACCGAGACAGACACCGGGGCCATTCCCGGCAAAGGAGAAGTTCTGATGAGAGGCCTGGGAGCGGGCAGGCCTCTGGACGGGATCGGGACAGCCAAAACCTGCAGGCTCAGGAGGAAGAGCGGGAGTTTTATAATGCTAGGCGCCGGGAGCATCGCCAGAAGAATGAAATCAGTGGCAGTGCTAATGAGGCTCAGGAGGTGATTCCTCGACCTGGTGGCAATAATAAAGACAAAGAGGTGCCTGCTAAAGAAAAACCAAGCTTTGAACTTTCTGGTGCACTTCTTGAGGACACCAACACCTTCCGGGGTGTAGTCATTAAATACAGTGAGCCCCCAGAAGCTCGTATCCCCAAAAAACGATGGCGTCTCTACCCCTTTAAAAATGATGAGGTACTTCCAGTCATGTATATCCATCGACAAAGTGCCTACCTTTTGGGTCGACACCGCCGCATTGCAGACATTCCAATTGATCATCCCTCGTGTTCAAAGCAACATGCAGTCTTTCAGTATCGGTAGGTATGCCTTCAGAGGAAGAACCTGAAATGCCAGCAGAAACCGAATAGCTTCCTTAGTTAGGATTACTAAGATTTGCATCATGTATTTGCAGAAGAATCCAGTACCCCTCATGTCTAATATTAATTACCTTTCCCCCCTTGCATCCTGCCATGCTGGGAGTAGACCTAGGGCCCCATGCATGCTAGGCAAGTGCTCTACCACTGAGCTGCGTCCCCAGCCCTAATGTTAATTTTAAAGAATACTGTAAATCTAAATGCACATTTACTAATTGCTTATATGTGTAGAAGAGCTTGATCCTGGTATCAGAAACCCAGATTTAAAATTCTGTCATTGCCAGTTACAAGTATTTGACCTTGGGCAAGCTTCTCTCAGGGCCTGTTTCCATCTTCCCTACAGGGCTGTTATGAGGTTTAAATGGAAATATACCAAAAAATGCCTGGCATATATGTTACTTAAATCTGCATCTTAATAGCTTGCATAGTGTATCTGTGACCATTTGATTCTCAGAACAATCCTGTGAGGAAGATAGGATCAGTATTAATATCTCCATCTGACAGATGAGAAAGCTAAAGCTCAGCAAAGCCAGGTGACTTCCTAATAAATAATTGCCATAATAGAACTCTGGCTCAAGTTTGGCTTGACTTTGAAGTCCAAGGCCATAGTTTTCTCTATTTGGAATGAAGCTAAAACATCAAAATATAGGTGTAAGAAGCATTTTATTGATTAGAAACAACAGGGAAAAAAAATTTTCTTTTTCATGGCAAAAGACTTGAATTCTGCATTTCAAACTTTTGATCTACCCCCCAAGAATGAACCCAAATGTACATTCTTACCTTTCTACTAAGTATATTTAAGCTGCTCCCAATTTCCCTATCCAAGGCAATGCTTTCCCCCTTAGTTTCCTAAAGTTTTAACTTGAATCATGTTTCCGCCAGGTTATTGACATCATTAGCTCTAGAGAAGGCTAGATGATCTGAGGCAGGATTTTCCTCATAGGCTGTCTCCTTTCTCTCTTGCTAGGCTTGTGGAGTACACCCGTGCTGATGGCACAATTGGCCGAAGGGTGAAGCCCTACATCATTGACCTTGGCTCAGGCAATGGAACCTTCTTGAACAACAAGCGCATTGAGCCACAGAGATATTATGAACTGAAAGAAAAGGATGTGCTTAAATTTGGATTCAGCAGCAGAGAGTATGTCTTGCTTCATGAGTCATCAGATACCTCTGAACTAGACAGAAAGGAAGATGAAGATGACGAGGAGGAGGAGGAAATAGTGTCTGACAGCTAGCAAACTTAACCAAACCATTGAGACATTTTTCCTTCTTGGAAGACTTTAGGATTGCCTCAAAGAGCACAGTGGTGCTCTCTGTAATGCCTTTTATTGCCTTAAGTCTTTCCTGTGTTGCTGACCAGCTTATTTTACAGTGTAAGAACACTGACTTAGGTTTTGTTGAACTTTTTTCTGTGGCACATCAGCCACGTGTCTGTGCCATTTGTTTTCAGAAGAGTCTTACCGATTACAACACATCGTTTTAGTAGAAGCATTGTGGCTTTAGTTGGTGCTTTCAGAACTGCTGCTTAGGAAACTAACCCTTATTTGAAGGGGAGTCATGGCTTGTTCTCTTTGTATAGTTACTTTATTATTTATTTAGTTGTTAAGCTTTGTGGACCAGGAGTTTTTGTTTGGGGGCAAACCCCTAAACAGAATCTTAATAAGCTTTGGTTGTCACCAAAACAGCCTCCACCAAAGCTTTGACCTGGTTGAGCTCTTGAGTCATAGAAGTTGATTTTGCACTTAGCTTTTTTGGGGGGTGGGAGAGGAGGGGGTTTACCGTGTGACCTCATTAGTGACTGTTTAACTTAAACAGATGCTTTATGGCACCTGCTTAAGTACATGACTATACAGGAAGATCATGGCTACTACCAACGGGTGCTGATTTAATATCATGAGAGGCTGAAATGCATTGTGGATCTGTTTCTTAAGAGAAAATTCCTGATTTCTTTATAGAACATGTATATAACAATTTTGATCATCTTGTCTGTTCTAAAGTTTGCGTTTTTGTTCAAATGTTGTTTCCCTTTTTTTTCCCTTTGAGTAATAACACTGTTGCTAATGTGGCAGGATCCTTATTCTAACAACATGTATATATGTCTAAAGGAGATTGTGTAGCTTACATGTTTCTACACATTTCATCCTTAAAAAAATTGTTCAAAGGTTGTATTTACCATCCAAATCTGGAAATCAAGGGGACTGTCCAGTTTCCAAATTTTCTACCAGAGGACTATGTGTAAGTAGGAAAAAAGTCTTTAACTACTTACATATAGTTTGTGTATGTGTGTGTGTGTGTATGTATGTGTGTGTGTGTATATATATACACACACACACACAAATTGTGTTAAAGAGCTGTGTACCAATTTTCATAAGACAATGTTTTGTGATATAAATGTAATACCACATGATAGGCAAAGGCCTCCCTGCATTTGAAGAGCAGGTTTTTGTTTATATGTATTTTTGGGATAAAAAATAAAATTTGTAAATATAGCCCCATTTCAAAGGGTAATACTTTCCTAGCATAGAGGGCTGTGTGTATATAGGTATGTTTGCTGCTGAAGGAGTCTTTGTATCCAGTGTTTTTAAGGTAAAAATAGGTAGTCTTGTTGAGTGCCACTGAGAGAGACCAGGAACTAGTGAAGAAAGGACCTACATCTGCCCTGGAATCCAGTCTTCAGATCACAGTGAGTGAATATTGGTTACCTTGAAGCAACGGTGCTTTTCTGAACTGGCAGTGAAGTATTCAGAACTTAAGGCAGGTTAGGTGTAATTGGCCTTTCACACAGTGAAACACCATCTCTACCATTTCGTCCTCACATGATGGGGGTGCTGGGCAAAAGGAGATGCAGCTCACTCAGTGCTGCTCTTGACTCTCCTAGGTTGAAACTTAGGCTGCTGTTGAGTTAGATTCTCTTCTTTTCCACTGTTTTTACATTATGGTATCACATATGCAGGTGTACTCAGGGGTAAAGTTTGGCTAGAGCAGGGAGGGGCATCTCTGACTAGTGTTTATTCAAAAGAAATTGAAAGATTCCCTTTGAAGAGTGACCACTTAATAAGGCCAATTAGATGAAAGGTAAGATTAAGGAAAACTACAGCAACCAAGGGAATGACAATTGCTACTTCACATCCCATGTGTTTTACACTGGCCCCTTCAATTGCTACTTAGTGCCATATGTCAGGTAATACATATGTGCATCTTAAAAGTAGATTCTGTTTTGATTAATTTTTCTCTTGGGGCTGGGATTGTGGCTCAGCGGTAGAGCACACGCCTAGCACGGGCGGGACCCGGAGTTCGATCCTCAGCACCACATAAAAATAAAAGCATTGTGTTGTGTCCATCTACACCTAAAAAATAAATATTAAAAAAAATGTTTTTTCCTCTTGATCCAGATAGCTTTTCTTTCTGGGATTAGGTAGTAATCTGATAATCTTACTCCAGGGCCCCTTTATTTGGTGTTTGTTGCTAAAATTGCTCCTTGGTAGCCTTGAACTTGGCTTCAAAACACCTTCCTTGTGGGCACTGTGATAGGCTGCTTTGCCTACATTATTTAAAAAGAGGTCCCAATTATATAGTGAACTTCTGCTTTAGTGGAGGAATAACTTCCTAAATTAAGGTATTTTTCCCTTCCTTGCTGAACGTGGTGGCACATACCTGAAAATACCAGTGACTAGGGAGGCTGAGGCAGGAAGTTTGCAAGTTTGAGGACAGCCTCAGCAAATTTTCAAGGCCCCAAGCAATTTAGTGAGACCCTGTCTCAAAATAAAAAAGGGGTAGGGATATAGCTCAGAGATAAAGTGCCCCTGGTTTCACTCTCTATTCCTAAAGAAAAAGAAAGAAAAGAAAAACACTGTCTCCAGGACTTAGAAACTCCTGTTCATCTTGGCTATTTGCTGCTTCTTCATTCTTTCTCCTCTGGGGCTGGCTTTTCTGTGAATCATTGCTGTCAAAATCAAAGCTACATGCAAAACAGCCCTTTGCTTCTGAGCCCCTCCCCCAAGTCTTCTGTGGTCATCCACAATTCTGCGAAGGTATGAGACAAAATCTTCAGATTTTCCCCATTGGGTCTCTTTTTTTCTTTTCCTCTCTAGTGCCTGGGATTGAGCCCAGGGGCCTCTACCACTGAGCTATGTCCATAGGATCTCACTCATTAAGTTGCTAAGGCTGGCCTAGAACTTAATCCTACCTCAGCCCTCAAATTGCTGAGTTCATGGAAGTATGCCACAGTGCCCAGCTCCCATCAGTCTTCTAGCAACTCTAACCCACTCACTCGTTCTATTATTGACAAAGGATAGCTCATTAAGTGCCATTAGTGATGTAACTTTATATTACTTTATTGTGTGCTGGTGATAAGATGAAACAGAAGTAACCAAGATAATGATAAACTTTTAAGAAAAATTTTTATTGTTTTGAGTGTTAGTATACAATAGCTTAGTTTTAAAGAACTTAGAACTTAAATATGTATTTCAGGTTGAGTATCCTTTGATATGTTGCACAGGTAGTTATATTTTTTAATATCCTTCCTGTTGTGAAAATGAGTTGTGGATCTGAGGAACAAAATGTCCTGTTAATTAGAGTCTAAATGTGGCACACAATGTCAGCAATGCCTATTTAAGAAATAATGTTCTGGTTATGTGAGTTTATATCAAGTGAAAAGGCTACTTGGTTTAAATTAAAATTATGGATCTTAAAGCTTCAGTGTATTTATCAAATGGGAAACAATTTAAAAAGACAGTTGCTTAAAAACTCTTTTGAGATTTCCCTTCCCCAACAAGCACATTTTATGGTGGCATGTCGATTTTTTTTTTTTTTTTTTTTTGAGACAGGGTCTCCCTAAATTGCTGTGTGTACCACTGTGCTTGGTGGTATTCCACAGTATGTTAATTTTAAAAATTTAAAAGGGCTGGGGATGTAGTTCAGTGGTAGAACACTTGCCTAGCACTCCTAGCAAGGAGCCAGGAATAATATAACCCCCAAGGGCATGTATCCAGTGACCTACTTCGTCCAGCCACATCCTACTTGCCTACAGTTACCATCCATTAAAATTATTAATCCAGCTCTGTGTGGTGGCACATAACCTTGATCTTCAGCACTGCAAAAATATGTAAAAAAAAGTAAAAAGTGTTTTTTTTCATTAAAAAAATAGAAGTGAATTTGTTTATACTGAGTGAATTTCCCATCAGCAGATGCATAGTGTGCTAGCAATTAGTTTATCACTGTGAGTCAGACACAGGGAGCAAAAATTTGAAGGTGAACTGCATCTTGTAGAAAAGATGATGTGTGGTTTGGATATGAGTTATTCCCTGAAAGCTTGTGTGCAGGGATGTTCAGAGGTGAAATCATTCAATTATGAGAGATAACTAATCAGTGGGTTAAACCATTTGCTGGATTAATATATATGAATGTGTGTGTATGTGTGTATGTGTATATATATATACACATATGTACTAGGGATGAACTCAGAGGCACTTAACCACTGAGCCACAATCCCAATCCTATTTTGTATTTTATGTAAAGATAGGGTCTCGCTGAGTTGCGTAGTGCCTCGCCATTGCTGAGGCTGGCTTTGAACTGGCAATCCTCCTGTCTCAGCCCCCAAGCCGCTGGGATTACAGGCATGTGCCACCATACCGGGCTGGATTAATAATTTTAATGGATGGTAACTGTAGGCAAGTAGGATGTGGCTGGAGGAAGAAGGTCACTGGGTACATGCCCTTGGGGGTTATATTATCTCTGTCTCCTTGCTTGCAAGTTCTCTTTGCTTCCTAGCTGTCAAGAACTGATCAGCTTTCTTTTGCCACACCCTCTCTATCATGATGCTTTGCCTCACCTATGGCCTAGGGCTATGGAGTGAACTGACCATAGACTGGACTAAAATAAACTTTTCTTCCTCTAAGTTGTTTTTGTCAGGTCTTTTGGTCACAGTGATTCAAAGCTGAACTAACAGATGGAATTTGAAATATGCCTTAGAGGACAGGCTGATTTTGGACTACTGAAGAAGGCATTATGTGAGCCTGAACAGTCTAGGGAGCAACACCCACAGTGGGGGATTTTGGAAAGGATTCTATACATTGTTTGCCTCAAGTTCCATAATGATAGTGAGAAATCATGCAGTCCTGGTTCAAGTGATCTTTCCTCTGGACTGTTGGTTTCCAACTGCAGAACTTCATAAAAAGAAGACAGATGATTCCTTAAGCTGCCCATTTCACAGGGATCTCAAGGAAATCAGATTAGATGGGACTTCTGGGGGTAGAGAAGTCACCCCCAAACTTACATCACCAAGTCACAGCTGGAGCTACTTGGAAATGATCTTGTTGATTCATAAAAGTTTTCAGTAATTGAGTGTGGAAGAAGTGCTATCAATTGAGACTTTAATAATAAAGCTGGCTGGGATTGAGGAGCACTTTCTATGAATAAGTACAGAGCTAAGCATGTACTAACTCATATGTACTCTTAATTCATCTTCATAACTCAGATGAGGCAGGCTTCAACCATTGTTCTATTTTGCAAATGGGAAAACTGAGGCATAGAAGGTTAAGGTCATACAATGGTAGGCAGTACTGGCATTATTCAAACACTCTTTTCTTTCTGAGATGGGCTTTTGGTATGTTGCCCAGGCTGGTCTTCAACTCCTGGGTTCAAATGAGTGAATCTCAGTATCCCAAGTAGCTAGACCACCTGATGCCACATTCTTTAGCGTTAAGATGTACAAAGGCTGGCCCTTGCAGAGCCATAGAGTCA
This sequence comes from Marmota monax, assembly GCF_021218885.2. NCBI lineage: Eukaryota > Metazoa > Chordata > Mammalia > Rodentia > Sciuridae > Marmota > Marmota monax. The sequence continues at coordinate 11,918,147 of NW_026694432.1, forward strand.
GCCATATACATCAATAGATGGAGGACACATTGGGGATTGTTTAAGTGAAAAGTTGGGGTTAAGGAAGCCTTATGAATACAAGAATGAGGAGTTACCCAGAACAAGCCAAGCAATGGCACTAGAAATGCTAAAGGAGGCTTTGGGAAAACTTGAAGTTCAGTAGGGGAATTGAGGTAGTGAGACTTCTGGTTTCTTTTCACAATGGAACTACATTATTTTGATGAACCCACCTGCAAAAACTTAAAGGTAAAATATGAACAGAAAAAGTTCTTGATTCCAAGAACAGACAAATTATTAAAAAATTTATCAGTCAAGCCAGGAATGGTGATGCATATAATCTAGCAACTCAGGAGGCTGAGGCCAGACCCTGTCTCCCCCCAAAAAAAACAAAAACCACAAAACTGGGGATGTAGCTTAGTGGTGGAGTGCTTACCTAGCATGTGGGAAACCCTGGGTTTGATCCCTGGTAGCAAACACAAAGTTAACAGTCAAAAGTGAAGATAAAGCCAGGTGTAGTGGCCCATGTCTGTAATCCCAGCAACTCAGGAGGCTGAGGCAGGAGGATCACAAGTTTGAGGCCCTGTCTTTTTTAAGGGTTGGGGATGTGCCTTGTGGTTAAGCATACCTGTGTTTGATCCCCGGAAACAAAAAAAAGAAAAAAGAAAAACAAGAATCCAGAAAGAAATGGAGTATAGATGCAATGTTGGAGATCACATTGAGGGTATGGTGTATGCTAGGTAAGTACTCAACCACTGAGCTACACTGCTGCTCAACCCCAGCCATGTAAACCATATTTGACCTAAAGGAAAACCATGTTTGATTCTAGCAAATCAGACTTCACATTGAGTGGGACAGAAATCAAAACCCAAAGTCCACATATAATGGGGAGTCTAATATTTCATTTTTAAACAAAAACTGTCATACCATACACCTTTCAGAGTAAAAGAGTAGATCAGGAATAAAATCTTCTTAAGGATTTACAACTCGGGAATTTAGGAATACTCAAGCTATGTTCCTGTATTGTTAGTGTCTTGGATATCTGATAGAAATAAATGAAATTACTTTCTAGAAGAATGGATTTTCTAATCTTCTAATTATTTCTATATTCATTCCCCAGAGACACAGTTATTTTTATTATCTTTTTTTGGGGGGTGGGATACCGAGGATTGAACTTAGGGGCACTCAGCCACTGAGCCATATCTCCAGCCCTATTTTGTATTTTATTTAGAGACGGTCTCACTGAGTCCATTGCTGAGACTGTTTTGAACTCTCGATCCTCCTGCCTCAGCCTCCCAAGCAGCTGGGATTACTCATGTGAGCCACCATGCCCAGCTCACAGTTATATTTCTTAAAACACAGGAAAACATGCCACCATAATCCCAGGTAGTTGGTAGGCTGAGGCAGGAGGATCTCAAATGTGAGGCCAGCCTGGGCAACTTAACCAGACCTGCCACAAAAAGGGCTGGGGATATGGCTCAGTGGTAGAGGGCTTGCCTAGCATATGTGAAGTCATGGGTTCAATCTGCAGTACCCCACAAAGAAAAATCTGTAACCCATTGTATCAACAGGCTACAGAAGAAAAATAACATGATCATGCCAACTGATTCAGGAAAAAAAAAAAACACCTTGATAATATTCAATGGTAATTGGTGATTCTAGGCATATAGAAGAACTTTCTGGCTTTGATAAAGAGCATCTACAAAACCTCTTAACAGCTAACATACTTCATGGTGAAAGACTGCTTTTCCCCTTTGAAAAAGAACAAGGCAAATATGTCCACTTTTATCACTCTTAGTACATATAAAAGTCCTCCTACTCAGCGTAATAAGGCAGAAAGGAAAATAAAAAGCATTCAGACTGGAAAGGGAAAAAAAATCAACTTCCTATTTGCAGATGAAATGACTTTACAAGGAAAAAAAAAAATGTCAAGGAACGAACACACCACACACACACACACACACACACACTCTCTCTCTCTCTCTCTCTACAAAATTAATAAGGGAGACCAGCAAGATGCCAGGTTGTATTGTACTGACACAAAACAAATTATCCAGACTGTTGTAACAGAGAGACAAAAAGAAAATGCAGACAGTTGGTTAAAAAAAAAAAAATTCTTATGTCTGAATTACAGGGGAGAGAAAAATGAATAGGCATTTGAAGAAAAATGACAGAATTTTCCAGCATTGATGAAAGATACCAACTTCCAGATTAAAGAAACCCAACAACTTCCATGCAAGGGAGGAAAATAGAATCCCACCTAGACCTGTTGCAAAATTGCAAAATATTCAGAACGGGGCTGGAGAAGTTAGATGGGGCCAACGTTAACAATATTGGACCTAATGATAAAAACTAATACATGATTCTTTTTATTTGCCAAGCCCCTTACATACATCAAGCGATTTATTCCTTACAGTATCATGTAGGTTCTATAATAAGGGAGTTGAGATAAGTTTAGTCCTTGCCAAGGTGGCACAGTTTACGAATGTAGAGGAAAGATCTTGAACAAGGTAGTTCTGGCCCCCATTTGTGCTCTTACCTGCTATACACATTTGTGTCACTAAGACAAGGGGGAAGCCGTTAGAAACCTTACCCAAGGGAGGGACATCACATTTGTTTTTGGAAGATCATCCTGGCACCACTCTGGATAAGGGATTGGATGGGGCCAAAGATAGAGGTGTGAGACTTTTGGAAAATGGGGGCCCAAATAGGGAGGGCCTGAATGAACTAAGGAAGTGATAAGAGGGGCCGACAAAGGTGAACGGGTTGCGAGGTCATCTGGGGTGCAGTCCACGGGACTCGGTTTTGGATGGATCTAAATCAAGGGTGGATTGAGGATGGTACCCAAGTTCTGACGGGTAATTCCGAGAACAGTGAAAGGCATTCACCGAGACGGGGCACACAAGATTCTTAGGAGGCTTAAGGAGCTTCTTGGCTTTGGCACGGTACAGGTGTGGCGGCCGCAGAAGCCCGATTGCCCCCACGCGGCGTGCTGGGCTAGGAGCACGCGGGCGCCCCGCGGCGCCGGAAGCCGCGCGCGCAGGCGCAGTGCGGCGGGCGCCCCCTGGCGGGCGGCGGCGGCGCGCAGGGACCGCCCCCAGCCTCGCGCCGCCGCCGCCGCCGCCGCCGCCGCCTCAGCCCAACATGGCGATGCACAACAAGGCGGCGCCACCGCAGATCCCGGACACCCGGCGGGAGCTGGCAGAGCTCGTGAAGCGGAAGCAGGAGCTGGCGGTGAGCGGCTGGGGCCGGGACACCGGCCTGGGCCCCGCGCTCGCCGCCGCCCGCGCGCAGGCCGTTGGTTACGCCAGGGCGAGCGCGGCGGGCTGGGGCCCGGAGCGCGCTGCGCGGCCCTCCGGCAGCTCTGCTGCCCGGGCTGCGGAGCCCGCGGGGAGCGGGAGGCGCGGGGCGGAGGCCGGGCGGGCTGCCGTGAGGGCGCCGGCTGGCGGTGCGTGAGGGCGGCCGCGGCTACGGGCGGGCGTCGCCTCGGTGGGCATCGGGGTGGGAGGGAGGCGGCGGTGGGAGGGTCTCCCGGCGCCCGGTCTGGCCGCCGAGGGTGGGGAAAGCAAGTCCATTTCGGTGCTGGGAGGCGGTGGCAGGGGATTTTGATGGACAGGGATGTGATGTGTTTGGGAACATCTGGAAGGTGACAGGCGAGGGGAGAGGACCCGGGCTAGGGAATTCGGATTGTGACGTGCACCCAGGGTCCCACGCATCCTGCGGCTCGGTCCCCCCCCCCCCCCGCGCGCGCTTTGGCTTGCGCAACCGGGAGGCTCATCTCACCTGAAGCTGCCCTTCCAGGTTTCCATAGCAACTGCAGCCCGCGCAGAGGGGAGCCCGTGGATGCTGAAAAGCTGCTCACCCTTGGCTCTCCTGGTAGCGACACCTTTAGTGAGTGGGAGTGGAGACTGCCCACGTTCCGTCTCAGACCTGTTCTTGACACTCAGGTTTCCCTTTGGAGTATATGCAGAATTTTGCCTGTGTGTGCGTTTTTCTGAGGACAGGCTCTATATATTCCATTCTGTTCACCAAAGGGTTCATCATCCCCAAGAGGTCTGGACTGTCTTTGGCTTGGACTACCTGGCACTCCCCATATCGTCTCTCTCTCCACAAAAATGTGTCCGTGTGGACGAGCTTGGCTTTACAAGGTTGATATCAGGATTTCATATTATCCTTAATAGCCACATTAAAAAGACTTTCCGTGACCTTGTTTTTCCATCTCTAGGAAACACTGGCAAACTTGGAGAGACAGATCTACGCTTTTGAAGGAAGCTACCTGGAAGACACTCAGATGTATGGCAATATTATTCGTGGCTGGGATCGGTATCTGACCAACCAAAAGTGAGTGTCAGAAGCCAGTAATGTTCCTGTTGTGCCCTAGTAATATTTGTTTGGAGGACAGTGTTCTTGGTAGCAACTTTGCAGAGAGGCAGTGGTAAAAATGATGGTATGAAAAGAGGTCTGGGTTTGAACTTGGCTTCTGGCTCACTTCTGCCACTGCCACCACCTCACTGAGTAACCTTGGACAGAGCCCACATCTGTAAATGGGGAAGTTGGCCCTATCAGCAGAGTTGTGTGAGGTTTAAATGAAACACAGCATATGCCAGTACCTTATACAGCAGCACTCTATTGGTATTTTCCACATTTCCACCCTCAGTTTGCCATACCTGTATGCCAGTTTTACCCCTATTTATTTAATAATAACTATTCTGTAAAAAATTTCTAAAGTTTTGGAAAATTTTCAAACCTAGAAAAATTGAAAGAATATGGTACACGAACATTTTTTATCCTTCATCTATACTCACAAATTGTTAACATGTTGCCACATTTTTGCTGTTATGTGTTGTCTTCTCCTTCTGTGATATAAACACCTGCATATACTTAAGATTTTTAAAAAATTTTGAATAATATTTTATTATTTGAAATAATTATAGATTCATGGGAAGTTGCAAAAAAATGGTATACAGAGGTCTCATGTACCCCTTCACTCAGTTTTCCCCAGTGGTTGCATTTCATGTAACTGTAGTATATTATTAAAACCCCAGGAATCAACATGGGTACAATGTGTATATATAGTTCTGTGGCATATTATCACATGTGTAGATTCATATAACCACAGTCAAGATACAGGGCTATTCTATCACCACAAAGCTCTCCCTCATGCTATTCCAGATATCATGAGACTTTGTACCTAATTATGCCAACGGTTACCTCCAGAGAACAAGAACATTTCTTCTACCATTGTATGGCTACACAATGATCATACTTAAAATATTAACAATGCTAATGCATTATTAACATTATGTGTAATGTTAGTAGTATCATCTGTTATAGTCTTTCTTCAAATTTCCTCAGTTGTCCTGAAAATGCTTTGTTTTAATCCAGCATCCAGTCAGTATTTCAGTATTTGTGTATTGCATTTGGTTATTAAGTCTCTGTAGTCTTAATATTTAGGAGTCCCTCTCTGTTTTTTTTTTTTGGTACGGGGATTGATCCTAGCAGTGCTTTACTGCTGAGCCACATCCCTAGGCCTTTTTATTTTTTGTTTTGAGACAGGTCTTACTAAGTTGCTGAGGCTGGCCTTGAACTTGTGATCCTCTTGCCCCCTTCCAAGTTGCTGGGATTATAGTTGAGCACCACTGCTTCTGGTGCTCTCACTCTTTTTGTAGTGGTAGTCATGACATTGTCCCATAGAATGTTCTAGTCCACACTTTTCTTATTGTGACCTCATGAGCAATCCTTTAAAGATTTTTGGCAAAAACAGTGTGATTTGTGTGCCTTTTATTATGTGTCTGTGATCAGGAGGCACATACTGCCAGATTGTCTAATTATTGGTGCTGCTGAGATTGGGCATATAATATCTCTGCTGTAAAAGTTCACCTCCCATGGTGATTAGAAGGTTACTCTTTAAGATATTATGAATATATTGCTCCCCCCAAGTTTTTATTTAGTAGTTTTACTATATATTACTGATTTTACCAGCATTAGTTTTTATACTGGAAGTTGTAAAATGATGGTTTTCTAACTTTATTATTCCCTTTACATTTTTTGTTTCAAAATATATTTTTTAGTTGTCAATGGACCTTTATGTTATTTATTTAAAATGGTGCTGAGAATCGAACCCAGTGCCTCACACATGCTAGGCAAGTGCTCTTCTACTGAGCTACAACTCCAGCTCTCCCTTTATATTTATTGTTGGCATTCTGAAAGAAAAGTCTTAATTTTTTTTTATTCTGTTCCTTTTGTTCTCTCTCTTTTTTTCCCCCTTGGTACTGGGGATTGAAATCAGGGGCACTTGACCCCTGAGCCACAACTCCAGCCCTGTTTTGTGTTTTATTTAGAGACAGGGTCTCACTAAGGTCCTTAGTGCCGTGTGGTTGCCGAGGCTAGCTTTGAATTAGCGATCCTCCTGTCTCAGCCTCCCAAGCTGCTGGGATTACAGGCATACATCACCAGCCCAGCTCTCTCCTCTCTCTTTTTTGATTAATAGAGTCATAATTGAAACAAATTGGCCATATGTGGTACACATCTTGCTGAGGCAAGAGGATCATAAGTTCGAGAGCCTGGGCAAATTCAAGAGACCCTGTCTCAAAATAAAAAATAAAAAGGTCTGGAATGTAGCTCAGTGGTAGAACACCCCTGGGTTATATCCCCAGTACTGCAAAACAAACCACAAAAAAAAGCCAAAGTGAATTCAGTGTTGAAATCTAGTATTGTCACTTTCCTCTCTTTTTTATAGAGGCTTATTTTTAGTGAAATATATACAAATAAGTACTCAAGTCTTAAGTATACTGCTCATTGCTTTTACATAATGTAAACATACTCTTTGTTATCCTTTTTGTTTTCTTTGTCCCAACTGTAGAGCCTTCTTGAAATGTTTCTTTGTCCTTTTGACATAACTCTATTAGTCTCTGAACACTTGTACTTTCTGGCCCAAAAGAGGTCCTAGACTGACCATGTCCTTTTCTTGCCCTAGCCATTTCTCTAAGGAAACTGTTCTTATAAATTAGAAAATTAAGTTTATTTAATAAAGATACTGCATATCACTAGCGTGTGCTGGATTGTGTTCTTTTTCTTTTTTAGTAGCATTACTGGTGATTGAGCCCAGGAATATTCTGCCTTTGAGTTAGATCCACAGCTCTTTTTATATTTTGTTTTGAGACAGGGTCTTACTAAGTTGCCCAGGCTGACTTTGAATTTACAATCCTGCCTCAGCCTCCTGAGTCGCTGAGATTATAGATTTGTGCCACCATGCCTTGGTCTGTGCTGAGGTGTTCTTCTTTCTTTCCTTTTTTTTTTTGGTGCTGGGTATTGAACCCAGGGTTGTTTAACCACTGAGCCACATCCCCAGCACCCCCTCCCCCCCGCCCTTTTTTTGGGAACGTTTTATTTTGAGACAGGGCATTGCTAAGTTGCTGAGTTTGGTCTCAGACTTTCAATCCTCCTGACTCAGCCTCCCAAATTGCTGGGATTACAGGCATGTACCACAGTGCCTAGCTGTGCTGGTTATTTTTACTAATAAACATTTAAATAAATACTAAAGTAAAATGGGGAGAGGGGTTTGGGCTGGGTGGGCACCTGGTGCCCACCAACCACATATTGGCCGGGCATTAGTACACTGTATTTTGATGATAGGCAAGACATGCCTTAAATGTGCTCCAGGCCTCTGAGCCCCTTGATAGATAGATAGATAGATAGATAAAATGAAAATATTTGTGAAGCAACTAAAATAATCTCTCTTCCCATAGTGAGGCATATACCATACGTTGGGAAACATTGCTATCTACTTAGGCATTCAACACAATAATTGTTTGGGCCAATCCAAAAGGATTGGAGGCATTCCTGTAAGGAACTTGATTAAAAAAAAAAAAAAGTCTTTTTATATTTGCCCTGGACATCCCCAACTTTAGCCATGGACTTAATTTGATGCTTATAATGAATTTCTTTTGTGTGCTTTTAGAAACTCCAATAGCAAAAATGATAGAAGGAATCGGAAGTTTAAGGAAGCTGAGCGGCTCTTCAGTAAATCCTCAGTTACGTCGGCAGCTGTAAGTGGTGGTGGTGGTGGCCTGGGGGGCAGTGTGTGTTTTCTGTGGTATGTAGTTAAGGAAGGTGAGTTTTCTCTTTCCCTTCCTATCTATATGGAAATGCTCTCCTGAGGTCTGTGGTCACTTTTCTAATAACTGGTGGCTTTTCTTTTAGGCAGTAAGTGCATTGGCAGGAGTTCAGGACCAGCTCATTGAAAAGAGTAAGTTTATGTTTTCACTTTCCTTGTCGGTTTATTTTTAAGCTGCCACAATCCCTAAATTTAACTTGTATCCAACTGTGTCTGCGATCTGCATCACTTAATGCTCTGCCCTTTTCTTTCTAGAAGTTGGGAAGCCTTTTGGGCATCTTTAATCATGCCTTTCTTTGGAGGGAGAAACTACTATGCCCTTCTTGCCTCTTCTGTCACATGAAAGTTGGCTTTATTGCTCAGAGACACAAAGCTATGTCTTTGCTCCTGATAAGTCTTTTAAATTCTTAGAGATTTAAAAAAAATTTATTTTATATTATTTTTTTAATATTTATTTTTTAGTTGTAGTTGGACACAATACCTTTATTTTACTTATTTATTTTTATGTGGTGCTGAGAATTGAACCCAGGGCCTTGCACATGCTAGGCGAGCGCTCTACCACTGAGCCACAACCCCAGCCCAGGGATTTTTTTTTTTAATTAAAAAAACTTTTATGGAAAGTTACAAACATATAATGAAATCTTAGAACTCAACCTAATAATTTTAAATAAATTCTAAGTAGTACCTATGTTCTTAAATATAAAATGGGGAATATGTGCCATTTACTTTATTTAAAAATTCCACTATTTTCTGTATGTAAGCCTGATGGTCTAATTTTGTTCTAATTTCTAGTGATGAGAGATAGATCTGTACATTTTACTTGCTGAATCAGGCTCTCTGTAGCTGAATTGAGTATCCTCTCTGTGCATGGGATCACTTTGAAATATAACCTGTTTTTTGTATTGCACCTGTGTACTTCTTTCAGATGATATATCTTGTTGTAGGATCTAGTTCTCTAGTTTCCCTTGGGGCAGTGTTTTGTGGAAAAGGAATTTTGGTATTTGGGAATTATAACTACTCAGGGACTTCAGTTTCTTTTGTCTTATCTCATACACCTTTCCTGAACTTTAATCCTGCCTTTCCTTTAGACATTTCCATTTGGGTATTTAAACTCAAACATTTCATGTAAAACAGAACTGTTCTGTTTTCTTCTATTGTCTGCCTAATTTTTTTTGTTGTGATACTACTGTTCTCCCTCATTCAGAATTCTTTGACTCTTTCTGCCATCCTTATCAATTGTACCAAGTCCTTTTGATTTTTCCTTTACTATGTATGACTCTCAGCTGAGTCTTATTTAATTTTTTCAATTAATACCACCTCTCAAGTGTAGAGGAACTTTGTAGAGTACCAAGACTAGTTAAAGAATATGCTGGATCTCTCTTCTGAGTTGAGATGGAGTGATGTTGGACTTCTCAGTTTTCACAGGAGCCTGTAATTCTTCCCCTGCTTATGTGATAATTCAGTATGTGGCTCTGTACTTATTTTAGGATATCTATGCCCAAGCACTTCTCAGGAAAAGACTCTTAAATTAAGTCACTCCTTTCAGAAACTTGACTGAGACAAAAACTTACATATGAAAGATTTTCTAAAGTGTACGCAGGCCATTCATTTCCCTAAAATCTTTGTTCTGGATGGAGCCACCTGCCTGGGTTGCATCATAATTGCTTTTCTTAGTTTTTTCCCAAAAAGTTATTTTTTGCAAAATTACATACTTTGGTCCCTTAAAATATCATTGTGTTGTTACAAGGACATTCCAGATGTTGTTTATTATCAAAACTGACTCCTGTAGGAATAGTTCTCCCTGGCTGGGCAAAGTGGTGCACACCTGTAATCCCAGCAGCTTGGGAGGCTGAGGCAGGAGAATTGCAAATTCAAAGCCATCCTCAGCAACTCAGCGAGATCCTGTCTCTAAATAAAATATAAAAAAGGGCTGGGGATGTGATTCCCTGGGTTCAATCCCTGGTACTAAAAAAAAAAAAAAAGGAATAGTTTTCCCTAAATACTTGTTTTTTAACTGAAAAATCTCTTTTATTTTAATTTTTGTGGTGCTAGGATTGAACCCAGGGCTTGATGTGTGCTAGGCAAGCACTCTGCCAGTGAACCACATCCTCAGCCCTTTAAATCTTGTTTGATTGTTTCCATTTGTGTGGTCACTAAAATTCATAAAGCGAAATTTGTGGTCTACCCCCTAGCCCAAGCAAGCAAGTAGGAATTTGTAACATGCATTTTGGGAATGAATCTCAGTGCTATATCCAGCTTACTTTCCTCTTCTGTTTATCATTGCTTTACTTATTCATTTATTCTTATTTTATATTTATTCTGTTAGATTGCATTATATGATTCTTAGTAAGCTGCCTTGAATTCCTTTTGGAGGAAGGCCAAGTATACTGAATTAAATGAATAATGGAGTTCATTAATTCAAATGGTCAGAGCCCTTTTACATAACCCTCTTTATCCCCATATTGGGGATTGAACCCAGGGGTGCAAACTGAGCAATATCCCTAGCCCTTTCTATGTTTTATTTTTGAGAGAAGGTCTTTCCAAGTTGTCCAGGCTGGTGTCAAGCTTCTTATCCTCCTCCCTCAGCCTCCCAACTAGCTGTAGTTACAGGTGTGAGCCACTGCTTCTGGCCCTTTATTTTTATTCTATGGCATTCTATTTCACCATTTTCACCATTACCACTTCCCACTGCTAGTTTTTAAAATTTTATTTTTATCTAGATTTTCTGCAGTTAACTACCTTGTGTTTAAATGTAAATTTCTTATTTATCTGGATGGATTTATTTTATTTTTTAATTGGTCCATAGTAATTACACATTTATTGGGCACATTTCATAATATGTGTGATATTTCATTATGTTTACAATGGGTAACAATCAAACTTGAGTAATTAGCATATCCATCACCTCAAGCATTATCAAAATCCTTTTCTTCTGGCTATTTTGAATAATACATTGTATAGTGCATTAATATGAATACCTAATATTATTAGTGAACCATAGTTACTCTACTGTGCAGGAAAATATGAGAACTTATTCCTACTGTCTGTAGCTTTGTACATGTTGTCCAGCCTCTCCTCAGCCCCGCTCCCCACCCCACTCTGGTAACCAACTTTCTGTTTTCCAGTTCTATGAGATCAACTTTTGTGAAACCCAAATGAATGAGGTCATACCTGATTTGATTTTCCTCTGTGCCTGGCTTATTTCACTTAGCATAACATCCTCTAGGCTCATCTATGTTGCCACAAATTACAAAATTTCATTCTTTTTAATGGCCAAATAGTATTTCATTGGACTTCTTGAAACAGTGGTTTGGTATTTTTTATCATTTCTTGAAAATTTCATCTGTTACCTTTTCAGAGATTGCGTTTGCCCCAAGCCCTCTTTACTTTCCTTCTGATATCTGATTAAATGTATTTAAACCTTCTCGTTTTAGCTTTTATTTATTATTTTTTTTACTATCTCTTCTTTCATTTTTGCCTCTGCTTTCTCATGAGTGCTTTTTTCCCTGACCTATCTAACAGTTCACTAGTTCCCTTTAACTGTTTGATCTGTTGTTAAACCTTCCCTTGATTTTAAGTCCTTTGTTTTTGCAATTTTAATTTCCATATGTTCTACTTATTTAAAAAAAAAAAAAACATTTAACTTTTTCATATCTTTCTCTACAGCTATTTTATTTTATTTTTGGTGCTAGGGATTGAACCCAGTGCATGCAAGGCAAGCATTCTACCAACTAAGCTATATCTCCAACTCTCTCTACAATTATTTTTAAACTTGTCTTTACTCTGTGAAAATTATCAGAATCACAGTGGAGTCACTTGTATCAAGCCCTGTCAATAACAGAAAAATAAAGCCAAGAGGTTACGAACGAGGGGATCTCATGTACATATGTTTGAAAACAAAAACTATCACAAAAGACTTCGAGAATCACAACCTTGCAGGAAGGCCACCACAACCTTACACAGAAAATACTTCTGTGAGAAATCTGTCCAGGAACTGTCTGTCCAACCTTAGACTGACGCCACCCTTGCTATTGATCCTTGTAACCAAGAATAGTTGATCCAGAACCCTCCTCATTTTGCCTTTAAAATCTCCCCCTTGCCTCATCCTGTTTTCCAATCAACCTAGGCATTAAATTTAATTAATTAATTAATTTTGACAGTCCTAGGAATTAAACTCAGGTCCTCAAGCATGCTGGGCCAGCACATAACCACTGAGCTGCATTCCTAGCTCTTTCTAGATCTCTTTGAGTATGCTCATATGACATTTACCATGTCACACATCTTCCCATTGCAGGCTCTTCTGTCTTGAATAAATTTATTAATCTTTGGAGAGTCTTTTTCTGTTTGTTATTTAGGATGACAACCTCTTTAAGTATATTAAGCATTGTCACTTTGTATTCTGTTTAATTTAAATCTCTGAAGTCTTTATGAATCTGTTTGTTTCTGGGCCTAGTGGTGCCCACCTATAATCCTAGCCGCTTGGAAGGTTTAGGATTGAGAGATTGAGGCCAGTCTGGGCAATTTAGCAAAACTCCTCCAAAAAAAACAGGAGCTTCTTTCTGATATCTGTTGTTTCTGTTGGTTATTGTTTGTGAAGTCTACTTTCCTTGTGTACTAGGTAATCTTTGTGTCTGCTCATTTTAGTTAAAAAATACTGTGTTTTTTGGGATATATGTCAGAATCCCATTCCAAGACAGACCTAGTATACTAATTCAAGTTCCTTATTTTAAATGATAGGGTATTTATATATAACTTCCACATATCCTTCTGAATGCTTTATTTATTATTTTGTGGTATGGAAATTGAATCTAGTTCCTTTCTTATATACTTTGTTTTTTTATTTTTATATTTTACAGAACTGGGAATTGAACCCCAGGGGTGTTCTACTGCTGAGCTCTATATCCAGCCCTTTTAATTTTTTTTTTAACATTTTTTTTTTTTTATAATAGATGGACACAATACCTGTATGTGGTGCTGAGGTTTGAACCCAGTGCCTCACACGTGCTAGCCAAGCACTCTACCAACTGAACTACAACCCCACCCCTAATTTTTTTATTTTTTAGACAGGGTCTTAACTTAGTTGCTGAGGCTGGCCTTAAATTTGTGATCCTCCTGTCTTAGCCTCCTGAATAGCTGGAATATCATATATATAGCCTGGTTTCTTGTATACTTTGTCTCTAGATTACTTATGATACCTAATGCAATATAAGTGCTGCAAAATTGTTTTTGTACTGTATTGTTTAGGGAATAATGACAAGGAAAATAGGTCTTTGTGTGTTTAATACAGATGCAGGTTTTTTCTGAATATTTTCTTTTTGTGGGGGCATGCTGAGGATTGAATCCAGGGGCATTTAACCACTGAGCCACTTAACCAGTCTTTTTTTTTTTTTGTATTTTATTTAGAGACAGCGTCTTACTGAATTGCTTAGGCTTTCACTAAATTGTTGAGGCTGGCTGTGATCCTTCTGCTTCAGGCTCCCAAGCTGCTGGGAATTCACCACGGTGAATGGATATGAATCCATTCACTTGAATATCCATGGTGCACCACCATGCCTGGCTGTTCTGAATATTTTCTGTCTGCAGTTGGTTGATTCCTCAGAAGTGGGACCCAGGAATGTGGACTACATTAGTGAAAAAATTTGAGGGCTAGGAAAGGTACTGTCTTCCAGAGAAGACTTGTGTTTGCTTCTGGTTGGTGCTTGGGCCTCTTTAAGCCAGGTTTAGTGCTTGAGGGTCCCTGGAAGATCCAGATGATTCAAACCAAGCTTTAATTCCATGAGAGGAATTGTCTACTTTCTCTTTTATCCCGCCCCCCCTTTTTTTTTTGTACCAGAAATTGAACCAGGGGTGCTTTACCACTGAGCCACATCCCTAGCCCTTTTTTAGTTTTTTATTTTTATTTTTTTATTTTGAGACAGGATCTCACTAAGTTGCTAGGGCCTCACTAAGTTGCTGAGGCTGGCCTTAAACCTGCAATCCTCCTGTCTCAGCCTCTGGAGCCACTGGAATTATAGGTATGCACCACCAGGCCCATTTTACTTCTTTTGTTTTATGTAGAATCCCTCCAGTGCTTCAGAATTTCTGAGAAACAAGTCTGGTGAGATGAGTTTTGTGTTTTTAATGCCTTTGATTTTTGATAGGAATGAAATAAACATTCTTTTAGAATTTTGCCTTGCATATTCTTTTTTTTAAATATATTTTTTTTAGTTGTAAGTGGACACAATACTTTTATTTTATTTATTTATATGTGGTGCTGAGGATCGAACCCAGGGCCTCACCCATGCTAGGCGAGCACTCTACCGCTGAACCGCAACCCCAGCCCTTGCCTTACATGTTCTTAGATGTCCATGATTTTGGAGTTTTGCACTTTGGGAATTTTATTTTAAACCATTTTGAAAAACTTCCTCAAAAATGAGATACTTGGGCTGGGGCTGTAGCTCGGTGGCAGAGTGCTTGCCTGTCATGTGTGAGGCACTAGGTTCCATCCTTAGCACCACATAAAGACAAATAAATAAAATAATTTTTAAAAATGCAATAGTTGAGGGCCTGGGGTTGTAGCTTAGTGGTAGAGCGCTTGCTTAGTGCAAGGAGGCCCTGGGTTCCATCCTCAACACCACATAATTAAAAAAAAAAAAAAAATGCAATACTTGACGGGTGTTGTGGTGCAAGCCTGGAATCCCAGTGACTTGGGAGGATGAGACATTAGAATCTCAAGTTCGAGGCCAGCCTCAGCAACTTAAATGACATCCTGTCTCAAAATAAAAATAAATAAAAAGGGCTAGGGATGTAGCTCAGTGGTATAGCACCCTTGGATTAAATCCCTAGTACTGTCCCCCAAAATGCAATGCTTTCTACTATCTTTGGTTTCATATGTATCCAGGCTAGAAAGAAAGTGTATTTGCATCATCCCTAAAGAGGACTTTTTGCAAATTTATGAAGCATTCTAAAAAGAATAAAGTAGAAGAAAAGGAAAATAGGCAGATTTGTGTCTGGTTTCCTTTGAAGGATCAATAATCTCTACTGTTTGTTTTAATGAGCTTCTCTGAACCAGATCTCTCTTCAGCATTTATTTACATCATTCAAGTAGGTAAGTATGATTCTGGATAGTTTTCCTTCTCCTCTAGCCTTTTCATGCTGATTAGAAGTTACACCTTTAATAGCCATTCCTTTCTTTTAGTAGCTAGACTTTCTCATTTGTAGATTTATTTATTTATTTATTTTGGATAGAATGCCTTTATTTTATTATTTTATTTTTTTATGTGGTGCTGAGGATTGAACCCAGTGCCTCATACATGCTAGGCAAGCACTCTGCCACTGAACTATAGCCCCAGCCCTCATTTGTAGATTCATTAATCAAAATCTGATCTTTGCTCAAAGAACAAGTTGCTTTTTAAAAAAAAGTTTTGAATTTTTTCAATTGCTGTTGGACAACAATTTATTTTATTTATTTATGTTTTTATTTTTATGTGGTGCTGAGGATCGAACCCAAGGCCTCACACGGGCTAGGTGAGCGCTCTACCTTTGAGCCACAACCCCAGCCCCACTTTTTTTATTTTTAATATCAGTGAGAAACACATGTTCATGTCTTGCACAGTGACAGCATCATTCAGTGGAGTGATTGACTTTCTGCTGCACTTGGAGGTATTGTGACCTGCTCCTGTTATGAGCATGCTTCTTGTGTTTCTATGAGCTAAAGAAAAATGTTTTTCTTATTTTGTGGTCTTACTTTGTATTTTAATAGCACTTAGTCTCCCCATCCCTCTTATAAACCACTACCAGCCTAGTAATCCTACAATACAGGTCTGTACAAAGAGCTGAATATTGATCATTTTATGTCATTCAGAAATTCCTGGTAGCTTTCCCTTGTTCTGTCACAGTTGTTTCACTATATATAGTCTTCACTCTATTTAGAGTTTGACTTGCACGTTTGTAGATCTCAAAGGTATCGAGATTTGAGCACTTACTAGGTTCCAGACTCTGAGCAGTTTCTTTTGTTTGTTTATTTATTTTTAAGTTGTAGTTTCACACAATACCTTAATTTTACTTATTTATTTTTATGTGGTGTTGAGATTTCAACCCAGGGCCTTGCATGGGATACCTCTGAGCCACAACCCCAGCCCCTCTGAGCAGGTTCTTTACTTGCATTACCTTCTTTAATTCTTAGAGCTGCTTCCTGAGGATAGGTGTAGATTGCAAACTCCATGAAAGCAGGGACTGTTGCCGAAGGAGTGTGTCCAGCTAGTTCCTCGCCCATGAGAGAGATTCAAGTGTTTGCACATGAGAGGAAGAATTCCTATTTTGCTGTTGGGGGAACAGGCTCAAAAGGTTAAGCAAAAAGTCATTTCTCTTCTCTGTCACCTTATACTGTCTTCCTAGATGAAGTCTGACAAATATGACTTATTAACCTGTCTTTCCATTTTACCTTCCATTTCTCAGGCTCTCTATTTAATTCATTTGTCCCTTGTGTTTTCTTACCTATGTACCTTATCTTGTGCTTTTTTGTACTTTTTTTTTTTTTTTTGCTTTTCATTTTTCAAATTCTAGGTTTTTTTTTTTAATATTTATCCAGGCCCTCAGTTACAACTAAGCTATATCCCCAACCTCAAAGTCCATTTTAAATTCTAGTCCCTCAGTGAAACTTTTTCTGAACAATATACTTTTCTCCGGCTACTATGGTATTTCATGTCCATATGAGTCCTTTGAGGTGTCCATTATTGCCTCAGGTGTTATCTTTTCAGAGATGGGACACAAGTGAATTCTCCATCATAGGACTTTGATAGGATTGAAACTGTTTCCTAAGTGTACTTATAGAATGTGAGTGACACATTCATTTACTTAGTAGTGCCACAGCAGCTTGCCCCAAATGAGAAAACAGTTGGGTTTTCCTGTCAGTGTCTTTAATAGAATTGCAGCATGGACAGAACTTGCTGTGTCTAACTTGCCTTTCTTGCCTGTCTCTTATATTTCAGTTATTCCTTTTCTCTTCCTGTATCCAGCCCACTTACTTACCCAGTCCTGTGTCCCTTCTGCCATCCTGTCTCCGATGCAAAGCTTTGTGGCCTTGTGCCTTGTCAGCCTTCTTCTCATCAACCAGTGCTTTCACAGAGTTGTACTTTCAGAAATGATTTTTTTTTTTTTTTGTCTATGGGAAAGGAGGGCTGTCTTGACCATCCTTCTCCTTAAATTCAGGTTTTATATTTCATTAGTTTTTTTTTTTTGTTGTTTGTTTGTTTGTTTTTAATGTGGTGCTGAGGATTGAACACAGGGCCTTATGCATGCTAGACAAGCACTCTACCAGTTGAGCTATACCCCCAGCCCTCATTAGATTTTTTTAAAACTACAAAAGTAACCCCTTCTTATTGTGGTAAGTAATTTAGTCATGTAAAAAGTTACTCCTACTTCCATCCTAACTTTGTGAGGTAACTGACATTAACAGGTTGGTATTAGCCTAACACATCTTTCTGAATGACTTATTGGTCATTTATATATCTTTAGAGAAATATCTATTCAAATTCTTTGCTAAGTTATTTTAATTTAATTTTTTAATACTTTGCCCAGGCTGGCCTTGAACTTGTGGGCTCCAGTTATCCTATCTCAGTCTTCTGAGTAGCTGGAACTGGGGGCCCAACTTTTCCACTGTGCCAGGCTCCTTTGGTAATTTAAATTTCACTTTGTATATCTTTTTTTTCTTTTTGGTACTGGGGATTGAACCCAGGGCCACTTTACCAAGACCTATATCCCCAGTTCTCTTTATTTTTTATTTTGAGACAGGGTCTTGCTAAATTGCTTAGGGCCTTATTAAGTTGCTAAGTCTGGCCTTGAACTTGCAATTTGTGATCCTTCAGTCCTAGCCTCCCAAGTTACTAGAATTACAGGCATGGGCCAGAGTGCCCAGCTCTGCTTCATTCTTTTGCATGTAAATATTTGGTTGTCCATTGTTGTTTATTGAAAAAATTTTCATTGAATTGCTTGCCTTATTGCTCTTTTCAAAAATTAATTGACATTAAAGGTACAGTTTTATATCTGGATTCTGAATTCTGTTCCCTTGATATATGTATTCATCCTTCTGCCACTATCACACACTGTTGATTACTGTAGCTTCGGTAGTAAGTTTTTAGAATCTTTTGGTAATATTTGCTTATTTAGGTATTTACGTGGTGCTGGGGATCGAACCCAGGGCCTCAAATGATAGGCAAGTGCTTTACCAAATAGCTATCACTCCAGCCCTGTTTTGGTAATTTTTTTCTCCCCAGTACTGGGGATTGAACCCAGGTCTGTTCCACTTCTGAACTACATCCCAATCCCCCCCTGCCTTTTATTTAATTTTTAATTTTGAGCAAGGGTCTCAGTAAGTTGGTGATGCTGGCCTCAAACTTGGGCTCTTCCTGACTCAGTGTTCTGAGTAGTTGGAATTACAGACAGGTGCCACATACCTAGCGTTTTGCAATAATTTTTTTGTGTGTGAAATCAGTTTTGAATTTTAGAAGGGTGGGATACTTTTTCTGGTTTCATAGCTCTAGAGCTCCCTCTTCTGTTGCGTTTATGAAATGTGTTCAAAATAGTGCATGATTTCTGAGATCTGGCTGTTTCTTCTGATATTTTGGGAATTTTTTTCCCTCTACTTCTGGTGTGCTTTCCATACAACCCCTTCTGACAATCAAAAAAAAAATTTTTTTTGAGGGGGGGGATACTGGGGATAAAACTTAGGAATATTCTCCCTCTGAGCTACATCCCCAGTCCTTTTTTATATTGAAATAGGGTCTTGCTAAGTTGCTGAGGCTGGCCTTGAACTTGCAGTCCTCCTGCCTCAGCTTCCTGAGCAGTTGGAATTATAGGGTATGCATCACTGTGCCTGGTCCTTTTGACAGTTTTTAGCAAGAGATAATGCATTTATTTATGGTCCATTGATGGTTGAGTAAAGTGAAAATCTTTCCCCCATCCTTATCCATTAAGTTTCAAGAAACACTTTCCTGGGGCTGGGGATGTGGCTCAAGCGGTAGTGTGCTTGCCTGGCATGCGCGCGGCGCTGGGTTCGATCCTCAGCACCACATACAAATAAAATAAAGATGTTGTGTCCACTGAAAACTAAAAAAATAAATAATAAAAAAAATTAAAAAAAAAAGAGAATCATTTCCTGCCGCAGTCTGGCTGGGCACAAATGCCACAGTCTGGCTGGGCACACAATCACGAGCCACCACACAGCTTGTAGATTCAAACAGCAACTCTTTATTCCCGAACTCACACCAGCCGTCTACAATCACATTCTGGGGAAATCCACGTTCTCTGCCCAAATCCGCGTTCTCTGCCCAAATCCACCTCCACTGGGCTTCTATCTCCAAAATATACTGTCTGAATCCCGTGAGAACTCAAGGGGAACTCAGGCAGCAGGATACGCCCTATTCCCAGCAGGAATAATCTTAAACCTTAAACCTGGAACCTAAACTGGGAACGCCCTAAACACGATTATCTTAAAACCGGGAACACCCTAATCTGCCTTGGTCCTTGAGCAAGGTTAAGTACATTCAATGTCACTGCAACATGGGGTACGCTGGCAAGGAAATTGTCATACTTACTTGGCTAATGGCTCCCAGCATCTCCCCCCTTCTGATTAATTAAACAACAAGCAATGTGGCTTAAGGACCGTGCCTGGTAGGTTGTCCAATTCAACATATGGTTCTTACCCGTCATCGGAAAACTGACCTTTAGGCGTCAGCCTCCTGTCTTAGGTTGATACCACTGCAATTGAATCATACCCGTCACTGACTACCGGTCCAGCATACAGCCATACTTGTGGATAGGTCTATGCACCAGTGGGGGGGTGAGGTTCTTTGCCTCACCTCTGTTGGCCCCCAAATTTGGCCTTGGTGCCAGTGGGGGAGTGAGGTTAATGTGGCTTATGGACCGTGCCTGGTAGGTTGTCCAATTCAACATATGGTTCTTACCCGTCATCGGAAAACTGACCTTTAGGCGTCAGCCTCCTGTCTTAGGTTGATACCACTGCAATTGGATCATACCCGTCACTGACTACCGGTCCAGCATAAGCCATTGGCCCCCAAATTTTAGACCATCACTAGCAGAAGGGAGGAGGATACAGAAATGCCACGACACCAAGCCAATTGACGGCTCCTTGGGAAAAATTGCATCACTGGTGACACCATCAGCAAAGATATGCCAGCACTACCACAATTAACATGGGGTGCGCTGGCAAGGAAATAAAAATTGCATCACTGGTTAATCACTGTCGCAGATGTAAGAATGGCCAAGCTGGAGTTCTGGATATCGGCTGTTATGGATTTGAGTCAAATCATCTTCTTTTCGATCTGTAGAAATTGTTTTAGTTAATCTCTCTGGAATCCAAATCGGCTGCTGTTCTCCCTGTAGAAACACACAAACAAAACCCTGACTCCAGACAATCACTGGGTCAGGACCTTTCCATTGTCCTGTTAGAATATCTTTCCAAAGTACCTTAGGCTTATGTACATTTTTTGGATACATATGTCTTTCCACAGCACTAAGCCCTTATGAATCCAAATTTAAAAAGTTTAGTGTAAAAAGGGTTATTTTAAGTTTATCTTTGGGGCATATATACCCCTTAAAGATCATCTTCTAGTTTTCCTTTAAGGTTAGTACATTCACCCTTAGTTGCTTTTTTTTCCTCCTAGTTTTTTTTCTTCCTATTTTGTGGGTTTAAAATTCTTGTCTTCCTACATTTTTTAATCTTTCTACATCTTGTTTATCTTTTTCTTTTTAACTTTCTATACTTCTGTCTTTAAAGTTTTTCACTTTAAATTTTTAATCTTCTTTATCTAAATATCTTTTATCCTATTATCTTCCAATTTTTTTAAAGTAATGCCTTTAAGATTAAGCTTCTTTCCTCCATCATGAAGGCATTTTAACCACCTTTAATTTAACCTTTTAAAGTCTTTTAATTATCATCTATACTGTACTTTTAAATGTACTTTTTCACCACCTACAACTTCACTCTTTTAAACGAGGCTTAGATTCTGTTTAAATCGCTTTAATGTTAGTTTACATGGCTGCCCTTCAACCAAAGGCTTTTTTTTTTTTAACTCCATTGAGAAACTTTGTCTCAATCTGCCATGTACAAATACCTTTTTTTATTTCTTCTTTTCTCAAGCTTTTAAAGTAAGTCTAGTTTCCTCAAAAATTTTTTAAATGGCATTTTACAACTTTTTACTTTACCACACAGAGATTATCTCATCTAAAAACATTTTTTTCCTTTAACCTTTTATATTAAAATATATTTCCACATCTTGAATCTTTTTCTATCTTTTTTAACCGTTAACCCTTTTTATAAATTCACATTTTGAGACAACTCTTATAAAATTTCTGATTTGGACAAATTACTCCACTTTAATAAGATGAAAGACTTTCATGTTTTTTATGATACTATGATACTATAATTGAAACCCAACTGAAAATTTTTCTACTCTTTGTATATAAATTACACATGATAGAATCTTAACTCTTAGTAACCTTGTTTTAGCAAAGACACAGACACAAAGCAATATTAAACATTTTTCCATTTACCAATTTATGAAAACACACATAATGTTTAAATATATTACCTTATGGGACTTAATAAGTAAAGAGTACTTGATTTCATATTTAGTGGTTGATATTTTAACACTTTAGCTTTGTAAATTAATCAGATGTCTGTAAAAACCAAGATCTTAGACAAATGTAGTAAACAGAACTAGCCATCTCTTTCTTGTTGAGGAAAAATTCTTCTACAGGATACCATGATGGTCCCATTGATATACTTAATAATTTGTCTTTAAAAAGCCATGGGCTACATTTTTGTATTGTATCAACATATGCCCTAATTGTTCTTGGTCTCACTGGGGTGCCTCCTTCCTCTAACAATTTCTTTTGCTCGGAGGCGAATAACTTCAAACCTTGAGTCAACCATTTTCCCCAGTTTGCCTGAGAAAGTTCTAGGAACAGGCAACTTGAAATAAAAACAAAATATATCAAAACGAGAACACATTGTTTTTTGAATTGGTCACCCATTCTTTCTCTCTTCCTCAAGGGTGAGAAATTTCACTTACCTCTAAGCTTCAGAAGTTCCCCGTACGGGCCACCAAATGCCGCAGTCTGGCTGGGCACAAATGCCACAGTCTGGCTGGGCACACAATCACGAGCCACCACACAGCTTGTAGATTCAAACAGCAACTCTTTATTCCCGAACTCACACCAGCCGTCTACAATCACATTCTGGGGAAATCCACGTTCTCTGCCCAAATCCGCGTTCTCTGCCCAAATCCACCTCCACTGGGCTTCTATCTCCAAAATATACTGTCTGAATCCCGTGAGAACTCAAGGGGAACTCAGGCAGCAGGATACGCCCTATTCCCAGCAGGAATAATCTTAAACCTTAAACCTGGAACCTAAACTGGGAACGCCCTAAACACGATTATCTTAAAACCGGGAACACCCTAATCTGCCTTGGTCCTTGAGCAAGGTTAAGTACATTCAATGTCACTGCAACATGGGGTACGCTGGCAAGGAAATTGTCATACTTACTTGGCTAATGGCTCCCAGCAATTTCCCATTCTTTAAAAAAAAAAAAAGAAAGAAACACCTTCCTTCTGGGCGTGCTGGCATACACCTGTAATCCCAGTGGCTTGGGAAGGTGAGGTAGGAGGATTGCAAGTTCAAAGCCAGTCTCAGCATCTTAAACAACTCAGAGACCCTGTCTATAAATAAAATATAAAAAAAATAAAAAAGGGCTGGGGATAGGGCTAAGTGGTTAAGTGCCCTAGGTTCAATCCCTGATACTAAAAAAAAAAAAAAAAGGAAGAAAAAAAAAATTTTCAGGAGAAACTAGTATATATTAAAAGGGAAAGAAACTAGTGTTTTTTTTCCAAAATATGTTTAATTTAATTTATTTTTAAAAAATTTCCTTGGGCTGAGGATGGAATTCAGGGCCTTGTACGTGCTAGTAGGCAAGAGTGCTACTATTAGGAACATCCTTAGCCCTAAAATCACTTTCTCCCCATACTGGGGATTGAACTCATGGGCACTCTATCACAGAGCTACACCCCCATCTTTATTTGTTTATTTATTTATTGAAAGGATCTCACTAAGTTGCTGAGGCTGTATTTATTGATTGAAAGGATCTCACTAAGTTGCTGAGGCTGGCCTCAAATTTGTGATCCTCTTGCCTCAGCTTCCTGAGTTGCTGGAATTACAGGCATGTGCCATTGCACCTTGCTAATTATACTCTTAAGAATAAATGCATACTTAAAATGTTCTTGAGCTTGGTTCTGTTTAATTAGTATAACAAGTGAACTTTTAAAATAGGGCTCGTATGTCAGGTGAAGAGTACTGTTACTGCTTTTTCAAAACATTCTTGGATTGGGAATGTAGCTGAGTTTTAGAGCACTTGCCTAGCATGTGGGAGGCCCCACAAATAAATAAATAAATACTTACGACTTCTTGAGGTAATTTAGGGAATGGACTCTTCTCCCTTTTTGGTATGTTTTTCGGGGCAGGGGGCAACTTTGCTTGATAGAAAGATTTTCTGTATGATTTGGGTAAAGAATCAGGACCAGCTGTGGGCAATTTTGTCAAGATCATCCCTTGTCTCCTGGAGACCTATCTAATATTTTCAGTCACACTTTTTGTATAATTATTAACCCCATTATTGTATTCTATGTTTAAATAAACTTTATGCAGGGAGGTTATCCTGGTTGTATGTTCCCAACTCCCAACTGTCCTTAGACCTCTTGCCCCTGGTTACACTGTTTCAGATTACATGTCTTTTAGGAACTCTGGTAACTTTGTATCTTCTCTGTCATTTAGCATGTATGCTCAAAAAACTCTTTCCAGATAATGGACCAGTTGTCTGAGGTTTTTGGGGGATTTGTGTTTTATTTCTTCCAGGGGAGCCAGGAAGTGGGACAGAAAGTGATACTTCTCCAGACTTCCACAATCAGGAAAATGAGCCCAGCCAGGAGGACCCTGAGGATCTGGATGGATCTGTGCAGGGAGTGAAACCTCAGAAGGCTGCTTCTTCTACTTCCTCAGGGAGTCATCACAGCAGCCATAAAAAACGGAAGAATAAAAACCGGCACAGGTCAGTGACAGGGACCCCATTCCCAGAGCTTCCGTGTACTTTCCTAGAGTAAAACACTATAGGATTGTTTCAGAGCCTTCTACTGTGGATGGGCAAAAATTCCTTTGGGCCAAATGAAATGGGCTAGTGTTCTCTCTCAGGGAGGACTTGGGTGGGTATCAGAGTAACCCTGTATGATTCGGGTCAAGGGTCAGGGCCAGCTGTGGGCAATTTTGCCAAGATGGACTCCAGGGCATCCTTTCCACTATTGCTAGTGCAAAGTGTTATTCTCTGAAAATCTTGTTTAATATGGTAAATTTGGAATCCTGTGAGAAGAGAAAATGGGGAAATAGAAATGGAATCTATGTAATGTAGTTTGAAACATGACACTAGGAAGTTTTGCAAAGCTGCAAAGTTAGAGGCTTTTCATTCTGATTCCTGCCTTATGAGAACCTATGTGACTCGTCTTTTTTCTATTCTAATTACAAATTTTTTTGATTGCTTATGGTTTTTCTGTTTTGGTATTTCTCTGCAATATGCTAACTTCAGATATTGGAAAACAATATAAAGCCTATAAAATATGACAGTGCCTTCCTAGAGAACATTTGTCCACCATGTTTTTTGCAGTACATAATGAGTTAGGCCTGACATCAGTGGACAGAGAGGATTTTTAGCTTTTCTGTCTTCCAGAGAGGATTTTTAGCTTTCACTCTCTCTGGGGTATTTACACAGCTTCATTAAGAGAGGGTAATAAATAGTTTCTACAGTGAGGAATCTTGTCCTGGCCTCATACCTTCTGAGGGCATGGAAACTGGATTTGCATTGATTGGCTTTGTCCTACTGTCCTTGGAGGCCTGCATGCAGAAAAGGTGAAAGGGGCATGCAAGGGTTGGGTGGGGTTCCTTGTCCTCCAATTGGCTTCGATATTGTGTTATTTTAGAAACCTGTAGGATATTCCTTCATGCACCCACGGTATTAAAACTGTTGGCTTTATGGATATGGATGGGGATATGTAGAATTTATTCTCACTGGTTTGAACCTCTTTGGCATTAGCTGATTCTTTAATTCACTTAAGAATGTTTTTTGTTGTTGATGGTAATGGTGAAATAGTATTTCCTGCAAATAGTGACAAAGGACTGCTGCTTAACATTTTTCTGCAAACCAGAAGTCACCATGCCAGCCTCAAAACTGTAGTAGGAAATAGCAAAATTTGCTTTCGCCTTTTTTTTGGGCTATGGATTATTTGACCACCGTGATGGTATTGGTGCTGGCTTCTAAACAGCAGATACTTATACTCTTAAAAAATTCATTAATTTATTTTTTGTTGTTGGGATCAAACACAGGACCTCATGCTTGCTAGGCAAGCACCGTTACACTCCCCTAGCCCGTTAAAGAAATATTTTTAAATTGTCAAGATAATTAAATATTATGCTTTATGATGCTTTTATTTAATTTACTCCAGTGGGCTTTTTTTTTTTTTTTCTTAAATGTGTGTGTGTATGTGTGGTACTAGGGTCCAGTGTCATTTTAAAATAATTCTTTTCCTATTTCAGAGTCTAGAGTAGGGACAATATTCTTGAAAAAAAAGTCTGTGACTTTTTCCATTACTGATAAGTTTACTCTCTAGACAGCTATTTATTTCAGGTAATACGTCATTTTCATTAATGACCCGACCATTAGTGACTGAAGATTGATAAAAGGGAATTGGAGAGGCATGAAACCTAATTAACTTTCTTCTTGAAGTTTTCTAGTAAATTTCCATAGGATCTATATTTCTTGCTTATTCTTTCCTCTGCTGGCCTAGGAACTAATTTCTCCCAGAAAAACACTAGCATTTATAAAGATTTTTGTGTTAGTTATTGCTTTCATCAATGATGTCTCCAGTTCAGAGAGCAGGGTCCTAATTTTTATTGCTTTCCCTGTCTTTCCTTTCTCCTTAAGGGCTTATCTGCCTGAATGAAGGGGGGACCTGATTTGCTTTCTTTCTTGGGAAACCAGGTTCAGGACACCTTAGTAGCACCTTAGGGTCCAGTTAAGATGCTTGGGTTCCTGCCATCTTTAGTGAGGAGTTGTATCTGGCCCAAATCCCTTGCCCCTGGTGGATGGCTTAGTGGTGCTGACCGATCAGGGTGAAGATGGAGTAGGTCATCTAGGCATATTGGTAGGTCAGCACCCAGTACATAGTTTTTTCTCCTCCAAGGTGCTGATAGTAGACTATTTTAAGAAATGTTTGAGTATACTATATGCGAGGTACTGTCTAGTGGTGAATTAAGATGGTACTTTAGCAGAAGGAAATAACTTGAATTTGCCCTCTTCTGGAATATGAAAATTTATCAGTTTTTCAACATTCATAAATGATCAAATGAATGCTTACATTTGTATGTTATCTGAACAATAATTAAGTCCTAGTGTCTTTAAAGAAAAAATTGAAAGAATAACTCACAGCTGTTAGAGTTTTACTACTGTAGCAAGCCCAAGTTTAACCAAGATTAACCAAGTACACTCTTATTTATATATTTATTTCCAGTGCTAGGGATTGAACATGTTAAGCATATACTCTACCAATGAGCTACACCCTGTTTTTTAATTGTCTTTTTTTTTTGGCGGTGGGTACTGGGGATTGAACTCAGGAGCACTCAACCACTGAGCCACATCTCCAGCTCTATTTTGTATTTTATTTAGAGACAGGGTCTCACTGAGTTGCTTTAATACCTCGCTAAATTGCTGAGGCTGGCTTTGAACTCCCGATCCTCCTGCTTCTGGCTCCTGAGGCTCTGGGATTACAGGCTTGCGCCACCGCACCTGGCTTGTCTTATTTTTTTATTGTCTATTTTAGTGATGAACAAAATTAAAGTCAGGCTGAAAGTAAAATGTTTTTTAATTCCTGGTTTGTACACTGTATGCTTTCCCAAATGTCATAAATGAAACTATTGCATAAGGGATATGGCAGTTAAACTTCCAATTTCACTCTTGTAAACATGGTCTAGGAGGAAAGCTCTTTGCATATTGTTTTTGCCCCTTTTCTACAGTGTGAAAGGCACTGGAGTCAGCTGTGGAGCTGGTGTCGTGCTCCAGTTGATGTTTGCTTTGGGGCTCTGCCTGGACCATCATCTGTTATAGCAGTGATGGCACAGAATGGCCTCCTCTCTACTGCTCCCTTCCAGATCCTTGAGGCTGGGGTGCTTATGGATGCCACCTTTCCTTTGTTTTAAAAAGGGTTCTAAAAAAAGGGGGGGGGGTGTTCTGCAGACTTTGGTGTTAAATGTCACCTTGATATAAACAATTAATTGTCATCACCATCTTATGGGGCCGAATAGTGTTTTACTCTTCAGTTTCTGGAACAAGACTCAACCCTACAGCATGTTCATTCAACCCCTGACTTCTAGGATGAATGCTGTAGCAATGGAGCACCAGCTTCCTGGACACATTTAGAACATAAAACTTGAGTACAAGTTGCAAAATGTTTTCCTTTTTTTAAAGTTTAAAATGTTTTTGTCATCTTACTTTAGTGAAAGTCTATTATGCTGAGTTTTACAAGCACCTTTCATTATATGACTAAACCTTTCTTTCTCTGTTTCTTCTAATGCCCTAATTATATTTTATGATACAAATATTTTGAAAGTTCTAACTCTGAATCTGGCAGCTAATAAAAAGGCTCCAGGTGTCTGTAGTTTTCTAATGATATAACTTTTTCTTTCATAGTCTATTCTTTTGCTGTGGAATCCGTTGAGGGAAGGGATTCTTCTGACCACAGAATCTTTGGTGCTTTCATGTTTAAAACTTACGGCTTAAGATCTTAAAGCTGGTTTTGTTTCTATAAATCTTGCTAGGGTGGCTAATCGACTAATTTATTCAATTAGTGTATTAATTTCTATTGCTTTCTTCCTTTCAAATGCTGCCCCTCAGCCCGTCTGGCATGTTTGATTATGACTTTGAGTAAGTTTGATTTGAATTAGTATTTGTGCTGTGTTTTTTAGTGTGTAGACACCAGTATGCCTTTTTGAGACCTTTCTAACCCATAGTTTATCTGTTTAATTGTAGGTATGTATATTAGGTTAGGCTGGGAAGTTTTTTTTAAAAACAGAAAAACGTGATGGAGGTAACATTTTATTTAATAACTTAAGCAAAATTAAGTAAACTTCACTTTTATGCATTTTAATTTCTTTTTAAATAGATAACCTTTAATTTATATTTAAATTGATTTTCTGGCTTTGCTTCATAAGGAGATTAATAGTTAAAGATTTTGATATTTTGCTTTGGAAAGATTTAAAAATTGAAATTCATGTAATTTCTTTTGTGTTTCATGTCCAGAAATACAAACTCCTAGTCTCTCTTCTATTCTTAATCACCACATGTCTCAGTAATTTTCAGTGATATAGTTATAAAGCTAACATATTAACATAGAGCATGCCTTCTTAATCCAATCTCTTTAACATGTAACTTTGGAATATTTTTAAAAGATTAAATGACTTTTGCAACTGCTGTATATTTCTTTTTAAATTATCCAAGTTTACCTTATGGCAAAAGTATCTGCTCATATTTTTTAATACTTGCTTAATAATATCTGGGTAAACAACTAAATATGACATAGTCTAATGAAGAATGTGGATTTTACTTAACCAAATAGCCTTTGTTATAGCTTATGCCCTATGCAATAGCTAATTGTTGGACCCTTTTTCTGTAAATTAAAATGCAAATATCTTTTATCTTTCCTATCACAGAATTGATCTGAAGTTAAACAAAAAACCACGAGCTGTAAGTATCAGCCAGACTACTTCAGAAAGGCTGGAAATTTTGTAGATGATTAGGAAAATGTATCATCTTCAGAGTCTGAGTGTCTCTAATCTGGGTCACACTCTAATTTTAAAGTCTGGGATGTCCATTTGTATATACTGCAACTTTTAGATAATATTTGCTTTATTTTGGAGAAAGAGCAGTTGCGCATATTTTTACTGAAGAAAAATTCCCTCTGATTAAATAACAAGTTGTTGATACTAACTCCTTTTTTTGGGGAGGGCTGGTGAGTTTAGGTCTAGCAAGAGCAGAGTTGATGTTTCAGTTGATTTTCCTTATAGACTCAGAAGACAGGCCATTTTCCGTTGTGAAATGTTCTACATTACATTTGAGATATCTTGGAGTATAGAACAATCCCCTAGCACAGTTGTTTGTGAGATTTTTTTTTTTTTTCTCTAGATTGAAATGAGTGTTTTGTTGAGTAAGTTGAGATTTTTCTTTCTTTCTCTTTAGGACTATTAGAAGACTCATTAGTGCAGAAGCCTCCAGGCTGTAGAGCTCTGCTTCCCTTCTCCGACCTCATACAGATAAAGATAAACATCCCTCACCTGAGTGCGTGGCCATCCACCTCTGCTCTCCCAGACCCAGTGCCTGTGACTCTGAGTAGTTTGTTCTAAATGTTGTGACAAACAAGTCATTTCTGTAAGACATCGGATCATTTGCTTTGTGTCATTTTTAGTAACAGAGCTGCAAGAAGACCAAGACATGGTTATAATCGCAGCAAGTTGTTAACTGTGCATTTCTCCCTTCTTAGAATGAACATTTTTCCCCAAACTGGCTGCTGCCAGCCACATCCGTGATCCCTGTTGAGAAATATTCTCTGGTTTTCTTTTATGCTAAGTAGAACACAAGTCACAATGATGTAGGCTGTAAATATCTGGCATTCTCTTACTTTGTTGTGTTTTATTTTCTGTTGTTATTTTACCATCTCATTTTCTTTGGGGACTTTTTGTAATGCCTTTGTACAGCTCATACCTTCCTGCCAACATATCTGGTAATCTATTTCATGCAGTTTCCAATATTCCAACTGAAAATAATGTGGCTTACCATAGTAAAATGGGAAACTTGGCTCTTTGTTTTCTTGCAGGAGGAAGGTAAAGAGTGTTTATTTAAAAATTATCTATCTTAAATCTTTGAGTTGAAAGCAGTTTCATGTTCAAGGAACAGGAAAAGCGGAAAAACACAAGTTAAAATCAGTTCTTTTAAAATAGACATTTTTATTCTTTTGTATAAATAAAATTTCACAGGCTTTGACTTCTCATGCTTTACTTTTAAACCTGAGATTGTTTTTTTACTTATTTATTCATATCATGCCTTATTGGAAATTTCTTTTTTCCCATCTTTTTGTTAGTAATCACCTGATTAAATATTGCTGTAAAAATCACCAAGGGAATGGAAAGTCTCAAAATTCCACCAGAAGCTGATAATGTAAGGTTCCTGAGCGGAGTGAAAGGTAGCATCAGCAGAGCCAGCACTGCCCCAGGGACATTGTCCTTGCAGGGGTCAGTAGGCAGAGGAACTTGCTGATGATTGTGCTTGATTCAGTGCAGTGGTCACCTACTTTGGCAGCAGATTGTAATCACCTAGGAACCCTAAAAATGCTGATGTCTGGGCCCCACTCCCAGAGACCCTAGGGTCCATACAGCCTGCTTACTAGGATTTCTTTCAAAGGGTCCTGGTGATGCTGATAAGAAGCCATGTGGAGAGCCACTGCATTAGGAAACTGAATACTTTGATTAAGTGTTATGCTGTGAATCATTCTAAGATTTGGGCCTTGCCTTTCCGTGACTCTATTTAGTCATAGTCCTTTATGTATGCCCATCTCTTTGTAAGAAGAAATATGTTCATTGTGATCTCAGTGGAGCTGAATATGGATGGCATCTGTTATCAGAACAAAGCTGCCTTGTCAGGTGTGCAAAAGCTTTCACTTTTGTTCTCAAATAAACTTTTTTTTTTTTTCCTCTGTGATGATTTAGACATCTTTGGCTATGTCTTTGGCAGCAGAACTCCAATGTTGCAATGTTTTAAGGAAATAGTTTCTTAGATTGTTCCTTTAAAACAAAAACCTTGAAGTGTTCTGTGTCCTTCTTTGTCAGTTCATCTCCTTTTCCAAGAGGGAAGAGTGGGATTTCCTGGACTTTCCTTACCTCTGAGGAAAGTGCTGAGCTGACTTTAAAATATCTCTGACACTCAGAGTTTGGCATTTGCTAGAGATGCAGTAGTATTGTTGTTTAAAAGGTATGTTATTTATTTTGTTCTATTTATTTTTACAATGCTTGGGGTAGAACCAGGGCCTCAAGCACATTTTACTGCTGAGCTACACTCCCAGCCCTTCTAAAGATATTGTTTAAAAGATATCTATGCCAGGTATGGTGATACACACCTATAATCCCAGTAACTCATGAGGCTAAGGCATGAGGATCACAAGTTCAAGGCTAGCCTCAGGAATTTAGGGAGGATCTGAACAACTTAGGGAAACCCTATTGCAAATTTTTAAAAAATTAAAAGGACTTGGGGATATAGCTCAGTGCTAAAGTGCCCCTGGGTTCAATCCCCAGTACCAATAAAAAATAAAAGTGTATCTATGTGATTACACCTGTGTGTATATAAAAATCATGATTATGGGCAGGCTACTGGCTTTATAGCTATATAAAGTTTAACCACTGATTAGCAGACCTTTCAGTTTTCTTGTAAGTTGGCCAGGGAGGGATACTGGTCTGAGAGATTACTT
The DNA here is from genome assembly GCF_021218885.2 of Marmota monax. Taxonomy (NCBI): domain Eukaryota; kingdom Metazoa; phylum Chordata; class Mammalia; order Rodentia; family Sciuridae; genus Marmota; species Marmota monax. The sequence goes on from NW_026694432.1 coordinate 11,949,866, forward strand.
AGTTTCCCTACATGGGGATATTTTAGAAAAAAGCACCAAGGGGTGCACCATTGTGCTTGTAATACTTAACTTTGGTTATTAGATTGCTTGTGAGTGAATGTGCCAACCTGAAGAGACATTACTGTCAGTGGATGGATAACATTGGTGGCATGTGGAAGGCTCTAGGTTCAGCACGGAAGAAAAAAGCAAGTCCACTGGGTGGCCTGTGTTCTCCCACTTTAGCCCTGCTGCAGCCTCTTAACTGGACCTTCTGTGAGGACCACTGAGAAGATGCTTCCTCCCAGGCCTGCCCTCACTGGCTCAGTTTTTTAAAAAAATATTTTTAGTTGTATAAGAATGCAGTCCCTTTATTTTTATGCGGCGCTGGGGTTGAACTCAGTGCCTTACATGTGCTAGACAAGTGCTCCCAGCCCTCAGTTGGGTTTTGAGTAGTGCTTTGCTACACATTATAGGTTACTGAACAAATTGGTTTAAAGAACTGGAGCTGATTGAGGAAGCTGTGTCCTGGAATATGTCCTTCCTTCTTCCCTTTTTTCCTATTCCAGAGGGACTAAAGTGGGAATGGGAAGACTGAGGGGGCCGTACATGTTTGTTTCTGCCATCTGGGTACACTTTCTGTTCTTTACATTTCTCTTAAACGTGGGAATAGGTTTTCCTTTGCTCCTCTTAGTAAATAGGACATTAGAATAAAAAGTCAAGGCCCTTGTAACATTTTTGTCTCCTACTAGGAGCATAGTGCCAGCGCAGAGTTTCCTGGGAGTCTCAGGTGAACTCAGCCCCTCTGAGGACTGGGAAAATGGTTCATTCTATTTAAATGTAGAATGTTTGAAACCCATCATACCGAACAAGTTGAAGTTGGAGAGCAGGAGTAAACCACAGAGTAGAAGCCTGGAAGCCATTTGGGGCCTAGGGGAGGGCTATGGGCAAGGCCAGTGGGAACCGATAGAGCAGGGCCTTCAAAGCTGCTGTGGTGATCTGGAGAAGCCATATATCTTAGGGGCCTTGGAACACAGAAAGAAATTGATCAGTCATGACATGGGTCAAACATTTTCCCCACAAATGAGTTCATACTATTTGCTTAGAAGATCCTTTGTTCTGTAAGAGAAGGAAGCAGTATTTCTGCCTCCACACTTGAGCCCTTGGTTTCTGGATACTGTAAGTACTCTAAATATCCTGTGAAGAGTGAGCTTGACATCTTGACCCATGCAGTAAATAAGAGCATTGAAATGAGTCTTAAATAGCCTACACTTGCTTGCAAGTGGTTACGTGTATTGTTTTGAAATACCGTTTTTCATTGCATAATCATCACAGATTTTATGCCAAAAAAATTTTTTTAAAGTGGGATGCAACTTCATGTGAAGCCCCTCTCTCTTTTAAAAAAGAAGTCATGCTCGTATTAACTTAAAAATTATTTATTACTAAATTATCTTTGGTGTAAGATTAGAATGCGTGGGATACTTGTGAATATATGTTACTGCATCAGTGATGATTATGTGGTGAAATACAGCACTCCTTGTTTTTGTATTCTGACTTTTCTGTCCCTCAGCCTTCTCCGGATTTCTGAAGCAAAGTCACATCTGAAGTCCTGACTCCATGCTGTTCGGGTAGGAGAAAGTACAGGACTGTGTTTTGTGCACCTTTACTTCTCCAGGGTGGTGTATTCAGTGCTTAGGAAGGTGATACAGTGGTGATGGGAAGGGATTGGAATTTTCATTCTATGACACTCTAAACGAGTATTATCATGTCTGAATCTTTTAAGTGGTAAACTTCATGATTTCAAACAGTTTTCTGGAGTAAAAGTTGTCATTACTGGTAGGGCTGTGTGTAGTTGGTGTTGATCCTCAGGGTAGTGGTCTCCAAGGGAGAGGGTATGGAGGATGGCTGGGGGGTGTGGGAAGGAAAGATTCGGACTTTGATGTGTGCTTCACTTTTGAGATCAGCATTATGTAGTTCTTCACTTTGAATGTGTTGTATAATATGAGTAAATATTAGCTCGTTACTACATGTAGATAATTTATAAATAAATATTAGGTTGAACCACAAGAAATTGCTGATATTCAAATCATTTTGATCTATTAAAAATGAAAGTTATTGCCAGGCACAGTGGTACATGCCTATAATCCCAACAACTTGGGACACCAAGGTAGGAGGATCACAAGTTCAAGGCCAACCTCAGCAATTTAGTGAGACTCTGTCTCAAAAAATAAAAAGGCTGGGAATGTGGCTCAGTAATAGAGAACTCCTGGGTTTAATCCCCAACACCACAAAACAAACAAAAACATCTATCATGGTTTAATAACACATACCTGTTATAGATGTATACATTCCAAAATTTTTTGCACTGGAGATTGAACCCAGGGGTGCTTTACAACTGAACTACATCCCAAACCCTTTTTATTATTTTTTTAAAAAATATTTATTCTTAAGTTTTAGGTGGACACAATATCTTTATTTTACATTTATGTGGTGCTGAGGATCGAACCTGGTGTCCTGTGCATGGTAGGCGAGCACTCTACCACTGAGCCACAACCCCAGCCCCCCCTTTTTATTTTTTACGACAGGGTCTTCCTAAGTTGCTGAGACTGGCCTAGAACTTGGGATCCTGCTGCCCCAGCCTTTTGAGTCACTGGAATTACTAGTATCACTGCACCTGATCCAAGTTTGACCTTTGGCCAGTATAGCCCTCCCTACTGCTACCCACTTACTGGTAACCCCAAAACTTATTTCTGTATCCCAGAATGGGGGACATTAAAATATTTAATTAATTTGAATTCATATGTCAGTCTGTTAGGACTGCTATAACAAAATTAGCATAAACTAAGATGGGTTATAAATCGTAAACATTTCTCACAGCTGTGGAAGCTAGTACATCTAGATCCAGCTACCAGCAGATTCAGCCTCTGGTGCAGGCCTGATTTCTGGTTCTTAGCCCTTCACATGATGGAAGGGGAACAAGCTCTTTTATAAAAACATTAATTCCATTCATTATCTGATCACCTCCTAAAGACCTCCCTCTCGATACCATCTCCTTGTGGTTTAAAATTTGGGTAGAATTTGGGGGAAACACAACATTCAAACCATAGCAACATGAAACTAGCATACATTTAAATGGTCCTGAAGTGTATTCAGTGGAAAAGCAAGTTCTCCTGTCCTCCAGCCACCAGTTTCCTTCCCAAAGACAACTCTGAGGGTCTTGTGTTCCTTCAGAGGAACTTGGTACATGTATGAGCAGTGTACACACGTGTGTCTATTTACAAAAATGGGTAGAGGAAGTAGTAGTGTAATATGCACCGTTTCTACCCTTGCTTTTTAAATTTAGCAATCTAGCAAGAAGTGTTCAGCTATTTATTTTTACTGACTCCTTAATGTTCCGTTGCATGTGGGTATCAGAACTTATACAGCCAGTGCCCTGTTGCTGACATTAATATTGTTCCCCATCTTTTGCTGTGTCAGTCCTGTAGTAAATAGCCTTAACACATGTAATTTTGCAAATGAGCGCCTGTGGGATAAATTCATAGCATTAGTATTGCTGAGTCAAGGGGTATGTACCTCTATGCATGCTAGGCAAGTGCTCTACAACTGAGCTATCACCAACCTGAGATTTTTTTTTTTTTTTTTTTTTACAATTTGTTACCTGGAACAGTCAAAACCTTCTGGAATTTTAGACTGTAGAAGGTATGACGGTGACCTCTGGTTGCAAGTCATTAAGAATCCCCTGTTTTAGCCAAGTAGTGGTGCATGCCTGTCATCTCTGTAACTTGAGAAACTGAGGCAGGAGGATCACAAGTTCAAAGCCAGTTTCAGCAATTTAGTGAGCCCCTAGGCAACTTAGTGAGACCCTGTCTCAAGATGAACATGAAAAGGGCTGGAGTGTAGCTCAGTGGTGGAGTACTTGCCTAGTACACACTAGGCCCTGTCTTCTATCCCCAGAAATGAAGAAGAAGAAGAAGAAAAAGAGACTGCCATAAACCAGGCAAGGTGGTTCATGCCTGGTTCACCCCACTGACTCAGAAGACTGAGGCAGGAGGTTCGCAAGTTTGAGGCCAACCTGGGCAACTCAGTGAGACTCCAGTCTCAGGAAAAAAAAATCCTGCTAACAAAGAAGGAGTTCCCTGCTTTTGCTTTAGCGTGTCATTTGCCATATTCTCCTAGATTCTTGTTTCCAAGGCCCATCATTCCAGGCCAGGGCTGGTCATCCCAGGGAGTAGGCAGGGTTTTCCCCAGGCAGTAGTGCCAGGCGGCACCAGCAGGTGGCAGGCAAGACACTACATGCCTTCAGTGAGCCTCCTCTGGAGCGCTGCCAGAATGGGAGCCTTTGGGTGGTTTCCAGTGACCTGACCTCCCAGCAGCAGACCTGGCTTAATGTTGGGTGGGGTGCCTGATCCTTTCCTCCCACCTAGTCTTGCTGCCATTTCTTAAATTGGTGAGCAGTTTAAGTTCACTAGCAGCTGCCTTGAGAGGAGCTCCAAGAGGCCACACCCGGAGGTGCCAGGCTGGGCCGCCACCCCCTCCAGGAACTGGCTGGAAGTATTTGCATGCCGTGGCCTGGGATGACTTGCGTTTCCTTAATTGCAGGGCTCTACTTCCTGTCTCTTTCAGCCAAATCTCCCACACCCTTCCCATGAACTAGGAGGTCCCCAGAACAGACATTTACCACTTGTACTCCACCCACTTTGCTACGGGCTAGGGAAAAAGAATGAGCTAGAGGTCTGAGCAGGGCCCTGGACTGCCATACCTGGGAGTCAGGGCTCAGGCTGTTGGCCCTGCCCCTCGCGACTCCTGTTTCCTCTGCTCAGGCAGTCTGGTAGAGGCCTGCCTACCACTTCCCTTGGGTCCAGTTAGAGGACATGTGCAGGTTGCCCTTCAGTGCCTGGGGGAGTCTTGGGGAAGGAGGGAGAGCAGAGGACTTGGGAAGTGGGATGAAATAGCATCTGTGGTAAGTGCTGACCCCTTCCCAGCTACTATCTGGTCTCTTGCCCCACAAGGGACTAGCAATATTTGGGGATTAACAGCACTGGGAGGGCTGATCCCCTCTAGCCCAAAGCTCTCCTGCCCTTAGTTTAGGTCTCCCAATCTTCAGAGACTGCCCAATTTCCCCTCAGCCTGAAGGAGTATGATGGGATGGAGTGGGCAGGGACATAATGAGCAGGGAAGTTTTATCTCATTGTGAGCTGATGAGTCTCTGCTGTGAGGGAGGCCCAGGAGGCTGGAGGTTTCCTGTCTTACAGGCTTACACACAGTCTGTGCCCCAGAGTAACTCCTGCAAGACAGAGCTTGCAAGAAAATTCAGGGTCAGCCCCTGCTGCTGCTGAGAGCCTGAGGGCCTGGTGGGGACCCATGGTGGGAAAAGGTGGGCAGGCAGCTGTCCTCTGTGGCTCCCCAGGATCATTTCCCAGCATGCATGAATTTGCATATCTCTGGTTTCCCCATCAGTTTCTTGGCTCCTGGAACCAGGAAAACAAGAAGAGGAAAAAGCAAGTGGGGCAGCTACTTGGAATTTGATCCCTTCTAGGTCCGCGCCTCGTGGCTTGAGCTTTGGTCTCAGGAATCATATTCTGTCCGTGTCTGCCACCCTCTCCCTGGAAGCTCACGTGGAGTTGGGTGGGCCAGGCAGCTGAGGCCCTAAGAAGGGAAATAAGTTGTCTTGAACAGTCCATGAGTGGTGCTCGAACCCAGGTCTTCTCCTGCTGCCACTACATGAATTGAAGTATCAGATTGTCAAATCTAGAAAAAGACAAGGATCACTGTGTTCCTTTTATAGGTGGTGAGGCTGAGACCCCGTGAGTGAATGCCACCTGACTAAGCTGCTAGAATAGGCAGTGGGGCAGGAGGTAGTAGGAGAACTTTGGAGTTAAAATCCAAGTCATGGGAAAAAAACAGCCTTGGCATTGGACCTGGCAACTTGAGTAGCTCTGCCCGGAAGCCAGATTGAGGAAGAGACCCAGAGGGGAGGCTCTAAACACTGGACAGCAGGCCCAGCTGGGCTGAGCCTGTCAGAAAAGTGCAGGATGCTAGCATAGGTCATTGGCGGTGCTGAACTGACCCAGCCATCCCGAGGGTTTGGCCCTGGCTGGTACCTGCTGCACAAGCCCTCCCTGGTGCCCGTCTGAACCAGCAGGGCCAGACCCAGCCTCCTGCCATTAGCTGCAGCCGGCTGGGACTAACACCACTGCCCACTTGCCCTGGGAGTACTTGGTTGCCCTCACACCCACAGAGCAGGAGGGCACATGAGCACAAGTTCAGCTCTGGTTCAGGAACAGGTGTGAGAGAGTGCCCTACTTCTTCCAGGCGACCGTTGTGGCACACACAAGACAAGGCTGTGGCACCTGCTGCTGAGCGGGTGGATAGAGTGACCATCCCACCTGCTGCCAGAGAACTCATGGGAATGTTGTCAAACTCAGGGGCTGAGGGCACCCTGTATCCCTCCAAGGCCCAAGGTGCTGCAAGCAGGTGCCAAGGCTGCCCTTCCTCAGGTGTGGGGGCCAAGGACTAGTGTTCAAGCCCTGGCCCAGCCAGTCCTCCTCCATGGGACCTTGGGCAAGTCACTCAACATTGCCAAGTGGCCGATAATGAACTAGATGGTCCGGTATTTTAGCTTCCTGCCCAAACAAACAGGCCCATAAATAGCCTTTTAATCTGGAATACAGTCCTTTATTTATTTTTTACCTTTATTTTCTTCTACCTGTTTTTTGTTGGTGCATTAGTTGTAAGTGTTGATAGGATTTGGTGCTGCATATTCCTGTATGCACACGGTGTGACCATATGATTTGGCCAGTTCCACTTTCCAGCACTCCCCCCCGCCCCCCAGAATAGAGTTCTTGATTGGAAAAAAATAAAAATAGGGCGAGGGCATTTCCCTGTGTAGATAACACCTGAGCCATCTGGAAGGAACAGGCAGCGGCGCCTTGAACAGCACTCAGTGGCTGAGACTGAGCTACTGCTTGCCAAAGTCCTGAGTGCCGAATCCCTCCTTGATTTCTGTCTGGAAGCGCTGGCTTCCAGAGCTGCTCCAGGGTGAAGAAGGTGGTGAGGCTCCAGGTACAGGGCTGGCCACAGTGGCACTGTCTCCCAAGTGCTTTATAGCTGTTCTGTGCTGAAGCAGTTCCTCCAAAAGAAAATGCAAATACTATAAAAGCCTCATGACAAAGTACAAGTCAGGTGAGATGTTCAAGACACAATTATTAAAACTGCATTTTATCCATTTTACCTGACCGATAATGTATGTTTGGAGAATCATTTGATGACCTTTTGCATTTAGAATATTTAACATTCAGCCAGGTGCAGTGGCTTATGCCTGCAATCCCAGCAACTGGGAAGGTTGAGGTGTGAGGATCACAAGTTTGAGGCTAGCCTCAGCAACTTGGCAAGACCTTCAGCAACCTAGGGTGACTGTCTCAAAATAAAAAAATAATTTTAAAAAAGGGCTGGGGATGTGGCTCGGTGGTAAAGTACTCCTGGTTTCAATTCCCAGTACCAAAAGGAAAAAAAAAAAATTCACACTCATCTTTTCAACTGCAAGGGAAAGGGAGAGAGGAAGAAAAGAAAGGTCTCTTTCTGAGGTCAGATGAGAAGTTAAGACTGGATGAAGGTGGAAACTCTGTGAACGTAGCCCGCAGTGGGTCACTCTAGAGGCCTCTTAAAGAGCAGTTGCTATGTGCCAAGACTGGGGTCACACACCTAGCATATGTTATCTTCTGTAATCCCCATGACAACCCCAAGGTAGGTGCCATTATTATCCCCATTTCATGAGGAAACTGGAGACCCAGTGAGGGCCAGTCATTTGCCCCAGATGTCAGTGGCAGAGCCAGTTCTTGAGTTTGAGAGTAGACCAGGCCTAACCTGGAAGACCGCCTGGCATTGTCTCTCCAGCTGCTGCCGCCCAGCACTCCTCCCCAGCTCTGCAGTCCCATTTCTAGAGCAAGGCAACATCTAGAAGATGGGGCCAGCACTGAGCACCGAGGAGCTCCTCTACACCTGCTCCAAGCCCCCAGAAGCCACCATCTCACTCCTTTGCCATCCTCAGCTCTGGTCAGCACCCAAAAAAGGAGAAACCCAATCCTATCCCCTCAGAGCCATCCCTCCCCATGCTGCAGCCACGGGACTCTAAACCCTTACACTTCTGCTTAACCCCCACATCCTGTCCCAAACCCTTCCTGTGTGTCAATAGCCACCTCCAACAGAGGACCAGCTGGAGGCTGTAGGAAAGATGCCTCATCTCCAGGAGACCCAGCACTCTTGGAAACCTGCCTTCCAGAGGAGGGTCAGGGCACAGCATAGCATGGTTCCCTTGGGAGGCAGGTCAGCTTGCCCCCCACCCCCCATGAAGATGATCACCTCCTGAAAGGGCTCACATTGATTTTTATTGATGTCTTACAGGTAAGGACATTCCACTTATATTTCAAATTTATAACTGTACACAGCATACACATGTCCCCCCACCTTTGGGGAAGGGCGCAGAAGACAGGGTGGGGACAGAGGCCCTGGAGCCCTGGCAGGGGTGGTGGGGCAGGTAAACAGAGTGGGTAGAGGTGGGTTTTAAGAAGCATCTTGCTTACTGACATGAAGCCTCACGACCCGCAAGGGGTGCGGATGAGGCCTCATTGGCTTACGGGAGGGGTGTTGGAGGGCAGGCACACGGTGCCCAACTAGCCGGCCATGCCGGCGTCCCAGGGACGGGGTGGAGGTGGGGGGCCCTGCCCAGGCCTCTGTTCCCCCAGGCCTCTCTCCCCGCCCTCTGAGAGAAAAGAGGGTTTGGGCCTCAGCCACGGACCAACGGCCTAATCGGCAGCGTCTCCTTAAACGAGATACAATGTGCATCAACGGGGCGATCGCCTCTGGCCCACAGGGCAGGCTGCGGGTGCCACGTGCGCCAGAGCCAATCCTACAGGATCTTAGGTGGGGTCCCTTCCCTACTAGAACTTTCCCTCTGCCCAGCATCCAGGCGGCCTGGGGGCTGGCTTGGGAGCCCCTTGCGGGCCACGCCGCTGGCTCACTCAGTGAGGTGCTGCGACTTGTAAGAAAGGATCTCCGCCGCCAGCTGCTGGGGGTCCAGGAGCTGCGGGAAGCGCCCCATCACGGCCTCCACCAGGTGCGGGGGGAAGACGCCACACAGCTTGGTGTACACACTGGCCCGCTCCTTGGCCAGGCCCCCCGCCCCGCCCCAGGGACCCCCGCCAGCCCCTGGGCCCGGCACCGGGGCCTCCTGCAGGACTGGGGTGGGTGGGGGCAGCGGGTACGGCTCAGACCAGTACTCTCGGGACTGGAATGCGCGTGGTGGGTGCGTGTAGTCAGCAGGGACGCTGAAGTGGCCGGTACCCATGGCCCGTCCAAAGGCAGGGAAGGCAGGCACAGCCTGGAGCTCGGACCCATAATGGCGGTAGCCAGAGTAGGGGCCCTGGGGGGGTCCCGGCTCACCAGGGCCTCCCGCCCGAACCCCCCACAGTTCTGACATCTGACTTTCCAGGGAGCCGATGCCAGAGTCCAGGCAGTCCTGGGAGATGTATGGGAGCGAGTCCAGGGTCTGCGGGAGCCAGTCTGTGGGCCCCAAGTGGCCGCTGCCTCCGCTGGGTGGGCGGCCCCTGCCCGCAGGGGCAAAGGTCTGCGTCAGCCCCTCCTGGCGGGGCCCTGGGGGTGCTTGGGCCCCCAGCTTCTTTCCCTCCTGGCTGCTCTGCTCACCCTCTGCAGGCAGAGAGCCAGATTGAGAGGAAGTGGAAGACCGCTGGCTACTTTTGTCCTTGCCAGGGGCCCTGGGGGGTGAGAGGAGGGCGTTCGCACGGAGCTCATCAGCCACCGAGCGCTGCGGGCGGCTGGGCCGCTCAGGGTGGAAGAATCGGCACTTGACCCCATAGGTGCATTTCCTCCCTGCAGAGGGGAAGGGAGGTGGGCTGAGTCGGGCAGGAGGTGGTGGTGGCAGGGAAACTTGGGGCTGGCTGGTCCCATGATGGTGCCACCCAGGAGGAGGCACCTAGGGCACAGGTGAGGGGAGGGCAGAGCTGGGTCTCACCATAAGGGCACGGCTGTTTTCTGTGCTCAGAAGGAAGTGGCTTCTTACGCAGGAAGTTGTCCAGGCTGGGTCCGTGCCGGCCCAAGGGGTCATCCGGGGGCATGAACCTGTAGAGGGCAAAAAGAACTCTCAGGAGTGGGAGACACAAAGGGGGACTTCCAATTGCTGAGGACATCCAGCCTTGCTGAAAATCCAGCCATAAAACTGGGGCCTATCTTTAGGACAGAACAGTGCCAATGTAGAAGGGGGATGCCCCAGCCCAGGGGCCACAGCTCAGGGGCACCTAGGGCAACTCCCAGGCTAGGATCTTTCCAAGGTCATCAGGAAACCACAACAGGTATCCCAGCCTCGGGCTGCTTTCAAGAGAAATAGTGTGCAGCTGGACAGGCTGTCCTGGACGCTGACCACATCCTGTCTCAAGTGCTACTTCTCCATCCCTGAATCAAAGAACACCCATCCCACCTAGTCCCAGCCGGATATCTGCTGTCCCTTTCACTCCCAAAGCTGCCAGGAGCCCAGGTGGTGGCTCCCAATGGCCATAGGACCCAGCAGAGCCTGGTACCAGCCCCACCCTCCGGGCGGCATCTCTGGCTGCCTCCCAGAGCCAAGTTCATTGGGTCCCCCAGAACATACTTGTCATTGACAAAGGAGTACATGAGCAGTCGCTCCTCGATGAAGCGCTTCCACTCCTGCCGTTCGCCCTGGAGGTCCCGGTAGGTGTCATTGGAGACCACAACCCCATCCGAGTCGTAGGCGAGCTTCACGATGAAGCGGTCATCATAGCATACCACCCGCTTGCCTCCCACGCGCCGGGACGGTGTGAACACCAGGATCTTCTTCTTCTCCAGTTCCCGCAGAATGTGCTGGTCTGGGGGTGGCAGGGAGAAAGTCAGGGCCCACTCAGGACCCAGAACCAGGCTACAGGGCTCCCTAACCTCCCAGTGGCCAGGCTCTGGGGCTGTTAACCCACATTCACAAGGGTGGATACCCGTTCTGCAGAGGTTCCTGCTGGTTTGCTGCCTGAAGACTATGGACACCTGAGCCCAGCCTGCAGGGGGGCTCTGGGCACAGAACTGGCCCTTTGGCTTCTCACGCTCTGACATCAGGCCTGCTCAATCAGAGGTGGTTTGGCTTTGTCTGTCGACCCAGCCTGTCCTGTAGGGGTCCATGAAGAAGTGTCCTGGCTCTGTCCCTGGACAAGGGACAGAGTTTCTGGCAAGGCCAGAGTTCCCTTTGGAAGGGGCCACTCCTCCTGGAGCTCCCAGCCAGACAGCCAGCCCCTGGATCTCCAGACTCCTGGAGAAACGGCGGTTTTAATCTAGGCGGGGGCTCGAGAGCGTAGCAGCCGGGGTTAGCACAGGCTGACACCCACCAGGCACCAGGAGAGCACCTCTAGATTAGCTCACAGGTCCACAGCAGGTGGGAGGAAGGCTCTGTACCAAACCCTGCCCCACCCTGTTTTTCAGATGAGGAACGAGATTTAGAGCAGGGCTTCGGGGTCCTTGCCTGGGTCACAGAGCCAGGAATGGACAGTCAGAATGCCAGGCCTCACTGTCCTGGCCCAGAGCCCTCAGCCCTAACCACTGAGACACACGGCCTCTCTGCCACTGGGGATGCTGAATGAGTGACATGCCACCAGAAGGACGAGGGAGGCACCCAGTATCTAAGGCAGAGGCCTGGACAAGGTGATATCTAATGACCACTGTTTACAGCAGGGTTTTGGGGATACAAAAGCCCCGGAAAGAGATACTGATCCCTGGTCTCTAAGTCTAGAAGTTGTCAGCTCTGCCCAAGGGGTCCCTCTTGAGGAGAACCAGGGCTGTGGGACAGTGATATTGGTCACCTCCAGAGGTCCCACATACCTGTGATGGGCACGTCGGGCCGAGGCTGCTCCTTCCTCCAGGACGGTACGAACACTGTGATATCAGTGTGGCCCCGCTCTAGAAACCAGGTCACAGCCAGTAGGATGCCCCGGCAGGAGAACACCTCCTTGTTCCCGTGGCTGGGGGGAAGGAGGGACAGGTCAGCCCACAGCACCAGCTAGCTGGTCCTCACCCTGCAGCAGGGCTCAGCCCGGGTCCTCTGCCTGTGGGCCCAAGGCCTCTGTTCCTGGGCTGGTTCCCACAAAGCCTGAATGGCCAGACCAGCTGCGGGACTTTCCCCAAGATTCCATCTGCCTAAAGTGGGGATCCACCCAGGAATCTGGCCGCACTGGCTCCCCGCGGAGGGGAGGGTCAGGCACTTGCAACACACCTGGGGGTGGGGAAAAGGTGCAGGGAGATTTCTGGTTCCTGCCCCACCCGGAGCTTCTGGGACCACGGGACACAGATGTGCACTGGCAGACTGAGTCACCTCCCTCCCTGCCCCACTGCGGCTCCTTGTCAGCAGCCAGAGGTGGGGGTGGGGAAGAACCAATCGGCTAACCAGGGAGAAACCAGATTGTTCCGGATTAAAGTCTGGCCACGCACACAGCCTAGGGCAGGGACCCCAAGGGTTCAGGGCAGGGGCTGGTGCTTCCACCCTTCCAGGAGGGACAGGAAGTGACGGCAGGAGGTGCTGGCTGGTTCCCTTTCAGTGTGAAAGTGAAAGGTCAGAGCTTTTCCTCCCAAAGCGCCAGCTCCCGGCATGGCCAGGGCCAGCCCCACGCCTCCTCACAGTGCAGGGAGGGTGTGACCTACAGCAGAAAAATGGTCAGAAAGGGGCTGGAAGGCTTGGGGATTCAGACTCCCAAAGAGAACCCAGACGATGGACCTCCTCCCTGCCCTGGTCTGAGGGCAGTTCCATACAAATGCATCTGGACCCAGAAGAAAGCCTGGAGGTGCTGGGCTGCTATGGCTCAGTTTCTTCAGCTGAGAAAAGGGCCCAGTGGCCTGCAGCTTTCTTAAGACGGATGGGTCAGTGACACAGGTTTACACTGGCTTGAGGCCAAAGACTGGCAGAGCAGAGATTCCCTGGGACTTCCTGGGAGGGCTGGAGGGGGCACTGGGGCTTCTTCCCCAGAGGCCTGCCTGTCACTGGCCCCTTGGTGACAACTCAGACTCTCATATTTGGCAAATCAAACTGAATAAATGTTACGCAAAAGAGGCAAGTCCAGGGTCGACCACATCCTGTGGGTGGCTTGTTGGGGTGATAGCTGGAGGCCCAAGAGAAGGCAGGCGGGAGGTGTGGGGTGAGGCTGGGGTTCCAGATGCCGAAGGTCTTGCAAATTGTAGGGGAGACAAAGTCCAGCCTCAAGGCAGCACTCATCCCCATCTGCTGTCCCCTAGTAGCCTGCTCATAATAGTAAGAGTTAACATGTATTGACAGCTGTGGCCTCGACTGCTCTAAGTGCTTTACACTGAACCATCGGCAAGCCCATGAGGAGAGTACCATAGTGACCATTCCCTTCCCTTTTCTTAGATGAGGAAACTGTAGTCCAGAGAGGGTAACAATCACTAGGGTCACACAACAATAATGCAGAGATGCAGACCCGAGCCACTCTGTGGATGCTTGGACAGGTTCAAGGACAAGCACAGACTCTGATGGAGGGGAAGGGGCAGGGGGAGGGGGTTCTGAGCTCCAGTGCAACAGCTTCATCCTACAAGGCTTGCTACAGTAAAGGAAAGGAAGGTTCCATGACCTACCCAAGGTCACCTGGCTAGTGCTAAGAGTTGGAAATTGAACCCAGTTTGGGGCCAGTGAGTTGCCTTCCTGTCCCTAACAGAAGACCTGGAGTCTATTTGGGAGGAAAAAAGCTTCAAACGTGTTTGCACAAAGTGTGCGTGGCGAGAGAAGAGCAGGTGGGAGTGGGAGGAAGGGCGTCTCTCCTGCTCTTCCTGCAGGAACACAGGTTAGGAGACTGCTAGGCTTCCCTGGCTGGCCAGGTCCCTGGTCTGTGGTCCTCACAATGCCCCATGCTGCCCCCTCACGCTGTCCCCTTCCCTGGGCCCTCTGCACGGTCTCCCAAGGCCTGGATGTGGTTGTTCCCAGGCTCTGCTGCCTGTCCCAGCCACACAGGTGTGCTGCTCACCTGCCTCCCTCTGAACACATGAACACACTCAGGTATGTGCTTGTGCCTCTCCTGGCCAGCGTCTTCAAGCCCTGGGACCTGGTGTCCTGCCTGTGGGCACCAAACACCCTGGTGGGGACATCTACTCTCAGCAGGTGGAGCCCTCCTCTTCCTGCAGTGGAGAGCTCCGTGGACTCAGGAGACCAGACCTCTCCTCACCCTCACTGAGTCCTAACTGCCCAGGAGGTCAGGGCCCCCCAGCCTGGCCAAGGAGACTGATAGGATGTGTACGTGGGAGCCTCCAGCCGCTGTTCCTGCCCCAGGACAGAGGCAGGGCTGGGCCAGCTCCCCAGGTGAAAAGACCTGCCTGGGCTGGGTCTGATTAGAGGAGAAAAATTCCCTTAGAAGGAAACAGAGGTGAATTTCCCCACGATTTGCATATGGTGGGGGCTAGCCAGCCTGCCTGCCCCTGGGGGGAGGGGGCATCAGGGCAGGAACCCAGCGACAGCTGAGACAGGAAGTGTGAAGCTGGAATTCCCCTCCTGCCACAGCCCCAGCTCAGAAACCCCCGGCAGGCGGGCAGGCGGGCAGGCCAGCAGGCGGGCGGTGCTATCTGTCTCCAGGGTCAGCTCCCAAGTGCCCCCACTGCTGCCCTCCTCCCAGGCTCCTCCTCCTTTTACCAGGATACAAACACACACAGCACATGGCTGTCCCCAGGGCTCAGCCACTTCTGTGGGCCTGAGGCCCACAGGGGCAGAGTCATAGGCTCATCCTAGCTCCTCAACCAGGCTCAGGCTCGAGCGTGAGGGGACCCGACCTTCCTGTGACCTGCCTCCCTCTGGCATGGAAGCCCCCTTTTCTCGGCCTCCCATCCAGGACCTACCCAGTTCAGGAATGGGAATGGTGGGGAAGGGGCTCCCCTGCGTTTGTGATGAGCTAGGCCAGGACCAGCTGACAGTGGCCTGCCCTGCTGGGCTGGAGCAGGAGGAGGGCAGAGGCTGACTGGGAGAGTCCTCAGGGAAGCGGGGAAGGCGCTCACACCGCCTCCCGCCCTGTGTCTGGGGTCTCCCCGCATCCCTGCCAACAGGAACTTTTCCTGATGAGTGATCCACCCGTCCTGACTCACCAGCCACCTCGAAGGGAACTGGGAGAAAGCAGCAGGGAAGGCGGGGCCACAGATCCAAGGGAGAAGTCAGGAGCAACCCTGGCCTCATCCTTGGCTCCCACCCCTCGCCACGACCCGTGTGAGCACATAGGGGGCCACAGTTAGGGGGTTGTGTGCTGACTTTGGCTCTGGGAGCCCCAGAGACCAGTCTAGCAGAGACTTGGCTCACCTGGGGCCAGAGCATCAGGCCACCCACCCACACCCCATGGAGAATCAGAGCCAGCCTTGAGGTCACTCCAGGTCACAGCCCTGAAGGTCTCAGTAGCTGGGCCTGCTTCCATGGGAGCCCAGGCCTGGGACAGGAAGGCCTCAGAAGACCCAGGCCCTGAACAGTAACAACAACTCCTGTTCACTGAGCACCTGTGACTTTCCAGGTGCCATGCCTTTGCTCTCACAATGACCACCTGAAGCAGCAGGAGATAAAGCCCAAAGTGGCTAAGTAACCGCTCCCATCTGGAGCACTGGCGCTCACAGGCAAATCCCCAGCCGCCACGGTCTCGCCTCCTGTTACAGGCGAGGAATTTAGATGGACATGGCTGGCCTCAGGAGACCCAAACATAAAGTGAATTCTGGGGACACAGAACCTGAATTCCAATCCTTGCTCCACTAGCTACCAGTAGTGTGACCCTGGACAAGGCTTTGAGCCTGAGTTTCATCCGCATGACATGTCACAAGGCTTAAGGGAGCCTCCTGGCGTGAAGTAGACCCTCATAAGGGCTTTCCCTTCCTCTAGCCCAGTCCACCAGAGAAGTCAACTCCTGTCTGAAAGCTCCTCCACCTGAACAGCAGGGACAGAGACACCTCTCCACTCATCTCCACAGAAGTGACGCGTACCTCATGGCCACGTTGCTCCCATCGATGACCACTGGCCTCAGGTCACTGCCCTCCTTGTCCTCCTCTGGGAGTGAGGGCTCCAGGCTAGGGGCCTTGGGAGTGCCCCCACCCCGGGGCACCAGAGGGAGCTGAGGGCCGGGGTCTTGAGAGGCCTGGCGCTCATGCTCGGAAGCTGCGCTATGCTTCACCAGCTCCCCCAGCACTGTGTTGGTGTCTGCCTGGACCCCCAGCTTCTGAAGGACGCTGTGGATCTCAGAGGATGAGTAGCCCAGCTTCCGGAAGAAGTCCACCTTCATCTGTAGCTCCAAAGCTGATGCCTCCTCTGGGGTGGGCTCCCGGGCAGGCCGGGGGGTACCCCGACAGCTGTGGCTGTCCTCAAGCCCCCACAGACTCATGGTGGGGCTGGCTTCCTGGACGGGCCTCTCTCCTCGGGTGCCACTCATATCTCACACTCCTGGAAGGCACTTGTCACAGCTCCTATGGGACAACACAGGGTTAGGGATGGGGAATGTTGCTCTCATCCCCTCTCCTGCCTGCCCTTCCCAACAGGATGAGGCAACACTGGACTGGTGACACTACGTCGGCTCAGGTGGTCCCCTCAAAAGCTCTCTCAGCTAAGGATTATCTTTCCCATTATATAAAGGGGGAAACTGAGGCACAGGTGCTAAGAACTTGCTCAAGGTCTTCCAACTGTTAGCTGGTGACGCAAGAATTTGAAGTTAGTCTGATTCCACCCCCAAGCCCAACCCCTCACGCTAACACGGGGGGGGGGGGGCAGAAGGCAGGGGCGGGGCTCTCATACGGAAACCTGGGCGGGAAGTGAGCTCGGGGATGTGGGGGCCACGGGGCCAGTGGGCTGGCGGGCCAGGGTGGGGGGCTTCCCCGTTGAGGTCATCGCCTTCATCCACCCGCCCGCCCCACACTCAGGACCCAGGCCTAGAAGGGGCAGGGCCGGGGCCAGCCTCCCGGGCCGCGGGAGGGCAAGTTTCCGGGGTGACCCACTGGAGAAAAAAGTTGCTGGGAGACTCTGGTTGGCTCCCGAGCGCCGGTGACGCGGAGGCTGTCCCGGTAGAGACCCGCACTGTCGCGGCGCTGCCCCAGGACCTCGGGACCCTCCCCGGGGCTCCCCCAACTTGAGCTAAGTTGGAGGGGGTCTAGAGGGGCCGGGGAAGCCGGACCCCGCCGCGCCCTCCCCGCTCCCTTCTGCCCGGGCCCCGCCGCGCGCCTCACCCCGCTGCGCCCCAGCCGCGGCCGGCGGCGGATCCATGGGGCCGAGTCCCCGGCGCCTTTGTACCGCAGGGGGCGAGGCAGGTGCTTTAAGAACCGTGACGCGGAAGCCGGGCAGGGCCGTCGCCCCTTCCTGCTCCGCCCCCCGCGCCCGCCCCGCCCCCGGGCTCGGCCCCTCCCCCAGGCTCGGCCCCGCCCCGCCCCGGGCTCGGCCCCGCCCCCGGCCCCTGCGCCTCGCCCCGCCCCGCCAGTGCAGGGTCGGCGCGCGCAGCCCCCTACGCACTGACCGGCCCTGCGGCGGCGTGACCTGCCCGCGGGCGGAGCGCACAGGCCGCCGGCATCCCCTCTGCGTGAGGTCACCAGGTACGCGCACCTGTCAGGTAAGGGCAGACGGAGGTGCGCACCAGCAGTACAAGAACAGGTACATTTTTCTTCGTTCAAATTGAAGAAGTTAAAAGGATGCGCGCGAAATGAATCTGGTACGCAAAGGTGGGACCGTAGTTTTAAAGAGAGGTACACCCAGCCAGGCACTTCTCAGATGGAGCCAGGACTCCCAATGATCGGTCGTGGTTGAAGCGGTTACCCAGAGGCGCGCCACACCCAGGATCAGGTACACTTTTTCTGAGGTAAGCACCTTCTAAAATAGGCTGATGCACAACGAGTGGGAGAAAAACCAGGGAAAGAAGGGACATTGACACCAATCCCCATCTGTTCATGGAAGGATACTGTTATTTATGGCCCCACTGGAGGAAGCACCCACCCCCTCCATGAGGATGCCTATAGGTCCTGGGTCAGTTGGTCATGATTCCTCACGTGTGAACAGCACTTTACAGTGTCTACCCAGGGGCTTTTATAAGGAAGACAGAGATTGTTGTGCGCACTTGCCTTTGGGAAATTCAGAAAAAGCTAAATCGCCCCAGCTAGAGAGACTTGGAACCACTGCATCAGTGCCATCTCAGGAGCCTCCAATGGCCCCGGGTAGGGGGAGCTGACTTTCAGTCTGGGCGTGCTGGGGGGTGGGGGCCATAGAGAATCCATAAGCAGCTAGAGGACAAAGTCTCCTTCGTGCCATCCAGTTGTCTTGCAGATGGGGACACTGATGCCCAAAGAGCTCAAAACTAAGTGCTTCTTACTCTGTGCTGGTACTTTAATTATGTCATCTCAGCCTTCTCAAAAGCACCTGTCCTGTAAGGGCACTATTTTGTTATAATAAAAAAAATATGTATTATAAAAGACACCATGTACAACTGTACAGGTACAGCTTAAAGAATAACAGTATTCACTTCAAAAAACCCATGCATTTATCATCTAACTTAAAAATACCAGTACTTAAGCTGGGCATCACACGCCTGTCGTTCCAGCCACCTGGGAGGCTGCGGCAAGAGGATCTCAAGTTCAAAGAAGCAACTTAGCAAGACTCTGTCTCAAAATTAAAATAAGAGCAGTTTTTAAAAGGGCTGGGGATGTGGCTCAGTGGCTAAGCGCTACTGGGTTCACTCCCAGGTACAAACAAACATACAAGCAAACAAGCAGCCTGTACTTTTGAGGCCTTCTGGGTGCCCCTGGCAATCTCCTTCACTCATCCTGAGGAAACCGCTTTCCTGGATTGGCACTAGTCGTTCTCTGGCTTTTTTTAAACCACCTTCATATAAATCGTTCAATACTGTACTGTTCTGTTTTTCTTTATGTAAATAGAATCACTCTAAATTATGTGCTTCCTTTTTTAATATTTATGTTTATGTGTAGTTGGACACAATGCCTTTATTTTATTTACTTATTTTTATGTGGTGCTGAGGATCCAACCCAGGGCCTCACACATACCAGGTGAGCGTTTTATCCACTGAGCTACTACCCCAGCCCCGTGTGCTTCCTTTTTCACACTGCATGTTTTTAAAAATCCATGTCTATTACCTACCTATAATTTATTTATTTTACTACTGACCAGTACTCCATTTTGTGAATATACTCCTGGTTATTTATCCATTCAAAATATAAGTTTAAAATTTTTTTTTTCTATTACATGCCTGGGTTCAACCCCCCGCCCCCCACACACACACATTGAGTCCCTTTGATATTCTTGATGTGTCTTCCCAGTTGCAGAGTTGAAGAAATAATGGCTCATGGGATTAGGAAAGGTAAGTGCCTTGCGCAGGGCCCTGGACTCCTGCTCATGGGGAGGCCGCAGGAGACCACGAGGAGGAGGGGGGCATGTGCATGGCGGGTCAGGTCTGAGGCTGTCCCTTGGGCTTGCCTGACCCCACCTCATTATGTACTTTTTTTTGTGCCTTTGAAGACCCCAAGTGTCCCCCTCTCTGTGTCTCTCCAGTCCCCAGGACTGTGGAGCAAGGGGACACAGGGCCAGCTCTGTGTCAGAGTTGGGCACACACAGTCACTGCAGCTGGGCATGGTGCACCTGTGTCCCTGTCACCGCCCCTCTTGTGGACCAGGAGAGTTCAGGGGTGGCAGGCACTTACTCATTGCAGCATCTGCCTTTAAGATGGGAAAAATATTAAGTGATGTGTCCAGGTTAATATAATAATGAGACTAATAATTTGCCACAGTGATCATGCCTCACGTTTGGAGAGGGCTTGTGGGGTGGGCACTGTGCCAGCCCTGGAAGACACTTTTCCTTTGCTTCTGCTCTCAGCGGGAGTGCCCTCCCCACCCCACCTGATGGCTGCCTGGCCAGTTCCATCAATCTTTCTGATGATGTCACCTCCCCTGTGAGTCCTTCCGGGACTCCTGAGACGCTGGAGATGCTGAGCGGCTTCCTCCTGGGGCTCCCGCTGCACCCTGCTTGTGCCCTCCCTACGTGCTGAATTGCTGTGGCCAACCTCGGACCTCCTTCCGGCCAGGACCGGGCTGGGATTCCACCCACGCTCCAGGCCCCATGCTGTCCCGCACGTGCTATGGGAGCTGGCAGGACTGGGCCATGAGTCACATGCCTCCCTGCCCTCTGCAGTCTCGCTCTCTTCCTGCTCAGGCAGCTTCTTCCTGAGAAGCTGAAGCTCTTCTGCAGAACCCAGGGCTGCTCTGGGGAGCCCCTGCTCCACTGAGAGCTGGAGTTTGCAGACCTTAGTCCCATCCCCAGGAGCCCTGTGGACCCAATGGTGCTGACCAGCGTCCCGCCCACCTCTTGCACCTCCTTCTTGGAGCCTTGGCCTGCCCGTTCCTTCCTGGAGCTTGCCTGCCCTCTGGCCACCTGCCTGTGCCCAGCCAGCCGTGGCGAAGGCTACAGAACTCCTCAGCTGGTCACCTCTTAGGGTCTGTGAGTGAGGCTGGACATGGGAAGATCCCAGGAATGACCTCAGGCAGCTCAGCCTGGGGAGGGCACCTGGAGCTAGGCCACCTCTGTCTGTGGAACGCCCCCTAACTTAGCAGAGAGGCTGAAGAATTCAACAAGGGCTCCCGGACCTAGGGAAGGGCTCAGGCCCCTCCTGTGTTTTAAGGCTCTTTCTACATTTTAAAACTATTTGTTGTGAGCTGGGTGCAGTGGCAAATGACTGTAATCCCAGCAGTGGCTCGGGAGACTGAGGCAGGAGGATCCCAAGTTCAAGGCCAGCCTCAGCGATTTAGTGAGGCCCTAAGCAACTTAGTGAGACCCTGTCTCAAAAAATAAAAAGAGCTAGGCATGGTGGCGCAGGCCTGTAATCCCAGAGGCTCCGGAGGCTGAGACAGGATGATCACGGGTTGAAAGCCAGCCTCAGGGAGCTAGGGTTGTGGCTCAGCGGTAGATCGCTCGCCTAGCATGTGCGAGGCCCTAAGTTCGATCCTCAGCACCACATATAAATAGAGGTATCATGTACAACTACAACTAAAAAATAAATAGATATTAAAAAAAGAAAAAGAAAGAAAGCCAGCCTCAGCAAAAGCCAGGCCCTAGGCAACTCAGTGAGGCCCTGTCTCTAAATAAAATACAAAAGTGGGCGGGGATGTGGCTCAGTGGTCGAGTGCCCCTGGGTTCAATCCCTGGTACCAAAAGGAAAAGACCAAAACCAAACTTGTCAAACCGATCTACAAAAACCGACGTATGTTTTGAATGGTAACTGAGCAAATGAATTCTTTGGATCGTGCACTGGAAGGCGGTGCAGTATTGCATTACCAATGAGATGATTAGAGGACTTGACTTAGAAATATGCATTTCCTTTGACAAATGTCTGATTCTGCAGCTGGAACAGGGGAAAGGTGAGCCTGGAGCATCTTGTGGTGCCCAAGAGTTTAAAAGTTGCTCTGAGGGCAAAATAATTGAGACCATGAACTGAAAGGGCCCCCAGGGGACAATGAGCAACGGAACAACTAGGAGAATATTGGATTATAGGATGACCATCCCTGAACCCAGACTGATAGGAATCAAGTACTGAATGGATAACTAACAGGGAGGGGAATGCCACCGTGACTCCTTCCTAACAAGAGTATGGAAAGGACAAAAGGCCACAACTCTGCAGTGGACTCCTAACGGACAGTGTCTCAGCCAGGGCCTCCAGGGAACGTGACCGGTGATAGTCAAGTGGACGTCACGTGACACCCTTTATCCCTTGTGATGTTATGTGACCCGAAGGGGAACTTCACTGCTGTGGTGTCAGAGAAAAGCACTGGACGAAATCCAAGTTAAAGAACAGTCTACAGCCGGGAGTGATGTTGGCCGATCCTGTATCAATGAATCCCATGTCGTGTGCAATTATAATGCACCAGGAAAAGATAAGAACAAGCACAGCCTAAGAAGGACCCGACCAGGACTCCTCAACACCGTCAAGGTCGTGAACAGCACAGAAGCCAGGAATGGTCACCGACCAGAGGACTCTGAGACAGGCTGGGTGGGTGCAGGAGGGTGCCCTGGGCTGGTGCCCGGGACGGAGGAGTAAATGCTAAGGGACCCCAGAGGCCCTGGAGTCGGCTCCCGGTGATGTGCTGAGACGGCGTCTCTGAGTCCCGACAGGTGTTCCCTGGTGGTGAAGGATGATGACCTGGGGAGCCGGGTCTGGGTGAGGGGTCCCCGGGACTCTCTGTGCTGTCTTTGTAGCTTTTCTCTAAACCTAAAGTTCATCCCCAAATCCAAAAGTTTATTTGGGAAGTGCACACATAACGTCCTGGGCCTCTCAGATGGTGTGTGTGGGTGACGGGCCACCGTCTCTGTCCAGTTCTGCTGGTGTGCATCCTGTGACTGACTGTGATCCCATCTGGGGAAGACCTCCAAAGTCTAAACTTGAGATCTTTTTGTCCAGGGGTCTCTGGCCAGATGACCCTCCGGCCTCCCCTCTTCTCCCTGTACCCCCCGTTTGGCTGCCCCCCACTCCCTCCTTTCCAACCCTAGAATCCGTCGGCTGGAGTTGGAAAGCCCCGTGGATACTGATTAACCCGGAGCTGGTTTATGGTTGGGGAGAAGTGGGGGTGGAGGGAGGGCGGCGAGAGCCGGACCCCTGGCCACGTGCCAAGTGACTTAGGCCCAGCTACAAAGGGGGGAGCCAGGCTCTCTCCATGTCAGGCATCCCTGGGGACCTGGTGGGGACAGTGCTTCTTGGGAAGGAAGGGCAGGACAGCAGGGGCCAACAGGGAGTGGACGCTGTTCCTTGGACTTTGGGGTGTGTCTCCTTCACAGGTGAATCCCACCTGGTGTGGAAGCTCTGGGAGGAGGTAGGTCCTAAAAGGGGGCCAAGAGTTGAGTGTCTGTCCCCTGCCACCCCTACCCAAAGCCACTGCACCCAAGGGCCAGAGAGGACCCGGCAAAGGCCTGAGCATGTGAAGAGGGGTTGGGTCCCGTCTTGGGGTCCGAAGTTCCCTGGTCTGCACTGGGGGACACAGCGTTGGGGACATACTCGAAGCTGCCAGAGAACCCCCTGGCCTTCCCTGGGACCTGGGGCCTGGGGGCCCGGGCTGCGGGTGCTGGGCGCACACTCCTGCCTGCTGGCCTGGGAGGCGCAGTGCCCGCCTCAGGGCTTCCCCACCCACGTCTCCGTCCAAGGCCCCACCACAGCCCCTCCAGGCAGTGGCTCCCCAAGGGTGGGCCCACCTCCGTGACCTCTCCTCCCCAGGACAGGACTGGGCGCAGATGGCGGGAAGCCCTTGGCGTCATTCAAGTGAGCAATAGCAGCTGCAGGACATTCCTCTGCCGCACCCTCCCCTGGCCTGGCCGTGGACGTCCCCCCCGGTATCCACCAAGGGCAGTCACAGGCCTGGGGACTCCAGGGTCCCCTGGGGTCTTCAGGAAGCCAACCCTGAAGATCCCCTGGGAGTGGAGGACTGAACCCACCGTGAGGCCGGATCTCGCCGCAGGGTCAGGAGCTTGCTGTTGGCTGGGCTGATGTCAGCCATGTGGTCAGAGCGGCCACTCACAGATAGGGTGGTCACAGCAAGTGCCCCACAAGATCCTGGGGAGCACTAATGTGCAGTTCACAGGCTGGTCACAAATCCCACGGTGCATGCCTGTAATCCTAGGAACTTTGGAGGCTGAGGCAGGAGGATCAAAAGGTTGAGCCTCAGCAACTTAGTGAGGCTCTAAGCAACTCAGCAAGGCCTTGTCTCAAAGTAAAAAATAGAAAGGGCTGGGATACAGCTCAGAGGTAAAGCACCCGGGGTTCGATCCCAAGGACCGGAAAAAAAAAAAAAAAACAAACAAACACAAAACCAGAGATCTCACTGGCTGATGAACACGCCACAGCGAGAGACTGACAGTACTGGGGAATTTCCTAGCTTATTATCTGGTCAGAAATGACCCCGTCCCAGGGGTGGGGCTTAGCTGGCTTAAGCAAATCAGAAAATCTCATCTTCTAGGCTCTAGAAATTGGTCCAGAAAAGACAACATGGCCCAATTTAGGCCAATCAGAGCTAATGAATCTCAATGCCGGGTCTCTTCTTCAAGCCAACTGGGAGGCACACTGTTTATCACTAATTACAAATGACAAAAGCAAGTAGTGCCAGGAATTTCTGGCAGCTACCTAGGACACATCATAGGAGGTGGAGCCAAAAGACAGACAGAGCACAGATCCTTGGTAATTCGCTGCTGGATCAAGCTTTGCCTGAAGCTATCCCGAGTGCTAGGCTTTTAGGTTATGTAAGCTCCATAAATATAGCCACTCACAACCAAAAATATCCTTTATAATGGTAACAATGATCACTTGGTAATTGTTAAGCATATAGTAATTACATAAATACAGCTTGGGAGATAAAAACCTTACAAACTATGAAGTCTGTATTTGGAGATAATTAAACAGACTGAGTGGTGAAAAGTCCAGCAGATTGCTGGTGTAGTTCAAGCTTAGTGTTTGGCACATGGTTAAACTAAGGCCCAGGGAAGTTATGAGGCTGGTTCAAGATTTTTATGGCTGCTTGGTAAGGCTTCCTGTCCCTCAGCCCACCAATTCTTGATTTTTGAATGATAACTGGAATGTTTGAATTTCAGTGCTTTCTCAGTGAAATCATCACTCCGTGTTTTTCTTTCCTTTGAGAATGGCAGTAATTCTCTTCATTCCAAATGGGGAGGCAGAAGCCCAGAGAGGCTAATAGATTTAGTAAAGGTCACACAGCAAAGTACTGACAGTGTTCCCTGGATGCCAGATGTCCTGAATGTCACTTTGGGTTCAGCCACCTCCACCCCACCCCTTGCCACCTGCCTCTGCCTCCCTTAGGACAGGAGTCAAGATTAGGGGCATGTTGGGGCCCTTTTCTGGCCCTCCTTCTCAGTTGCTCTATAACTTGATGTTCTCTTGAAACAGCCTGATGAAGAGATTGTGGGTAGCAGTAGATGAGTCCCTTCCCCTACCTTAGGAAACTTATGGTTATAAGAGAAAACTTAGGATGTGTGTGTTGCTAGAGGCTCCAAAAGGGAGGCCAGCTTAGATGAGAGGCTATATGCATGAGATTCTGGCCTCACATCCCTACAGTCTCAGCCATGGCACCTGCCCTCTCTTGAACCCCAATCATCTGTGGCTCTCCAGCATTTTCAGTAGCCACAGGATTGATGTTCATGGCTGCTCTGGTGATGCCCTGCATAATTTGGATTAGGGTCTGCATGGTGCCCTCTGAAGTTGTGCAGTTTACAGCTTGCGCGACCACACGGGGCAGGCTTCATTTGCATTTCTCAACGTGTTTGGGTGATCAAATAATTTTCTCAGCAATTGATGACCTTGCAAATCACTTTTTAATAAGAAAAACATTTTATTGGTATAAGATACAGTAGATATATTGATAAATTTATCTTATTTTAGATCATTCTGATCCCAGAAATTGTGTTAAAATGTCTACACGTAGCCGGGCATGGTGGCACACACCAGTAATCCCTGCTGCTGGGGAGTTTGAGGCTGAAAGATCACACGTTCCAGTTTAGCCCCAGCAACTCAGCAAGACCTTTACAAACAAACAAACAACAACAAGAAAAACAGGCTGGAGGTGTAGCTTAGTGTGGTAAAGTGCCCTGGGTTTCAATCCTGAGTAAATGCCCCCCCCCCAAAAAAAAAATTACTGTAGCCAGGTGTGGTGGTGCACACCTGTAATCCTAGCTCCTCGGGGGGCTGAGGCAGGAGGATTGCAGGTTTCAGGCCAGGCTGGGCAATTTAGTGAGACTGTGTCACAAAATAAATAAATAAATAAATGGGACTGGGGATGTGGCTGGGGATATAGTGGGGCACCCCTGGATTCAGCCCCCCATATGGGGCTGGGGGGGAGTTCACATGTAGAAAGATTAATTATTTTTAAGGGCTACTTTTGGTTGTTTTCTATTTAATAAGCAGAGCCTACTGTTTAATAGAATTTAAATTAATTTCATGATGAAAAGCAAGATTTATAGGCAAATGAATTAGGAATAATTGGTCAGGCTTGACTTAAGAGCTGAAGGTACACCAAAGTCATCACTGCAGATTGAACCTTACGTGCTGTGAAATTGTCACAAATGGGATTTATTTGCTTTTAATACGTGGGGGTTTAGAATTCTTGCATCTTGGGCTTCGCCTTTGTGACGGATTTGGTGATTTTAAAAACAAATTTTCTGCTTTGTTTCTAAATGAAGAGATAAGAGAGAAGATATCACTTCCTCAAATGACCCATTGCTGTTCCGAATAGCTGTTATTTTCAAAAAAGATGAAAAGCCCCAAATGGCTATATTTTCCCTCTTTACTCTCCATTTTTGAAGTAGTAGAAACATCTTGATGTTCTTCATAAGATTAAAAAAACAAACAAACAGGTGACACATTAACAACGGGAAGGCATCAAAGGTGCAGGTGTGTTTACAGCCGAGACAAGATCTCTCCCTGTCCTCTCTGTGTGGCTCTCCAGGACATTCGAAGTTTGCAGTTTCTCCTGTGTCTTGCCCAGAAGAATCTTTGCATCTGTGAGCAAATATTTACACATGCACATCCATCTTTCTTTGTCTTTATCTTTATTATATTTTTGTTATTATTATTGTTTTTGGTACTGGGGATTGACCCCAGGGGCACTCAACCACTGAGCCTCTTCCCCAGCTCTTCTTTGTATTTTATTTAGAGACAGGGTCTCACTGAGTTGCTTAGCGCCTCACTAAGTTGCTGAGGCTGGTTTTGAACTCACAATCCTCCTGCCTCAGCCTCCCAAGCCACTGGGATTATAGGTGTGTGCCACAGAACCCAGCTATTGTTATTATTATATTTTGTGGTGCTGGGGATGAAACCCAGGGCCTGGCACATTCTAGGCAAGCTCTCTCCCTCTGAGGTGCACCCCAGCCTGTTTCTCTTTATTTTTATACAAATGAGGCCCTCTCCACAGCCATCTGCACTGTGCTTTTCTCATTTGAGAATGATTTGAGATCATTCTAATCAGTACACACTACCCTGTTTCAATTCTGTTGTCAGTTGATAAAAACATTCTATTGTAACAACATGCCACGGTGTACCTCGGCAGTGTGTGATGGACAGGTGTCTAGGGTGCTTGTGGTCTTCAGCCATTACAAACACAACTGCAACGTATTCCCCCTCCACTCAGCTCTCGGAAACTGGCCCTAAGCATTGTAGGTGTGCTGGTCAGCTCTCCTTCACTGTGACAAAACGCCTGAGAAAAATCAACTTATAAGGAGGAAAGATGCATTTTGACTCCCAGTTTCAGAGATTTCAGCCCATGGTTGCTTGGCCCCATGGTTACTGGGCCTATGGTGAGGTGAGATGGGCACAAGAAGCTTCTCACTTCATATCAGCCAGGAAGGAGAGAGAGGGAGGAAGGGGCCAGGGCCCATTAGCCCTTCAAGGGCGTTCCCTGTGACCTCACTTCCTTCTGCTAGGCCCCACCTCCTCAAGATTCCGCCATCTCCCAATAGTGGCACAGGCTGAAGTCCAGGCCTTCAACACATGGGGGACAGTTCAAGTCTAAGCTATAGCAGTATCCTCTTGCGCAGTCAAGGGGCCTTGGTTTGCTAGGCTGTGATGATAAAGTACTACCACTGGTAGCTAGAACACCAGAAATGGGTTCCTTATGGCTCAGGGCCTGGAAATCCAAGATACCTTGCACCTAATAAAAGTAAAAGGTGTCTGGCAGGCAGAGCTGGTTCCTTCTGAAGGCTGTGACATAGCTCTACCCTTAGTAATGTCTCAGTGCTTTTTATTTTTTAATTTTGAGACAGGGTGTCACTAAGTTGCTGAGGCTGACCTCAAACTGGCAATCCTCCTGCCTCAGCCTCCCAAATAGCTGGGATCACAGGTGTGCACCCCTGTGCACGATGCCCAGCTCATGGGTTAGGATTTCAACATATGAATTAGTTAGTGTGGGTGATACAATACAACCCACAAGTAAAGTCCCTGAGCTTTTACTTGCATAATTTACTTTTTGCAGTGCTGGGGATGGAACCCGGGGCCTCACACCCTAGGCAAGTGCTTTCTCACTGACCACATTCCCAGCCTGGGATTCACTTTTAGGAAAATATTGCCAAATGACTCTTCATAGAAATTGTGCCATTTCCTCCCCACAGGCAATGATGAAGACAGCCTAGGTCGTGTGGGTGCAGCCCAGCCAACAGCAGGCCACAGACCTGTCCGCCTTTGCCTGTTGAGTAGGAGAAAATGGCCTCTCATGGGTGGGCATCCACCTTGCACAACCCTCCAGGTGAGGACGAAGGCTCCTTTTCACACATTGAAGACCAAGTTACATAGCTTTGGGGACCAGTCTTCTATATCCTTTGCCTGTTTTTCTGTTTGTTGCATGATTGGCCCTTTATCTTCTTTGATTGGAGGAGCTCTTTTAAGATGAGGGAAATGAGCAGTTGGTGATCTTTTTCAAATATTTTCTTTTCCTGCTAGTTGATTGTTATTTGACTTTGTATATTAATTTCTTTTTTCTTCTTCTTCTTTTTTAAACCTGGGAAAATGTTCAGTTTTATGTAGACAAAGAGACCTTTTTCCTTTTATGAAATTGGGGTTTTCTGTGATTTTTTAAAAGAAGTCCTTTCATTTTAAGATTAAGACACAAATTTTCACACTCTTTTCTAACACATTCATTTTTTTTTAAAGGGGAATTACCAGGGATGGAAGCACCCAAGGGTGCTTAGCCACTGAGCTACATCCACATCCCCAGCCCTTTTTAATATTTTATTTAGAGACAAGGTCTTGCTAAGTTGCTTAGGGCCTTGCTAAGTTCCTGAAGCTGGTTTTGAACTCACAATCCTCCTGTCTCAACCTCCGGAGCCTTTGGTGTGCACCATCTGGCCTGGCCACATTCATGGTTGTTATGTGCAGTGTTTTTGCTCCATTGGGATGCATTTTGCCTTAAGATGTAAGGAAGAGACCCCATTTAACAATCCTGGTGGATGGATGCTTCGTGGTTCTTAGCAGCATTTATCAGCCAATGTACGAGAACTGTGATCGGGTACCAGCATGAATAGTTAGGGGATTTACAGAAATATTTTTGTTAAAAAAAAACAAACAAACCAAAAACCTTCCCTGGTGAACTTGTATTTCAGCATCAATGTTATTAAGAATTTTTGTCTTTCATCAGTAATCCGCTATGGGCAGAGGACTACACATTTCTTATTATAATAAAAGGAATCTAAAACTATTTAGAAAGCAAAACTGCCCCAGGGACTGGCAGTGTTCCACGTAGTGACAAAAAGACTGCATTTGACAAGCGCGGAGTCTCCAGAACTGTTCCACTTAACAAAATTAATAAACAAGTATCTATTAATTGGTTCAAATGTAGAAATAGAAACAGACACTAGTTTCTATTTCCAGCTGCAATAAATGACATAATTTCCTGGAAGGTGCTGGGAAACCTCAGGCCTCAGGGGAGGAGGGTCGGGAATCTGCCCCCTTCCTGCCCTCTGCCACCTGGAGTAACTGGCTTCATGTCCCTGGACCACTTTTCTCCTCAGTTATAAAAGGGATAGTAACTGAAAGATGACATCAGGGGAATAAGAATTGTAGGGTCTGCAACTTATGTGAACGGGAGGGGGGCACTTAGAAGTTACAGACCGAGGGCTGGCGTGTGGCTCAGGCAGAGCACCAGCCTCCACACAGGAGAATCGGGGTTCGATTCCCAGCAGTGCCTCAAAAACAAACAAAAAGTTACAAATAAGAAATTCAGCACTCACCCTGAGGGATCTGGGAAGGGACCTTGGAGGTTGAACTTGGCCTGCTTCCTGCAAACGCATCTGTGTTAATAGTGGAAGCTCCGTGGGGCTCCTGGGAGTAGGGACGGCGGCGGTGTCTTCTGCATCTGGCACCTGGCTGGGGTGCGGCAGCTCTGACTCCCAGACTACAAGCTCAGGTGTGCAACAACCTCACTTTCTTCCCAACCTGCCTGAGGTTGTGACGCTGTGCCCCAGTTTCACGGAGCTGCCAAACATCCTGTCTTCAGTCATTGTGAAGCTCAATCCAACTTGCCTCAGCCTCCCAGATAGCTGGGATGATGAGCCTGTGCCAGCACGCCAGGCTTGGTGTCCCTTTCTGAAGGTTCTACCCAGCCTTCAGCTCTCCCCTGCTTCTGAGCTGTGTGTGGGACTTGGAGGGCTTGAGAGGAGTTTGAAGGGCCTGTACTGGGGTCCTGGGACCCTGTTCTAGGCTTCACCCGAGGTCCTGCTCTCTGAAGATGGGCAGTGAGCCAGGGTGACTGAGAGCATCGTGTTATGTGCCAGACAGAATCGGGTTCAAATCCTGCCAGGTCTTGTTTTCCTACCTGAGAATGAGGAGGAGGATAGCAATACCTCCCTCAAAGAACCGGTGTGAAAAATCAAATGTCACAATGTTTGCAAAGAGCGTTGGCCTAGTGTCCCCCACATAATACAGAGATGTGTTCACTGAGGTCCTCTCTGTACTCTTGTTCTACCAGACAGGGAAACCAAGGTCCCAGACACAGTGGCTGGCCAGAGCACAGTCCCCATCCGACCTTCCTGTCAACAGCTAGGCACAGGCACAGAAAGTGCCATCATCTGACTTTCATGTGACTCAAAACTGAAAGCAGGGGCTGTTTTTCTGTTTGTTTATTTCTCCTGGCACTGGGTACCCAGGGGTGCTCTACCGCAGAGCTACATCTGCAGCCCTTTCTATTTTTAATTTGGAGACAGGCTCTCACTAAGTTGCCGGTGTTGGCCTTGAACTTAGGATTTCCTTTTCTCAGCCTTCCCAGTAACCGGGGTTGCAGGCCTGCGCCACAACACTTGGCGGCGGGAACAGGGGTTTTAAATGACCAAAGAAGGTCCCCAAAGCACCCAAACCAGATGAAATGATAGACCGATCCCTCTGAAGTAAATAGGGATGCGATGTCAAATGTAAAGATTTTGTGTGAAAAAGGTTTTGTACGAATGTTCAACCTAATCCTAGGTCACTGCCCCACCCTGCTGTGCTCTCTGGCTGCATCCACAGATGGGCAGGGTGCAGGGTGCAGGGAGGTGACACTGGAGCACTGTGTTCACTTCTGGTTGAACACAACCTATGTTTGAAGAGGCAGGGGAGAAGAGAGTCCAGTTTTTGAAGGAGAAAGAACTGTGTGGAGGAACTGGGGACCCTGACCTTGAAGAGAGGACATGGCACACAGCTGGGCTTCACTGTCACTCACGGAGGCAAGGAGCAGAGAGCCAGCTCTGGCTGTCAGAACTATCTGGAAAGGAAAAGGATTGCTCTCAGAGGTGGAGAATTCCCCGTCCCTGCTGGGAGCCATTAGCCAAGTAAGTATGACAATTTCCTTGCCAGCGTACCCCATGTTGCAGTGACATTGAATGTACTTAACCTTGCTCAAGGACCAAGGCAGATTAGGGTGTTCCCGGTTTTAAGATAATCTTGTTTAGGGCGTTCCCAGTTTAGGTTCCAGGTTTAAGGTTTAAGATTATTCCTGCTGGGAATAGGGCGTATCCTGCTGCCTGAGTTCCCCTTGAGTTCTCACGGGATTCAGACAGTATATTTTGGAGATAGAAGCCCAGTGGAGGGGAATTTGGGAGAGAAGGTGGATTTGGGCAGAGAACGTGGATTTGGGAAGAGAACGTGGATTTCCCCAGAACGTGATTGTAGACGGCTGGTGTGAGTTCGGGAATAAAGAGTTGCTGTTTGAATCTACAAGCTGTGTGGTGGCTCGTGATTGTGTGCCCAGCCAGACTGCGGCATTTGTGCCCAGCCAGACTGCGGCACGTCCCCAATGGCAGATTTTAGCAACAAGTCCTAGACCCTCTGTAGGGTCTAAAAGGCTTGTTGGCTATCTATACACAGATGACACTCAGCCGTGTAGCATCTGCATTTCCCCTATTTTGACCTACCTTATATTATTGTCACTAAATGGCAGTGTTGGGGATTGAACCCAGGACCTCATGCATGTTAGGTGAGTGCACTACCCCTCAGCTACATCTCCAGCCCTGAAAGTATACTTCAAAAAACGAGTGTCACCAAAACTAGGACTATTTTACAGTCGTTGAATACATCCTTCTTTCTGGAAAAGTTGTTATTCGAATCAGGAAAACTGAAGTGTATCATCCAGGAATCCTCTGTGACAATCCCTGTTTCATCATAACGTGTGTCATTGGAATGGACGTCTTGAATGAAGAAGAAAAAAAAAAAAAAAGGCGGGCATTCTCTTCTTAGTGAAGCCGTGCTCCATCCATTGAATCCGTCAACCAGCGACATTCCACCTGTCGTGGCCGCCCTGGCATCTGAAACGGAGTGGAGACAGATTATTAAACCACTCTTAACAAATTCAGAGCAGCGGGTTCTTGGCCCCAGGGAAGCATTGCATTTAGCAAGAGATGTTATTCCTCCAAAGGACCAGGCTCTACTTCTAGAAGAGCATTGGGAGGGGGCTTTTGTTCTGCGGCGACAACATCTGGATTTGAAGGTGCCCGTGGGGAGAGGAGATGTCTCATAATGGACCAGACTCGGAACGCTCCGAGCACAAGGCCCGGCGAGCCTTCAAACAAGGCGCCTGGCGGACTGGACTGGTCAGGCCCTGGTGTCGGCTGTGCGAGCTCTGGAGGTGGGACGGCGCCTGCGTCCTGCGTGTGCCTGTCGCCCTGAAAGACTCGCTGCCACCCTCTGTCCCCCGCCCCCTCCGGGAATTTGAGAGCTGAATTCATTTATAAAACATTTGTGGTTGCAGGAGTCTCTCCCCCCCCCCCCCCGGCCCCCCCGCCGGCCTGGAGAGGGCAAAGGAGCCAGACCAAGGCCAGCCTCCCAGCTGCGCTCCCGTCCCGCGCCGCCACCTGCGCGCGGTGGGGCGGCCCCGGGGCCAATCCCTGCCCTGCCAGTCAGCTGGCCGCCCGCCACCTCGGGGAAGTTGTGTAACCCGGGGCCCCGCGACGCCCTTTCCTGGAGCCCGGAGCTGGAGCGAAGCCCCTGGGGCCTTGACATCAGAGGTGACGCGAGTCTTCGCAGGCGATGACTCGGCAGAGGACTGGCCACTCCCTTTCCCGCGTCCGGCTGCTAGGGATGGGTCCCCTCCCACCAAGTGGCCTGGACCCGCCAACAGCTCTCCCGATGTTCTGAACTCGGGGTCCTCAGGACCCGTCCGACCCTCACTATACCTTGGGACTGTCCCCTGTGTGACAGACACCGTTTCAGATAACCGTCCTAGGACTGGCCTGTGGCGCTCCCTCCTGGTGACTGCAGGGAGTACCCTGAACAAAAGGAAGTCCTTCCTGGGGTCTAACCTCCAACTCTGGGGAGGGGTGGTGGTGGAGGGTTTCCTTGAGAGTGCAGAACAGCTGAAGGTAGCTTGTTCTCTCCTCCACCTTACAACATAGACTTGTGTGGAGTCCAGGCAGGTATTTTATTTTTGTTGGGCTGGGCCATCTTGAGGCCCAAATGGACCGGACCACCTGGAATACGCCCTAGGCAGGATTTCTATGTCAAGTGGCCCTGTGGGGAGTAGGCTTGGGGACTGTGCGGGTGGTGTGTGTGTGTGTGTGTGTGTGTGTGTCTTACCTGGGTGTGGGAAGGCCTTGGTGGAGGGGGGAAGGAAAGGATGTAGGTTAGGGCTTTGTGGAGGGAAAAAATGAGGATGGAGAGCTTGGGGCTGGGCAGGTTTCTATGACCCCCAACCCCCACCCCTGGAGTGGGCTTCAGCCCCTACCCTGCCCCCCACCCCATCTTCCCTCCATCAACATTGGTGAAAGGCCTTTCTCATAGGAAAAGAGAAAGCAAGAGGGTTTTGAGTGAAACACGAGGCAGAACTTCCCAATTATGAGGAACATCTGACATCTGGCCTCAGAAAGGCGAACAGAAAAGGGACCTTCCCATTTGGAGAGTCCCAGGGGAAGTGGGGTGTGGGAGAAGAGGTGAGATGTCCCCCTGAAGTTGACTGTCAGGAGGTGGGAGTAGCTAGATGGTAGCCCTGGGGGTCCTGGCACTGGAAGGCCTCTGGTGAGGTTCTTGGCCTTTGGGGTGGGAGGAGTCTGCAGGTGAGGAAGGCCAGGGGCCATTGCCACCCATGCTGCCCTGCCTGGGGGACTCAGCCTGCTCCTCTGCTTAGCTCCTGGCTCCCCTCCGTGGGCTCCCCTCCGTGGGCTCCTGTGGGCCCTCTTGCTCCCTTCCATCATGGCAGCCCAGCTGTGCTGTCCATGCAGGCCCTTGCCCCATCCTGGCTGTGTCCCCAGCAATGACAGCACCTTGCCAGCACATCCCTGGTGCTCAGGGAACGCTGGAGGACTTGGACTGACTTGGGCAGGGGCCGGGGTCTCCCTTGGGTCAGCTCTGCTTGGCTTTAGAAGGTGCAGGCAGAGGAGGGGCTGGACTGACGGGTGACCTGGACGGGCCGCCTCTCATTCTCTGCAGTCTCCCCCCTTTAGATGGACCCTCGTCACCGGGCAGGAGGCTCCCGTGCCTGGGTTCCCACGCAGCACCCCCACACCTGGCCTCCTCGCTCCCTCTGACGGGGCTCTGATGCCCACACTAGGTGACCCCACGTGTGGGTGCCCTTCGCCCCACTGTATGCTGACACCCCCCCCCACAGGCCACCTGCCTACCTGGGCCCCCTCCTCACCCTCCCACGCCACCTGCCTGGGTCTTCCATTCCCCGTGCCCCCCACCCCCATGAAGACATTTCCTTGGCGGCACCGGCTGGCTTTAGGACTAGAGTGTTCAGAAGAAGTTCGGGGGAAGCAGAGCCATGGTTTTGAATAAAATATTTTAACTGGAGATTTTTGTACTAGGAAAATTTTGCAGAGAATATATAAAATAGAGCGACTGGTGGAAGGGAGAGGGGAGGGGCGAGGGAGGGCAGAAGAGGAGGAGGAGGCCGGTGTGTGCCTGGAGTCCCATCCACTTGGTCCTCTCTGAATTGACATCTGTCAATAAGTCCTAGGGGTTCCTTGGTGTACAATTTGGGAACCTCTGGAAAAGAATTCTGCCTGCAATAGTTGAGTGGCGCGTGGCAGCACCAGCGTGGAGCTTGAAGGCAGCGGCCTGCCTGGAGGAGAGGTCTCCAAGAAGGGCCAGGGCCCTGAGCGGGTGCTGGGGTGTCAGGGGGTCAGGGTCTGCAGGATACAGGCTGTGAGCTGAGGACTTCCACCTGCGGGGGACCGGAACACAAGCTTCCTCCCCTGACACCCCCACCCTATCCATGCCCATTGGTGACCCTCAGTGCCCCAGCTCTGTCCCCTCAAAGGTGACTTCCAGGAACAGGACCTGAGGTTCTGCTTTGGTGACTGGTAGGATGCCTCTGGCCTCTGGCGCTACTCTTCAGACGGTGCACGGCACACTATAGTTTACAAAGCACGTTCCCATTGTCACTTGCTGTGAGTTCATCTTTGCAGCCTCTGCTAAGAAAATGTACTATTACTTAATTCCCTCTGTGGAGAGGAGGAAGTTAAGGATCACAGGTTATGTAAATTGCCCTCAGCGGACGCCTGGAAACCGGAAAGACTCTAAATCCCTACCCGCCCCCCATCCCCCTCAGGCTCTCCCCACCCTGTCTGCCTCTTTATAATGCTAATCGAGGTAAGAAGTTTCCCAGCCACAGCCCGGGGCAGGTTGGGGCTGGGGTTAGAAGTCAGTTTTCGGGCAGGCTTAAGGGACTGACCAGGAGAACGTGTCCAGGGGTTGATTGGCAGGTGAGGATACCTTTAAGAGCAGGCCAAGTGCAGTAGCCCCGCCCCCATCGGCTGCAGACCTCCAGACACCCTCCAGGCTGCTGTAGCTCCTGCTGATGCAAGAGCCACCACTGGGCCTGTATCTGCGCCCTGCGCTCCCCAGGGCTCGTTTTTTCTATCTTCATGACAACATGTGGCTGCTGGACGTATGGTCCCCCTGTTATTGATGGAGAGACTGAGGTCCAGAAGAAACTTGCTCAAGAATACGCTGCGGCTAAGTGTTGGAGCTGGGCTTCGACTCCCAGGGGTTCACCTCCCTCCAAAGGATGATCACAAAACTGTAATGATTTGCTCTGAGCCACAGGAATCGTGCCTGGGAATGGGCTCCCCGAGACGTGCCCCAGCTCTCCTCCCAGCCTCTTTTCAGTGTGGGGACCCCATTAGCAGGAACTTTGAATAACCAAGGGGGAGAGGGACACATCGCCAAGAGGAGGAGGGAGAGGTGTGTGGCAGGAGGAATGTGCTGGGAACCTGCCGGATGGGACTGGTCAGAGCTAGTTGTTTAGCACCAACTGTATACCAGGCTCTGTTTTGTTTTCAAGGTATTAACCTATTTGATCCTCTCAACAACCTGTTCGCTAAATTCGACTATGATTCCCTTTTTACAGAAGAGTGAACTCTGTCCCCCATGACACAGCAAGTGGCCGAGCCAGGCCCGCCCAGGTGGCCCAGCTTCCCAGCCAGCGAGTTTGACCATGGTGGGCGGCCTGGGGAAGGAGGGTGCGCCTGGTACAGGGGTGCCTCGGCCCTGCTCCCCCAGGCTCTGCAGGGGGCCGGTTTTCAGTGGGGGAAGAGTCGTCTGGGGACCCCGCAGAGTGTCCCTGGACTTCCTGCTCTGCATCTCTGCGGGGGCTCAGGAGGGCGGAGATGGGGCTGTGGCCGTGTCCTGTCACTTTCACTCATTTTCTTTTTTTTTTTTTTTTTTTTTTAATATTTATTTTTTAGTTATCGGCGGATACAACATCTTCGTTTTGTATGTGGTGCTGAGGATCGAACCCGGGCCGCACGCATGCCAGGCGAGTGCGCTACCGCTTGAGCCACATCCCCAGCCCTCACTCATTTTCTTTAAATGCTTCTCGCTCTTTTTTTTTTTAACTTCTCGCTCTCTGTTTTTAAATCTAATTTTTCAGCTTCTTTTTTATCCTCGCTCAAGTTGCTTTAATGAAACGAAGATGTGTCTGTTCCCCTGCTGGAGCTGCCCTGGGAATTTCAATATAAAACAAACAAGTCGGCTTTTAAAATTAAAATTTTATGGGTGGCATTTCCTCATTTAATGGGAGGCAGAGGAGGCTGGTGTAAAACAATTAACACGGGGTCGGGCCTCGGCGTTCAGCAAAATTAAACGCCAGGAGCGCGCGGTGCCAGGAGCCCGGGCGCAGGCGAGGGGGCACCCAGGTTGGGCGGGCACATGCCGACGCGCCGCCCTCAGCTCCCTGGCCTGACCTTGCCCCTGCCCAGGAGCCGGGTGCCCCTTCCCCGGCCCTTCCCACGGTGGGCGATGGTTGGGGGTGAGAGCGCAGGGTGGCTGCCTTGGAGCCCGGGAGTCCTGGACACTGGGGTCTGGAGAAGCGTCTGTGAAAGGAGCCGCGGCCTCTGCAAAGGCCAGATCTCCCTTGCTGGGGCAGTGAGCCCCTGGCACACGCAGGTGACGCCCCCTCAGTGACAGCTATGCCCCAGGCAGACAGTGCCAGGAGCGCAGCAGGTGCTCCGCGGTCCCTGACGCCTGAAGGACCGGCTTCACCTGGGCAGGCAGGGATACAGGCGCCCTGCTCTCCTGGGCCCCAGGGCGGAGGTGCTCGGGGAGGAACAGGTGGAGGTGCCTGAGGAGACCCGAGGAGGGCTCCTGGGTGCCCGCCCCCCCAGCTCTGCTAAGTGCATCCTCCAGGGCCCAGCGCCAGGAGGGAGGTGGGTCGGATGGAGGTGAGGGGCATGTGGCTGCATCTGGCCAGAAAGCCAGCTGTGTGCAGGCGTGGACTCGGGTGGGGCAGAGCCTTGACAGAAATGCCTTGGGGAGGGTGTGACAGGAGCCTGGACTTCACCTTGGGGGCCCTGGGGACTCATGGAAGGTTCCAGAGAGGCAGGTGGGATCCCAGGAGACTGATTCTGGAGGCTGGTGGGAGGGGAAGGAAGGGCCCACCAGATGTGGTGGCCTTGGTCCAGCTGCGCTGAAGACATACCTGTGGCTGCTGCGGGAGGCGAGGGACGGTGACGGGCCTTCCCTGAGCAGGAGACCTGGAGGAGGAGCAGCTGGGAAACCTGAGGGCTCCGTTGTGGTGACACCAGCAGGCCCCCTCCAAAGTCACGGCTGTGCCAAGGACACAGGGAGCAGGTCTCAGAATGACCGGACCCTGTAAATGCAGGAGGGACATGGGATCGCAGCCTCCCATGTCGCCCCCAGGGAAACAGGCTCCATTTTGGGGCAAAGGGCTCAGGTCACCCCATCTGTTTCCTTCCCCTCCCCTCCCTCCACTCATCCACTCTGTCCCCCACTGGGACAGCCCTCTCCCCACCCTCTATGCCCCCTGGGCCCCATTCTATGGAGAAGACCCCTCTGTTACCAGAACCCCCATAAGATGGGGGGAGGCCCAGTTCCCCACCCCCTTCAGGCCTCGGCTGGTGGCCACCGTCAGGACCCAGGGTCCTGCAGGCTGGAGGGTGACCCCCAGCAAGGAGCTGACAGTGGGTGACAGGCCCAGTCTTGGGGGCCTGGAGGGTGTTTCTCTGTGGAGACATGGAAGGAAGGGGCTTCCTGATGCAAATCTGTGTCTGGGCCATTCCCATCCAAGGGCCCTCCGAGCCCTGTAGGAAGAAGATCTAGGTGAGGCTGTCTGTGAGGCCACGTTGAGGACCTTCTGAGCTTATCTGCAAGTTTCTCTGTTTGAAGGCCTAAAGCCTGGGTTGGCCTGAGAGCCAATAGCAAAAAGCCCAAAGCTCAGATTGGCTCTGATCCTTCTCCCTGTGTTTAGCAAGGAGAGAAGATGGGTCAAGCTAGAAGTGGGTTCTTATGGCCTGGGCGCAGGCCACCTCATCTGGCAGATTGGCTGGTGTTTTTCCTTTGCTGATGGACGGAGTTAGTTCCAAGCCACTAAACAGTTGACCAGAGCCCCCGCTGTAGCCAGCTGACTGGTGTTGACACATCTGGCCCCGGCAGCATCTCTCTGCAGGACCAAAATACATGACCACACCTACCTGGGGAAAGGGACATGCTGGAATGGGTTTTTAAGTATGAATAGGAGTTCATCTGGCTTCCCAGCTAGGGAAAGGCAATCATGTCTGAGGAACACCAGTGAAGGGAGAAATTGGGAAGCAGTTCTCTGGGTCAAGGAAACTACAAGTGCAACCACAAAAAACTACAAGTATAGTTTTTCTGGAGTTTAGAGCCTGCAGGGCCAGACATGAATATCACACGAAATAAAGTAAGAGAAAGAGCCTCACAAATTGTACCATGCCACAGAAAATGAGGCCTTTCCACAACCACCCGCCCCACCAACTGAGATGTGTGGTGTTGCACGGTGAACCTGAAGAGTGTTTGTAGAAATGTTAATTAATATATTTAGGGAGCAGGTAGATGAAGTGTGAGATGTAGCAGACAATTAGAAGATCTGCTAATTTCTCCCATGAATTCACATTGGAGGAAATGTTTGTAAACTGAGAATTCTAATTACTTTTCTCCCTCACACCTCTTCTCAAATGAGTGCATTGCCAACGGATGATCAGATCTGTTAAAAATATGGTCAATTTCCCGATGTATCAGTGGGGACTTGGTATAAAACGAGTAGAAGGTGCACATGCCAACAGCCTTGGCCGGTCCCTGGGTGTGCAGCTCCAGGGAGCTGAAGGCGGGGAGGCAGGAGCAACCTCATCCATCCCGAGTCTGTGACTCCTGACAGAAGCCTGTCTGTCTCTATCCTCAGCTGCATTTCTGACTGGGCTGCCTTGGGTCCATGCGGGTGGGGACTCCAGGCCTGTTTGGCTCAGGTCTGGATGAAGTGTCCATCCCTACACCTATTGCCGTGGTACCAGAAGCCCACCCTGATGCCCGCCGTCCCTGCCGCCCGGGGGGACCACTGGGCTGCGGGCCTGGAATGGCGTCCACTTTGCTGCCCTAGTTGCTGATCCCTGGCTTGGAATTTCTTTCCTGAAGTTCTTCCTTGGCCGTCCTGCCACCAGCCCAGGCTCCGTCCCCTCAGCCCACCCTTCAACTACGAGTACACGGTTTCTTTTGGCTACCTGCTCGGTCACTAGCCTCTTTGCTTGCCAATATTTTTTTTTTTTTTTTCTAAAGTTGCTCAAAAGCTTGACACATGCAATCATAACAAAGAACACATGTCGCTGATGCGGTGGCACCCGCCTATCATCCCAGCAGCTCAGGAGGCCCGGGCAGGAGGACGGCAAGTTCAAGACCAGCCTGGGCCACTTAGCAAGCCCCTGCCTCAACCTAAAAAATAAAAATGGCTGTGGCTGTGGCTCAATGGTAGAGCACTCCGGGGTTCAATTCCCCAGAAATACAAAAAAACAAATGAAACCACTGACCAAGACCACGTATTACAGTCGCTGTGATAAGCGAGAAAACATAATTATGAAATTTATGGGAAAATTATCATTATTTGCCAAAGACTCAATATTATAACTGGAAAATCCAATAAAATTAATAAAAACACAATTAATTACTAAAGATGTCAGGTACAAATGAATGAACGTTTAAAGCTGTTAAAAATAACAGCAATGATCATTGTAAAAATATCACAGCAGGTTAGCTGGAGAAGAAGGTCTTTCATTTTATTAAGTCAAGGAGGCTCGGTTTGGAGCAGTGGTCTTCTAGAAACCATATCTGTTTTAGAGATGTGCACGCTCATGACCTGGAATCACACCTCCCTACTCCTATTGAAAGAAAATCACCAGGATGGGTCCTGTCACCACAAGGCAGAGACAGCCTCTTGTTCTAGGAGGAATCCTGCATGAAGAAACCTCAGGGCGGGGATGCCATTGGAGGTGTTAAACCGTGTTTGGTAACCACCACGGGGCAGGAGGGTTTGCTGTGGATGGGACCTGACTTCACTGCCTGGGTGCCAGCAGGGGTTAAGTGCAGACAGCCCAAGGCTATGCCCCTCCAACAGCGACCCTGAGACTGGTGTAGTGCCTGGGGTCCCCTGGAACATGAGCAGGTGTAGAGGTGGCAAATGGAGGAAGAAGGATGAGAGGAAGGGCAAGGGGGTGGGGAGAGAGAAAGGGAGAGAGAGAAGAGAGAGAGGAGGGGGAGGGGGAGAGGGAGAGAGGGAGAGAGAGAGAGAAGGGAGGAAGAGGAGGAGGAAGAGGTGCAGGTGGAAGAGGGTAGAGGGGAAGAAAGCCAGGAGAATGAGTAGGGGGACAGTGCAGGTGACAAGCAGTGCCCGGAGGTGACAAGCGTGTGGGACACATCTAGGTTCAAAATTCTCAAAATATTGGAAACACAATTCTCATGCAATATAATAACGAGCAACGATCCACATATAAACTAGTGCAATGAGAGAATCTTTGAGAAGGGGGTTCCAGGAGGGTGTGAGAAACGCGGCCGTGGAATCTCGAAGACTAAATGAGATACCAAGTTGGCTGATATCATGGAGGACAATAAAGCCCTTGCCTTTGAGGTTGTTTTCTCTACTGGATGGGAATCATCTGTCCCTGTCAGTTTGCACAAGTGGTGTGGAGCTTTGCAAAGCCGGGACCTCACTGGTGGTCATTAGAACATCAGACGGAGGCAGGTCTCTGAGGACCAGCTGGTGTCAGGGGCTCGGGCCTAAGGGGGCAGGGGTAGGCCACACCTGGAGACTCACGTGCACAATTCCGCCTGCTTTGGGAACGTCAGTGTGACAGGTCCAGTGTGGGTGCAGGGACAAGAGGCATTAAAAATGGACCCTGGGAAGTGATCCTATAAGAGCAGGGCCAGTTGGTGACAGTGGCTTGGTGGGCACCTGGTGGAGGTGGGAGGATGGCCTGTCCCTATCCCTGTGCCAGGCCCTGAAGCATGTTCCTTGGGCTCTGAGTCACACTCAGAGTCTTTTATTTTCTGTTTTTTTTTTTAATGAAAAAAAAATTATTGTGGTAAAATACAACACAAAATTTACCATTTCCACTATTTTTTCATTCATTCTAATTAGTTACACATGATTGGGCTGACTTGGGTCCATGCAGGTAGAATGCATTTTGACCCATCATATGTAAATGGAGTGTGACTCTCATTCTTCTGGTGGTACTTGATGTAGAGCCCACTGGTCTTACAGCCACGTAGCACACAGGTAATAATGCCCGATTCATCCTTCCTACCCCGCGCCCCCTCCTCCCTTCACTCCCCTCTGTCAACCCAAAATACCTCATTCCATTCTATTGAAGTATACGATTCAGGACACTAAGCACCCTCGTATTGCTCTATGTAACCATCACCACCATCCAGCTCCAAATCTTTTCATCTTGTCAAACTGAAATTCTGCATCCGTGAAGAGTCTCTACAGTCCTCCCGCCCACCTTCTCAGCCACCAATTTTTATTTTTATTTTTATTTTATTTTTTTGTGGTGCTGGGGATTGAGCCCAGGGCCTCACACAGGCTGGGCAAGCCCCCTGCCTC
This sequence comes from Marmota monax, assembly GCF_021218885.2. Classification (NCBI taxonomy): domain Eukaryota; kingdom Metazoa; phylum Chordata; class Mammalia; order Rodentia; family Sciuridae; genus Marmota; species Marmota monax. The sequence continues at coordinate 11,992,196 of NW_026694432.1, forward strand.
TGAGCTATGCCCCCAGCCCCCCTTGCAGGATTCTGAGCACAGAAGCAACGAGAGCTGACATTCTGCAATATGTCAGCTCTCCAGACCTATGTATTGAGAGCAAATTGGAGGGGTGGGTTGGGGAGAGTCACCCAGACCCCCTGGGCCCTCCCCAGCTTCCCTCCTCCTCCCTCAGCCACACCCTCCACCCAGAGCCATTTCAAGGGGGCCCTGATGGCGGAGGGCAGAGCAGCTGTAGGGCTCCCTGCCCTGGGGTCTGGAGAAGGGGGAATCCACCAGCAGGGTCTGTCCCTTCACTGGGAGGCCTTCTGAAAAGCCCCTTCGGGGCTGGACTTAGGTTTGTCAGGCACCTTGATCCTTCCAGTTGAGCCAGCAGAGCTGCCCCTGGAGTAGCTGCATGGAAACTGGGGGCCACCCTACTTCCCTTACCCCTAGCTGACCAAGCAGCAAGCACTCAGTCAGTGTTTCCTGAGCACCTACTGTGTGCCAGGCTGGAGATGTAGCAACGAATCAGACTGGCTCGTTCTCAGGGAGCTCCTGGTTTGATGCAGAGCTGGGGTAGAGGGAGTAGCAGCCATCCTGGTGGCAGCAGGCTCAGAGCAAAGGTGCCAGCTCTAGGTAAGTCAGGGAAGGCTTCCTGGAGGAGGTGGCATGGCCACAGGGGAGCTTCTCAGGGAAAGCTATTTGCTAGGTCTTGTGAGGTGACTAGGAGTTTCCTGATATGACAGGTGGGAGCATCAGAGTGGAGGGAACGGCCCCAGTCAGAGGCTGGAAGGAAAGAACAGGAGAGGGGAGATTCAGCCAGGGAATTGCTTTGGGCTAGATTTGAGGGGCCTGAAGACCACACTCTGGAATTTGGGTTTGATGTGAGTGTGGAGACGGGATGAATGGGGCTCAGGAAAGGGTTGGAGTCAGGAAGCTTTTTTTTTTTTTTTCAATATGGAGAATGAATGAAACCACACGAGTGAAGCACATTGTGCAAAGGGGATGCTCCAAGGATGAACCTGACAAGGTGCTCAGCCAGACAGTGGTCCAGGGTCACCCACACATTCCTCCAGATGCCTAGGGACGCAGCTATACAGTCATATGAACTGCAATCACCACGAGGCCCAGTCACACACAGGTACTGCTCTCCCCCTGGACACACGCAGACCAACACTCGTCAAGCTCCAGAACAGGGGTCCGTGGAGGTGAGTTCATCTTTGAGGGGCCTGCTAAGGCCAGAAGCACTATGTGGGGTCTTTTCCTTTGCTTCCTGGAACTGTGGGCTGTAGGGATAGGGCTGAGTCAGGGAGGACATCTCTTCGGGTCACTCCAGTAGTCCCTTTGCTCTGTAGAACATGACCCTTGACAACTGCAGCTGGAAAGCCTGAAGCTAGCTCTCAGGAAGAACTAGAAGCCAGTAGCAGGGCAACTTTTCCACCACCCAGGCCTGAGCGATTGGTTAGGTAGACATACCTGGTTTGGGGCAGGAAGCTGTTTCACCTCAAGCAGAACCTTGACCTCTTCCTAGATCAGGATCTCGGGTCCCCATGGGTCTCCCCAGGCGGGCTTGGGCAGAGGGGATGGGAGTTAGTTGTGTGTGCATTGCGACTGGTACATGTATCTGCAGTGGATGACCAGAGGCCCTGCCCCATGAGAGTCTAAGGAGCAACAGAGGAGTCAGGGAAATAGAGGGCCCGGAGGCTCCGGGGGCTGGGTGCGGAGCCAGCTTTCCCGGGATGCTGGGTGCAGAAGGGCGTGGGGCATGTTGACTCCAGAGCCTCTCCCACCTACCCGAGCGGGTGCGCCCACATCCCATTCTACAGAGGCCAAGCCAAGTGCGCTACGTGCATCACACAGCTCCTAGGTGGTGGAGGCTCATGAGAACCCAGACCGACGGGTCTCAGAGTCCACTCGCCATGGACTCCGGTGGCCTGTCCCTGCAAGGAGCCCCGTGAGGACAGGCGGACAGAGCTTCGTCCTTGTGCTCCCAGCAGCCTGGTAGTTGCTCACAGGTCTGGATGGAGGGAAGGAGAAGGGAAGGGGGGAAGTGCTGGGGGCGGAGACCTGTCCAGAGCAGCCGTGGGCACCTAGGACCTTCTGGCCTGTCCTGGCACTCCCCCCGCCCCCCCCCCCCGGGAGCCCTCGTGCACCTGCCGACAGCCCTGGGTCCTCCAGGTCTCGGGAGCCCAGCTGCCTCCTTGTCCAATTCCATTCTTTCGGCAGACAAACAAGGGTCTGGACCCGCCTCTCCGTTCACACCGACAGGCGGGCTGTCAGCTGCAGTGGCATCTGTTCTTGTCAGAAAAATTAAGAAGGAAGAGAAAGAAGTTCTGGAGCTGCGGGCTGAGGGGAGAGTCTGTGCCTGGCCTCTCCTGGGAGGACGCTGGCTCCTCTGGGAGACCCTGGGGGCAGGCCAGGGCCAGAGTGGACAGGGACCTCCTCATGTCCTCTTCTTTAGGAGGGAAGTGTGGTTAACAGTGTGGCCTCTGGGGCCAGCCCCAGGGCTGAGTTCCAGCTCTGAATTTACCAGCTGTTTGGGTGTTACTTGTTGTGCCTTAGTTTTCCTATCTGCAAAACGGGCTCAACCAATTAATAGAACTAAAGCACTTGGAACAGAATGTCCATCAGGCACTTAGCAAGTGCTTTGGGAATGTTGGAGGTTATTTCTAAGTCCCTTTCTTGTCCTAGGTTTTGCTCCTCTGAGTGAGAGGCTCAGCCCATCCATCAGATGGGGCCAGAGCAGGGAGCTCTCCCAATGGACTGAGCAGGCTGGAGAAGGCTTCATGCACTGTGCAGACCTCTACTGACCCCAGGACTCTGGTCCCTTCCCTGGGGAATGCTCAGGCGGGTGGGGAGAGGCAGGTGCATAATCAGAGAATTAATACAAGGGGCAGGTATGCAACAGCCTCTGATGATCCTGGAGCCGGAGAAAGGAAGGGATCAGGGAGCTTCTAGATGGTCTGACCAGGGAGCAGGCTTGGGCTTAGCAGGAGAGCATAGAGCTGAAGGTTTGGGGCCTCGGGGGGAATTTAGAGTCTTCTTTCTTTGAAACCGCATCTCACCGTAGCTTGGACTGCCGTGGCGCCCCTCTGGGTCTTTCTCCTAAAGTCTCCAGAGTATGGGGCTGTGCTGGCTGGGAGCGGAAGGTCATGGCATGACCGGCTCTTTCCAGCAGGGGGCAGCCGCAGTGCGTGCACGGGCCGCCGCACCTCCATACCTGCGCTCTGGGTCTGTGGTGGTGGCGCGTTAGACCCTGGTGTCCCGGCTTCCTCCAGGAACTGCAGGGAGCGGGGGCATCTTTATACCTCAAAATGATTGGGGCAGCCCCTCCCGAGACCAAGGATTGCTGCAGAACCCAGGAGGCCAAATAGTCACATCAGTAATTTTCAATGCTGGGGGCGCCTTAGAATCCCCCGGGAGAGCTTTAGAGAACTGCGCCCTGCCCAGATCAATTTGAATCCGAGTCTCTGGGCGGTGGAGCCTGGGCTTTAGCAATTAAAAGAAATCTCCCGTAGCGATTCTAATGCACACCGAATTACCTGGTTGCAGGGATTTGAGACTGAACAGACAAATGTCAGGGCCACTTTCCCCTCCTGTGTGGGAGGTCGTATCATTTACATTTCCTGACAGGGAAAGTGCCAGGAGTGGGTCCAAGGTCCCTTGGCTTCAGATGGGACATCTGGAGGTGGAGAGAAGGTGGTGGGGTGCGCAAAACACCCAGGAGGTGCCTGTCCCCACCTGTGGGAGGGTGGGGGGTTCTGAGCTGGCTGTGGGGCGTGGGTCCATGAACATGTCCCTGCATCCCTGTGTTTGTGTGGGCACATTCTCGTGCGGGGTGCTAGGCATCTCCATGCATGCAGATGTATCCCTCTGGGCATGTGCAGGGACATCTGGGCCTTGTTCTGCTTGCCATGGGCAGGTGCTTTGGCCTCTGTGCTCCATGTCAGTGTCACTGTGGCCAGAGCTGAGCTGTCTCTGTGTACATGTGTGTCCCCCATGACCCATGGCGGGTGGCTGTCCCAGGGCTGGCCCCGTGTGCAGCCTGTGCTGTGTGGGTCTTTTAGACAGTGGGGAAGCTGACGCTCTGCCCTTTGAAGGCATTTCCCCCTCTTTCTTCTCTCCTTCCAGCCTGATCGATATGCTGCTCCCGTGAAGCCTCCCCAAAGACCACACACAGGCGGGCTCTGTGTGGACAGAGTCAAGTGTGGGCTTAGAAAAACCCACAGCCCCTCCAGGCACCATTTCCTCAGTCGGCCTCTCGGTGGGCAGCGGCCTTGCTGGCTGGACTGTCCTCATGGTGGATGCAGCCTGCACTGGGTGCCGGGTGCCCATGGAGAGTGGGTGCCAGGCCCGCCATCTTGGAAAGGTCATGGGAGGCTCCAAGCTAAGAAGGGTCAGCTGGGGATACCTCCTAGGCAGGGCAACTAGTTGATGTCAGTTTATGTCCGTATCCTTCCAGTATTTGTCCAACATTTATTTAGCGTATGGGCAGGTGTAAGTTAGTGAAAACGGTGTATTTGCTTAAGGGAACACATGATTTATTGCATGTTCTGAGCATGATGTACATTTTAATTTATTTAGAGTAGACTTTGATATCAGAATGTTTCTGTCATTTTTAAGTGGAGGTGAATTGCTATTCACTAAGGATAGAGATAACTTAACTGGATGTGGCTATAAAGTCTGTTCTCATAGACAGGATTCTATCAGGATTTATCTGGATTGAGAATTTTGGCTCTCTCTGCAGGGCCATGCTTAACCTAAGCAAGTACTTCCTTTCTGTGAATTGGAAGAAAGTGCCTCATTCAAGCAGCTGAGCCCTGGACATGGACTTCAGCTCTCGGTCAGGTGGTGTATTTGTGGTGTGCAGCTTTTATAGGATTGGGTGAGTTGGGTGTTCCGTATGTGTGTGTGTGTGTGTGTGTGTGTGTGTGTTTGCATATCTGTGAATGGGTTCCTGGGGACAGACAGATCCAAGGTCTCAGCCCTCCAGTCAAGATATTGCAGCCTTGGGTAGACCTTCCCAGGGCTCCCACAAGCCACAGACTGCTGTGGAGAGGGGGTGGGCTCTATCCTGCTGCTGCCCCAATTATATTTCCTTTTGGGGTCCTATCTGTGGGCTTGAAGGAATTAGTCCTTTAAATAGGAGGGACGGTTGGTGGCAGTTTGCACAGGTGCTTTGCCCTGACCCAGGAGTCCCTGTAGCCTCTGAGAGGCTCATCTGGGGGCCACCTGGAGTCACCCCTTTCCTACCCCCCACTCCAGCCCCTCATTGAACCACGGCAGTATTTTCCCACCCGTCTTCTCTGCCTCTCTTCTCCACCCTTTCTTCCCCTATTCTTCACACTGTAACCAACGTGTTTCTCCAAAACCCAAACCTGGGTGACCCTCCTTACTTAAAACCCTTACTGACCCGCCTGCTGCCTGCAGGATGAAGGCCAAGTTCCTTCACCTGGCACATGAGGCCCCTACCGCTGACTCTTGTCTGCCTCCTGCCCATTGCCCTCTATGCCAAGGGCCACCTGCTCCACTTCCTCAGACCCCACAGAAAGACCAAGCCTCCAGCTGTCTCCTCCCTGGTTTCCAGCTCCTCTGAGCTGGTATCCCCTTGTCACCCAGCCTGGCCCGTCTCACTCTTCCCCTCCCTGGAAGCCGTCACTTCCCTTTGCAGGCAGAACTGATGGTGCCTCCTTCAGCACCCTCCTCCACCCTCCGCTGACACTGCCCACCCAGCCCGGTCATGGTCACAGGGGCGCGTGTCCCCACCATCTCGTGGGCTCCTTTGGGGCTGTCTCGGGGATGCTCCCGGGCCAGCCTGGCACCTCAGACTCTGACTCCAACTTCGGGGGGTCCACTCTGAGCAGGCTTCCTGGGTCCACTCACGCTGCTGAGGTGGCCATGGGAGATGGTGACGTTTTCTTTTTCCTCTGTTTGGACAAGCAGCTGGCCTGAGCTTCCTTGTGACTGGACGGGACGAGGTGTTGTCTGAGAGGTGCTTCTCTGATTGGGTTTTGTTTTCCTGTACTGGGCCTTTTCTGGGGGATTGAGCTGGGTGTCCTGGTGGGAGAGGTGAGAGAAAGTGGCAAAGAGTTAGAACTTTGCCACCTTCTCTGGCCTCTCCCACCAGGAGAGAAGCTGCATGGAGTCCGGGTCCTGGGGTGTGACGGAAGTCCCAGGCAGAGGGCACTGGAGTGTGCTCCCTGGCAGGGCCCTGGGCCAAGTGGGATTTGCAGGGGCCTGTGTGGCTCCTGGCCTTGCCAAGTGTGCTAGTGGGGGAGGTGAAAGGGTCCTGGGGACTGAGACGGTGTGTGTCCCACAGCGATCCTTATTGAACACTGGCCCTGAAGAGAGAGGCCTTCCCAGGGGCTGGGCACTACATGGCCAATTCTGAGAACCTGGGTGCAGGGCACTGGCAGGTGTGTGTGGAGGGAAGTGGGCAGAGAGGAAGTCATTGTACCCAGTGTGTCAAGTGGAGATAAGAATATTATTGTCCTTTTGATGACATGATTGATGAGATAATGATAGTCAACTCTTTTTTTGGGGGGAGGTATTGGTATTTAAACCCAGGGGTGCTTTACCACTGAGCCAAATCCCCAGTCCTTTTTATTTTGAGATAGGATCTTGCTAAGTTGCTGAGGCTGGCCTCAAACTTGTAATCCTTCTACCTCAGTCTCCTGAGTCGCTGGAATTACAGGTGTACGCCACTGTCCCTGGTGACATCAGCTCTTGGAGATCCCGTCTCCTGAGTACTACACGGCTCTGAGCATATTGCCTCTCTCATCCCCATAACAACCCATGGGGCAGACACCATTGTCACTTGGCCTGGGGAGGGGGAACTGAGGGAGTGACTTGTTTGCAGTCTTTTTGTGTGGTCTGCTGCCTGAACCCCGACTCTTAACCACTATGTCTCTGGTTAAAGGGTGCCAAGTCCTCAGGAAACAGTAAGCACCCAATAAGTGTTGGCAACACATAAGGGGATATGTTTACTGCCAGCAGCCCTGTCGGTGAGGCATCGGGATCCCATCCGTATGTCACATCTATGCTCGTCCCTGGCTCTGTCGTCGGCAGGGCTCTGGCTTTCATCCTTGAGTTAAGTAGCCCCATAAGTGGCCTTTGCCCTTCCTGGCATTGAGTACCTCTGGCGCTCCCGCCTTGGGCAGCCTGCTTGCTCAGCCTCACAGTGTGCGTACCTCTGGTGCGTTAAAGCTCTTAGGGTCTGTCTGATTTATTTTGTTACTATTAATTTAGCTCCGCTGGTTTTGTTTGGCTTCTCGACAGTTCTTAATAAATGTTAGCAGCACACAGGAGTCTAGTCTGCATATTCAGATGGGCAAGAGATAGCATGTTTTTTTCTCCGCTTGAACCCTTCTCACTCTCTGACATTGGAACCCCCCTCCTCCCCCCTGGATGTGGCAATCAGCCGCAGACACTCTCGGGGCTAAGTCGGGGTGTGCATGTGGGCCTCTGGGAGGGCACTGACCGCAGCCTGTCTTGGGTGCAGTGTTCATTGTAGTTGATTCAATTCAGCCTGATTCTCTTCAGTCCAGCAGTGTTAGACCCTGCGCCAGATGCCTGAATGACGCGTGACTCCTGCCCTCTGGAGCCTGGAGATAAGTGGTGCTGTAGACACTTGGTGAAGATGCACGGTCCTGCTGGGAGAGCAGGCCCGGGGAGCGTCAGGCAAGGCCTGGGCTGGGCTCAGTGAGGCTTCCCAGGTAGAGGTGGTGTCTAAGCCCAGACCTCGGGATGCAGGGGAGAAGGTTTCAAGATGGTGTGCTGTGGACACGGGAAGCCAGAGAATGTGGGGTCTGGAGATGACTTCTCTGGGGCACAGGATCTGGGAGGACCATGTGGGGAGATGGTCAAGGAAGAAGCCAGAGTGGCCACCTGGAGCTGGGCACACGGGGCTTTGGAGGCCTTGCCTTTCAGAGCTGGAGCTTACCCGTGGGCACTGTAGAGCTATGGACCCTTTACTGGCAGTCTTTAAAGAACACCCGTGCCAGGCATGGTGGTGCACACCTGTAATCCCCGAGACCCTGGAGGTTGAGGCAGGAGGATGGCAAGCTTGAGGCCAACCAGGACAACTTAGTGAGACCCCGCCCAGAGGAAAATAACAAGGACTGGGGGTGTCGCTTAGTGGTACAGCTGCCCTGGGTGCAGTCCCCAGTACAGCAAACCAAACAACAACCAAACCACCTCGTGTGGGCTCAGGGTAGGCTGGCCAGAGATCAACACCTGTCACTCTAGAACAAAAGCCCTTTTGTCAATTTCTGTGGCGTAAATACTCTTACCATGACCTCAAGCTATCAGCAAGACGTCACTGCATGCAGAGGTGGGTGAGAGGCTACAGTCTGCCCCACTGAGCCGGTGCAATCTGGACACTGCATGCCACAGGTTGGAGGACTGCGGGGAGGCCTCATTTCTCCTAGAGTAAGCTAGTGAGAAGGTGAGCTGCCCTTGCATTTCCCCTGTCTCCTGTCCAAGCACTGAGCCCAGGCCCTGTACAGAGCTGGCACTGAGGCCAGAGATATTCTGGAAGGACAAACAGAACAGAGAAACTTCAGGAGCATCCTATCCCACTTCCTGCAGAGACCTGAGGACAGGCTCTTGGGAGGAAGTCAGAGGCAGGAAAGGGTGCCCATGTGATCAGACTTCAGGGCTGAGGACGGAGGAGAGCATGCTGGGATGAGAGGCCGATGAGCTGATGATAATAATTATGACAATTATGCAAAATACACAAATAATAATTATGGAAAATCATGATTATTATTTGTGGGTGTGAGACGCCTCTAGCTTTCTGGAACCACATAGAAGCCTTGGGTGCCCCTTTTCTCGTGGGTGGCTGAGTGTCACAGCCAAGCTCGGGGCTGGCTGGTGGGAGCTGGGGTTTCCACTCCTCTCCAGACAGCTGTCTCCTGCCCTGGGTCGTGGTGGGCTCCTGCCTTCCTCAGCCAGCACCAGGCCTGCTGCGAGACGGTCTGCAAGTCCGGGAACGGCAAGCCCACACCTCCTTTCTGGCTCTGGTGGCAGAGCCTTTCTGATGACCTGGCTGTGGGTGCAGGTGGGTTGGTCGAGGGCACGGATCACTTAGAGGCAGAAGAATGCACTTCTCCTGATGGACGGCTCTTCTGGCTCGTGGTCAACTGGACATTTGACCCAAAATGCAAATGAGATGTCAGAGTGTCCTTTCTGGAAATCCAGTACTGGGGCTGGGAGAGGGCGGGGTAGTCCATTGAGTGACTGGTCTCTCCCTGGGAAGCCAGGAGTGGCCAAGGGCACTGCAGAGTAAGAGAATGGGCTGGCTGGTTGCAGTGGTCCTCTGCATTCTGGTCCCATGTTCTCCCCTGAAATTCCTTGTGTGGGTCCTAAAAGCACCCGTGATGCCAGCTTGTGCTTGTTGCTTACAGCCGAGATTCTAAGCAGACTGTATTGCAAAGAGCCTCCCATGTGGACACAAATCTGCTCAGGCTATTTCATCAAAGGCCCTGGAGGTAGGCTCGGGACATTCTTATGGACATGCAACCAGAGAAACTGTCAGGGCAGGGGCTCCTGGGAAACCAAGGCAGATCAGATGCAAGAGGGCAACGGAACCTCAGCTGCTGCAGGGCGTTTACCATTTCTCTTAACCCAGGTTCAATTCTTTGTGTCTGCTTTTTCTCTCTTGCGATCAGCCAATTCTTCTCATTTTCCTTCTAGTTCAAATTCCTGAAAGAAGAAACCCGATTGGCCCAGCTAAGACTAGTGTGTCTTTGTGGAGCCTTTTTGTGTCAGGCTATGTGATAGGCTAACAGGTAGCCTATGGAGGGGCTGCCCTTGTGTCAGGTGCTCATTCTGGTCCAGTCAGGGGCTAGCTCTGAGCTGGCAGGCTTTGGCAGGGTAGTTTAAACAGAAGAAAAGTGGTGGTGCCAGGGGAGTGACTGGCATGTCATGTGCGGATGCCAGGCTCGGTGGCAGGGAGGTGACGACTGCTCCCACTGTCCATTCGCCGGGTTTCTGTTCTCACGACTAAAAGGCTCAGGGGTCACTCTAGTTAAACTGGGCTAACTGGGCTGCACGAAATAACCACACAAGAGACACAAATACCTTTTTCTTTGGGGTCGCTGTGACGGCTCCTCTGACCTTAAGGGTCCGCAGAAAGAGAGAGAGAGCACACACGTGCTGACCCCTTTTATTGAGGAGAAGCTATTCAAATGAGGCAAGGGGTCAGGTTTCAGGGGGCTGAGTCTATCTTCATGATGTCCACTGTCAGCAGGTCGACTGACACCTGGGTAGGCCACACCCAAGGGCACAGTAAGAGGAGGGGACACACACAAGGCACTTCCATGGAAGATTCTATCCTAAACAGGGCAAGGGGTTATATTACAAAGGAACAGGTGAGCATAGCTTCACCCATGGGGCTGTAGCAAGACACACCCATTTCTGTGACTGAGCGCCTCAGCACCCAGCTGGGGAGTGTAACTCAGTCACCCATAAGCTTGGCCTCCCACATATTCCCCCTTTATTAATATAAAAAAAGAATGTAACTGGGAAATTTTCTTTCAGTCACTTGGCTCTTGGTCCAAGGTCATCACAATCTGCTATTGAAACACAAAAAGAATTAGTAGAAAGCATATTATGTTCATAACAGTCAACACAATAATCTGGATTATTATTACCTTGCCAAACACTCATCAGAAGATTTTTAATCTTTTCCCAATTTTATTGGGATGCATTGTTTTTGGCCATAGTAACAGACATTTTCATTGCCATGGCATTTAGGCCTCTCCATAAACCATAGAGCAAAGGGCTCATGCACATTATTCATTACATTGTCTTCTAGAACATCATTACTTAGTTCTCATCCTTCCATCAGCACTTATCTGACCATGAAGGAAGTTGGATGTAATTTAAGTCAAACATTAAGAAAATCCATACATTGTAAGTTTTAAGACATAGCTACAAAGGCCAAAATTGAACAAGCAAGGAATAATATTTAAAGTAGTCACTTTAGGGATTATGAGATCAGCAGTTTGTCTAGGTCTGGTTAATAGACATACACCTGTTTCAAAGCCTGAATATTAACTTCAGCATACCCATTTCTGTGACTGAGCGCTTCAGCACCCAGCTGGGGAGTGTAACTCAGTCACCCATAAGCTTGGCCTCCCACATCCATTGAGGTGATGAGCAGGGCTGGCCTCATCTAGAGGGCAGGGCTGGGCCAGGCCAGGGGCCGTGAGGCTGGTGGTGCTCACGGTCAAGGTGACCACTTGCAGGAACCGGAGGGACTGGTGCAGGGAGGCCCCTCAGGGAGACATTTGCTTTCACTTTGCTTCTTGTGCCTCGCTCTGCTTCTGGCCCTGGATAGGAAGGTGACAAAGACACCTGGGTTCACAGGAGTGGTCATCGGGGGTTTGCAGCTGGCCAGGGAGAATTCCTTCTGTGGGTGAGAACTGAGGCCTGTGGTCTTGTGGCTTGGAGGACATGGAGGCCAGGCCTGGAGTTGGGAAGAGGAGGAGGGCAGGCAGCCAGAAGGCTGCAGGGTTCACTTTAGAGGCCACTGGGACATGGAGGGTGAGGTTTCTAGTGGACAGATGGGAATGCGGGTCTGGAGCTTGGAGGGAAGCCCGAGATTCGAGGTGGCCTCTGGGGGTTGATCAGCACCCTGGCTTCCACAGAACATGTGCTCAGGAAAGTGTTGGTAATTCGTACTTGAAGTCATCTGCCAGGGACTGGTGCAGGGAGGCCCCTCAGGGAGACATTTTAAGCTGCTAGCAATGGCATCTGGGTTAGGGCACATTCATGGGGACGGGATTCTTTTGTAGGTCTTTAGAGGATCCCGTCCTCAGGGGTTCTTGGGGCACAAATGCCTGGTTGGAGGGTTGAGGACCAAGGTCACAGGAAAAGTCCCCGCTCCTCTGAGAAGTGGCTTCTTGCCAACTGTCCAGAGATTATGCCTGTCACAGGGGGGACAGCAGCAGCAGCCCCCATGCCAGCATGGGTCTCTGGTTGCTCAAGGTGATTCTGCAGTCACGGATTTATTTAGCTGTCATTTCCTTGCGAAGGAGAAAGCACAGGGCTCATCATCTGTTTTCCAGATGAGTCTCCAAGAGGTGAAGTGACTGACTGAGAGCCACCAGGTCGGTCAGGGAAGGCTGGACTGGAATCCAGGTCCATTAAAGCACACACACAGTCACTGGAACCTGCCAGACGTGAGGCCTTGCAGGCTTTCCCTAGATGGTGATAGTGAGATGATGTCATAGTTACACACAGGGCCAGAGTTTATTAAGGACTTATGTGCTGGATACTGTACTTTACATTTATTTATTTATTTTAGAGAATTTTAATATTTATTTTTTTTAGTTTTTGGCGGACACAACATCTTTGTTTGTACGTGGTGCAGAGGATCGAACCCAGGCCGCACGCATGCCAGGCCAGTGCGCTACCGCTTGAGCCACATCCCCAGCCCCATGTACTTTACATTTAAAACTTACTGAAACCACATGACAATCCCACGAGGTAGGTCCTATCATCCATCTATTGACAAGAATAAAAAAGGTAGGCGCGGTGGCACATGCCAGTAATCCCAGTGACTAGGAGGCAGGAGGATTCCAAGTTTGAGGCCAACCTCAGCCACTTATCGAGGCCCTAAGCAATTTAGTGAGACCCAGTTTCAAAAAAGTGAAAAGGGCTGGGGACCTAGTTCAGGGGCAAACCATCCCTCGTTTCAATCCCCAGCAAATAAATAATAAATAATTAAAATTTAAAAAAAGGTTGAGGATATGACTCAGCGGTGAGTTCAATCCCCCAGCAACCCCCCAAACAAACCAACAAACATAGGTAATGTCCTGTCCTGGCATGACGCAGGAAAGGGCTCTGGATGTCGGGGGGGGGGGGGGGGGGGGAGGGGGGGAGTGAGGAGTGCTCAGAGTGTCAGGAACGACATCAGCAGCACCAATTAAAATTTAAAGTATGAAAAGTCTGATTCACAAACCCTTCATCTGGGAGTCCCTGGTGTGGAACATAAGGATCCGCGCATGTCGACCCCAGCACCTGTGTTGTCCCAGGACTGATGACCGTGGGGGTCAGCTGGCGCAGGGGGGCGCGGGCCGCCCAGCTGTGCTGCCCTGAGGCGCCCAGGTGCCTGGAGTGCAGGAGCACTGCTCCAAGTGACATGGATCCTGTGCTTTAGTAGATAAACAAATAGGAATAAAGGAGGAGGAGAGCCACTTCCCACACACCACCTGCCGGGACCCCAGGTGTCAGCCTGGAGAGGGCTGTGTGGAGAGCGTCATCGCTCCTCTCCTGCAGCCTGGTGGCCCCTCAGAGGCGGTGACGCTGAGGGCGGAAGGACAGGTGGGCGTTTGCTGTTCAGTGGGACCTGGAATGAGGGGGATGGTGCCACAGGCAGAGCCAGGTGGTGCGAGAGCGCATGCGTGTGGGGAAGGGGCCAGGCTCCCCGCAACTGACCCAGGGCCTCCCCAGGAGGGGCGCGGAGACCGTTCCAGTGGCCTTCTACCGCAGGTGCATTGCCCGTGCCCCACCCCAGGTCCTGCTCAGAGAGCTGGACGGTCTGATGCCCGCCCTGCAGTGGCACTCCATTAAGGATCTGAGTGGCAAAGGCATGAGGTGGGGTGGTGTTAGGGAGGGGCTGGTGGACCATGGGCAGGGCCTCCTCTTTGTCCTCTGGGATTCCTCTTCCTCTTCTTAAACCCTGCTTTGTCTTCCCAGTTCCCCTTCCTCTTCCTCTTCCTGCTGCTGATTTTTTTTGGGGGGCGTTGAGGATTGAACCCACAGGTGCTTAACCACTGAGCCACACCCCCAGCCGTTTTTAATACTTTATTTAGAGACAGGGTCTGGCTAAGTTGCTGAGAGCCTCCCTAAATTGCTGAGGCTGGCTTTGAACTTGCCATCCTCCTGTCTCAGCCTCCTGAGCCTCTGGGATAACAGGTGGGCGCCACTGCATCTGGCTCCCCCCTTGCTCTTGAACAGAAAGGAGGACAGCCAAGGGACAGTCATCTGGACATGTTGTGACCCTCCTTTGTTTCTCTTGTATCCCCCTGGTCTGGGCAACTCAGGTGAGACACCGGCTGTAAGGTTCAAATCCACCTGGGTTCAAATCTCAGCTCTTCCACTTATGAGCTGTGTGATTTCAGGAAGGTGACTGAATATCTCTGAGCTTTATCATCTGTAAAATGTGCATAATGATTCTTCTCTATGGATTTATTGTGAATATTAAATGAGAAAATGTTTACATCTAGCACTGACTTCATAGATTTAGATGCACACATATTTTCTGGGGATCCAACTCATGGGCACTCGATCACAGAGCCACATCCCCAGCTCTATTTTGTACTTTATTTAGAGACAGGGTCTCACTGAGTTGCGTAGCGCCTCACTTTTGCTGAGGCTGGCTTTGCATCACAATCCTCCTGACTCAGCCTCCCGAGCCTTTGGGATTACAGGCATGTTCCACAGCATGGAGCTATAGGCATATTTTCTTATTAATATTCTTTCACCCTGGTTGTAGAGGAGATCTTGACAACCTCTTTGAGCCTCTGACATTCCCCCTCCACCCACCGTACTGAGCATTGAACCCAGGGCCCGGTGCATGCTGGGCAAAGGCTCTCCCACTGAGCTACATCCCCAGCCCATTCCAAATTTTATTTTGAGACAGGGTCTCCCTAAGCTGCTGAGGCTGACCTGGAACTTGCTGTCCTCCTGCCTCAGCCTCCTGAGTACCTGGGATTGCAGGTGTGTGCCTCAGAGCCCAGCTCCTGCTGTCTTTTTGTTTACGGGGCTTCCCTCCTTCTTGTCTATCGCTGGAACTCGGGCTGCGGATTATCCACAGTCAGTGTTCAGTTCCCTGTGGTGCGGGTTTCACTGTCTTCCCTGCCCCTCAAACCTACAAGTCCATGAGAAGAGCTCCAGGTGCAGAGCCGGCTCAGAGGAGGCCAGCTCTGGGATGGTGGAGCCGAGGTCGACTCGGGGAGGACAGAGGGGCCACTGTTGCAGGCAGAGGCAGGCGGCAGAGGACTCCGCGGCTTCGTTTCCTGGGGCGGGGGGTGTTCCCCAGCCCCACAGGATTCCTCCCTGGCTCCTGGGTATGTGTGAGGGACCTTGGAAGGGGTCCTTTAGCAGGGACAGGAAGAGCCGGGAGTTATTAATGGTGTTTGTGTTGTAAGCTCCGCTAGTGACCACAGTCACATGCATCATGATAATGTGTGTTCTAAAGCTCTAGAATGAATGAATAGATGAGCTGGGACTCTGACGGCCATGTGGGTATGAGCTAGACCATGACCTTAGGTAAGCAGCCCTGGCACAGTCTGGCGGGGAGCAGGGTGCAGGGGGGCAGGAGAGAGGCTGGGTGAAGAGGCGTGCTGGCATGGGCAGACCTGAACGTGTCTGTGCTCAGGGTCTTCTCGGCTGTGTGACCTTGCTGTCTCAGTCTCTAGCCAAGCCTCGGTTTTCCTGTCCATAAATTGGAAGTGAAAATAGTCCTTGTCCTGGAGAGCTATGGGGATTAAATGAGATAATGTACCCCAAACAGGCAGCATCTCTCTGCACCTGCCTTCCTGGCTCACCCTGGCCGTGCTGATGCTTTGCTCCTAGGGCGGCAGAGGGTGGCGCTGATGCCACTTCCGTGCCTGCTGTCCCCTCCCCCTGGAGTGCTCTCCTAGGTGCCCCTGCAGCTTGTCCCTCCTCCTCTGGGGAGCCTTCGGATCCCCTTGTCTGAAACAGCACCCCACGCTCTCCTCTTTGCTTCATTTATTTATTTTATAAACTTTTTTCTTTTTTAGAGGAGGAAAAGTTGGCTACGATCTCAGAGGTCTCAGTCCGTGGTCACCTGACTCCTTGCTCTGGGCCTGAGGTGACAGGATGTCACAGTGGAGGACAGTGGATCCGTTGCGCAGCCAGGAGGCAGAGAGAGCTGCCTGCTTATTGGCGTCTGCAGACCCTCGTGTGGCACAGGTGCTGTTCCGTCACCCTCTGGGCTCTCCCCACATCTAGACTGTGTGTGACAGGAGGAGGGCTTATTCCCCTCACTGTGGGACCTCCAGCACCTGGCACAGCCATCGGTTCCCAGGAGGTGGCAGAAGATGCTGGAGGAAGGGCCAGCTCTGTGACAGGCCCGGGTTAGTGCCCCGCCGAGGGCACAGCTGGGTTCAGGTGAAGCTTCGAGAGGGGCTCATGTCCGAGGGCTGCCTCCTCACGGCGTCTCTCTCCTGCCCTTCTGCCCTCCCTTGCCCCCGTCCCTGGTCATCAAGAGGGAGAAGAGCTGGCGTTGATCTTGGCCCCGGGCTTTAGACCATGTCATGGAGTAGATATGCCAGACGTGGGGTGTAGTGCGCTCGTGTGGACGAAGAACGAGGGTCCTGTGCCTAAATGGCCATAAGAAGCCGCCCTGGGTCTTTCTGCCAGACCCCTGAATCCTATCTAAAGTATCTCCCAAACCATGTGTGTCCATGGGTGTGTTGGGAGGCGTGTCCTGGTGCGTGTGTGCCCACTCTGCGTCCTGTGCTCACCGCCCTGTGAGCTGGGTCTGGCCACTCAGCGAGTGTGGCTTGTGTGTTTGGGTGGATCCTTGCGTGTGTGAACATACGTGAATGCTGGTGCAGGTTGCCTGGAGGATACACCAGTGTGTGTGTGGGTGTGAGTTTGCTGCGTGCCTTTGCTTGCAGGCGAGCAGCGGGTGTGTGTTCATGAAGCTCACGGCGGGGCACACATGTGCTCGCGTGTGAGTGGGTTTGGACGGGTTCTATGTGCACACTTTGTGAGACAGTGTGGATGATCAGGTGTGCTCACGTGGCTTGTGTGTGGGGCTTTGTGTGTGTGTGGCTGTGATTGAAGCCCTGTGATTGATCATCAAGGATTTCTGTGGCTTCGAGTATTTTGTTTGTAGAGAATCATCACCGAAGAGTCGGGTTGTATCATTTTGCTTGTGCTCCTGGGACAAGGCACCCTGACACCGAGCCACAGAGAGAGGGGAGGCTCTTGGGAAGATTGCTGCCATTTCATCAGAAACACAATTATTTCACGAGGCCAGGCAGAGGGGTTGGAAATAGCTGAGTGCGGAGCTGGGGCGGCGAGGACCACATCCCCATTTGGTGCTAATGGCTTGATGATGATAATTGGTGTATTGCAGACGGTGTGACTATCTCCTAATTTAATAAAATCAATAAGGTAACAACAGCTCAATGCAAATGAGGTGCGGGAAGCATGGGGCCATTCGTAAGCCATGTTTTAATGTGTTTGGCTAATGGGCGTCGCGGGGCTCCCTGTCCTGGGGTGCAGAGGAGTGATCTTCTGAACTGC
The DNA here is from genome assembly GCF_021218885.2 of Marmota monax. Lineage (NCBI taxonomy): Eukaryota > Metazoa > Chordata > Mammalia > Rodentia > Sciuridae > Marmota > Marmota monax. The sequence goes on from NW_026694432.1 coordinate 12,009,470, forward strand.
CATGTTTTCTCCGGGGAGGCCCAGGGAGGACTCATCCTGGAGCTCCCGGGGACCTCAAAACTCTTAGGGCCACAGCAAGGGTCAGGAAGGCAGTGGTTTATAACACCCCAGGTTGAGCCCCGCAGTTCACCGCCTCTTCCATCTGCTTGGGACGTACTCCAGGGCAGGGGCTGGACCTTTTCCATGAGGCAGGTGGCTCCGTCACACAGGGACCTGTGCCTCTTTCACTGAGGCAAAGCTGCAAAGCCCCTGCTGGGTTTTACCCGTTAGCTCCAGGCCTGGCCAAGGCACTGGGGGCTGCCTCTCTTTCATGAAATTAGGGTTTTCCAGAGCGGGGCTAGGGATCTGCTCCAAGCCTGGTACCTGTTCAGACTCCTTGCTCAGACCTTGCCTGTGTGCATGGGCAGGTGGGTTTATTGCAGTGTGGCTCAGGTACTGAGAAGCAGAGCACGGCAGTAGGGATGCAGCTGACTATAGGGTTCAAGAGAGACTCTGGATCCAGACTGCTTGGATTTAACTCCCAGCTCCAAAACCTACTATCTCTGCAATCTTAGGCAAATTAATCGACCTCTCTGGGCCTCAGTTTTGTCATTCTACAAATGGGGACAATAAGGAGTAGTACTTATACATAGATCACTTGTGATCTCATTTTAATATTTACCAAAGTGAAAAAAAAATATTCTTCAGTCTCAGCCACATTTCAATTGCTCAGTAGCAACATGGGTCTAGTGGCTAGAGTTTTGGACAGAGCAGATATAGGACGTTTTTATCATCACAGAAAGTTCTACTGAACAGTGCTGCTCTAGCCTTCTTTTTTTCCCCCTGCAGTACCGGGATGAACCCAGGACGTCACACGTGCTAGGCAAGTGCTCTACCACTGAGCTACATCCCCAGCCCTTTATATCTTGAGACAGGGCTTCTCTGAGTTGCTGAGGTTGGCCTTGGACTTGTGACCTGCCTGCCCCAGCCTCCCGAGTCTCTGGAACTGCAGGCACGCGACACTGTGCCTGAGTGCTGCAGTCCTTTAATGTGGAACGACTTGAACTCCAAGGAGACCCTGCACTTGTCCAGATTCGGGGATGGGTGCACTTATGCTTTCTCCCAATTCTAATTCTGTGTGGTGCAAAAACACCTCTCTGTTTACAGAAAGAACCCTGTTCTGTCACCTTTGTCTGTCCCCTGCACCTGACGCCCAGCCCGGGAGACACCGTAGCTGCTGTGCCAGATGGCCTGGGACTTGTTAACGAGAGACTCTGTGGTGTGCATGTGCCCGGGATGGGCCATGTGCTGTGGTCATCATTTCCAAGGCTTCTTTGGGGAAGTGACAAATGGCATCCTAGCTCAGGGGTCCTTTGTGAGGGCCACCTCATAAATCAGTGTGAAAGGTTCCTGGTCCCTCCTGACCTGTCCCCATAACCCTGAAGCTAAGTGACCCAGAGGCCCCAAGGCTTCCATGGATTCACCTTCCTCTGTGCCCTCTCTGGACCCCTGGACCATGTGGACATCATGCTGGTTTGACTGTCCTGACCCTGGTCCTGGCTCTCCCAATAACCAGTGGTCCAATCCTGGCCGAGTCACCTTTGCTCTCTAGGCTCCAATATTATTCCCATCTGTTAAATGGGGGGAACAGAAGGAGCATCCCATGACCCCTAAAATGTGGGGTGGGGACTGTAACATTTGTCCTTTTACAATGTGATACTTGGTTTTTTTTTTTTTTATGGTGCTGGGGATTGAACCCAGGGCCTTGTGCATGCAAAGCAAGAGCTGTACCAACTGAGCTATATCTGCAGCCCACAGTGTGATACTTGACATCTATAGTCAGGGCCGCCTTCTAGCCCAAAGCAAAGAACACAGGATGGAGAGTCTAGAGCAGTGTGGGCCACCTGCAAAGGGATGGCCTTCTTAAATATTCAGATTTCTGCACCCCACTCTAGAAGGATATGTGGATTCAGGATCTCTGTGGATGGTGACTTTGCCTTTAAATTTTTTAATTGGTGCATGATGATTATACACAGTGGTAGGATTCACTGTGACATATTTGCATGTGCACATGACATAATTTGGTCAATTTCCCTCCCTGGCCCCTCTCCTGTCTGTCCCCTCCTCTCTCCCCCGATTCCCTTACTCAGCTCTGCTGATCTCCTTCTGTTCTCCCGAGGTCCCCTTTTTTAATGTTTTTCTCTCCAGTTTCCACCTGTGAGAGAGAACATGTGACCTGGGGCTTTCTGATTCTGGCTCATCTTGCTCGGCCTGATGCTCTCCAGTTCTATCTACTTTCCCGCAAATGACATAATTTCATTCTCTTTTATGTCTGAATACGATTCTGTTATGTATATATGCCACATTTTCTTTTTCCATTCGTCTGTTGATGGACACTAGACTGGTTCTGTAACTTGGCTATTGTGACTTGCACTGCTGTAAACATGGGTACGCCTGTGTCCCTGTGGTGTGCTGATTGAGGAGTGGCATTACCGGGTCATGAGGTGGTTCCATTCCTAGTTTTTTGAGGAACCTCCAGACTGAGTTCCACAGTGGTCGTGCTAATTTACAATCCCACTAACAGTGTCAAAGTGTTCCTTTCCCTCCACATCCTCTCCAGAATTTATTATGACTTTGCATTATTAGTATTTTTTGGTCCTGGGGATTGGGTCCAGGGGTGCTTTACTACTGAACCACATCCCTTTATTTATTTTTATCTTTTATTTTTTTCGGGGGGGTACCAGGGATTGAACTCAGGGGTACCTGACCCCTGAGCTACCTCACCAGCCCTTTTTTGTATTTCATTTAGAGAGAGGGCCTTACTGAGTTGCTTAGCGCCTCACTGTTGCTGAGGCTGGCTTTGAACTCGTGATTCTCCTACCTCAGCCTCCTGAGCTGTGCCATCCTGCCAAACTACTTTTGTTTTTTATTGAGAGGTAGGGTCTAGTCTGGCCTTGAACTTGTGATCCTCCTGCTTCAGTCCCCCCAGTTGCTGGGACTACAGTTGGGCACCCCCCGCCCGGCTCATGTGGTATTCTCAATGGCTGCCATTCTAAGTGGAGGGAGATGAAATCTCAATGCAGTTTTGATTTACGTTTCCCTGATTGCTGAAGATATTGAACATTTTTCCATATATTTGTTGTCCATTTAAATTTCTCCTTTTGAGAAATGTCTGTTTAGTTCATTTGCCCGTTTATTGATTGGGTTATTTGTTTTTCTGGTGTTGAGTGTGCTAAGTGCTCTCTGTAGTCGGCAGTTGGTCCTGTAGGAGGCCCGGCTGGCCTAGCTCTGCCTTTGCAGGGGCTTCCCTGGTAATTCTCATGCACCCAGCATCTGAGAGCTTTTGGCCCAAAGGGCACACGCTCCACCCGCTGTGCTCCTGCTTCTGCTGGGCTCGGTGTAGGGAAGGGGCTAGGGGGAGGGAGCCTGTGGCCAGGGTGAGGAGGGCTGTGTCTAACCTGCAGCCGAGGTCCGGCCAGCTTGGTTAAACTGGGGTCCAGTCCAGCTCCTAAGAGAAGCCCAGCCCAGCCCTGGATGCTCCTTCTTTCCTTGCCATTTTTTTATTAGACCTTTATAGTTTATACACAGTCATTGGGTTCATCCCGCCCTACTCACACATGCGTGGAAATCAGTTTCAGTTCACAGTCCCTCCTTTACCCTCCCATCCTCTGTCCCCTCTCCCACTCTTTTTCCTCTGCTCTCTGAGACTTCCTTTTCCTCGTCTATTAATTTATATTTTACTGGTTCTTTAAAAAAATGTTTTTAGTTGTAGTTGGACACAAGACCTTTGTTTTACTATTTATTTTTACGTGGTGCTGAGGATTGAACCAGGTCCTCTCACGTGCTAGGCGAGTGCTCTGCCACCGAGCCCCAGCCCCAGCCCTTGATGGGTTCTTTAATTTACCCCGTTTTCCCCTCCCCCTTTCCTTTATTTTACACCAGCTTCTGCAGATGAGGAAAACATTGGACCTTTGAGTTTTTTCTGAGTTTGGTTAATTTCACTTAGCATGATATTCTCGAAAATTTCCATCCATTTACTGGCAAACGCCTTAATTTCGTTCTTTTTTATGGTTGAGGAGAGCTCCATGGTGTGTGTGTGTGTGTGTTTCATCTATTGACAGGCATCTGGGTTGATTCCATAATTCAGCTGTTGTGGATTGTGCTGCTATGAACATTGATGGGGCTGCGTCCCAGCCCTGAAGTCTGATTCCAGAGGGCAGGTGGGAGAGAGAACTTCCTTTAGGGTGGGGTTATTTCTCTATGAGGGGAGGCCCTAATGAAATGGGCTTCCGTTATTCAGCCAGAGCGAGGCTGGTTAGGGCAGGGGTGAAGGTGCTCCAGTTTGGGAGCCCCCACAGAACAGGGTTCAAATCCTGGCCATGTGACATTGGCCAAGCCATTTAACCTCATCTGCAGGGGAGGACCGGCACTTGAGACACTCGTATCTTCTTCTCTTCCCCAGGCAGCTTCTAGAACGCCCCTTGACAAAGCTCTGAGCGACACGCAGTCCTGGACAAGATTGGGATAGCAACAGCAACTGCCTTGTGCACAGGGTCAGTGATTCCTGAGCATTTTCATGTCCACTATCTCAGGGCGGCCTGGGGCGGCACTGATGGGAAAACTGAGTTTGGAGAAATTTGGTGACCTGCTTAAAGTCACTTTCTGGAATGGAGAAAAGGGGGAGGTACTCCTGTGTCCTAAAGGGACCACTGTTCACAATTGGCCACTGGATTGCTGGTGGTCCAAAGCTTTCCTGAACACAGTGGGGCGGGGCACAGCGGGGTGGGTGGAGCTACAGGGAGACTGCTGGGGAGTTTCCGTGTGGGCGGGGCTCCTGTCTGGCCACGGGTGGGAGGAAATGGGTTTCTGTTGACTGGGACTTGCTGGTGGGGTGGGATTGGGGTGGGCAGGTCTGTTTCTCCTTCCTTTGATCTTGCTGCCAGGCTTCCTGGGTGCCCCTTCTTGAGGCTAATTCGCCACTGTGTATTGCCAGCTGTGCTTTTGGAAGATGAGTGGCTGCCATGCTGGGAAAAGCAGGGTAAACTGATCTCGCCGTGTAGACCGTGGTTAATGACCTTTGGTTCTGGGCAGGTGGCTGGCAGAGATGCTAGCCCAGGCCAGGCCAGGCATGAATTGGGGCAGGCTGCAGGAAGCCATGGTCAGGCAGGAGGTGGAGCTGGGCAGGCATCTGGCTCCGGGTTTGACGGAGGTCAGACAGCATGTGTCAGGGACTGACAGCTGGCATTAACCTCAGGCCGAGGCCGTCAGCACCATGGACAGCTCCCGGGTCTGTGTACCATGTGGTCCAGACTGCAATTTGAGACTTTTATTCCAAGTCATTTAAACCTCCTCCCTGAAGCTCTGGTTGCTAAAGAGACTGGGTACACCCTTCCTAGCTGGGACCTAAGAGCCCCACAACAGCTCTCATGCTTTTTCCCAGAAGAACGCCCCTGACTTTGACCTGCTGGAGGGGGCGGGGGGATTCTCTGAAGAGGCTCACATCCTTCAAGGTCAATATTTTGGGTGATCTGGCTATTCTATGGGGTACCTATACATTTAGTATAGGGACAGGGACCCTGTTTTAATGTGAACAGGCCACCAAAGTGGAGGCCTGGCTTCAGGGGTGGGATGGGCTGCTTCCCCTCAATTCACTCATGACTCTGTCCTCTGGCGTCCTCGTGCCCCATACAGTGAGCCTCCTCCCTCCTGCCCCCCTTTTTTTTGCTTTAGTAAATCAGGCTGAAGATCAGAAGAGCCTTCCCCACTAATGAGCTCTCAGAGGGCCTTAGAGGCCCCTCCCTCGGCCCCGCCCTGCCCTGTTCACTTATTTATAACAAATGGTGCCATCCTCCGAGTCCCCGGAGGAAAAAAGGGCCAGTCAGCTTGCAGTGCTGCCAGTCAACCTGTGGCAGAAGGGCAGGTGGGAGAGGGTGACCCGTTCAGAGGTGTCTGAGGGGGTGAAGTGACTTCTTAGATCCACATAGCCAGGGATGACCAAGCCAAGAACCAGAATCTGGTCTTGCCATTCCCAGTCCAGCACTATTTCTACCATGGACACTCCTTTCAAAATGTATTTAATGTGAAAAGTGAAGTGAAGCCCCTGTTTATGTGACAGCCTGGTGTTCTGCTGTCTGTCAACACTTCAATAAATTTAGAAGAAATGGACTTATTTTGGTGCAGCTGGGGACACTCGGAAAGATCAAGATTGCCACTGTGATGATTCCTTCGCTCCGCCACCTTGGGACAAAATGGCCGTTGACACAGGCGTTTTCAAGGGGACAGGCTGTCTTTAACTCGTAGCAGACTCCGGCATAATTTGACTCGGGGGTAGACATTATGGTGGCTGTGTCTGCACTGAGTTGACCTGTAGGTCACGGTGACTCTTCCTTACAGAAGGTGTGTTGTTCACTGCACGATAGAGGGGGTGGAGAGGTCCATGTGTGTTTGAAGGGTTGTTATCACTGTTACCCATGATGATGGATAGAAAGGCCTTCGGTGCTCGATGTCCTGGTTGGACGTGGGCCGGGAGGACCAGAGTGTGGAAGAATCTGCATCCTGGGGCCTCCAGACTCCCTTCCCCACCCATCTAGGCGACTCAGCCCAGAAGCACTGGAGGTCCTGGGCTCAGAGGATCCTCTGGGGTGGGTCTGGTTTCATTTTCCACATCATCAACTCCAAAGGTCGAATTTCCCGTAAGCTTTGGGGGACACCTCTGGGGGTCACTTTGGACAATCCGTGCCCTTGGTCCTCACAGAAGTTGGGGAGGAGCAGCGGCAGGGCTCAGAAGCCTGGTTAGGGCAGTGGTGAAGGTGTGGATCATTTCAGCAGGGAGGACTTCAGGGTGTGTTCTTCCTACACCATTTCCCTACATCCCAGAGCAGGATTTCCTCAGCAAGATTTAGCCCATGGCAATCTCCCTCCTGATCTTCAGGCTCACACACTGAACCCCGCCCCCCACCCGACTGCAGATGTCCAGTCAAGGCTAGAAACCAGCTCATTTCCCCCAACCTTGCTCTCTCCCGTGTCTACCGCCCAAGAGGTCAGTGTACTCCATGGATTTCTGTATACCATGGTGAGCCAGAAGCACCTTATAAGATGACACCAACATTTCCTAACCCTGATCTATGCCTCCAGGCCCCATCAGATACAATTTCCTAGGCTTAATAGTTTCTAGAAACTTCCAAGATCCCAACATAATGTTCAAAGACATTTTCCCTGCCTTCCATGTGTCCCGGTGGGCAGTACCTTCAGAGGTGAGCAGTCATTACTGTTCCCTAAGAATAATGAAGATGGACTTTATTACCATTACTGGTCCCACAAAGCTCCTGGTTTCTTTGATCATAGATAGCATTATTTCCCTTCATCCTGAGCAGTGGTTAGGGCCTTTTTTGGGGGACATGGATCTCCTTGACAGGCTTAACAAAAACTAAGAATATACTTTGAGAAAAAAAAGTACCTCCCTATGACCCCAAGCTCTCTAATATTAAAAAATTGCCCCACATTACACCCCAGATTCATAGGACATTTTTAAAGCCCAAGTGAATCATGCTTCGAGTGGCCAGATGCTGTCCCCAGAAGGTCACCTGCTACTGAGGTATTTGGATGTTCCTCCTTCCTCCAGCTGAATTCAAGTCTATCTCATGACTTAGTCCTCCATCTTGAATAGGAGTCACAGAAGGCCTTTTTTTGGGGTAGTTATGGATCTCTTTGAGAGATTGTAAAAAACCAAAGACCTCCTTTGTGAAAAATGTGCACACTTAGAATAATTTGTGGTGGTTGTGAGGGGCTGCAGACCTCCTGTACCCTATCCCTGGGCCCCAGGGGAAGAATTTCTACCCTGAAAGATGCTCTTTCTTAGTTTTTGTGGCTTCTACCTCTTGACATGACCTTGGTACACGTGGGCTTCACTGATGCTCCAGGAGCCATCAGGGTCTGGGGGATTCCGTGAATTTCCAGAAGGGCCTTTAAGAGACCGTTCAGCATGTCAGGGACAGTGCCAAGGCCAGCGCTCAATCTCAGAGATGAAGATGTCACCCAGGGCTGGGGTTGTGGCTCAACGGTAGAGCTTTTGCCTAGCACGGGCGGAATCCGGGTTCGATCCTCAGCACCACATAAAAAATAAAGGCATTGTACTGTGTACATCTGCACCAACATATATATTTTAAAGATATCGCCCAGTGGTCCTCTAGAGCTCACTGGCTGGAAGGCCAAAGAACACGGTTCCCAGCCTCATGGCTGCTAATCTAGCTGCCCATCTCCTATGTGCACCTGCTGCCTCGATTGACTGTCCTGAGAGAGACACTCAGGACTCATCTCAGTAATTCTCTGCGGGGAATCTGAGTATGAGGTACAGGGAAGCAAGTAAGAGACACATGTACTACCCGAGCCAGCCCAGCACCCATGGCCGACGTGGCTAATAAATCACTGCTTGCTTTCCCATTGGGCCCAGCTATGGTCTTATAATCCTTCTCAAATAGTAATTTAGGGAGACATCACCAATCCATCAGAGCTGGCATGTGGGATGAAGAATCCTTGCCATCCTGTATGCAGGGGAGTATGACTGGGTGCTTTGGTTCTCGGCCTACCTCATGCCAGTCCAGGGAGCCAGGCCCCACACCCAGGCCTCTGTGGGTCTTGGAGAGACCTCAGACCCTCCATGTGGTTAGCCAAGCTGGACTCTGAGGGAGATCCTGGTCTCCTCCTTTATCTCCTATGTGAACTTGCCCGTCCTCTGCTCCTGGGTCTTTAGCGTCCTTTGCTGACCCTCACTTTAACCTTCTGTGTCAGGTGCTAGTGGCCTCCAGCCTGGAGATGTTGCCTCTCAACTCTTTCCTGAGCCAGTTCATACGACCCCTGCACTCTGTGCGCATGCTTCCTTTAGTCTTTTAAAAGAGAAGATCCACATTTTTTAAAAAGCACGGTACACATAGCCATTTGCAGTCTGGCCCCGACTTTCTTTTCAGTTTCTCTGGCCACCGTGGCCCCACCCTCAGACGAGACCTGAGGATGGGCTCTTTCCTGACATTCTGGGCGTTCACACAATCCTGGCCTCTCCAAGTAGTCCCTTCTGTCTGGAGCACTCCCCTGCCCCCAGCCCTTTTCTCTGCCTGGTGAACCCTCTCGCCCTTCTCTCAAAACCCTTCTGCAAGGCTGCTTTGTGACATTCTGTCTCATGTTTACTTTGGAATTCCTGTAGCCCCCTCCCTCCTAGGCGCTCTCTGCACATTTTTATCCTTTTACATGGTCGAGTAGTTGCCTGTGTCTTGATGGGACACACCCCTGCGTCCCAGCACACCACCCAAGGCAAGGCACAGAGCAGGGACTTTGCTGACACACACTGCAGGTGGCTCAGGTGGGTCAGGATCCCCAGCCTGGTCTCCCTGTGCCCCGGGGCAGCATTTGGTCTATCCTTGCCTCTTGCCAAGCAAAAGCAGCCTTTGCTTTTTAAATGATGGCCTTCCTCCTCCCGGCAGAAAGGGTTCCTCATTGAAATTCACCAGGAATGGGCAGTTTCCCACAAGAGCCTCTTGGCTGGTGGGTGGTGCAGCTGCCAGCGCTCAGCACTCCTGGATGCAGAAGGGCTTTTGTTCGTGAATTGCAAGTGCACCTTTCACTCCTGCCCAGGCCTCAGGAGTAGAGGGACCCTTCCCCTTCTCCATGGGCCCCTCCCAGACCCCCCTGGCTCCTCTCTCCTTGGCTGGGGCAATGAGGGGACTGGGACCCCCAGTGAGGGGGGAAATGGCCTGTGAGAGAGGCCTGCTGAAAGTTGCAGCTGGGGGGAGAGCTGGCTGGGGGGAAGGGGCTGCAGGCTTCCATTTAGACAGAGCTGGGTGCAGGCAGCTCTTAGCTGCCTGGGACAAATGCTCCTTGGGAGACCTGGGTGGCAAGGCTCATGGCAAGATGGTGCCCTTGCAGATGACTAAAACTAGCATGACTAAGAATAATGTCACCCATAAAGCCCTGACTCTGTGCTAGGCACTGCTCCCAATGCTTGTCCCATATGAACTTTGGGTCCTTAGGACGACACTTGGTTGTAGGTTTTAGTATTATCCCCATTTTACAGAAGAGCAAGGGGAGGTCCCAGAGAGCTCAACTTCTGATCTCTCTCTGAGCAACTTCTGATCTCTCTCTGAGTGTCGTGGCTGACACTTGGGGGGAGCCCGTGGGTGGGGGTGCTGCGAGCCTAGGAAGAAGGGAGTGTTGGGAAGCTCAAGGGCGTCCTGGCTCTCGCCATGAGCAGCTTATTTTGCCTCTGCAAGCCTCTGACTTCTAATCCAGGCAGCAGGATGATTGTGTCTCCTGCACAGTTCAGAGGAAGGGACAGGGTGAGCCCCCAGTCTCATGCCCAGCACACCAGAGGTGATCCACAGCAGCACTGTCATTATTAATTGCCTAATTGTCCCCTCCCTGGTGCTCTTCCTGTGTCGTGTCCTCCTCCTCCAGAACTGGATGGGACCGTTTTTTAATGATCTTCTTGTGCTCTGCCTTGCCGCTGCTCCTCAGGCAGCCAGGGCTCCAGTGGACGCAGGAGAAGCTTAGCAAGACAGCTGTGTGCCCAGGTGGACAGGCTGGGAAGTTTCAGAGCCCAGGCCCCTCCCCAAGATATCATGAGATGGGAGGTGGGGGACCCCATTCCAGGTCTGGGGTGGCCTGGGTGGGAAGCTAAGGTCCTTGGCACCTGCAGGAGGGGGAGGTGGCGATGTGAGGCCAGGGAGGAGGGGCTCCCTGGGGGCTTGGTGAGTGGTCAGGTGTGAGGAGAGGGGGGAGGGGAGTCTGAGCCGCAGGCTCCCTTGGAATATGGGGGTGTGGATACAGGAGCTCATGGAGGGAGGAGACCACGGATTAGATTTTGGAAATGCCTGGGGGAGGGGTTCATAGGATAGGCTCCTGTGGGTCTCTAGCAGGCACCTGCTGCTCAGGGCGGGGGCGGGGGGTGGGGAAGGACACCTGCTGCAGAAGTGCAGCCCTAGAGTTGGGTTATAGGGCTGAAGCCTGGCTCTCCTCAGCTTTCCAGAGTGACTTAGAGTCAGTCACGTAACCTCTCTGAGTCTTTTTTTCATTCTCTGTGAAAGGGGGATGATTAGAAATGACCAGCCTAGCCTGTCCCTGTGAAGATCAGATGAGATAAAGCAGATCAGTGGTGGGGCCCAGAAAGAGTTGGGTAAATAATGCCCATGGCTATTAGCTGTTCCTGCTTCCAGAATGCCGAGGCCTCTGCCTATGGGCACCAGCCTGTTTCAACCTCTCCCGTCTTCGTCCCACCAGCCCTAGGAACCCAGATGCCTGGCAGAGGTGCGTTCCACCTCTCTGTCTTTCAGAGACACCAGTCCCCAAAGCACCTCCTCTAGTCATTTTGGAAGAGCAGAGATTTGTGAATTCTTCTTCAAATGAGACATCACTTGAATCCTAACTGCCCTCATGCCTTAACCCATAGATGTCACTGATGGAAGGGACAAAGTGGTAGGGACTGGTGGCTACTTTAGGGGCAGAGAAATCTTTCTGATGCATTTGGAAGTTGGCTTCTACGTCTTCATGCATGGACATCTTGGAGGAGTACAAAGCTCAGACTAAGAGGGTCTAGAACTTCTCATTTGGGAGGGAGTGGGGTGTCTTCATGCTCTTTTGGTGATGTCCTCTCTCCTCTCAGCAGGACTAGGTGTGTTAGCATCAGACCATCATTCCCTCTTCCTGTCCCCAGGCCTCAGGATTGCAGGGACCTGTCACTGCCTGACATATAGTATGTGTTTAATTGGTGTGGAGGAGAGGAAGGAGAGACCATTACCGGAGGATCTCCATCAGGTTCTGCCCCTACCTTTACCAGTACGTGGTCTAGGATAAGCTACTTCTCTGAGTCTCAGTGTCTAGAACAGGGGATGGTATCACCCGACTCTTCCAGTGGATGAAACGTTGACCACTATGTTGGCTTGGTTGGTGCAGAACCCCAAGTCCAGTCTGAAGAGGGGGTTTGCCCCAGCTTGCGAAGCTGGAGTCTGGCTGCAAACCAGTTATGCAGAAGTGCTAAGTCCAGGGCTGTGAGAGGAGAGGGATCACCCTGGTTATTTGCTGAGGCTCTCGGACCCATGGATGGGAGGAAGAGTTGCTCTCTGCTGGACCATTTTACTGCTGTGCTTTCCAAGCCAGTGGCAGTTCCTGCAGGTGCCTATAAGGCTCAGAGACCTTGACAGGGTTACGTGTTCAGGAATCCTGAGCTCTGGTCACGGCCAAGCTGCAGACTGCCTCAGAAGCTCTTTCAGTGACTCTGCAAAGTTCTAGGTCTTGACTCAGCTGCAAAATGAATGGACTGCTCATCTCACCAGCACACAGCGGGTTTGGGCCAAACTGCTCGCTCAGTTTTATGGGGCCAATACATCTGCAGAATCACTTCCCCGTCAGTCTGCAGACGGAATGCATTATTTTGGGAAACTTTCTTTTCCCTTTACCCCCCCAAAAACTTTTATTCCCTGGTGGAAATGGTTTATCAACGTCTCTAAAAAACCCACTCAGATCTTCTTGGCAACCTCTGATACCATAAAAGAGCGGCTGTGCGCATGCAAATGAGTTGGAGGGCATTAAAAAACCCTCTTGCTTCAGCAGCTCAAGTGGAGAAGGGCCGGATGATGGATAGCGCACGGTTTTCTGCTGAGCGATTTTGCTCTTTTTACAGCTGCCAATGGCTGATGTATTTCATCTTTTGTTGCCTTTACTGCCGCTTACGGAGCCACCCTCAGGCTGGGGGTATGTCCCTGGGCACCCACTTGTCCCACCTCCCCCGGGGAGAGCTGCAGCCAGCTGTTCCGTACTCGCCTCCTGATTCAGGGAAGGCAGGGGCTGCCCAGCTGGAGGGGCCCCAGGGAGCAACCCTCCCAGGGCTGAGTTCAGGGGAAGAATCTGCTAAGGAGGCAGAAGTGCACCCTGGTCTCCTGAGGGACACGTGCCTCAGCCTCTTCCACTCCACTGTTGTTAACTGAGGCCTACGGTGTGCCGGGCACCGTGTGGATACCAAGAAGCGAGGCACCCAGCTCTGCCCTTCACAATCCCACCATCGGGATCTTAGGCCCATTTACACACTCAGCGTGACCTTTCCACAGGCATCCGCGTGCCTCCACCTGCATGAGGCTCACGCTCACTTCCACACCACCCACACAGATACCGCGCATGCACGCGCACACAAACACACACACACACAAATACATGCTCCTGCACACCAACAGTGAAACAAAAACTGTGTGTCATCCGTAGCCAGGATGAGTGGGCAGGTGAGAGAGAATTCAGAGGATGTCACTGTGGAACTTGCCTTTCTGGTCTCGGTGGAGTCTTCTAGTGGCTGTGTGACCTTGGTCAAGGCTCTTCACCTCTCTGAGTTTCAGTTTCCTTATTTGATGCTGAGTTCTTCCAGATACAAGAGCCCCTGATTTTGTGAAATCAGAAGTTCAGAAGTCAATGTGGGCTGAAGCAATAGCAGTAATAGCAATAATAATAGCTAATCCACGGTGAGCACTTACTGTGGGTTACACTCTGTGTGAAGCACTTTATGTACATTATTTCTTTTAAATCTCACAATAACCCTAAAAGATGGGTACTATTATTAACTGTGGGTTTTTTTCCGGGGGGAGGTACTGGGAATTGAACCCAGAGGTGCTCTACACTGACTATCTCCCTAGCCCTTTTTATTTTTTATTTTGAGATAGGGTCTCACTAAATTGCTGAGGCTGGCCTTCAACTTGGGATCCTCCTGCCTCAGCCTCCCAAGTTGCTAAGAATTACAAGTGTGCACACTGTGTCCAACTTTGTGTTTTACAGGTGAGAAAACAGGCTCATAGAGGTAAAGTTACTACTCCAGGGTCACACAGAGAATAGTGTTACAGTGTACTTGAACCCAGCAGGTTGACTTCAGGGCCTGAAGTTTTTAGCCACATTAACATGTGCTGAGTTGGACTCCTGGTAGCACTGGGGACTGGGAGGTGAACAAGACACAGCTCCTGCCCTCAAGAGTCTCTGGCCTAGAAGCCAGGTGGTCCCATGCTGGGCAGTCAGGACGAGGTGTGTTGATTATTGCTGGGGAGGTCTGGGTTTTTGGAGACCCTCTTCCCCTTGTGGCAATGGCTCTTGTTTGTGAATTTTGTGGGTTAGGACAGCTCAGCGGGGCCCTGGGGGTGTCACTTGACAGGGATCTCTGGTCGGACAGACTGGGTGTCCAGATAGTGAGCTCCCAGGCAAGCTCAGGAGGCCAAGGCTGACCTGGGAGTGCGTGGTTTTCGTGTCTTTGTGTCTCAGGTGAGGACACATGGGGACATTTCCCTGTGTCCTGGCCTTGGCCTGGGCTGGGGCCTCCATGGCTCATGATGGCGTTGGGGAAATAAGAGAAAGACCGGCTGTCCAGAGCACTGCAGACCCCCACCAGGATAGGCATGTGCTTGGTCAGCGGAGCCTAGGAGCCTCGGCTGGATTTCAGTTCCCGGTCCATTCCTAGATCTTGGTAGGGCCAGAAGGTGGGGTGTGTGTGTGTGTGTGTGTGTGTGTGCGTGTGTATACGTGTATGTGTTGGGGGCAGTGCTGAGTGGGGGTGAAGTGGCACCCCCTTTCTCTTTACTGGGCTTCTCCAGAAATCTTCACCATGGCTGACTTTAGGACTGTCAGCAAAAGAGTTTCTACAACAGAGTTCAATGTAGATAAACTTCCTATTTTCATGTTGCCCTGTTTTACTTGGCCACTGGCTGAGAAGATACCAGCAGTCCAGGTGCTGGACACCTCCTTACTAGTTTTTCACAAACATCCAGTATAGTACTTTGTAGAAATGTGCAAAGGTCTCTGGCCTTGAGCTGGGCTTCACAGAGACGTCTACCTTTCTAAGATAAGTTACCAACTGGGCTCCATGGTAACAGCTGGCAGGGGGAGGAAAGAAAGGGGAGAAGAAGCTCCCCCCTTCTCAGGTGTTGTCCTTGAAGAGTTAACCTGCTCAGAACAGTGAAAGAAAAAGCTGCTTTTATGTGAACTTCTGAGCCCCTCCCCTTTCATGCTGGGTATAAAACTCTGAAACTCGGGGCTGGGGATGTGGCTCCAGCGGTAGCGCGCTCGCCTGGCATGCGTGCGGCCTGGGTTCGATCCTCGGCACCACATACAAACAAAGATGTTGTGTCCGCCGAAAACTAAAAAATAAATATTAAAAAATTCAAAACAAAACAAAACTCTGAAACTCCCTGAACTCGGGGTTCAGGGGATTGATTGATTACAGCAAAAGCTGTGCCCTCTGAACCTGGCTGCAGCCAAATAAAACTGTTTCCTGCTATCCTCGGTGCCTTGCCTCGTCTGTCCCTACAACAGGGGGGTAAAAGGTCCAGCTGTCTCTCCACTTCTGCTGCCCATCCCCCTCCCACTAGACCCCCATCACCACCCAATCACCTTCCTTTTCAAGGTCAATTGAGGTGGAACTGACTGTCTGATGGTGACGTGGTCCGTGACGGTTAGTACATTCACAGTGCTGTTCACCGCCCACCTCTATTACTTTCAAACATTTCTGTCACCTCCAGAGAAAGCCCCTCCCACTGGGCAGTCCTCCCATTTTTTCTCTCCTCCCAGCCTCTGGCCACCTCCGGGGTACATTCTGTCTCTATGGATTTGCCTGCTTTGGAAATTTCATGTAAATAGAATTTTACAATATGTGCCCTTCCGTTTCTGGCTCCTTTCACTTGGCAGGTGTTCAAGGTTCACCCGGGCTGCAGCCTGGGTCAGTCATTAGGGCTGAATGCTATTCCATCCTGTGGATTTTATTTGTTATCCATTTGTGCATCAACAGGCGTTTGGGGTGTTTCTGCCCTCCGACTGTCGTGAACAGTGGTGCTGTTTGTGTTCATGCGTCTGTCTGCGTCGCTCTGTTCCATTCTTTTGGGTAGATACCAAGAGGGCAGTGCAGAGCCGCGTGGTGACCTTCGTTGGGCTCTGGGGACCGGCAGGCTGTTCTCACAGCTCTCCGCCATTTTCCAGCCCCCAAGCTGTGCACAGCTGCCTTCTTTCTACAGATCTGACCTGTTTCCTTCCAAGACCCACCTGGAGCTCCTTGTGACTTACTGTGGTGGCTTTCAACCGTCTCACTGAAAAACTGGAAATTTAATATGCAAAATGGATAAAAGAGGGAAAAGGGTGACGTGGGGACAAAGAGCTGTGGCCAGCGTCCTCTTCCTCCACACAGTGTCCTGCAGCCCTGGAGAAGCTCCGTCTAGGGTGACCCCCTGCTTACGTGGAAGGGGAAACTGAAGCCAGGAGAGGAACCTGGCTAAGGTCACTGAGTTGGTAGCAGCAGCGGCCTGGAACCAGAGTCTTCTGTCCTCTAAAGTGCTCTTGCTTTCTTTCTTTCAAAAGGAAAAAATTACAGAAGTGGTATGTGCTTGCAATAATGAATTCAGACCCTGAAGAAATAAGTCAAAACTGAAAGTTTTCTCTATCCCCAGCTCTTTATTCACAGTCAGAAGTCTGACTGTGTCCTTGTGGAGTGTTTTGTGTGTGTGAGCATGTGCGCACACACGCATGTGCATACCCATCAATTCAGTTATACACACAGGCACGTACATGTGTTGTGTTTGTTCTTTTGCTTGCTTGTTTTTACAAAAATTGATTAAACTTACTGTTCTGTGGTTTGGGTGGGGTACTGGGGATTGAACCCAGGGCCTCGCACATGCTAGGCAAGCATTCTACCACTGAGCTGCATCCCGGCCCTTTAACATTTTTTGAAAACATGTTAAGACACAGTCTCACTAAGATGCCCAGGCTGACCTTGAACTTGAGATCCTCCTGCCTCAGACTCCTGAGTCTAGGCTTTTGGTGGCTCTTTAAGTCTGGAAGGACAAGCATTTGCCCTGGAGATTTTATAGATAGAGGCATGTGCCATAAGGGAAGTGTCTCGGTCACTTCTGTGCCCGAGGAGGGAGCGGGGGCTCGGGGAGCCTGCAGGCCCATGCACAGGGCAGGCGGGAGCCAGCCAGGCAAGCTTCACAATGGCAACCGCCAGCCCAGTTGGCCTGAAGGGCTTGAGTTGGGGAGGCTGGGCTGGGGGAAGGGGTCAAGCTGCGCAGGGCCTTGGATGGAGGGGACACAGGGGTCCACTAGGCAGGGAGCCATAGACAGGAGAGTGGAAGTGAAGCACCTGGTAGGAGGGAGGTCAGTCTCCGGAGTGCATGGTGGCACACGCCTGCCTGTGGGGTATGTGCCATGTGCACATGGATGCAGATGGCAGGCACGGGCCTGGGGTTGGATGGCGCCAGCAGGAAGGATCCAGGGGGAGAGAGACTGTGGCCCAGGAAGGTGGCAAGAGTGTCCGAAGAGAAGGATCTGAGAGGCTGGACCTGAGGGAGTGGCCGCGTGGGTGGGGCCCCTGGGTCCTTGGAGGTCAGGATTCTTGGGGATATGGGTGAAGGGGAGCTGGGGGCTCTTCCCCAAGGAGAGGGGAAGGCAAACCTTCAGTTATCTGCCCCTGGGGCACTGGAGCCTGACTCCTGAGCAGTCGGAGGGCTGGGCGGAGATGGTGGGTGTGGGACGCTCTGGGCCTGCCTGCCCTCTCCCACCCACCCGACAGGGAGACTTCTCTTTGTCCCTGCTTCCCCGTTCTCTGCCCTCTAAGGAGCCCTCTGGGCAGAGACAGGACTGGAGGCGTTGGGGGTGGGGGGGCACGAGTGGAGGGTCCAGCCACCTCCCTTTCAGGGCTCTCCTTTGGTTCAGGAGAAAGGAGAAAATAAAAGGCCCAAAGCCCCAAACACTTGTGGAAGAGGAGAGGGAGGGGGGCAGGAGGGGCGGGGCGGGGCGGTGGGGCCAGGGCGGGGCACGAGGCCCAGAAGCGGGATCCCCTGCACAGTGCTCTGAGAGAGCCAGGGAAGGGGCAGAATACCTTTTCAACTGCTTCTGGCTGCCAGACTTCCTGTGGGTGTAGTATTGAGAGAGCTCTGGCACTGGGGGCAGAGGGTGCCCTGGGATTGCTGAGGACGTGTGCCCCACCCCTTCCCCATATTTTGTCTGGGGCGCACACGTTGTTGGTAAGTTAAGATGGAATTTCAGATTAATGGAAACATACTGGTTAACGTCTCTGTGGAAGGAACAGACACCCTAAGTTGCTGGTCACAGGGGGAACTTGACCCTAAGGATGCCGTGTACTCGACAAGTGGGTCCTCAGGAAAGGACCTGAGTGGGCAGCTAGGAGTCCACCAGTGTCGCTCTCTGCCCCTTCCTGGCTGCCTGCCTTTACATCCGCGTCCTTTGCTCCCCTGGGCTCGTGACAGAGAACTCAGCTTCAGCCCTGGGGGTTTGGGGGAACAACACCCAGCGTCTCAGGGGGAGCTGAACACCTCTGATGGTTCCAAATGTCTGGAGGATGGATGGTTGTGGCCCTGGAGGGCGAGGCACCCCTCCCACACCTGTGGCTGGGGCCCGTGGAGGTGGAGGAAACTCAGCCTGAGTCTCCAGCTACAGCCCTGCTGCAGGCGGCAGAGAGCAGTTCCCAGAGACAGGTGGCAGGGCAGGCGGCCTGGTGGCTTTTTGGAGGTGTTCCTCCTTTCCCGAGTGCTTAATTACTGTGCCAGTGCAAGAATGATGATGAAACTCTGATGTTGCCTGTGCTTGAAGACAGAGCTAAGAGCCCTGGGTTGCATCTGCTGCTCCGAAGGGGACCCAGGTGGAAGGCAGAGCACAGGGCCCCTGGGCCTCAGCACACAGCTTCTTCAGCTGGTGTCTGGTGCAGAGCCCCCGCCTGTCCCAGCAGGGAGGGACTTGAGACTCTGCACGCGTGGGTCCCCTAAGTCCTTTCCCCTCCTTGCTGCTCCTCTGCTTTGTTCTGTCAAACAGATCACCCTGAACCCCACCGGCTCCCCCCTGTGGGACTCGATGACCCAGAAGCCCAGCTAGGAAGAGGGTGGCTCTTGTCTCTCTGTTTCTTCTTAGTGACAAGACACTGACCTGGGGCTGTCCCCCTCCTTGGGCATCCCTTCCTACTCACGGCTCTGGCTGGTGCCAGGTGCTGGCTTCAGAGGGTCATTGTGGGCAGGTGTGGTCCAGGCAGATGACCTCAGTCCCCCCCAGGGTCCTGGTGTTGGGGGCTACTTCATGGGCAAACCTGAGCACAGGCTTAGGGCACCAGAAAGGGCGAAGCAGGTACCCTGGATGATCTTGAATCTCATAATCTAAAAACCTAGAAAGCAGCCCTTTTAATTCCCCAAAGCATCATGATAATGGCACCTGATGGGCTTCCAGTGTGAGGAGAGTTCTGTCCTGAATACTTAATCTGCATCATCCCCTTCGTCCTCACCACCGCCTGGGGGAGTGGAGAGCAGTTCCCGCAGACACAGAGGAGACAGAGGTGTCCCTGGAGATAGTCCTCCTTCTGATGTCATCACCTGTACTTCACAGAGTTTATGGGACGTGCCCGAAGTCAGGATTCACGTCCAGGCAGCCTAGTTTCAGGGTCCACACCAGCCATACTGCCTTCATCGGTTCTGTTGACTTTGGTGTCACTTCAAAAAATTGTTATTTTGACATGGTGGGGGTGGGGGACGGTACCAAACTCTTCAGTTTTGGAGCATCTGAAGAGCTAACCTTGACTGTGTCTGCTTGGAGCTGATTTGTTCTTTTTGGTCAGAGGGGACTGAGACCCCTCTCTCTGGCTGCCTCCCCATCGAGAACATTCCTGTCCTTTTACAGGGTTCTGTCCAAGGCCTGCTCCCTCCGCCTGGGCCTGCCTCTCTGGAGGCCTCCATCCGTGGCGGGCCGTTCCAGCATGGTGCTCGGCCTGCTGGGATGGTGGTGGACAGCCGGAGTCTGGCGCAGCGCTCCCACCCCTGCCCTGCTGGAGAGGCCGCAGCCTCTGGCCTGGCAGGAGCACAAAGCCCTTTCACACCCTGTTTCCTGCTCCTAGCTGGCTCTGATTCCCTCCCAACAGCCCCAGGCTGGCGGCAGATGGCTCAGCCTCTCCATCGCAGAGCCCGCTCCTGGGAGGCCCCAACACATCAAAAGCAGATTTGATTCTGGACTTTCACAGGCCGAGGGGCAGGTGTCTGCAGGAGGGACATGCGTTTATTAAACACCTCCGGAGCCAGCTGCTGGGCAGGACTGCTGCTCCACGGGGCTGTGTGTCAGGGACATACTGAAGCCGAGCATGGCGTAGGTCTGACTGCCCCGGGGACAAGGGGCTTTCGAGGCAAGCCATGCTGGGCCCCAACTCCTCATCTCAACAACGGGGACAGCTCCCTGAGGGAAGCGGAGAGAGGGAGAGCTTCGCCCTGTCATTAATAACAATGATCACAGTGATGAAGACAATAATAGCTAAAATTTATTGAATGCTTACCACGTATCCATCTCTTAGTGATAAGGCTGTACATGTGTAATCCACTCAGTAATCAATATTAATTATGTCTACACAATGGGAGGCGCCTTTTGAGGTGTTAGAGAATGCTACCACACAAGTGCTTACCATAGCAAGCGATTTACGTATACAGCTCCCTCCCCCTGGTCTGTGATTTCACTATCATAGTTTTAGTGACCAGAGGTCAACTACAATCTGAAAATATTAAAAGGAAAATTCCAGAAACAAGCAGTGCGTAAGTTTTAGATCATGTGCTGTTCCGAGTAGCATGATGAAATCTCTCTGTCCCGCTCCATCCTGCCTGGGACACGTGTCAGCCCTTTGTCCAGCGTATCCACGCGGTATACACGGAGTAGCTGTCTCCGTTGTTGTGGTATTAGAGTACTTGTGTTCGAGAAATCCTTAGTTAAAGTAAGTAAATAAATAAATACAATAAACAAAGAAATCCTTATTTTACATAACGAATCTCACTATTATGTATAATTATAATGCAATAATCAAACAGAACAGCAAACACAAGGAAGAAATCCTCGTGGGGTGTGGTGGTGCATGTCTGATATCCCCAGTAACTTGGGAGGCGAGGCAGGAGGATTAAAAGTGCAATGACAACTGAGTGAGACCTTCTCTTGCAATAAAATAAAAAGGACTGAGGTGTAGCTCAGTGGTAGAGCAACCCCTGGGTTAAATCTCCAGTTCCACACCCCCGCCCCCCACATAAAATAAATTCTTATTTTATTCAATAATGGAGATATAATAATGCAGAGGAGGCACCAGGACATAAAACATGGAAGGACAGATTGACTCTGTTACTGTGTGGTTACGCGGCAGTGCATATAGGAAAAACCACAGTGACCACAGGGTTCAGTACTATTCATGGTTTCAGGCATCCTCCAGGGGTCTTGGAACATATCCCCCTCAGATAAGCGGGGGCTGGTATAATATGCTACTTAGTTCTCACGACAGCCCTCCAGGTAGGTGCTATTACAATCACCATTTTACAGATGTTAAAAAGTGAGTCCCAGAGAGGTTGAATAATTTACCCAAGGTCACACAGCTGGTAGGTAGCAGCATCAGGATTTGAAACTCGGCAAGTTTAGCTGCACAGATTGTGTTCTTAAACCTCCCCGTGTTCTAGATGTGAACGAAGTTGCCCTCAGAAGGTAACAAATTAGTACACCAGGATGAGACCAGCCTGGAGAGAGAGGACATTAGACATCGCGATCCCCACACTTGGTTGTTGTGCAGATTGGTTTGCTATTTCCAGATGAGCACGGTGAGACTTTGGGAGGTTGGATAGGGAGCCAGAAAGGGGCAGAGGGACTCCATCCAGGGGCTTGGCCTCTAATGCTGCAGCCTGATTACGGCGGCGGGGGCTCCCTGCGCGGTGCTCTGGCCGGGGAAGAGGGCTCTTTGCTCATGACAGGGTGTGGGGACTGTGGGTCTCCCCCAGAGGACCCGGACTCGCTCTTCGTCTGAAGCGCGGGGAGGGAATTGCCTTTGTCTCTGCCTGGCTCACTGTCCGCTGTGGGGCCGGGTGTGTGCACGTGCGCGGGCACCCTGTGGGCGCGCGTGTGTGCCTCGCTCGTTCCCGTGACTCTGCTCCCTCCCTGCAGCCTCCTGCTCACAGACCATCCTGACCTTTCATTAGGTCACCTCATAATTGATGAAAATGTCCCAGGTACCTTCTCTTAACTCTAGGGTGATTATGACAATTTTGATGATTATCAAGTTAAAAAAAAAAAAGAAGTGAGAGAGAGAAAGAGAGGGGGGCAGGGGGAAGGGGCTGGGGGCTGGGAATCCGGAGAGCCGGCGTGCTGTCATTAAGCGACATTGTGTGAGATTGTTCGCCTTCAAAAGGCAGGCTGTGAAGAGGAGAGAGCGTCTTTTTTTAAAAAGGCCCATTATGCAGGCAGCGCGGGGCGCACGGCGCTGGCGGGAGGACCGTGGGGTGTAATTAGGGCAGTGACAGCCGGAATTACACGGTATCTCAGGCTTCGGTGCCACCTCTGGGTTGGGGGGCGCGGAGGAGGGGACAGGTAATGGCTGGGACGTTCTGGACCCTTGCCAGGAGCTGCAGGGTCCTTTGGCAAGCAGGGTGACCTGGGAGTGAGCGAAGGGACAGGGAATGCTGGCTGCCAGAGCTATTTATCTCCGCACCAGGGAGGTGGGAAGCCTTTATTGATGGCTTGCTGTCCCTCCAGGCTTTTGGAGCGTCCCACCCCTCTAGGAAGTTTGCAGAGGAAAACCAATGGTGTGGAATGGAGGAGGCAGGTACATCATTCTCCAGCTTCCTCTGCTCAGGGCTGCCATCCGCAGCAGGGCAGCTGCGCCTCCTGCTGGCCTGCCCTGGGCCTGCAGGCGGGCCGGTGCTTACCTGCAAGGCTGGCTGCAGTCTCTCCACGGCCCACCAGAGAGGGATTAAAGGGCCTCTCCCAGGCAGGTGGAAGTGCCTGACGCCCCAGTTCTTCCTAACCTACCATAGAATGGGGGGCTGTGGGTGACTCAGTCTCCATTCTTTTCTCTCCCAAAAGTTGCTTCCTCAGCAGAGATGCAGAGGACTTAGCCCAGTGTCCCACGGACACTAAGGCACAGATAAACTTTCTTTGGGGGCTGCCTGGGCTGATTTTACCAGAAGATAACCCTTTATCATAGGGAGCTAAAACCAGGCGGCTTCTCCATTGATCCCGGCCCCTCTTCCCAGAGCCACTGACTGCACTTGGCTGTTCACTGATCTCCATCAGTCAGTGCAGGTTGGGGCCTGGCAGGGCCGGGCATTGTGCAGGGCACGCAGTGTCTGCAGAGCCATGGCTTCTCCAATAGCTGGTCCTTTCCCTGCTTGACACTCTTGTCTGTGCCTGTCCTGTAGTGAGGGGCAACCTGGCCACAACCCTAGCTGTGACCTGATCTAGGAGCAAACAGTCCAACAGGGAGGCAGGCTATTTGGGGTGGGGAGACAGTCAAGGCTGGGGGCTGAGACTTTTCTGTTCCTCAGAGCAGCCAGGAGAGGGGGTTACGGCACCCCACACCCCGGGGAGCCCAGGCCGCCACAGACAGGCCACTGGGTCTGGAGGAGGCTGCTTGCTCTTGACCTGGGAACATCCCAGCTCTGAGCCAGCTTCCGTCAATGGACCACAGGGTCACTGCCACCCACCAGAGGGGACTTTAATGTTGTTATTACTTTTTTTTTTTGACTCTAACAAGCAAAGTCAGAACCTCTATTTCCTGGAACTCCTCGTGCTGTTGTTTAGATAAGTTTAAATGAGCTGTGATTAAGCTAATTTTGAGGTAATTAACTTGGGGAAGGAATCCTTCACTTCTTAAAATTCCAAGTGACTGTTCATTATAAGAGGGAGCACTCACAAGGCAGGCACGCGGCTTCCAGGAGCCCCGCTTAATTAAAACATAAGGAACTCAGCCACAGAGCGAGAGTTTACCGTCATTAATGAAAAATGAATATTCTTTATCTAATTACACGGCATAATTAATTGGAGTCTCCAACCACAGAGGCGGAGGGGGCAGGGGAAGCCACGGGAAGGCAGAGGCTTCTGCTCCCACAGACCCCAGGAAGGGCTCAAGCCTGCCTCGAGGCCCCATTGAGGGCTCCAAAGTTCAGGGCCCAGGGAGACCCCAGCCCAGGGGCAGAGGGCCAGGCAGGGAGACCCCGCTGTGTCCTTGCCTCCTCACAAGGCCGGGAGCATGGGTCCCAGTGGGTCCCTTTGGTGGCAGTTTGAGCCTGTGTTGGCTGTCCTGGGTCTTCTCATTCTTTCGCAGAGTTGGTAAATTTATTGAGCCCCTACTATGTGCTGGACTAAATAAAACAGACGGAAGCCCTGCCCCTTATGAGCACATGTTTTGGAGCCGGGCTTAGCCGTTTAGTAGCTGTGATGATCTCGGGCAAGTTCCTTGCTGTTGCGTTCCTCAGTTTTCTTATCTACAAAAATGGAATCAACGCTAGTGCTGGTCACAGGTTGTTATGAGGCTCGGAGGAATGGACGGACACTCATGGAGTGCTTAGGACAGTGTGTCCCGCCCCTCAGCCTGGCTGGGCGGCCGGCTCCTGGGCTCAGAGCAGCCCGGGGTCTCTTGGTGGGTCTGCATTGTCCCTGGCTTAGCTTCTAGTCTGACTCGAGGTGCTTTCTGAGAAGTTCTTTCCCTTCCTTCCTCTTTCCACATCTTCTTCTCATTTTCACAGAGCCAGGTGCTGGGGTCTGAAGAGAAGGAAGGCCCCACCCACTTCTGGGCAGGTGCCCCCAGTCTGGTCCCATCTGTCAGCGCGGTCGCTCTGACCTCCAGACCCCATGCCCCACTTTCTCCGCCTGGCGGGGAACACGTCTGTGGTGGGGGAGCCACGAGAGGAAGAAGGGGCAGGGGCTCTGGCTGAGCTGAGCTGGTCGCACTCTGGACACGGCTTCTGTTTAATCTCTAAAGTGTTTTGACACTGTTTTTGAGGAAGAGGGGCAAGTGGCCCTGAGGAGGGGCCAGGAGAGAACAGGCAGCGATTTGTGGGATAAAGCACAGGATAACCCTGGAGAAGAGACCTATAGGAGCCTGTCATTGGCTGTCCCTAGGGGCCCACTGCTCCCAAAGTATAATTTGAAATGCTCCCAGCATTTGGGAAAGTCCTTTGTTCTGTCCTTTCTGGGGACACCAGAGCCTCCCCAGGGGTGGATTCTTAAGAGACCAAGTCTCAGGTGGGCCAGGAGGGACCCGGGGACAGAGTGCACCAGTGGCTGTTGAGCGGGAACTCTGTGGGCTGGTTCCCGTAGCCCCTCCTGTCACCCTGACGCAGCAGCCTGATGGGTGGGGTCCCCTCCTGGCTCAGCGCTCCTGCAGACCCGTCTCTTCCTCAAAGCCACAGCCGCTTCCCCGGTGACTGCAGACAGGGCCTGGGATCCCGTCTGCGAAGGTGACCTGCAGCACAAGGCATGACATTGGCAGGAAGGAGAAGGCTCCCGGGCAGGAGAGGTGGGCGTCCCTGCTTCTGGTCCAGCTCCCCGTCAGCCCCAGCTTCTCCTTAACTTGATGATTCTTGAGATAGCGGGAGGCTCTTGGCTCCCTGCTCACATGGGCGGGTTTGAGAAGCCAAGTCGACTGCGAGCGTGATTTCCATCACCTGTCTGAAGGCTCGATGCAACTCTCTGGTCGGAAGATGGGCTTCAATCAATGTCCGTCCAAAAGAGCACATTCCCCCTCAAAATCACTTTGCATGTTATTAAATAATAGCATCACCCTGAGTCTCCCTGGAGCCCCCGGCTGCATTTTGAGAAGAGGCAGGCGACACTTTGGAAGGTGTGGTTTTTTTCTGCAGCTTCTTTCAGGTCCATTTGGCGGCCCTGTGGGCAGATAGACAGGTGACACTTGACTTTCCAGGAGGCAGAAGGAGACGATCCCCCCTTTCCAGTGGCAGGACCGTGGGGGATGCGGTGGGGCCTGGTGGCGTGAGGGTGTGCCCATCCCAGACAGGCAGATCAGTCAGACAAGTCCAGGTGCTCTGGATGGGCCCTGGGATCTTCCCCTCGGGAGACGTAGCCCTGGCCTTGGACTTGGCCGGAGCTGGGTTTCAGGTGTAGCTCTGCTGAGCCTTGGCTGTGTGGCTTTCCCAAACCTCATCGTCCTTCATTGTCCAACCTGGTGGCGTTGTTGTAAGGAATAAGTGGGACCACACATGCCAAGTGGCTGGTTCCTACCAGAGACTCAGCTAGTTGAAGTTCCCTTTTTGGAAGGTTGCGGATCCATCTTGGTTATTGCTGTATTTTGAATGCTGGGTGCAGAGAAGGCATTTACTAATTTGAACAAGTGAAAAAAAAATCTTTTTTCGATACCAGGATTGAACTCAGGGGCACTTGGCCACTGATCCACATCCCCCGCCCTATTTTGTATTTTATTTAGAGACAGGGTCTCACTGAGTTGCTTAGCTCCTGGCTTTTTGCTGAGGCTGGATTTGAACTTGCGATCCTCCTGCCTCAGCTTCCCGAGCTTCTGGGATTATAGGTGTGCAAATGAAATTTTTTCTAAAAAAGAAATCTGTGTAGTTCAGAAATTTCACTTCTAGCTAAAGAGCTAGAGCTGTGATTTCCAGATTTAAAAAGGCAGGTTGTGACACGGTGTGGTTTTGCTTAGGCCAGGGGCCAGCGAACTGTAGCCCGTGAGCCAAAGCTGCCTGTTTTTGTCAGTCGTGTTCGTATTGGAACCCAACAGCACCCTACCGTTTGCATGTTCCTGTGTGTGTCTGTGGCTGCATTCACCCTACCTACACAACTGAACCCAGAGTGCGACAGGAGCTCTGCAGCCCTCGGAGCCTGAACCCGGCTCTCTTGTTCTTTCTGGAAGAGTTCGCTGACATCTGGCTGAGGCTGGTGGTTCTCAAACCCTTGCCTGCATCAGAATCATCAAAAGTGCATGTTAAACACAGACTGCTGGACCCAGCCCTCGAGACCCTTATTTAATAGGCCTATGGCAGGGCATTTCTATGAGGTTTCTGGGGGATGCTGTTGCTGCTGACCTGTGGACTGCACTTTGAGAACCCTGGCACGGGCTTGTTCCTTGTGCCCCGAGTGTCTTTTCCCCATCTGCCTTTCAAACTGCAGCCCTTCTTCAAAGGTCAGTGCCAATGCACCCTTGATCACAGTTTGTGAATTGAGCACCTGCTACGTGCCAGGCACTGAGAATGTTATGGGACCTACAATTGGTGAATGAAATAGATACATGGTTTTTCCTTGAGAGGCATATAGTTTAGTGGGGGACATGAGCAATGAGCAGTTAAAAAAACCCAAACAAATGTCACCACCCATGGGGATGAGTTGGAGGAAGGGTTCCATGAGCAGGGTCACCATGCATGCTACTTTTCAATTTTTGGTGCTGGGGACCAAGCCCAGGGCTTGCGCATGCTAAGCGCACATTCCACCACTGAGCCACACCCCCAGCTGGGCCCTAATTCTCAATTCCTCCCTGCATCTACACCCTTACCACGGTGTTATTGGGCTGAGTGGCCTTTCTGTCCTGGCCTTTGGGTTTGGCCATGTGATTTCCTTTGGCCAGTCATATATCTGCTTAAGAGTTCCAAGCCCATGTCTCCCTTGGTTTCTCATAACAGCTATCATCACAAGAACAACTCATGAAGGCTGATCTGCTGCTCCAAAGACACATGGAAGAGCCACTAGGGCCAAATCGGCTGATCCAGCTGATCTACAGACATACGATGGTTCGTTGTTGTTGGTGGCCCACTGTGTTTCGGAGTGGTTTGTTTTGGGGTAGTTTGTTATGCAGCAGTAGCTGACTAAGACAACCCTGTTGAGAAATTCAAGCTTCATTCAAAGTACAATCAGATGCCACTGAACATTCAATCAGTGACTCGAGGGATCTGGTTCGTGATTGTAAATAGTCTGGCTGCTGTGAGGAGGATGAGGAGTATGGAGGAAACGGGAAAACCTTCTGAGCTATGGTCTGTGCCCAGACTCAGAGCACAGTGCTTGACACAGAGGTGGCACCTGGGAACCTGCGGCACAGCTTTCTGGGGGCTGGATGAGCTCTCTGGGCCCTAGGCTCCCCAGACACTCTCTGGGCCCTTCTTACCCGTGACTTGGCAGTAACCGAGCTCATCATACTCCTTCCTCTGGATGGTGGGATTCCTGAGGGCAAGGACCTGGCCCCACCATGTAGACCTCTCTGGGCCCCTCTACCCTGCATAGGCTCAGCTCAAGCCAAAGTCAACAACCACCCTGAGATGAATGAATACAGAAGCTCCTTCTGCGGCTGTTTCAAGTTGGAGTTTCCCTTCAGCGGTCTCTAACGGATCCAGACGTTTAAGTGACTTCTACCAGGTCACGAGGAGGCTTTCCTTAAAACCTCATCGGCAAACAGAGACCGCGTGAGTGGTTCCCCTTTAGTCTCAGGATGTGCAGAATGGATCCTGTGGGGAGAGAGCTCTGTGCCAGGAGCAGCGGTGGCTCCTGTGCCCAGATCGGGGAGCCGGGTATGAACGTCAGAGGGAGCCTCTCCTAAAACACTGGAGCCCACGAGCGCGGCTGTGACGGGGAGCCCTGTTCCATGCGGGTGTTTCCCAACACATTTTAGCTTCAAAGTCTCTGGGGGGAAAAAGCAGCCCGTATATACACAATCCAATTTAAATAAGAAGATCTATTTGTTTGAATCAATTTCATCCACTCTGCTCCTCACTGTATTTACTCAAGAGGCTCAGAGTGTGCAACCCAAACACTTCATGACTAACCCCAGGATTATACCCAGAGGAGCAGCCCAGAAGTGGGGATAGACTCTGCATCCTTCTGTCCCTGAACGTTTTACAGGAAGACCAAAGTGGTCATGCGAAACACTCCCCAGGAGCCTCTGTTCAGCTGCCTGTTTGGGAGAATGAACCTGAAGCTGTTCTGGGGTTCAACGCGGCACGTCACTATTTACTGAGTGCTGAACACACACCCCTCTCTGAGCTAGCAGTGGTGGGTGGCAAAGATGCTCAAATGCAATGCCTGTTGCAACAGTCTTGGTCTTGGTAAGGCGATAAGATCATTTTTAGAGCAACTATTCATTTCGAGTCAGTTTCTCCAACTAGATGGAGCAAGGCCTGGGTCTATGTTTTCTACAGCATGGTATCATCAGTGTCTGGCAGCATAGTAGGTGCTCACTAAAATTAGTTTTATAATGAAGTCTAATCTACGTTTAGTGAAATAAACAGATCTTACAGACACATTCTGCTAAGTCTTGATAAGTGGGTATCCCGGGTAACCTTCACCCTAACCAAAATCTATAGCAGCAGTGTTGTTCCTCTGAAATCCAAGATGAGTGACCTAGGTAACCAAGTTTTTCAGTAGCTTTCTTCTTTTTTTTTTTTTTTGGTGGTACTGGATGTAAAGCCCAGGGTTACTATACCACTGAGCTATATCCTCAGTCTTTTTTTTTTTTTTTTCAGTTGTAGATGGACATAATATCTTTATTTTTATTTATTTATTTTTATGAGGATCGAACCCAGGGGCTCACATGTGCAAGGCAAGCGCTCTACCACTGAGCTACAGCCCCAACCCACCCCCAGTCATTTTTATTTTGAAACAGGGTCTTGCCAAGTTTCCCAGGGTGGACTTGAACATTCAATCCTCCTGCCTCAGCCTCCTGAGCAGCTGGGATTATGGGCATGCACCACCACACCTGGTTCTCTAGTAGTCTTCTTAAAAAGGAACACGGGAAATTAATTTTAATGATTGTGTTAGCCAGTTTGCCATTGCTATGACAAAATGCCCACGATAATTAGTTTATAAAGAGAAAATGTTCATTTTGGTTCATAGATTTGGCAGTTTCAGGACATGATTGGCTGGTCTCGTGCAGGTTATGTGGGAGTGCATAGTGGGGCAAAACAGCTCTCATCACAAGCCAGGAGCCAAGACAGTGAGGACCAAGCCAGGGTCCCACAAGCCCCTGCCAGGGCACACCCCCAATGACCTAAAGACCTCCCACTAAGCCCCACCTCAAGATTTTACCACCTCCCCTCAGTGCCTCCCTAGGCAGCAAGACTTTGACACCTGGACTTTCTGGGAACATTCAAGATCCAAACTATTGCAATAATATATTTATTTAACCTCATCTGTCTAAATGTCATCACTCCCCTGTGTAAGTCAATATCAAATTCATAATGAGATTGTCTTACATTCATTTGCTCACCACGAGTCTTTGCAAACCAGGGTCTATTTTACACTTAAAGCACCTTGCAGGCTGGCCACATTCCAAATCCTGAGTGGTCACATGTGGCCAGAAGCTGTGACCACATAGAACCAGGACACTGTCATCACACCAGAACATTTCTGCCTTCTGTTTGCCCCTTTTGAGCCAGTCCCTTTGTCCCCAGATACGACCACTGTTCCGACTTCTGACACTACAGATTAATTTTGCCTGTCCTGGAGCTTCGTAGAAAGGAACTCACGTAGCAGGAACTCTGAGACGGGGTTTCCTTTGCTCGCGGTAATATTTTTGAGATCCATGCCTGTGTGTCAGTGGCTCCTTTCTTACTCCTGAGTGGCGTTCCATTGTTTGCTTAGGCCGTGTCATTTATCCATGCTTGATAAACATTTGGTTTTGAGTGAAAATCAGTTCAGTGCCACACAGGCAGCACCCGGGGAGCCCCTCCCCAAAGGACAGGAATTCAGGAGAATGGTCGGAACAATGTGCTGGAAAAGGGGGCACTTGGGGTGGACTCAGTGGTATACTTAGTGGGAGTATTGATGGGCAGGGGATGGGCAGGGCATAGGCAGGGGAGGCCTCGCCAGTGGACAGATGGCTGGAGTAACAGCAGGAGGTGGGTGTGTGTCTGGGTTTGGAGAATGAAGTCTAGGAAGAGGGAGGTGGGCCTGACCTCGAGGGTCTTGAATTTCACCCTAAAGGAGCTTCCAGGAGTGTGATCAGTTGGGCGCAGGTCATGGCCGTAGTGAGGAGGAGGCGCTTGGTACAGGCCCTTGGCCTTGGTCCCTCTACTGGGCCTTCTCCTGCCGTCCTGCTTCACCCATCTCCACGGAGGAAGGCTGCCTACCACACGGTCTCCTCCTAGCCAGCCCCTAGCCAGCTCCTGCAGCTCAGCACGAGGGTGGTCGGCTGCTGCACTTACCTGGACCACACAGGGTCCTGAACCTGCCTCAGGCAGGAAAGGTGCTGGCTGGGCACTTGTCATCACACCTCCCCAGCTGCTGGAGCTCCCCTGGGCTTGGGGCACACCACCCAGATTCGCCACAAACACCCCAGAAGAGGAGGGAACCCTGAGTACTGTCAGGCCTTGGGAAATGGCCCTGGATGGTCCCTTGCTCCCCACGATGTCTCTGTGCATCACAGTCAAGGTGCCTCAGGGAGGGAGAGGCTACCTGGCTGAAATGCATCTTGAAGCAGTCACGCTGAGGGTGCACCTGGCCACACACCTGGTCTCACTGACTTCCACACCAACCTGGAGGGGCCCAGCATAGCTATCCCCTTTCCAGGAATCGGGAAGCAGAGCTCTGACTTGCTCAGGGTGACTTATGCTGCAGAAAAGTGACAGAGCCAGGGGCTGGGTCCCAGGGGCCCTAACTCCACAAAGCCAGACTGTCTTGGGGAGCAGTTCCCCATCCGCCGCCCTAGTCCCCTCTTGGTCCTGATTGCCTTTGAACGTCCTCTCTCCCTTTACCTCCTCAGCTTATTTCTTAGCTCAAGACGAGGAAAAAGAAAAAGGGAGACGGTGAAATAAATTTATGACCATGTTAGAAACATTGGATTGAAG
The DNA here is from genome assembly GCF_021218885.2 of Marmota monax. Lineage (NCBI taxonomy): Eukaryota > Metazoa > Chordata > Mammalia > Rodentia > Sciuridae > Marmota > Marmota monax. The sequence continues at coordinate 12,041,032 of NW_026694432.1, forward strand.
AATTGATCCCTACGGCTAAGTAATTTCCCTCTTTCGTGCAAAATATAAATAAATCTGTATGGCTTATGCTGAATGATGAGCCCAGGCCGCGGGCTGGATTTCACGACATGAAATGCCCTTCAGAGGCTCTGGCTTCCTCTCCTTGACCCTGTCAACGAGCTGTTCTAAATGGCCCTGGTGTGCTCCGGAGGCGGGGGCTGCCCACTGCGGTTGGGGGGACGCCTCCGGCCGCCCTTCCCAAGCGCAGCTGGACCCTAGCAGGTGTGGCCCGGATCTGCTGATTTTCCGAACCATAAATAGAGCCGCTTAATTATTATTGTTCTTCTTTTCTCTAGACTCGAGGTGGGGGCGGGACGTGGGGGTAGAGGCTCGGGTGCGTCATTGCGCAACGCGGAGCGCCCCGCTCCCCTAGGTCTGATCTCATTTCTGGGAAGAGATGGCCAGCGTGGCGCAACCTAAGCCAATCGTGGGGGCTCCCATCCTCCTCCTATCCTTGTTTAATTTTGGCATGTCCCCCCTGGTGGCCCTTCTCCCCAGCCTCTGCTTGGCTCTCTGCAGACCTGGAAAGGAAGAGGGACTGTAGGCTCCCTTCCTGGCTGGCACAGGAGGGACGCTGGCTGTCCCCCACTCTGTCACCGGGGTTCTCTGGGCTTGGTGGCTCAGGGAGGGCTTTTATGAGGTTTCATGGAAGGAGATGGCCTGGGCGTGATGGGTGGTTTTGCCGCCTCGGGAGGGGCCGGGAGTGAAGATGGGTGTTCTCAGGCCTTAGGGACCAGGGACCCAGACCCGGGCAAAGAAGCAAGGCGGCCAGGACTGGGTCAGGTGCAGGTTTAACACTTTGAGGCAAAGTCTCTGCAACTTTCGTTCTCAATCCGGAAAGGCCTGGAGGGCAGGGAGGTGGCTCTGCTCAGGACAGAGACTCTGCCTTTTCCCTCTGTCTCTGCTGGGCGTGCACATGGCCACCCGGGGACCGCAAGTCCCTTCCCTCCACTGCCCGCTGGAGGGAGGGTGCTGGGCCCAACCTCACGCCCTGAGTCTTGAACTTGCTGCTGCTTGAAACCAAGACCCTGACAAGGGTGGGCCGGGGCCCTAGGAGCTGGTCACAGGAGACCCCTGGGGCGGCACCTGCCAGGCTCCTTGGCTGGGCTTTGATGCTGGGATGGGACCCCGGGCCCTGCAGGCCGAGCGCCTTCTCCACTGGGAACCAGGCTGGCCGGCCCCTCGGCACTGGCCCTGCTGTCCCCTGGCCGGGCAGCTTTCCAGCTCTTGAGTCTCAATGGGACCCTGACGGCCTCAGTGGACAATCTGAGAACTCATGTCCCTTACTTCCCTGGCCACATGGGCAGGCGTGGCAAGTTGGCTCTGCCAGCGGAACACCCCCATGCTGCACCTTGGCTAGGGAGTAGCAAGCTGGGGACCGGCAGGGTCCCTTCCTGTGACGATGGCAGTTGGGTGGAATTTCTGGAGTCATCAGTGTGTGGATGTGGAGGGGTCCTTGAGGCTACTTCAGGGAGGTACGAAAACAAGGCCCCGTGGCGGGGGTGTGGGTGGAGGGCAGTGGACTCTTCCACAGCCAGGCGGATGTGGTGACAGTTTGTGATTTGCTGTGGTGAAACAACGAGAGGGTGTCCCTGGGGACCCGGGTGTGTACCCACCTCAGTGAGTCCCGAGACTTGGCTGTGTCCCTGGAGGAAGAGGGCACTATGTGAGGAAAATTCAGAAGGGGAGAAGTTTATTTTGGCTCATGGTGTCAGAGGGTCAGTCCTGGTCCAGGTTCAAGGTGAGGCTGAAGATCATGGCCGAAGGGCGTGGGGGAGGAGCGCTATTCCATGGGTAGCATCCAGGAAGCAGAGAGAGGGGGAGGGGCTGAGGGAAGATGACCCACCTCCCAGCACCCACCCCAGCCGCACCCCACCTGCCTCAGCTAGGGGCTGCCCAGGCTGCAGCCCTCCCCTCAGCCACTCCCCTGTGAATGTTTCTGAGTTGACAGGAGCTTTTGGGGGACACCTCATATCCAAGCCACAAGAGGCATCTACTTTGAATTTAAGGAAATCCCTGCAGGAGAGAGAGAGCCCTGGTCCCCGTTTTCTGCAGGGCGAGGGGGAGAACGTAGAAATGGTGCTGTTCTGTGCAGACTTTTCTGCCGGCTGCTGGTGCCTGAGATCCCCGAAGCCTGGGCCCAGGGCCAGCTCCTGCCGGGGTCTTTACTGGGCTTTGTTCCCATGGTCAAGGCTCAGGGACCCCCTTCTCCAGCTCCTCTGAAGCTCTTCCAGTGTAGTTAGCAGTCCCTACTGGACACAGAGGAGCTCTCCGTGTGTGTGTGTGTGTGTGTGTGTGTGTGTGTGTGTGTGTCTGGGACTTATCCCAGTGTGAGTCCCCAATGCACTTGGGCGGATTAGGGCTTTCTGTTGTTCTCGGCATGAAATCCAAACTTGTATGACCCACCCCCAGCCTTGCTGCCGTCCTTAGCCCACACTGCTCTTTCTTGCGGGGGCGGGGGGGGGGGGTCCCAGAGCAGTTAACAGTTGCCTCTCAGATTCTTCACACATTTTCTCCCTATTGTCTGGCGAACTCTTCCTGCTCTTTTGCTGGAGAACTATAGGTCTTTCTTCATTCCATTTTTTTTTTGAAGTGCTGGACCTCAGTGCATGCTTAGGAAGTGCCCTTCCATTGGGCTACTCGCCCCTAGACCTCTCTCCATTCTTAAGACCAACCTCTGCACACAAGCCAGTTTGTCTTTCTGAACCCAATTTTCTGATTGTGATTTTAACCAGCATTGAACAGAACAGGCCTCTCACCTCCTTTTTTGTGTGGGTGTTATACTTCTAGTAATGCAGCCTTTGAGTACTAAAATTAGTTCTGGTAGCTGGTTTGTGGCATTGACTCACCTATCACCATGGCCTCCTAATGTCCCTGGAACTGCCCTCTCTTTCAAGGGTTGTGAGTTCAATTCTGCTCATATGCAGCTTGTCCCTGGAAATAGCTGGCTGGATCTGGCCTCCAGGCTGGTGGGGACCAGTGCATCCTGCTTGTTCTCGCAGACCCTTTTGACTCTGCTTCTTGCAGCTCACTCTGGCTCTCCTTGTGAATATAATTGAAATTTCACAGTCATCAGTTTTTAAAATGATTTTCTGAGCATTGGAAGATGGCGAGAGTCACAAAATGTCTTCAGAATATCCCTTGCAAAGCTTCTTGCAGAAGCGAATCTGTTTTCTTCCCACCTTTCCACATGTGTTTTCTACATCCCTACTGTGTGTCTGGCCTTGGGCTCAGCCTGGGAGTGCCGGGCGGGGCTCTGCCCTTGCTGCGGTCTAGCCCGTGTGCTGGGCAGGCTCGGGCGTGCGTGCTGCGCGCTGCATCGAGGCGCCAGTGGTGGGATAACTATCAGGCAGAGCTTAGGGGAGCCCCGGGAACACAGAGGGAAGGGGAAGGGAGGGAGGATGTGGGGCGCCTCCAGCTGGATCTGTCCGCTGTCTGGAAACCAGGCTGGGAGCTTTGGGGTGATCGTGGGGAAGTGCTCAGGGCTCCCGGGTCATTCTGCCCACTACAGGGAGATGCCCCAATGACCTTTCTGACATCGACTCTGGCAGCTGCCCTCTTGTTTGAGCCCAGCCCTGCTTGTGTGCTCGTGGTGTGCGGCCCTGGCTTCCCTTCCTGGAATGGCCGATGTCTCTGCCACCCACACAGGTGGCTCCTGAGCCCCGCTGTCTCTGGAAAGCCCTTCTCCATGGTCCCAGAGAAGCCCCCTTCTGGATGCTGCAGGCGCCCGGCCGGGGCTGCTGACCCTTCAGCTCCACCGTGGACAACTCTGGATCCTCGTGGCATCCCTCGAGGCAGCGCGGGTGATGGTGACCGAGCCGCAGGAGCCCATGGCAATGAGAAGCAAACGGGCAAAAATAGAAACGTCTCGGTGGAGAAAGCCAGAGACAGCACCGTCCCCGGGAGATCCCTGTGGACATCGCGGTGACAATCACATAATCCTGACAAGAGGTGGTGGGAGGGAGCTGCCTTGCTCCCCTGAAACCCGAAGCCTGGGACTCTTCATGGGAAAATATCAGATAAACCCACGCTGAGAAATACCCTATAAAATACCTGCCCAAAGCAGCGTCAGGGTCAAGGGAGACGGAGAGACGGTCACAGATCAGAGGAGGCTGAGACGCAGGACCGCTAAGTGCCATGTGGGGTGCTGGACTGGAGCCCGCGAGGAAAGACTGGGACAGCCCACATCATGGAGGTTGCAATATTGTGCCGATATTATTTTCAGAATTTTGATAACTCTGTGATGGTCAGGTGAGGTGCTACCACTAGGAGAAGCCGAGTGAAGAGCCTAAGGGAATTCTCGGCACCGTGTTTGCAACTTCCGTGAACCTCAAATTAGTCCAAAGTAAGATGCTGAGAAAGAAAGAAAAGAAGGAGCAAAGATTCTGCAAATAGAACTCTGGGCTCAGAACCAGCCCCTCCCCCTCCTTGCTGTTTGGACCTGGACATGAAACCCCACCCTGTGAGCCCCGGCTTCCTTGTGGGGAAGACGAACCTGCTGGCAGAGTTGGCCTCAGTGTTCACCTGACCGCGTGGCAAGGATGGAGTGAGTTCATCACGAGGCACCCAGCAAGCGCCTGGCCCTCAGGAAGCAATCAATAGGGTTTAGCTGTTATTATTGTTATTGAAGAGGGAGGAAGTGTGGCTTCTAAAGCCGGGAGGAATGGAGAATATGCCGGATGACAGAATTCAATAAGGTTTGAATAATTCAATACGATTCAATTAAATAAACATCTACTGATCTTGTCTGTGCACTTGACCTTGTCTTGGGGGTTGGAGAGAGAATTCAGATCTGGTCCTGGCCCCCGTGGGCTCAGACACAGGGACAAGGAGATGCACCTGGATGCAGATGGTGACGGTGTCAGGGGATAGGTGGGCACCTGGAGGCACGATGGGTCACTATGAGGTCTGAGGCAGAGCTGTTAGAGGCCGAGGTCGGCTGAAGAACCAGGAAGGGCTTTGTGAATGTGACGACCTTGGCATTGAATTTTGACATATGAACTGGAATTTTCCAGATACACAGGCCATGGGCCCGGAGTCCCAGTAAGAACCTGGCAGGACCTCAGGGCTACGCCCGATGCTTTGCCTGGCTTCTTTCAAATCCTCTTTGCCCCCTGCCTGGAGGGTGTCTTTATTACCCATCTATAGTGGAGGCCGCAGAAGCTTCATGAGGGAGGGGTTTCCCAGGTTACGGACTCCTGATTGGCAGAGTGTGTATCACATCCAGGCTGCCTGACTCCAGAGCTGCCCTCATGATGTAGGAACAAATGACTTGTAAGCTGAGGGTGCAGCATGGGTCACAGTGTGTCACCAGGAAGAGCTGAGGCTTGGTCTGCGACCTCTGCAGAGTGTGGAGGAGGGAGACAGGCTGGGGGGTCGGGGACAGAGCACAGAAGACAGCACAGGGATTGGCACGGCTTGTCTAGGAGCCCTTCCATGGGCTGCCCAGGGGCGCAAGGCAGATCTGGGTCTCGGGCAGCTCACCCCACTTCTGTGTGGGGTATGGTGAGAGGCAGACTGGAGGCAGGGAGACTGGGGACGGAGGGAAAAGCCGGTGGCGGGGCACGGAGGATGGGAGGTCAGCACTGTCAAAGACCTTCCCCCTGTGAAATGAAGAACAGGAGAGAAATGGGTCTTGCAAGAGCTCGCAAGGAAAAGCCCAGGGTTCAGAATAGGCTGTGAGCTTCGTGGGACCCAGCCAGGTCCTGTGGCTGCGGAGTCACCTGGCTGTGCAAAGCAGGAGGTGTTTGTCCCCACCCTCTAATCCCAGGCTGCCCGGGGGCTCCAGAGGCCCCCCTGTTATAGACACGGAAGCATAGAAGGACCTGAGGGGGTTCAGGTGGGAATGGGAGCAGTTCAGAAGACAGAGCCAACACGCTGTGACCCCACAGGACCAAGGAGCAGGGCGGGGGGCGGAGTGGGGGGCAGAGAGGGGGCAGGGGTTTCCCTGGCCTCCCCCTCGTTCACCTCTCCTCCTTCTGCTGGCTACTTCCTTCTCTGAAACAGGAATTCCTTTGCTTTCTGGTCCTCGGGCTGGGGGAAGAGGCCCCTCCCACCATTGCTGAGCCCCAGGTACTCAGTGAGTCTTGACTTACCCCCTCCACCTCCTTCTCCAGGCTCCCACAGTCCTCAGGCAGAGATTCCGATTGGTCCCGCTGGAAGAGGGCACTGGACCGAGCCCCACCGTGGCAGTACAGTCGGCCTTTGAGTGGCCCCTGTCTGGGCTCTTCCCGAATCATTACAGGCTGATCCACCCACCTGCAGGGATTCTGGAGGGAAGGGTCCAGAGCAGAGGGAGGGTCTACCGCTTGACAACTTGTCCTGCCAGAGGTTGGGGCTCCTGCCATCCCAACGAACATCACACCCCATTTTGTACTTGTCTGGCTCCTTCTCAGGACTGAGGGCATTTCAGCTGTTTGAACACAGGGGCTCTGTGCCTGGGGTGGCCTCAAGGGTGGGAAGCCACCCTGTCCACTGGTTCTATGGCTCCTGAGCTCTGGACTCTCCGGGGTGGGGGTTGGGATGCTAATTGACTATAAAGAGTCGGCTTGAAATTGGATTTTTCTGGGCCTCCAGGTCCCTGGTCGCAGCATTTGATGCTCATTAAGCTGCAGGCAGCCGAACTGGCTGCGGATGCTGACTGTGCAGCCTGGGCTCCAGCCCGGCCAGGTGCTGACAGGACACTAGACAGAGGTCTGGCTCACCCGAGGCGCTGTCACCATCTCGCAGCGCGGGCCGGACCTCAGTTCAACCTCTCTGCCTCTGTCTCCTGCACACACATGATCCTGGGGACTGTCACGGGGGTCCCAATTCTCACACCTTTTCAGCTCCTGACCAGCCGTATGACCTTGGACAGTCCCGGTTCACTAGGCTTCAGTTCTATAACAGGACGGTTCAGAAAGAAGGATTCCAGAGCCTGGTGGGGCTGAGGGTTCCTGCCAGGTTGAGCGGCCGAGCACTAGTCAGTCATGTGAAGAAAGTTCCAGAACCTGTGCCATCCTGACCATGGTGGCCTGTGAGTGAAAACGCAGCCACCATGTCAGTTCATTGCACAAGCTGCAGACCCCATCTCTCTTCACCCCCTGAAGTCTTTCATGGGTGTGTTGAGCTGTTGAGGGGAGGGGGCGCCCCGCCTGTCATTTCTTCCCCTCTGTCCTCCAGAGAGGCCTCTGCTCACTGCTGTTTGAAGGTGGCGCCTGGCCCCGCCGCTGCTGTTGGTGTGGATGTGAGCAGGCGGCTTCCCTGGCAGAGGAATTCCCTGATTCTGCCTCACCCTTGCCTCCTGTCCCCCTCAACTCTGCCACAGGGCCTCAGGGCTGAGAGGTGGAGAAGGCCAACAGTCCAGGCTTCAGTTTCTATAATGGGACGGTCTAAAGGTATAAAGTCCTTTACCTTCTGGGTCCACCCCCTCTCCACTGTGCCCATCAGGCTGAGAAGCAGCCACCTCACCCAGCCTTCCATCGTCCTCATCTCAAACTTCTTCCAACTCGGGGAAAACACCAGACACTTCCAGCCTGTCCCCCGGTGGAGGGGGAGTAGCCGAGTCACCTGAGCTGCTCCACTCCTGGAAGGAACCAGTGTCCTGCCCCGGCCCAGCCAGGGCACCACCAGCCTCTCCATTTGATTTCTGTTCGAGTGTTTGTCAATCAGAATTAACCAACACTTACTGAGTCCTTATTGTGTAGCCAGCACGGGGAAATTGCTCTTTTCTTAAAAAAAAAGGAAAAAAGAAAAGACACTGTTCTGCTCTCTGATTTTTCTCTCCCAGGTTTCCCAGGCTTCTGGAAGGGAGGCCTTGAATAATTCAGCCTGCAGTCGGGGTCTCTGGAGAACACAGCCTTGCGGCTACTTTAATCACTGGAAAGGTTTGGAGTCGGTTCTAATCAAGCTGGAGTCAACGTGGAAATGCTCGTCTCAGGCTTGAAAACAAGATGAAAGGGAGCCCGAGGAGGAGATAGAATCTGAGGGGAGCCACGGAGGTTGGTTTTGGAGGGCTCGTAGGTCCTGCTCACATTTCCGAAGGCGGTCGCGGACCCGGAGCCCCAGCCCCTGAGATCTCTCTCTTGCTTTTAGCAAGATGCACGGCTGTTTCTTCCTCTGACCTTTCCTCATGTCACCGTGAAGCCGGTCAGAGCTTGCTGCCCACGCCGGGGCGTGCTGAGACAAGGGCTGGGCGTGGGGCAAGGGCACCAGGGTGGGAAGGCAGCCCCAGGGGCAGGAGTGTGGGGTCCGTCCATGTGGCCTTAGGGGAATCCTGGGACCTCATCCAGGTTCCTGTGTGAGTGGTGGGAGGGGGTGAGGATGGAGGCCGTGGGTAGAGCCAGGAGCTGTGTCTGGGGAGACCTCTGATGTGTGGGGTGCTCTAACTTGGGCTGTCCTTGTCAGGCAGAGGTGGGGGGCCCTGTGCCCAGCTTATCAGCAGGCTTCCGAGAATGCAGAGCAGAGCCGGTGTGCTGAGGTACGGGCTGTTTGTCCTATTGACGGGGACACTGAGGCAGCTGGGTGGGTGGACTTGGGGAGTGCCCCCTCCCCCATGCCTACGATATTCCTCGCCAAGGTCAGACAGTAGAGAGGACAGCTCCCCAGAGAGGCAGGATGCTGTCTGCCTAAACTAGGGCCCCAGGGGCTGCTGCAGGCCAGGGTCAAGGTTGTGCTCCTCTCCCTCGCAGCCCTGGGGAGACGGGCGGGGGCACCCTGTCTTGGGCTGGCTCTGAGCCAGCAGTTCAGAGGAGGCCTGGGGGGGCCAGCGTGGTGGTTCGCTCTCTCCACCTCCCTTCTTCTGTGCTTTCCTCCCTGCAGCCAGCCTCCCCCAGGAGTTAGAGCTGAGGTCGGGGGCAGCCAGGGAGCAGCTGGTTCTGGAGGGGGCCAGCCTGGTGCTGGGGAGGGCGCTGGGCTGTAGGCTAGTGGGTAAGAAGGTGCTGGTCCTGTGACGCAGTGGCCCATGTCTGTAATTCCAGCAGCTCAGGAGGCTGAGGCAGGAGGATCGCAAGTTCAAAACCAGCCTCAGCCACTTAGTGAGGCCCTAAGCAACTGAGCGAGACCCTGTCTCAAAGGAAAAAATAAAAAGGGTTGGGGATGTGGCACAGGGGTTAAGTGCCCCTGGGTTTAGTCCCCCAGCCATGTCCTCTCTCCCCCGCCAAAAGAAGGTGCTGGTCCTACGTTTTCTTTGGTGGGTCTTTTCCCTCAGGGGCAGGAAGGTGGCTGGACCAAGGCAGGATTTAGGAATTCTGGGATTGGTTCCGGTGCTGTCCGAACACTGGTCATATGGCCCCAAGCCTGTGGTAGTGGAGGGTGCGGGGCACTTGTGCACCACCCAGGGTGCCCAGGCTGCTAGGGTCCAGTCTCAGCTCGGCTGATGATCAGGCATGTAACCCACCCCCTTGGCTTCTTCACCTGTGAGATGGTGGAAGGTGTGGTGACGATCCACAAGCTGGAGCCTGCAGAGCCCACGGCAGTGCCCAAGCCACAGCACCAGCTCCCAGGGCTCGGGTGTGTCTCCGTGTCCTAGAGCCTAGAAGCCCTGCGACAGTGGAGAAAAACGTGCTTGTTCCTGGGATTGCCAGCTCCCCCATACCCCACCGCCTGGGAAAACACTGGTTAATTAGAAAAAGAATTTCTTTTTTCTTTTGCAGAGTGGTGAATCCACAGCCGGTGGAAGGGACTCGTCCTCAGCACTCCATTTCCATAGAGTCAGCAAAAAGCCATTGCATTCTGTTCAAACCATATCCTGCACAAAGGAGAAGTGAACCCCAGAAGAGCGTGTCTGTCTCCACCCTGGGGGCTGGGGGCAGTGTGACGCAATTCCTTCCAGATGTGCTGCCACGTGTGTGCACACACTCGTCTCCTAGGTATGCACGCACACACGCCCTCCACCCTTCCTCTGTCCTTCCCGTCCCCCCAATCCCCCCCACACTCCTTCTACTTTCAGAGGAGAAACTTAGGATGTAATATTATTGACACTGTTTGGTGACTTGCTCTGTCCCCCTCTCTCACTACTGTGTTGGACACATCTTCCTACCTCAGCACATATATCCCTATCAAGATCTTTCTCATCGCTACCAGATATTGCACTCCCTAGAAGATTTAGGAAATAGAAAGGGGGCAAAATGGTTTCTTACAGCCCCAAGGGAGAACCTTGGAAAGGAAGCACTTTGGATACACACTTTTAAACAATTATTTCTCTTGATTAAAAAACCTCAGGATATCTTTAAAAACAAACCCTGGGGCGGGGGGGAAATTTACATCTATTTCATAATCTCACCACCCAAGCGTAATTATTATTACTACTTTGGCACAATTATTTTTTGCCTTCTGTAATGTCCATAGTTGTGAGTGTGTGTGTTTAAGCAAATGAGAACCACCCTGTAGCCCCCGTGTGTTCTACTGACCATCACTTCACAGATATTTTCTCTTATCCAGGTTTATGGTAGCCAAGAAGATGAGGCCACATTTTCTCACGTGGAAGATTTGGTAAAAAGTCGTGGGGTTGACTTGAATAGATGAATATTGGGATATGGAGATGAAATCATGGAATGCTGATGTATCATGGCTAATTCACAAACTTGGCTCCCTGTAAGTTTAAATGTCGTAGGTATTTAAAGCCGCATGTGACATAAAATGTGCTAATTTTAGCAGGCTTCCTCTTCCTGTTCCCCATTTCCTTTTTCCGTTTGGTATCGACTCTCCTGGCATCTCTATTGTCCCTGGGGAGGCTTGTGCATTGCCCAACCCAGCTGTCCGGGGCGGGGGGCTCATGTTTTTATTTTCTTGTCTCCTATGTTTGAGATCGAGATGCCACACCTTTAAAACCTGGGTGCGCAACCTGTTTTTTTTTTTTTTTTCCTCTGGAAGTTGTATTCGAGCCCCACGTATCTATCTCTTTGCGTGACACTGGGACTGCCTTTTTACTTCTCCCGCGGTGTGTATTAGCGATCTCCACAACAGACCCGCTTCCCGGATTGATTTTAAAAGTGATCCTTAAAGGCTTGTTTACAATGACAACCGGCACTTGGAATTGTCAGGTCACAACCCCAACAACAATTACTAAATGCCTGTAAATTTCTTTCCCTCCCTTTGTGCCAATGCCGGTAGGTGACCTCTATAAACTTCCCAAACTAGCCTTGATTGAGGTCAGGGAGGGCTAATGTGATTTCCCCAAACACCACTTTGTTGTTTAAAATAAAGTAACTGAGAGAGAGTGGGCTTAATGGGAGCGTCTTTGTACCAACTTGAATTTAAAGAGGTTTTTGTCTTTTCTAAAGGTTCACTGTGGGAACATCCTTGTGTTATGTTTGGAAATATGTGCTTTTTAATTTTTTTTTAAGACAAGATTAATGGAAGCGTGGTTTTCCATCTGCTGGCTACCCCCCAATTTATTTAATCATTCCTCTGTTGTTGGACAGTTCAATTATTTCCGCTTTCCCGTATTATAAACCATGAGCCACATTCTTGAACCTGTGTCTCTGGCTCGTTACAGATTACTTCCTGGGGACAAATCCCCCAGAGTCCCATGGTTGTGGGTGTTTTTTGTGGATCTTGATGCGCCTCGTGTCCTTGTCCTTAGGAGGTTGTGACCATGCGAAATCCTGCAGCCGTGGATGGCGGAGGCACTTCACAGGGACCATGGCGCCTTTCTGAATGGAATGGGGGCGATGCTCAGCCAGCTCTTTGGAGAGTCATGATTTATTGGAGGCATAGAAGCTTTTGGAACTCACCTGATCCAGCTGGAGCTTCCTGTGATGGGAAACTGCTTCCCCCAAGAGGAGTCCTGCCATGTCCACACTTCATCATGTACCCAGCCTGGCTGCGTGGGGCACACCCCCTCACCGGGTTGGGGGAGAGGGCAGTTGAGTATAATGAGTACCAACTGTGGTGCCTGGCATTGCACCAAGCACCACTAGGCAAAGCTGGAGTTACTGACCCATACGGTAAGGATATATAGATTGAGGCCCAGAGAGGCTGAGCAGCTTGTCCAAACTCACACAGCCGGCAAGTTGGAGGGCTGGGATCCAACCCAGATCTGTCTGGCTTTTTAAGGCCCCACCCGGTCTTCCTTAGGTTTTCTGTTTTGGGGCTACTTAAAACAAGCTTCCCCTACAGGACAGACTGCCCTCCCACAGTTCCCACCGTAGCTGGAGAGCTCACCCTGACCACAGCTCTTCTGCTCCACTGTCTGCTAGGTGCTCCCGCTGAGTGGCTGCCCTAGATCACCTGGGATCCCCCTCCCTGTGGGCACTGTGAGCCGCCTGCAGGAGGTTGGGAGGTGGGAGGGAAGCAGAGCCTGATGCTCCTCCTCCCCTGCAGCTGCATGGGGCGGGGCAGAGGCGGAGGTGCCTGCAGGGGTCCCTCTGGACCACACTCTCCTCTCTGCCTCCAGCTCTTCTTCCTGGCTCCCTGCACTGCTGGCCAGTGTTGGTTCAGGCCCATCAGCAGGCGCTTGGCTGCCGAGTCACAGAGCTGGGAGCCCCACAGAGGCACCGGCTCCCCCTTCACAGTCCCACTGTGGTGCTGGCCTTGCTTGGCTTCTCCCAGTGACTGGCTAGTGGATCCTGCTCTATGGACCCTGGACACCAAGGCGCTCACAGGGCTCTGAACTCTGGCGTGAGTGACGTCATGGGCTTTCCCACCAGCGCCCCCCCCTCCGTGGGCATGACCCGTCGTGCCGTGAAGAGGCCCAACTGGACCCACCGGAGGCTGAGAAGCCACAGAGGATCGTCATGTACGATCACAAAAAGCAATAAATCATTGTACTTCTTGAGGGGCTGGTTTGAAAAACCATCTTTCTTTCATTTGATCCATCTGCCATGATGTGGCCCTGCGTGTCTCTTCTATATATTTAGTTAAAATATGCTGAGTCGAATTTAGTGTAATCTGGTTAGAATGATCTAAATCGGAAAGTATTTATCAGCTTTAGCAATTTACCCAGAGCAACACTCCTGGTCTTTGGATGGTGGCGAAGCACACGCGACGTGCCCTGACCAGCTTGGCCACTCCACAGTGTTCCCTCAGCGGCTCTGAGTGCAGTCGCTCGACCGACCGTACGGCTGCGGCCTCCATCTCAGAACTTTTTTCTCACCCAGGGTGGACACTCTGCACCAAGAAACAGTAGTGTCTCTTCCTTGCGGCTCTGGGGCAAGGTAGGGATAAAATCTTCATCTTCTTCTTCATCATCATCATCATCATCATCATCACAGCCAAAACATCATTTCCTGGTCTCTGGGTCTCCTCGTCACCGGCCTGAGTAACACGGCAGTCTCTTCTGCAGACATTCCCCAGGTGGAGAGCTGTGGGCCCCCTCAGCCCTGCCAGTCAGCCCTGGGCCTCCCAGTTAGTCTGCAGGAAGACAGGCCCCTCGAGGTGACCGCAGCAGCGTGTCCCAGAGCTGATGTAGACTGATGGCCTGAGGCCAGGCGGGGCCCACAGAGGTGTTTTGTTCAACCGGTTTGAAGATAATTTGAATTTATTTTCAAGGGTTGAGACTCTAGGGTTTCATGTTTAAATCTGAATTTCTGGTTTCTCTGAAAAATCAGGAGACCTAGAGCCGGAGGTGGTGGTGCATGCCTGTAATCCCAGGTATCTGGGAGGCTGAGGCAGGAGGATCCAATGTTTGAGGCCAGCTTTGACAACTTAGCAAGATCTTATCTCACAAAAAAATAAATGAATAAAAAGGGCTGGTGGCTCAGTGGGAGAGTGCCTCTGGGTTCAAGCCCCAGGAATCCCCCTGTCCTCCTCCTGGCCAAGAGGGGTTCTATTCCTGTAAGACAGAAGGCTTGGCTGGGCTGAGCAGGGGCTGCCCCTTTGAGGTCAGAGACCAGCCCGGCCCTGCTGAGCATACTTTCTGATGATTTATACCAGCTCCTTTACTAGTTGGCTACTTGGCACCTGGACATTTGCGTTTTAACCTCTGATCTAGAGCCATAAATAACCTCCCTGTGTGGGCCTATGCTCCTGTTAATACGGCGTTAGGGTTCTAGCTGTCTGTCTTCTCCTCTCAACCCAGTCTCCTAACTCCCTGGCTTTTCTTGGGCACTTGTCCCATGATATCTAGGACACGATGTGTAAAGCAGGGGACATAGTGATTTTGGTGGGTTTTCTACCTTTTCTTGGAACTGAACCGGGAAAGACTGGCAGCCAGTGCCTGGTCAGGGGCTCATGATGAAGGCAGGGTTTGGATCTGGGGACGGTTCATGGCCCGGATCTTGGCCTGCTGGTTCCTCCCACAGCATTCTCCAGCCGTCCTCCAGGTGCTGGCTTAGTTTGGTGTGAGTCACTGTTACTGTCCACGTCGTCCTGTTTGGCCATTGGACCACGGGCTCCTGGAGGGCAGAGCCGTTTGCCATCTGCCTGTGACTCCCTGGAGCCCGGCCTGCAGGACGATCTTTATATTTGGACTGGGGTGGAGCCCAGGGCTGCTCTGCCCCTGAGCCACATCCCCAGCCCTTTTTCCTTTTTTTGTTTTGAGACAGGGTCTTGCCAAGTGGCTGAGGCTGTCCTTGAACCCACGATCCTTCTGCCTGTGCCTCCCGGGCAGCCGGGGAACCACTGCCCCTGGGGAGTAGGGTCTTAGTAGGTGTTGGCTGATCCGCTGTTTGAAAGGGTGAAACTGGGAAGCTGTGGAGAAGTGCTGGCCTGGCCCAGGGGTCGGAGGCCGGGTGGGGGGGGGGGAGGTCCTGGGAGAACTTCTGCACTGGGAGCCGGGGCCACTGCTCTCAGCCTCGGAGCGGGATGGACACTCTCGTGAACTGGGTCGCAAACGCGGACTCAGTCCTTCATTGCTTCTCGGGTGTGTGCAGGTAGCTGTTGGCAGGCAGTGGAGTCCCCGGGACTCCGTGATGGGGCAGCGGAGGCCCACCCTGACGGAAACGAGTGTCTGAGCTGGAGGCGGCATGTAGGGATGCGCGGACCTTCCTGTGGGTGTTCTGGGGCCCACGGCCTCCTTCCGGGCGGAGGAAGTGGGCCTCCTGCTGCCACCTTTTCGCTACATGATTTTAGCTTTTTCCCCTTTTTTGCAGTACTGGGGATTGAACCCGGGGCCTTGATGTGAGATGTGCTAGGCAGGCTGTCTACACCACAGAGCTGTGGCCCCAGCCCTTCCCTGCCCTTCTAATTTTATTTATGAGACAGAGTCTCACTAAATTGCCCTGGCTGGCCTCGAACTTGTGATCCTCCTGCCTCAGCCTCCCGGTGAGCTGGGATTATAGGTGTGCGCCACTGGGCCAGCAACGTTTTTGAGCCTCAGTTTCCTCACCTGTAAATGGGAACGTGCCCCCCTCAGGGTAGCTGTGGGGGTTATTGGAGATGTTTATGTGGATCCCGGAGCTCAGTGCCTGGCGTGTCTTGGGCCTCCCATAAATGACGGCAGGAGGGGGAGGGGGAGGTCAGGGCTGGGTGGCAGTCCCAGCCTCCAGGGGAAGATGAAGGCGATGTCCTAGTGCGAATCATCCCCCGCCTCCATGGGGGCCATCAGGAGATGGAATCCGCGAAACCCTGGACACTTGCTGGTCGCTCCTCAGGCTGGACCAAGAGGCCCTGGTGGGAACTCGCTGCTTGGGTTCTTCAAGGGGAGGGAGAGTGGCCGGGGGGATCTGGTGGCAACGTGGGTGGACTTAATGAGATGGAAAAGCACAAACCTGGGGAAATGAACAAGTTACAGCAGCTTCAAGAACAGGGGCGATGGGCACCCTGGACTCAGGGGGTGGGCGTCTGAAAGGTTGAGCACCCCCGGGCTCTGGCACCAGATGGAAGAGGAAGAGAGGCCGGAGGCTAACAGTGGGATTTCACCACACAGTGGAGGCTGATCTCACGGGCATTGGGGACCAGGGACGCCTGTAGGACTGGTCGAGGCGCCTCGCGATGGACGTAGCTGTCAGGTGTTGCCACTCACGGGTTCTGCCCCACCATCCGGGCCTCTCTGGGCCTCTCCAGGGTGCCTTCCCACTAATGAGGAGATCCTGCAGCTGAAGTGAGGCCCAGGGATAATCCCGCCGATCGATCGACAGCTCCTTAATCTGCTCCTGCTGGTCACTCATCTTATCTAATAATGCCGCCTCCTAAGTCCTCTCCAAGTAGGAGCTCTGCTTGGGCACACTCCAAGGCCCACTCCTGGGAAGAGGGTGTGAGGTTGCAACCCGGCTGCCTCCTCAAGCTTGCACTTCCTCCTCAGGTTTGGGGGCAATGGCTGGATGTACGCAGCGTCATTGCCCAGATGAGGCAGAGGAAGGGCTGAATCTGGGTTGTCCTCTTCCCTTCCCAGGATGGCCCTCTATAGAGTGTGGCATCTACTGTTAGGAAAATGAGAGAATTATTGAAGTCCAGCTTGCTCTCTGTGCCCAGGTCATCTCAGGGACCCCCTCCTGTCCCCCCACCTTCTTGGCCCACTCCGCCCATCATCAGCAGCCGGATGTACCTCTTGCCTTGCTCGGGCCCCTGACCCCTTAGACAAGGAGGAGGGGCAGAAATGTCTGTGTTCACCTGTGTCTCTTCTCTGGTCCCACAGAGCACAGCTCTCCCACCTCTTTTTGCTGGTGGGGGATGCTGCGGGTTGCACCCAGAGGCACTTTACCCCTGAACGACATCCCTGGTCCTTTTTATTTTGAGATAGGATCTCGCTAAGTTGCTGAGAACCTCGCTCCGTTGCCGAGGCCTTGAACTCCTGCCCCTGCCTTCCGCGTTCCCTGTGTGCAGCTTCCCTTTCTCTCCCATCTTCCTGTTTCCTTTGGTCCCCCCTCTGGGCTGAGAGACCATTAGAGTAGAAGCTTCCCGAGGGGACTCGAGGGCCTCTCCCTGCTCTTCTCACGCTGACTGTGGAATCTGGGGGACTGGGACGTGTTCTTCCAGGGGTCTGATCCTGCACTGCCTTGGGCCCTGTGGCTGAGCTCTTGGGGATGCGCTTGGCTATTTCCGGTCCTTTAGGCCTTGCGAGCTATGGATGCCACCTCAGTTTGGTGGACATGGTACCTACCCTGCGGCCTGGGCTGGGCAGGGACTGTGGGCTCAAGGAAGGCCCACTCAGGTTCGTCAGCCTTCTGAGGTTATAGGACTTGGTCCTACCCACCTCCTCCCCCATTAACCCCATCCACAGTAAGGAGTCAGGGACCCTCTTCTGCTCAGCCTGACCATTCACAGCAGCTTTTACTCATTATTTTATTATTATCATTACTACTACTTGTGGTATTGGGGATGCTCTTCCACTGAGCTAAATCCCCAGCCCTTTTTATTTTGACTCAGGGTCTTGCTAAGTTGCTGAGGCTGGCTTCAAACATGCAAACCTCCTGCCTGAGCCTCCCAAGTTGCTGGGATTTCAGGTGTGTGCCACCCCACCTGGCCACATCTCCCTTCTCCTGCTCAGGTCCACCCTCTCATGGTGGCCAGAGCGCTCAGCCAGTCTTCCTTGGAAACGCCATGTGGATGCTGGGGATTTTTCTTACCTTTTAATGAATTTTCAGAAATTTGACTTTCAAGACTCTACTATTACCCACCAGAAGAAAGCACCCAGTCCAGTGCTCTCAGGGCTCTCGGGGAAGGAGGAAGCGGCCTGGGGCCCACGGTGAGCTTATTCCCACCAGTTCCGAACCCCAGGGACTGGCCTGCTCGGCTGACCCCTGGCTTCTGGGCAGGCGCTTCCTTTCCTCGGGGTCCTCAGACTTGCCCTGGGGGGAGTGCACCTTGGCCTCATCCCCTCTTTCCAGACCCTTCCTGCCATCTGGGAGCGCGACCCCGCGGACAGTGCCTTTCATTCATAAGCTCTGACCTGCACTCCTGTCTCCACGCTGTCCCTCCGAGATACTTTCTGCCCCCTCGTTAGCACCCCCACTTCCCCACACCTGTGAGCCCTGTCCCAAGGAAGGCCCTGGGGTTCATCAGCCTTCTGAGGTCACGTGACCATGCTGCTCTGTGTCCCCCTTGCCCCACCCCTATTCCTCATGCATGCTAGGCCCTGAGTGACACCCCAGCCCTCTCCACATGATCCTCTGTGCCCACCCTTAAATGTCCTTATAATCTCTTCATTCGAGTTCCCCAGCTCTGACTAGGGCAAGCTCACGGCAGGTCCAGTCGGCCGGTGGACGGGCAGCCTTTAGCCAGGGGTTCTCTCCTTGGGCAATCAGCTGTGGCCAGCTGGTGAGTGGTTCATGGGATGCATATGGTGGCTGGTCCCACTTAGTAGGGGCCATCAGATGTCCATGTGACAGATGGCTTTAGTAAAGGAAGAGGCCAATCATGGCCCCGTAACCCACCTGGAGCACGTGCCTGGATCCCATCTCAGTTCTGCTCACAGAGCCAGGGCCTTGGCACCTCTGTGCTCCAAGATGGGGTGGGGGGCAGTTAGGGACTGAGCAGCTAGCTAGGCAGCCACCAAGAAGGACCAGGAGGGCCCCTCCCTGGGGCTTGGAAGGGGACCTGGAGGAGCCATGTCGGGGCCCCCCAGGGGCTCTGCACAGGTGCTGTCTGCTAGGCTGTGGGCGGGGCCTTTGTCGCATGCAGAACGGCTGCCAAGGCCATTCTGGCTGGGTCTTGAAAATGGCAGCTACACTCTGGGAGGCCGAGCAGGAAGGCGCTGACCCCTGTGATGGGGCTTGAGAAGGTGGTGGGTCTTGTTTGCTGAGTGGGGTTGGGTGCCAGGGCGGACGCGGGACCACACGCCTCCTGCCGGCCTCTGGGGCACTGAGATATCTGACGGCTGAGCCGGCTTCCAGCCCTCGGGGCCGCTCACAGGGACTCGGTTCTGAAATCAGACATCCCCGTCTTTCCCCTCCCAGGTCTGGTTTCCTTTGTTTGATTCACATGGCTACTGGAATGTTCTTGACCTTTCTGAGATGTCCTTGGAACGTGACCAGTATGTGCAATAGAGAAAACCTCCATCTGAGAAACAGGGATGCGGGGTCCCGTCCCAGCCTTTGCAGCTTACTGTGTGATCCTGGGTAAGCCCCTTCTCCTCTCTGAGTGTCAATTATTTTCATCTGGATAGGAGGTGATGGGGTGACATGATCTACAAGCCCCTCCCTAGATCTCCAATAATAACCACCACACAATCACTAATACTTACTGAACGTTTTCACATGGTTTGTGATTTATCTATATTATCTCATCAAATCTTATAAGTATTTGCCAGCCATTTTCAGAGAGGAAATAAAGGTTCAGAGATGTTAGGCAACGTGCCCAGGATCACACAGCTAGGAAATGACAGGGCCCGAAACAATTTCAGCACCTCCGTGGACCCTTCCGGAGGGAGGGGACTTCGGACAGGGGGCCTCTGATTCTTGAAGGCACTGACAGCTTTCCACCTGCTCGAGGGGCCCCATGCTGTCCTCGCCGCTGACAGTGAAGGGAGTTGGCACATCTAATAAAACGCGGCGGGTTTCAGAGTGTCTGGTCCTATTGTCAGATAGCGGATAGCCCACAGCCCTGTCAGTCAGACGTCATGCGGCCCCTGGACTGAGTTTTTGTCTTCTAAATACCAGAGCTGGACGGGGTCCTGGGGCTTCCTCGGGGAGGCGTCAGATCTGCAGCCGGTGAGTGTTTCTCAGGAGCACTGTCTCCCTTGTGCTTGGCAGGCCAACAGGCGCCCGCCCGACCGGGAGTTTTTCTTAAATTAAGAATTTGATACATTCCTTCAGTTCCCCTCCAGGGGTTAGAGAGAGCAGAGAGAATGACGGCCGTGCTAATGTGCAGGTGTCGTGCTGCATGGTGAAGGGGATCTTGACAATCTCCAGGAAAAAAAAAATGTCCCTAAATGACCCTCGGTTCCTGGTGAGAAATGCTAACTTGAGTAGTGCTGAAGGGCTGTCAGCCCCCGGAAGTCCAAAGCCGGTCTGTTTGAGGGTCAAATGACAAAGGGGAAGGACATGTGTGGATATGCACGCAGGCATGTGTGTACACGTGTGTGCATGTGAGTTCAGGTGCACACGTGTGTACACGCACACACACTGGCGTGTTTGTGTTGTGGTGCGGAGGCCCCCAGACTCACCCATACTTAGTGGGTACTCTGCTGAGGGGGAGCACCGCACAGGGATCTGCCGGGTGACCTTGGAGCCACCTTCACGTGGCTATTGTGAGCCTTTATCATCGTGGCTCATGAGAAAATGTGCCCGGCACAGGGTAACCTGCTGACATCCAGGAGGGAACCTGTCACCCTACCTCGAGTGGGGCAGATGTCATAGAAGGTGGAGGAAGTGGGACTTGGGGAGGGAATGGTGGGATGTCAATCAAATGGGAGTTTCCACCTGACTTTGGCAGGTTGCGTGGCTTCTCTGTGCCTCAGTTTCCTCATCTGAGAAATGAGCTAATAATGGTCTAGGCTGTTGGGAAGATTAAATGAGTGCTGATGAGTGTTTGGCAAAGGGCAAAACATTATTTTTTGATGTACGAGTTTTTATTGAAACTCTGCATATGTATATATTTAAATGAATGGGCTATTTTTAGAATAGTCTTAGGTTTACAGAAAAATTAGTCAGGAAGTAAGGAGGGTTCCTACGTACCCCCGCCCTGCCCCTCTTCCCTGTTAGTTACATCTCGTATTAGTGTGGTCTACAGATGGGCCGAGATTGGCACATCACCATTCACTGAAACCCTGGGTCATGCTGGGGTTCATCCTTGGTGTCGCACATTCTTCAGCTGTGGAGGAAGGTATGACAGGTGTCCAGCAGCACAGTGTCTTGGAGACGGTTTCATCACTTAAAAAACCCTCTGTGTTCCATCTGTTCATCTCTCCTTCCCCTAACCCGGTGACCAGTGGGCTATGATCCCGGTGGCCTTGCCCTTTCTAGAAGGTCAGACTGGAATCACACGGAATGGAGACTTTGATGGGCTCCTTTCACTCAGCAACATGCATTTGTCTCCGCATGGCTGGTGGCTCCTTTACCCCTTGGCTGCCCCCCATTTGGTCTTCTTGGTCTTGTCACATCTGGGAGGTGAGTGATTGGCTTCAGGGCAAGGACTTGAGAACCCCACCCAGTGGCTCCGTGCTCTGCCTGGGCTGCGACTGCGGGTTCTTTGACCTTCCCCTCCAGAGATGAGGATGGGCTGAGGCCATACTCTCACCTGGGACACCTGTGCAGGGAGGGCTCAGGGCGAATGGGAATTCAACCTCGGGTCACACAGGTGGGGCAGGTGACAGACCACAGAGGGCGCTGCTCCACAATGGGTAGATTCAGGGACCCAGACCCAAGGTCTCCGCCCCAGAGGTCGGGAGGGAAAGAGCGCTGGGGGATTCCCCCACTGCTGTAACCATCCTGGCCGGAAGTGGGCACATGGCCCTGCTCGAACACTGTTGGACAGAACTTGGTCACATGACCTGACCTCTAGGGTGGGGGTCAAGCTGGGAATGTAGCCCCCGGATGAGGAATAGGTGCGTGGATCTACGTGGAGCCCTTCATTTAGGGCCGGGCCCACGGGTGTTGGTTGGTTCTGAGATCATTTCTAGGGGTTGCAGGGTCCTAACGTTCTGGGCCAAGGGTCTGTCTTGGTCCCTTCAGGATGCTGTGATGTCATGCCGTGTGTCGGGCGGCTGGTGTACAATGGGAGCACATTTCTCACGGTTCTGGAGGCTGGATTCCAAGATCAAGGTGCTGGCGATGGCGAGGTGGGCTTCCTGTTTGCAGACGGCTGTCTGCTCACGGCTTGGTCACCTGGCAAGGGCGTGAGGGACCGCCCCGCAGTCTCTTTTATGAGGACACTGATCCCCTTCGTGAGGGCTCTCCCACATGCAGTCTTGGGAGTCTTTCTAGTGATCTAGCCCAGCAGGCCTCCCAGACCACCGGAGACCTCTGGAGGGGCCAACGGGAGTCCCCCCACCTGGCTTCAGCCAGAGGTGCTCCCCCAGACCTGCTCTGACCCTCGGTGCTGAAGAGAAGGATCTGATGCCTGAGAAAGCTTGACACCCCTGACTGGGGCGGTTCCTGGAGGCTGCACAGGGCCCTTCCACCTGCCAGGAGCCCGCCTGGCCTCAGCCTGCCTCTGGGTTCCAGTCTGGCTTCAGCTTCCTCAGGGCCACAGGAGGAGGACCGTGAAGAAGACAAAGCAGGCCTCGGGGACTGGGCGGGAGTCTACCTGGAGCCCACTTCTCGTCACTTGCTGGCCTCCCGGGGGTGGAAGTGGTCTGACTCTCCCTGCCCAGGGCCCTGTGGGCAGGCCCAAGCTCTGGGAGCAGCAGGGTCTGCAAGTCCCCTGGCTAGCCGCTCACCTCCCACCTGACCTTGGGCAGGCCATAGCTTCCAAGTTCAGGGCTTCACGTCGGTGCCTGATGGAGTCCTTCCTGTGGTGCTGGCCCCAGCCCAGGGCCCAGGCGATGCTGATGGCTTGAGTCTGGCTCTATTGTCCTGAGTGTTTGCTTTGTCTCTCAGCCTCGCGGCCTCTGTGAAGAGGATGAACTTGCCTCCTGTCACCCGTGCCAACCAGGAGGCCGGGGGGCACAGTGGTGAGGAGTATGGGCTTTGGGGTCAGCAAGACCCGGGTTCAAATGCTGGCTTGTCTCCTGTTTGAGTGTGTGACACACACGTCAGCTTCTCATCTGGGAAATGGGGTTGACAGGACCTTGCTCAGAGGGTTTGTGTGAAGATTTAGCAGGGCACTGCATAAAGCCCTAGAGTAAGCTCTCAATAGATGGCAGGATTGCCAGGGACTTGTGAGCCTGCTGAGAGACAAGGTTTAAAATACTAGAAAGTGTCTTGTCACGGTGGCCTAGGCTTGCTGTAGAATCCTGAAGGCTATAAGTAAAAGCCTCACGCTGGTGCAGGCTGCCCTCATCCAGCCACTTCATCTCTCTCCAGAGGTTCCTCCACTCCCGTTCACGAGCCATGAGCCCCTGGGGGCAGACAGCAAGCCTTGCCACATTTTGTCTTATAAACTCCCTTCGGCCTGAATTGAATGACGCCAATGGCCAGGTGGTGGCTCTTCAGAACAACTGGGATGTGGATGTCTCTGTGATGAACAGAGCCGTGGGGAGAGAGCAGAAGTGCCCGCCTTCCTCCTTCCCTTGTGGGGCCTCTGTGTGCGAAACTGGGCAGGGCTCAGCCTCCTGGTTGTCCGTGCCTTTGGGACCTGGCTTGTGTGTGTGACTCCAGAGTTTGACAGCAGTGTGAACAGGTGCAGTCCACTGCCAAACCTCCCGCCCGAGACCCCAGCTGCAGCTGACCATCCACGGAGCTTTCTGTAGCCCTGTGACTTGGAGATGGAGGAGGCCAGGCAGACAGAGGTCAGGTGGTCTGGCTGCAGTGGCTGAATGCCCCACAGCCACCCTTTGACCCCCAGGACAGTTGACTTGCCCTCTGCTGTGCTCTCTTCTTCCAGGTCACCCCTGTCATTTCTGCATGTCCCAGCCCAGCTCCTGTTTCAGGACCCACTGCAACACGGCTCCGTGAAGCCCTCCTGACTCCCCCGCCCCTCCCCCCGTGCTGGATGACGTTTCCTGCTCTCAGCTCCCAGGATGCTGCTGGTGGTCATTACCTCATAGCTGTCTAATTTTTAAAGTTATTAAAAAACATACTTATTTTAAAACTCAAGCACAATGGGGATTTATACAAAAAAGGTTGCTCTTCCCACATCTCCTCCTCTCCAGTCCTCCCCCTTCTCAACCCCCGAGTAAGCTCCGTGAAGGTCTTGGAGGGTCCTTGCATGTATTTCTTCCTGATTCGCATGCCTGTGTCCACCCCCACGCACACATATTGTGGCAGGCAGTCTCCAACAGGGCTCCCACAGACCCCGACTCCTGGTATTCATCCCCCTGTGGGAGGTGGACCTGTTGACTCACTTCTAATAAATGGAATATGGCCAAATGAATAGGATGTCACTTCTGTGATTCAGTCCCAGGAGACTGTGACCTCTTGGTTTTCTCTCCTTGGCTCTTGTCACATCCTGGCTCTGATAGCCTGAGCCACTTGGCAAGGGACTGAGGGTGGCCAGCAGCCAAACACCATTGACAAACTGAGGCTGTCTGTCCCCAAGCCTTGAGGAGTCCCATGCTGCCACAACCCGGTGGGTGAACTTGGAAACAGAGCCTCCACCAGTCAAGCCTTTGGATGACTGCAGCCTTGGGAGACCCCCCCCCCCCCCCCGCAGGGTACCCAGCTGAGCAGGGTCCCCAACCCAGAGAGACCATGAGACAATGGATGTGTGTGGCTCCAGCTGCTCTGCCGTGGGTAATGTACGAGGTGGCAGGTGGCCCATCCACTGTAAATGCTGATGCTTTTAGGGTAAGCTCACGCCACGGGGACTGAAGAACCAGCAGGGACCCACAGTCCCGCTGGTAAAAGACAACGCAATATTTCTTTCCAAAAATTCAGCCATTTCTGTTCCCACTGTCCTCACATCTTCATCAGAACTGAATATGATCATTACTTTTACATTTTTTTTTTCCAACCAAAGGGCAACAACGGTGGCTCATTTTGTTAGAGTTGGCTTTTCCCTCCCTGTCAGGGAAGCTGAGCTGCTCATACCGACGGACAACCGTTTTATTCTCGTATTTATTGTTCAACTGTGTTTTATTAGGCAAGACTTTATTGAGCTCTTACTGGGGCCAATGCATTATCCGATTAATAAGCTGATCAGGTGAGGACCTTGCCTTCAAGAGCTCACAGCTTAATGAATACACACAGATATACCAAATATCACGATGAGAGTGGAGATAAACAGTTGCACCAGTGTTCTGGGAACACAGACGTGAAAGAGACCAAAGCTTCCTGGGCTTCCTAGGGTTGCTTGAGAAGATCCACGGAGGAGTAGGAGTTTGTCAAATGAGGAAAAATACAACACGAACAAAACCCCAGCATGAGCAGGTCAGTGTGTAGCCCAGCTGGGATGGAGGAGGTGACGGGGCCAAGGTGGAGCAGGCCAGGCACGGCTGATCAGAAGACATGGCCTTTGGACACCGTCACCGGGGCAACGGGGAGCCTGACATGACTGGGCTTAATATGTGCACGTGCCACGTCTCTTCGCATCAGCTTCCCGGGTGTCCTTCCTAGCCCGTGCGGGCCTCCGACAGATTCACAGACTGGGCGGAGAATTAGGCCCTGACCCATGGACGGGTCTGAGCAACTGGACTGAAGACGTGGCGTGGCTATGGGTCGTAAGTGGAGGCGCAAGAGATTCTGGAAGCCAGAGGAGGCACCCTGGAACAGGAAGATGGTGGAGGATCTCAAACCCCTGCCTGTGGTCGGTCCCGCATGGGCCCCTGCCACTGACCGTTGACAGGGAGCATCCTCATGGCTGTCCGTGAGCCCAGGCACAGGTTTCCCTTGGGAGCTCCTCAGGGATGACGGGTGGCGCTGCCCCTCAGGCAGGTGGCCTGTTCCTCCCTCTCCTCTGCCTGGCACCTTCTCCCTGAGCAGCCATGACGGAGGTGAGCGCCGTCCTCCTCATTATGTTCTTAATAAGATTTGATGTCCTCATGGAAGGAAGTGGATGAGCCGGAAGGAGCCCTTCATACTTCTCCCCTGCAAAAGCCCTTCCCTGACAAATGCGCCTCTCTACCCCCATGCATGGACTCCAATCAGTCTTCTCTCCATCAGAACCCCTTGGGCATTGCCAGCTTTCCGACTGTCACCCACAGGTATACAGGCCGGCTCCTGTTGTTAGCAGGGCTGCCCATGGCCTTGGCTGTGTTGAGGACTTATGGCAGGTGGTTCTGCCAATAGTGAGAGCCATCTTAAGTCTTGAGAGCATGCTGCTGGCTGGGCCCGGGGCGGGGGGTCCCTGAGGGATCTGCCTCAGTCTTCTCCATAGTCCTGGGATGTTTTAGGGTTATGATCAGCACCCCTGCTTTACAGATGAGGAATAATGAGGCCAAGGTGATGCCGTGACTAGGGAGTGGCCAGGTCCTGCACTGGTAATGTAAGATGGCTCTGTGCGGAAGCCAGGGCCCTGATATTCACCAAGCAAACCCTCCATTGTGGGCTCCCATTGGAGGCCTGAAAGGGACGCGACCCTACATGGTACCACTGGTGCAGCGTCTCTGCAGGGGCTCCTCTCTTTGGGACCAGGGGGTGGGGGCTGGATGCCTATTTTGGTCTTCTGTCCAGTGTGAGATGACCACGGGGCGTGTCTGAGCCTCTGACCTTCTACCTGCCCCTCAGCCAAAGGAGGTCGGGCTTTTTACCTGGAGGCGTAACTGAGTGTCAGATGCCAGCAGAAAGCTCGGGCTTGGAGGAGTGGGTTGGTGGCAGGAGAACAGGGTCAGGGCGAGTCCTGGAATGACCACCGGGGGTCTGACCTGGCAGTGGGCAGCTGGCAGGGCTGGGAGACCCCAGGAGGAGGTGCTCAGTGACTTTGGGCGCAGGCATCTGGATCTTCATCTGTGTCTGGCTTAGTTTTTCTTCTTTCTTCTTCTTTCAATATGGAAATAACATTTTTTTTCCTGAACATGAAAACTCATGCTCTTTTAAAAAAAAAAATCAGGCAGTATAAAAGTTTAAAGACAAACATAAAAATAGTCCATAATCCCCACCATCCAAAAATAGAGCCCAGATCAGGTTGGTTCTGAGCCATTTAGACTGTTCTGTTTTCCAGGATGGGCTTGGCTGGTGGGCGCTGGAGGCCTTCTTACTTCTCCCGG
Source organism: Marmota monax (assembly GCF_021218885.2). NCBI lineage: Eukaryota > Metazoa > Chordata > Mammalia > Rodentia > Sciuridae > Marmota > Marmota monax. The sequence continues at coordinate 12,067,613 of NW_026694432.1, forward strand.
GGCCGACCCCTCGTTTCTCACTGGCCTCTCACTCCTGGACGGCGGGGATGTGCTTCTTTGGATGCATCCTTGTTTATGTCGATCTTCTTGGTGGCCATTTTTGTCCCCTAAAATACAGAAGCATGTGTCTCGAGGACCTGGTCATGGCCACTTCCCACACTGTCCGGCCGCCGGCTTTCATCCTGCTTGTCTCTGCCCGGCCTGGACAGAGGGCGCTGGGGTTCGAGAAGGACAAAGGAAGGGAGGGAGAGGCTCAGTGTCCTCCCAGAGCAGGGGAGGAGGGCGATGGAGGGGTGGGCATGCTGGGCACCAGGCCGGCAGGAAGACGGCACCTGGAGAAGGGGGCGGGGGAGGCAGGTACCTGGGCTTGGGGTGATGGACAGAGCTTGCCTGGGGAACTTGACATTCCAGAGGAAAACAGATCCCTGGGCCGTGAGAGAAGGAGATGCCAGACTCACGTCCATCCATCAAATATGCGTCGACATCCATCCCACGAGTCGGGCTCAGTGCCAGGCCTCGGAGTTATGCGATTGAATAACTCATGGTTCACGCCCCTGCGGTGTGGAGAGGAGGGGAGCTTTGACCTCTCAAGGTCAAAGGTGTTTGGGAGGAGGGCGTCAGAAGGGGAGGGCTGGGCACTCCAGCTGGGAGAACGGGGTTTGCCTGCTGTTGGGCGGAAAAGTGGAGCATGATTGACAGGTGGGTGAGGAGGAGGAGGAGGCCTGGAGGGAGTGACCTGGGTTAGGCCGTGCAGCCAGGGGTGAAGGGCTTCGAATGTCCCCAAAGGGATTCATTCTGTAGGTCTTCAGGGACCTATGGAAGGTTAGAGCGAGCCAAAGATGTCATCTGGCAGGATCCCTGAGGCCACCATCATGGAATCTGGTTGGAGAGAGGAGACTGAGGCGAAGGAACCAGGCAGAAGGCTCCACGTGGCCTGGGGAGAGAGAAGCATCCGGGCCAAGGCCCAGGCCTGGAGCCAGAGACCCTGGGGCCAGTGTGTGAGGAGGTATTGTCACAGAGGAGCTGTTCTGGGCACTGGGGGGCAGGAGGGAGGGAAGTGGCCAGCTGGAGGGGGAGCTCTGGCTGTCCAGTAGGGGAAGGTTCACGGGCTGAGACAGGAAGTGGGGTGTTGGGAGGGTCGGCGAGACAGGACGCAGCCGTGTCAGCCAGAGAGGTCAGCCCACATCTTAGTCGGTTTTGATTTTTGATTCTCACGGACTCAGAGGGGCCTTGGTCACCCCACCCATCCCTCATTTCATGGATGAGGAAACAGACCCAGAGAGGGCAGAGGTGGGCCCAAGGTCACACAGCAAGTCTCTGGACAAGCTGAGGCCACAGCCAAGGTGCTGTGATCCCTAGGACAGGCTGGTCCCTGCTCACTAGCTGCCACCAGTGGTGACAGTTCTGTGGGTTCCAGAATCAGACACACCGGGCTTGGGATCTGGGCTCTGCCACTTCCTGGTCGATAGGCATCTCAGCCCCTGTGAACCTCAGTTTCCTCATCGGTGGGATGGGCCACTCACCCCTGGTCTGACATGCAATCAAGAAGACTGGCACAGGACAAACACGCCTGGCGGCTGCCGATTCTCCCTGTCCCTCAACATTCGCACCCTCCCCCCTCCGGGCAAATCTTCTCAGTCCTATCTAAGATCTTTCAGCTTTTCTGAAATGGCCAGCTTTAGAGTTACTCTGTGTTCACTGGGCAAATTTCTTACCTTCTCTGTTTTCATCTCTAAAAAGGGGAGATGATCCTTACTTCTCAGGATTTGGGGGGCATTAAATGTCACAACAGAGGGGGGGGGCTTGTGGCGCAATGCCCGGCCTCTGGCACCCACTTTCCCAGGGGCAGCCTTCCCCGAATAGTGACAATTCCAACCCTGGTGCCATCGGTGGGGTCCCACCTGCAACAGAAATACCAGTGAGCATGCGCCTGGCATTTCGAGGGACCCTCCAGGGTGCCCTGAAGCAGTTTGAAAGCCTGATGAAGGAAGAACGGTCTCCTCTTTGCTGCGTCTCTTTTAAACTTATTTGGCTTTGATTTCTCTATTTGCTACTAACCATGTTTGAGTTACCTGCCTCTGTGATCTCTACATTAAATACGACTGTTCAGAGTCAGGAGGAAGCTGCGTTCATTCGTGAGCCTTTCCCCTTTCTATTAATAAAAACAAAGCATTTGACATCCCTTAGGTCACAACAAAATCTATTGCTTTTTTTATGAATCAGTAGAATTGGAAGGGACTTTAGGGTGGTCTTGGACTCTCTGGACTCCTGGGTTACCATGTATGATCTTAAAGGGCTTCACTGGAATTTGCTGTGGTGTTTGTTCTAAAGAGAAACCTACCATTTCATGCTGAGGATAACAGCTGAAATCTTTAGTCTCCGGGCCTTTGCACGTACTCTGTCAGGAATGCACACTCAGATAATCCTATAGTTTCTTTTTTATTTCTTAATAAATCCTCTTTAAACTAATATTCTTTATAGATATTAGATGTTTCTTTGTTTCCTTATCAGACAGGCCTTCCCTAACTACCTTATCTAAAACACCTCTCCTATGCTGGGCTTGATGGTGCATGCTTGTAATCCTAGCAGCTGGAGAGGCTGAGGCAGGAGGATGGCAACTTTGAGGCCAGCCTCAGCAACTCAAGTGAGGCAATGCCCACCACAGGATGTGAACAGCTGGCAGCAGGTTATTCTCTCACCAGGTCTCAGCCCCATCATTTGTGCCAATCCCCTCCTCTTCTTCCCAGCTCACCTGCCGGAGCTCTACCCCCTTTCTTTCCACCTGTCACCATCCTCTGTACCAAATTGGAGATCTTTGAAGAAGGAACTCAGGCTCTTGACTCCTGGACGGGGCTTCTTTCCAGGCTCCAGAGGGATGGCAGAGTGGGAAGGAGTGGATTAAATCAGCCCCACCTGGATTTAAATCCTACGCCCAGCTGACCACTCAGCAACTGATTCCAAAATCCTGCTGGCCCCAGAGACCTGGGAGCAGGTACACCTGCCTGATGGCAGTGGGCAATCAGGAAGAGGCCAGGGCCACCTGTCCTCGGGGTCTACCCTTTCTCTTCTCAATTTTACCAGAAAGAACAGGGGGTACAAGCCCAGCTTCTCTACCTTCAGCCTCTGAGACTGGGGGTGGCAGGTTGACAGTGGCTTATCTGAGACTTCAGAATGGCAGGTTCCTGTTTCTGAGATGCCCCAGGCTTGTCCACAAGTTTTTAAGTCACCAGTTGCAGGGGAGGGCTTTAAGGAATCTTAAAATATCCTCCCCAACCTTGGGTCCCTCCTCTACCTGTCTCCAGGGCCTTCTTGCTCCCTGGTGGCTCAGGGCACCGGGTGGTACCTTGCTGTGGAAGGAGCACCTGGGCTTGAAGCCAGAGCATCAGGGCAGACATTTAGCCTCCGACACCTGCTCACTGGGTGACTCCCAGGACATGCTTGCTGAGTGGGGTATCTTCAGGTATCTTGGGTATCTTCGGGTCCCCATTTCTCCATCTCTAAAACTGTTTTGCTTTTTTAAAAGACTGTGGTGAGGATTTATGTGATGAAGTTAGTCAGAGCTCCTCAAACTTCTCCACCAAAGCAAAACCTAACTGCGAGAGAGAGAGAGAGAGAGAGAGAGAGAGAGAGTAAACAGATACCCTGGGGGTTTGAGGGTGTAGCTGAAGGCAGCCCCCCACTAGCTCAGAAGTTATTTGAAGTCTTGCTACAGCTTAAAAATTCATGTGAATTTTGCATTCAGCTCCATAATGTATCCATGTGGCTTCTTTTAACAGAGACAGTGTTTTAAGTTGCTTCCCATTGGGTCATTTTAACGCCAGCAGGATGGGGCCGTGTTTGTCATGTGGCTCGCATATTCCCCGGCACACAGATGGGAGCCCCCAAGGGTTGTGTGTATCTAGTTTAAGAAGCATCCTTGTAAGGAGAAGTGTTCTGGAAAGAGCAAAAAATGCTATATAAAGGTCAGGGAGTTTTAATGTGACTGTTGGCAGTAATGGGAACACATCCATCAGTGAGCAAGATGGATGACGGGAAGGGGAGGAAGGAAAAGCAAGTGGAGAGGAAGGAATAGCAATGGGGTGGGGGTGGGGCACCGGCCAGCACTGAATGCAAATCCTAACCAGGCCAGGCTCCAACCACATGTCCTTGACTTAGAGCACCTAAGCAACAGGGGAGATTTCTAGGTGGATTTGGGCTCAGGACAGTGGACAGTAGGTGCCAGGGCCAGCTTGTGCTTGGCATTGCTGAAGTCCTCTCCTGCTGGGTAGGATGCTGATCAGTGTCATATCACAGGGAGTTATATACTCCCTGACTCCTTTGGCTTAGGGTGACTTTTCTATGTACCACCCCCCCCAAACCTCTGTCCTCCCACCATCTATGAACTCCTCTATTCCTCTTATAGCCAAAGGCATGTGAGGTCCCTCCAGCAACCTCTCAAAGTCCTTGTTTTGAGGCCCTTCATGTCTGTCAAGGCTCACTGGAGGGTTACAGCAAAGTCCCAGAATTCCTCTGGTAGGTATGCAGATTGGGTTCCGCTGTGTCATGGACTGTAGGTGCAAATCCTTTTAGTCTCTTTTCCACTCCCCTTAGTTTCTTTTCAAAATTGCAAAGCTCCCATGCAGAAATATTCACACTTCACAATATTGCAGTGTCTGAAAGCAAATATTTCCGAAGAACTGTGGGAGCACAAGCAAACACCTTCCTTTTTTCCTCTGTTATTTCTGGGCAAAAGCAGATAATGAGTTACCCTTTTCACAATTAATGTTCAGTGGATTTTTTGCTCTGTTATTCGGAGCAAATATAAACAGGGTAAGTTAAAGGCACGGATTATTGCAAAATAAAATTGGGATACACGAAGCTTAAAAGTCTTAATTTTAAACTACTCCTCACAATAGGCCAGAAACTTGATCCTCTATAATTCTTTGCAAACAACGTTTACATTTTATTATTGAATGTGTCTTCTATCAGCCTGTGATGAGATTTGGCTCATGTTTTTGCATAAATATAATAAAAGGAGGCTTCCCAGTGAACATAGATTTAGGGAATCGTGTTTACTTATTTCTCTCAATTCAAAAGAGTATGAACTGGAATTTTTTTGTTTCAGTAATTTTTTTTTTAAACACAAAGGCTGAGTATTGTTTCTTTCCACAAAGAACACAAGCCAATCTGGGGACAATTATCGTTTTCTATTTCTCTCTGGGGACGGCAGGTCCATACTGGAAACGTGCCAATCAGCAAACAAGGCTCCATGCTACCCAGTCAGGCTGTAGACCTGGTATGGAGGTGACAGAGGGCCCCAGCTCCAGGTCAGCACAGCAGGGGAAAGAGGACCCTCCCCCCAGGAATCCCTGGGTGGGGGGGAGGATATTGTGGAATGAGGCTGGGGAGGAGGGGACTGAGAGGATGGAGGAGAGCTACAGCAGGACACTGGCACTCCAACATTCTTCTTTGTGTTTATCTAGTCTTTGCAGACACCTGCTAAGATTACAGGTAGGGACCCTGCTGATTAGGGGGGGGGGCTGGCTCTGGAATCTCAGAGGCCCCCTTGGATCTAGAGCAGGTAGGAGGCTGTAGTGAAATGGGGAAGGAGTGGAGTCAGTCAGAGCTAAGCCAGATATGAAGCCTTTTCTGCTTCTCAGGGCAGCTTTTTGACTGTGAGCATAGATGTCACTTCTTCAAGCCTCGGTTTTCTCATCTGCAGGATGGGAGAATAATAAGAATTTACTTTGAAAGATTGTTGTGAAGCTTTGAAACCAAAAGAAAAATGTGAGAAAGATACTTCATTTTTTGCCTAGCTTGTGTTTGCCAGTTTCTGGTGGTTGGGTTCAAGCTGAGCGGACATGCCCATGCTCAGAAGTATTGGCAGGTCTGGGTTTAGGCCTCAGTCTACCTTGCATTAAAGTGAGTTCCAAATGTCTGTCTTGATTACAGTTCAAATCTCCAGAGGGTGGGAGCGGTTTTAGCCTACCTCAGGTATCTCAGATACTCAGTAATTGTATTATGAGTTGCATTGAATTGAATTTCCCCTTTTTGGGAGCTTTCCTTTTGTCAGAGCTGTTTCTGCCGTGAAAGGGCCCTGTTCTCCACAAACCCCCACTCTCAGCAGTATTTTCCCAGAACACTTTTCCTGCAATACACACCCACAATCACCAGGTGGCAGTAGAGTCCCGGTCCCTTTGGGGAACCAGGCCACAGCAAAGAGGATTTCTGTCTTTGGGGAGACATTTGAAAATGGATTTCTATTTATTAAACCAGTTATGTGAGATTAACCTACTTACCACTCCCAACTCCAAGCATAGCAAGCGTCTCAGCAGCTAATGAGACAAAACACAAAGTGTTTGGTACACTCAATTATCTTTTTTTAACTAATCCCTAAAGAGCATCTAATCCAGTGCTCTTTCCTTAGGGAAGACTTTGTCTTAACATCCAGGTTTGTTCCCCTTGGTCTCCCCCCCCCCCCACCATGGCTTTCTTCTGCTCTGGCTCGTATTTACTAGTTTGGCCTACACTTCAGTGAACATACTGTGGCCACCCCAGTCAGGGGACACTCACAACCTAGGGTGGGGAGGGCTGGGGCTCTGGAAACAGAGTAGAGGGTCACAAACCCAAATTCCAAGTGTCTGGGCACTTAAGGAGCATGAGTTGAGGGGTCTTGGGCAGCCTGGAGACCTGGGGCTCCATCTAAAGGGGCCACAACCTCTCATCTCCACCGACTGCTCTAGGCATGGCGTGGCCCGACACTGCAAGGTCTTCCCCTTCTCCAAGTTAATTAAATATATAGATTTTTAAACAAAATCTCTGACTTTAAAATTCTGGGCCAGCTTTGTGTTTTGGGTGGGGTTCGAGACTGAAAGAGGGAGCCGCAGGAGGAGGATTGTGTCCGGGAACTGTGGGAGCCCAGGGGAGGGAGAGCCAGCTCTACCTGAGGGACCAATGAGTCATTCAGCGTTTTATCCTTCCTCCCTCCCTGTCCTTCCTTCCTTCCTTCCTTCCTTCCTTCCTTCCTTCCTCCCTCCCTCCCTCCATCCCTCCCTCCCTATCCTTCTTTCCTTCCTTCCTTCCTCTCTCTTTCTTTTTTGGCTTTGGGGATTGAACCCAGTGGTACTTTCACTGAGCGACACCTTTTTATTTTGAGACAGGATCTCTGGGTGCTGAGGCTGGCTTCAAACTTGTGCTTCTCCTGCCTCTCCTGGAACTGGGATTGCACCCAGCAGTAAGTGTCTCTTGTGTTCCTATCATGTGCAAAGCTCTGTGCCAAGTGCAGGGCAGGTGTGGGGGGGCAGCTCCTAGGTGAACAAGGTCTCCACGCCTTCTGGCATGGAGCACGGCCTCCTCAGGAAGATGCATATCAAACACTGATGAGTCTGAGTTCAATACTTCTGCCTCCTTCCTCCTCTCTCATACAACAACTGTTGCCAGCCAATTCCTCCCTGGCACCTGCCAACCCCAGGGTGCACCTCCTGTCCTCAGGTCACAGGTCCCCCCTCAAGCCTGCTTTTCCTCCCCACCTTTAATGTGCCTGGGCCTCACTCGGCCACTCTCTGTGCACATCTCTCTTTAAGAAAAGTGACTGAACATTTGGCAGAAGACACAACAGCACATTTTCCAGCACATCCTCCTGGGAGCTGAGAGAAATGTCACAGTCCGCCCCGTGGCAGGACCTGTGGAGGGTGGCTGCTGCAGGGAGTCGGGCTGGATGCCGGCTCTGACGCTCTCCGCTGTGCGACCTTGGACAGAACAATACGGATGAGAGCTACATGCTTCACACAAGCCACTGTTCTGATTTTGTGGAATGTTTTGTGCCGTGAAGGCAAAGAGTAGGAGTTGTTCTTGGTGCTGTACAACCCCTTTCTCTGTTCAAGTGGAGGACTGTGGAGTGGGTCGAGCACTGAGCAAGTGCACTAGCTTAGCCTTTGGCTGAGCCTGTTGGAGGCCGCAGGGTGAGAGGCAGGCCGGGAGGTGTTCTTGCTAGAAGCTTCGAGGTGCCACCTGGAAGATGGGCGGGGCCAGTGTTCCCATGGTGGGTCTTCTGTCGTTGGCTGTGGGGTGCTCACCTGCCTGAGTCGACCCTCCCCTTCCTGAGGGAGGATGTGTTGTTATTACAGAGGTGAAGCCCACCAGGGGCTCCGAGACTCCTTCAAAATGATCCCCTGTGTGTGAAGCATGTTCACATACCTTTCACTTTTTTTTTTTAATATTTATTTTTTAATTTTCGGCAGACACAACATCTTTATTTGTATGTGGTGCTGAGGATCGAACCCAGGCCGCACGCATGGCAGGCGAGCGCGCTACCGCTTGAGCCACATCCCCAGCCCAACCTTTCACTTTATGACAATCACACTCATGATCGTAATAAAATGCATACTAAGGGCTTGGCAGGCACAGAGTGGGTTCTCAGCAAAGATTTTTTTTTTTTTTTTTTAAGTACAGGGAGCTTCTGATTGTAAACTGCTTGTCAGAGTGCCTGGTGCCTGCATTAGTACCGACAAGTGTGGGGTGAGGCCACGTGTGTAAGGCCCTCGGCACAGGCCGTCTCTGGGGCACGAGGCAGCCAGCCCTTCCCCACCCTGCAGGCTGCTTTCTGTCGGCCTCTCTCAGCTCTGGTGTCTGCCCAGCACTGCCAGGACCTCTGGGCGGCTCCAGAGAGAAGCCTTGCTCCACCCGCCCCAAAGCCACCCTCAGAGGCACGTGGTTCTTAGGGCAGTCTCTGGTCTCAAGTTAAAAATGTGTCCCTTCTCAAGTTTCCCTCCAGGGACCTGCTGGGACCCTGAAGCTGTACCCAGATCTAGGCTAGGGAGGGGATCTCTGGTCACTGAAGCTCTCCCCCCCCTCAACCAAACCCCCTTTCCAGGTGAGCCACCAGACTCCCCAGTACCTCCCAGGTGTTGGGACCACCCTGGTATGATCCCTGAGGACCTATGGCCTGTGCTTAGGTCCTGCCCATCTTATTAGAGATTTGGGGCTGCGTGAATATCGTCATTGGTGGAACTGGAGAAGGTCCCACTCTGCTCCTCTCTAGGCAAATGCACAAATGCTCCCACATACATGCCCCCCCCCCCCATCACAGTTCACAAGAATTCAAGCATGCCACACAGTCAGGTCTTTATACCTTTACAAGGACACCCCTTGCCTACCCAGGTCCTCACACAGGCATGCACCCTGTGTACACACATCCAGGCTCTCACCCCATCTCTCTCTTGCATACACACTTGGGCACACACATAGCCCCCCCCCAGGTCCTTGCCCAGGCGCTCCCCCCCCCACCACCTGCCTCTCTGACAGTTACTCTTGCACCCTTTCAGAAGCTCCAGGTGTCTGAATGCCGCAGTCTGGCTGGGCACAATCAGGAGCCACTTGTCAAAAGAAACTAACTTTATTTTTAGAACCACACACGCCAAACAAAACAGCCTCTCAGGAAAAACCCTCAGAGCCTCAACTGCCACCACCGGCTTTCCACAAGCCTCTCTCTCCCACACAAGCTTCTCTCCACCTCCCACAATCCTCCTGCTCTTGAGGCCGATTGGCTGGGTCACGTGGGCGGAGCCAAAAAAGTCCCCCAATGAGCAGCTCCGTGGTCTGAAAGGGCAGGGAAACAGCCCAATGAGCATCACCGCAGAGGAGCCAATCAGCTAGATGTTGCTGGGCCGCTGTGAGCCAATCATCAGCCGGCAGCTGGAAGTTTGCTGGGGCCCCTTCGGCTGTGGCTCTCAACATCTGAACACAAGCCTTATCTTTCCTCACACATTGCAGGTATTTATACCTGTCCCCACTCATCCGTGACACATGTAGGAACACCCATGGGTAGGCAGGAGCACATGCCCCCGGGCCTTCCCCAAGCAGGGCCCAGGCAGGAGGGTCCTCCACACACCTTGGCACATGCCCTCCTCCTGCTGGCGATCTCAGACCTGCCCGTGCCGCCCAAATGCACCAACACCCCATCCCCCTGCTGCGCGTCCCGACCCCTCCTGGGGGCCTGGAGGAGCTACTCGCTGCAGCGCTGTGGCCGTGATGGAGCGCTTCCTCGGGGCCTCTCTGGCTTGTAACAGATTAAAGGCGAACAGGCATTTGTCACGGGGAAGTGTACCCAGTTGTGCTGGAAAATGGACTTTTCGATGAGCGTGTGAGCTTGAACCTGTCACAGAGGGGGAGTCTGTGTTATTGCAGCCTGCCGGGCCGCGGTGGCCGTCGCCGGCTTATCGGCTGTGGCAGGCGTCACCTCCGACTGAAAGGATCCCATTACGGTAAATAATGGCTTAATCACAGCCAGTTTGTAATGGAGATGACCTCTCCGTGTCCCGCTGGCCTCCTCCGATGGATTGCACCTCTCCACACCGTGACGAACGGCGCTCCACTCTCTCCTCTCCTGAGAGAGCCATGGGCCCAGTCGGACACCAGGCGACATCTCCCAGGGAGGCTGTGGCAAGTGGAGCAAGGGCGAGGACAGCAGAGGAGGAAGGGCACAGATGTCACCCGGCCCAACCATCTCAGGCAGGTGGGGAAGCTGAGGCCGAAGAGGGCAGGAAGCCACCCATGTCCCCTGTCTTGATGCCAGCTCTCAGAGCCTCGGATTTCAGAGGGCAATAATAATGACAGCAAAAGATTCCCTTGGAAGGGAGTCGTGAAAGGGTGGGAGTTCTCCACGTTCATCTTGCTGCACCCCGGGAGGTAAGATGTTCTTACTCCCACTTGACAGATGAGAAAACTGAGGCTCAGAAAGAGCAGGTGACTAGCCCAGGGTCATACTGCAGGTGAGTGGCTGAAATGGGACTCAGCCTCTGGGCCTGGGGAAACCAGTGTCCCTGGTTGTTATGTCCACGGAGATGCCCATCATCTTTTGGGTGGCACCTTAGCGGGGCCACCTGCCACCCTCCTTGTTGAGCAGTGCTGTCACTAAGTCTTTCTGTCCAGTGTGTTCATGCACAGGGAAGTTAGCCGCCATTTCCTGCCTGGAAGCTGTGTGAGCGTCCATCCATGGCTGGCCACTGAGAGGGCTGAAGGTCACTCCATCCTCAGCTCAAGGTCAGGAGTTCCTGGGTGAGACAGGAAGCCTGTCTCTGTTGGCGTCCATACCACGTTACGTGTCCCTGATGCTGACTGAGGGGTTCTGGGCTAGAGGTCAGCTGCACGGTCCCCTTTCCCTGCTCCAAGCCTGGGGCAGTTCCCAGCAGGCTCAGCACGCACATCTGGACATGCAGGGCAGGGATTAAAGGGCTCTTTTCTCCCCCTGCTTTGGCTCCTTTTTTAAAAAAATTATTAGTTCATTATAGTTATACACAATATTGGGGTTCATTTTGACATAATTATACAAGCATGGGGTTTAATTTGCTCCAATTCAGTCTCCACGACTCCCCCTTTTCTCCTCTCCTCCCTCTCCCTGTTCCTTTCTTCAGTTCTCCCAGTCTTTCTTCTATTTATTTATAATTTTTAAAAATCAGTGCTTGTAGACGTACCTAGAGGTGAAGTTCCTGGGTGTATCCACATGCGGCCGCGAGAGCGTTGGTCAGTTCCACTCCAGCGGCCCTCCCTTCCCTTCCCCTTCCCCTCACGGCGCTTTCTTCTATGTCACACTTGGGCCCTGAAGAAAGGGTTGGAGCTCAGGAAGTTTGGGGTTGAGTCCTGGCCCCACCACTGGCCAGCAGCATGACCTTGGACTGTCCCCTGGCCTCCCTGAGCCTGGCTCTCCTCCCCTGTGCCCTACCTACCATACCTTATGGAGGTGTGAGGTTCCAATGGCATCATGCATGTGACACAGGTGACAGGGAACCTGCACAGGAGATGAGATACCATGGGCAGAGCTGGAGACAGGCCAGGGCCCTGCCAGCGGGCTACCAGGAACGGTCCCCGTGTGCTCTTGATGATCCTCATGGAAGGCGGTAATCGCCATGGTGAGTGACAGTCGCTGTCTGACTGTGTGACAGGCACTCTGGTGCCGGGAGTGCCTCTTTAGAGCTCCCCAAACTCTAGGTTATAAGGGACATTGTTATCATTTTACAGAGGGGTCAAATGAGGCCAGAGATCTTGCCAAGGTCGTGTATCTTGCCAAGGTCGTGTATCTTGCCAAGGTCGTGTATCTTGCCAAGGTCTTGGAGCTCGTGTGCACAGACCAGGCTGCTGGCTGGGAGTTGCTGGCTGGCTCCTGTTACCGGCCCCACTCTCTGGGTTTGGGATTTTTGGGAAACCCCTGGAGCCTTTCTCTGCACTGTTGGAGTGCAATGTGAACACTTGTCCTGTTGCCCGGGAGCACCAGTGTGGCCGACATTCCAGTCCAGGATAAGGACAGGAGACGGGGGCAGCTGGAGGGACAAGCTCTGGACCTGAGCTATGTCCAGGAAGGCAGTGGGCCAGGACGAAGAGGGGAGGTTGCAGGGAGGCCTTGACTCTGTGATGAGCTCGCTAAGGCGGGCAGCAGAGAGAGCCAGGGTGGGGACTTCCATCAGAGGAGTGTGCACGGGGCTTGCAGAGGAGGCTGGGGTTTGCAGACCGGCTTCTGCTTCACATTCCTCTGCAGGGCTTCCCGTGACAAGGCTGCTGCCCGTGACAGGAAGAAGGGAAGCAGCCCCTGGGTTTCATTTACTTTGCAATATCTACTCTAGAAAAATTTATGAAGTGCTTATTATGTGCCAGACAGTGGGCCGAGCAGCCACCAAGTTTCACTTAGTTGGCAACGTTTATGCAACAAATATTTATTAAGTGCCCACTGGGGGTGGGGCCAGGCGCTAGAGATTCAGTGGGGAGCAAGACAGACAGGACTCCTTCCTACCCAGCAGTTAGCCAAGATGATGCAAAGAAACCCAGCTCAGTGCCCTTGGAAACACTCACTGGTGACCCACTCTGCACAGGGGCCCATCCTTGATCTCCCGTCACCCTCACGACATGTGAAGAAGCACCATAGTGCTGCCCATTTTTTTTTTCCCCAAGGAGGAAGCTAAGACTCAGAGAGCATAAATGACTTGCCTGGGGTGCACAGCAGGCCAGTGATGGAGCCAATCTCGATCTGCTGAATGTTTGTGCTTTAACCGATGTGATTCGTGCCTACTGACACTGTCCCTGCAGACTTGGGGTCACCCTGGGCTGTGGAGTCAGGCAGGGGGGACGCAGCCCTGCCCTCTGCACCTGAAGGGCTGCTTTTTTTAGTTCTCTCCCTCCCACTCCCACCTACCCTCCCAGCTTCCCCAGCCCCCAGTGTCTGGGCCTTGCCTCCCCTGCAGTTGGGGAAAGCTTATTCTCATGCTAATTGCAAAACTAATTGTTCTTATTGCAAAATCCATTATATAGTATATTTATATTGCAGATAATGAGCTGTTTGGATTAAATAGCTCACTAAAAGTCAATAAAAAGAAATTTGCTTCCCTGTTCCTCCCCTCATTTTTCACGGGCACCGTTAACACAGCCGTCGTTCTCCCTGAAGGCTGGAATTCATTAAAGCGCCTGGAGCTGCAAGGGGGTGTCGCTGGGTGGGTTCTTCCTCTTCCCCGTTAAAAAGGCAGTCATTCGAGGGAAAGGGTGGAGAAGAGGGCTGGAAGACAAGGCGCAGGTGCTTGCCCCTGGTTTTGGTGATGCAGGTGTGACTGCCAGAGAAAAGAACACCTTGATTTCCAGCAGCATTGAAGAGCAGGGTTCTCTAGAACACGATCCAGGGCTCCGTGAGGTGGAGCATGTGCTGGGGGTGGGTAGGAATGGGGAATGAGCTGATAGCTACTGTCACCTTCAAAGGAGGGGGATTAACCAGGTGCCCTGCTCTGTTCTTCCAAAGGGGTGGGGGCAGGATGGGCTTGGGTCAGGAGTGAGGCAGGGAGAGGAAGCCTCGGGGACATGTGAGGTCATGCTTGGGGACAGTGAGGTACCTGGCTGGGAGTCAAGGGCTTGGGTTCCCAGGTTCTGTTCTTTTCTAGCACCTCACCATCTCTTGTGGGCTTCCAGAATTTTCACGATCCAGCCATTTGTCTGGTCTTGGTGCTAAACCTGAAGGTGGCTGTTTAAGCCAAGATCTACCAAGAGGGCAGCTGGTCTGTGAAGTCCTGGGGTCCGCAGAGAAGGAAAGCTCACTCGGCCTCCTCATTCACTCTCATTCATTGTTCATTCATTCCATCGCTCGTCCAGCAAAAGGTTCTTGAGCACCTACTGTGTGCCGGATGGTGGTGCGTGCTCAGTGCACAGTAACAGACATGACAGATGCGGTACCATCTTTCCCGAGTTTCAGCCAATGGGCATTCCTGACAGCAAGTGGGCATTTTGATAGAAAGGGAGGCTGGAGGTGCAGGGTGCTGTGGAAGAACAGAGAGGGGTGGGAAATTAACCAGGGTAGGGGCAGGTCATAAAGCGACTTTAAGAAATGAAGTCGCTGTGCTCCATTTCTTAAAGCCAGGATGTGTCAGGAGGAGCTGGGGTCAGGAAGTGAATCCAGGTGCAGGCACGTGATAGGCAACCCCAAACACTCAAAGGGGGGTTGGGGGGTCCTGTTTCTTATTTCTCTTCTTGGGAGCAAACCTCACTGATAAAATGGCATGATCTGAGAGCTGAGATGACCTGGCTGGAGGCCACTGACCCCTTAGACCTACAGCAAGCAGCCTTTTCTAATCCATTCATTCAATAAATGTCTTTGACCCAAGTGGCCCAGATGTCATTTGAAGCCCTGGGGATAGTGCTAAGTAAAAACCCACAAGGTCTTTTCTCTCTGTGTGATGGGAATATGGGGGTGAGGCAGATATTAAGCAAATAGTCACACAGATGAGTGTTTAATTAAAACCAAGGACTATGAGTTGAGGGAAGGAGAACAGTCCCAAGAAAGCAATCCCAGGAAGCCCTCACCTGGGTGGTGGGGCCAGGGGATGTGCCCATTGATCTGAGCTCTTAGGGGGAGTTCATCAAGGTATGCCATGGCTTGAGCATCCCCCACAGCCTCACACATTGAAATTTAATTCCCATTGTGCAATATTAAGGGTAGAAATTTAATCTGTCCTTAGGAGGTGATCTGGATTAAACAAGGTCACCAGGATGGACCCTATGATTGAGTCCTGGTGGCTTTATAAGATGAGTATGAGAGAGACTAGAAGACACATTCACAGAGAACTGCATGTTCTCTGACTCTGGCTGTGTGATACCCTGCACCATCTCAGGACTGTGCCGGCAGGAAGGCCATTACCAAATGGGGTACTTCACCCTGGGATCTCCAGAAGTAGGAATCAAAACAAATTTCTTCCTTAAAAAGTTACCCAGCCTCAGGTAGTTCATTACAGTAACAAAGACAGGAACTCACACAATGAAGAGGAGGGGAAGTTGTGAGCCAAGTCCTTTCCCCAGGGAGGGACTGGGAGGCAGTGGTGGGACAGTAAAAAGACCAGTGGCATGAAGTTGGGATGCCAGGAGGGCATCAGCTCAGGCAGAACCTGACACGTCAAGAAATTAAAGAGTTTAATCTTCTCTGCAGAAGCAATGGGAACCACTGAAGGGTTTATAGTAGAGGAGTGACATGATTCGTGCTTTGAAAAGTTCACTTTCGTTGCCGGCAACATGTCAGAGGCAGTGCTGGATGGTTGAAGCTGTAAAGAAGGGTTGCGGAGCCTGTAGAGAGAGAACAGAGAAAAGGCAGATGGAAGACAGAACCTTGGTAAGGATGGGGGAGAGGCAATTTGCCCAGAAGAGATCAAAGTTGTACTAGTTCCCATTCCTTGCAATACTGAACAGACCATCAATTTGGAGGCTGATTTTACACTGGAAGGCGGCGGTGCAGGAACGGGATTCAGCACCATGGACGGCTCTCCAAGCTCCTCTTGAGAACTGGGGGAGGAGGAGACCTGATTTTATTCCCTAGGATGCTCAGCTCAGTGCCTGAAGGGCTGGTAAAGTCACCGCAGGACCTGTTGACTCCTGGGAGTGAGGCAGGCAGGGACGTGAGGTCATTCCTGCGAAGACTCCCAGGACCTGTGGGAGGGAGAGCCCTGGCATGGGCCAGCCTAGAGCAGGGGCCTCAGGGACCTCTGGGTGGTACTCACAGATTAGCAGCAAAGGGAAAGCAGTCTGTGAAAGTCCCACTCCAGGCTGCTGAAATGACTGTAATCTCTAGCCATCTTTATTTACAGACTTCAAAGGGAGATGGGAAGAGAGAGACAGCAGGATGCTGGGCAGCGTGAGTGGGGCTGAGATCAAAGGCAAAAAAAATGTGCTCTCTGCTGCTCCTTCCCCCAGGCTTCAGCATCCACAAAGATGCTGGCAGAGAAAGGCTCTCCACAGAGGAAAAGGAGTCTCCAGAAACGGAGTCCAGCAGGACATAACCCCCTCCCCGAGGATCCTCCAGGGAGGAGTTCTGAGGGGCTTGGAGTCCCTTCCTTATGATGCCCCTAAAGCTTCCCTAGAAAATGATCAAGGGGGGCTGGGGATGTGGCTCAAGCGGTAGCGCGCTCGCCTGGCATGCGTGCGGCCCGGGTTCGATCCTCAGCACCACATACAAACAGAGATGTTGTGTCCGACGAAAAACTAAAAAATAAATATTAAAATTCTCTCTCTCTCTCTCAAAAAAAAAAAAAAAAAAGAAAAAAGAAAAGAAAATGATCAAGGACCCCAGGAGGAAGTCATGAGCTCTCTGCACCTCAGTAGTGCTCCCTCTGAGGGCGTATGTGCCACAATATTCCCCTCCAGCCCTTCACAGAGTTGAAAGTTATCACGGCAGCAGGTACACGGTATGGAAGTGGGCAACCCACAGGCAGGTTCAGGAAGCTCTGGGTCTTTTGGATGCATCTCTGGGGTTTCTTAAGAGCTGGAGGTTTCTACCCTCTGCCTGCAGTGTTGGGATCTACCGTGCTTGGGAGCCAGGCATGAGCCAGACAGCTAAGAAATGAAAGAGTCTATCCCTTGTCCATTTCCTCCTCAGCAACAGTATGGCACTCATGTAAAACCCCGTGCCCCCAACATGTGCAACCATGTGGTGGGACCAGTGGTAGTAATCAGGGCACCCTGAGCTCACTTTGACCTTCACCTGGGATGTAGGGGACTTGACATAAGGAATAGATAAATAGCCCCTGACACCAGGCTGGACTCACTGAGGAGAAGCTGGTCCCCTGGGAAGCTCCGAGAGTGTTTTTTTACCTTAGAGAGGAAGGAGTGAGTGGTTGGTGCCCTGCCTCCATCCTGGAGGGGCTCCCAGACCCACAGGGGAGACAGACGGGTGCTTGGGAGGAAGGGGAGAAGGAAGTAAAGGCAAGGAGAGATGTGTCTGTGTCTGTTCATGCAAGCACGTATCCATGTGTGTGTGCAGAGAAAGTGTGCACCTGAGGGTGCTAAAATAAGAGCGTACCCCTATGTGTAAACCTGTGTGTGTGGGGGTGGGGAACATAGGGAAGCTGCAAATGAAGCCTTGGTGTGGATATGAGTCTGAGTTCGCGTTCGAGGATTTCCGTGGTGTGCACACTTGCATGAAGTATTTCTGCACATGTTTGCGATGCAGCACGTGTTGCTTTGAGCGTGCGCACCCCTGTTGCACGGTCCAAGGGCGGCGTGAGCTGTGCTCCTTCCGAGGAGGGGAGACTTGGGTAGGGAGGGAGTGCGAGCCTGAGCGTGCGGAGTGGCAGGCATGACAAATGATTAATCTATAGAAATCTATATTCTATTCTTCCATGCATCCACTCCGCCCTTCTCACGCTCCCATGCATCACCTCCGGAAATCCATCACGACTCCCAGTCAAGGACGGGCTGCGAGGAGCGAGTGCTGCCTTATTGATGGACTTGCCGGGTGCTTTTTGTGCTTTTGGGTCCGCGGAGAAGGAAAGCTCACTCGGCCTCCTCATTCACTCTCATTTATTGTTCATTCATTCCATTGCTCATCCAGCAAAAGATTCTTGAGCACCTACTGTGCATAGGATGGTGCCGCGTGCTCAGGGCACAGTAACAGACATGACAGATGCGGTCCCCATCTTCTCTGAGTTCCGGCCTTTGGGCGTTCCAGACAGCAAGTGGGCATTTGATAGAAAGGGAGGCTGGAGATGCAGGGTGCTGTGGAAGAACAGAGAGGGGTGGGAAATTAACTAGGGTAGGGGCAGGTCACAAAGGGCTGCTGAGGAGGTGACAACTGAAGGGATTCCCCAAAAGCGATAGAACCCAATGGAAGGGAGGACAGGGAACAGCATGTGCCAAGGACCAGATGCAAAGAGAACTTGCCCCCTGGGAAGTTCGGTTCAGCGGCTGGCGCTGGGGTGCGAGGAAGGAAGTGGAATAGAGGAGGTGACAGAGGTGGCGGGGACTAGGGAGACCATCATGGCCTGTTGTGGGAGCTGGATTTTACTCTGAGGGTGATGGAGAGCCACAGAAGGGCTTAAGAGCAGGTGCTGCATTTGAGAAGGCAGTCTCTGGCTGGTGGTGGGGGGGACTGGATTGAAGACAGTTCAGATGCCCTGACAGTAATTCCAGGGAGGGACAGTGGTGGCTTGGACTAGGGGCTGGCTTGACTTAGGGTCAGGCAGTGGGTAGAGGTCTGTGGTGGGATCTGGAGATGTTCTGGGGGTGGAACAAAGAGCTTGCTGATCGTCCAGATGCTGGCTTAGAGTGGCTGGGTGACTTTGGGTCACTGGACAAGTTCCTCTACCTCGTTGAGGTAAACTAGATCGTGGGGGCTAGGGTGTGGCTCAGGGGTAGAGCACTTTTTGGTAAGCAGGACATCCTGGGTTCAGTCCTCAGCAGTGAATTAAAAAATAAAGAGGTGCAGGGGAGGAGGGGCGCACCATGCTTCCTAGGGTTGGAGTGCGACCGTCTGGGTCACTCTACATTTCTGACACCACTGTTGTCCTTCTGGGGAATAGAATGTTTGTCCCTCCCTCCGGCTGGATGAGCCATGTCTAGATCAGCTCCTCCCAGGAGGCTTCAGGATGACCTCCAGCAGGCTCCCTTAACCACCCCCGGGGCGACCCTTGGACCCTGGGGCCCATGCCAGATGCCTGCTGCTTTTAGCCCTTGGGGGAGACTTGGAGGCTGCCCAGCCCAGCTTCCTGGTCCACAGATGGCCAAACAGGCACCCAGAGAGGGTAAGGACCTTCTCATGGTCACCCAGCATGCCATCTGCACTTGCTGGTGCTGAGGCCTAAGCCACCCAGGACGGGCTGAGTCCTTAGGCCGTCATGCCACCTCCAGCCTTCGGATGGACCATGCATCTCAGCCAGCCCACCGCTCACCTGTTCCCGTATGCCATCAGGGAGACCTTGGCCAAGGCACAGGGTTCTGGGATGTCCTGGGGGGGAAAAGGGCGCTGGGACCTTTTCCACCTGGGCCCCAAGGTGGTTCCAAGGACCGCTAAGTCCTCAGTGGGTCCTCATGTGTTATGATGACAAACCAGAGATGGGTGTCCCCTCTGATCTCCCTGGGAAGCCAAGCAACTTGCGGTCTCAGAAACCTCCCCTCAGCCCGGTGCCTCTGCACCGGGTGGAGAGGATACTTATAGCAGAAGCGTCCTCCACCTCCGTCCCTCTCCCTTCTCAGTGCCCATCATGACCACACCGTAAAGTCTGCCACGAAAGTTCCTCGTGGGGCGTGTTGGCTGGATGAGAGGAGCTGGGCGGTGGCACGGGTGGCGGGAGGGTGTCTTGGCCCGCACTTCCTGCCGGGTCTTGGAAGCTCTGCTGCTTTTGCCCATCTGCGGATGCGAGCCCTACTCTTGCTGGGCAGGGCTGCAGAGTGCCAAGGAGATGGCCCTGCACACTTAGGATATTTTCGAGTTAAGTGACAGCGGGCACAACACGGCGGGGAGATGGCTTGTGTTTCTTTGGCGCATTCAGTCACAATTCATCATTATCCAATTTTTTCCCCCTTGGGTTTTCTCCCGCACACATTTTTTATCCTGATCTGACAGCTAAATGAGGAATCACGCTGCCTACGTTATCTGTTTTGTTCAGGAATTAATCCGTCGTCAAATACCGACTGCCAAGGGGTTCGTGGGAGCAGGACTGCCAGCGTGGGCCCCCAGACGGCCTCGGGGTCAAACGGGGACGCTCCGGATGGCCATCTCCCTATGACTTCCCAAGAGGAATGGGAAGAGGACAAGGGTCCACACGCTGAGACAGACCCGACGCCACAGGCCAGGAGGACTCTCTGGAGGGGTTCAGCCCGATCCTCTGTCAAGTTCCTGAGTCATTTTATATAAGGTCATTCTGCCCCTCCCCCTGCCTCTGACAGCTTTGAGAAGAGAGGCAGGGACCCCGACCTCTGCAAAGGGGCTCACTCCTCGAAATGAGGAGCACCTCTTCCTGTGCTTTGCCCTTGGCCCAAGTTTCAGGGAACCAGGTGAAACTTCCACTCAGCCGGAGAGAGAAGCAAAGCGTGTTCAAGGGCGTGATTGGTCCTCAAAACTGGCCCAAGTTTCTTTTCTCCTCCCTTATTCTTTCCTTCCTCCAAGTTCACCTTCTCTCTTCCCCTCCCTTCCTTCTGTCCTTTCTCCATCTCTCTCTGTCCCTTTCTCCCTCTCCTTTTCTCCTCCCTAAATTTTTGTTCCTCCCACCATGATGAATAAGCTCCAGGGGTGGGTGGGGGAGGCCTGTAGTCAAATAATAGAAATGGGCTGAGTTCTTGGAGGGAGGGGCACAGGCACACCCAGACTGTGTGGGGGCCTGGGGACCTGGCCACAGAACCCGATGCAGGAAGCTGGGGGATGGACAGGGGGAGGGAGGCTCCAGGTGGAGAGAGAACCCCAGGCGGGATGGCACCCTCCCAGGGCCATGGCTTCCCCAGTCACACCTCGCCCGTGAGACCCGGAGCTGTGTGCCAGAGAGACCACATCTGATTTTGTCCACCCATCAGACCCAGCTCTGAGGGCACACCTGGCAGAGGTCACGCCTTCCAGAGGTGGGTGGATCTGTCAGGAGTCGATGAACAGGTAGAGGAGAGAGGATTGGCCATGAGTGGAGGCACCCACCGTCCCCAAAGTCCTGGGTTCCACGGTGGCTGGTGATTTCCTGCCAGTAACTGGTGCTCCCAAAATATTGCTTTCTGTAGATGTCACCTTTGGTGTGTGCTAAGGAGGAGAGGGTGACTATATGAGGCAGGGAGGTGACAGCACAGCCAGCTAAGCACCTAGACCTCATAGCCATGAGGTCCTGGCTCAAGGCCAGGTGTTACTGCTTCCTGTCAGTGAACTCTGATCCCCCGAGCCTCAGTTTCCTCCTCTGTACCCTGTGTGTGACAATGTCAGGATCTGTGTCTGAGCAGCACGATGATTAAATGGGCTGATGTGTAGCTGGGACTCCTGCCACCTGCTCTTCTGTGCTGGGTATCACAGGAGCGCTGAGAAATTAGCCCAGGCCTCGTCTTACCGGCTGCAGGTGCCAGCATCTTGCCCTTGTCTGTCTCTGGCCATCACAGTGACCTCCACATCCCCGTGTCCTCTGCTTCCCTCCAGGTTGTCTAGGTGGGGGACTCTGGTGGAGAAGCAGATGGCCGCTGGGGTGGAGTGTGGCGGGGATCACGTTGTGAGAGGGTGATAATTTATTCAGCTCGGCCTTGACCGGGAGCAGGAAAGAGATGTCTATTACTTCTGGGAGGCAAGACTGGGGCCAGGGAGCCTCCCCTTTCTGACCTCTATCAGCTGGCCCTTGCTCTCCTGGGGAGCAGGTCTGGAGGTCCCCGGGACTGCCCTGGGCAGGAATCTACAACAGGAACTGGGGGTGAGGGAAGGCCTGCAGATTTGGCCCTGGGGAGAGGAAGCCAGGAGACAGAAGGACCCTGGACCCTGTGGAAAGGACAGCAGCCCAGAGTGGGGCTCCCTGACCCCGTGTTATCTGGAGGGCCGGGCCCGGGCTGCCTGCAGGTCTTCTCATCCACCCACTTTCTTGTGAGTGGCGGATGTCTTCTAAGTGGTGGGGAGAAAGATGTAAAACTAATCCACACTCTAATAAAAACAGCCTCCGATTAAATATGTATGAACACATATTGATTTGGGGATTAAACAGAAAAGAAAATTGAGCCTGTAATTGAGCTGGGGAACATGGACAGGGTGAGGCTCGGGATGCACTTCTCCAAACACACCTGCCCGAGTTTCCCAGGAGGGGAAGGGGCCCCGGGGGCAGGGCCTTCCCTTGGACCTTATCGGCTCCTCAGCATGAGGGACAGGCCAGCTTCTGTGGCTTTGGGAGGAGTCTCTGCCCTCTTCCTGATTTGGGAAATTTCAGAGAAGGGCTGTCCTCTTCCTCTGGATGTTCAAATTGGAGACCTTTGCTAGAGGACAGCTGTAGAGGGAGACGCCATTCATTTGGGAGGAAAAATCATTCAGTGTTCACCTGCTCAGTGCGGTCCCTGAGGAAATGGAAGGAGCTGAGCTGGGGCTTGGCTTACAGCCTTGACTTCAAGTCCAAGGTTGCGTTCACTGCAGCCAAGGCTGGGCAGTCTGATTACACCCAAGCCTGCAGAGCCTAGGCTCCTGCATCCTCCAAGCTGGGAGGGCTTTTGGCTTCAAGGCCATCTCCCTGCCTGAAAGTTGTCACCTTCTTTCACTAACACAAAGGTAGTAGGCCAACTCCTCGTTGGACCACTCCAGGGCCAGGGAGCTCAGTATCTTTCAAGGGAAGCTGGGCACTCCTTCTGGGAAGGAGCCTACCCACCATGCCTGTCTAGGTCGCATATCTGTTCATTGGGCCAGAGAGAGGAGGGCGGGTGAGGATGGACTGGTGGTTGTTAAGCACCTACTGTGTGTCAGGTTGTTAAACACCTACTGTGCTCGGCAGACTCACCTAGACTATGGCCTTTTAGCTTCTCAAGGATACTGACGCGTAGATCTGATTATTTTTACTTTGTAGACTGGAAAACAGCCTCAGAGACATTGAAGAATTTGTTAAGAATCATAGCAACATGGAAACCGTTGATGGAGTACCTACTCTACGTCAGGCCCTGTGCATACATTATTGTCTGTCCTCACCATGACCCTGTAAAGTGGGTCAGAAAGGAAACTGAGGCTCAGAGAGCTAGACACATGGCTATTGTAGTGCACAGCCTAGCCACAGTGACCTTGGCCACTTCTTGCTTTGTCCTGGAGAAGTGTGTGACCTCCTGGTCTCTTGCTGCTGACTCCTCGGGACCCCTTGCCCCAGCCCCTGTGGCCTGACCACTGTTCCCTCTCCCTGGTTTGGCCTGGCTCCTCTGCCTCACAGGTCACTGTGCACTTGGCTCCCAGAATCTTCCGGGACTCATTCATCATTTCTCAGCTGCGTCCCCTCCCCCAGTTCTTCTCCGCTGCCCCCCCACCCCCTTCTCTGAGGTCTGCTGGAATTTGCGGCTTCCCCAGGGCCACACGTCCTTAATGAGCACACGCCACAGTTGACAATTGACAGAGCTTTTTCACATGTTATCTCACTTGAGGTTCATAATGACCCGATATCCCATGTGACAGATGAAGAATTTGAGGCACAGACAGGGGAAGCCGTTGGCCTGGAACAGCAGAGTGGTGAGTGACAACGTCAGGGATGTCTTCCCAGATGATGCAACTGTTGTACCTGTCCTAGGAACAGGTGCCTTTCTCAGAGCCCACAAAAGACGCCCTGGAGCCACATGGTGAAGTGGGAGAGCGCAGAGAGTTGGATGTGGGCTTTATAGAGACCTGAGTTCAAGCCCCGGGGCTTCCTCTAGCTGGCTGTGTGGCCCTGGGCAAATCGTGTAACCTACCTGAGCTGTACTTTTCTCAGGCTTAGACTGAATCCATCTCTGAGACTGGGTGCAGGACACACATGAGCATACCCTTCAGAAGTGCCCCCTGGACCCAGGGTTGGCCTGCATAGCTAAGTGCTGGAGGGCCTCTCAGCTCGTCCCCATCCTGACCCTGGGAAGAGGGAGAAAGGCATGGGGACGAGGGGTGCAGGGACAAGAGCACTGATACCCCAGGCTCATCAAGACCCACAGGGGACCCTGAGAGCCCACTTGTCCCCAGCCAGGCTGCCTCTGCCCTGTGGTTGTTAAAGCTATGATTTGATTTTAACCAGGGTCTACGTGTTCTTCGGGCAGCCGCTCTCTCCACTCCATCCTATTCGAGGAACCATTGGGCAGGGTGAAGCCTCTCCCCTGTGAGGCCGGAGGGAGCCCTGGACGTGCTCTGGGGGACCCAGAGCGCTCTGACGTGCGGCTGCCCACAGCTGTCGCCGCTCAGGTGTGTTCCTCAGGGGAAGGAAACACCTGAGGTTCTATCCGGGGAGACCTGTCTCCACAATTCCGTCGGCTTCTAGCAGCGGCTCCCTCCTCTTACTCTCTCGCCTGCGACTGTCCGGTTCCTGGAGTTCTCTCCCTCCTGTGCCTCCTGCCTGTCGTCTCCTCCACCTGCCCAGTCCACCTGGGCCATCTGTGAGCTCTGGGACCTGGGCTGGTGCAGCCCGTCATCCACTCCACCTCCAGCCATCCCTAGTCATTTACATCTGGGGTCCCTTTGGACCAGGTGATGCTTGTGCTGAGCCAGATCTTAAATATTTTGGACCCAGCAGTGGGAACCCCTGGGAAGCTGTCGGCACCCCAAGGCCCAAGAGGCACAGGAGGGAAGGGCCACCAGAGCCCCGTGAGATCTGGGGCCACAGGAAGGAGGCAGGGCGACAGCTGAGGAAGCTGGTGCCGGGGAGCCTGGGCTGCATCCCTGGGGCTCAGGGCAGATCAGAGGGGCGAGGGGGGGGTGCTGGTCAGGCAGGAACCTGCGATGGACCCTCACCCTGCACTGTTGTCCTTTGCTGCTTGGCGCTACCTGAAGCTTCCTGACTGATTTGATTGGATGGTTGTTTATTGGCTTTCTTCTTACCTGGACAGTGGGCCCCACAGGGCAGGGACCTCATCAGCTTGGCCCCTTTGTACCCTGGAGCTGAGTGTGTGCCAGCCGTGCAGCAGGCCCAGGTGTTCTCTGGAATGGGAGGAAGAGGGATGAGAATATGCACGAGGCCCTAGGTACATTAGCTCGGCTGCTCTGCTGTGCAGGGGCTCAGGAACATCTTGTATTGATTTATTTTGTTCTTCCAGCCCTGGGGTCTGAACCCAGGGCCTCCCGCAGGCTAGGCAAGTGCTCTAACTCGGAGCTACATCCCCTGCCCCCAAGATCCTGGGCAGACCCTGGGGCTGTACTGGCAGGAGTCCTTGGCCAACTCTGGGTCCCCTCACTCAGCGCATCTGGGAGCAGTGACCTTCCCTGAGTCCATCCACTCATCAGCATGCAGTCACGGAGCTCCTGCCGCGTGCGAGAAGTCCTGGAGAAGACGAGGCAGGGCTGTCCAATCTGCACCCTGCCACATTTACGGCCTGACAGTGGCGTAGTGCACAGCCTCAATGTTTGGACGTGGCAAGGTCCTCTGTGACACCCAGCCTGGCAGCAGTGGCCCTGCCAAGGGCGTTTCCCCATGGTGCTGTAACCAGGGCAGTCCCTCCTGGAAACCTGCCTCCAGCAGCACTAGTGGCCCTCAGTGCATCCCAGTGAGCATCTTGGACGGCACATTCCTGGGAGCATCCTCCCAGGCCCATCACTCAGATGCCCTGGCAGATGCGGCACTCACTGCCTGTTCACCTCGGCAGGCCCTGGATCACGCATGCTCTGTACGCCACCCAGCCCGTCCAGGGGAGGCTGCTCCATTCACCTCCACCTGGGTCTCCCAACCCCTCGGAAGGCCCTGGGAGTGGAAGCTGGAGGTGCAGAATGGGGAGGGCAGGAGCTGGAGCAGAAAAGGCAGAAGGCCAAGCCCAGGTGCTCTCGGAGCAGAAAGAGACACTGCAAATGGCTGCAGCTCCTTACAAATGATGTATGAAATGAGGAGCATATGCCGCCAGCCACTCGTGCACAGGAGCTTGGCCGGGCTCCCTGCCCCTGGCAGCACTGTCGGCAGTGGCCCTGCACTCCCAGCCCCTGTCATTCAGGGAGTCCTCAGGGGGTGGGATTTAGCCCCCTCCTCCCTCTGGTCTCTTCTCCAAATGAGGTGCTGCACACAGTTGGTGCCTAACCTGTGCAGCAGACCCTTTAGCCCACCTTAGTTCTCTGAAAACAGAGCAGGAGGGTGAGGTGGCAATGAGCAGGAAGATGGAACCCAGTCTTGGATTTTCCAGATGGACAGCCAGACACAGAGAGGGAATAAGCTCCCCCAAGATGACCCAGGGAGCAAGTGTCTTCTACCCAGAGCCCAGCGGTTCACAGTGACACCAGCAGCAAAGGGGTTTCTTTCTCTGTGGTGGCTCCTTCCCAGGTCCTTGTTTCTAATCCTGAGGCTTCGAGCAAGCCCCATGACCACACAGAGCCTCGGTTTCCTTGTCTGTAAAACGAGCACAAAGATTCTACGTGGGCAAAAGCTGAGAAGGAACTGCAGAGACCCTAGGCCTGTGCTGGGCCATTGCAGGCCTGCAAGACTGACCCAGCCCTGACCTCGCTCCAAAGCTCCAGCCCCACACCTCCAGCTGCGGTGCCTGAGACTCAAGAGGTGGAGGAAGAAGAGCCACAGTTGTTGGAGACCATGACACGTAGCCAGAGCGGCATTCAAGGTCCTTTGACCTCACCTTTTTCATGGCGTGCTCTCTCTCGCTTTTGGGAATGGCACATCTGCAGGTTCTGATCCTGATGCACAGAATGCTGTTCCCTCCAACATCTGTATAGTGGGCTCCCTCACTCATTCCCAAACCTCAGGGCTGACCTCGGAACACCCTACTTTTCTTTCTACACTGCTGGACATTTGTGTTCCTTCATTAGTTGGAGCCTCCATGTGAGCAGAGATGTCCTCGGGCCTGCTACATAGTAAATGCTCAGGAAACACTGTAACACAGGTGTTGCATTTTTAACACAGTGAGTGCAGGTGTGGCATCAGGAGGTGGAGTGACCCCAGAGCATGATGGCTTGTTGTTCCATGGAGGTGATGTGTGGTAAATAATAACCGATGAGTTAAGTTCCATTCAGAAATGGGGATAGCTCAGGAGAGAGAGAGGACTCTCTCAGGAGAGAGTCCCTGAGGCGAACCTCTGCCTGGTTCTTGGTCCCTCTAGCCCCCGTTCAGAGCTCGCGCATTGCTAGGGTCTCACCCTTCCTTGCCCTGAGCAGGTCCCTTTGCTTCTCTGAGCCCACATGTCCCTCATCTGCTGCTGTAGGGACCATGGCACTCCTATCTGCTCCAGGAAGGTGCTCTATAGCTTGTGATACGCAGAGCCGGAAGAGCTTGCTGGCAAGGAGAGCGGAGGCTGTTCTGGAGGCTGCGGTGGCTGCTGTAGCAGCCTGCCGGGCTTCTCCCGAGATCCCTTGCCAGGGCTGGGGCTTCTCTACCCAGGGACAGTCAAACCCAAGCCTGCCAGGTGCAGTGGCCCACGCCTGTGATCCCAGAGGCTCGGGAGGCTGAGGGAGGAGGATCACAAGTTCAAAGCCAGCCTCAGCGACACTGAGGTGCTAAGCTACTCAATGAGATCCTGTCTCTAAATAAAATACAAAATGGGGCTGGGGATGTGGCTCAGTGGTCGAGTGCCCCTGAGTTCAATCCCTGGTACTGCTCCCCCACCACCAAGAAAACCCAAGCCAAACCCCTCCACCCCAGTTGCCTCTGATGCACTCTCTCTCTTAGTGACTTGGAGAGTCAGGGAACCGCGTCCTCTTGGACCCCTCCCTGTTTCCCCAAGAGGGATCTGCCCAAGTGTGCAGCCTGCTTCGGACACAGTTCACATCCCCTGGCGAAACCATGATGTCCGCAGTGACATGAGATGCTCACATCTGGTGAGAGACTCCATCATCAAGGATGGCGACGAGAGGCTGCCCGCCACACGTCATGTTGGTATTTTCATACGCGTTTTCTGTTCTTATTAGGTTTTTTGATGGATGGAGGGGGATTTTATTTGTAATCTCATTTCTGTCTCAAACTGCTAATTCATGCCTGAGTTCCTGCTTCCATTTTGTTCTTACAAATTCAGTGGAGGGCTGGTGGGCTGGGGTTCAGTATGCAGCTGGATGCAGGGGTAGGCGGGCAGGAAAACCGCCAGCCGTGATCAGTGTCCGCCGGAGAGCAGCCCAATCAAGTCACTTTGTTAGGAAAGTATCTTTGCTACCCTGGGAGGTTGGGGCTCCCTGTATATAATAATAACAGATACATAGCAGAACAATAGCACACATTCAGGACTGCGCGCTTAATTTTTCAAAGTGATTCATTGAAAACAATTTTTATAAATCTTCCCAGTAGCCCTTCCAGGCTGGGAGGGTGGGGTGAGTCCTGTTTTATAGATGAAGACGCTGAGACTCAGAGAAGGGAGGAGACTCAGCCTAGCACCTTTCAAACCTTGGCTGTGCAGGAGGGCTGGGCAGAGTCTGTTGATGGCATCAAGCCCCCAGGAGGCTCGTGTCGAGTAGCGGGGGTCCCTGATGCTTGTCTACATCTAAGATACAGCGGCCAGTGATGTCATCTCCCACCAGCACCTCCTCTGTGTCAGCCACCGTGAATGGAGATAGGGATTCACAGAAAACAGGGCAGAGTGGCGGTCCTCAAGGAAACAAGGAATTGTTTCCTTGTGGAAACAATTGTGGGTCTTGTGTCCACTCTGTGGCTTCCTCCCCCTGGCCAGACACTTCAGCAACTAAAACCTACTCTTTCTGCCCTCACCCTCTGAGGGTCACCTAGCTCCCTCTCTGTCTTTGGCAGAGCCTGTCCCTTGAATTGAGCCTGCTAAGGTCTCATCTCAGCCCTGCTGAGAGAGAGAAATCCACGCCAGAGCCAGATATCCTGCTGCCCTCCCCTCAGTTCCTAGAACTGTCTCGCGCGGGGCCTGTCCCCTGTCATTTGCAGCTGTGTGGGCTGGGGATGTGTCCCTGGGGTTGCAGAGGGCCAGGAGCTGTGTGAGGGGTGGGGCAGACTCTGGGCCAGGAACAGAACAGGGCGGAGATATAGGCACCCTGGTCCTGCAGGGCCTTCTGTGCCCCAGCTCTCTCCAGTCACCAAGTGCTTGGCACCCTTGCACATCAGGCGCTCAGGCCACCTCAGGGGGTCCCTCTTGAGACACGTGAAGAAACTGAGGCTTCAAGAATCTCTGTGACCTTGCTGAAGAACACAGGCCGCTCTGGGCAGAGCCTGAACTCATAGTCAAGGATTCTGACCCCAAGTCCAGTGTCGTCTGGAGGAACCTCTGGGGCCACCCCGGGCAGCTCTTTTTGGGGCATCTGCACTGTTTCCCAAACATTAGATCTGGCAGTGGAAGTCACGCTACAAAGCCATCTCTGCCATCTCTGCCTGCCTCCTGCCAGCTTGTGGCCCAGAGTGTGGGCTTCGTCAGCTCAGCCCACGGCTGTGGGTGCGAGGCCTGGCCCCCTCTCCCAGCCGGCTCCTTCCCGGGTCCCCACTTCCTCCCAGAGCTGTCTCCTGCTGCCTTCTCCGTCTCTCTTTTTCTCTCTCCTGATCTCTCTCTCTCTCTCTCCTCTCTCTCTCTCCCTCTCTCTCTCTCTTCGGAGAATAAAATGACTGGACTTGGCATTATCTGCTGGTTTCCATGGTAATAAAATCTGTTTCCGATAATGGCCCTTCCCTGGCTGTGGTTAGTTTTGGTAATTTTAGCAACACTGTCGCGCAGGCCACCTGCATTTCAATACCGTGCAGGCTGGATTCGACTGCTGCTTTCAGGTTGAATAGAAATAAGGGAAAGTGCTTGCTCTAAAATTTCTGGGCTGGATAAACGCTTGGAAGAAAAGGAGAAGTTACGTAAACCCCGGGGCCCGTCTGCAAGACTCGTGCTCGGCTGAGACTCGATGCAGCCAGTCCCTCTCCTGCTTAACATCCTTCATGGCCCTGGGGCCTCCTGCAGCTTGGCCCCAGTCACCTTCCTGCCTCACTCTGGTCCCCGCCACAGTCTTGGCCATCAAGTGCTATTTCTTGCCTTGAAGCCTGTGTACTCATTGTTCTATCTTCCTACAGGGTCATTTCTTTTTCTTTCTTTCTTTTTTTGAGGTGGGGGGTACCAGGGACTGAACTCAGGGGCCCTCAACCATTGAGCCACCTCCCCAGCCCTGTTTTATATTTTATTTAGAGACAGGGTCTCACTGAGTTGCTTAGTGCCTTGCTGTTGCTGAGGCTGGCTTTGAACTCCTGATCCTCCTGCCTCAGCCTCCCGAGCTGCTGGGATTATAGGTGTGGGCCACCGTGCGTGGCCTACTGGGTGATTTCTGCCTTGATTGGTGAGCTCCTGTTGTCTTTAGAGTCTGTCCAAATATCCCGAGTCTCCCCAATCCGAGGCCTTCCTGTTTGGGCCTCCTCTACACCCTCGTAATTTGTACGCTCTTTTATGCAAACGTGTCCCATCATGTTGGCATTTCTGATCAACTGTCATTCTAACCCATGACACAGTAAACTTTTTGAGAACACGACGCTGGCTAGTTCTTGTCTGTGGCTGCTGGGTCTGGCATGTAGCATTTACAATCCATTAAAAAAAAATATATATAGTACCAGCTACCACAAAAAGTTTCCTTTCTCTCTGGGCAAGACACCCAGCTAAACATTCCATGGGCATCTTCCCACTACCCCACACCTGCTCTGTGAGAGGGGTACGCTTATTCTCCCTATTTACAGATGAGGATACTGAGGCTCAGAGAGGTTCAGGTGCTGGCCCCAGAGGATGAACTGGCTGATGGAGTGACTGTTAGTTCGATGCCTGTGCAGAGGAATGAGTTCAGGTGGAAGATCTGAACCTGGCTTCCTTTTGGAGCTGTAGGAAGATTCTCCTGGAAACCTTTAGGGGGCACTGTGTGGGTGCTGGCTGCGGGCAGATGGGGTTCTATTTCCTCTGGTGCAATGGAGGGGGCAGTGGGAGGGCTGGAAGGAGGGGATGGAGGGGAGAGAGCACAGATGCCAAGGGGTTGCATGCACAGATTATGCCAAGGCTGCAAACTTTTGGGGGAGAGTATTAGGAGACCTGGGGAAGGAGGCTAGGACCTCTAGCATCCCAGCCAGAAAATGGCCCATTTAACCCTTAACCCACTTGACTCCTCTGGACGGGCAGAGAGGGTGGGTCCCTGGCCTGGGAAGGACCTGCTGGCATCATTGGGTGGCTCAGGAAGGCCAGAGAGAAGGGCGCAGGGCAGAGCTGGGAAGGATGCTCTGGGCCTCTTCCGGCCGGCAGGCAGGCAGGCAGCTGTTCTGATTTGTGTGCAAATCCAGCCTCTGACTCCTTGGGGACAGACTCTGGCGGCAGCGTCTGTACTCAGAGTTGAAACGATTCTGGAGAGGCACTTAGTCAAGGGGGCCACGGGATGCTCCGAGCTTTGGGTTTTCTTAAGTCAGGGAGCCAGCCTGCCCCTGCCCTCCCAGGCCTGCAGGATGGTGCGGGACTCCACTGTGAGGTGCAGAGCCCTAAGCTGTTATTTCCTGGGGGCAGGGTCAACAGGATGTGGCCTGATGGGCCCTTCTGAGGGTGGCCAAAGGCAGAGAAGGAGGCTCCCACCCAGCCTCTGGCCTCCTGGGGGGAGGGTTGAGCCAGACTCTCTCATCCAGCACAATATCAGGTTGTGGGTGCAGCCAAACAGTCCTCTGGTATCTGACCACATGTGACATTGGGTAAACTGCCTTCAGGGGCTCAGGGGAGGCAGGACAGGATGGAGTTATTAATAGTAGTGACCACTTACACAGTCCTCACAGTGACAGTCCAGTTGGTCCTAATGGTGTCCTATGTTACAGGTTAGAAAACAGGGACCCAATAAAACACACAAACTGAGGCACAGAGAGGCTCAGTCCTTTTCCCAAGGACTCCTCCGCAGCGGCAGAGCCAGGACTTGAATCCAGGTTTGGTCTCTTAGCCACCCAGCAGGAGGAGTGTGGAAAACACAACTGAGTCAGGTGTGGTGGGGCACACATGTAATCCCAGCGGCTCTGGAGGCTGAGGCAGGAGGATCCAAAGTTCAAAGCCAATCTCAGCAACAGGGAGGCGCTAAGCAACTCAGTGAGACCCTGTCTCTAAATAAAATACACAATAGGGCTGGGGATATGCTCAGGGGCTGTGCCCCTGAGTTCAATTCTTGGGACCCCCACCCTAAAAAAAAAGAAAACACACTGGGACCTTGAAGAACGTTCCCTTCTTTCTTCCTCCTCAATAAACACTTTATAAGCATCTTCCAGGTGAGGATGTGATTGGAGCTCAGGGGTTGCATGGTGGAAGAGACAGGCTGGCCCGGACTCCAAGCATGCTGGCTGAGTCACCTGGTCCCCGGAGGAGCTGCAGGCTGATGGGCCGTGGCCCAGTGATGAGCCTCGGCTGGTTGCGGGCTCAAAGATCCAGGCGTGGCTCCCAGCTGGGCTGCATCCTAGCTGCATGGTCTTGGGAAATAGACCAGGTCACCTGGAGCTGGGGCTCTGCCTGTGTCAGATGGGAAGCACGCGCTTTACTCGGGCTCTCCCGAGGGCTGGTCTGCGTGTCCACGGGATGATAAATGATTCTGTGCTTTACAAATTTAAAGATCTCCCCAGGGGTGAGTGTTTCTTATCTTTTTCTTTTCTTTCTTTCTTTTTTTTTAAATATCTGTTCTAGAAGGAATAGTCTACTTCCCCTCAATGTGGGGATCTTGACCAGGGACACAAGCTTGGAGAGGGGGCAATTGTTGAAATGGCCTCTGGCAGATGCGGCCAGTCTGGGATTCCTTAGACTTAATTTAGATCGACTTCTAGATCTGGAATCGAGGAGAGTTGTATTAAGGTCCTCCGTATCACTCCCATTTTGCAGAGAGTAAAACTGAGGTATGTGAAGGTCTGCCCTGCCAGGGAAAAGTCTGGAGCATGTGACTGGCAACAAGGGAGAGACACACCCCAGCACCTACTTAAGAGTTTGCCTGAAGCCAGGATTTTCCCCTGGCAAGGAGGTGACCACTCTAGGACAGACCCACCGATCACCCCAAGGACCAGGAGTGGGATGCTGCCCCTCTGGGGGCTCTCAGCTCCTTGCCTCTGAGTCACGTCTTCCCTCTGTGGGTGCCATGTTCTCCGCTGGGAAGATGCTCTGAAATGATCTGCCCAACCCTGTAGCAAAGTGGGAGTTCCACATTAAATAGATGAGAGCTTGCAGTACAAGAGGGGAAACTGAGGTCCAAAGAGGGGGAGAGATTCACTCAAGGTTACTCTGTAGTGTCCTCTCTGAGTTCACGCATCTCACCGACTTCCTAAGCTGAGTCTATGGAAAGTCCAGGCCCCCTCATTCCTCTCCCCATCAGGCAATAGCTGTCTTGTTTAAACTGTCTCTGGGATTAGTCAAACAATCAGAGATCACAGCCAACAGCCGCCCTGTTCTCTCATTACTGGGTGCCTATAATTAATATTTATAACCAAGAGGGTGCTTGTCTTTCTTTGCTGAAAAGGAATTCAGTATTTCCAGCCGGTGGCTGCAAACATACAGCCTCTTGTTACCCATCATGGAAAAAGAGCTTGACGCCTTCAGTCGACGCACTTGTAATTGTAGCTGGCAGAGAACAGAGCCCAGGCGTCGGGGGAGGACATCGACAGAGACCTCGCTGGAGGGTGCAGTGGGTGGAGGGTGGGGAGACAGGCTGGGAGACAGGGATGGAGATACAGACAGCAGGGCGGTCCCAGAGACACGGAGACAGAGAAGAATCCGAGAGAACATGGGCAAAAGAGAAAGGCTACAACACCCCAGAGAAAAGGGGGTTCATCCAGGGACTGAGAGAAAGAAGGAGTGGGGGAGACCGAGAGGGAGGAGGAAGGAGATAGAGACAGGTTTACAGGAGAGAAAGAAGAAAGTGAGGGAGAGCCTGCAGAAGCCCACCGAGAAGAGCAGGATGAAGATCTCCAGAGAGGGGCAGAGAGGCCACTCAGGGGCGTGGCCAGGGAGCCATGCAGAGAGGGCGGGGCAGAGGTGCTTGGCACCACCCTCTGCTCAAAAGCATATGCCCAGCACCCAGTTGGAACTCAAATGAGCTCACCCAGCATAGAGCCTGGCAAAAGCTTCCCAGTATGGGACGTGATGTCCAACAGATGGCCCTGACCTCAGTACAAACCTAGCCTATAATAAGTGTCCTTGCCTGGGTGTGAACCAGAGATCCCACATAAAAACCTTTGCTTGCGTTCTTCCCCGTGACCAGCAGGGGGCAGTGAAATGCTCGCTGGGTTGGGGTTGGGAAATCTGGTTCCTAACTCTGCCACCAAATTGTTGACTGGGCAAGTGTCTTTCTTTCCTTGTGCCTCCGATTCCCCTCATGTTAAGTGAGGGGTGGTCCCAAATGGTCTCCGCGGTTCCCTCCAGCTCTAGCATTGCATGACTTCAGATTCTGACTTGCTCTTGCTTCACATCCTGCTTGATGGGTCCCTCATATCCCAAACCCAGTCCAGCCATCCTCCTTGGGCTCACTGGGCTGTGGGACTGGGGCAGTCCTGGCAAGGACAGGCTCTTCCCAGGGCCACCTCAGGCTCTGATTTGCACTTCAGAACTCAAGAAGGGCTTTTAGCTGTTCATGCCTGGGGGCCTTGGTGCAGTAGCTGGAGAAGAGGAAGTACAGCCAAGAGGCAGCCTTGAAAGTGGGGCTCTGGGGAGCTGTGAACTTGACCCTGTGAAAGGGGATGCTGCATGGTTATTTATGAGGCAAAGACAGAGCATGTGAGGAGAAGCCGTTTTTTAGGAAGGGTGGAGAGGCAAGACTGGGGATTTGGGAGCTGTCTGGTTAGAGACAAACCAGAAACCATGGAGGGTCATGATGGCCCCTTTATTTAACAAGTAGAGAAAAATTCCACCTAGCAAACCACTCCTCAGACTCAGTGGTTTAAAATAGCAATGCCTTATTCTCATGGTTCTGTGGGTCACTGATCCAGACGGGGTTCATCTGGGGACAGCTCCATTTCACCTGTCTTCCCTCCTCCACTTCCTGAGACCAGTGGTCTATCCTGGACATGTCCTTCTCTTGGCCGAGGCACTGGTGCAGATGAGCAAGCAGGACCCCGAGAGATTTCTGCAAGCTGGGGCTGAAGCTGGCACACCACCAGTTCTACCCCACTTGATTGGCCAGAACAAGTCACGTGGCCAAACCCAACCCAAGAGGCAGGAAGTGCACCTCACCTGCCAGGAGAGGGCGCTGCAGAGCACAGCGGAGGGCTTGGTGCGCAGGAGACAGGCGCGAGGCCAAGGTGAAGTCTACCAAACGTATCTTGGTGGGCAGGCACCGTGCCCACAGGTGGGGAGGCACCGTGCCCACAGGTGGGGATTCACGGACAACAGGACAGACAGGGTGGCTGCCCTCACGGAGCTCACAAGTAAGTAACAAATCACAGACCACGAGAAAGGGGGCCAGGGGTGTGATGGGAGAAACTGAGGCATCCATCCACCTGGCCTCTGGGCCTCTCCGAGGGTCCTTGGAACAGAACTGAAGGGTGGGGATGAAGGGGGTGAGGGGCATCACCGGGTGGAGGGGGGTGGACTCCAGAGCCAGTGCTTGCCCAGGTCGCCCTTCTTCTTCTTCTTCTTCTTCTTCTTCTTCTTCTTCTTCTTCTTCTTTTTTTTTTTTTTAAAGAGAGAGTGAGAGAGAGGGAGAGAGAATTTTAATATTTATTTTTTAGTTCTCTGCGGACACAACATCTTTGTTTGTATGTGGTGCTGAGGATCGAACCCGGGCCGCACGCATGCCAGGCGAGCGCGCTACCACTTGAGCCACATCCCCAGCCCAGCCCTGCTGCTTCTTGAGGAGGGTGCCCCAGCCATCTGTGAGATGTCCCTTTTCTCCCACCACTAGCCACCTTACATGTCACTTCAGACTCATCACTAATGGGAGCCCAGTTGGCCACCTCTCTGCTTCTGGTCCATCCATCCTCCCCATCACAGAGTCCCCTTGGCAGACATGCACTGACTCTACCATGTCCTTCCTGGTCCTACTCCCCTTAAGGGTCCCTGAGAGCCAGCAGAAGTCCAGGCGCCAGGCCTCACGTTCTAGCCCAGCCCCACCCAGCTTTATCCTGCCCTAGTCTATTGCCTTTTCTTCAGCCAGGCCAAAAAGTGTATCCCCAGCCCCACCTTGTCCTGGGGATTGAACACAGGGGCTCACACATGCTGGGCTAGTGCTCCACCCCCAGCCCTTCCTGTTTCACTTTGAGACAGGGTCTGGCTAAATTGTGTGGGCTGGACTTGAACTTGTGACCCTCCTGCCTCTTCCTTCTGAGTAGCTGGGATTACTGGTGGGTGCCACCATGCCTGGCACCCAACTTAGTCTCAAAGTCTTCTCTTTGCTCTGTCCTGTCTGTAATTTCTGCCCGTATTGCCTTTCCTCTTGCATGCTTGGCTAACACCTACTTTTCTTTCAAGACCCAACTCAACCCCTCTATCCAGCCTTCCAAATTCCCTCTAGGAGCTCACCCCTCCCTTGTTTGGGATGTCCCTGTGCTGTTGGTCCTCCTTTAGATGGCCCTTGGCATTTTGTGCTGAAGTTGTCTGTAGGCAGTGACAGACGCGACATTAGGGCCAGGGTCTCCTGACTGTGTTTCTGTCACACTCTGCTGCCTTTAGGAGCGGGGAACCCAGATGGCCTTGATGATCCCCTGTCCATCCCCAAGTCCATGTCTGTGGCTACCTAGACAGAAGGGGACATGTCTTGACCACCTCTGTTGTATGACTAGCTGTCTTTAGAAGGGTCTGTCACCATTTGGCAAGACTGTCTGAAGGTTCTGGTGTATTCTAGGGTAGCACCCTGGTCTGTCCAGAGGAAGGCCATAGGTCAGTCCATCCTCTGTCCTCTATGTCCTGGGGGGTTGTGTTCCAAACTGTCATTCAGGACCCAGCTGATGGAGGCCTGTCACCCACAAGAAGTGGCTCCCAAGGTCACCTGGACCTCCCTGTCTAGTCAGCAGAATGGGTGGGAGGGGCATCTTGGGAGGATTTTATGGGCCAGGCCCACGAGGGATGGATGCCTCTTCCTGTGGGCTGACGCTCCATCCATTGTAAGGGAAGTTGGGAAATCTAATTCTTGATGGGAAGCCACTTCCTAGCCACAGTGGAAAGCATCAGAAACCACCAGTGGGCCGGCATGGTGGCACATGCCTCTAATCCCAGCACCTTGGAGGATTGCGAGTTCAAAGCCAGCCTCAGCAATGGCGAGGTGCTAAGCAACTCAGTGAGACCCTGTCTCTAAATAAA
This sequence comes from Marmota monax, assembly GCF_021218885.2. Classification (NCBI taxonomy): domain Eukaryota; kingdom Metazoa; phylum Chordata; class Mammalia; order Rodentia; family Sciuridae; genus Marmota; species Marmota monax. The sequence continues at coordinate 12,104,651 of NW_026694432.1, forward strand.
ATACAAACTAGGGCTGGGGATGTGGCTCAGTGGTCGAGTGCCCCTGAGTTCAATCCCCAGTAACCCCCGTCAAAAAAAAAAAAAAAACAGAAAAGAAATGACCAGTGGCCTGTTGGGTACTGTGGCAGGGCATTCTAGCGAGGGTGCAGGGTTGAGGGCTGCTGGTCCGGAGCGCGGTGGCTTCATACGGATTTTCCTCCAGGTCCTCGCACCCAGGCTGGAGAGCTCCAGGGCTCCCGGACCACCGTGCCTTTCTGCAGCCCTGGCGACGACGGGAGGGCCGGGATGCACAGGGAGTCTCAGGACAGTGCCATTTCCCTTGGAGAGGTAGTGGGTGCTCAGCAGGTGGAGGCAGACCCCCCGGGGGCCTTAGAAGCTGGCCTGGGAGGCTGGGCCTCTGTGTGGAGGCCACGGAAGGTTTGGAAGCAGGCAAGCCAGGGATGATTTGGGGAAGGGGTGTGCAGAGGCCCCGAGGAGGGGAGATGCCCATCGGTTGTGTCTTGTCTCACTTTTGACTCCAGACAGATCATCTTTGTGTCCAGTCCTGGCTGGTCTGGGGTCTTCTCAGGACCCAAGGGGAACGGTTGGCAGCTGCCGATGTCACCACGGATGCCCCTTCAGGAGGTCTTCTGTTCCCTCTTCCTGACTGGCCACCCTTGAGGCCATTCAAGAATATGTTACAGGCTCTGGAAGCCATTCTACAAAAGGAATTCTTGATGTTTTATGCCACAGGAACACTATTGTAGAAACTATTTATAGTCTCCCGAGGGGACGTCTGTGGGGAAGTACTCCTTTGTGTATATATGGAGTGTTTGTAGGGGAAGTAAGGCCTTCATAGTTATTATTTCATTCATCCATCCAACAAATATTTATGAAGACCAAGTTCTACACTAGGCACTGAGGACACCAGAGTGCCCAGGACAGGCATAGAGGTCCCTGCCCTCATGGAGCGTGTGGCCTTGATCTCCTTTGCCTTTCATCAGCACCAGGTCCATCAGCCGCCCACCTGTTTCCAATGCCCGATTCCTGAGCCCATTAGGGCTTTTCAAATCCCAGCAATTCACTGGGCTCCTTTCATTATGACCCAATTGTAACACAGACACAAAGGGGCTTTCAGAGCAGGTGGACCCAACAAAATGATTTCTTCTTGAGAAAGGGTTTGTAAGGAACTCATGGTTAGCACACTGTGCCTCAAGATGACAAAAGTCCAAGGACTGGCTTCTGTTCAGGACAGGGTTTATTTGTACCACTGCATTTCTGGGCAACTTAATAGTCCTTGTAGTTTAAAAAAAATGTTTATTGTGTGTCTGATTATACAAGAAGCACGTCCACATTCTAGAACATTCAAGAAACAAAGAAAAGTCAGAGGAAGAAAATAACAATCACCTATAATCTTACCTCCGAGAAATAACTGGCAGAAACAGTTTTTCTTTCCAGTTTTTCCTTTAAGACTTACATTAAAAAGAAAGAAAGAAAGAAAGAAAGAAAGTTGCTATCCAAACAGTATTACAAGTGTTTTCTCATTTTATTAGCATTTATCACTGGCATATTTTTAAGTGAACACCTAGGATTTGAATATATGGGTGTATCTTAACATATTGAGCTAATTCTCTATAGGAAGCATTTGGGTTGTTTCTGGTTTCTTGCTTCTGGACGTGAAGCTGGGCTGTACCTCTTCATGCCTGAAGTTTGTATGCTTCTCTGATTGTTTTGTTAGTATTGATTCCTTTGGAAATTAAGACGTTCAATTAGAAAATGGACAGTTCGAAGAGACGCTTCACCAGACAGGACATGCACGTGGCCAGAAGCACAGAAGATGCAAAGCTGATTATTTTCGTGGCTTATCTGGAAATGCACATTAAAACCACGTGAAATCCCACTGTTCCTCAGATGGGTAAAATGGAGAAGACCGACAGTACCAAGTGTTGACAGAGATGTGGAGAAACTGGACCTCTCAGGCGGGGCTGGTGTGGTTGAAAATGGAACAGACGCTTTAGAGAATAATTTCTTCTGAAGTTGAGCCCATACATGCCTAGGACCTGGCAATTTCACTCTCAGGCACATCCCAGGAATAATGCGCAAGCATGTCAACAGAAGAATATTGACTTCTGTCCCACTCACCAGCTAGAAACACTCTAAATACGCATCAGTATGTAAGCAAATAAGTATATTGTATTATTTTTATGCAAGGGACTACTACTACTACTACTACTACTATACACACACACACACACACACACACACACACGAGAACTATTGGAACAGGGAACCATGTTGATGAATCATTTAGAGTGAAAGAAGCCAGAAAGAATAGCCCCAGCCTTCCTTCCCCTTCTGGAAACAACCCCTGGGTTTTGTCAAGTCATTCTCCAGGAGTTTGATTCAAGTTCCACTCCTGTCAACAGCACACGAGAGACTCGGTTTCCTTGCCAGACCTGGGTGCTGTGATTTTTTGAGGTCGGCTGGGAAGCCTGAGTGTGCCTGCCTTTGACGACATCTGCGGAACTTCCTGTTCCTGCCTAAGTGGCTCTGAGTCTGGGGCCAAGCTGGGAGAAGCCACGGAGGTTTGGATTTGGAATTGTGGAAAAAGCTGAGGCCAGATCTAAAGATGTCCCAAAGCTGGGCACGGTGGCACACGCATGCATATCTCAGCAGCCTGGGAGGCTGAAGCAGGAGAATCGCAAGTTCAAAGGCAGCCTCAGCAACTTAGTGAGGCCCTGAGCAACTCAGCCAGACCCTGTCTCTAAATAAAATATTAAAAAAGGGCTGGGGGTGTGGCTCAGTGATGGAGGGCCCCTGGGTTCAATCAATGTTTACCTGTGTAATAAAGGATGTCCCAAAGATGGGGACAGGGTATTGGAGCCCAGGGCAGGGGTGATCTCACTGGAGACATTCAGATGGTCACAGACAAACAGAGGAAGATGGCTAGAGTTCAGCCCCACTGCAGAGGAGCCAGAGACACTGCTTTCTGCTTCCACCAGACTCCGCCAACAGCAGCCAAAAAGCGGTCGTGACTTTCCCCTCCAAGCATCTCACTGCTGAGCCCCCATCAGCCCAGGGGCTCATCCCTGCCTCCCTAAAGACCCAGGGGATGGCGACCATTTCTCCAAACCCTTTTCTAACTGCATCAACAAAAATTGGGGCTTTGGTTGTTGTCATGGATGCCTTTTCTTTGACGGTGATGGGGGGACCCTCCTTCCTGGGTTTACGGATCACTGGTGCCTCCCCTTCTAGGAACCTGCTGTCCAGGGCTTTGGCCAGTTCCTCCCCCGAGCTTGCCCCGGGGGCCTGGTTGGCTGCTGGAGCACCCCTCCTTTTGCTGGGTGGAGCGGGGGTCTCCATCCGCGCAGCCCCGGGGTCCTGTGCGTTCTGAGTGCGCACAGATGTGTCTTGGGTGCTGGGGGGGGGAGCGCTCGGCGGTTTTTTTTTTTTTTTTTTTGTCTACAAGTGCTTTCCTGGAAGCTGTGTCAGCCCGGCAATTAGCTCCCTCAATCAGGGAAACAGCTCATGTGAGATGAGACCCATCTCGGGGCTGATTGCCGGGATTCGGGAGCGGGCTGGCTGGCGATCATCTCCCGCTCTCTCCTTTTCTCTGTGTCGCTTTTCCTTTTTCCATTTTAAATAACTGCTTGATTGTAAAGAGGGCTGATTCACTACTTGAGATTTCTTCTGTAACTTTCTGGGGAGGTTAGGAGCAAATCCCTGCCTCCCCCTCTTCCTCCTCCCCTCACCGGGTCTCCAATCCCTTGGGTGCCCGTGGCTCCTGCAGAAAGGCAGGGCGAGGGGAAGGGAACCCAGATCTGGGTGGACCCTCCCCACCCTCCCCCTTCATCCAGACCCTCGTGCAGGGGACCCTTCTCCTAACTGCAAGTGCCCTCGCACCCCCAGCATCTGGTCCAGTCAAAATGCTTCAGTGCATGTATGAAGATGTGACAACGGGTCCCATCATGATGTTCAACTGCAAGGCACCAGTAAAAAAGGGGGGAAAAAGAGAATACTATAAATTGAAATTCATGGACAAAAAAATACTTCCTTATGTCTAACTCCAATCCCTCTTATTGAATTTTATTTTGTTAGGTCTTCAAGAGTAATTTATTCCCAATCTCTCTGATGCCTTCTTTACCAGCCCCCCACCCCCAACTCTTCCTCCCTTATTATTTTCTCTCCTCCCCTTCCTCCAGCAAGAATGTATTGAGTACCTAGGACATGAAGACCGAATATTGAACAAAACAAATAAGCCCCTGCCCTCATGGAGCTTATAATCCACTTGACCACGTATTGCTCCCTGGGGGTGGGGGAGGGTGAGCAAGGGCAAAGGTCCTGAGGCAGGCGTGTCAGAAGTTTAAGGGAAAGAGTGGATAAGGAGGCCAGAGAACTGGGCAAGGCCCAGGTATACAGGCCCAGCAGGCCATAGTGAAGACCTGGTTTTTATTCTAAACAGGAGGGGAAACTCCTGAGGGTTTTGAGCAGAGGAGTGGCACCATCTGATTTGGGTTTTTAAAGAATCATCTGGCCGCTCTGTGCTGGTTAGATTGCAGAGGGGTGACAGTGGAACCAAGAAACAACCCCAGTAACCCTCTTTTCTCCGGGTGGACTGACCCCTCCCTACATCTGACAGCAGGGTCCAATTCAGCTGGAAGTGTCACCGGCAGCTCAGTGGCTGTTCAGTGGGGCAAAACCCTGAAGTCACCAAGGTGTGATGCGTCTTTTACAAAGAGAGGAGTTAAAGAGACCGGGTTGTGAAATGCAGCCCAGTGCTTTTTTGTTATCTTTTTTTTTTTTTTTTTTTTTAATTTAAGCATCTGCTGATTTTTTTTTTTCTCTTTCAGATGTTTTGTTGGTCAAATTATCCTCTTGACATGTTGGGGACCATCTTTGTTTCCCAAATGCCACCTAATGATGCCGCAGTGCAATTAAGACTAATTTTCTGGCAAAAATAATGGGGAGTTGTTCAATTTCACAAAAGAACAAACCTTGGTGTTTTTATTGTTATTATCTTTATTATTGAGGCCATTATTATTGCTGGACTGGAAGAGGTAGGCGGCAGGGGGAGAAACACTTGGGAAGGAGAGAGAGAGGGTCTCTGAGGAGGTTGGAGGGTCTGCAGCCAAACGTCTAGAGCTGGCGTCTCACCTGCATCACCTGCTCTTTGTGTGACCTTGGACCTTGTGTGCCTCAGTGTCCTCATCTGTAGATTAGGTGTACTGATGTTGTCTTCACCTGGCGGCTGTGGAGGAGTGGATTATCGCGCGGATCCCCTGACCCAGAATCTAGTTAGGCACATGGCCAGACCTAGCTGCAAGGGATGCTGGGAGATGGAGTCTTTATTCTGGAGCATCTTTTATCCTGCTGAAAATTACGCAACACAGGTGGGGAAGAGGAGACTGTTGACTGTCTGTTAGGAGATGGGGGAGGCCCCTCCCACAGGTGGCCCTGGAGGAAGAAGGTGGAGGGAGTTAGAGCTGTATCCTAGATTTTGTACCAAATGTCACATACTTTTTTCTCCCTGTCCTCTACAGTCAATCAGCTACCAAGGCCTGGTGGCTCTGCATCCTAATCGTCCCCCACACCCACCCTGTCCTCCTAGTAGCTATGGAAACAGCCCTGGCTCAGGTGTGATTACCACTCACTGGGACCAGCGCCCTTTGAAAGCCCCTGGCTGCTGCTCTTCCCAAACTTGGCCCCTCTTCTCGACTTATCTGACTGCAGCTGAGATCCGATGGGGCCCCAACGGGCTAATTGCCCTCCACCCCTTCACCCACAAACTCAGCCTTGAGATCCTACAGGAGGGTCCTCTGTTCATTCTGTTTATGTACTTCCCTAGCGGCCAAGCAGACTGTTTTCCTGCTAGCTGAATAAACCACATCCTCTGAACTTCTCTGACTTTGAACTTGCCTTTTCCCCCTATACTCTTCTGTCTTTCCTGCTTGAAAAACTCCTATTCATGCTTTACAGCCTGTCTCAAATGTCCCGTCTGGTGAAGTCGTCAGCACCCTGTCATTCATTGGACGGTGCCTCACTCTAATCCATTCCTACTCTCCTCTCCCCCACTCTATCATGGGCGTGGGGGTGGGGTCCCTCCAAGCCTCCTGGAGAGCTGCCTTTTGGGTGAATTTGACCAGTAAGAGGCACTGGCGGGAAGGGAGAAGCTGGGTGTTTCTTTCTCTGCCGGGGACAGGGTGTGTGGCAGTGACTCTATCTCCTGCCCAGTAGTGACGCCCTCTGTGGCTCCAGTTTCTTCTGGGAAGCCTTCCCTGTGGTCTAGCTGTCTGCAGAAGGACCCTGGCTTCTGGGCTGTCCATCACGTCCCAGGGGTCCAAGTGGCTTCCTGCGTTGCTCTGTTTGGGGGGTACTATTTTGGCCTCTCAATTTTTCCATCACCTGTGCACCCCCTCGTGTGAACGCCCGGGGCTGGTTCTGGTTCTGCTCCCAGCCAGAGCCTGGCTGACTCGAGAGCCCTGCACAGCGCTGAGCACGTGCTGAGTGGGCGGCTGTGGGGTGGCCAGGGCCGGATGGGCTTTCCCAGGGCGCCCATTCATCATGGCAGGCCTTCGGCTCTTGCTGGCCGAGTGGTTGTGCCCCCAGGAGACGTGGCTGAGAGGCATCGTCCTGGAAAGGGGCTTCCTCCACTCTGGGCTGAGCCAGGAAGGGAGGGGGAGGAACAGAATGCAGAGCCCGAGGGTCCCCGGGTCTCCTCGCCTCTTTTATTTTAAACACGGGGCCTTGCTTCTGGGTTCAGGCAGGGATTTATGAGTGTGTTTAGGCAGCCACACGAGAGGACCTTTGGCGAGAAATGTTCTCTGTCACGCTCTGACAGCCTGCCGGGGAAGCGGCTGAAATCACCAGAGGGAGATTTTCTTTAGCTGTTGGAGGCTCCCAGCCCAACCTCCACTACCCCTTCAAATGCCACCTGGAAAGGCTTGGGAGAGGAGCAGTGCCCCTTCCCTGAGTGGGACCATGCTTGTCGGACAGGGAGTGCCCTCTGTGTCCCCAGATTTTAGTTTGCTCTGAAGACATAACAAGGAGATGAGGTTTAAGCTGCAGTTGGAAGGATTTGGATGAGACATTGGGAGGAACCTTCACCTCATCCTGGCTGCATCCCAGTCCCCTGTCCACTCCTCTCTGGCCAGGATACTCTTCACTCTGCCTCTTGACCCTGCCGCTGGCCCTTTGCACCTGCTGCTCTCTCTGCCTTCCTGCTCTTCCGTCTCACTATTGGATCCTTCTTGTTATTTAGATGTCACCTCCTCAGGGAGGCCTCCCTGACTGCTTCATCCAACGTGGCCTGTAACCTGTCCCCCGTGCCTGGTCTTATTTCTTTATTGCATTCATCCCTCTGTAGCTATCATATTCCTTTATTTCCACACCTGTTCATATTCTGGTTAAATGCACTGGCTTATCAGTTTGGTGAGGGCAGGAATCTATTCTGTGGTTTTCCCACTAGGACCCGGCACTTAGAACAGGCGTACTGGAGCAGTTTTTCAATGAGTGAGTGGATTGGTTGCTTGAGGAGCGCCTAAGAAAACTAGTTATCATGGCCCAGAAGTGATGCTGGGTGTGCTCAGCCGGGGTCATTCTGGGAAGTCCTTCTGGGAGTGGGAAGAAGAGAGAACAGGTACAATACTAGGCTCTGCACCACAGGGTTGATGCAAGGATTAAATGACATAATGTCTGCAAAGCACTCAGCACATAATCAAGGGCCCTATAAATGTTGGCAGCTGTTAGGATCAGATGCATTCCCCGCCCTCCCAGGGGGAGGCCTTCCATGATCCAGAGGTGGTGTCTAGGCTCTTTGGGCTGAAGATGGCTGAGTGCCAGGGCTGGCCATGAGGTTGCCTGAGATGGCCCTACTGTGGAGGCTGCTGGGCCAGAGGCCAGAGGACAGCTTGCTCTCTGGGGTTGGGAACAACTGTCTCCAAGCTGCCAAGAACAACATAGACAGGTATAGAACAGTTGCTCAGAGCGCAGACTCGGGATCCAGACGGCCTGGATTTGGATCCTGGCTCTACTCTTTGTTAGATGGCGGTTTACCCTGCCTCTCTGAATCTCAGTCTATAGAATTAGAGCTATAACAATATCTGCCTCATCAGATCTGCTCAGCCCTAGTGGGACTGAACGGTCAGTGCAATGTCTGTGTTGGCTGTTAGCAACAGCAGCTCTCATTGTTATCAGTTCTCTGGGTGTCATGGGCCGAACTGTGTCCCTGCAAAATTCACACATCTAGGTCCTAACCCAGTGTCTCAGAATGTGGATGGGTTTGAGATACAGTTCCTAATTAGGGGGTCGAGATAAAATGAGGCTGTTACAGTGGCCCCAATCCAATCTGACAGGTGTCCTTAGATTAGGACCCACAGGGAGGGACAGGGGCACTGTGCAAAGAGGAAAAGCCACATGAAAACCCAGAAGATGGCCAATGAGAGAGGCCTCAGGAGAAAGTAAACCTGCCGACACCACGATCTTGCACTCCAGCCTCCGGGGCTGTGCGACGGTGGCTTTCTGTCCAGTGGCCCGCCCGTGGTATTTTGTTATGGCAGTCCTGGCAGACTAATACTCCAGTCGGGAAATTCACAGGTCCCCAGAACTGGGCTGAGTGTCCTCCCCTGCTCCTGAGAGCCTCCTTCCCCATTGTGGGGGCAGCCATGGTGCAGGCTGAGGTCTCCCTCTGAGGTCACCTCCCGGGTCAACCCACAGCTGCTGGACCTCAGCAGTCCCTCCTGCCTGGCAGTTGTCATGGAGGTGACATGGGGCCAATCACTTCATCACACTCTGATCTGTTCACCAGGTCACAGCAGTGTTCAGGAGGCTGAGGTCACCCTTCCTGAGATCTGCTTTGATGAACAAGAAAGCAAACAAGCAAGGTGTCCCCCGTCTAGGTACTTTGTAAAACCACCTGTCAACCATCAGTCGTGGGCCAGCGACAAGCTCAGTGCTTTCCGAGGACATTACCAGTTTATCCTGCTTCCCTCCCAGGGAGCCTAAGGGACTGATGGGAAGTGAGTCCCCCCACCCCTCAGCCCAGACGACAGGGAAGGAGCTCACAGCGCCCTTGCCTCTCGGGGGCCTTGCAGCCACCAGATTGAGAGACTAAAAACGCAGTTTTGAGGGCCCTGGGAGCCAGTCTTATTTTACAGATGGGGAGACTGAGGCCCAGGATCGCCGAGTGGGTGATAACGTACTGAAAATATGGACCCATTTCAGGGACAGTGACAAAACGGAGGGTGCTCAGAAGTGGAAGGGAGACGAAAAAGGAGCCTGCAACTCTGCTGGGAGGGTCAAGCAGAAACAGCAGCTGGGTCTGGGAAGGAGCCCGGTCTCCAGGGGCCCTGGGGAAGGAGCTGGAAGCAATGCAGGAGCAGGTGCCACGCGTCAGAACAGGGACTCTGCGCAAGGGAGTCGTTTCCACAAGCAATCCTCAACGTGGGCTCCAGGGGCAGCCTGCGCCCCTTCCTCCCGGTCTCTGCCGCGTGCCTTGGAGTCTCACAGCCCTCCTCTGCAACCAGCCAATCACAGGGAAGCAGGCGGGGAAGGGCCCATCTGATTGGAGCGAGGCGCGTCTAAGGCGGGGCCAGGCTTTTGATGGACTGTCAGGGCAGCTTGCCCGGGCCAGATCTGAGGCTGCCGGAGAAGACAGGCGCTTGCTGGAGGGCAGGGTGGGCAGAGGCTCCAGAGCAGCTGGTCAGCCCGGGGCCTTTGGCAGTGGCGGTGGCTCTGCTCAGCTGGTGAAGTGATGTTCTTCTCTGATTGAGCTAATTATGCTGATTGAATTGCCTCCCTCTCCCTTCAGTGCCTCCTCCTGCCTCCCCCTCTCTGCCATCTCGTCCCCACCCCCTCCCTTTAGAGAGAAAGGAAAGGTTTCCTTAATGTGACTGGTAATTGTTATGCACACAGTGTCAGATGTTAATGTTGGCCCTGATTGACAGCTAATCAGCCCATCAGCTGTACAAAAAGAGTGAATAACTTGGTAATTTGATTTCCCCTGATTCGCCTGCGTGGGATGGCAGGAAAGTCTAAATTAGCAATCAGGGAGCCTGTGGCAGATCCTGGAGGGTGGCGGTGAGGATCCAGGGGCTGCGGAGCAGCTGCTGCTTCGTGGGTCTGGTATCATGGCAGGGAGCCCCTACTGGCCTCGGCTTGGGTGGCTGGGAGGAGCTTCCTGAGCAGCCGACTAAATGTGGACCTTTGGGCTGTGGGGTGACATCCCCATCCAAGGATGCTCCTTCCTTGGGCTGGCCTCCGGGAGAGGGGGACATCGGGAGTGTCCTCACACGCTGATGGCTGTGACACCCTTTGATGGAGGTGGAGGTGGTTGGCTGGTCAGGGCTGTGGCAGCACGCGACCCCCACCCCCACCATGTCCCTTAGAAGCTGGTTGCCAAGGTTTCCAACGTGTGACCCACATTTTTCCAATTCAGGGAAATGTGAGTCCCCTCACTCAGGTTTTGGCAGACTCCTTTCAGGTGAAATGGAGCTCAGGAGTAGCACCTGTGGATTACTTGGTCCCAAATGAAGCCATCACCAGCTCTCTTGGGCAGGCAATAGCTCCTCACCGTTAGTGTCCACTGGGGACCCACTGGGGCTCAGGGACTGTGTGGCAAGTGTTTCATGCGCCCATGGAACAGAGGCAGGAAGATGGATCCCCTGGGCCCAAGGCCCAAGTGAGAAAGTAAACCCAGGGCCGCAGGAGCTTCTCGGCCTGTGGGGTGGGGGTCAAAGGCAGCATGAGCCGCAGTTTCTGCTGTGGCTTGGCCCATGTGGCCCCCGCCTCACTAGCAAACCTGCCCACGCCTCGTGACGTCTGAGCCCTAGACACCTGCCATTCCAGTATGTGTCCACAGCCACAGAGGTGTGTGGAAGCCTGTCCTTTTATGCATGGGGAAACTGAGGCCAAGGAGGCCAGGGGCTTGCCTGAGGTCACCTAAGAGTTACTGACACAGCTGGGCCCCAGCCCAGCTCTCCTGCCCAGCCCCGCAGGGCCCAGCCTAGACTTCTCCAGTCTGTCCTCTCTCTTCTGCTCCTGAGCCCCTCTCCCTGCACCCCACCCCAAATGTGGAGCCAGCTGGGGGTGGGGCTGGTGCCGGGCAGCAGTCAGGCCTGGAGATGCCTGGCAAGGACTCTAGGTGGCAACAGCACATTGTGAGTGGTGGTGGCTCGAGGGATGCCAGAGGGGCAGGGACCTCAGCCCATCTGAGTGGGGGCAGGACCTTCCTTCCCATCTGACCCCAGGGGCCCTCTCTCTTTCAGCACTCACCAACCCTTAACCTTGATAGACCAGCCACCTGGATGGGGAGAGGGGATGGGAGAGCTAGGAGGGGACATGGAGCAGGAGCCACAGCCTTTGTCCTTAAGGAGGTCTGGGGAGGGACTGGGTCTGTAAGGGGGCAATAGCCAGAGGCAGGGGTTGTGTGAAGACTGCAGGCCCTGGCCTTGACCCAACCTGAGCCAGCCTCTGCACCTGGGGGAGTGGGGTCGAGTGGGGCCTGAGGTCAGCAGGTGAGGTTTGGAGCAGCACCTCCCTGGGGACAGCTGCAGGGCCTGCTTTGCTCTGTGGTGGAGGGTCAGGAACAATTACCCGCATCGCACAGACATGAAACTGAGCCTTGCTCAAGATCGCGCCCTGGGAAGAGGGATAACCGAAGTCCACTTTGTGTCTAAGTGCACCCTTGTTCCCCTGTGAGGCACGGCAGGAGTGGGGGCTGGGTGGCGGGAGGAGAGGGTGAGCAGCAGCCGTGGGGAGTGGGCCTTGGCACACAGGGGCATGGGTCTTGGGCCTCAGGTTCTAGGCAAAGCTCAGGTGGCCCTGAGGGACATAAGACAAGGAGGGGAGGGGTCATCAAGGTGGACTCCAAGGCCAGACACAGAATGGGCCCAGACTCAGGTCTGAACATGGCCTGGATTGGAACCCAGGCGTGAGGTTGGGGGCAGCTGATGGTGCTGAGCAGCTGAACCCAGAACCCGCCTTCAGGCCGGCAAGGGTTCACGGCCATGGGCTGCATCGGAGGCGCTGGGCTGGGCACTGGCTACCTTGGTGGACCAGGCTGCCCCTGCCCGCCAGAGCTTTCTGTGTGTGTGTGTGTGTGTATGCTGTGTGTGTGTGCGTCCATAAACATGCGTGTGGATGCGCGTGCTTGGTCAGGGAGGCGGGCCATGTCAGTCACGCTAGCCACGGTTGCAGCTCACGTTGGCTGGCTCTTCTTTTGTGTCAGGCTCTGATTTGAGGGCATGACATTTGTTAGCTCATTGAATCCTCCCGACAGCCCCAGGGTGGGCGTTCCTCCTCTCCTTACCCTGCAGACATCCAGGACTCCCCCAGGCAGGAGCAGACTTGGCTTCTGAGCCCAGGCCTTTGGTTTCACTGCCAGCCCTCTCTGTGGCCATCTGAGTGTGTCCTAACACGGGACCACGTGAGTTGGGAGGGAGGCGGGCGCCTGCTGAGGGTGCTGGAGCGTCCTCGTGCAGGGAGACAGCTCGCATGCTCCTCCTCTCAGGCTGTGTCACCCTCCCACAACCAGAAGGCTGGCTAGGACCCCATCTGTCAGAGGAGGCCAGTGTGGCCCTAGGATGTCACGCAGTGGTGAGGCCTGGAGCTGCCTCCCCAAGCCCCTGCTCCTGTCACCCAGGGGCCCTGCATACCAGCTTCTGAGTCCCGAGACCACCTCCAGTCCTCTGGGGGTCTGTGCGCAGCAGACCTTGCTGGCCACCATCTCTGAGTGACATTTTCATGTTCTGTCTGTGCTGGCCTGTGAGCTGTCCCCAGAGGTGGCCTGTGACACCTGAAGGGCAGGCTGAAGGCTCGGCTGGGAGAGGCATTGAGAGTCGGCCCCTGACCCCCTTCACTTCTTTCCCTCATGTCCCTGCACTCTACCAAAGGAGCCAGGCCTGGCTTTCGGCCTGGGTCTAGGCCCTGGCTCTCCACACCTGTGTCCATCCCTTGACTCCTGTTCACTTCTCTCTTAGATACCCTGTGGTCCCACGAGGGACAACTTCCCAGCAGCACTGGGCATTTCTAAGGCCATCCCACCCAGGTATGTTCTTGTCACTTGCTCTCCCAATCCACCTTGACCTCAGGCTCATTTCCCACCCAGCTGGTATCTGAGAAGACCTAACTGACCCATGGACACAGTGTCCACGGCATCTCACTGTCCTTATGATCTTATCGGACCCCGCAGCCCATCTGGAGGTTGGTCCCACAGACCCGTTTTAGAGATGAGTACCTGAAACTTGAGAGAGTGAGTGACTTGCTTGTGGTAACAGGTGGAGCTGACTTCTGAACCCAGACTCCATGTTCTGGGGACAGAAAGACCCATGTCCCATGGCCTGCTGGTCCCCTCTCCTCTCCCAAAGATTGACCAGAGTCCTTAGCGCTGGGTCAAGCCCACCTTGAAGGCATACGGTGGGTGGCTGGCATGGGTTGGAAGGTAAGGTGCTTAGGACAGACTGACTCCTTGACTAGGCACAGAGGGACAGGTGGGTGGGGACCGTGAACCAGGCACCAAAGGGACAGACTGAGTAAGCACTGTCCTATACCAGCTGTGGGACCTGGAGGCATCGGGTTTGCTAGAGAGCCCTGGCTCGCTGCGGGTTGCCTTGGGGTGGGTGGGGAGGAGCAGATGACCACGGTGGCTTTTCCCTCTCTAGTCCACTCACTTGGGAGTGGAAGCAGGGAGCAGAGACATCTCCTCAAGGCCAAAGGCCAAGGTGATCAGTCAGGAGCGAGGCCCCAGGTCCTAGTTCAGCCCAGAGACGGCCAACAGCCCAGGGAGACTTCTTTCCCAGGGCCAGCCCTAGCAGCCAGCCTGGGCAGAGGCTGTGGTCACTGCAGGGCAGGAGGCCTCTGTCACAAGACGTGTGTGGTGGGGACAGGTCTCCACCCAGCCAGGCTCCACATAGATCTCACAAGCTCGCACGCGCACACACATGAGCACTGTCACAGCTCACAGGCGTGCGCCATCACACACACATGCGCCCACACCCACGCACGAGACTGCCCACCAGCGGGCCAATCAGCTCTGTGCAGCCCGGGGTGCGGGCCCCTGCTCAGGAGCCTGCTCTCCCCAGCACACCAGGCCGTGACCCACCCTGAGCCTTCTCCCGACAGTGCCGCTCAGCCAAGGGCCCGGGGAAACCCATGTTCTGACTTTTAGGGGCTGGGCTGAGCTTCTCCATTCCTGGCGGGTTCCAGGTGACAGAAGCAAGGCTCCTTCCTCAGGCAGACCCCTCCAGACCTCCCGGCTACCAGTGCTGCAGGCCTGGGCCCCCCACCTCCAACGCAGACTTCCCTTGGGTCACTCGGAACTCCCTCCTCCCCCTTGCCGTGCTCCTGCCTGGGGCTCTACCTCACCCAGCCTCAGGGGTTGCCAATCAGGGTCAGAGCCTTCTGGGTTTGCTTTCCTCCTGGCTGGACAGTTCCTTTGGATCTGGGGCCATCTCCTTTGAACATTCAAAAGCTGGTAAAGGCCCAAATAATTCCACGATGGATAAAAGGCATGGCATCAAATTAAAAAGCTCCTGCCCAGGAGAGGAAGGGAGCGAGGAGAGAGCCGGTGGAATGGAAGCAGTTCTCCGCCAGCTGCCTTCCAACAGGGAGTCATGCCCAGGATGTATGAGATCTCAGACCACCTGCCACCCAGAGCCACATAGCCCAGGCGACAAATGGGCAAAGGAACTGAACAGATACTTCCCCAAAGAAGAAATACGGATGGCCGAAAGATAGATGAGAAGACATTCGACATCTTTAGCAATCAGGGAAACATAAATCAGAACTCAATGAGAGTTCTCGCCCCGGTTAGGACGGCAGCCCTCAAGGATGCAGACAGTAATACGTGCTGGAGGGATCCCGGGGAGAGGGATCCTGGACCTGGACCTATTGGTAGGACGGTGAACTACTACAGCCACTGTGCAAATCTGTCGACGTGGAGCCATCATATGACCCAGTCCACCACTCCTGGGTGTCTATCCTGAAGAATCGGTCATCACACCACAGTGATGCGAGCACCCCCGTGTTCACAGCAGCACCATTCACAGTAGTCGAGCTCTGGAACCTGCCCGGGGGGTTCATCAAGGGGTGAGCGGATAAAGGAAAGGTGGTATGTAGACACAGTGGAGTTCTGTTCAGCCAGAAAGAAAAATGAAATGATGTCATTTGCAGGAAAATGAATGGAACTTGAGAATACTATGTTAAGAGAAATAAGCCAAACTCAGAAAGTCAAGGGTTGTACGTTTTCTCTCGTATGTGGAAGCCAGAGAGGAAACAGGAAATAAAGGTGGGGTGGGGATCTTAGGAAAATCGAGATCAGTAGAGAAAAGGGACCCAGGGAGGGAGGAGGGGAAGGAAAAGTACTTGGAAGGGAAATTGGCCAAATTATATTGTTACATAGTGTGCATGTATGAATAGGTAACAACAAATTCCACAATGATGTATAATTATAGTGCACTAATTTGAAAAAAGAAAAGAATTCAGAAATAAAATAAAATTACTGTGTTTACAAAAAAAAAAAGTTGGTAAAGTCTCTCAAATTGTTATGAGAACTACTCCTGGGAAGTCTGCACCTGGACAGGTACAGTGAAACCGTCACCTCCGTTCATCTATACACCATACTCCTCTTGATAAAGCTTCTTAATGAACTAAATTTCCTTAGCAGCTGCTTCATTCTGCTGGCCCATAATTTACTTTGTGGTCCTATAAGGACATCCGTGTTTTGTCCTTATATT
Source organism: Marmota monax (assembly GCF_021218885.2). Classification (NCBI taxonomy): domain Eukaryota; kingdom Metazoa; phylum Chordata; class Mammalia; order Rodentia; family Sciuridae; genus Marmota; species Marmota monax. The sequence goes on from NW_026694432.1 coordinate 12,120,358, forward strand.
ACTTCTTATCCTATAACAGTCCCTAAGAAGTGGCAATTCAGTTATACAGGCTGTAGTTTGTGCTCTGCGCGTCCCTTGATGGCTGGCCCATTGGAGTCCTCTCTCTACTCTCTGCATTTGGTCCTGTGCCCTGGGCCCCACTGTGGTGCAGGAACCACAGACGCAGGGCTCCTCTCTTGTCTTCCTTCCCCTTCTGGAGCTGGGGTAGCAGGAGAGGCCGAGTTAGGGAACCTGATGCGGGCACCAGCCTGTCCACCCAGCACCCAGCCTTGAAGACCCACCATGGGCCACACTGTGGGTCCTACAGGGAAGGGGTGGGACGTGGACATGGTGTTCCACTGGCGGGGGGGGGGGGACAGGTGAGGAGACAAAGCCAGAGAGGAGGGCCAGGGAGGGAGAGCTGGGAGCCGGCACGTGGGGGTGAAGGTGGCCCTGCCGCGGGTGTAGCTGTGGGCAAACCCTGTGTGGCCCTGGGCAAGTTACCAGCTCCGCACCTCGGTCCTCACCCCGGGCAGTGCCTGGAGCACAGTAGGCGCTTCCAGTCAGAGCAGGGGTCTTGGTTGGCAAGGCCATATTTCAGGCTGATTAGGGTCCAGCAGGGCACAGATCAGGGGGAGGGGGACAACAGGCTGCTTGGCTGGTGGGGGGCGCTGAAAGAAGACCAGTGAGGCGGAGGGATTCGGGGCCATCACGTGCCCAGCTTGGAGGCCACTGTCCCAGTTCTGGTGATGATCGAAGGCCAGTGGGCAGTGCCAAGGGTGGCGACTAGGGACCCAGCCTGGTTTGCCTTCTCAGGATGGGAGCAGCCCAGGCCCGGCTCTGAGCCAAGCCCAGAAACACAGGCGGACACTCTGGCCAATAGGAGAAGCAGGAGAAGTGCCTCCCGCGGTTCCAGAAGCTTCTTAATTCTCCAGAGCCTTGAAGGCAGAAGTAAAGAGCCTGGCGGGGGCTGGGGGGCGGCTGCCATTCTGCATCTTAATGGCATGCTAAGCAGGCCCGTGGGCAGGGCCAGCTGCAGAGCATTAGCTGCCACCAAACGCCGGTGACTCAGGCCACAGAGCCTTGAAATATTTATTTTTCTCTGCATTTGGAATTCAGCATCTGTGAGGGAGCCACGCTGGGAAGCGGAAGTGGGGACCTGTTGGCAGCGACAGTCAGGAAACAAATAGGGGCAGCGGGGTCCTGGGGCAGGGCGTGCTCGCTGGGCCGTCCTGGGGACCTCGGGGACAGCGTGACATCCTCCATCACGGGCTCATGTTCTGCTTTGCAGCCCCTGCCTGTAATCTGCTGCTTGAATCTCACATTCCTTTGGGTCCATTTGAGGAGAAAATGTAGCTTCAAGTCACATGCGGCCCCTGAGTCTGTGAGGGGCTCTGCTGGAGAGGGCCCGTCCCCGGGTGCCACCCAACCCCTCTGCCCTCCGCCTGGAAAACCAGGCCAAGCTGCTTCCTTGCAGGGCTCGGCAGTGCTCCCAGGCTCAGCAGCCGGCCTGGTGACCAAGGGACAGCTGCTGTGGGCCTGAGGGCACCGGGACTGGGGAGGTCAAGGCGGGGAGGACACACAGGGAAGGGGGACGTGCAGTACCACCCCTCCCCACAGGTGGCTGCTGGGGGGGACTTAATGCCCAGTGACTCAGAGGCAGCTCTCATTCTGAGTCTCAAGGCAGCTGGGTCACCAAAGTGCTCCCAATTTGCAGAGAGAGCGAGGAGCTCATCGGAGCCGAGAGAAATGTCCTGCTGTTCCCAAGCAGCGTCTCTGGCCAAGGCTGAGGACACTTGGGTGCGCCCGGCCTCAGTGGCCAGGACTAGGTCTCCTCGGTCCTTGGACACTGTGGCAGGAGATGTCAGGGGAGGGACAGGCGCTCCTAGGAGGAGACATGATGCACAGAAAGCTACACTCATTTATGAAAATTGGGCAAGTTCTGTAGCTTTGGGAGCACTGTCTGGCCCCAGGGACATAGAGGATGGCCTGTCCTTGCCGCCGCTGCTCCCATCTCAGAAGCCTTGGGCACGGGCAGAGTGATCCAGCCTATCTTAGCAACCGGAGCTTGTCTGCTGTTAGAAGGATTCAAGGTAGATCTTGGGAAGAACTTCCTGAAGGAGCACCCAGTGAAGGAAGGAGAGGAGGCATCTCCAGATGGCCAGGGCAGGGTCTCCCTGGATGGCAGGAGGGATGCCACCCTGCAGGGCTGGGTGGTCCAGGCGCTGAAGGACGGCAGCAAGGGGCCCAGGGAAGCCACCTCCTTGCGATCCATCCTGCTCCCCTGTGTGGAGTTAGGGACGGGCAGCGGGGTGTCCTGGCCCTGGGCGGGAGTGCAACCTCCAGTCAGGTGCTCCTTTTGAATTTCCTGGACTCTCAGAAATGGGAGACATCTTAGAATTAATGGGGTCACAGGGACAGCATTTTTATTTTCGAGGCTCTTGGTGGGCCTGGTGCTGGTGGGTGGGTCTGGGGACCTTGAGCCGCTAATAAGGGGGAGCTGGGTGGCATTGGGGGTGCCAGGGGCTTGGGGCTGGGCGAGGAGAGCCTCCCCGAGGATGGCCCTGTCACCCTGCCCCCTCCCTCCCCTACTCTTTCTTTGCCACTGTTTCTTGTAGTCTGCCACCTTTTTCTAGGCAAAGTTGAAGGTCAGTGTGTCCATCCACAGTGGTCCCAGACGTCGATCTGTCATTATTCTCAAAGATGGGACGAACTGTGGCCGAAACGGGACAAAATCCAGCAACCATCCCGAGTTCCCGTTGGCCCAACACCACGGGAGAGACACCAGCCACCGTCCCCTCACCCCACCCCATCTCCTTCTAATCAGATCCTGTCCCAGGATCACTTGGTGGGCCTTCTCCAGGGTCCCAGCGGGCTGTGGGCTGTGCCTCTCTGAAGGCCCACTCCTTGCTTGCGTGGAAGGGGGACCCGCCCCAGACTGGGCCCCTGAGCCTGGTCTCGGATTCCTCCCCCCGAGGCAGTCAGGTCCAGGATGCTAGACTTGCTGTAGCAGCAGGATCACCTATTTCATCTGCAAGGAAAAGTGGGTGACGTTTACCCCGCTGTGGACCGTGACTTCTGTGTCGCAGTGGACTCTCCACAGCTCTGGCTTATTACTGACAGTTAAGGTTTTCTCTCCAGAAAACTGGGGGAGGGGATCCCAGGACCCCTTCCCAATCCCAGTGCACGGCTCACATGAAAGATGAGGAAACTGTGGTTCAGGATGGTGTGGGGGGGCTGGCCCAGGGTCACAGAAATGTGAAGCCAGTTGTCTGATCCCCCGACGATGCATGGTCTTTGCATTATATTCACTCATTCAATGGCATTAAGTCCCTCGTGTGGGTCACCCTCTGTGCCAGGATACCAGGGACAGCCATGAGCAAGTCTTCTTTCCAGCCCTAAACAGCTTTAACACCCCTGTCTCCCCCTGACTGCCACTGAAGGATAATTCTGTCCTGACAGAGGTCCCCTATCTGGGCCTCTCTCTGTCCCAGCTTTGAATTGAGGTGGATCCGTCTTTAAGTGGGGGTTCTATCAGCCTTTGGCTTGGGTGGGATGGCACAGGAAATGACCTCAGATTCCAAGAGAGAAGGAGTGACCCCCTACAGAAGTGGGATGGAAGGTGGTCACTCAGGGCCCCGTGAGAAATGGGCTGGAGCAACTTCCTGACCCTTCCCACGGTCCTTCTGCACCATCACCAGCCTCAGACGGCTCCCTGCCCTCCCCACGGCCCTTCAGGAATTAAGCCCCCGCCCCTGCCTCCTGCCCCGTGAGCCAGTGAGGGATTGTGGTTAATGGGGATGAGTTTGGCCAACTAGAAACGAAGGAGACGGACACATGAAGACGCCCTGGGATTCGCAGCACTGATACATTGTAGCTCAGCCAGCTGCTAACTCGGTGGGATGAGAGTTGGCGGAAATAATTCGCCACCAACCTCACATTCCTTTATTGAACTTTTGCAGAGGACAAGGGGGACCAGGCAGCAGAGTGGCCAGGAGTCTCTCCCCCAACCCCTGGCCACCCCTCCACCAGGTGAGTTGCTGCTTGGTGGGACACTGTGACGGGACACTTGTGTGGCTGGCACTGGGCATGCGGGGGTGAACAATTGCCCCCACCCTCCAGGAACTTTCCCACCGGTGGGAGAGACAGATAAAGAATACGCGACTACTCAAGTCAGATAATGAGAAGTGCTACGGAGGGAGGAAGTCAGGGAAATGGAATTGAAAGAGAGGAGTGGGTAGAAAGCACATCGTAGGCTGGGGGGCTTCTAGATGGGTAACTGGGGTCCTAGGTTAATTCCGGAGGCGTTGTCAGGGGATTTGGCTCTCGGCTGCACAACTTCCTATTCCAGTTACTAGCTGTGTGTCTTTGGCAAAGTGACTTAACCTCTCTGAGTTTAGGATGTCTCACCTGCCCCAGGATTATTTGAGATGAAACATATCAAAGCTCCTTGGTACCTGTGACGTGCTCTATATACATGAGCTGTTAAGATTGAAATCATGGTGCATTCATTTATCCCTTTGCTGCTCCGGGGGCTTTCTCTGTGAATTCTGGGAGGCCCATTCTTGATTTGCTGCTCTGGGCCAAGTGTGGGGAGGCTGGCCTCCTGGAGGATGGGCTGGAATACTTAAGAGAGACTTTACCAAAGACTTGGGCATGAAATAGGGACTGCGTGCGGTGTGACCTGCAGGGCCCCCGCACGGCTGACCTCTTGCTCCGTTTCCCCCAGACCTGCCACATCCCTGGTTCTGAGTCTGGTTTTCCAGGACAGTGACCTGGTCTGAAACCTTTGGTGGGGGGGGGCCTGGCTTTGGGTCCGGCTCCTGAAGGCTCTTCTTTCCCAGGCTCCGGGCCACGCCCCTCCCAGCGCCTGGCGGGTTGCCTGGGCCTGCAGCCCTCTCTCTGCCACCCAGCTCTGAGTGACACTTCTGGGTGGGAGTCCTGGGGACAGGGCTGACTCCTCCGTGTTCTCTTTTACTTTATAAAGGCTCCGTAGACAAACGAGAGGTGGGTGGCCAATTATCTCCACCTCCGTGGCTGCCCCTGGGTGTCCTGCCCCTGGCTGTCACTGGAGCTCAATGGCTACGCTGTCCACGGGGCAGCCAGCCCCTGGCCTAGGCTGTCGCACAAGTCCCCTGCGGTCACACCAGGTAACCACGATCCTGACCTCCCCTTGACATCTCTCCATCTTGGTGGCTCACTAGAGTCGCCCTGGGAGCTTTTAAGAAATACTAATGCTGGGTCCACCCCAGGCCAAGAGAATTTCTGGGGAGGATAACTGGGCATCGATATTTTCTCAAGTTTCCTCCAGATGATTCTGAGAAGCACCTGGGGCTGAGAGTCCCTGCTTCAGAGAGCAACGAGACTTAGCTTTGCCTCCCCCAACTTCATCTCCCCCTGAGTTCTCTCGGGAGACACTGCAGCCGTCATAGGATCTGTTTCCAGGCCTCTGATCATTCTAGTCATTGTCTGCTTTCCATATCCCAGCTGGTCAATGTCACTTAGCAAATATGACTTCTACACTAAACTGGACTGTCTAGAACAAGACCATCACCTCCTTGGCTCCCGATGTTTTACCTCTATTAATATGACTACAAATCAGATCACTGCTTTCTGCCTACAACCCACACATGACTTATGTAAGGCTAACCAGCCTCTTCCCTTCAATAGTTCCTTCTCCATTTTCCTACTTTGCTTCCACCAACCCAAGAGTGCCTGTTTAAGGAGGTCAAAAAGTTAATTCCACAAGCACGTGCAATCAATTCTAAGAAAACCCTTCGGGACTCAGTGCAGCTTTCTTCAGGGTTCAGAGCAAGTCCTCTCCTTTTCCAACAGGTGCATCCCAAGTGTGGCTCCATTCATGATGGCCCCTGATTTGGGATGTGCGTAACAGGTATCCACCTCTCCTGTACTCAATACCTGCTCTTCTTAAATTTAAATAATAGATTCCATTAAAAGAGCATTAGCATGGGGCTCTTGTAATTAATCTTCTCCGGAGAACTAATAGTTCAGAAGGCGTGCGCTGGAGCCAGGGCATCATACATCACTAAGCTCATTTTCCTAATTGATTTATCTAGGAATGGCAGGGGCAGCCGGCCTTGTGCCCACTGACCCAGGGTGGGGGCCCAAGGGTGCCGGCAGTCGGGGGGAAAGGAGTGGGGCGTGTGGAGGAGCCAGGGCAGCAGGACCGGCTCTGTCCTGATCACAAGGCAGAAAACAACATAATGGCCCAGCCTCGAAGGCGGCCCCGCTGGAGGCTTTTAGAGGCTCTCAGAACTCTTGTGGAGCACCCAGATTACACACGGAGCTATTTCATATCATTAAACCCCCCTATTTTGTCCCCGGGTGCCACACACTCTCTCTGCATCAGGCCGGGCTTCAAAGTGGCTGCTTTGCCGAGGCAGGTGTAGCCGCTGCAGCAGGCTGACCCTGGACACGGGGACGCGTCTGCCAGCTGTCTGTTTGCTGGCTTCCCAGCCCCGGGGTTGGGGCCGGGGTGCAGGGGTCCAGGATCTGCTCCTTTCCTGCTGCTGTGGGTCTGGGGGCTGGATGGTGGGCATCGCTGGGCCCCCAGGGCCCCGAGTCACTGCAGTGATGATCTCCCTGCTCCCACCTCCAACCTCGACCCCCCTTCCTCAGTCTGCCTGCAAGTGGGTGGGCGTTGAAAGGACCCCAAGTGCAGGGCAAGCCTGTAGGTGTTGGATCCTGCTTCTATTTTTCTTTATAAGCAGGAACCAGGACACCAATAAGGCAAAGCAGAGCCTGAGGGGACACAGCCCTGTGCCAGGTGACATCCTCTCTGGCCTCCTGGGTCTCTTTTGTGTGGCGCTGTGGATCTTCCCCAGGCTCATTTGCTGATCCCCTAATCTCCCTCCTCTGTCCCTTTCAGATGTCCTCCCCATTCCTCCTAGGAAGCCTCTGCTAGCTGGACTCTGTGCCCAGCCTCCCCTGCCTCCAGGCTCTAGCCGGTCCTGATCTCCATCCTCCCTGCTCCTGCTGGACCAGCCTCTGGGCAGGCAGAAGCTGGTGGCCGGGCTGCACTCCCCACTGCCACTGTCTGTCTTATTGCCTCTGTTTATAAGCTGCCTGCTGCACTGGTTTCCTGGTGGTGTCCCCCAGGTCTGTGCTGGAAATAAAGCCTTGTGTGCACCCAGCCCATCTGTCTGCAGCTCTCGTGCCCAGTCTCCACCCCGCCTGTGCCAGCTTTGTCCTCTCCTTGGGGCTGGAGCCAAGCCCCACAGACCCGAGAAGTGGTGATGCTGCGTTTCTGCCTGCTGCCCGCTGGGTCTGGCAGCTCCTCGGGCATTGCCCTGGGGTCGCCCCTCCTGGAACCTGGCAGCACGGGACCCCATCCCGCCCTCCTGGTTCTGCCTGCTCTAGTACTAGATCGCAGGAGCCTGGGAGCCAGAGGCACCTGCAGGCTCAGGTTCAGCCTGTGTGACCTTGGGCAACTCCCTTCCTCTCTTTGAGTTTCCACTTCTCTATCTGTGGTGAGAGGGTTGGCAAGAGGGATTCCCAAGGGGTCTTTTTTCCTTTGAAATAAAATGCAAAATAAGAGACCTTGAAGAAGAGGGGGATTAATATGGTGGCCAAATCAAGCTGGGTCCACTCTCCCCTCTGTCCGGGGCCTCCACATCATGCAGGACTTGGCTCTGGAGTTACGGGAGACTCTCAGCACAAGGACCCTGGGCTCTCACCTTTGGAAATGGTGCAATTTAATGGTAATGCAATTACAGATGTGCCGGGACTGAAACAGCCCATCCTATCGCAGACCCATCTTCCCCACCAAGTAGCAGGGCAGGTGCTGATCCCTAATAGCTGCCGGAATGAATTCACCAGGCAGCGGAGAGCAGGAGAGAGGGCGGGAGGGAGCAGGGTGCAGAGAGAGAGAGGAAGGGACGGGAGGGAGGGAGGTAGAGAGGAATAACAGAGATGGGGACAGAGAGGAAGGGATGGAGGGCAGGGGAGGCAAGGAGGGGGGGGAGAGCAGGGAGGGAAGGCGCTGGTGAAAGGGAGGGGGAGAAAGAAGGAGGAGAAAACAGGGAGGGGAGGGGAAAAGAGAAACGGAGAGAAACAAAGAGAAGCAAAGACCCAGAGAGACCATGGGGAGGGAGATGGAGAGGGAGGGCAGGAAAGGGGAGGGAGAGATGAGGGAGGGGGGACTCCTGGGGGATGGGGATGGGGGGTGCAGAGGGGGAGGGAGAAGGGAAAATGAAGGAGGAGAGAGCGAGTGGGGGCAGAGCGCTGTGGAGGGGGAAGGGGAGAAGGAAGAGGATGGAGGGAGGGATAGAGAGACTGAGGGAGTGTCAGGAAGGAGGGGCTGGGAAAGGAAAGGGAGGTGCACCAGGAGGGAGGGGGAGGGAGGAGCCAGAGCTGGGGGACAAGGTGTAGGGGAAAGAGGGGGAAGGGAGGGGAGAAAGGGAGAGAGAAAGAGAGAGAGGAGAAGAGAGGGGGAGAGGGAAATAGAGAGGGAGAGAGAGGGGGGAGAGAGGGAGAGAGGGAAAAAGAGGGGGAGGGGAGGGGGAAAGGGAGAGGGAGGGGGAGAGAGAGAAAAGAAGAGAGGGAGGAGAGGGAGGAAGGGGAGGGAGAGGCAGAGAGAAGGAGAGAGAGGAGGGAAAGAGAAGTGGGACAGGGGGAGAGACAGATGGAGAGAGTGAGAGATGGAGAGAGAAGGAGGGAGAGAGGGAGAGAGAGGGAGAGATGGAGAGGAGAGAAGGAGAGAGAGAAGGAGGGAGAGAGGGAGAGAGAGGGAGAGATGGAGAGGAGAGAAGGAGAGAGAGAAGGAGGGAGAGAGGGAGAGAGAGGGAGAGATGGAGAGGAGAGAAGGAGAGAGAGAAGGAGGGAGAGAGGGAGAGAGAGGGAGAGATGGAGAGGAGAGAAGGAGAGAGAGAAGGAGGGAGAGAGGGAGAGAGAGGGAGAGATGGAGAGGAGGGAGGGAGCCTGGGGAGAGGAGGGAGTGGGGCTGGAGGAGCTCTTCATTTCTGGAATACGGAGCTTCTCAGACCCCCAGGAAGAGTCCAAACCAAAGAAAGGAAGGGGAAGGCTGCCAGGCGGGCCCAGCAGGGAGAGCCCGCAGGTGACACCCAGCGCCAGCAGCAGGAGGGCGCCGGGACAGCGGACCCAGAATTAGGAGAGGGCCGGGAGCGCTGGCCCCGAGGGAAACGCGGTGACCCCAGGGCCTGGGGCGGGCGCCGCTCCCCCCCACCCATCACCCACCGCGCGGGGCCCTCCATCCCTTGGCGGCCGCGGGCACCCGGTTCAGCACCGCGGACAGCGCCGCCCGCCGGCTCGGGCGCCCCGGGTTGGGCTGCAGGCCCGCGAGCAGCGGAGTAGATCAATTATTTTTCAGAACATGGTTTTGATCCCGAGGTTGCTTCACTGGATCACTGAGTGGAAAGGGCTCGCGGAGAAAATGGCATTTTTTATCACCCTGGCAAAATGCTCCCGCGCTGATGAGATGGGCCACCCAGGGAGCGCGCGCACACATGATACATAACTAACCAGGAGCATAATCTCCCAAATTGAAAGCCATAATGTTTGCTGTTGGAGCTAAATATTAACAGGGCGTTGTCTCCCAACGACCCTCGGGAGGCAGCTGGCTTAGCAGGAGGCTGTCGTCATATTCAAGCAACTTGATTAAATTCCTTTCTGCCATCAGAATTAAGAAATGAATAGTTTTATGAGAGTCATGCCACAGAGGACAGGGAAATGAAATGCTCAGGAAAGAGCGGCCGCTCGCCTGCCAGGCTCTGCCCTGCGGTTGTGGAGCCAGGCGATCACTCTTGCTAGAAGGGGTGGGCTCAGGTGAGGGGCCTCCTGCCTCCCTGGGGACATTCCGGCTGACTCTCCCTCCCAGTTCAACAACGGAGAGTGAGGAACAGAAGAAATCCTCAGGAAGCTTCTCAATTATTCAGACAGGAGGCAGGGAAATGTGATGCCTGCCTCTGGAGCTAGATTTCCCGGGTTCAAATCCCAGCTCTGTCCATCACTAGCTGTGTGACTCAGGCAAGGCACTTAGCCTCTCTGTGCTGAAGTTTCTTTAGCTATAAAATGAATTTATGCGAGTACTCACTGTGCAGAATTGTTGTAAGGATTTAACAAATCCCAGATGCTTATCACAGGGTTTCCTACAGAGTAAGCACTATACAAACATTATTGTATTATTTGATTTAGGTCAAACCATATAAAAGTGCTGTATGGTAGGTTAAAAAGGCCCAATATCAACAACTTAATATGAAATTTATGTAGCAAGATTTTCTCTACAAGCGTTTTTACTCTTTCCTGTCATTTAGCCCTGGCCTCAAGAACATTCCCAAATTTATTGCTTGGAGATGGACTTACAATATGAGTCTTTTGAACTCAGAAAAAAATATATATTTTATCAGAAAATTCTAGTTAGTCACAGACTCAGAAGATTTCATCTTCCAAATTTCTTAGAAGGAGGAAGGAAGAAGGAACCACCGTGCGTTAGTCACCTTACGAAACATCAGGCACTATGCTAGCTATAGGCCAATATTGTTTGCTTAATGTTCTCAATAATCCTATGAGGTGGGCATCGGTTCCCATTTTATAGATAAAGAAACTGAGGTTCATGGAGGTTGAATGATTACTTGAAAGTTGTACAGCCAGGGAGGCAGAACAAGAATTCAAATCCACTACATCATTCAGGAGAAGGAGGTTAGGATGGCATTGACATTGGAAGAATCCTGTCTTATCCACCCTGGTCTCCACATTTCTCCTTCTGCCTTCTTCTGAAGGATCCCATATCTGTGTCTCTGACAAACTCAGACCTCTTCCATAAAGTCGAGGCGACAGCCCCGCTGAACCTCAACCTCAAAACCCTGGTCCTAGGAAGAGCCCCGTTTAAGTGGACAGCCTGCGGTTTCTGGGAATCCTGCTCCTGCAAATAAGGCACTTTCCATAGTAAATTGTCTAGGAAAAAATAGAGGAGCATGGGAATTAGAGACGGGGGTGCGGGCAGGAGAGGAGAACTGGCAAACAGCTGCCTGAGACATCATTCGTGCTGGAAAAGAAACAGTCATGGGGCAGAGAAGCAATGCGTGAAATTCCTTTTTTTTTTCCCCTTCTTACTTTGAGTCCATTTGAGCCCGAGAGAGAAGCGGCAGAGAACGTTCTGTTCTGACCATTAAAAGCTCTGGTGAGGCCAACGTGGAGACTGGCTCTGGTGTCTCTCTGGAGGATGGGGAGGTCAGAGAAGGACAAGTGGCCCACACAGCCTTGGGGTGGCACAGAGCCAATGGGGACACTGGCTTTCTATTCAGAAAGGTGCTGAGACCCCATGGATGGCTCCCTAACCCAGGGGGGCCTGACCTTGGGGAATACTCCAGGGGCAGCCGGGGACTTTAGTGAGGTAAGTAGTGTCATCGACTTTCACATCTTTATTTAATGTCTTTTGCAGCTCTATAAGATCAGTGGTATTATCTTTATTTCACAGAACAATTATGAATAAAACCGTCATAGTGGCGGTGGGGGTAGTGGGGGTGGCAGTGACAGTAAAAGAAGCCATTGTCATCTGCGACCGACCAGCGGGACAGACCCAGTGGCCTGCCGGTACGACAGACACGTCACCCCATTTGGAGTAGGGGCAGAGTAGAGCTGCCGCCCGCGCCTGCAGGGTAGGCAAACCTGCAACCGACCGGCGGATCAGGCCCGGTGGCCTGCCGGCGTGGTACACTTGTCACCCCAATTGGAGTAGGGGCAGAACAGAGCCGCCGCCAGCTCCCAGAACAGGCCCAGTGACCTGCGGGTGTGGTAGCCACGACACCCAAATTGGAATAAGGAGAGAGCAGAGCCGCCGCCCGCACCTGCAGGAAAGATACGCAAGCAGTATGAAAAGACAAGGAAAGAAAGGACCACAAGCAATGCAGGTCAACGCAACTTTAGAAGAGGTAACAGCTGCAGCAGATGGAATGTCAGATAAAGAATTCAGGATATACATGCTTCAGATGATCTGGAGTATCAAGGAAGACATTAAACAGCAAAGTCAGACAATGAAAGATCACTTCGACAACGAATTACGCAAACAAATCCAGGAAGCAAAGGATCAACTATACAGGGAGATAGAGGTTATAAAAAACAAGCAATCAGAAATCCTAGAAATGCAGGACGCAATAAACCAACTTAAAAACTCAATGGAGAATACTACCAGCAGAGTAGAACACTTAGAAGATAGAACATCAGACAATGAAGACAAAGTATTTCAACTGGAAAAGAACATAGACAGCTCAGCAAGACTGTTAAGAAACCATGAGCAGGGGGCTGGGATGTGGCTCAAGCGGTAGCGCGCTCGCCTGGCATGCGTGCGGCCCGGGTTCGATCCTCAGCACCACATACAAACAAAGATGTTGTGTCCGCCAAATACTAAAAAATAAATATTAAAAAAAAAAAAATTCTCTCTCTCTCTCTACCTCTATCTCTCTCACTCTCTCTTTAAAAAAAAAAAAAAAAAAAAAAAAAAAGAAACCATGAGCAGAACATCCAAGAAATATGGGATAACATTAAGAGACCAAACTTAAGAGTCATTGGGATACAGGAAGGTACAGAGCTCCAAACCAAAGGAATGAGCAGTCTATTCAATGAAATAATACAAGAAAACTTCCCAGACTTGAAGAATGAGACAGAATCCCAAATCCTAGAAGCCTACAGGACGCCGAATGTGCAAAATCATAAGAGATCCACACCTAGACACATTATAATGAAGATGCCCAACATACAGAATAAGGAGAGAATTTTAAAAGCTACAAGAGAAAGGAAGCAGATTACATTTAGGGGTAAGCCAATCAGGATAACAGCTGGTCTTTCAACACAGACTCTGAAAGCTAGAAGATCCTGGAATAACATATTTCAAACACTGAAAGAAAATGGGTTCCAACCAAGAATTGTGTATCCAGCGAAATTAAGCTTCAGGATGGAAGATGAAATTAAAACCTTCCACGATAAACAAAAGTTTAAAGAATTCACAGCTAGAAAACCATCTCTTCAAAACATCCTTGCCAAAGCATTACAGGAAGAGGAAATGGAAAATAACAATGAAAACCAACAGTGGGAGGTAGGACAGTAAAGGGGGGGGGAATAATCAAAGAGGAAAACAAACAATGTTTAGTAACAGAAATAAACAAATATGGCTGGAAGAACAACCCATATCTCAATAATAACCCTAAATGTTAATGGCTTAAACTCACCAATTAAGAGACACAGGCTAGTAGAATGGATCACAAAACAAGACCCAACAATATGCTGCCTACAGGAGACGCATTTGATAGGAAAAGACATACATAGGCTGAAGGTGAAAGGTTGGGAAAAATCATATCACTCATATGGACTTCGGAAACAAGCAGGCGTGTCCATACTCATATCAAATAAAATAGATTTCAAGCCAAAGTTAATCAAAAGAGATAAAGAGGGACACTACATACTGCTTAAGGGAACCATACACCAACAAGACATAACAATCATAAATATTTATGCCCCAAACAATGGTGCAGCTATGTTCGTCAAACAAACTCTTCTCAAGTTCAAGAGTCTAATAGACCACCACACCATAATCATGGGAGACTTCAACACACCTCTCTCGCCACTGGACAGATCTTCCAAACAAAAGTTGAATAAGGAAACTATAGAACTCAATAACACTATTAATAACCTAGACCTAATTGACATATATAGAGTATACCACCCAACATCAAGCAGTTACACTTTTTTCTCAGCAGCACATGGATCCTTCTCAAAAATAGATCATATATTATGTCACAGGGCAACTCTTAGACAATATAAAGGAGTAGAGATAATACCATGCACCTTATCTGATCATAATGGAATGAAACTGAAAATCAACGATAAAAGAAGGAAGGAAAAAGCATACATCAATTGGAGAATGAACAATAGGTTACTGAATGATCAATGGGTTATAGAAGACATCAAGGAGGAAATTTAAAAATTCTTAGAGATAAATGAAAACACAGACACAACATATCGGAATCTATGGGACACATTGAAAGCAGTTCTAAGAGGAAAATTCATTGCTTGGAGTTCATTCCTTAAAAAAAGAAAAAACCAACAAATAAATGATCTCATACTTCATCTCAAAATCCTTGAAAAAGAAGAGCAAAACAACAGCAAAAGAAGTAGAAGGCAAGAAATAATTAAAATCAGAGCTGAAATTAATGAAATCGAAACAAAAGAAACAATTGAAAAAATTGACAAAACTAAAAGTTGGTTCTTTGAAAAAATAAACAAAATCAACAGACCCTTAGCGATGCTAGCGAAGAGAAGAAGAGAGAGAACTCAAATTACTAGCATATGGGATGAAAAAGGCAATATCACAACAGACACTTCAGAAATACAGAAGATAATCAAAAACTATTTTGAATCCTTATACTCCAATAAATTAGAAGATAGTGAAGGCATAGATAAATTTCTTAAGTCATATGATCTGCCCAGATTGAGTCAGGAGGATATAGAAAACCTAAACAGACCAATATCAATTGAGGAAATAGAAGAAACCATAAAAAGACTACCAACTAAGAAAAGCCCAGGTCCGGATGGGTATACAGCAGAATTTTACAAAACCTTTAAAGAAGAACTAATACCAATACTTTTCAAGCTTCTTCAGGAAATAGAAAAGGAGGGAGAACTTCCAAATTCATTCTATGAGGCCAACATCACCCTGATACCTAAACCAGACAAAGACACTTCAAAGAAAGAAAACTACAGACCAATATCTCTAATGAACCTAGATGCAAAAATCCTCAATAAAATTCTGGTGAATCGGATACAAAACATATCAAAAAAATTGTACACCATGATCAAGTAGGATTCATCCCTGGGATGCAAGGCTGGTTCAATATATGGAAATCAATAAATGTTATTCACCACATCAATAGACTTAAAAATAAGAACCATATGATCATCTCGATAGATGCGGAAAAAGCATTCGACAAAGTACAGCATCCCTTTATGTTCAAAACTCTAGAAAAACTAGGGATAACAGGAACATACCTCAACATTGTAAAAGCAATCTATGCTAAGCCTCAGGCTAGCATCATTCTGAATGGAGAAAAACTGAAGGCATTCCCTCTAAAATCTGGAACAAGACAGGGATGCCCTCTCTCTCCACTTCTCTTCAACATAGTTCTCGAAACACTGGCCAGAGCAATTAGACAGACGAAAGAAATTAAAGGCATAAAAATAGGAAAAGAAGAACTTAAATTATCACTATTTGCAGATGATATGATTCTATACCTAGCAGACCCAAAAGGCTCTACAAAGAAACTATTAGAGCTAATAAATGAATTCAGCAAAGTGGCAGGATTTAAAATCAACACGCATAAATCAAAGGCATTCCTGTATATCAGCGACAAATCCTCTGAAATGGAAATGAGGACAACCACTCCATTCAAAATATCTTCAAAAAAAATAAAATACTTGGGAATCAACCTAACAAAAGAGGTGAAAGACTTATACAATGAAAACTACAGAACCCTAAAGAGAGAAATAGAAGAAGATCTTAGAAGATGGAAAAATATACCCTGTTCATGGATAGGCAGAACTAACATCATCAAAATGGCGATATTACCAAAAGTTCTCTATAGGTTTAATGCAATGCCAATCAAAATCCCAACAGCATTTCTTGTAGAAATAGAGAAAGCAATCATGAAATTCATATGGAAAAATAAAAGACCCAGAATAGCAAAAACAATGCTAAGCAAGAAGTGTGAATCAGGCGGTATAGCGATACCAGACCTCAAACTATACTACAGAGCAATAGTAACAAAAACAGCATGGTACTGGTACCAAAACAGGCAGGTGGACCAATGGTACAGAATAGAGGACACAGAAACCAATCCACAAAACTACAACTATCTTATATTTGATAAAGGGGCTAAAAGCATGCAATGGAGGAAGGATAGCATCTTCAACAAATGGTGCTGGGAAAACTGGAAATCCATATGCAACAAAATGAAACTGAATCCCTTTCTCTCGCCATGCACAAAAGTGAATTCAAAATGGATCAAGGAGCTTGATATCAAATCAGAGACGCGCCGTCTGATAGAAGAAAAAGTTGGCTACGATCTACAGTCGGTGGGGTCGGGCTCCAAATTCCTCAATAGGACACCCATAGCACAAAAGTTAATAACTAGAATCAACAAATGGGACTTACTCAAACTAAAAAGTTTTTTCTCAGCAAAAGAAACAATAAGAGAGGTAAATAGGGAGCCTACACCCTGGGAACAAATCTTTACTCCTCACACTTCAGATAGAGCCCTAATATCCAGAGTATACAAAGAACTCAAAAAATTAGACAATAAGAGAACAAACAACCCAATCAACAAATGGGCCAAGGACCTGAACAGACACTTCTCAGAGGAGGACATACAGTCAATCAACAAGTACATGAAAAAATGCTCAACATCTCTAGCTGTCAGAGAAATGCAAATCAAAACCACCCTAAGATACCATCTCACTCCAGTAAGATTGGCAGCCATTAGGAAGTCAAACAACAACAAGTGCTGGCGAGGATGTGGGGAAAAGGGTACACTTGTACATTGCTGGTGGGACTGCAGATTGGTGCAGCCAATTTGGAAAGCAGTATGGAGATTTCTTGGAAAGCTGGGAATGGAGCCACCATTTGACCCAGCTATTCCCCTTCTTGGTCTATTCCCTAAAGACCTAAAAAGAGCATGCTACATGGACACTGCTGCATCGATGTTCATAGCAGCACAATTCACAATAGCAAGACTGTGGAACCAACCTAGATGCCCTTCAATAGATGAATGGATAAAAAAAAATGTGGCATTTATACACAATGGAGTATTACTCTGCATTAAAAAATGACAAAATCATAGAATTTACAGGGAAATGGATGGCATTAGAGCAGATTATGCTAAGTGAAGCTAGCCAATCCCTAAAAAACAAATGCCAAATGTCTTCTTTGATATAAGGAAAGTAACTAAGAACAGAGTAGGGACGAAGAGCAGGAGAAGAAGATTAACATTTAACAGGGATGAGAGGTGGGAGGGAAAGGGAGAGAGAAGGGAAATTGCACGGTAATGGAAGGAGACCCTCAGGGTTATACAGTGGAGGGGGTAGAGAGAGAGGAGGGGAGGGGAGGGGAGAGGTGGGGAGGGGGGAGGGTGGAGGATGGGAAAGGCAGCGTAGCACAACAGACACTAGTATGGCAATTTGTAAATCAATGGATGTGTAACTGATGTGATTCTGCAATCTGTGTATGGGGTGAAGGTGGGAGTTCATAACCCACTTGAATCAAAGTGTGGAATATGATATGTCAAGAAATTTGTAATGTTTTGAACAACCCACAATAAAAAATGAAAAAAATAAAAAAAATTAAAAAAAAAAGAAGCCATTGTCACTGAGTGTGCTCTGCTGCCAGAGGTGTTTCTGTGAGCTCCGTGGCTGGCAGCGCATGTGGCAGGAGCCCACCCATCATAGTGGGATGCTTCCCCTCTGGACCACAGGGTTGTCACCCCACAGCGCTGCCTCGTCAGGGACCCTTTCTGTTCCTAACACCAGTCATGTTTAGATGGTGCCCATGGTTTGGTCCTGTCCGTGAAATGGAAGGGGAGACAACACATGTCCATTCTGGATAAAGGTGGACAAAGTAAGGTTCATCTTTTCCAACTTCTTTTTCCTGTCCATGGGCCACACGCAAAGAACTCTTTGCCCCCAAGCTGGGCCCCCCCCCCAAATCACCACATGAAGGAAAGCTGCCAACTAAACAGAAACAATCTCCTCCAACTATCACATAAGTGAGCAATACACTTCTATTTAGAAGCTACTGCAATGCCGGGGCTTATTTGTCATAGCAGCTATCATCACTCAAACGGATATATATACACGATCTCGTTTGGTCTTCACGATGACCCATCTTAAAGAGGAAGACTCCTAAACTCAGAGGTTTGGTGACTTGTCAGAGGCTAAACCAACCAGCAGCTGATTCAGCCAGGATTGGAAACCAGATCCCTTTGATTTCCGATTTACAGCATCAAGTGGCCCAACAGCTGTGCCCTTCAAGTGAGACGTGAGAACAAAATGGATGATGGAACTTCTGGGGTGGGACTGTAGGAAGGACACCTGTCCTTGTCCCAGAATTAGAATCAGCCTTGGGTGTGGGTCTCAGAACAGCACAAGGACTAAAGACTTGGGAAGAGAAAGTGGCAGCGTCCACTGGACTTAGGTCTGGGGAAGGAAAAGGCAGGGCAAGAACACCTTTTGTGAGACCTGAAACTGGAGACTCCAAGCAGGCGAAGCGTCTTCCAGGAGGCTGAAGTCAGGGCCAAAGCCAAGAGCACGAGGGTGATCCGTCTCCTCCTGGACCCTTCCTCTGAGACCTGGGGCCCGCGAACCACCACCACCACCATGGGAATTGTAACAGGAAACCTGGGGGTGGATGGAGTGGGGACTCACACAGCTCTTAGTATGTGTCAGCCACCATTCTAGTGCTGCCCATACATGAACCTAACCACCAGAGCTGCCCTAAAATGGGTACTGTTATTATTTGCCTATTTTGCAGGGGAGGGAACTGAAACAGAGAGAACAGTGGCTTGCCAAGGTCACCAACCTGTTAGAGAAGAGCTGGGAACGGAAGGAACCCAGGCCTTCCTTCTCTGTAATCCAGGCTCTCTTTTCTGGGATGGATGGAGCTGATTACAGGAGCACAGTGGGCCCAGCTCTGTCTAGATTCGGGGATCAGGCCCAGCTTGGAGCAGAGGCCCCTCAGAAGACGGGCAAGAGGCGTCGCAGCCCACAGTGCCCGGGCTTAGCTCCAGCTGGCCTGGGAGTCCTCTAGGTCTGCCTCTGGACTTGCCAGGCTATGGCTGAATTTTCTTGGACAATTTTATCTGAAATCATGACTGACTCCATGTGGGGTCTCTGCAGAAAAGGGGGATCAGTAACTGGGATTAGTAAGGAAAAAAAGTGCATGTGGGGAATTAGTTGGTGGTTGAAGAAATACACCTTGGACGTGTTCTGAGAACAGGACTTCAGAAGAGACCCCTGTCTTTGGGGCGGCCACATTGCTGAGGAGGCTCGCAGCTCAGCAATGGCAGAACTTCAAAGAGATGGGTGGGCCTGACTGCACGGAAACCCTCCCTGCCACCGACTCCGGCAGTGAGGGCCGGGATGCTGGGCTGCCTCCTGGGTCAGTCTTAGTCCTTCCGCTGCTGCAGAACAGCAGGCTTGCTGGCTTGCAGACCACAGAAACTCATTTCTTATGGTTCTGGAGGCGGGGAAATCCAAGACCAGGCCCAGCAGATTTGGTGACCGGTGAGGGCTCGCTTCCTGGTGATCTGCTTCTTGCTGCACCCTCATCTGGTGGCAGGTGAAGCGTGCTGATCTTAGTTACCTCCCAAAGATTGCACCTCAAAATAAGAACACGGCGGGGACAGAAGCATTCAGTCTGCAGCCACCAGAGTCAGTTTTGTGCTGTGTGGCAAACCATCCTGGCACTCGGTGGCTGCTGAGCCATGCTGGGACCCAGGCTCAGTGAGGAGGACCTCAGCTGAGTTGCTTACATGTTGGCTGGGCCTGCGTGGACTCCTGTGGCCTTACGCACAGGTTCGGTGGTTGCTGGACTGTCAGCCAGATGACGAGGGTGACCGGATCATGTGCCTTGACCTGCAATGGGTTTGTTCACACAGTAATTGAAGGAATTGAAGAACAGGGTGTGGGAATGCTGGGGAGCAGCCCTTTCCAAGCCTCTTCCTAGACTGTCCCCTTGGTGAAGGCAAGTCACACAGCCAAATCTGGGTCGGTGTGCAAGGGGGCCAACCCCAGGGCATGCAGCCTGGCCGGGCTTTGCTGCACTTCGTTGTGCACACCTGTGGTAGATGTGGTGCGATGAGGAACAGGGCAGCTCTCAGGGGGACTGCTCCTAAGGAACGCTGAAGCTAGGAGGTCTGGGTTGGAGTCCTGCTTCATCTCTAAATGCCCGGGGATGAGACACCTTGGTCTTTCTGCCTGCATCTTGGGGACAGGTTACTGTGGTGATAGAATGAGGTAGTGCTGGTGGCTGTCCTTTGCATGCTATTAAAACCTGTGCAAGCGCCAATCGTTACTTTCTCCCCCACTAGGAACGCAGCGCCCCTTACTCATTCCTCCCCGGGAATTATCCACTTTGTTGGAAAACCTTGGTGGCCTCCAGGAAGACAGAGCCCAGCTCCCCGCCCACCCCCGGAGCAGCCTGCTCAACATCAGTGTGCCCGGGGAATGCGAAATCACTTTAATATTGGCTGGAAACAAGCGTAATTAGGAAGGTAAATCTGCTGAAAAAAAAAAACATTATGCAAATGTGATTAGCAAGGACTTTTGAGTTCTTTGTTGTTGGAGAGTTTCTGTTCCTTAGTGCAAATGTGGAGAGTTGGCTGCTGGGTGTCTGGGTGCCTCCGAGTAGGTGGTCTGTAAATGGGGTGCACAGAAGTAAGAAAAGGGGCCTTCATCCCTGGGCATTGGGAAGAGACTCCTCTGTCAGTCCTCAAGAGAGTCTGTTGGTCCACAGTGTCTCCAGCAGATCTCTGTAGAGGAGGTCCAGGGGGCCGACCATGGTGACGATAGGCTCCCTAGGAGGGGAAGGGGCTGTTTTCTTCTGGGCTGGTCTTCACCCAAATAAGAAACTGGGGATATGGTCTAGGGGCAGCTGGTTTCTGCAGTGGGGCTTTCCCTGGAGAAGGCTGGTTGAAGGGCTGGTGAGAGCAGCATGATTTGGGAAGGGACTTTGTCTCTGTTTACATCCCTGGGAAAGTTAGGCGGAGCCAGGAGGAGGAGGGCGGAGCCAGGAGGAACTAACTTCCTACTGGGGTCCTGGTCTATTCACTGAAACAGCTCCTTCCCAGTCTCGGATAAAGGATGGTGTGTGCTCCTTTCAGGAACTTTCCTGTAGACACATTCTGGCTTTTGTAACTGCTTAAATGAGAGCCACCCACTTAGTGAGTGTTTATTAAGTGCCAGGTGCTGCAAGTGCTTCATGTAATTTACCCCCTTGAACTCTCCTAACAGTTTGGTAAGGTGGGCACTTTGTGGTGTCTGTTGTGCAGAGTAAGCCACCTGTCCAGGCCCTGGGGACATCTGGGTCTGGAGTGAGTGAGGGTCCTAGGAAAATTGAGATGGCTTTTTAGGGTCCTGAGGTGTAGCGGATGGATGCTCACAAGCCCCCCTCCAGTCCGGCTCCTCTCTGTATTTCTGTGATCCCAAGATCTCTTTGTGTGTCCCCACTTCTCCCCTGTCCCTTTGGAGGCCATAGGGCCCCTGTTGTGTTTCCCTCCCCACTTCTGAAAGGACTGCAAAGCCCTTGGGAACCATCAGAGGAATCCCTCCTGCCTAGGGCTCTGCCCATATTGATCAGAGCAGCCCAGGGATGTGGGGGGCAGAGGTGGCAAGGTCAGCCCTGCTTCTGAGGGCCAGGGTGGAAGCAGGGGGGAAGCCCAAGATCCCGGTGAGACCCAGAGAGACCCTTCTCAGACTTCCATTTCCAACGACCTCTGGTCTCCCCCTTCTCTCCAGCTTCTCCAGGCCCCTCCTGCCTGAGGTGACCAGAGCTGGCCTCTTCCTGCCCACAAACCTGGTCTTTGTTGGTGCTGGCATCCCTGACCCTCCCTGACCCTCTTTGTCTCTAGGCATGTCCCTACACCCAGCTGTTGCCAGCCACCACAGTTGTCTTCTAACACAAACTATTGCCTGGACCTTCATAGTCCCCACAAGTGACATCAAAGTCCTTGTGTGGCATCCAAGACCGCCTATGATCTGGCCTTCCCCTCTGCAGCCCATCTCTCCTGAGGCCCCTCACAGGACACCTGGGGTTCAGTCCTTATCCCTGTGCCCTGGGCACCCTCCCTGCTACCCCCTGGGACCTCTCAGGCTGCATTTCTTGTGGCCTCTGCCATCTCTGTGGGCTCCCCCCGCAGGGTGCCTCTCCCACCTTCCCCTGCACTCGGTGGCTTCCCTATTACAGCCTGATTGCATTTCTGTTATCAGTTTACATGCCTGTCTCCCAATCAGCCAAGCTGCCGGAGGGCAGCAACGCCAGCTTATTTATTGCTAAATCCCCAGCCGAAGTCTCAGCACATAGTAGGCGCTCAATTAGTGTTGGTTGAATTGAATTCCTTCACAACTCATGGAATTGATTTGATTTGGAAATGACATTGCATCCAGAGAATTGATTCCTGTCTCTCCCAGGGGCGTGTGATGATACCATTCGTCCCCTCATTGGCTTCTCTTTGGGAGGAAAACAGAACTCTGGCTTCTGGATGGAATTGACCCTGTGGGAGGGGTGGGAAGCCGGAAGTGGAATGGGCTTTGCTTTTCTGGGAGAGGTGTGCGGCAGCCGAGGCCCCCCGTTGTGTGAGGGAGATGAAAGAGTGGGGCGCTGTATGACTTTCCATAATCGAGCCAGAGGCTAAAAGTAGCCATGCTTCCTCCCGGCGGCTGAAAAACAGGGAAAATAAATTACCCGGGCACTAAAAGTTGCATTAGGCAAATAAACATTTCGACAAGAATTATATGTGACATTCAAGAGAAAGCAAATAACCCCTAAGTTATGGGGACCTGTCAAAGCTCTAGGAGGATTAAGTAACTAAAAATCGTTAGTAGCAACTTCGACAGGCTGTTAAACCTTCCCAGCCTGCACCCCCACCCCCCAGGGGCTCCCAGAGAAACCTCGTCTTCCATTCCCGGCTGTGCGTCTCCGGAGAAATTCTCAGGTTCCTGGGACTCAGATCTGGAGAAAACCGAAAAGCCTCCAGGCCCCTGCTATCAAATGCTGTTCCATGGAACCCAGGGGTGCTGCAGAAGCCCCTCTGGGTGTGCAGGGAAAGCACCCCCCCAGGCTTGGGGCCTCACCCTATCCAAACACAGAGCTCCTCTTTGATCTGGATGATATTTATTAGTGATTAATTAGGGAGAAATTTTCTGCTAATAGAAAGATTCTACTACTAAGGAATTTGAAAACCACCATCCTAGAGCAAATCCACATCTTATAGAGAAACTCCTAGAATACTTTGGCAAACAATTGTCCAGCCCCTCGAACACCTCCAGTGACGGGGAGCTCATTCTCAGGTCTGTCTTCAGACCCAGTTGTCTCTAACTTCTTCTGTAGGAGAGTCTCAATCCAGGACTCTGGAGCTAGAGGCTCGAGTCTGAACCAGGCTCTGCCACTTACTTACTGTTTCCCCCTGGGCAGTCTCTGAAGCTCTCTGTGTCTCACATTTCCCATCTGAGAAAAGGAGAGTTTCCGGTTGCTGCTTGTGTTGTCAGCGTTTTGAGGCTGTGTCTGAGATACCCAGCAAGAACTACTTAGAGGAGGAAACATTTATTTCGGCCCCTAGTTTCATAGGTTCAGTCCATGGCCAGCCAGGTCCATAGCTCTGGGCCCAAGGTCAGGCAGAGCATCCTGGGGGAAGCGCATGGTGGCAGAATTCTAGCTGCTCATTCACGGTGGCAGGAAAGCAGACTGACAGAGGAAGTGGAACCCTTCCAGGGTACACCCACAGTGACCCACCTCCTCTAGCCATGCCCCACCTGCCTGCAGTTATTGCCCAGTTAGTTCATTCAAATGATTAATCCAGCAAGTGGATTAATCCACTGATTAGGGTACAGTTCTCACAATCTAATCATTTCACCTCTGAACATTTCTACGTTAACAGGAGCTTTGGGGGAATACCTCATATCCAAACCATAACATTGCTGTAACAAATCACAACAAACTTAGAGACTTAACAACACAAAAATTTATTATTATTATTATTTTCTGGAGGTGAGAAGTTTCAAGTGAGTCTTGAGGAACTTAAAATAAGAGTCATGGGGGCTGCTTTCCCTCTGAGCCTTGTCTTTCTAAAGGCCACCTGCATTCTTTCGTTAGTCCTCTTCCCATCCCATCTTCAAAGCCCATTTCTCTTGTCCCTCTTCCTTCTCCTCCTCCTCCTCCTCCTCCTTCTCCTTCTCCATCTTCTTCTTCGTCCAGTACTAGGGATTGAACTCAGGGCCTTGAGCACGCTAGACAAGTGCTCTACCATTGAGCTACACCCTTAGCCACCCCTCTTTTTAAAATTTTGAGACAGGGTTGCACTAAGTTGCCCAGGCTGGCCTAGAACTTGTGGTCCTCCTGCCTCAGCCTCCTGAGTAGCTGGGGTTACAGGTCTGCACCACCGTAGCCAGCCCTAGTTCTTTCTTCTATCATCACATCTCCTTCTCTGACTCTGACCCTCCTTCCTCCTCCTCCCAAGGACCCTTATAATGACATTGGGCCCATCCAGATCATCAGGATCCTCTCCCCAGCTCAGTTAAGGAAGTGATTCTTAACTTGATCACAACTGTAGTGTCTTTTGCCCTGTAAGGTAACGTCTTCCAGGATCCACAGGTTGGGATGTGGACATCTCTAGGGCCCATTCTTCTGCCTACCACATGACGAGAGGACCTGCTACAGGATGACGGTGAAGGTCAAACAAAGGCACGGCACAGGGGCAGCACAAAGTTGGCACTCAGTCAGGGGGAATTACCTGTCCATCCTATGTGGCCCCTCTGGCTGTGCTCCCCTCCTCCCTGTCCTCTGCAGCTCTGTGGCCGGGTGCAAGGGCTGTGTAGGATGTGGCGTTGAGGGGATTTGATGGCTGGTGGGACGCCCAGGCTAAGTGAAGGCAGGAGGGATCCAGATGACCCCCAGGTTTCTGACTCTGGCTATGGGGACATGATGACATCGTTCATAAAGAGGGGGAACAACAGAGGAAGAGGAGCAGATTCAAGGGGGCGAGAGGTAGTGTGTGCAGTTTGGGGACTGCTGAGTTGGCAGTGCCCGGGGCTGGAACCTGGGGAGGAGACCTGGACCACTGGCTTACAGGTCGGGGCCGAGGGCCCAGTGGAAGGGTCAGATCACTGGGGCGTGAGGAGGAGAGGGATGGAGGAGGGATCCTGGGACTGAAGAAGGGTCCTGGATGGAGGAGCTGCCACAGGGTGGGGGAGCCCAAGGGTGCAGCTCCCCGACTTTCACTCCATCAGTCAGACCTGCCAGAGCTTCCTTGTCCACAGTTGCACACCTGGGCCCACCCTCGGGGATAACCGTTGTCATCACCTCGTTCCACCTGCACAACAACCTGCTCAGGGGACAACTTCCTGTTTCAAGACCGGGAGGCTGAGTCTCAGAGAAGCCCAGAGACCCTCTTGAGGCTCACGGCTGGTAGGACCCAGCAGAGACTTGAACTCACGTCCCTAGGCCTCCCGTACACTCAGCCACTGCAGACCTGCGCAGTAGGGAGGCCTTCCTCACCCACGTGTGGGTGACGCTGACATTTAACTTTGCTGTCCAAGGACCCATGTTACCAGGTATAGGCTCCTTGGGAATCGGGAATCAGGCGGGAAGCCCCCAGGGCCTGGGCGTCTTCAGAGGCTGAAGGCCGACAGAGTGTGGGTTGCCGCTTCAGGTTTAAGACATTCTCCCTTCTGGAAGGACAGAAGGGCCAAGTAGACATCTCAGCAAGGATCCCCCATCGGGCGCTGGATAGGGGAGACTGGCCTGGAGGCAGGGCAGCTGACAGGGCTGG
This sequence comes from Marmota monax, assembly GCF_021218885.2. Lineage (NCBI taxonomy): Eukaryota > Metazoa > Chordata > Mammalia > Rodentia > Sciuridae > Marmota > Marmota monax. The sequence goes on from NW_026694432.1 coordinate 12,145,899, forward strand.
CTGCAGAGCCCCGTGTCTCACAGCCGGTGGCTCCACTGGGACCTACCATGTGCCAGCCCTGCTCCAAGTGCTTCACGTGGAGTCGCCCACTGAGTCCTCACGGTGGGCCTGGGAGGGAAATGCTCTTGCTGTTCCCATTTTATAGATGAGGGGATGAGGCCGCGGCCACACCCAGGTCATGCAGTTAGCTAGCTGCTGTCCTGCCATCTATCACAGAGGGGAGGGTGGAGAGGTGGGAGGCAGGGGCCACTCATCTGGCCACCTTTGCCTTCTGCTCAACAATCCCCTGGGAGAGGACTTTGCCTTTTCCTCCCTGCCAGGAGCCGCAGGAGGCCCAAATGGCCTTCTCCTCCCCTTCCCTCCTCCTCTCTCCCCTACCCAGCCCCTAGCAGGCCCATCCAGCTCATCCCAGAACCTCTCCTTCCCCACCAGCATCTCTGCCAGCTTCCAATAAATTCAGGGCCCTCTGCAGTAGGGGATCTAAATTTAGACCCTGTGCTCTGTTAACTCTGTGAATAATGCTAATTAGCATAACAATTCTTCCTGCAATTAAGTTGGGGAGCGTGTGAGGAGGTGGTTTCGTGGTCCAAGAGGAAATTACACAGGGAAGCTTCTCTTATTGCTGGTTTGGGGAGGCCTTGCTGGAGCATCTACTCTGTGTGGCTCTCTTCTTGGATGGCTGGATCCAGAAAAAGCCTATTTGGAGAGGAGGAGGGAGTGTCTCTCTCTAACCTTATTGTGATGTGTTATTGGTGCATGTATTTAAGTGCAGCTTGGAGCCCTGCATGGGAATGAATTAGATTTTGTAAGCAAGCTGTCACCTGCTCTGAAAGGTGTGAAAAAATTATGAACTGCATTGTCCTGGAAACCACAGAACAGCACTTGCTCCCTGAAATAAACAGCTAAGTTTGGGGCATGAAGTTGAAATGAAGTTAGTTGGAATGTAGGTTTATTGGCTGAGGAAGATTTGCTAATCTGATTGCTCTACCCATGTGACCTGCCTGTGGGTCCAGTTAACCACCAGTTTGGATCTTGAGACTCCACCTGCAGCGTAGAGCATTCACTGGGGTCTGTCAGGAAGTCTGGCATCTCTGCTGGATGGGACAAGACTGGGAACCAAGATGCCTTGGGCTGGGGAAGATGGTGGAGATGCAAAGGAGCCCTAGGGAGAGATTGTGCAAGGTTCTCCTCAGTTCCTCCTGAGACCCCAGGTCTTTACAGTCCGCCCTGTGAGCTCCGAGGCTCTGCTTCAATGCAGAACAGAAAGTGTATTCATGTTGTCTAACTAAGGTCATTTTAAAAATATATTCTTATTTTGTGTGTGTGTGTGTGTGTGTGAGCAGCTATTTCTCTCTCTTGGCTTGTGTGGTGTTTGTGGACAGCTAAAACTGTAGTGAAAGACTGAGCAGATCCACTCCTGATCTGTGTGAAACGTTACACTAATCTTGGGCTGTGAGTGAGAGATGAATCAGACCTGGTCTCAGTCCCAGGGAAGACACAGTCTACCTGGAAGAGAGGGCATGGGAATGGGATTAGAATGAGAAGCATTAGGATAGAGAAAAGAAGTTAAGACAAAGTTCTCAAAGTTATCAAATCGGTTCAATGACTCTAATTTCTGAACATCAAGTGGGGACCTGTGGACTGACAGGTGGTCTCAGCCATATCTTCATGTGTGACCTGCTCTGTGGTCTGAGCCAGTGCCCTGCCAAGTGGCCAGGCGCATGACCTGTGTTTTGACTGACACTTGGTCTGACTGCATCCTGTTGTATGGACTGACACGTGGATAAATGGACCCAGCAGGTGAAGTCAAGTGATCTCAGAAGGCTTGGGCTGTCCGGTCACTCCTGCTCCCTGGAACAGGCCATGGATGAGTGACAGGACCACAGCCCTGCTTGCGAGGACGGGGCCTTCTGGGCAGATGGGATTGCTCCTGGATGCACGTGCACACGCACAAACACACACAGCCGTGTGAGGCCTGCACCCTCCGAGTGCACCCTCCCGCTCCTCCATCATCGTGGGGCGCAAGCTGCTGGCTGGCAGTGATGATGGATGTGGCTCCGTGTGTCGCTCAGCCTGCCTCCCCCTGCCTGCTCCGCGCAGGACTCGTGCTGCCTGGCTGCCTGCGGGAGCGGAAGATCGGGGGGCTGAGGGAGGGAGGGGCTGTGCAGCCATTTGTCTGGGGCACCGGGAGGGGAGTTGGCCACTTACGGTCGTGATGGATGGCAGCCCCGCTCTGCCATCTGTTGGGGCTGGCAGTCTGCTTAGCACAGCACTGCACACCTGGCTGGGGTGTCCCTTTGGAGCTGGCCCGCTCCTGCTGAGGCCTGGGGACCAGCTCCCAGCACCCCAGGGCCGGCTGCTGGCAGGGAGGAGCCCGCCATGCTCCCAGGCCAGGAGGGAGCCGAGGGGCGGTCCTGCCCCCTCTGCTGTTCTCCTTACTCATTGGCCCTGGGCCTCTGGGAAGAGAAGCAGTGGCCAGGCCTGGCATCTCTGGGCCAGGAAGGGCCTGTCACAACCTAGCTGCCCACCTCCCTTGAGTGTGCAAAGCCCTTGGCACAGTCTCGGTTTTGCTCATGCTCAATAAAGGTGAAGCACACTCGACTCTGCTTTGTCCCCAGAGGCTATCCCTGGGAGCGTATGCCTCAGGGTCACCTGGATGCTCAAGTGGGGGATGGGAGGAGTGACATTAGGGGTCTTGGCCCCAGAAGCCCAGACTCAAGCTTCCCTGGGAGCCACCCACTCAAAATCATCAACTTTGCAGGCGAAGGGGAGCTGAGGTCTGCAGACGGAGGGCCATGCACTCTTTCTTGCTCTGCCCCTCTCTCCGCTCCCCAGTGGGCCCTCTCAGGCCCTGGAACTGGACCTGCTCAGCCAGGCCCTGCCCTAGCACCTGGGCCTAATGGTTGCCTCTGTATCCGGGCTCTGGGAGTCCATCCCATAACTTCACCTCTTGGGCTTACCCCATTCTCCTCTGCATGCTGTGCTGCAGGGATTCCAGACTCTTCCTCAGAGTCATCTCACTGTTCAGGTCACAGGCTCCAAAGCCTGCTGTGCTGGGGTCTCCTCCAGGACAGGCCTGCAGCCTCCGGGGAAGGGGAACAAGATTGGGGCTTAGCTCAGGTCCCCTCCTGGGAGGCCCCTGGGGCCTGTGGAATCTGCTGCTCTGGTCTGTTCAGAGGTGGGAAGAACCCAGGTCACCTTCTTGTCATTGAATTTAGACTGGGCCAAAGAAAAACAAGCAGTGTGGCGTTTTCCACACACCTGAATCTGCAGCTGCAGGTCTGTAGCTGGTTGGTGCATTTTAAAGTGGAGTTAAGGGTGTTTCAGAGGGGAGGGGACAGCAGAGGCCTGGCAGCAAGAAAGTCAACCAAAGCCACAACCAGACTGTTTGGCTGAAATGGAAATTGCAAGGAGTCGTCACAATTTGTCCCTGTCCTCGTGGTACTGCACCACTGGGGAGAGGGGAGACACAAACACACTTTACCATCATACAAGGGAGAGAGTCCAATCCCCTTAACTCCAGAGGAATTAAGAATAGAAGAGACGACATTGTTGTCATCTGGCAGGGCTTCTCAGAGGAGGTGACATTTGAACTTGCAGGTCCTGATGGAAGCTCCTGGAGGAAAGGGGCCTGGCAGGAAGCGATGGTCTTCTCCTGTTGGAGTCAGGTGGGCACCCGGGGGGTAATGGGCCATTTATCAAGGTGTGGGCATCGGGTAGGAGCCAAGCATTGTGCAGAGTCCTGCAGCTAGTGACAGCTGCGCCCTCACCATCTCTAGGCTCAAAGGGGTGAAGAAGGGAGGCGTCCCAGGATCTGCTGAGAGTCTTGGGCAGTACCCTCTCTCACAGGGGCTGGGACCTTTAGTTACCCTGCAGGGAGCAGGTAAGGAACACAGCCCCCCCCCCCGCCCCCCGCTGAGCCCTAGGGCAGAGGGAAGAAGGGTAGAGAGAGAGTGGCAGGGCCAGGGGAAAGTCATCCAGGCCTCCCTCCCCAGGGACCCAGAGTCTTGAGAACCCTGGGTGATGAGGACAGAGGAAGGTCCACCCTGCTGGCGGAGGCCGCCTTGCGCCAGGCAGACCAGGGCTGTTTGCAGGCTCCGGATGGCCTTGGGGGAGGCATTATTGCTTCCACTTTGCAGCCAAAGAAAATGAGGCTCAGAGAGGCGAAGCCATTTGCCCAAGGCCACATAACCAGGAGGTGGCAGAGAGCCCACAGCCAGGTGTCCCTCTGACTCCAAGACACGCATGCGCTTTCCTAGCACCATCAACACCCCAGGAGAGACCCTGCTCCTGCAGGTAAGCGGAGCTGCCTGGGGAGGGGTCGTTCAGCAGGTAACACAGGCTGCTGGAGGTGAGGGAGAACGCCAAGCCTCTTCTGGATGTGACAGCTGGTTTTTGTAAGCCTTCCCTCCCGTGAGCTGGGGGAAGACTGGCTTCCTGCAGAAAGCAGGAGCATAATTCGGCTCCTCTTAATTGATTTGCAAATGTACTGAAGAATTGTGATAATTCCTTTAAATTTTACTCTCATTCAAATTTCCGAGATAAACATAATGAGAAAGGAGAGTCAGCACCGTATAATGGCGGAAGAGAAAGGTCTGGCATTTTATTTTATTTTTACCCTGGGCGTAAGGAAGGCACACTCACTATGAATACCTCATTATTTGAATTTCAAATATTTCTCTCGGGTTGAGCACAAAAGGAAACCCTAAAAAAAAATATTAACACACACTCGCACATATACACCCAACCATTTCTCCTTTTGAATATGTGACTCACAATGTCCTAGTTTAGGTTATAATAGCGCAATTGCAAAAATCAATCAGGCCTGGATAGATGTGTTTACTCAGAAGTGCTTAGAAAGGAGACCAGTCAAAAGAACATTAATATCTTAAAACATTGAAATTATCTTTACCAAAGAACATTAGCGACGAACGTTAATATTTGGGGTTTCTCTTTTGCTTGCCAAGTGTCTATATTCAGCTGAGCGCCGAGATCAGGGTGGGAAGGAGAGTGAGGAAGCGCTTTAGACAAAAGCCTAGCGTCTTGGAAAGAGCCTCAGGGCCAGAGTGGGTTCTTCCTTTCCAGTCGCAAGGCGGCTTTTAAGGAGTACAGAGTACACATTAAAACCGTGGGCTCTGCTTCAAGCAGATCGAGGTGAAAACCCTGCTCTACCACCATATTAGCTACCCAGTCCCTTATCTACCTACGCAGGGCCTCAGTTTCTATGTCTGTAGAATGGGATTGATTATAGTGTTGGATCCCTGAGCACAGAGGGTCAAGAACAACCTTTTCATACAATCAATCCAGCACCCTCATCACTTTTTTTTAGACTGTTCCATCTGCCAGGCATTGCTAAGGGGAAGGACAAAGGGGTGGAGCAAGCTGCCCAGGTGCCTCTCCTTACAGGTCTTAGCATGGTGGTGGACAGGGCGGGTGGGGGGTCAATTGTGACATCATGTTGCTGGGAAGACCAGGCCTGGACCCTGGCTCAGTCCACACAGTTGTGTGGCAACAACTAAGCCAGTCCCTTAGTGGTGTCACCGTAACTCCTTTTCTGGGGAACAGTGAGAACAATTGCAGAGTGGGAACAATCTGTTCTTGTGTGTTTTGCCCTTCTAGGTCCCTAGGGGATCAGGAACGGACACCAGAGGGTTCTTCTCTTCCTTCTGGGACTGGTTTCCTCAAGGCTTTCTGGCTATGACCAGTCTTACAGGGTCCTTTACATCAGGAGTTTGGACATTATCTGAGGCTGCTGGGACCTGGAGGAGGTTTTAAAGCAGGAAATCTGTGGGACAGGAGCTGCCTTTGGGACCCAGGGTCGTGTGTGTTTGTTTATGGTGTGTGCTTGTATCAGTCTGGTTTCAAGTCAGCATTCCTGGCCGTCACACTTCAACCCTTGCCTGGAGGTTGGGGGACAAAAAGGGGTCTAATGATGGCTGATCATCCAAAAATAAAGCCAAACACAAAAACATGCATGCAAAGTTGAAAAAATAATTGCATTACACAATTTGCACAAAAGCCATACCGTCACCTCCCTTCATGACTTTGGCGAGACTGGGCCACCCTCCTTGTGGAGGAGGGAGAGGCTTTGGGAGAGACAGAATGCAGCTCGCGGTATTTGGAGAGACTATTTTTAAAACGAGCAACGCACAGAATCCTCAGCCACACCACAGACGCTGGAGCCGCTCCTCCAACCAGCTGCCGGCATCTTTGCGATCCAGCTTTAAAGTCCTCGGTCAGAAGCCCCCAAACAAAAACCCCAACAGAGCCATGCCAAGCTCATCATGGTTTCCGCACAAGTTAGGTTTTGTCCAGAAAGGGTGCAGCACAGCTCGGGGACTGTCTGTCTGGAGGCCTTTGGGAGGCAGGGTGGGTGGAGGAGCCAGACATGACTTGCTCCCGTTGGCTGGTCCATATTTGCTGGAAGGTGGAAAGTGACACTGGACAGAGCTGCCAGTCCACCTGGAGTGATCTGATCTTCGCGGTGCTGGGCGCCAAGGCAGTGGTCTCCTGCAGCCGATGGGCAATGCCTGGGCACGGTGGTACCACTGACACAGTGGTCCTTGGGAGGGTCACATCACACTTCATGATGAAACTGAAGGTGGTTGTGTGGACGCTGCAGGAGTCCATGCCCCTGAGGGAAGGCTGAGAGAGCATCTCGGGGCAGCTTGTTGCTGATGGTGGCCACCTGGCTAGCAGGGAGCTCAGGGCTCTTTTCCAGGGAGGAGCTGCAGGCTGCAGAGGGCCTCTCCTGCTTGACCTTCAGCGCCCAGCTTGTCCTTGATGTCACTCGGGATGTCCTGCCCACTTGGCCATGGAGGGAAAGCTGTAGCTGCGTTCTGACAGGACCGCAGGTCCCACAGTTAGGTCCAGACTCAGAATGGGGCTCGAGAGGGCGTTTCCCTGTTAGGGGGGGGACCCCATCACCAGAGTCCATTATAATGCCAGTGGCATGACCAGAGGCCCACAGGGACAGCATAGCCCTGATGGCTGGGGTTTTGAAGGTCTTGAATGCAATCTGGGTCATCTCACAGTTGGCCTTGGGGCTCAGGGGGGCCTTGTTCAGGAATGTGGGGTGCTCCTTGGGGGGCCATGAGCAACTTGAGAAGATGTGATGCCAAATCTTCATGTTGTCTAGACGATGACAATGCCATGCTCTTCAGGGTCCTTCAGGGTCATATGTCACTCTTGCCTGGGCCTCATGGCCCATGTGGGGGAATCCTTTTGGTCCAGGCTTATCATCGTGCCCCGGTGCCTCAGGTGCCCCATGATGGAGAAGAAACTGGCTCAGGGCACATGACTGCCCACAAAACTGGCCTTTAAAATCCCAGAGTTGTCAACAATGAGCACAGCAATATTGTCATCTATGGTGAGCGAGGTGTGGACCATTAGGGGCGGAGCAGAAGGGACCAGGGTCCTGTGCTCACAGGGTGGACCCCTCTCGATGCTCTGGGTAGGCAATTCTGACTGTATATGGAGGGTGGCCCAGAGGGATGAGCCTGGAGGCCAAGGGCCCAGAGGACCAAACTTCTTGGATTCCTCTTCTCAATGACTCCCCCTCCTTGGCCCGCTGAGCTCAGTTTTAGCAAGAATTCCACAGCGCTTCTTCCTAACCGAGTCCCTCTCCGTAGTTATCCATCCTCTGACTCTGTCACCCTGCCCACTAGCCACAAGTCCATGGCAGCCCCTGCTGGATTTGGAGGTGAGCTCAGTCCTGTACGGAAATCTCCCTCCCCTGATGCAGTAGCCCAAATAAAACGTCTGGCCATTTAAAATAAGTGACCAGTGCAACTTTGCCATGGGATAAATGGCACTCCAAGCAGGAGCAGGCGAGGACTGACAGGGTGGAGAGAGATGCCATGTTCTGTGGGTAGAATTAAAGGCTCAGCTGCAGGGTCGAGGAGAGGCGGGTGTGGAGGAGCCATTGAAGACTTCCTCGTCACGAGCAGAGATGTGGCGTGGGAGCAGGAGGGTGGCTTTTGGGAAGAGAACACCACATTTGTCTTTCGGTTGTTGAACGTGGCCCAGTTTGCCTTGGGTGCGATCTCTTCGGTGGCTTCCGCTCAGATGCCACCCTGCCGGGCCTCCCCAGCCCATCCCAAGGCACCCACTGGGTTCCCTCAGGTCCTGCTGCACGTGTCTCTGCTCCTGCTCTGGATGTCAGGTGCCTGATTTAAACAGCAGGTCCAGGCTAAGGGATGCTGGCACTCCTCCACTGGCAGGTATATTTGCATTTTAACAAGAACATTTAGAGGTAATTCTTTCACCCTAAAGACAATGAAATGAGATTTCCGAGGCCACAGACTAATGGTGGAGGGAAGCTTTGGAGAAGAGTGCTTTGGAATCAGGCAAAGACTGGGTTCAAATCCAGAATTCTTTGTTCCTAGCTTGGCTGCTTCCATGAGCTAAGCTTAGCATATGCGAGCATGACTCTCAACACTCAGAACCCCAGTGTCTCCATGTGACCTGGGGATAGTCATGCCTCCTCAGGCACAATGACTTGGGTCTCCCCATTCTCATTCCCCATTGTCCTCCTTTCTACCAGGTCTCAGCTCAGACTCTGGCCCTCTCCCTTGATCTCTGAGCATGCCCGGTGTGTGATCCCAAATCCCAGTGCAGGAGAATTCCATCAGGGAAGCTACTGGCTTCTCAAGGTGAGCGGGGAGGCCACCCCTGTTTCGAGGCATTGGAGTAGGGAGTGGCAGCAGAGGGGCTTGAAGAAGGCGGCCCTATAATTAATCCCCCAGCATTTTCGCCACCATTGTGTCTTCCCCATTGAGATCAACCAATTAGTGGTTCCGCAGTGGCAGCCACTTATTAGGGAAGACAAAGGCAGCATTGATTCCAATTTGTCCTGCATTCCGTTGCCTCTGAAGTTAAAGATGGCATTTGGGTAGCAGCACCGGGGAAGAAACGCAGGGGCAATGTGGAGAGAGCACCTAAAATTAGCCGAAATAATTTTAGCTCTATTGTGAATGGCTAAACCAAATATAAACAGAAGAGAGAAGAAAAATCTTCGTAATCTTAATTACCATAAGCATTAAGTACCCCAAAATGAGGCGTACAATTTGTTTGGTGACACTCTGATAATTAAATCATTTTCTCTCATTGAGGCTCCTTGCAGGTTTGTGCAGAGCCTGGTTCTTCCTGAGTGGTTTTCTCAGGGCCTGGAGGATGCTCAAAATTGTGCACCCTGGGTTTCTGGGTCCACAGATTCTCTCCAATCCAGGTGAGGCGTGCTCTGCCCTTGTTCAGTTGAGCGATGGCCCGGGTTTTGTTCCAGCCTGAGAAATTCAAGGAGAAGCTGAGTTGACTGGAATGGACAGGAAGGGTCCTTCGCTGCACCTGTCTCTCCATCCACATGCATATTCGTTTTTAAAAAATATTTATTTTTTAAAATTTTAAGTGGAAACAATATCTTTCTTTTATTTCTATGTGGTGCTGAGAATCGGACCCAGTGCCTCATGCATGCTAGGCGAGCGCTCTGCCACTGAGCCACAACCCCAGCTCCACATGCATAATCTTTTTCAAGGAGGCACTCATTTTGCATTTTGGGAACTCCTCTCTTATGCCAGGCATTGAGGGTACAGAGACAAATCAGGTTCAGTCCTGCTTTCAAAGAACCTAGTGGAGGGGGAGATCTATAATATATATGTACACACATATATATCAGGTAGATATATATTATATATATACTTCTGCTAGATAGTATATATATATATAGTATATATATATATACTATAGGTCACATAGTATATATATATATATATATATATATATATATATAGTATATATATATATATATACTATAGGTCATATAGTATATATACTATAGACTATATATAGCTAGCAGAACTATATATAGTATCGTAATGATTTATATATGGTTCTGCTATTACTATACTATATACTATAATATATATAGTTCTATTATTAGGGTAAAAGAATTACCTCCTAACTGTTCTTGTTAAAATGCAAATATACCTGCCAGTGGAGGAGCGCCAGCATCCCTTAGCCTGGACCTGCTGTTTAAATCAGGCACCTGACATATATATAGTTCTATTATATATCTTATAGGTATGTACTATATAATATATAACATACTATATATATTGTAACAGAACTGTATATATATACATATATAGTATAGTAATACATTTTGGCATTGTATTATAAGTAGTTCTTCACATATATATGGCATATATATACACATATGCATATTTTAAGCATTTTTTCGATGACATCTTTTTTTTGCAAAATGACTATTATTGTCCCATTGATATTAAAAAGGCTCAGCAATGGCATGTGACTTGCCCAAGATCTCTGGACAGCATGTGGTGGTCCTGGAGTCCTGCCTGGCTCAAGAGCAACTCACTCTCACCACCTTGTCTTCCCTCCTAGTCCTCCAAGAAATGCATCCACCCTGTGTCCTGGGGAGGTGACTTGGTTTGGAGGAAAGAGTCGTTCTGACAATTCTCCCCAGTATCTCATGTACCTATGGAGCATGGGCCCTGGAGCTAGAGGGGAATGATCTGGAGGGGCATGACCGGGACTGAGCCAGGTGGGCTGAGTTCTGCCTCTCAAGTGGTCCCATGCCTCTTCCAGCGCCCACCTCCCTCTTGTGCTCCCTGGCTTGCAAAACTCTTTAAAAGTGCTTCCTTGGTTGCTGACTCCAGTTCTTCACCTTCCACTCTCCTAACCCTCTCCAGTCAGGCTCTGGCCCCCACTGCACCACAGTAATCACTGCTGTCCAGTTCACAGTGACCTCTGTGCTTGTCGCTCGCCCTTGTGTTGCTCCTCGGCTGCCGCAGACACTCCCGGGCTCTGGTGGTTCCAGGCTCACCTGCCTGTGGGGCTGCTGCTCGGGCTCCTCGTCCTGGTCTGGATCTTTCTCCTCCAGTGCACCCGGCTTAGTCATTCCCCTCCCGTGGTAGGTTTCATCTTCTTTTCTTTTTTTAACCACCTTCGCGGTAAGAAATTCATTTTATATTCTATCTTGTTAATTAGCCCTATATACAACTGAAACAAAAGTGTCATGGAACAATATATTAATCTTTACTGGGGACAATATACCCTGGTATTTTAATCTATTCTGTTCTATTTTATTTCTTCTTAAAAGTGCTGCTCTTGCCCAAGGACCCTTCCTCCAGACTTGCCCCAGAGCTTGGCTGGCGCTTGTGTTCAGCTCCAGGTTGGTCCCTGTGGCCCTAGACTCCAGTAGCCCCAGGTTCTGGGCTGATGCTAGGAGACCTGGTGCTGGGGCAGCCCCCGGGAACCCAGCGATCAGGGTAGCCTCAGCTTCTGGCTGCTTCCGTGGCTAACCCCACAGGCAAGGCCTCCAGGTCAGCCCCCAGAGACCCAGGCACTGGGCCAGCACTACAGATCAGGCTCCACACCTGCCCCAGAGGCAGGCTAGACACAAGCTCTAGGCCAGTTCACATAGCCATAGGTTTTGGTGGATTCAGGGTCTGGGTGTGTCCTGGTGTCCTGGCATCAGATGGGTTCCCCCAGACCCAAGTTCCAGGCCAGACTCTGCAAACTCGGGACCCATTCCCACCCCTGTAGTTTCAGGCTTTAGGCCTGTCCAGTCCCAGGTCAGTTCCTACAGACCCCAGCTCCAGGAACGAGGCCAGTACCCATGGGCCCAGCTCCAGGCCAGCCCCCATGGATTCAGGTTCCAGGTTCATTCCTGGAAACCCAGACACCAGGATATCTCAGTTCCAGGCTAGCAACTTGCCCTGGAACCAGGTTGGCCTTGTGGACAGAGGTTCAAGGCCTGCTCCTGCAGACTCTAGCTTGAGGTTCACTCCTGCAGTCCTAGTGTCCAGGCCAGGCCCTCTGGATGCAGGCTCCAGGCCTCTCACCTGCCGAACCAGGTACCCAGCCAGCCTGGTACAGCAGCTGATCCCATCAGAGAGCCCACTCTGTATCTTTAGGTTGGCTGATTGGTGAAAGGCTTTCCCTGCTGAAGTCAGACTATAAAAATCAGAAGCAGTGCCTACTTTTTCAAATGCACAGACACAAATTCACGGCTACAAGGGTCACCAATAGTCAGGATATATGACACTACCAAAGGAATAAAATAAAACACCGTAATGGACCTGAAAGAAATGGAAAATTATGAACTGCCTGACAAACAATTCAAGTAATCATCTTAAAGAAGCTCAGTGAGCTGCAAGAAAACACAGGTAGGTAACTGAATGAAATACAAGAACGAAATGAGAACTTCAACAAAGAGATAGAAATCATAAATCAGACCCAAACAACCATCTGAAAAAGAAGCAAAAAACAATTTCACTTACAGAAACTATAAAAATAATAATTAGAAATAAATTAAACCTCGGAAGAGGAAGACCTGCACACACAACACTCTAAAACATCAATTAAAAAGACACACATTCTGTGTACATGGATTGGAAGTATTGATATTTTTAAAATATCCATACCATCCAAAGCAATCTACAGATTTGTACAATAGCTATCAAAATCCCAAAGACACTTTTTATAGAAATAGAAAAATAAATCCCCCAAAGGACCCCAAATAACCAAGCAATTTTGAGCAAAAAGAACAAAACCAGGGGCATCACACCATTTGATTTCAAAATATGCTGAAAGTTACAGTAATCAAAACAGTATGGTACTGGCACAAAAATAAGTAGACCAAAGGAATAGAATACAGAGTTCAGAGATTAATCTGATCATTTACATTCAACTGATATTTGACTAAGGTGCCGTGAACACAGTGTGAAAAGGGCAGTCTCCTCAATAAGTGGTGTTGGACAAACTGGGTATCCATATGCAAAGAATGAAATTAGACCCCTACCTCACACCATATGAAAAAGTCAATTGAAAATGAATTAAAGACTTAGATCTGAAACTATAAAATACTAGAAGAAAACAGGAAAAATGTTTCACGACCTTGTTTTGGGTAATGATATCTTTAATTTGATTCCCAAAGTGCAGGTAACAAAGCAGACATAGATAAATAGGATTGAACAAACTAAAACATTTCTGCACAGCAAAGAAAACAATCAACAGAGTGAACCAATAATCTAAGGAATGGGAGAAAATATATGTAAGCTATATATCTGATGAGGGATTAATATCCAAAGTATATAAGGAACTCATACAATGAATAGCAAATGACCCACATAAAAGAAAAACCCAATTTAAAAATGAGAAAAAGATCTGAATAGATATTTCTTAAAAGAAGACATAAATTTCAGTAAGCATATGAAAAATATTAGCATTGCTAATCATCAGAGAAATGCAAATCACAATAAGATATCACCTCATACCTGTCAGAATGACAGTTATCAAATAGACAAAGATAAGTGTTGGTGAAGATTTGGAGGAAAGGGAATTTGTGCACCCTGTTGTTAGGAAGGTAATTGGTACAGCCATTATAGACAACAGTATGAATGTTCCTCAAAAAATCAAAAATAGAACTATACTATTACTTGGCAGTCCCTCTTCTAGGTATATATCCAAAGAAATGCAATCAGTATATTGAAAAGACAGCGCTACATGTCCATGTTAATTGTGAAATTATTTGCATCATCCAAAACACTGAGTCAAAGTTAAGTGTCCATTGATGGATGAAGGGTGTGGGAAATGTGATTTTTGTGTACACACACAAACACACACACACACACACAGGAAACTGTTCAGCATTAGAAAGGAAGGAAAAGCTCATTTGTGAAAACTTGGATGAACCTGGAGGATATTATGCTAAATGACATAAGCCAGTTATAGAAAACAGACACTGCATGGTCTGAACTACATGGGGATGGGGGACGGACATGTTCAGTTTGGAGGAATGAGGAGCTCTGTGGTACAGCAAGGTCACTATAGTAAATAATAATGTGTGGCATACTTGAAAATTGCTAAGAGAGTAGATCTCGAATGTTCTCAATACACACACACAAAGATAAGTGTGTGAGGTGATAACAGCTAGCTTAATCTAATTTATATATATATATATAAACTTCATATTCACCATAAATGTATACGATTTTTGTCAACTAATTTTTTTAAAAAGGAAAAAAACGAAGGCATTCTGACATCCTAAAAACAAATACGTTGATCTTGACCCGTTAAATTGATTTTGCACCCCACCGATGGATGTAGGTCCATCGTTTGAAATGCTCTTCTCAACATTTGGAGCTATTCCTCCCTAAGGCCTTGGCCCTTGCTGTTCCCCTCATATAGAACCTTCTTTCTCCAGGGAGACTTGTAGCTGCTTCTTTCTTTCCTTTCAAGTCTCAGTTCAAACATCCCTTCCTCAAAACCTCCTTCCTTGAGTGCCCGGCCCGAAGAACGAGGAGTGGCCTTGCCCTTCCTTCTCCCCTGCTTCACATCCTCATTGTGTATTGCTGGGAGCCATTAGCCAAGTAGGTATGACAATTTCCTTGCCAGCGTACCCCATGTTGCAGTGACATTGAATGTAGGTGACCTTGCTCAAGGACCAGGGCGGATTAGGGCGTTCCAGGTTTAAGATTATTCCTGCTGGGAATAGGGCGTATTCTGCTGCCTGAGTTCCCCTTGAGTTCTCACGGGATTCAGACAGTATTTTTTGGGAGACAGAAGCCCAGTGGTGGTGGATTTGGGCAGAGAACGTGGATTTCCCCAGAACGTGATTGTAGACGGCTGGTGTGAGTTCGGGAATAAAGAGTTGCTGTTTGAATCTACAAGCTGTGTGGTGGCTCGTGATTGTGTGCCCAGCCAGACTGCGGCATTTGTGCCCAGCCAGACTGCGGCAGTGTATCTTGTGAATTCCCTGTTCACCTTCTTTCTTTGGACACATTAACTATCGATCCCTCCACCCCTAGAGAACAGAATCTGTCTAGTTTGTTCACAGATGAAACTTCAGTGCCTTGGCAGACCTGGAAAACAGTGGGTGCTCAATCAGTGTTTGTTCAATGAGGAATAAACTATAGCTCTTTTGGGCAGCAACTGACCAGCACAGTGTTGTGGAAGTCGCAGACTCACATCCACAGATTATCCGTGTCTTTGGCTGTCAATCACACTGCCTGTTTGTGTAGATGCTCCCCCTACCCCTTTAGTCTCATTCGACACAAGATTTGTAGTGACTGGCCCAAATACCTAAAATGAACAATGATAGATAATTAGTTGACTCCAAATTCAAAGATAAAAATGCAGCGGGTAACTAACAGAAGCAGCATGTTTTGCCCGTGAGTGTTAAACAGTGAGCCCATTTCTTTTCTTATGTAACAGGAACTCCAGGAGGTAATCCAGGGACCCAAGTTTCTTCTTTCTCTGGCTGGTAACCCTTGTAGAGATCCTAGCCACACATCACGATGCCCAAAGGAAGAAGAAGGACCTGCATTCTCAGGAGAGAGGAAACTTCCCCAGATGCTCCAAGCCGACTTTTCTTCACTAATTCTTTTTGGCCAGAATTGGGTACCTTGCCCATACCCAAGCCAATCATAAAGAAAGGGAATAGAATTCCCATGATTGACTTGGCTTCATCATGTGGGCTGGGATATGTACTGGGACATCTTCTGTGATGTCCGTGACACTGGGGGGTGAGGTGGTCTGCATTCTGTGAAGCACCCAGGAATGCATAGACCACAGAGACCAACACAGCTGCTAGAGGGAGTCTGCAAATTTAGCTCTGAGTTTCTCAGCCATCAAGGCAAAGAAGGGAAGACAAACTGTTAAAAATCTTACAGTCCCCATAAATTTTAAATTAACCAGCTGTTTGGGGGAGCATTCCAGCTCTTCAGATACTGAGATCTGAAAATGTCTCCCATCCATCTTTGTAAGGTGAGACACTGTGGGGCCATTTCCAGGCCACTCCCCGGCCACTCCCCGATGTTCCGTGCGGTAGCAGGTTTCATGTAGCTGTTTTTCTCTAATGCCCCAATGCCAAAGAAAGAGAAAACCCCAAAGCCTGGCATCAAAGCACAATTTAAAATATGATTCAGAATTTCACAGATGGGCAGGAGAGGGGTCTGGAGCAACCAGTGTGAGCTCCACACCTGGCTTTCTCATGGAATGCACTGAATTTTATCCAAGGGTAGGATTTAGACTAGCTAGAAGAATGAATGATGGTTCATCTTTCAGGCTGCCCACCTTGGATATCATTTCTCTCTGAAACTTTTTGATAAAGGAGGGGCAGCAGAAAGTTCGAGGTCATGTTCTCTGGAAAGAACCTGCCAAGCAGATTTTCTCAGATATTCCTATGTTTTGTCAGTTGATGGAGTAGTCAGGATATTTTTTACAATGAAAATTGAGGTGCCTGACCAGAACTTGTGCCTGGATGGATATCAAGATGTGGGTGCCCTTACACTTGGCCTCCCCTGTGCTTGTGAAGTGGATATTGCCAACCGATGCTCAGGACTTTGTACCTGCCTAGGTGACCAGGTTCCCAAAGTCCATTTTTACTCACCTTGTTCTGTAGACCTCTCATGTGCTCACTCTGTTCCCATCTGGATAAGTGTTCCCCAAGGCCCAAGTGTTAAAGGCTTGGTCCCAGGGTGGGGTGCCACGTGGAAGTTATGGAACATTTGAGAGATGGGGCCTTGTGTGAGGTCCTGGGGTGCCAAGACGTGCCCTTAAAGGGCACCACAGGACCTGGCCCCTTCTTTCTTTTTCACTTTCTGACCCTGAGGGGAGTGGTTTTGCTCTTCCACTCACTTCTGCTAGGATGTGATGTCTCGCCCTAGGGCCAATTGGTTATGAGCTATGAGCCTCCAAAACTGTGAGTCCAAATAAACTTTTCCTCTTTATAAGTTAATGGTCTCAGACATTTTGTTATAGTGGCAGAGCTTTGACCAACTCACTATCCCAACTGGAGCACATTTGTTCACCATCCACCCAGCAGGACCTCTGAATCTCAAATCTATTGCAAAATATCTTTGCTTTTCCACCTGCAAATTAATCATACAATTTTCATCCCTGTCTTAATTCAAGAATGATAATCAAGAGGTTGGATAGGATGTACAGACATAGGAAGTTGGGGTGTGTGTGTGTGTGTGCATGCATGCGCCTGGGCATGTTGGTGTGAAAGTGAAGGTATGTGTGTTTGCAAACATTTTTCTGTGTGGGAGGCTGAGTATTTCAGCATTGCGCATCCTGACTCGGTTGGACTCTGGGTGTGTGTTGACATAACATCTACATTTGAGCATTTGTGCAGATTCTGCCTCGTTACACGATCTGTAACCTTCTGAGATTAAATAATGGGTTTCTTTCTTTTTGGTAGATTAGCTATACTCGAAAGATGACTCTTAATGAGCCCCTGGATCTTTCTATTTGTGCTCCTGGGTAGTCCTCTCCCACTGGGACTCAATTTAACCCAGAGAGTGCAGAGAGGTGATGCTACTCCAGGTCCAGGCTTACACTTGAGGGAGTTCTTGTCTTTTGAGGTCCTGAGCTGCCATGTGAGAAGTCAGGCTGCCGTGATGCAGCCATCACCTAGAAAGACCACGTGGGGGAGAAGGCCTGAGGTTCCAGGGAAAGGGAGGAAGATCCTTCCTGACAAGCCACTGTCCCCCAACAAGCAGGTGACGTATGAAGGAGCAATCTGGGATGTTCCATCCTAGCTCAGTTCCCGGTGACTTCATACCCAGCTGTCGTCCCATGCAGCAGAAGAGCCACCCAGCTGAGCCCAGTCAGTCCTTCAAATCATCCCTCAACGAGATGGCTGTTGTCTTGAACCTCTAACTTTAGGGGAGATGTGTCAGCCACAATAGGTGATTGAAATGCTGGGTAACAGGTTCCCCTTCCTGTCTCTACTCCACATGGGAAAGGGCTGATGGTTGGTGGGACTGATGAGGTACTGGGGGAGGCTGAGGCCATGGCTCCCCTCTCTCCCTCACTCCCTCCCCTTTCTGTCCTCCCCGTTTCTCCCACATCCTGCCTGCGTTGGGAGGAGTTTGGGCTCTATCTTGGATCTGTTTAGTGAATGGTTGCAGTATTTGTTGCCTTGCCTGGGAGCCTCCTCTAAGTGAGTTGTGGGCCTTTTGGAATCCCACCAGCAGGCCACCAGGCCGACAGGTGTCTGTTTATGAGGGTAATTTCATCAAGGAGGACACCCACTGAATGGTCCCTGGAATCCCAATGGGTAAGGCCACTCAGCACATTCAAACTGGGAGGCATAGCCGCTGGCCCCTAGCTAGGGTCTAAACTGTGGCCTTATGTTGGGGTTCAGACCCCACTGAAGACTGTTTGCTGCTGGGAGCCATGCTGGGAGTCATACCAAGTAGGTATGACAATTTCCTTGCCAGCGTACCCCATGTTGCTGACATTTTGCAGTGACATTGAATGTAGGTGACCTTGCTCAAGGACCAAGGTGGATTAGGGTGTTCCTGGTTTAAGATAATCGGGTTTAGGGCATTCCCAGTTTAGGTTCCAGGTTTAAGGTTTAAGATTATTCCTGCTGGGAATAGGGCGTATCCTGCTGCCTGAGTTCCCCTTGAGTTCTCACATGATTCAGACAGTATATTTTGGAGAGAGAAGCCCTGTGGATTTGGGCAGAGAACGTGATTTTGGGCAGAGAACTTGGATTTCCCCAGAACGTGATTGTAGACGGCTGGTGTGAGTTCGGGAATAAAGAGTTGCTGTTTGAATCTACAAGCTGTGTGGTGGCTCGTGATTGTGTGCCCAGCCAGACTGCGGCAGTTTGCAATTAGAAACAAACAAACAAACAAATAAAAAATAGGATCATAGATCTGGGGAAAAAACTTCACCTTAGGAGTAGAAAAAGAAGACAGAAAAATCAGTCCAAGACAGTGGGTGGTTGGAACAGCAATCCCAGTTGGGGCGAGGGTGGGGATTTCTCATGGAGGCACAGCCATGGACCCTGTTGGGTAGGGGTGAGAGGAGGTTGCAGCAGGAGAGAAACTCGCAACTCCTCTGCTTTCTTAGGCCATGAGCATAAACAGAGAGGGACTCACATGAGGGCACAGGGCTGTTTCCTGGAAGCCAGGGCCCCCAGAAGGCTGAGAATCAGGAATGCCTTCCCATTTCTGCTTCTTTCTCATCTCCCTGAGATGAGATCTTCCTCTTTTCCTCACAACCAGAGGTGCAGCCTGGCACCTCCCAGACCCAGGATTGATGTGCAGTGACAGCCACTAAGAAAGGAACAGGCTGGGGCAACTAGCAACCCACCGTCTGAATTCCTGGGAGAGAGAGTTATGATTGGTTCCCCTTGGTGGGGGTTCTCCCTGATCCAATCAGCTTCGGTGAGGTCAGCGTCAGGTATTCCAAACATGGCCTCCAGACTTGCCTCTGCTCATCGTTCAATTTCAGATTTCCTGGAAGATATTTAATGTGTCCAACCTCTAAGACAGTGAGCATTCAGGGCATTGGCTTCGTAGGCCTATTTTTTTTTTTCACTGTGATGAGTACCATGATACAAGCAAGGTGCCTGGGGGACAATTCAAGAAGGGGGACAATTGTCAAAGTGCGGGGTGGGCCCTGCATGACCCTGAGAGTGAGCACCTCCCTAAATTTGCACCCAGTCCTCTAGTCCTGGCCCTGCTGAGGGGAGGTAGCCCCTTGCTGCCTGCAACTGAGCAGACACTGGCAGCCTCTGAGCAGACAGTGGAAGTCCAAAGTCATCTCCTTGGCTCCAGAAGGATACCTGAATCATGCTGGGGGTTGGTGGTAAGGGGGCAGCACTTCATGAGATGTCAGAGGCCATGTAGCAGTGTGGGTAGACTGGAAATACTCCTGGGAGTTCCTGGAGGTTTGGGCAGGATCTAAAGGTGGGAGAGGGGCTGGGGGGGGGTGTTGGTTAGAGTTCCCCCAGTGTGGGTGGTGGGCAGAGCCAGAGAAATGTCAACTTGTCACCATTAATATGAACTTGCTCTTAAATCTCAGAATGGGCGATTTTGCAAAGAGGTCACATCAGTTGGTGATATATTTTCCCATGTCCAGAGCCATCTAATCACGCCAACAGTTTTGGAAAGCACAGGCTCCCATGGATACACATGCAAACTGAGGCCAACGGCAAGAAACCCTGTCGAATCTTCCTCTTTAATTTCCAACTCTCATCTATCTCACATAAACCAAGGGAAGCATGACTCGGGTGCCCTGAATTTCCAAACCTGTGACCGCCCTCCCCAACCTGGCATGCTGACAGTCAGTGCTCAGACCCTTGCACACTGTTTTGGTGTGAGCATCAATCTTCTCTGTCTGATTCCCCACCCTTCTGCACCACACTGCCCCAGGTGTCTCTGGGATTATAGCAGACAATCCACAGCTCCTGCTAGGCTACAAGTTTCTAGTTCTGTTCCTTGGTATCTCCCAGGTCCCCTCACCTTGAGGGAGAGCAGAAGGACAAAGCCCAAGCAGGTGGCAGCTAGGAGGACCTAGGGTTGTGGGCACCTCTCCTGATCTAATTGTCTTTCACGGAGCCCCAGGTCCCCTGCCAGGAAGCCACAGAGTCTTTGAAGCTAGAGCCTGTGTTACTCTTCATTTAAAAAAGACAAATCTTAAAACAGCGAAACACACACATTAAACACTTCATCCTGCCTGCTGTAGCGATGGCTGCATCAGCCTTCAGTTTACCTGCGAGGAACCTGTGCCGGGCAAGCTCCGTTATCTTCAGGCTTGACGGAAGGCTGCCTCTAAAACACATTTGCAAGGAATATGCTGCGAGTTTGAAGGAAATGCAAAGCAATACTCCACTAAATAACCCTCAGGTCAAAGAGGAAATCACAATGGAAATAAGAAGATATTTTGAACTGAACAGAAATGAAAATAGGAACACATCAAACGTGTGGGATGCAGCTAGAATATTCAGAGTAGACGTTTTTAACCTTGGGCAAGAATTCAGGGACCCTGTGAACTTGGCTGGGGAAAAATACACACACACACACACACACACACGCACACATACACACACAGTGTTTTAAATAACCTGGGGCAGAAATTTAGCATTTCCTTCAGTGAGGACTATAGGCAGAAGACCACAATTGGGTGAGTGGTATGCATGACTTTGTCACCAATATCACATATATTGAATGGACACTGCCTATCAATTTAAGGATCGAGGCAATTTATTTTCTCTGCCTTGGTCTCACAATGTGCACTCAGGCTTGCACAGATCCAGAGACACAAATGGCAATGTTTATGTTTTTATGAGCTGTGTGAGCATAAACATTGAGGAAAGATGCTCAGAATTTTGCCAAAGAGGTGACAGGGGCAAGATTTTCAGGCTATGGTACATGGAAACGTCTGCAAGTAAATCTTGCAAAGAAGCCAATTTATCCAATTCAAATAACAGTATAAAAAGGTCTCCCATCCACTATCAGTCTCACTTAAAAAAAAGACACTTTTATTTTGAAATAATTATTCACAGAAACTGCAGTGATAGTAGAGAGAGGGTCTGGCAGACCTTCACCCAGGGCGATATGCCTTAGTTACATAAGATGTAACCCGTGGAGACACTAGCTACATCTTATGCAGCTGCAGTATGTCAAAACCTGGATATTGACAATGGAGGAAAGAGTGTATATAATTTTATTTCATCTGTCAAGACACATATATAGATTTGTGTGACCACCAGAATCAAGACTCAAGACCACCAGCCTATCCCCATGAAGGTCTCCTTTGGGCTACTCCTTTTGGTCCACACCCTTCCATTTTTATAATTTTGTCATTTTAAGAACATTATATATTTGTCAATTAAAAATAATTAATGAATAAAAGACCGTTATTTAAGTGCAATCACACATTTGAGACTTTTGAGACTGGCTTTTTTTTTTTTTTTCACTCAGATACCGTCCTTGGGATCCATCCGGGTTGTAGTGTGTGTCAATAATTTATTTCTTGTTATTGCCGCAGAGTGTTTTATGATATAGAAGTACCAGTTAGTTTAACTGTTCACTGACTGGAGGACATCTTGGTTGTTTACAGTCTTGGGCTAGGAGCAATTGTGTACCTATTTTTGCGTGGACATGTTTTATTCCTCTGGGATAAATGCCCAGGAGCATAAATGAGTTGTAATAGTGTCTGCTTAGCTTTTAAGGAAAAGTCTGGAATCTTTTACAGAGCATGGTACTATCTTATATTCCCATCAGCAAAGCATGAGATCTCTGGTTTCTCTGCATTTCCACCAGTGTTTAGTATTGCTCCTGTTCTTTTTTTACTTGCACTGTCTATTATGTGTGTACTGATCACTTATTGTAGTTTTAATTTGCACTCACAATGGCTAGTTGAAGTTCATGGGCTAATTTATCACCTTATATTCTCTGGGGTGAGATTTCTCCTCATGTTTTTTTTTTTTTTTACTCGATTTTCTTATTGGTTTTTTTTTTCACTGTTGAATTTTTCAAGTTGTGAAAAGATGCACATAAAATTTATCATCTTTATAATTTTTAAGTGTAGTTCAAAAATTGTTAAGTATATTCCCATTGACATGCAAATGATCTCCATAACTTTTTCATCTTGCAAAACTGAAACTCTGCCCATTAAGAAAACTCCCCAATTCCCCCCAGCCAGCGCCTTATGGCCACCATCCGACTCTCTGTTTCTACGAACCCAACTGCACTTAGACTTCTCATAAAGTGGAATCACATGC
Organism: Marmota monax; assembly: GCF_021218885.2. Lineage (NCBI taxonomy): Eukaryota > Metazoa > Chordata > Mammalia > Rodentia > Sciuridae > Marmota > Marmota monax. Next base: position 12,168,451 of record NW_026694432.1, read on the forward strand.
TATTCGTCTTTTGTAGCTGGCTTATTTCACTTAGCACAATGTCCTCAAGGTTCATGGATGATGGAGCAGGTGTCAGAATTTCCTTCCTTCTTGAGGCTGACATATATATATATATATATATATATATATATATATATATATATACATTCCACATTTTGTTTATCTGCTCGTTCACCAATGGATGTTTGAATTGTTTCTGCCTTTTGGATATTGTGAATAATGCTGCTATGATACAACTATCTCCTTGAGATCCTGCTTTCAACTATTTTGTTTATACCCAGAAATAGAACTGCCATATCATTTGGTAATTTTATTTTTAATTTTTTTAAAATATTTTTTTAGTTGTAGATGGACACAATACCTTTATTTAGTTTATTTATTTTTATGTGGTGCTGAGGATCGAACCCAGGGCCTCACACATGCAAGGAAAGCGCTCTACCGCTGAGCCCCAGCCCCAGCCCTGATTTTTAACTTTTTGAAGGACTGCCACGCTGTTCTCTGCAGCGTCTGTGCCATTTTACACTCCCTCCAAAGGTGCACAAGGGTCCCAATTTTTCCACATCCTCAATACTTGCTCATTTCTTTTTTAAAAAAATATTAGAGATATTAGTGGGTAGGATACAGTGTTGAGTTTTGAGAATATATATTCTCGATACTAGTCCTTTATCAGGTATGTCCTTTGAAAAACATTTCTCCCACTCTGTTTTTGTCTTTGTCCTCTGAACATGGTTCTTTTCAGTGCATATTTTATACCTTTGATGAAGTCTAATTTGCATTTTTAAAATTTTATCAATCATGCTTTTAGTGTCATGAATAAGAACTCTTTATCAAACCCTAGGTTCATAGGATTGGCTCTTATGGGTTTTTTTCCTAAAAGTGTTCATGGTTTTATGTTTATGGTTAATCTATGTTACATTTGAGTTGGTTTTTTATATAAGGTACTAGGTTTAGGTCAAGTTTTCTGGCTTATGACTATCTAAATGCTCCAACATCAGTCTTTGGAAACATTGTGTTCATTCCTTTAGCCTGTTGATATGTTGAATTACACTGATTGATTTTCAAATACTGAACCAAACTCTCATTTTTGGAATAAATTCTACTTGATTATGGTGTACAATTCCTTTTATATGTTGTTTTACATGATTTGAGACTCCTTTTCTAGGTGTGTACACACATTTAAAATTACTAAGTCTTTTTGGTGAAATGATCCTCTTATTATGTAATGTATACTTCTGTTCCTGGTAATTTTTTTTGGAATGTATTTCATCTAATGTTAATAGAGTCATTCCTGCTTTCTTTTGCCTGGTGTTTACACGATATCTCTTTTTTCTTTTGTTTTCAATCTGCCTCTATTGCTATTTTTTTTGAAATGAACTCCTAGTAAACATCATGTAGTTAGACCATTTAAAAAATTAATTCTGTCAGTCTCCATCTTTTTCTTGGTACATTTAAATCATTTATGTTTCATGTAATTACTAATATGTTAGGATTTAAGTCTCATTATATTTTTTGCTTTCTGGTTTTTCCTTCTTGTTTTTGTTTCTCTATTTTCTTTTTCCTGCCTACTTGAAAATTTTCTAGAGTTCCTTTGAATTGTCCATTATATTATGAATACATTTTTAAATATCTGAAAAGGTGGTTTCTGTAGGTATCACTAATTCTTATCACAGTCTACCACCAGTGTCAAATTTTGTCAATTTGAGTGGTAAGAAACCTTATCTCTCTTTGTATTCTTTTACCCTTCCCTATTTATAATATAATTGTCTTAAATATTTCTTCTTGATACACCAAGAAACCACATCAGCATTATAATTATTTTCACTTGAAACATCAAACACAACTTGGAGAACTCAAGAGAAGAAAAGTTGACTTTATTTTCCTGTGTTTTCTTCTTTCCTGATGTTCCAAGTTTCCATATTGAATCATTTCCTTTCTGTATTCTGTCATTTTTCTACCTTCAAGTTCAAGTTTACTTAGTGATTCTTTTAAGGTTGATCTGTTAGCCACAGATTCTCTTGGTTTTCTTTCATCTGAGAATATCTCGATTTCGTTTTCACTTCTGAAGGATATTTTTGCTGGGTGTGGGTTTCTGGTTTGACAGCTCTTTCCTTTCACCACTTGAAAAATGTTATGCCACTTCCTTTTGGCACCTGCAGTTCTGATGAGAAATTGCTGCCATTTGGATTGTTTTACACCTATAAGTAAGGTGTCATTTTTCTCCTGCGGCTTTCGAGGTTTTTTTCTTGGTCCTTAGTTTACAGAAGTTTGGCTGTAGCCTGTCTTCAAATTCATGCTGTTTGGGATTCACTGAGCTTAAATTTGTGGATATGTGTCTTTTGTCAAATTTATAAAACTTTAGTGATTATTTCTTTGAATATTTCTTCAGCTCACCCTCTTTTTCTTCTTCTCCTTCTCTGATGACATGAATGTTAGATCTTTAATATTAAAGTTTCACAACTCCTTGAGGTTGTGTTCATTTTCAGTCTGTTTTCTTTCTGTTGTTCAGATCCAGTTATTTCCATTGTTCACTGGCTCTTTCCTCTGTCTTCTACATCTACACACAAGCCAGTCCACAGAGATGTTTTATTTTGGTTATTGTATTTTTTCAGCTCTGAAATCTTCATTTGATTTTATTCTGTCGTGTATGTGTGTGTGTGTGTGTGTGTGGTTTTAAATCAGGACTACATGCATGTCTTCTTTCCATCTTCTAGTTTGCTGAAATAGAAATTATATAGGTATGTATATTCAAAGTTTGTTTCAAATGTGTCTAATTTCTTGTCAAGTTGTTTTTATAATGGTCACTTTAAAATTCTTGTCAGATAATTCTACCCCCTGTGGCATCTCAGTGTTGCCATCTATGGAGGGCCTCTTCTCATTCAATTGAGATTTTCCTGGTTCTTGATATCATCAATGCTTTTAGATTCAAACCTGAGTGGGTGCATTGTTACTCTGGATCTCATTTCAGTCAGTTCCTCTGAGTGACCGAGAGCAGGAGTTCTGTGTCTTTAAGGAGGATGGAAGTCCAGTTTTCCCATCATCCTCTAGGGGCCCCTGAGTCAGGGAGGAACTTCTGACTGCAGGGTGGGCAGTGGTGGTGGAGCTCAGGCCCTCGCTGATGCCACCGTGGCTGCAAGAGGCACGATGCCTCAGGTCTCGTCCCCACGTGGCCTGCACTAGCAGGATGGAGGTGGAGTGGCTTCATTAACTGCTGGACGGCTGTGAAGGTCCTGTTCTCTAGGTAGCACAAATGACCCAAAGTGGGAGTAGACCTCAAATGGATCATCAAGTCAGCAGCAGAGTCCATCAGACAGGCATTGGAGGGTGCTGGCAGCTGGAAGTGGAAAATGGGGTGGAAAATGGCCACTGGTGACAGAGGGGCTCTGTTTTTTATAGGTTACAATGAGGGTGAATTAATCGCTGGAGACTGAGGCAGAATGTGTGGGTTTGGGCAGTCAGGAAAAAAGTCGTAAAAAGCCCAAAACTTATTGTTACCAGGAAGAAATGAAAGCTCAGCACCTGGCTGGAGCCCACTGTTTGCTTCTTTCCCTGGGAATCACTGTTACCCGGAGCTTCACTATGTGCTTACTGCTCTTAGGCAGTGGGAAAGGGTGAAAGTCCAGGGCCCAGCGTTCAGTGTTCAGGGCCCATGGTCACTGGGAAGGGATGAATGTTTCCCTCTTCCGTCCCTCCTCTCAGGGCACACTGTCATCCTGTTGTCCCCAGGGGACGTCTTGGGGGATGTTATTTTCCACACTCCTTCTCTGTAGGCCTCAGGTGACACCACTGGGTAAGAAGGGAGGGGCTCCTTGTGTCTCTCTGAGCCCCCACCAAGGAGCCTAATTACCATGGTGGGGAGGAAAGTCCCAGATCTCCACCTGCCCTTTCTGAGGCCACCCTAGTGAGTGGTGGGGACACCTTGTTGCCATCTGAGGAGGGTGGAATTCTAAGCTCCCCACTCAGTCTTGCCGGGAGGGGTGAGAAGGGGACTACACCCCCACCTCCTGTCCCCAGGGGCGATGTTTGGCAGTACAGCAGTCATCTTCTAGAAGTTTCCTCTTGCTAAGCTGTTTCTTTCTTGGTCCTTTGTCTAGAGAGAGCAGGCTTGTCCTCAGAGCCTTTATTTGCTCTTTGTGTTTTAGTCTATCGTCATTGACATTTTCAGGTTGCTGGCTTCTCCAGCACCCAGTGGGACAGGAGAGGCAAAAAGAAAATCCAGAGAGCTCAGGGCTGCGTCACGCCTTGGGTCCCTGAGTCCCCAGCCAGTCTGTCTTCTTTTCTCCATCTTTCCGAGTCTTATATTTGTTTTATCTATAACAGGCTGGGGTTTGTCGACCTAGGAAAGACAAAGAGATTAAAGCTGAAGCAAAATCAAGTTTTGCCTGAGAATAGAATGGCGACGTGAACGCACCTTCCATGCTCACTATGGGTGTGTTTAAAGAGGCCAAAGGCAAAAATGAGGAGGATTACAGAAGACATTTGGAAACAATAATCTTTGGCCACAATGATTAATACCAAGAGTGCTGTCAGTCCAAGACTATTAGACAACTGCTGGGCAGATGTCCTTGCAGAAGTGGTTTTTGTATAGGGTTGGGATGGCCTTTGAGGAAGGTCGTGGCTCTGGCAGGTCTTTAATCCTGGTTACTATCAGGCCATTAGGTGTCAGAACCCTTCCCTCCCACAACCTCCTGCTGAAGCCAGGATTGAAACCAGGCAGACAGTACAGATAGACAATTGGGTCGGGGGAGGCCAATTTGGGCGTGGGAAATTGGAGACCGCCCCTGAGTTATTGAAATGTTAACGCTCTCAGAGCCCTTTCTCCACCCTTTTCAGGATAACCAGTCCTTGCACCAACCCTGCTGCTAAGGTAACCTGTCCCAGGGATTGTCCCTCCCTACAGGGAGTGGTAACAAGTTGTTAATTAATGCTCCCTGGGCCCCCTTCCTGCCTGAATCACTCCACCTTGGCCCCTCCAGCTTCTCACCTTTTGGCCATCCCACCTGGGCCATCTCCTGGGTCTGTGCCAGAAGGATAGAGATGGGGGGAAGAGAGCAGGAGAACAAGGAGGCCTAGGACATAGAAAAAGGTAGATCACCTTGCTTCTTGGGATACCAGGATACCAGCTATGGCCCCCTTCTCCCTCCCGGGAGAAGTCTATGTTACCCCCTTTAAAAATGGTGTGCTTCTCTAAAGTTGTACTTCAACATGTGAGGAAGCAGAACTCGTCACTGGTAACCAGCGGTTATCACTGCTTTGTTTATTTTTGTTAGTTAGAGTGGACACCATCGAATCCGTTCTGATTCTGACAACTTTCACAGGTTTTTAGCTACAGGAAGAATAAGGAGAAGTCCATTAACTCTTAGAAGCAGATGTCCAGACCAGTCTCATTTACTCAGTGATCTAGAAAAGAAAGAACAACAACAATTAAAGAAAAAAAAATCAAGCTTTTTGTAGATGTTGGGGGCACTTTGATTACTTTACCTTAAGGCAATGTCAGCAAACTGAAGAGCCAGGCGGCCTGAAGTCTTTGACCTCCCCATAACTAATCCCAGACCTTGGTATGAGTATTAATAGGTACCTGAAAAGCTTGGCCTTATGGACTTTTGATTGTGCTCAACCTTGAAAGAAGGAAAAACTTGCTAAATAAGCTGGTTTGGTGAGTCACTTTATCATTAAGGCGAACAATGGATTCATTCAGCCCACTGACGGTCCACACTTAATTTTGGTGTCACAACGTTGGCTAGATGCTGTCCTTGAGGAATGGGTGTATATTAATGGGGGTAGTAAAACCCACCAAAGCTGGGGGTATAGGGGGCCAGGGGTCTGAAATTGAGAGCAACTTCCTTATGCTGTGAAGGAAAGCTGAGGGGCAGCCCCCCAGGGCCTAGCAGAAGCCAAGGAAGCTGACCATGGAGAGGCCCCCACCCAGGTCTAACCAGATCTGCCAGCTGTATTTTTTTTGCCTTTTCTCTCAACTTTACCACCTTTTCTCCTTTAAAAGCTTTGCCTGCCCTCAGAGATTTTGAAGATGGAACTTTTGAAACAATAAATTTCTTCTGTCGAAAGTGACTTTGAATAAAACCGATTTTCTTACCGAATTAACTCTGAATATTTCTGGAGAATCAAGCATTTAGAGAGATTATGCACTACAATGTCTAGACTGAGCTTAGAGTGAGTTCTAAAAGATTTAAAATTCAATATTAATTAAAACGGGGCCAGTATTGGTGTCTCCCTCGAAGAGTTTTGTGCGGCCAGCTGGGAGCAATCATCCTGCCCTGGAGCAAGATGGTTGAAGCTGCCAGCCATCTCTGAGCAGGAGGCCACTAAGACCCTCATGGCTAGCTGGGCCTGCAGGTGGACATAAGGGAAGGTCCGTCCCATGGTTGCCCGCAGACTTCTAAGTCCTGGGGGATTTGTCCCTCTCCCTACTAAAGTCACAACTACTTAAAATTGCCTTATTGGTAAGGAAAGCAGGTATGGGTGTAGTGGATGGTCCATATCAGCTGTCCCACCTGGGCGCACACTGAGGATTTTAGCTCTGCTGCTGAGGCTTTGGACCTCCAATGGCACATTTTGCAGCACCAGGTGGTCTGAGACCTATCTGCCGTTAGGGCTTGAGTGTGATGTTTGGGGCTTGACTAAGCCATTTGTGTTTGGGGTACAGTTAGGAAGAAAGGGACTTTGAAAAGCTCATCCAGAAGGTGCACAGTGAGGGTCTGGTCACCTCCGCAGCCCCATTAAGCTATCCCACTCATCCTTTGGTGTTTGGGGCTTTTCCAGGACACATAAGGATTGTCTGCCGGTTGTGGGGAAGGATTCCTAAGAGCAGGGTGTTTTACTGACCCCAGACATTTCCTGAGCAGACTCCTGCCAGTTATCAGCCTGGACTCTATTAAAAAAAGAAATGGGGCCGGACTTGGTGGCGCACGCCCGGAATCCCAGCAGCTCTGGAGGCTGAGTCAGGAGGATCGAGAGTTTAAAGCCAGCCTCAGCAAAAGTGAGGTGCTGAGCAACTCGGCTGAGCAACTGGGTGAGACCCTGTCTCTAAATAAAATACAAAATAGGGCTGGGGGTGCTGGGGCTGGGGCTCAGCGGTAGCGCACTTGCCTGGTGTGAGGCACTGGGTTCGATTCTCAGCACCACATATAAATACATAAATAAAATAAAGGTCTATAAATAACCAAAAGAAAAAAAAGGGCTGGGGTTGTGGGTCAGTGAGCCAGTGCCCCTGAGTTCAAAGCCTGGTACCAAAACAAAACCAAACCGGAAATGGACAAAATTTATTCACAATCATTTTTTTTTGAGTTCATGGCTTTTTTCTCCAGTGAGTTTACTTCTTTTTTGGATTCTGTGAGCTGAAGTTATATATTTTTGCTTTGTCTGATTACAAGCTTATTTTTTGTATCTGAATTTTTATCTGTGTTTCTGAAAAGAAACTCATTATTCAAGCTTTGCTGGCCTTAGACTTTAAGATGTAAGTTTTCCACCTGGCCTCAACTTTGAAATAACAAATTTAAGACTTATAGGCATATTTTCTATGTCGGAACAAAAGTCTGCTTTTAAAACTAGCAAATGGAAAAAATCTAAGCTTTACGATTTTCTTGTATGCACCTGTATGTTCATATGCTTATATGTTGTCTGTTTGCATGGTACTAAATCAACTTATAGAAAAGTAGCACATACCATAAAAACTATTAACTTAGCCCAATGCCTTTTGATTCACATAATTTTAGTAAATCTGTGATGATTTAAACTTGTTGGTAATGAGGTTGTCTTTAAAATTTAGTAACTCTTCTTTCTGGCCTGCTATCCAATTTGGATAATTGTCTCTAGATTATGAAAATAGAATGTTCACTGTTTCCTATATATAGCAACACTTTAGGATTTTTTTTGCAAAGAAATAACTTAAAATGTCAACTATACTTGATCTCCAGGAGTAATCTGAAGATAGCTAATAAACTGAGTAAATTAAATAAATACATAGGATGGGCATTTATAGAAACTAGATTTAAAAAAAAATCCTTTGTTTTGCTACAAAAGTCCACTACAAGAAAGCTTTTCCAAATAGAATCAATGGTTATCAAAAAATGTTTGTTATGTGGTCTATGCCAGCAGTCTTTGATAGAAACTGCAAGAGCATACCTACTTCTTTTGTAATAGGTGAGCTATTGTTATTTTTTTCTATCTATTCTTTGGTTAGATTGGATACAAAAATCATTTTGTTTTTACAAGGAAACCTTAATTTGGAGTTAGAAATCTTAGGCTTTTCAAGTCTGAAAGATGTTGTGTTTTCTTTTGATGACTTTATTTATCTACATAAGACATTTGTGGTTTGTCTAACATATTAATTGTTCAATAGCTTCAGAAATTCACAAATGAGATTATGCACTACAATGTCTAGACTGAGCTTAGAGTGAGTTCTGAAATATTTATAATACAATATTAATTAAAACATAGTGTAAGAACTCTTAAACTTAAGCAAGTTAGCTGTATTTTGAACTTGTTCCAGGCCTGAGATAAGTCAAAGGAAATAACAAAAAACAAAAAAATTTAAAATGCAAATTTGAAATACTAATAACCTATGTAAGTTTTCTGTTTCTGATTTTTGGAGTAACATCGTTTTATAGTGAGCAAAAATTGTGTTGTTTTTGTTGTAGCTATTGTTAATTGGTCATAAATCCTAACAGTACTTCAAATATTAACAACTGGTTGTCATCTAAACCTTTATTCAGTAACTCAAATGTTACATACATTCCAGAATTTTTTTTTTGTACTGGGATTTCACCCAAGGGTGTTTAACCACTGAGCCACATCCCCAGCCCATTTTGTATTTTATTTTGAGACAGGGTCTCACGAAGTTGCTTAGGGCTTCGCTAAATTGCTGCATCTGGCTTTGAGCTTGAATCCTCTTCCCTCAACCTCCCACGCTCCTGGTGCCATCGGGCCAGCCAGAATTTTCATTGTTATAGTCTTTATATTTAATATGAGAAATTGGATGTTTGATAAGTTTTCACACATAAGTTTCAAAAACTAGTTTGCCTGGTTAAAATTTATTTTCATAACTTCCTTGTTAAAAAATGTTCATGTTGATATATAGACCCTAAATTTGTGATTGTTAAAAATGAAATTGTTAATTAGCCTTCAGTAAAAACAGATTACAATCCTGTTTAAAATGCTCTGTGAACTAACATCAGTCCCTTTGCTAATCAAGAGTAAAAAATGAGGTTAGATGACGTTGCTTATAGAACAACCCAAGTAACTTCCATTTTTGGTTTTGTATTTTCTGCACACACTGCCTGGGTTTTATTGTTCTCATCAGCAAGGTGCTTCTGAAAAAATGTTAAAAGGATTTTGTTCTATGTCTGATGTCAAAAGTCTAGTAATGCTTAAGTTTTAGAGGAACTAAAAGTAACTTTCAAAATGCATTCATTTCTAAGTAGGATCCAACAGTTTGACAATAACAACTGCTCTTAGTAATGTGTGCAAAGACCTGGCTTAAAGAGCAAAGATTTTATGTTTTATTGAGATAATTTCTTATGTTTTCTGCTGATTTCATTATGTTATTAATTGCATAAAAGGAAATTAAGTCCTATAACTGTTAAGGTTTATTCAAATCCTCATTTGTTCTAAAGTCTCTTTTTGATTTGTAATTCTAGTTGAATGAACTATTTTTATAGTAATGTCGTGTTTTATTGATAGAAATGCTCTAAAGCTTTAAAAATCTGCCTGGATATAATGCTGTTAATTATGATTATCGTTCTAACATATTGCAGAGGTAACTAAATTGTTTTGCTAAGTTCTTTAATAATAACACCTTCTGTAGAGTTTGCAGTCATTTTTACATAATGTGAGCTCTGTCTCTGTAGTTAATAAGGGATGCTCCTGCTTTGTTCTTCCTCTAGTTCAAGACAAATTCGTTGAAGATTTTCAATTGGGGTATGTGGGGCTGTTTTAACAAGGTATTTCCTCAACCGAACTATTTACATCGTGACTTAGTTTACAAAGCACATTTTAGTATATTTGTAGGTTCTTAATCCCATGAAATGACATTAATTCTTATAACTTGTGTTTAAGATTTCTGCACTTCTGTAAACTGTCCCTACATGCTAATCATTATTATGGAATGTGGGTTGAACTTTCTATCCAGATGGTGATTAGCCTTGATTTACATAAGGACTCTGGATAACAGGCCCTCTTTAAGGCAGAACTTATTAATAAACTACGTTTTACAGACAAGTTGCTTTCCTTTGATTAGATAAAGACGATAGAACTAAAGAGATTGTGTACATTAATTCAAGTCTATTATACAGGCTGAATTGCTTTGCTCTTATTGATGCCTTATATTTTTCTGGCCTAAGAGCTAATTTTCCCAAAACTTTGTGTTGCTTGAAATTGGCTAAAGTGGGTGAAGGGAAAGCGAGGAATGAGAGACGGGTGAGCGAGACATGAAAGACGGAGACCAGGCAGAGATACCCTCAAGAGTTTATCTGTCAGAGGTGACGAATAAAGGCCATCTCTCTATAGCAGAGGGAGGCAAACAGGCCTTCATGGGGCAGGCTCAAGAATCAGAGCCAGCTGGGTCCTAATGCAGGGTGGGGGGTGGGGGTGGGGGTTAGGGGTTGGGGTGGTGTGAGGGAGTGGTAACAGGCCCTTGGAGGGGAAAGCAAAACTTTCCGGTACACAGAACAAACGAGTAAGGGCCTTATGGCTCTTAAAATGGTGGCTGTCACTTAAGATGGCCATCCAGATGTTAAGCAAGGACCTTATATTAACCCTTTTTTTTTTAATTGGGCCCCTTAGGGAACAGGGACGTAGGTCAATCTTCTGTAACTGCTGTGGTGGCATTTGAATCCCTCATTAGGGGCACGGGGTGTCATTGGAATGATGACAGAGGTTGAGTGGTGGTGGAATGCTCTCCGCGACAGCCCAGTTTTGGCGAGGGATTGGTATTCCTGTAACCAAAGCTGGTTTATAGTTTGGGTAGAGATTTTTGGATCCATTTTGGAATTTTAATTCATAAGCCCTCTATATGTTGGTTTTGATACACACACACACACACACACACACACGTAGACAAGACAGTACACAGAACAAACGAGTAAGGGCCTTATAGGCTTTTAAAATGTATTAGATTAAGAGCCAACTTTGGTAAATTGGTCTCTGGGCAAAACAGAATGTTAGAGGTCAAAATTATAGAATTTTAAAAAAATCCTAGGAAAAATTGATATGGCCATTAATTATTTCATTAAAGTGATTTGAGAGTATGAGAAAGAGAGAGGGGAGGGGGGAGGAGGGAGGGAGAGGGAGAGAGAGAGAAAGTTTTGAAGTCATTCTTCTGTGTTGTAGGCAAGGGGAAAGTTAAATTGACACTTTTTTTGGTCTTAGGCCTCTCATCTAGCCTGCAGAGTCTGTCCTTTGTATTACAACGTTAGCTTCAGCATGCCCGTGGCCAGGGATGTTGTTGCCTGGGGCTTTACAATGTACTAGGCCAATAGAAGAAGGGAGGGGGTTCTGGGTCCCTTGTTTGTCTAGAAGTAGGGCCTCTGGAGGAATCCAGAGCTTTCATGGCAAGTGGAAGCCGGGTGGGAAAGCAAGAGGAGCCCAGGGAAGGCTTAGAGTGGAGAAAGGAGAAAGCCTGCACATAAGGGATTTCCTTCCATTTTCCTGAGCACTCGCAAAAGTTATAATTCCATAAAGTATTGGGATCAAAAATGCCATTAGGTGGCCATTGTCCAAGTCATAGAAGGGCCACGACTGAGTGGAAAGTTGAATTAGGAGCCAAATGGAGTGGGGCTAAGTGGGCGAGGAGGCAGCCAGAGGTGAGTCAGATGGGATTCTGGATTGCGAGTTCCCCATGGCGAGCTGGGGTGCTGGAGTGGCTGGAGGCAGGCGCCCCCGGCTCTAGGCCAAACCAGAGTGAGAGAGGGGACAGCAGTGAAAAGGGGTCGTCACCACACAATTCACTGGCTCCAGGCTGAAGCCTTTCTGGGACTGGGAGAAGGGAGTCCTCACCGGCTACTTCCCTAGTTCCAGGATTTGCCCACAGAGAGTCTTGGTGCCTGGCCAGGGCTTTGGTGAGCTCTGCTGAGGAGCTGAGAACCAAGACCCAAGAGTGAACTCCCAAGGGGAAGGGATGGGAAGGTCGAGAATCTTGGTGCTGGGCCAAGATCTGGGTTAACTTTTGTCTCTAGAGAGGAGACTTGTCACTGCCGTCTCTAGGGAGTAGACTTGTGCAGAGGAGGGGAGGGGAAGGGTGAAGTCACCCAAATGAGGCCGGTGTGTGGATGAAGAAGAGGAGCGATGGGTGAATGGAAGGAAGTATGTGGTCATTGTCCTGGGTCCTCAGGCCAGGACCCCGAAGCAGCTCAAATCCCCAGAGGGGGGAGCAAAACTGATGGGAGAACATGATCGAGTCACTGGCACCAATGAAAGAGAGTGGCACAGGTCTAATCACTCCTGGGATAAGAAGCGGGTTTGTTGTCAGGAGCCTGACGAGGCTGATCTGCAAAAAGAGAGGGACAGCTGCAGCAAGGGGGAGAGAAGTGTTTTGATTGGGCCAGAAAATGGAGGGGGTTTCTGAGATGGATGTGAACGGGCTCATGGTGTGAGGAATGGAAGGACTTGAGACATCCCAGACAGTAGTGTCCACCTCGGAAGGGGGTAACGGGAAGGCCCTGGCAGACGGACTAGGGGATGGTCCTAAGATAAGGGTGAGAAGCAGGGGAGAAGCAGGCAAGTCTGGATGGAAGTGTACATAAGGGGAGAAGGAAAGCGTGGCCCCCAACTTTGTGAGGATGTCCCTCCCCATAAGGGGAACAGGACACTGTGGAGTGAACAAAAAGGAGTAGGTGAAAACTAGAGATCCAAAAGCACAAACAAGACTAGGTGTCTGTAAGGGTTGGTAAGGTGTGCCCTCTACCCTGGCAATAGAGGTCACAGAATGAGTCGTAGGCCCCCAGAACTCTTTGAGGACTGAATAGGTAGCCCCGGTGTCTAGGAGGAAGGAGACAGGCCTACCTGAAATACGCAGTTACCCTGGGTTCCCGCAGAGTGATGGCCGGGTGATGGGGACCTGGGCCTCGTCAGTCCTCTGCAGCCAGTCCTAAGAGTTGGAAAGGGGAACCAGAAGGGCTGGGTGGCTAAGGGATACTATGGGCTTGGGAACAGTCAAATGCCCAGGGCCTTCCTGATGGCACTTAGGACTAGGGCCCAGAGACTTATGAGGCTTGGGACATGTATGAGCCCAGTGACCCATCTGACCACATTTAAAATAGAGTCTGGGTGGTCCCGAGGGACCCTTCTGCAGGCTGGTAGAACCAGGGACAGATGCTGAGGCTGGCCGGACAGCTTGAGTGAGCATCTGATATTTCTGCTTCTGGGCCTTCCCATCTCTCCTGTTATACACCTTAAAGGCCACACCCAGAATCTCAGCTTGGGGAGTTAGGTGCCCCCTCTTGAGGCACCTTAGTATTGGCCTTAATATTGGGGAAACTCTGGGAGAAAAAGTAGGTCATTAGTAGTTGTCTCCCATCTGGAGTCTCAGGGTCCTGATTAGTATATTGTCATAACGCCTCGGTCAGGTGATCTAAAAATGTTGAAGGGTGTTTATTCTTATCTTGGAAGGTTTCCTGGAGCTTTTCATAATTGATAGCCTTCGGGCTGCCTTTCTAAGTCCTGCCATGAGGCAAGTAATGAATTGGTTTCTACTAGTTACTCCTCCAGGCAAATTATAATTCCAGTTGGGGTCTTGATCAGGGACTTCTTCAGTGCCAATCAGATGGGCAGGGGAGGTCTGATGTACCTCATCAGCATAATTTCTAGCTTACACCCAAACTCGCCTGAGCTCCTCGGTCAGGAGGGTGTTAGACAAGATCATATGGACATCGTGGAAAGTCAAATAATATGATTGAGTCAGATATTGAAACTCTTTGATATATGTGGTGGGACTTGAAGTACAGACCCAAGCCACTTTTCTATCTGCGAATCATCTGACAAAGAAAGGCACATGAACCCGGATTACACCATCTACCCCAGCCACCTTACGTAGAGGACAGAGATGGGAGTTGGGCAGCGGCAGCCTGTGAGCATGTGGTAGGAGGAGAGAAGGGTGGGGGCCGAGGGGACAGTTGCTTTGGTGGCTTCATCAGAAAGAGAATTGTGGTTTGGCAGGGGATCATCTGCTGGGTCAAAGGAGGAGGAGTCCTGGGTAGGATTTTTCTGTCCCTTTGGAAGTAGGCATATTGGAGGTGAAAGGTAAGAGGACTTGTGCAGGAGAAAAGAGTTGCAGAGAGAGGACTTAGAACACAGAGGAAAAGGCCTGAACGTATAGTATCTCTTTCCATCTTCCTGAATGCTCACAATAGTTGAAAAGATTCCTGATAATATTGGGATCAAGAGTGCTATCAAATAACCATTTAAAGTCATTATACAAAGGATTTGGGGCCAGATCTGATTGCATAAGCAGATAAGTTTTGGGGGGTTTAGGTCTGGGGTGAGAAAGAGCCCAAAACCCAGGACCCAAATAAAAGATCACCTATAGACTCGGTTGACAGTAGGGATTGGCTGTAGCTGTGAAAGCTGTGGCTGGGGCTTGCCCCTGACCACATGATAACCCTAGGAGTGCCGGGCATTTCAACAGTCATTTCCTGGGACTCATAGGTGGTTTAGGTTGATTAGACACAGGGATTTTACCTGGAATGTCCAGTGGTGGGTGCAGAGAGGGCTTTCAGTGGAATGGAAGGCCTGGTCCCACGATGGAGTTTGGATCGGGGCCTGGGGACACTCAGTGACCCTTGAAGAGGGAAGTGGGCACACCAGGGAACCTGATCCTGGGTTTTAGGCACCAAAATGAGGGAAAGCGAGGAACGAGAGATGGGTCAGCGAGAAAAAAAAGGCAGAGATACACACAAGAGTTTAATTTGTCAGAGCTGAAGAATAAAGGCCATCTCTCTATAGGAGAGAGAGGCAAAACAGGCTTGGGTTCTGGGACTTTTATGGGGGGGCTCAGGAATGAGAGCCAAGTGGGTCCTAATGAGGGTGGTTAGGGGTTGGGTTGCTGTGAGGGAGCGGTGAGCCTTTCTCAGAAACACCCTTGAGCAAGAAAGAGAAACTTTTTCCTTAAAATGGCCATCCAGATGCTAAGCAAGGACCTTATAGTGGGGGTCTTTTGACACTGACTCAAACTCTGTCACTTCCCCTCCGATATGAGATGACTCAAATAAAAGAAGGGGGGGATCATGTGGAGTCATTTGCCAACAGGAGGTTATGGGAAGAGAGTTCTTACACAAATTAATGCAGAAGTCCTTCTCCTAAACAGAGCCACGGTACATTGCAGAATTGGACCTTCCTCGTGCTCTGGATAGAAGCTGAGGATAGGGGTGCCAAGGAAGCTTAGGGAAGAGGTGGCCTGTCCCCAGTTGTCCTGAAGGCCAACTTCACCTGCCCACGTACCTGTCCTGCTTTTTTCTTCAGTGTGTGTGAGGGGGTGGAGCTTCTCTTTTAAAAAATTGCTCACCCTTAACTTCTAGCTTCCTTCAAAACTAGCTCAAAATAAAACCTATTTTCCTACCAATTTGACTCTGATGTTTCTGGGGCAGTGAGCATCATAACCTAGCTTCCCTCTTGGCTGATACTGAGGCCATCCAGGATCAGGAGAGCAAGTTTCCCAAGGTGCTTTCCACAGGATGGGTATTCAAACCGCCCCATATTGCAAAAATGTACCTATTGTAGCTCCCCCTCGGGAACGCTAGGAACACCAGGAGGCAGACACTGGGAGGGCAGCATCCTTCGGGACAGAGACATGTTCTGCAACCTTCTGCAGAGCCCAAGGTCAGACACCGCCACTCCTGCTGCTGTGCTGCGGGAATTTTTGCTCCATCTGTTCAATTTTTCCAATCGGTACCATGGTTTTTCCCTGGAACTCACACTATCTTGTTGAAATTTCCTTAACCAGTTACTTCACCATCAAGACATTTGCATTTAATGTCTTGCAGGCATCATCTGTGCGAGCATCGTGAACACAGGCCGTAAAATGCCCTCAACATCAGCATCTGCTCCGTCATGTGACTGCAAAGTGAAGAACCCATTAACTTCCAGCTCCTGGCTTATTGTCCAAACATGTGTCTCGAATGCATGCATTATTTAATGGTTCAGGCTGCAAGGACAACTTTTCTAGCTTGGTTGCTTCTTTTTGCTCCCATTCAGCCATATCTATAGATCAGTTCCTCATTTTTCCTCGCTTGCACCCATCAATGTGGGCTTTTTCTGCCAGGGTGATATTTTGAAAAATTGTATACACACACACACACATATGTATATATATAAAATAAAATTTACCATATTAGCTATTTTTAATTGTAAATGCCATTTTCAATGGCATTAAGAATGTTGTGCAACCATCACCATCACCTATCCCCAGAATTTTGTCATCTTTGTTAACTGAAACTCCATATCCATTCCCTTTCCTCACTTCCTCCAAACCCTGGAAATCACTATTCTACTTTCTATGAATTGGACTACTACATGTTAGTGAAATTATATGGTAATTTTTATTATATGTACCTTTATGACTCGCTTGTATCACTTGGTATAATTCTATATGAGTCAGTTTTCATTACTATAACAAAATACCTGAGGCAGGCTAATTTGTCAAAGAAAAAAGACTTACTTAGTTCACAGTTCTAGAGAATCAAAGTCTCCAAGAGGTTGGGCAATGCCATTGGTTTAGTTTTTCGTGAAGATCTAAAAGAGCAGATAGTGTTACAACAGTAGGAGCATGTGTAGGAGAAAGAAATCTCATCTCCAAACAGGAAGCAATTCAAGGGTGGGACTTGTTCTTAAAAGGTGAGACTTTACCTTTTAAAGGTTCCATCACCTCTCAGTACTGCCATACTAGGGATAAGCTCCCCATACACAAACCCTTGGGGGACACAACCAAATCATATCTAAACTACAGGTGCCCTCAAACTTCACTGATGTGGTAGCATGTGTCAAAATTTCCCGCCTTTCTACTGAGTCCCTTTTCAAGACTGAATAGTATTCCACCACATGAACATACCACATTTTGTTTATTCATTTATTTATCAGTGGACACTTGGGTTGCTTTCATCTTTTGTTTATTGTGAATAATGTTGCTTTGGGAACATGAGTGTACAAATATGTCTTTGAGATTTCACTTCTGATTCTTTTGAGTATATTTTCAAATCCACTACACAAAATATATGGACATTTTACAAATTTCCATGTCATACTTGAGCAAGGACCATGTTAGTCTCTTCTGTGTCTTCAGTTTTAGTATTTGTGCCACTGAAGTGAGCACTCAGGGTGATTTTAAACCAACATTGGTGGAGGCTTCAGACACTTGTTTTCAGCTTTTTAAAGTTGTAATTGACAAACAAAATTTGATATGTTTGAAGTGTACACTTTGATGTTTTGAAATATGTATGCATTGTGATCATCACAACAAAGCTAATTAGCATATCTATCGCCTCACCTACTTATCATTTACTTTATTTCCTTTTTTAACCAATGAGAATATTTGCTACCCTCTTGGCATATTTCAGGTATACGTTATTTTTAGATTGAGTTAACCATGTTTTACATTAGATCTCCAGACCTTTTTCATGTTGCATAAATGAAACTTTGTTGACAAATATTCCCCCATATATCCATTTCTCCAGCCCCTGACAATGACAATTCTGTTTTATGTTTCTATGAGATTGGTTATTTTAGATTCCACACATAAGAGATCATGCAATATTTGCCTTTCTGTGCCTGGCTTATTTCCCTTAGCATAAGTCTTCCAAATTCATTCATCCATGCTTTGAATGGCAGGGTATCCTTCATTTTTTAAGATGAAATGTTATTTGTGTGTGTGTGTGTGTGTGTGTATCACATTCCTTTTATTCATCCATTCATTGATGGATAGTTAGGCTATCTTCATGTCTTGTCTCTTGTGAACAATGTTGCAACAAACATTAGAGTGCAGATACCACTTTGTGATTCTGATTTAACTACCCAAATTCTCACCAATGCTTATCTTTGGCCTTTTTGATAATAGCTGTTCTAACAGGTGTGAGGTGATATCCCATGTGATTTTGACTTTGATTTCCATGATTATGAGTGATATAGAGCATAACTTTTCATAGCATAACTTTTCATAGACCATTTTTATATTCTTTTCTAGAGAAATGTCTATTTAGGTCTTTTGCCTTTTTTTAAAGTCAAGTCACTTGTTTTCTTGATATCAAGTTATGTGAGTTCTGATTTGGGAAAATCATATGACTCTAGAAATTTGTTGATGCCTTTGATATTCTCTATTTTATTGGAATACAAGTTTTCAAAATAATTTCTAATTATTTTCTGTATTTTTGTAGCGTCTGTTGTGCTATTTCCTTTGTCATCATGTATGTTAGTGATTTGAGTTTTCTCTCTCCTCTCCGTTAGCATGGCTAAGGGTCTATCAATTTTATTTTAGTTTTTTAAGAACCAGTTTTTTGTTTTGTCAATTTTTTTCTTTTGTTTCAATTTCATTGATTTCAGCTCTGATTTTAATTATTTCCTGTCTTCTACTGCTTTTGGTGTTGATTTGTTCTTTTTTTTCTAGGGCTTTGATATGTAATGTTGGGTCATTTATTTATTGACTTTTTCTGCTTGATGATATACACAATTTAAACAAATAAATTTCAAGCAATGAAATAGAAGATACTATCAGAAGCCTACCAACCAAGAGAAGCCCAGGACTATATGGATACAGAGCTGAGTTCTACAAGACCTATAAGGAAAAACTAATACCTTTACTCTTCAAATTATTTTGTGAAATAGAAAAAGAGGGAACACTTCCAAATTCATTCCATGAGGCCAATATCACCCTGATTCCAAAACCAGGCAAAGACACATCAAAGAAAATTTCAGACCAATATCTCTAATGAACATAGATGCAAAAATTCTCAATAAAATTCTGGCAAATCGAATACAAAAACATATAAAAATATAGTGCACCACGATCAAGTGGGGTTCATCCCAGGGATGCAAGTTTGGTTCAACATACCGAAATCAATAAATGTAATTCATCACATCAATAGACTTAATGATAAGAACCATGTGATCATCTCAATAGACACAGAAAAATCATTCAACAAAATACAGCATCCATTCATGTTCAAAACCCTAGAAAAACTAGAGATAACAGGAACATATCTCAACATCATAAAAGGCTATCTATGCTAAGCCCCAGGCCAACATCATTCTAAATGGAGAACAGTTGAAAGCATTCCCTCTAAAAAATGGAACAAGACAGGGATGCCCTCTTTCAACACTTCTATTTAACATAGTTCTTGAAACACTGGCCAGAGCAATTAGACAAAAGAAATTAAAGGGATACACATAGGAAAAGAAGAACTCAAACTGTCACTATTTGCAGATGATATGATTCTATACCTAGAAGACCCAAAGAACCCCACCTGAAAACTTCTGTAACTAGTAAATGAATTCAACAAAGTAGCAGGATACAAAAATCAACACCCATAAATCAAAGGCATTTCTGTATATCAGTGACAAATCCTCAGAAAGGGAAATGAGGAAAACTACCCTATTTATAATAGCCTCAAAAACAACAACAACAACAACTTGAGAATCAACCTAATAAAAGAGGTGAAAGACCTCTACAATGAAAACTACAGAACACTAAGGAAAGAAATTATAGAAGACCTTAGAAGATGGAAAGATCTCCATTGTTCTTGGATAGGCAAATTAATATTGTCAAAATGACCATACTACCAAAAGCACTATGCAGATTTAATGCAATTCCACCCAAAATCCCAATGACATTCCTCATAGAAATAGAAAAAGCAGTCATGAAATTCATATGGAAAAATAAGAGACCCAGAATAGCTAAAGCAATCCTTAGCAGGAAGAAGCAGCAGATGGCATCACTGTATAGACCTTAAACTATAGTACAGATCAATAGTAACAAAAACTGCATGGCATTGGCACCAAAATAGACTGGTAGACCAATGGTACAGAATAGAGGACATAGAGACTAATCCACATAATTACAGTAATATTAGACAAAGGCGCCAAAAACATACTTTGGAGAAAAAATAACCTTGTCAACAAACGGTGCTGGGAAAACTAGAAATCCATATGCAACAAAATGAAATTAAACCCCTGTCTCTCACCATGCACAAAACTCATTTCCCTTTCAGAGGATTTGTCACTGATATACAGAAATACCTTTGATTTATGGGTGTTGAATTTGTATCCTGCAACTTTCTTGAATTCATTTACTAGTTATAGAAGTTTTCAGGTGGAGTTTTTTGGGTCTTCTAGGTATAGAATCAAGAACCTAGGAATTAAACCAGAGGCACTGTGACTATTAGAAGAAAAGTAGGCCCAAATCTCCATCATGTGGGATTAGTCCCCAACTTTCTTAACTCCCATAGAGCAAGAATTAAAATAAAGAGTCAATAAATGGGATGGATTCAAACTAAAAAGCTTCTTCTCAGCAAAAGAAACAATCAGTGAGGTGAAAAGAGAGCCTACATTTTGGGAGCAAGTTTTTACCACATGCACATCAGATAGAGCACTAATCTCTAGGGTATATAAAGAACTCAAAAAGCTAAACACCAAAAAGGCAAACAGCCCAATCAAAAAATGGGCCAAGGAACTGAATAGACACCTCTCAGAAGATGATATACAATTAATCAACAAATACATAAAAAAATGTTCAACATCTCTAGCAATTAGAGAAATGCAAATCAAAACTACTCTAAGATTTCATCTCACTCCAATCAGAAAGGCAGCTATTAAGAATAAAAACAGCAATAAGTGTTGGTGAGGATGTGGGGGGAAAGGCACACTCATACATTGTTGGTGGGGCTACAAATTGGTGCAGCCAATATGGAAAGCAGTATGGAGATTCTTTGGAAAGCTGGGAATGGAACCACCATTTGACCCAGCTATCCCACTCCTTTGTCTATACCCAAAGGACTTAAAAACAGCATACTACAGTGACACAGCCACATCAATGCTTTTAGCAACAAAATTCACAATAACTAACTGTGGAAACCAACCTAGATACCCCTCAGCAGAAGAATGGGTAAAGAAAATGTGGTATATATACAAAATGAAATATTACTCAGCAATAAAAGAGAATAAAATCATGGCATTTACAGGTAAATGGATAGAGTTGAAGAATATAATGTTACATGAAATTAGCCAATCCCCCCAAAAACAAATTCTGAATGTTTTGTCTGATATAAGGAGGCTGATTCATAATAGGGTTGGAAGGGAAAGCATGGGAGGATTAGATGAATTCTAGATAGGTCAAAGGGATGGGAGGGGAAGGAAGGAGACATAGGGGTAAAAAAAGATGGTGGAATGAGATGGATATCATTACCCTAAGTACACTAAGACACAAATGGTGTGAATACACTTTGTATACAACCAGAGATATGAAAAATTGTGCTTTATATGTGTAATATGAATTGTAATGCATTCTGCTGTCATATATAACAAATTAGAATAAAAAAATATAAAGTTATGTGAGTTCCTAACACATTTGGATATTCATCCCTTATCAGATGCATGGTTTTCAAATGTTTTCTCCATTCCATTGGTTGTATCTTGACTCCTTTGAATGTTTCCTTCACTGTGCAGAAGCTTCTTAGTTTGATATAATCCCATTTATCTATTTTTGCTTTTCTTGCTGGGTTTTGGGGTCAACCCCCCAAATCATTGTAAATCCAACATCAAAAAACCTTTCCCTTATATATTTTTTCCTAGTACCTTTATATTTTTAGGTCTTACATTTAGGTCTTTAATCCATTTTAATTGACTTTTAATATGATGTGAGATAATGGTCCAGTTTCATTCTTCTACATATGGATGTCCAATTTTCCAAATACCATTTATTGAAGAGACTGTCCTTTCCCTATTGTGTGTTTTTGGCACTTTGTAACACTCAGGTTTGTTTCTAGGCTCTCTCTTCTCATTTGTTAATATGCAGTGTTATGCTTTGGAACTGGGATGTCCCCCAGAGGTTCATGTGCTGAGAGTTTGTTCCTCTATGCATCAATGTTCAGAGGTGAGCTTTTGGGAAGTGATTGGACCGTGAAGATTCTAATAAATGGACTAATATATTGGTGGGTTCATAACTGAATAGATATTGGGAGATGGTAAAAACTGTAGGAGGTGGGGCCTAGTTGGAGGAAGAAGGAAGAAAGAGTATTTCTTTTTTCTTTTTCCTCCTTCTTCTCCTCTTTCTTCTCCCCTCCTCCTCCACCTCCTCCTCCTCTTTCTTGTGTTTATTTACTGGAATGAAATTATACTCCAGGGAGAAAATACAATGAGTTGTCCCAAAATAGAAAACAACCTGGAAGGGTACTTCTTGTTCCCAGTCCCCCCTCAAGTGTCACCTGACCATGAGCTAAAAACCTTTGAAACCGTGAACCCAAGTAAAATCCTCCTTTAAGTTATTTTTCTCAGGTATTTTTGTCACAGTGACACAAGGTTGACTGACACAGTATGTCTGTTTATATGCCAGTGCCATACTATTTTCTATTTTTAAATCAGATAATGTGGTGCCTTTAGCTTTATTTTTCTTGGTAAAGATTGTGTTGGATATGCAGAGTTATTTGGGATTCCTTAGGATTCTTTTATATTTCTGTAAAGAATGGTGTTGGTTTTGTTTATTTGTTTTGTTTTGTACTAAGGATTAAACTCAGAGCCTTGTTCATGCTGGGCAAGCACTCTACCACTGAACTACATCCCCAGTCTGCCACTGAGATTTTGATAGAGACTGCATTGAATCTGTAGATCACTTTCAGTTGTATGGACATTTAACGATATTAATTCTCAGTCCATGAACATGGGATGTCTTTCCATTTAACTGCATCTTCTTTGGTTTCCTTCATCAACATCTTATAATTTCACCTTTTTGGTTATGTTTCTTCCTAAGTATTTTATTCTTTTTCATGCTATTATAATGGGATTTAATTTTTTTTCTTTTAGATAATTCATTGTCAGTGTATAGAAAACCCACTGACTTTTATGTGTTTTGTAGCCCACAACTTCATTGAATTTATTAGTCTGGTTTTTTGTTGCTGTCACTGTTGAGTTTTTAGGGTTTTCTATAATAACATCATGTTATTTGAACAGAGATAACTTTAGCTCTTCTTTCTAATTTGATATATTTTTTTTGTTTCTTTTTTTCCTCTAAGTGTTCTACTTAGGACATCTAGTACCATGTTGAACAGTGGTGAGTAGACATCCTTGCCTTGTACTGAAGATTAGAGTACAAGCTCTCAGTTTTCTCCCACTGAAAATGATGTTAGCCATGGGCTTTTAAAATATGGCTTATATCATGGTGAGGTACATTTTATTCCTTTTATGCTTATTTTGTTCAGAGTTTTTTTTAAATCATGAATAGATGTTGAATCTTTACAAATTTTTTTAATGCATCTATTGAGATGACTACTTGGTTTTTGTCTTTTATTCTGATAATGTGGTGTTTCACATTCACAGATTTTTTTGTGTTCAAACATTCTTACATTCCTGGGACAAATCCCACTTGATCATGATTTATCATCCTTTTAATGTGCTGTCAAATTGGAATTGCTAGTGAGGGCTTTTGCATCTCTGAGAAGATCATGCATCTATAAAACAAGAGTGAGATACTATAAATAGCTTGTAGAAATAAAAATAATAGACAAAAATTTTAATGTGTGGAAGACAAAGTCAAGGCAATTGGACACAAAACAGAACAAAAAGATAAAGGCTTGAAAGTATGAGAATAATGTGAAAAGACATAGAGAATAGGCCTTAGAAATTCCACATCTAACTAATAAGATTCCAGAAAGAAGAAAATATAATGAAGTGAGAAGAAGAGAAGAGAGAATACAGGAAGCAGAGGGAAGGAAACACAAGAAAAAATATAAGGAAAAAAAATCTAAAATAAAGGACACTAAGATCCTGACTGAAAAGGCCCACAGTCACATGACACTATGAGAGAAAAAAGGTCCTCCTCAGAGCACATCATAGAGATGTTTTAGAATCCAGGGTTAGGGATCCCCCCAAAGCTTCTAAAGATCAAACTAATACGAAAGTGTTCATATACAAAAATAATAAAATCTGAATGATGTCAGACTTCTCAATGGCAACATGGATACACCAGAGAGCAACTGGATACAGAATCAAAAATCTTACAGAATATAACTTCAACTGGGAATTTTATACCCTGCTGGACTGTCAGGTATGAGGTCAGAAGCAAGGTATCTTCACCTATCCAAAGACAACCTGCCTGCCTGGAACCGTTTCATAGAAGGCCTTGAGAAAATGCTCCAACAAAGCTGAGGAATCCCAAAAGGGAAAAGCCATGGAATCCAGGCAATAAGGCGCAGCAGTGAAGAGAAGGCCCAGCTTGATAGCTCAGGGGGCCACCAGTCCAGAGTGAGCGAGGGGGCTGGATATGAGTAAGCTGAAAGAATCAAGGCTAGGCATTTGGGAAATTCTGCAAATTCAAATAACAATCTTTGAAAAACCATTAGACAGAATTTTGTACATGAAAGGAAATGTAATCACATGCTACTTAATCTGTAATGAAATCACAATCTGCCTCACAATGCTGTAAATTCTTATATAGGTGAGAAATCGTTTATTTTCTTGAACCAATACTTGGGGCATGAGGTTGAGCCAGCCAGGTCCCACCCCTGTCTCTAAAGACAGAGTCAGCTTCCCAGAAAAACAGTGACTGGGGTGGGGGTGGGGGAACGATGATTACACAAACAGGAATTAAGGTGGTTACAAGAGGAAAGGGGATGGGAGTTAGGTCGCTACCAAACAGCCAAGGTCTATTTTACAACATAAATTATTTAAAACAAATCAGTGACGAAACTACATGGGTCAATGCAGATGTGGGGGCTGGAAGAGCCAAACCTACGTCCACCATGATTCAAAATCAATACAGAATGTCAAGTGTGTGGGTCCAGAAGTAGCAATTGAAACATATTGTTTAGAAACATGGAGATAGCTAGTGGGGGAAAAAATAAAAAGCTGTGAGCTGCAGAGTTCATCCGTGGTGACCCCTGGGGGCCAGAGGGGGTGGGGTGGATAGGGCTGGGCAGTACAGCTTTTCAGAAGGTTTTTTTGTATGATTTAATTTAAAAATGATGCTCATGCATTATTTTGATTAAAAATTAACAAGCAAACTCCAAGCTTTCAGGAAAAAAACCATGAAATTGGATGAAATGAGGAAGCAGGGGCTGGGGACCACACAGTGACAAAAACATGTAAGTGAACGAGGCTCCCAAATGGCACCTCTCCCCTGCCCCCAAAGCCTCTGCTTTAGTTAAATCCACAAACCATGAACTGGGCCGCAGTCTGTGGCTTCCTGGACCTTCCAGCGCTGTGCCACACAGCCCTGGGGACCAGGGACAATGTGCCCTTGTTTGAGAAGCAGAGGTGAAATCCCACCAGGGCAAAGAGCTTGCAATGGTTTCAAGAGGGAAAACCCCAACTTTTCCCAGAAACTCCAGGACCAAGCCACGACTCCACCCCAATACGTTCTGCCTTGGCTCCTTTTTCCGTTTGGGGGAGATTGCACCTCAACGTCCTGCCTGTGTCACAGGTGCTGTCACTGCCGATGCTTCTCTTTTCCTCCCGTGAGGAAGTGCGGCCTGCAGCGGCTCCCCAAGGCCTTCTCTCGCCTTTGCCTCGCTATCCTCTATCCTGATCCTAGACCTCATTCTTCCAGGGGTCCCAGGCCTGGTAGGAAAGCTCTGTGTAAAGAGCCATTTGTGGGGCACAGGGTCACAATTTATAAGATAGGCCCCTCCAGGAGATGGGTGTGCAAGCACAGATCACAGAGAGGGACTCTGGCTTTGCACCACCTCCAAATTACAAAGGCAGAGCCCACGTTGATGGTTAGAAGCGGCAGGACAAGGGGCCATTTTAACACCTGATGACTTCCTGCTTCACGGGGCGGGTGGGGGGGGAGCGCTGTATGTAACTCAAGGGCAAATGACATCCGAATCTAAGACAAATCTTTAATAGGACTCTGGTTTCACAACCGTGGGGCAAAACATTCTTTCCAGAAATGGAATTTGGGGGACAATGAGGAATCGAGCTGAGCTTTGCCACGGTATTAATAGTGGGTCCTCACTTTGGGCTTCATGGGAAGCATATACGGGGTCTTGCTCCACCCCAGACAATACTGGGATAGATCTAAACCCATTTCAGGAAAACTGAGGCAAAGCAGTTCTGCAGGAGAGACAGCTGGCCCAGCAGCACAGCATCAGGCTGAAGCTGAGAGAGAGAGAGAGAGAGAGAGAGAGCGAGCTGGCCTGCCACCCTGCAGTCCCCTTCCTCCCTACAAACCTTGGGTCTAATTTTGTAAAATGCTACTATCTGGTCTCAATTGTGCTCTGAGGGAAATTAGGTTGGAACTTTGAAGGAAGCAGAAATAATTCAGAGAAATGTGACATAGGAACAAGTTGACCAGAAGCCGGGCTTGACATCCAAGTGACATCCAAGGCCACTTTGTGGGACACAGATATATTCCCAGGTGGGTTTTCAGAGGTCTCTGGGGAGAGAAATCTGATGAGGGGCTGGGCTTTCTTCCAGTCAATCCGTTTGGGGACTTGGTGTCACTACCTAGACTTATAGGAAATTGATTTGGAATTGCTGTAGAATCTGGGAATATGATGGGCTTTCTGAGGACAGCAAGGAAAGCCCTGGTACTAATTTCTCCATTGAAACCCTTGAAGGAGGAGAATAGACAATAAAGGAGATGGATAATCACAACCAAAGCCGACACCAGATACCCAGCAGGTAACCGCCTAACCCAACATGGCACTGGACCCATTGACCAAGACAGTTCAGACTGGACGGTTCCCCGAGCTCCTGCCTGAAATCCTTGACCTGTTTGAGCTTCAATTTCTCCTTCACACCCCACCTACTAACCTCCACCCCCAATTATTACATAAACAGTTCTCATACACTTCTGAAAAAAAAATAATCTTGGAATCCCTTTTTAATGGGGCAGCATCAGGAAACAGAAAATTCTTGAGTAGCATCCCTTCCTGATTTCAGAACAAATTTCACTTCCGTTGGAATGTCAGGTTCTTTGCCTGCACCATACAGTCAACGCCTGGGCTGGGGTCTTGCATTTCCAGTTCGTGTCACACCCCCCACCAAGTACATCAGATAAAATATTTAGTTACTGATAAAAGTTCAAGTGCCCCAGAGACAACCAAACTAGGCAAAAATATTGATTCAGATCATCCTTAGGAAACAAGAAAACCCCCAACTGAGGGTGACACCAATCAGAACTATTTCTTGGAGCCCCAGATTTGTATTTCCACTCCCTCTGACTGTTTCTCCAGTTGTCCCCCTTCATTCGCTATCAGGAGGCTGGTCCTAATGTGGGCTAAGTTTTCAGGGTAGTGGCCGCAGCCACCAGTAACTCTCACAGTAGAGTCCCTTCCTGGTGGCTTCTGGGCAGCTGCCTTGAGCTGTCCAGGAAGCAGTGCCCTCTGGGGTCTGGGGAAGCCCCCGGTAGGCAGTCTTTCCTCTCTGCCTCTCTTGCTGAGAGCAGAGTGACCTCCTGGGCTACCAGCTCTCAAGCAGCTGTTTTTTGGAACTTGGCTTCCCCCACCCCCTGGTCTTCTAGTCTACAAAATCTCTCCTCTTCTGAGGTAGGACAGATGAGGCTGGAAACCCGAGGAATTTTCAGGAAGCAGGTTTATTTAAGCAACAGTGGTGCAGATGGGCCAATGCCTAAAAATCTTTGGACCTCGAGTCTGGAAATTCTTTTGGATTTCTAGTCAGTGGGGTGGTTACTTGACAGAGGGAGTGGGTGGGAACACAACAGTTACTCTTGGTCCCACATTCGTGGGCTAGACAGAGGGCTCACACTTTTTGTCTGCAAATCTGGCATTTACCAGAAAGAGGAAGCTTCAAACCATACTGAGCTCTCTGCAGAACTCCTGTAAAATCCTGCTGACACTCTTTGTAAAAATCTTTCTGACAAGAAGAGAAGCTTAATTATGGCGAGGGTCTTTGGGGTGGGGATACCTGGTCTGTTTCATTTCCCTAAGGCCAAAAAAAAAAAAAAGTGTTCAAGTCCCTTTTAGTGGGAGAGGATAAGGTCAGAGTACCGTCTTTTCAGGGAACTGAGGTCAGATCCTAATTCGACTGCTTACTCTCTAAGTGACCTTGTGCGGATGATGCCAACTTAACTTTGAGATACGGGGCGATACCCCCTAGCTCGTGGGATTGCCGTGATGGTTCATGAGATGGTGAGTGTGTGGCACTTGGCACAGTCCTGGCTCAGGAATGCATCTGGAAACAACATCACTGTCTGCTTCAAAGTAAGGAAAAGGGGAGCACCCATTTGAGACTAAAATATAAAACTGGTACTTTCATATTAAATTTAACTTAATAATAGCAATTGTTAGACCAAAGCCTTGACAGTTCTTATTTTTGGCTTGTCCTAGAGCAGAAACAGAACAAACAAGCCTGGCTTGTTAAAGAACATATTAACTCCTAGTTAATCAATATATGACAAAGGTATTCTTTAAAGCAGGCCTGAAGGGCAAAGTAGAGGTTTGTCTGGCAGACCAGGGGGGTCAGCAGGACAGCAAGTATGTGTTACGCTCCTGCCTTGCCGGCTCCGGCGGCCCCTCCCCTGTCTACAGCAGACATCATTAATCAATCATACCATCTCATCTTGTTGAGCCTGGATTCTGCCTTATCACAGTTTCAGTTCCTGTTTTTCCCCCTGTACTAAAGCGTTTTAAAGGAAATCCCAGATACTGTGTTATTATGTACCTGCAGAGCACATTTCTTAAAAATATAGATGTTTTCTTATAACAACAATGACATTATCACACCTAACTAAAGTAACAGTAAATCCTTTGTATTGCCTAAGACCTAGTCCATGATCA
Organism: Marmota monax; assembly: GCF_021218885.2. Classification (NCBI taxonomy): domain Eukaryota; kingdom Metazoa; phylum Chordata; class Mammalia; order Rodentia; family Sciuridae; genus Marmota; species Marmota monax. The sequence goes on from NW_026694432.1 coordinate 12,197,391, forward strand.
AATTCTCCTGGCTGATACAGGACAGATGTAGGTTATGTTCAACAAGGCGACTGAGGAGCCCCTGTACTGCTGTCAGAGTTTTAAGCAGAAGGGATGTTTTCAGATGCATCAGTCAGGAAAGTGTCAGATTCATGAGTCAGATGCATGGAGTTTGGGAAAGGAATGGAAGTGGGGCGGGGCATCTCCTACCCCAGATGACCTGTGTCTTCCTGGGCTGCTTTAGAGATGGTAGTTGGCAGGGTTGGGGGTTTTGCCTGGGGGTGGAATCCATTGTCTACCTTCCAGTTCTGGGAATCCTTTCTTCTGCTGAGAAGCAAGGGGAGCCTCCTGCAAACAGGACTCTGGGACTCTTTTCTAGGCCTGATCCCAGCAGATGGAGCCCCCGGCACTGCAGCGAGTGAGTGGGTGATCCAAGTAGAGGCATCATGGTGCCCTCAGCACCCCCAGGAAGATACTAATTCTACCCTGAAGGGATGGACCATGGGAGTCAGACCTCCCCTGCCTTCACTGTGCCAGGTCATCTGACCCTTCTGTTCCCCGCCCCCTGGGGGAGCAGGCAGCCTGTGGAATCAACTGCCAAGGGGTCAGCAGAGGCTAGCATGGATTTTCCATTTTCTCTGTCAGTGAGAAGACTGAAGGCTCAATTTCGGGATGCCTGGGCCTGCACAAAGGCGGTGATGATGGCTATTGTCTGCAAAATGGCCCATTGTGGAGATGGGGTGGGGGGGCAGCAAATGGGATGAGAGTCTTCGATCAATGACTGTTGATTCCTTTCTAGGGGAGCCGAGACTGCACTCTGCAGACAAAGGTGCGATTTAGTGCAGGGCACGCTGAAGACCAGAGAGAGGAAGTCCAGGGGAAAGCAGCAGAGGATTTCAACTGAGACCCCTCAATCCTCAGGGCTCCTGCTCCCCAGCTACTGGGCCTGACAGAGAGGTCAGGGGCTGTGGAGGTGGGGCAGAAACCAGGGCAGCCTAGCATGGGGTTGCTGGGGTTCCTGGGAAGCTTGGGGGGGGGGCGGGGAAGGGAAACTTGAAAGTCTGTATTTCGATCTCATGGTCTTTAAGACATCCCTTTAACCCTCCAGGGAAAGTAGGACTGTGACTCTCCTGTTTCTCTCTCCCTTTTCTTTCTTTCCTTCTCACTCTCGCTTCTTTTTCCTTTTATCTCCTCATTCATTCGCTAGACACTCATTTATCCAGTGACCCATCAGGCCCTGTGTCCAAGGTGTAGGATAAGATTGCAAAACGGCAGGCATGGTCCCTGCGCTCATGGGCCTTGCAGGCCCTGGGTGGGATAGACGCTAAACCGAGCACACACAGATACGATGACAGGTGGATGAAGTTTTATGAAGAAAACAGAAGTGCTAACTCAGAAGACAGACTGTCTCTTTCTTCCTGCCTCCCCTGTGCTGCCTCCTCGTCTAGACTGTCCACGAGGGTCGCCAGATCCCTGCTCTTATCTCTCTCCCCCCTCACAATTGCGGCTACAGGACCCCACCCCCACCCCCAGTGCTTTCAGGGATTCATGCCAAGACCGCCAGTGGATGCCTGAGCCTGCAGACAGTATGCACCATGCTTTTTCCTACATATACACACCTACAATACAGCTTATAAAACAACAGTAGAGATTAATAGTAATAAAAACAGAACAATTATAACAATGTTACAACAACATTCTATTTCTATATGTTCAGTGTTCTATAGGTGCAGGAAGTGCATATGGTGTGGACAAAGAGATGACTTGTGTCCTGGGTGGGATGGAGCAGGATGAGGAAAGATTGGATGAGAGATTTCATCATGATACTCAGAATGGTGCCTGATTGAAAAGTTATAAATTGGTTATTTCTAGAATTTTCCATTTAATATTTTCAGATTGTCGTTGCCTATGGGTAATTGCAACTGTGCACAGTGACACTGCAGGTGGGGTGGGGGTCTTCTGCACTATCTCCCATCACACTATTGACTATGCTCTGTCCTGGCTGCCAATGCTCCTCCCTGGCTCAGATAGAGGGAATCAGAGCTCTGGCCAAGACTTCTTGGGGGCTTGTCAGACTTTTCCTTGATCTTGAGCCCTAGATCTATTGTATACCAGAGAAGCTTTTTTCAATCGCCCCAAACCAAAGTTTTCTCTGATATGCAGATGCTAATTCATAATAAGGAGGGAGGGTGGAAGGGAAGAATAAAGTTACCTTAGATTAGATAGAGGGAAGTGAAGGGAGGGGTGGGTGAGTGGGGTAAAAAGGATAGTAGAATGAAACAGACATTATTATCTTTTACACATATGACTGCATGACCGGTGTGATTCTACTACATGTATAACCAGAAAAAGGAGAAATTATACTCCATTTATGTGTGATATGTCAAAGTGCATAAATGTATTCTACCATCATGTATAACTAATTGGGATAAATAAAAAAAAATTTTTAAAAGCCAAAAAGATTTCTACAATACATATTTAATCTTTGTTGACATGTAATTTACATATTGTGAAACACACAGATCTCCCATCAGTTTTCTGCATCATCTGTTTTGAAATTCTACTAGAATTAGATACTCACACACTCACAATGGTTCTGTCTTCTTGATCCTTGACTCTTACACGAAGTGTCTCTGCTTATCTCTCATAGTTGTCCTTGGGCTGAGTCTACCTGTTTGGTAATTGATATACCCTGTTTTGTATCTTTTAATTGGTATTTTCCTGGTAAATACTTTCCCCAACCTTTTAACCTTTCTCTCTGTGTGTGTGTGTGTTTTGTATTTTAAAGTGTGTATCTTATAAACAGAATATAGTTGGGTGTTACTTTTTTATTACCAATTTCTGCCTTTTAATTAGAGTGTTTAGTCCGTTTACATTTAATACAATTATTGATTTGGTTGAATTGAAAAGTACTACTTGGCTATCTGATACTTCTTTTTTTTCCCTTTTGTTATTTTTCATTTCTTCCCCCTTTTCCTGCCTTCTTTGGATTTATGAACTTTTTAATATAATAGTTTTATCTCATTCACTAGCTTTTCATCTACATCTGTTTTAAAATGCTTATTCCAGGAATTGCAACATGCATTCTTAAATTATCAAGGTCTACCTTGAAATCATATGATTCCACTTCACATACAATGTGATTCTCTTACAATAGTACAATTCTATTTATTTTTCTTTGTTTTATTTTTAAATTTATTTTACTTATAGATATACATATTCCACAGTGTAATATCATTTGTGTTTTAAAGAGTAGATTTTCTTTTAAATAAATTAATAATTTTAAAAAGAGTTTAAAAAAAATTTTGACCACCTAAATTACCATATCTGGTGCTCTTTATTCTTTGATAGGAATCTTAGCTTCCAGCCAGTACCATTTCTCTTTACCCTGAAAAACTTCTTTCAACATCTTACAGTTCATATCTGCTGGTGATAAATCCCCTGATTTTGTTTATTCCAAATTTTTCTATTTTATCTTCATTTTGTAATTAGGCTTTTAGGAAAATGTGCTAGTATCCTTTTACCACTTTAAAGTCTCCATTGCCTTCTGATTTGCACTGTATTTAATAGTAAATCAGTGAACATTCTTATTTTTTAATCTTTATTTCCCTATCTGCAGGCATCTTTTAGGATTTTTCTTTTTATCTTTGTTTTTCAAAGATTTTATTGTTATGTACCTTGGTGGTGATGGTGTGTGTGTGTGTGTGTGTGTGCGCGCGCGCGCGCGCACGCGCTACTTGGGGTTGGCTGATTATTTTGTACTTGTGGATTGACATTTTCATCACATATGAAACATTTTCATTCTTTTTTTTTTAATTGGTTGTTCAAAACATTACAAAGCTCATGACATATCATCTTCCATACATTTGATTCAAGTGGGTTATGAACTCCCATTTTTTACCCCAAATACAAGTTGCAGAATCACATCAGTTACACATCCACATTTTTACATAATACCATATTAATGACTGTTGTATTCTGCTACCTTTCCTATCCCCTACTATCCCCGCTCCCCTTCCCTCTCATCTTCCCTCTCTACCCCATCTGCTGTTGTTTAATTCTCTCCCTTTTTTTTTCCCCTTTCCCCTCACAAACTCTTATATGTAATTTTGTGTAACAATGAGGGTCTCCTTCCATTTCCATAGTTTCCCTTCTCTCTCCCTTTCTCTCCCCCCACTCGTCTCTGTTTAATGTTAATCTTTTCCTCATGCTCTTCTTCCCTGTTCTGATCTTAGTTGCTCTCTTTATATCAAAGAAGACATTTGGCATTTGTTTTTTAAGGATTGGCTAGCTTCACTTAGCATAATCTGCTCTAATGCCATCCATTTCCCTGCAAAATCCATGATTTTGTCATTTTTTAGTGCTGCGTAATACTCCATTGTGTATAAATGCCACAGTTTTTTAATCCATTCATCTATTGAAGGGCATCTGGGTTGATTCCAAAGTCTAGCTATTGTGAATTGTGCTGCCATGATCATACATTTTCATTCTTTAAAAAATTTTTTTTGTGGTTTGCTGGGAGCCATTAGCCAAGTAGGTATGACAATTTCCTTGCCAGCGTACCCCATGTTGCTGACATGTTGCAGTGACATTGAATGTAGGTGACCTTGCTCAAGGACCAAGGCAGATTAGGGTGTTCCCGGTTTTAAGATAATCGTGTTTAGGGCGTTCCCAGTTTAGGTTCCAGGTTTAAGGTTTAAGATTATTCCTGCTGGGAATAGGGCGTATCCTGCTGCCTGAGTTCCCCTTGAGTTCTCATGGGATTCAGACAGTATATATTTTGGAGATAGAAGCCCAGTGGAGGTGGATTTGGGCAGAGAACGCGGATTTTGGGGAAGAGAACGTGGATTTCCCCAGAACGTGATTGTAGACGGCTGGTGTGAGTTCGGGAATAAAGAGTTGCTGTTTGAATCTACAAGCTGTGTGGTGGCTCCGTGATTGTGTGCCCAGCCAGACTGCGGCAGTGGTTGTAAATGGACAGCATGCCTTTATTTTATTTGTTTTACTTTTTATGTGGTGCTGAGGATTGAACCCAGTGCCTCATGCATGCTAGGTAAGTGCTCTGCCACTGAGCTACAGCCCCAGCCCCTGACATTTTCATTCTTTTAAAAACTTAAAGGACTGTATTAGTCAGGGTTCTCTTGAGAAAAGAATCAATAGGAAGTATGGTTTTTAAAAGGGAATTTATTAGGTTGACTTATATGACCAGAAGCTGGATAGTCCACAATAGCTGTCTGCAGGCTGGCGAGCTGGAGGAACCAGTAGCTGAGCAGTCCAAGAAGCTAAAGGCTCAGAACAAGAGGGATCACAGTGCTGCCTACCCCAGTCCAAGACTGAAGGCTTCTGGAAACTCCCTGGAGAATCACTGGCAGAGTCCACTTTGGAAGAGTGAAGGAGTGAGAGTCTAATGTCCTCAGTGATGGCAACAGCAACCAAGAACCTTTCCAAGGAGAAATGAGCTTGCATCCACTACTGCTCCCCTGTTCTTCCAACTTTTATTCCATCCAAGCAACAATCCTATTGGACAGTGTGGCCCATGATTAGGGAGGGTCTCAACTTTAGTTCATTTTCCCACATGCCAGTCATTCCCAGACACACCCTCATTGACACACCCAGAAGCCTCTTAATCATTAGCATCTCTTAACCCAATCCAATTGACAATTCGAATTAACTATTACAAGGACTTTATTTTTTAGAAAAGTTTTAGATTCATATTAAAATTAAATGGAAAGTAGAGTTCTTTTATATTCCTCCCCTCTCTATACCCACAGCCTTCCCCACCATCAACAGTGAGATATATTTATTACAACCCATGAACCAATATCGACACGACATTGTCAACTAAAGTTCATATTTTACATTGGGGTTCAATCTTGGTGTTGTATATTTTATGTATTTTGACAAATGTGAGGTGACATGCATCTATCATTTTAGTATCAAAAACAGAATAATTTCCCTGTTATAAAAATCCTCTATGCTCTGCCTATTCATCCTCTTCTTTCTCTATGGATCCCTATTGACTACTGATATCTTTGCTGTCTTCATATTTTGCCTTTTCTAGAATGTCATACAATAGGAATCATAAAGTAGATAGTCTTTTCATATTGGCTTCTTTCACTTAACAGTATGCCTTTAAGTTTTCTCCATGTCCTTTTATGGTTTGATTGCTCATTTCCTTTTAATGCTGAATAGTATTTTATTGTATGGATATGGCACAGTAGGCTTATCCCTTTGCCTATCGAAGATCATCTTTTTGTGTCCAAGTTTTGGCAATTATGAATAAAATTGTCATAAACATTCCTGTGCAGTTTGGGGGAAGACAAAAAAAAATCTAAAAACTAAGAAAAGTAACTGCTGCATTATATAAGAGTACATGCAGTTCCATAAGAAACTGAAACACTGTCTTCCAAAGTGGGGAGGTTCAAAGGCTATACCATCGTACCTCCCCACCAAGGACGGAGAGAGCTACTGCTGCTCCATATCCTCTCCAGCCTTGGTGTTCTGGGGTTTTGGATTTTGGCCATTCTTTTCAATTTTTTAAACTGGTAGCTAATAATTGTACATTATTATGTGGTAAAGGATGATGCTTTGTATATTTATATATGTCTATTGAGCAACTCAAGACTCTTAGGTTATCCATCATCTCAAACATTTGGTCATCCTAATAGGTGTGTAGTGATATCCGTTGTTTATGTCATCTTTGACAAGGTGACTATCCACGCATTTTTCTCACTTAAAGTTGGGTAGCTTGCTTCCTTTCTATTTTGTTTTAAGCTAATGGTCCTTTTGCAGAAGAGTCCTTTATCCATATCAGATATGTCTTTTGCAAATATTGTCTCCTGCTCTGTCTTGTCTTCTCATTCCTTTGATGGCCGTTGTGTTTTTTCAAAAAATTTTTCAGTGGCAATTTTTCTCCTCTCATTTTTGAGCTCTAATTCCATTTATATTACAGTCCTTGATATTGTCTCACAGGTCACTGTGGTTCTGTTCTTTTTTTTTGGAGGGAGGGATACCAGGGATTGAACTCAGGGGCACTTGATCACTGAGCCACGTCCTCAGCCCTATTTTGTATTTTATTAGAGACAGGGTCTCACTGAGTTGCTTAGTGCCTGGCTTTTGCTGAGGCTGGCTTTGAACTTGTGATCCTCCTGCCTCCTGAGTCGCTGGGATTACAGGCATGCGCCTCCATGCCTGGCTCTGTTCTTTTTTCTGTGTATTTCAGTCATCACTGTTTTAAGAGCTGTATTTTTTTTCTTTTTAAATCCACGGAAATTTTCTTTTTACTTTCTAATCTATTATCAAGTTTATCTAGTAAAATTTTCACTCCAGATATTGTATTTTTGAGTGTGTGTGGCCTACGTATATCAGGCAGATGCTCTGCCACTGAGCTGTATTCCCAGCCCTTTAAAAAAAAATTTAAAAATTGATGTGGGGTCTTGCTAAGTTGCCCAGTCTGGTGTCAAATTTGTGATCCTGCTGCCTCAGCCTCCTGAGCAGCTGGGATTACATGTATATGTGCCACCATGCCTGGCTCAGATATTTTACTTTATAATTTCTATCTGATTACTTCCACAGTTTTTTTTTTTTTTTTTTGGTTGAAGTTTTCCAGTGGTTCACTCATTACATACATATTCTCCTTTAAATCCTTAAACATATGTCATCTCTAGGTCTATTTCTACTCATAAATTTTTCTCCTGGTTATAAGTTCTATTTTACTGCTTTGCATTTTTTAAAAAAGAATTTTTTAAGTTTGAATTTTTACTACTTTTGCAGTGCTGGGGATTGAACCCTGAGGGGTGTGCATGTTAGGAAAGCACTCTAGCACTGAGCTGCACCCCCAGCCCCTTCAAAAGCATTTTTATAACGTTCTATACTGGACATTGCGGATATTGAGATATGGATCTTATTGTCACATTTTAAAGAATGCTATGTCTTTGTTCTGGCAGGTGGTAATTTGCTGGAGAATCAGGTTGGTCCTATCAGGAATTGACCTTGTAGTCTAGGTATAGAGGTGTCTGCTCTATGGCCTTCCCGAGTCTCTGAAGAATATCAGGGTGACTGGCATTCTTCACCAGCCCCCAACACAGGGTGACTTCCAATAAAGCAGTTTGACTCACATGCCAGGAGCTGCTCTTTGTCAGGCAACACGAATTCTCATCCTGTCCACACACAGCTTACTGCTCAGTCAAAGACCACGCAGATCCCAGATCCCCTCCGTACCTCTCTAACCTCCTCTCACCTGCAAACCTCAGCTGCCTCCCCCTCTGGTCTCCAAGTCTCCACTCTCTTTGGTGCCACTCCCTGGGCTGACCACAGGCAGAGAGCCACCGGGCCTGTCCAACTCACCTCATGAGTTTCCTTTTCCCAAGGATCACAGATGGTTAGAACTTAGAGACTTGCCAACCCGAGAGCCACAGTAAACGGTGAAATCTTCCTACACCTCCACGCTTCCCTTACCTCTGTCCTTGGCCATTGTCCTGGGTCGCAGGAGGTAGGAGAGAAGCAGGGGTCACTGGGAGGAAGGGAGGCCAGAGAAGGCAGTTGGGAACTGCCTGCTACATTTTGTTTATAGCTCCCAGTGGAGCCCAGTGGGAAGGCAGCTGTGTGTTATTGAGCTCACTGAAGAGGCAGGAGGAGGGGGCTGCTGGGGAGTGCAATTAGCTGATGGTTTGAGACTGATGAAGTGGATAATGAGAGGTGTTAGGACAGATTTTCATGCTAAAAAGAAAAAAAGAGAGGGAGAGGGAGGGAGAGAGACTGTCACATTAATCTGCTCAGGCTCCATCCTTCAGGAACAGAGAGGCCAGGGAGCAGAGGATTCCAAGTCTGGACCAAGGGTTCCTTCCCAGGCGGCTCCTGGGGGATGCTCCTCCTCCTCATCATCATCACTAGTGATCACCGAGCTCATAGGTCCTGTGCCAACGGTCTTTGTACTCCACCTCATCTGACGGGCCTAAAACAACCCTGGGAAGTCATGTTTACTATAACCCATTTTACAGATGGGCAAACGGAGGTGCAGGGAGATGAAGGAACCTTTACAATAAATAGATAGATATGAGCCTTTCCTGTGGTATGCAAGGGCTGGTGCAGCCAGGGCATTGTTAGTTAGTAGGGCAGCCAAGTTTCTCACCCAGGCCTGACCCCAGAGCCTTGGTCTTGTTCTCATGGTGCAGGTGCTTTTGGCTTTGGCAGACCCTGAGCCAGTCACCTTCTATGTCTTCATTTCAGCTTCATTCTGGTTGCCAGTCTTTCCTAATAATATCTACCAGGGAAAGTGCCATCACGGCCCTCTATTCAAATATGAGCAAACAACTGAGTGTGGTGTCCCATGCCTGTAATCCCAGCAGCTCAGGGGGCTGAGGCAGGAGGATTGCAGCAACTTAGCAAGACCCTGACTCTAAATAAAAACTAAAAGGGCTGGGGATGTAGCTCAGTGGTTAAGCAGCCCTCGGTTCAATCTCAGGTACCTAAATAAATAAATAGATAGATATGGGCAAAGAGTATCAGAGCAATTATACATTTTGTCCAAAGAACCTCATCTTGCAAGTAGTGGAACAATATTAAAATGTATTGAGCTTTCATACAACGATTACATATTGCATGCCTGCTGTGTGTCCGAACTTATTCTAGGGATACAGATGTAGCAATGAATACAACAGAAAAAGGTCCTGCTTTTGTGGAGCTTAGGTTCTGGTGAGGGGTCAATAGACAATGAGCAAATTAGCCAGATGAAGGCCAATAATATAGAGGAAAACTAGGCAGGAGAGGAGGGAAGGGAGGCTGTTAGGTAGCAGGCATAATTTTGCATTAAATGTCAGGAAGTCTCCCTGAGAATTCGACGTTGGAACAAAGCCCTTGAGGGGCTGAGGGATCCGGCCCTGGGTATCTAATGGAAGAGCATTTTTAGCTAAAAGAACAACTTGTGCAAAAAATCCAGAGATATGGAGCTGCACGTTGCTCACCTCCACGGGCAGCGGTCACAAAGGCACGCAGAGGAGGGTCCCCCCGGGTCTGTGCAGGGAGCCTTTCCCGTGGTCTGCAAGGGCTGGTGCAGCTGGGCAGAGTGGTGGTGGGGGGAAAGAAGGGGCCACGAGGCAGAGTGTAACTGAAGCCCGAGTCCGTGGGCCTTTGGGGTTATTGCGCTGAGGTGGGCTTCCGTGGAGCAAGAGGGTTGGTGACCAGCCACTTTTCCCATGGGTCCTCTGGAGGATGGACAAGGCAGGCAGACCAGCTGGAGTTGGAGCTGACGGTGGACAGGCGCCAGGCTGGTAGCAGCAGGCGTGGGAAGGAGGGCTGGGATCTGTTCATATTTTGAAAGTAACAGATTGGATGTTGAGTGTGAGTAAAAGAAACATCCAGGATGACTTCAGAGTTCTGTCCTGAGCACCTGGAAAGACAGAGCCGCGCTGTGCAGGCATGAGGAGCAGGCTTCAGGTTGGGGGAGTGAGGACCGGCATCACAGTGGGCTGCCTGATGGGCGGGTGTGAGGTCCAATGGAGACTGGAGCAGGCTCTGGGAGGGTGGAGCCAGGAGACAGCGGGGCGGGCCCAGGTGCTGAGCTCTGTCTCTGGCATGGGAGACCACCTTGTCCAGATAGGAGTCTTTGGCCCCGGGCCCTGAAGTGTCCCACGAGCTCTGCCTCTCATCCGAGGGAGACAGCCTAGTATGGTGAAAGATACTTGCTGAAAACAGAAGCGAGGAGGGAATACCACTCACCTCCTGGGGCTGGCACCTGCCTCTCTGAGCTTCACCCCTCCATCTGTTGAGTGGGGAGCTCCCACTTCAGATTTTGGTTGTAAGGCTCAAGTGAGGCCATGCACTGGGCTTGGTGGCCTCGCCTCTAATCCCAGCAACTAGGGAAGCTGAGACAGGAAGATCCAAAGTTTGAGGCCAGTCTCAGCAACCCAAGTGAGGCAGTGCCCACCACAGGGTGTGGACAGCTGGCAGCAGGTCATTCTCTCACCAGATCCCAGCCCCATCTTGTGTGCCAATCCCCTCCTCTTCTCCCCAGCCCCCCTTCCAGGAGCTCTTCCCCCTTTCTCTCCACCTGTCAACATCCGATGTGCCAAATTGGAGGTCCTTGAAGAAGTTTCCTGATGTTTTTCTTGCCCTCATCAATTGGCATCTTTGTCGTTCCCAGGTGGTGTTCAAAAGGTAAGAAGCTTTTGGTACCAGATGCACCTGAGTTTGCCTCTCTCTCTATCTCTGGGTGATTTTAGAAAGGCCACTAGATCACTTGACGCCTCAGTTTCCTCATCTGTAGGACAGAACCTTGTCACGGAGGCATTGCAAGAATCACAGAAGACAGTGCAAGGCAAGCAGTTAGCACAGCGGACTGGAATCTGCTGAGCACTTCAGATGAGTGGGCCCCAAGATGGTCCACCTAGAGTTTACCTGGACCAGGAACCAGAGGCCCAGGCGGTAAATATTTTAAGTTTGGCGGGCTCCACAGCAGCTCTGCAGCCCCACCACTGTAGAGAGAACTCAGCCCCAGACAACACACAGGCAAGCAGGCAGGCTGTGCTCCAGCCGCGTTGACTAAATGGGGCGATGGGCTGGATTTGGCTTGTGGGCCATGGTTTTCTAACCCCTGATCTAAACAGATCCTCTCACTCAGCACAAAGCGGAGAAGGAGGCTCAGAGCTAGCAGGCCACCTACCCCACAAGGTGAAGCCTCTTGGCTGAGGGAGGCTGGTGGGAAGGAAGCCTGACCCTGGATTCCAGCCTGGATTGTACGTCACCACTCAAATGGGTCAACTCTCTCTCCCCTGTTGGTGCTGGTTGCACACACGGCTAGGGGCTCATTAAATATTCATCGGTTGGTTTAATATCACAGTACATTCTCGACACCATCTTGGAAGCTTCTGGATTTGTCCTTTGGAGACAGCTGTGAATCAGAGGTGTAGAAGGAATCATGGGCTGGCCCAGCGTCCCCTTGTGAGTCTGGGGTCCTTGGTTCCCAGTCCTGGAGGATACTGTCGGACGACAAGGACAGTCTTACAGCCCCAGTCACCAGCGAGGTGTCTCTCTGCAGCCGTGTAGTTCTTTCTTTGGTTTCTCCATAAAAACAATCCTCTAAAAAGAATCTCATCTATTAATGTGATTATTAATCTGGAAAAAAACCCACTTCTCAATAAAATGAATCTATGACAAGACAGATGTAATAAACCTGGTTAGGATTTATGATGTGCCCAGGCAGCGTTTTGCAAAAGATAATGTTCCCCTGTAATGTTGATTTGCCGGATGAGAACCATGTAATTTATTCTGTCAATGTACATAAGAAATGTTATCTGTGTGGGGAATGACTGATGGCCTCATGAAAGCTGGCGGAGAAACAAATAAAACAATTTGGGCCTTAAAAATATAATCACCTAATGATCACGTCCCTGGGTTGGAATGTGGGGCTGGGAGCTGGGGCTGCTGTGAATCAACCGTCCAGTCTTGGGGGGCTATTTACCCTTGAGCTTGGCACTAGAGGGCAGCAGGGAGCCCCCAGAGTCTCTCCTGAAGGTGAGAGTCCTCCCTCTGGGCCTTTGCCCTCTTCCTGTTCTTCCACTTATCCATCCAGGTCTCTCTTGAGCCCTGGAAGCTTCCATGCCGGCAGCTGCCCAAACACACTCCCAGCAGCAGCTTCTGCTGGACACTTGCTCTCACCCTCTGGGTCTCTGTAGGCAGCACCTGCTCTTTGGGATCCAGTGATGGCTGTCATCTTCTTTCTGAGACTAGACCGCCCGTGGTTTAGCATCCTCTGTAGGAAGGATCTTCTCGTGAGTGCTCCTGAGCACTCGCCCAGTGGATTCCAACTCCGAGGTAGCTGTCCTTCACTGAATGCTTCAAGGGCAACCATCCTTAGGAGGCCGGCACCAGCATTCTTTCCTTTTTTATAGAGTAGGAATTGGGGCTCAGAGGCCACCTGCCTTGTCCAAGGTCATGCCTAGTGAGCGGAAGAGCAGAGTCCAAATCCAGGCTGCAGAGCCCTACCCGATTCCACGTTGAACTAACTCCTCAGCCGGGCTCCTCTTTCGCACTGGCCACCCCTCCTGGATGCCATTGCTTCCCTTGGCTTCCATACACCACACTCTCCTGGTTTTCCTTGCACATCTCTGACCACTTCACCTCATTCTTCCTTCCAGAACCTTCTTCCTTAAATGCTGGTGCCTGTCACCTCAGTTCCCAGCCTTCCTTCCTCCCTCAGGGGTGTATCTTCTCCTTTTTGTTGGCTTTTAAAGTGGGGTCTCGATGGCCGACTCTCTGCCTGGGCCCCAAGTTCTCCACCCACAAGGTGCTCTCACATGGACATTCCCCAGGCACTCAAAAACTGAATCCTTTGTCACTGTCCATTCCCAGGTTGCTCCCCAAATTGGCTTCCTTGGGGACTGGCACTTCTCCCATCCATTCTCCTAAATACCTAGGTCAGAATCCAAGAGCCACCTTGATGTGTCCCCTTACCTTTGCTTCCATGGCCGATGCATCACCAGGCCCTGCACAGCGTCCAGGCCACTCGGGGTCTGAGAGCCTCAGCAGAGACATCACCTCTGCAGGAAGCTGCCTCTAAACTGGCCAGGCTGCAAACAGTGCTCTGGGCCTGCTCCTGCATCTCGCTGGCCTTCCTGCATGGTGAGGGGCTGCGAATAGGCCTTCTCCTTTCCGGGAGTTTCCTGAGGGCAGGAGCCTGTTCTTCTGGCCCCGCGGTGCAGAGAGAGGCCTTTGCTGAGTGATGGCCTGATTGAGGCCGTGAGCTGACGGAGGGAAGCCCAGGCAGAGCCCTGCCCCAAAGTGAGCTGGAGAGAGGAGTGAGGCATCAGACAGATGCAGCCCTGCTCCCAGGTTCCTCTGACCACCAGAGAAGCCTCTCGTTTAGGGCAAGGCCAGGACTGGGAAGTGGCTGGGCAGCCAAGACTGGTGCTACCTAGGAGGACGTGCTGGTCCAGGAGGCAGAGATGGGGCAGGGGACCCTATATCTCAAAGACACCCAGTCCCGAGGACTTGGACAGGGTCTTGGATCTGAGGGACAGCTTGCAACCTGGATGGACAAACCCTAGACATTGGGTCTGGGCATTACGGTGCCATTCTGTGCCTGGCAAGAAATAGAATTAGTACCAGATGATTTGAGTGAAGGGAGGGAACTGCAGGGGCTGCTGGTGGGGGTGTAGGGAGATTTAAAAAGGAGCCAACAGGGATGACCCAGAGAGCCACAGCAGCAGAGCTGACCCACTCCTGGGGCTGAAGAGGCAAAGGGAAGCAATGATGTTGCCAGGGCTCAGCGCGAGCTGGAGCAGTGGAGGAGGTCTGGGGAGAGGTAGCCACAGACAGAGCAGCTACTGCCAGAGACACGGTGCTAGAGCAGGAAGGGAGCAGAGATGAGGTGACCTGACCTCTCTCTTCCTCCCAAGAGCAGCACTCCCATTGGCTGAACTAAGCAGCCGGTTCAAATGCCCGTGCCATGGAGCAGATCAGAAAAGGAGACAGAGTTGATCTGGGGTATAAAAGGTGACCAGCCAGACGGTGATTCGTCGTTCAGTCTCCCCAGATGGTGTGCTAAGGCAGCATCTGGCTTCTCGCTGCCAAGCTGACACATGCACTAGCTGGTCTAGGGAGGGGCCGTGAGGGAATCCAGCTTTGGGGTGAACAGAGGCAGAGGCAGGAGGAAGGTGGGCAGCCCCCTGCGAAGACAGAGGGCTCCCTAGTTGACTCTCTGTCCTTGCTGTGTTCAAGCCAAGACTGAACATGGAATCTAGGCTAAAGCTATGATTTTGGGACTTAGTTTCCCTGGGGGTAGAATGAGGGCATTAGATCAAAGCAGCAATTCTCAAATAGTTCCAAGGAGCTCCAGAGCTCGGTGGAGATGCCTTAGGGGCCGGCCAAGATGGTTAGGTGCAGGGACCACTAAGAAATTCTGCTCTGGTCAATTAGTTCATGTGGAAATTCTTCCTTGCACTTGACTTCAAGAGGGCAGCTCCTCCTTGGAAGCATTTCAGGCTGGATCTGGCTGAGGTCAGGGAAAAAGAAGTGATAATTGCAAAAGTTTCTGGCAGGCCAAGATGTCGGGAGGCAGTCAGGGTGGGTGCCAGGCATGGTTTGGGAGAGGCTATGGACCAAGTTGGGAAGCTGGAGAGCCGGGAGGACGAAGATGAAATCTGAGATCATTCAATGGGGGAGAACCGCAAGAAACGTGTCCAAGCAACTGAATGTCTTTGAGGGATCTCCTAGCCGAACCCCAAGTCTACTTGTAGGATATGGTTGTTTCTTCATAGATGTGAAAGTGTCCCAGGTAGGTCAAGAGGGACAGGTTCCAGCTCAATTCTTGGATGCATCCAGATGCTGACTGACCCTCAGGGGGGCCACTTGCCAGCCAGCCAGCCTGGAGCTTTCTAGTATCCTTGGTGCTCCCCGGGTCCTGAATAAGACCCTGTGTGGATTACTCCATCAGGACCAGGATCTCGGGTTTCTGTTTGCTCTTGCTGGAGTCCTGAGTAGCCCAACTGGGTTTTGCCGGCCAGTCTCTGGCCTCTCTCTTTTTGGCCCTTCCTTCTTCTCTAAAGCTTACTCTATCAATGTCTCCCAGGGCTGGCACTTTCCCTGGAATTCCAGCCACAGTTTGAAAGGTCTCATCTCCGGCTCCAGCTCCTAGGCACTCCCTACCCCTACATAAGTCTGCTTTACTTGTCAGGACCAGTTCACCAAGAGCTCTGTTCTGCTCTCTACCACAATGTGCACAGAAAGAAAAGTTAGCCAATACCTTTTTATGTACAAGGCAGTTTCATGTGTGTGGATGATTTCATCATCGTAAATGCCAACATGAACACTGACCGGGTGTCGGACACTGTGCCAGGTTCTTCACACACAGGATTTTGGTTACACCTCACAACAGACCTCCAAGGTTGTGGTAATACTCCTCAATTATGCAAGGGAAGAAACAGGCTCACAGAGGAAGTGCCCTGCCCAAGTCTCTGTAGGAAGAAGACAAGGAGTTTCTGTAGGAAGCAGCTCTGGGGATCACTGTCCTGGGAAACAGCAATCTCCTCGAACCTCTGAAGGGGCCCTTCTCTGCCACACATTGAGCAAATGACACAAAAATATGGACAAGCACCACAGAAAGACTGATCAATAGGCACCATCTCCCAGGAGCACAGCAGTTAGGTGAGAAAATGGAATCACTTTCCTGTCTCTAGTATAATAGGCTTATATTAATTTAAAACTATTTTCACCTCATTGTCCATGATAGGAAATCTAAGTCTGAGTCCTTCTGCTTGGATTGCTCCTTCTCATCCTCTTGCATGGCTGGCCTTTTCTCATCCTGCGGAGCTCGGCTTGAATGTCACCTCCTCAGAGAAGCCTTCCATAAAGAAGTCCACCCCGCCACCCGCCTGCTCACCCGCCGTGGTTCTTTGCTGGCCCTTTGCTTTCTCTTCATGGGGCGTATTTGCCTAGCAAGGTTTGCAATTGTGTGTGTGTGCGTGTGTGTGTGTGTGTGTGCATGTGTGTGTGTGTGTGTGTTCCATCTCCCCCTCCCTGAGTCTAGGAACCACCTCCCTTGCCTTTGTCCCTGTAGATCCCATACTGGGCACAAGGCCTGATGCATGGCAGATGACCAGAAAGCACTTGTCTAAGAGACAGATAAATAAGCATGGTATGTTTTTATTTATCACAGTTTTAAGAAATCTAAAAATAGATTTATTTTTATGTTCTCTGTTCTCATTTAATACATTACCACTTAGGAAGAATATGATATCCATTGCAATCTGTAGATGGGGAGATCATGTAAATGCGGTTACTACTTTCTGGCTATCGATGATGCTTTTGTATTGTTGGAAAGGAGAGAAACAAGAATAGCGGGGTGCTCATGGCAGAGGGAATTGGGAGAGCTGGGTGGGAGCCTTGGGTTTGCTACTTACTGGCTGTGTGACCTTGAGCATGACCTTTTCCCTCTCTGGTCCTGAGTTTCCTCAGCTGTAAAATGAGCTTGGACCAGCGACTCTCTAGGGCTCTCTCAGCTGTAAAAGCTTTAACTCTGAAAATTATATCAGCTGAACTTGTATATGGCTGAAATGATTGGATTTGGGGCATTGAAGCATGTTTTGAGCCATACAAGAACTAGAATGGCTTTTTGTTGGGCTCCTCTCCTTCCCTAAGTCTGGATGCCTGCTCATGTCACCCTTCCAGTGGCAGGAGCCTCCCCACCCTATGTGGTGTTGGGGTGGTGGTGGAGAGCAGAAGGGGCTTGTTCTGTCTCCCTCCCCAGAAGATCTGGAAAATGAAGGGCTGCGAGAATAGAAATTAAATGTTTATCCCCCCTCCATCTCCTCATCCTCAGCCCTCAGAGCTCCCAATCCCGACTCAGCGATGGGGCCGGAAGGAGAGTTAGAGTGATGAGCCTGAGCTTGCAGGCGCCACGGCCCGAGGAGCCTCGAGGAGCCCGGGGGTCGCGGGGCCTGCCGGGGCCAGCGCCACAATGCCTATTAATCGGTATTTAAGTGGGTTCATCAGCATGGAGCGGCTGCCGCGGCTGCTGAGCTCAGCCTGGGCCCCAGGAACCGGGAGCTGGGTTAATAACACCTTATTTAGCAGAAAATTCCACTCCACTGGAGCATGTTTCAGAAGGAGTTTGATTTGAATGAGGATTGATGTCAATCCTGCGAGGCGAAGGCGCAGCCAGGCTATAAAACGAGCCATTGTGGTGGCCGCAGGGACGCATGCAGAATGCAGCAGCGCCTGTGTCCCTCCTCCCCGCCCCCAGCAGTGCAGGCCCAGGGCTGGTCTAACCCAGGTGTCCAAAAGGGACAGTCCCTGCAGGTCAGTTAGCGGGACCTTGATGCATTGGAGATTTCCTGGGCATGCCCAGTAGACCTGGGACCAAATTTAGAACCGCGAGCTCTTTGATCTTAGGCAACTTGAGTGACCTCTCAGAGTCTTGCATTCAGCTCTGCAACAAAGAAAGCAATATCGACCTTGAAGATCGCTGAGAGGCTGAAGGGGGCTGGAGCTCAGAGAGTTACTGAAAGTTACTTGTGGGATGGAGGTGGCCCTAGGCCCACTTGAAGTCCCATTTCTCTCCCACCCACGGCTGAAGTGGGACTTGTAGGGTGGAGAAAGGGTGTGGATTAGGAGACTCCCTTAGACCTCCCTTGCATGGGATGGGATTTGAGTGTGACTTGTCCCCAAGGTTTTGTCCCAACCTGTGGCTTATGGAATCCCATGGATGTAGAACATATGGAAACCCAGACCCTGTCTGCCCTCAGTTCCTGTCTGTCCTTTCTCCCAAGGTGGGACTGGGAGACCTGGTGTTCCAGTTAGGGGTGTCCTCGAGGCCCAGGTTAGACCCACCTAGTTGGATTGGTGGGTCCCCGTGGATGTCCCTTTGGTGAGGGCCACCAGGAACAGCGTCTCTGTTTTCCTTTGGTTTCTTTTCCTCTCCGTTGCTGTGACTCTCGGCCTGCATTTTGCAAGCCTCATACCTGCAGCAGAGCGGAGTAGGGGGAGGAGGTCAGGGAATCAGAGAGCTTTGTGCCAGCCCTTCCTGTGCCTGCCCCACCAAGTGGCTGCTTCCCCCTGCTGGCTTCAGGGTCCCCATCAGGTCCCCATCAGCCTCGAACAGCTGTACCATTCCTGGATTTGGGGTCATTGTCCTCCTGGCTCTGGCTTGGTCACAGCTCCCTCTTGAAGGCAGCAGTGGAGAGCCAAGGCCACCCGTTTCCAGCTGCAGGGGAAGGGGCTGCGAGAGCGCGAATCCGGCACCATTGTGTCTCTGCTCAAGGGCTTTGTGAGCACCTCTGAACAGCCCGAAGCGGCTTTTATGTTTATTTTTAAATCTCTTTGGGTTTGCTGTTCCCGGTGGTGCTGGTTTTAATTCTTCTCCTTCTCGGGCCCTTTCATACGGGCGCTGGATGACAAGGCCCGGGCACGATTGTGCTCGCGGAGTGCAGATAAGATCAGTCATGGCAGAGCCGCAGAGCCCGGCTCCCAGAGCGAGATGGAACATAATAAACAGGTAGCAGAGGGGGATAAATAGGGAGGATTAAATCCGAACAAAGGCGGGAACATCTGGGACTTACAAAAGCTTGTTCATGGAATTGCTTGGGAGAGAAAGGAACCAAGAAGAAAGAAGCCACTTCACCCCTCACCCGGCCTCTCCACTGGGCTTGGTGGGAGCACGGGGCACACTGGAGCAGCCTCTCGAGGACCAGGGAAGGCTGGAGCAGAGCAGAGCTGGGCTCTGGGAGGACCTCGGGAGGCAGGCTCTGGTCACCCTGCAGCCGTCACCAGGCCCCCTGGCCCCCATCGCCCCATGCCAGCCCTCACTGCCTCCCCAAGCCCCGCTTCACACTCCACCGAGGGTCTCAGGACGCCACTCTCACAAAGACCTCTCAGGCAGCCCAGACGGGCAAGCGGCCTCTGCTCTTCCTCTCAGTGCCTGGGCTGATCCCCTGTGGGCCAGCTTGTCTGATAGAGCGTGGGGCCCCATTTCGGCCCCTGCCTGACTGCCTGTGGCAGGGGAAAGAAATTAGTCTTTAAAGTGCCTTCTAAGGGCCTGGCTGGCTCAGCTGGTAGAGCACACAAGCTCCTCAAAGCACCTTAAAAGTGGGGCAAGGTAGCACGTGCCTGTCGTCACCGCTACTCGGGAGACCGAGGCAGGAGGAATAGGAGTTCAAGGCCAACCTGGCAACTTAGCAAGACCCTGTCTGAGGGGGGCGGGGAGGGGGAGAGGGAGGGAGCGAGGGAGGGAGAGAGAGAGTCCCCTGGACTGACCCACCTGCTCACAGCATGCTGTGTCTGCTGTCCTGGTTCTGATGGCCACTGTGTCACCCTAGCCAGAGTCTCCACACTGCCTTCTTGCCCCCTGTCTCATCCCTCTACTCTGTTCTCAATTCTGAGTCCAGACAGATCCTCATGAAATGAAGATCTGACCACGCTGAGCCCCCGTTGGAACCCCACATGGGAGGAAAGCACTTCCAGGGTGGTGGAATAGGAACCCCTAAAAATATGCTCTCCCATAAGAAGACTGAGAACGCTGGGGAAACGGTCAGAATAAGCATTCTCGGGACTCTGGAAATTAAGCAAAGGCACACGGCCATTCAAGGAATATTTATTCAAGAGAAATGGCTTGGTCTCGGTAAGAACGGGGAGCTCTGCGGCATTCTAACTTATCTTTATTTCCATTCCTATGTCCCCAGATCTGCCGTAGACTTACAAACCAGCAGCCTGGCAGACACAGCAGCTGTGAAAAACAGTAGAACAGCCATCACTGGATGGGGGGAAAAGGGTTGGGGTACCCCCCAAAATTCCATCCCCAGAGAATTGTCATTTTTTGACCTGTCTGGCTCCCACTGTGGGGCTTGTCTTTATTTGACATGACAAGAATCTCGCTCAGTGAGATATTCTATCCACACATCATTTGTCAAAAGTAATCACGGGCAATTTGTTAACATCATAGTTATCTGAGGTAGTGACATCTGTTGAGGCAAACAAGAGGCTAGCTAAAAACCCAACTCTGATGAATGAGATGTTCATAAAGGGCTTTGAAAAGCTCTGACAAATTCCTGGAGCTCCAAAGCCACACAAATACACATAGCCCAGAAAGACCCGAGAAGGCCCTAATCTCTCACCCCTGGATGACCTTGCTCGGCACATGTAGAAAATGAAGGTTTAGGCAGAGCCATAAACTGTAAGAGCTTTGAAGGTATGCCCCCGCCACACAGTCAACCCCTTAGCAAGGGTATGGAACTCGTTGGCATTGGTTGAAGGCACCAGGAGAAAATATCTACTGAATCACTAGATAACCACTCTGCTAACCGAGCAGAGACCCCTGCAGTTCACCCAACAAAATGTACAGACTACAGAATGAGCTCAGGTATGACCACAAAATCATCAGCAGCAACAAACTCACAGAAGGGGGAACCTGATTGACAGAGTTGCCCCCTTGGGTTATTTAAAATGCTTAGTTTTCAACACAACAACAAAAAAATGATGAAATGTGAAGAAACAGGGAAGTATGGCCCATACACAGAAAAAAAAAAAAAAGCAATCATCAGAAATTTTTCCTCAGGAACCCTGGACTTACTAACAAATACTTTAAATTGTTATAAAATATTCAAAGAGCTAAGAGAAAATACATCCAAATAAGGAAAGTTTGAGAAAAAATGTTGGCCAAATAGAGAATATCAATAAAAAGAGAGAAATTCTGGAGTTGAAAAGCCCAATAACTGAAATGAAAAATTCTCTAGACAAACACATTAACAGATTTCAGCTGGAAGAATAAAGGATAGAGAACTTGAAGATAAATCAACTAAGATTATTCAGTCTTGGAATGAGAGAGAGAGAATTAGCTTATAATGCATAAAGACCTAATTTATGTGACTCTACAGCAAAGGAGAAGATAGAGTGGAACAAAGTTTTTTTCATGTTGCTGAAATTACGTTATTATTAATCCAAATCAAATTGTTTTAAATATAGAGATTAATTCTAATCCCCATGATAACCACTAAGGAAATATATACAAATATATGGCAAAAGAATTAACAGGGAATTAAAGTAGTATACTAGAAAAATATCTATTTATCATAAATGAAGGCAATAATGGAAGGAACGAGGAAAAGAGATAACAAACAAAAATTATGACATACAGAAAACAAATAGCAAATGACAGGTGAAATCCTATTTTATCAGCAATTGTATTAAATGTGAATGGACAAAACATTCTAATAAAAAGGACATGGTTGTCAAAATATATTTAAAAAGTATAATCCAACTGTATACTGTCTACCAGAGCCATGTTTAGAGTCAAAGATACAAATAGATTAAGAGTCAAAGGTTAAAAGAAAGATACAAAGAATAACGAAAACAGAGCTGGGGGCACTGTGCTGATATCAGACAGACTTTAGGACAAAAGTTGCACGAGAGACAAAGGAGAACAATATTTTATGGTGATGAAACATAGCAATGATAAGTTTATGTGCCCTAAAATATGTGAAGCAAAACCTGATAGGACTGAAGAGGGAACTAGTCAATTCAACAGTACCTGCAGAGTGGAAGGAAACATCATGAATGTAACAACCAGGCAGAAGATCACAAGAAAACAGAAGGTTGGAACAACACCATGAGGCAGATGTCTGTAGAATACTCCACCCACTAACAGCAGAATCTATGCTTCTCTAAACCAGCTCCCAGCTGTTACCCTGCACTTGGACGGTGCCACCATAGCTGGCCTGCCAGTTACCCAGGCAGAGCTGGCTGTCAGCCTGACTCTGCCCCCCTCCCTCAGATCCCATGAGGTCTCTCCCACCCAGGGGCCTCTTCTCTGTCCTCCCTTCTTCCACCCTCTCCCCCGCTGCCCCTGTGGCTCTGCATACGTTTGCAATGTGACCCTCCCTATGATATTAGCTTGCTTTGATGCGGCCCCTAACATGTGTTGAGTACCTACTGTGGGTCTGTATCCTGTGCCAATGACTTTACATTTTAATTTATCCCACAGGAATCCCAGGAGGAGGCTTTAGGTTTCTTTGTCTTATAAATGAGAAATCTGAGGTGCAGGGGAGGTTAAGTAACTTCCTATTCTATCCCAAGTTCCATCGACAAGCCACGATTTAAACGCCTCTCTGGTCCTTGATCTCTCAAGTACACTGGACTGACAAGTTTCTTCCCAGTTCATAGACCTTCCAAATGTCTGCTTCCCAGAGATAAAGCCCAAAGTCTTCCTTGACATTCAGGGCCTTCCAAGGGCTGGCCCCAACCTGGAGCTCCCGGGAACCAGTCCCCCACTCTCACCTTTTCCGCTGCCCCTCTGCATGTCCCCTGGGCTACTCCTCAGGAGGAAGAGCTCCTCTGTTAGGCTGGAGAGGGCTCTGGAGTTGCCTGTGCCAGGCTTTCCCTGAGCACGGACAGAGGAGCTTCCCTTTTGCTTTGCAGTGGGAGGAAGGTTTTTTTTTTTTTTTGCAAAACCAGGATGTGGTTTTTGGGTCGGGGAGGGGAAGACAGGGAAAAGAGAAAAAGTAGGACATTCCTGGTAATTGAACCCAAGAATTATTATTGAGAATTATTAGGGTGTCTATATAATTGATGATCCAAACCAAAATGCTTTTTGAGAGTGAAAAAGAGTGCTATTAATCATTCTACTGGGACAATCAGCACACACTGAGACTTTCCTAACAAACAGAATGTCTGCCCTGGCTGCCCTGGGAGTCATTCCCCCTGGGACAGTCTCCATCCCAAGACAGGAGTCAGAGCTCACCTTCCCAGCCTCCCCTGCAGCCACTGGGGAGTATGTGACCTGGGCTCCTCCAATCAGCTGCATCTGTGGAGAGGCTTCAGGTCAGAAGGCAGCAGCCTGAGGAAGGAGGTGCCATGTGGAATCCCAACCCTTGACCAAGGGGTGGAAGGTGCTGGAGGCCCACTGGGGCTCTAGAGGCAGCAGTCCAGTCTATGTGCCCATGCTTGGGGGGAGTGAGACCATGGCCCTACGATTCGGCTGTTATTGCCAGCAGAGCAGAAGACCAGCTCTCTGGCTTTCTTTGAATTTCTATGAGCTATCAAGTCACTTTTGCTCCATTTATGTTCTTAAAATCAGAGAGGGTTGGGGGCTCTGACTCATGCAACACGGAAATGTGTAGGCTTTTTGTTACTTATTGTTTTGTTGGATTTGTGTGTGTGTGTGTGTGTGTGTGTGTGTGAGAGAGAGAGAGAGAGAGAGAGAGAGAGAGAGAGGGAGGTATGTGTGTGTGTGAAAGAGAGAGAGAGACAGATGTGTGTGTGTGTGTGAGAGAGAGAGAGACAGAGAGAGAGAGAGAGAGAGAGAGAGAGGCATTTTTCAAAGAGTAGGTGACAATCTCAAAGTCGTAATTAATGAAATTAAAATCAATTTTGTCCCTGTCCTAAGCACTGCCATAGGGGCTTTTGCGCATGCTCAGGTTGCCAGGGAGCTGAGCGTGGCTTCCCTGAGACCCGCAGACTGTCCCTACAGGAAGCAGAAATGGGCTCAGAAGAGCCTGTGGCCCCACAAAATCCACCTTCCGTCTTGCTTCCCTGTCTCCTGCCCGTTCCCAGTTCTTCTTTCTTTACTTGCTTTCCTGAGAACTTTCTGACATCCCACAGTGGGAGCCTCCCTGAGGGCAAGATCCATGGGATTCACTTTGTCCCATGGGCCCCAACCCAGGCAAAGCTGGCAGAGCCCCCTGGACTTGGTGCCCGGGGCATCCCAGTGACAGCTTAGTCTGGTCTTTGTTGCCTCCTTCAAAACTTGGTTCAAATCCCCCTGCTGGGGGGTCTTTCTTGCTCACTGGGCTCACGACACCCCGCCTGCTTCTGTCCCTTCTGCACCTCCAAAGGTGCCCCTTGTCTTGCCCACGGTTGAACCTTCTTTTTGCCTAGAACTGTGCTGCCATCTCTTCTTCCCTTTAGATGCTGGAACCTGTCGTGGGATGCTGTTTGCTTTCCCTGGCAAGATGGCTCTTTGGAAAGATCAGGCTTATGCTCCTCGTTTTCTTTCCTTATTTTCCTTGAGAGTCTCGGCTGAGTATCATCTTTGTAGGAAATATTCAAAAATATTTGTTGGGGAAAAAAAAATACGACAAGCCAAGATGAATTAGAAAAAAAAAATGCAGAGCTATAAGAGCTTCCAAACTGTTTGCTTCGGCTCTGGGCTTAGTCCATCATTGGCTGTTTTCAAGGACCCGGAGGCCCACTGTTTACCTGCCTCATTCAGGTTGGACTCTGCTGTGTGCCTGTGGGAAGGCTCTCCCTCCTCTGCAGTGAGTCACCAGTTCAGAATGTGGCCACGGAGGATCTGCTGTTCTCCTCTGGCTCCTTCTGGGGACAGCTCTTAAGCCAGCTTTTTGGAGTCACACTCTGTTATCAAAGGCAGAGTGGTCTGAATTTGGAGAACAGGGCTCCAGAGCCAGGCCATTTGGTTCAAATCCCAAGGCTTCCACTTTTAACTGCTAGGTGAGTTATTTAATCTCTCTGTGACTCAGTGTCCCCACATGAAAAAAAAGGATAACAATAGTATCGACATGAAAAGATTATGGTGAGGATTAATTTACTTGTGATATATGAAGTGTTTAGCGAGTACTTATAAAAGTGTAGCTATGATTATTATTGAAAAATGATAACGTTATCAGAGTAAAACTGTATGCATTACGAATGTCGGATAAAAAGATCACATTACAATGCAAAAAAAGTTCGCCCAGTTCTCTACATGCGCATGCACCTCACAGACTTCAGCAAAGGACAAGACAAACACAGCCTGGTGGGGGTGGGGTGCTGGAGTTTTGTCCACCTTCCTGGCATTTGGAGACTGAATGACCCTCCATACCTGGGTGCCTAGTCCCTCCCATGTGCCCCAACCACATGCACACGCATCCTAACAAATGTTGCTGCCCCCAAGCCACACTGGGCATTCCAGTGAAGAAGTCACTCTACTCCTCTGTGGGTCATTCTTTGGTCTCTAATCCCATCTGATTTCCGGGTCATGGCAGACACTGCTGGAGCTTGCACATGTCCTGTTCTTTCCCTCTGAGCACACAGAGGGCCACCCTTCCCAGCTTTTGTGCAGCTGCGGGGAGCATGTGGCGAGTATGGCCAATGGTAGGAGAGGAGAGGAGGGGAGGGTGGGTGACAGAGGGTGGAGCCCTTGTTGGTCTGGGTTCCTGAGTGACCTGGAGGAGCAGAGACCCCAACACAACCCCCAAGGCACATGCGTGTGAGGAAGAAATAACTGCTAACATCTCTGGGGTTTGACTTGTCACCCTGGGTAGTCTACCCTACTCTCACTGGAGGACTCCCCTCTAGGATCACAGACAAGATGGCGCACCAGGCCCTGTTGTGAGCACTCCCTCTGTGGCTCCAGCAAGGCCTACCATCTGCAGTGGCCACTGGTGCCAAGGCTCGGCCGGCTATGTCCCTCCTACTGAATTAGGGCCTGTATCTGCTCAGTTATCCCCTGGCTCCCCTGACAACCTGGGATCAAATCAGATCATGTCACTTTCTTCTTTAGAGTCCATCCATTCACCTTTCTCCCAAACCCTTATACTCAGAAGCAAATGTAGATTCCTGGCTGTGGATTAAAGACCACGCCTTTCTCTGACCTTGTCTCTTACTGGCTATACTGTTTCCTGCTGCAGTCCTCCTGCCGCCTCTGCCCTCTGCCCTCTGCCCTCTGCTTGTCTTGCTCTTCCTTGTTCAGGCTTTAGTTTAGATGCCATCTTAGAGTGGTCTTCCCCGAGCATCGAAGCTACAGTGCCCCCCCAGGTACTGTCTCAGCATTCTGTCTTTACGGTATTGTGGCCACCTGGAAGCATCTTGATTAGTTATTGATTCACTTATTTATTCTCTTCCTCTCCCACTAGAATATAAGCCCAAAGAGGGAAGGAACTTTTTCTGTCTTGTTTAGCCTCAGTCAATCCCCTGTGTCTAGCACAGTACCTGATACATAGTGGATCTCCAAAAAGATTATTTTGGGAAGTTTTGGGAATCAAACCCAATATAGCATGCTAAGCAAGCGCTATAACCACTGGGCCACACCCCCAGCCTCCTAAATATATTTCAGGAATGAATAGATGAATAAGAGTATAAATCCTTCAGCAGAGTTCAAGGCAGCTCTGCTCCCTGTGAGCCAAAAAGAAAGGACCAACAGAAGTAGATGGAAGAGCCCTTTCTTTTCTAGATAGCAAAGCCCCTCCTAATTGCAGCACTCTCCTCTGAGATGCTAAACCCCCAAGATCTGGGGGTTAACTTGTTACTGTGGCATAACCTTGGTTATTCTGACTCATATAACAACTTTTGGAAGCGCCTCCCTGGATCAGATTGTGCCCCTTGTTTAGGATGGATAGACAACCCAGCGCCAGGGCCGTAGAGTATTAATGTCAGAGGGAACTGGGAGAATAACATGTTTCCTTTTGCAGATGAGGAAACTGAGGCAAATTTCCCTCCTACTGAATTAGGGCCTGTATCTGCTCAGTTATCCCCTGGCTGGTCCCCAGGGATGAGAGGCCTTGGACTCATTGATTTGGCCACTCTTGTGGATGTTTCCCATTCTTTTTAATTCCCAAGCACATGTACCCCATTTCTAGGAGTGCCCCCATTGACAGGCGACGGAGCCTGTATCCCACTCAGGAAAATGAAAACACCACATCCTCTCTGGCCAGGTTCCCTTGCAGCTGGAGTGTGGACATGTGACCCAGGCTCTGTCTCTGGATTAAAAGTTAATGACATAAAGAAGTAAGAACAGGGCAGAGGTTCCCAGGGGAGCCAAGAAGCAAAAGGTGCCACAGAGCCCAGGGCAGGAGTGCAGGAGATCAGGGAAGGCTTCCAGGAGGAGGTGACGCTCTGGCTGGGAGCTCAAGCAGGAGGAGAGTTTGCAGAGGAGGAGGGAGGGAGCACAGCTCCTGGAGAGTGAAAGGACATGACCAGAGGGGACAGAGATCCTCAGAAAAGGGAAGTGAATCTAGTGAGGCCAGGAGGACAAAGCCTGAGTGGCTAGAGGGGAGGGTTGAACAGGGCACTCGGGGCGCATCCAGCTTGGACCTGGCCTGCGGGTGGCAGGGGTGTCATGGACGAGTTTCCTGTAGCAGGTGAGCAGTACTGATGGGAGCATGTTCTCTAGAGTTGCTCAGTGAGCAACCAGCACAACTGTATTCAGTGATTCCAAGTGACTCAATGGAGTAGAGGCCCTGAGTGTCCTCCTTGCCTGGGACAGGGTGTGTTCAAAGCATGGGCATGGCCAGAAGGGCAGAGAAGGACTCTTTGGACTCTCCCAGAGTGGGCAGGGATGGTCCTCAGGAGCCCTTCTGAAGAAGATCCAGAAGTTCCCTCTCCTTGTGACAGTCACTGCTGGGGGAGGGGGCAGGAGCCAGGAGAGGGAGGGGCGCAGAGCTCCCCCTTCTGCCTGGTGATGTGGGAGGAGGGGGAGGGGGCAGCTCAGCGTGGGAAATCAGCCCCTTGTCAGTCGTACAATGGCGCGAACCGGGGTTACTATGGCGCTGGAGGTGATTGACTTTGTGGGATCAAGACATTTCTCAGTTTGAAACCCAGTTTAAAAAAAATCGATGTTTCCCATTCAGCGGTGTTTGGTTAAAAAAAGAAAAATAGCTGCAGCTTGTGCTTTACAGGCAGAAAAGAGTGAGCGCCATCAATTACAGCGGGAAACAACGGTGTCTTGCGGCGTTTTTGTTCCTTCTGCTCCAAAAATATTAAGTCATTTAGTCCTGCAAACCGTCCACTTGGCGAGCGGCAATGTCTTCATTTGCAATACGCTGGCAGGAGAGCCCTCAGGGACGGTGTGGTCTCTCCCAAACCCCAAGGTTGCAGGAGCCCTGGCCTCTCAGCCCTGGGGACCAGCCATCTGCTTGACCTGTGAGCTGCCTGAATGGGTCACCCCAAAGGCCTGAGATGAATGCTCCCCTCCCACGGAGCATCTTCCCATCTCCCAGGCTGGTGGACTCCAGGAAGCGTCCGCTCGGGGCCCTGCAGCATTTGGTGCCCACTTCAAGCAGAGCCCCCGTGCAGTGACAGGCACCTCTGGGTTGTCAACCTCAGCGTGAGTTCACTCGTGGCCTCTGCCAGCATCCTCAGCCCTGGCTGCACACACGAATCCCCCAGGCTCTTGGAAACTCCAGTACCAGGCTGCATCTCAGAACTGTTAAATCAGAATATCTGACCTCTATATCTGTATTTTTTGAAAGTCTTTCAGGCGAGCTCAATACATAGCCAAGGGAGAAAGACAAACAGCAAGGTAGAAATCTCCCAGAGGACCTATTCTGAGTCAAGTTCCACCCTTTATATGCCTCAGCTATTCTTCCTCCCAAGCTCCCTTAGTCTGGCTGAAGTTGAGAAGGAGAGATGAGGGTGCCAGAGGGAGAGATGTGTGAATAGGTCTCATTAGGGCCTGAACTCCCACAGGGACCCTGGGGTTAAGCCCCACAGGTTTAGATACTCAGATGCCTGCAGGGAATGAGATGTGGGGGACCTGACTCCACCTGACTGGGCTCCCAGAAGACTGACGTTCAGCCAGTTGCTCCCTATTGCAGGTGGAGCTATTTATTTCTGTGTCTAGAACTTTTATTCACCTCTCAGAGAAACTTCTTCCTTATAAAACAAAAACAAATAGCTATGTGTTTCCTTCTTATCTTTGTTTTCCTCCACACACACATTTGTAAGAACAACAGTGAAATAATATATTTAATCTGAAATGATTTCCCACGTAAGTACCTAACATTAATAATCATCTCATAAAAAGTTCCACCGAGGATTTCAACCACAGTTTCCTCAGCCATTCCCTGTCTTTAAATCTTGAGATACTTCCACTCTTTCAAATCTTAGGATGTCTTCACGCGCAAAGCCATTGGCGCATCGGGTGCCGCCGGTTACTGAGACCTGATCACCAGCGGTGGGACTCCTGAATCACAGATACGGTGATGACAGGCACAGCCCGGCTTCCTGATTCTTCCCCTACCACTGTGCTCTGCATGAGGTGTATTTGACTTGATTGGTAATTCCCTAAGATTCCAGAAGCTGTAAACAGGTATCGAAGGGGAAGGGGAGGCTCCAGGGTCAAGGTGAAAAGGCCAGGTGGCGTGGAACCAAGTTAAGTCTCTTCACAGTGAGAATAAACCTTGAGTCTAACACCGTGAAGATAAAAACTTCATGGCTGGGGCTGGGGCTGGGGCTGAGTGGCAGAGCACTTGCCTCCTGGCACATGTGAGCCACTGGATTTGATCCTCAGCACCATATAAAAATAAATAAACAAAATAAAGGGATTGTGTCCATCTACAACTAAAAAAATTGAAAAACAAACAAACAAATAAACAAAAACAAAAACCCCAAACTTGATAGCCTGACCATGAGCCTTGGTCATGCTAATGACCTTGTGAGTCTGGGGCAGGGCTGTGTGCACTTGTGAATGGCCTTGACCTCATCTTCCCCCTAGGGTCTCTTGGAGGTCCGTGTTCTAGAGAAGCGTTTTTTGAGAAAAGCTGGACTAGCAGATCTTGAGGATTGCCGTGCTATTGACTCCGAGGTTTCAGATCCAAGGAACGAATCCAGCTCCTGCCGCCCTGGGAACGCTGGGGCTCATTCTTCCAGTCCATTTCCCCTGTCTCCAGGCCTTCATCTCCTCTCACTTGAATTCCTCCAGCAGCCTGCCGCCTGCTCTCCCGCCTGCCTCCTCGGCCCCTCTGCTCCACCCTCCGACGCAGCTTGTCAGACCCACCGCTTCCAACTCTGCTCCTGTCATTTGCTGCTCACGGGATCACGCCCACTCGGCACAGCCCTCCTCAGGCTGCCTGCTCGGCTCCCCGCACTCACTCCACCCGAGAGCCTGTGCGCGCTGGCCGCAGAACCTCTGTCCAAGGGGACCTGGCCTTTGGCCACCCAGGAAAGTCCCGGAGGCCTCTGAGGGCCTTGAGGCAGCAGTGGGGGTCACAGGGCATGAACAGCACGAAGCCCCCTCCTCCCGCCTCCTAAAGTGGATGAAATCAACAGGAGCGGAAGCTGCCTCTGGTGGAGAGACCAGCGCCCTGGGCCCACGCTCCCTCGTCTCCATGGCAACCAGAGGGTGAGGCCTAAATGATGGAGTTGGGGGCCAGGGGCTGGGTCGTTGCCCCCTTCCCTGGAAGCTGAGGATCTGAGGGCCCTAGACCCCCCGCCGTGCATCTCTGCCTCCTCCTTCCCTGCCCCCTGCCCTCTCTCCTTCCCTTTCTTTCTACTTTATCCGCACACATCACTGCTGAGCCTCCCTCATGTGGTTCCTTGACTTGAAGATTAGAAAATGGTACTGGCCTCATCTAGACTCCAGCCCATCACCTACCAGGGGCTCATGTGGCATAGCAGATCATAGCAGCAATAATGGGGTCTGTTGGTGGCATCTCTACCATGTTCCAAGTCCCTTTTATACACATTGCTTTATTTACTCATAAATCATGAAATGTCAAGGCTGGAAGGGGCCTTAGGGACCATCGCTGCAGGCATTTTCAAAAAGTTTCAATGGACTTTTTTCTCCCTAAGTGGAGATTTTTCTGCAGAAGCTTCGTATTCAAAGCAAATACAAACGGTGCGACCTTGGTTGGCATCACTGCCCCTTGGCCTTCCCTTGGCTTTAGCCTTCACTTGGGTCCCTGGAAAACATTTGAGTCACCATCTTAGTTCTACTCTTTCTTTCATGGAGGCAAAATGAAGCTTAAGGGAGTTCTTTTCTAAGGTCACGTGGTGAGTTAAGGCCACTTGAACTTGGCCCTGCATCTCCTGGCCCCACAGTATCATGTGTTTCAGCTTTTTCACCAGGTCTGGGGGTGTATGCTGTTGTGGTTGCAGACTCTACTTACCTGCAGAAGCTGAAGCCAGGCTTTCTGCTTATCCTGTGACCCTGTTGTGTGCAAGATGGAGAGATGGGCATTGAGCAGGTGATGGGGAAAGCCACTGTGGATGCCATAGGGTGTGAATGTGCGAGGGCACCAGATGCCTTACAGGACGGGTTCTCCTCTCATGCTGCCAAGGTCCACCCAAGCGTGGGCTTCTAGCAGATCTGAACATTTCCTTTACCCTCACTCTCTCAGTATAAACCGTCTTGCTTCTTTGCAAGGGCAGGAAACATCTGCTCCACTTCCTGGAAGTGGGAGATACAGGAGGACCTACTGGCCACCAGAACGTCCAGGTCCAACACGCCCAGACCAAGGGAGGTCTGCACAGTAGGAACCTCCTGGGCGACTGGAGCTGATGGATCCTTCCCTCCAGGCACCAGCTTTCTTCTTGGGCTCGCTGAAGGTGCTCACACCACTCCAGTGGGAACGGGGAGGTGGTCAGACCCCTCTGCTTCCAGACTGACACCTGCTCGGGTGAGAGAAGATCTGGGTCTCGCTATGGGATGATCGAGGCTGAAAGGATGGAGCAGGTTGTGGAGGCAGTGATGGAGACATGACAATAAGCATTTCCTAGGCACCCCACAGGGTTCCAGGTGCCAGACCCTGCACACGGTGGCATTAGGAACAAAGATAGGCACAGAAGCTGCCCTTAGGGGCTTCTAGATCCCACCCCGGCCCAGGGCTAGACCTCTGCTCTTTCTTCAAAGCATGTGCCTCAGTGGTGCCCATCCGCAATTTTGTAGCAATTCGGTTTCTGCCTGTGTCACCCAGCTACAGGCTTTTCTCACTCCGCATCGTCAAGCCAACTGCAGCACCTGCCGGGGACTCAGAACATATTTATTGAGTGAATAAAAAGAGTCACTGTCGATGACCTCACTACACACTCTCTTCAAAGTCCCCGAGTTTACCTCTTAGCATAAGTGTTCTGTGCTCACAGATGAGGAGCAGCACGTAGTTAGTTGAGAGGAAGTGAATGAAGACATTTTGGGCTCAAAGGATAAAGAAGGCTTAAATGATGGGAGCAGGGAACCAGCAAAATGGTAGAACCTGAGGTGGGTGGGCTGCTTGGGAGGACAGGACTCAGGTCTTATCAAATGGAATCCCCAGTTCTTCTTCTGCCCGAGAGGTGGGGAGGAGAAAGGGGAGAGGGAGAAGAAGAGGGGGAGGGGGAGGGGGGAGAGAGAGATAGATCGATTGATCCAGGCATGGGAATAGAGTGTGCCCATAGTGGGAAGCTGATTTGGTCCCTAAGGGAGAACTGGGGAGACTGAGGTCTCAACCCAGTTGGTCTTGCCATTGACATGCAGATTCTTAGACATGGGCAGGGCATAGAGGTGGTACCATAGCCAATAGGTGGCACCATAGCAGGAAGGGAGAGGGACATCCTCCCAGGCATGGAGGAGAGACAGGAGACCAAGTGCTCTCCGTGTGCCCTATGATGCCGGGTCCAGAACCTTCCTCCTCTGGTGGCTCTATGGATCAGGGAATCTCTCAGCCGGAGCCTGCAGAGAGGCTGCTCGTGGGTGGGGCAGCGGAGTCCTCCTCAGGTGGCTTTTGGCAGTGACTCCTTAACCTCAGCAGCTCATGGGAGCCTTGAGACAGACACTTGGAGGGAAAGCGGGGCACCTGTATATTGCACACTGTAATGGAACCAGCCAAGTGGTAAATGTAGCTTTTAAATAGGTTTTGTGTTCCCCATTAGCTGCCCTGATGTTGATTATCCCTGACAGCCAACGAGAAGGGGCTGGTCAGCAACTTTCCCCTGACAAGGCCTCCCTGCTCCCCAGGGAGCAGCTTGGCCTCCAATTTCAGCATGTGCCAGAAATTGCATAGAGGAGGGGGCAGCAGGGTGGGGCAGGGTGGGGGCTGGGCAGCTGCTCTCTGGAAGGTCCCTGGTGGGTTGTCCATCCTCCCCTTGTCCTGCACCGTCCACCCCAAGTAGCATTGAACATGAAGATTTACAGGTAGGTGCTATGGGATGACCTCCCTCTATAGGTGTGGACGAGGGGTCACACTCATGAAGGAGTCTAGAGTTCCCCTGAGAACAGTCACCCCCCGGAGCTGGGATCACTTGAATGGTCAGCTGGCTCAGATCTGCTTATTGGCCTCCTTTGAACTCCATCCAGAGTTCAGCTGGGCACAGAGATCACCTCAGAGGTTTGGAACTATCCCATTGGCATTCAGGATTTCTAAAAACAAGGACAACAACTGCCCCTGCAGAAGATTCCAGAAATCTGGTTATAGGCATATCTTCTCTCATGGAGCCACAGAAAAGATTCAAGGGGCCAGTGGACTTGTCCTTGGGGGGAAAGAGGCAGGAGAGACTGGAGAGAAGGAGCCCCAAATGATAGCTGTGGTCAGGGCTCACAGGTGTGTTGGTGGCTCCAGAAAGCAGAGGAAACAGGAAGTGCCCTTGGGCTTGCAGGAAGGAAGGAAGAGCTCTGAGAGAGCCGGATGGGACAGCAGTGGCTGCAGAATCTGAACCGCACAGTGGTGCACTCAGAGGGCCCAGGGAGGTTTGCTCGCCTCATCCTCTTACCACTTCAAAGGAGATGGATCTAGATGTTTGTGGCCCAGATCAGGCCTTGGGGGCAGAACATTTGACCAAAGTTGCAACGTGTCCCTTGTGTGTGTTCCTCTGCTGAACTACTCCTGCTCCGTCTGGGCTCGAGGAGGCCAAGGGGCAAAGTTACTGCAGCTTGTCACCTGCAGCTGCCACCTGCTTTTTGCCTCTGCCCCTGGGCTTCCCATTTCTGCCTCAAAAGCCCTCACCCCCCTATGCTGGTGATGAGTACTCTCTCCCTGCTGCTCAAGATGAACCCTCTGAGGACTCGCTCAGCACGTTGGAGAGTAGCTGCAGAGCTGAGGTTTAACTCTCTCTGCCATGATCTTTCCATCACCCCATGCGATGTTCACATAAAAATGCTCATCATAGCACAATCTACCAAATAAAAAAGTGGAAATAACCTAAATGTTCAACAATTAGGGGGTTGTTTACTAAATCATGGTGTATCCATTTGTTAGAACATTACACAGACATTAAAAATGATCATTACAGAGAGTGTATAGCAACTGTGGGAAGGTTTATGATAAGACACTAAGCGAAACTACAATGCAAATACTACAATTGCTTTGATTGCAACCATGGAAAATATGTCACTGTGTCAACAAGGGCTGAAAGATAATATGCAGGAGTGAAAAATGGCTGTATTTGGGAGGAAGAGCTATGGGAGTTTTGTTTTTTGTCTTTTGTTTTTCCTTTAAAAGGATTGGCTTCTCTTTTATTCTTTTTGCTTAGCCTTTTATAACCCTCTGAGATAATTTTTCAGGGTTAGTGTAGACTATATAAAATGTAAGATCAGACAACATCAGCATCTGAGAAATTTCCACAGTGGGACCCTCCCCGTCAAATGATGATACTGACTCCTTCATGTTAAAGGGCTCCACATATAGACCCTCTGAAGCGTGGCTAAGAGCATGGTGTTGGAGCCAGATGGGCATGGATCAGAATCCCAGATTCATTATTATTAACTGTATGAACCCAGAAAAGTCTGGTCTGGAGCAAGTGTCTCTAGTTTTGCAAGAGTGCAGAGTAAAGACAATCAAACACTGAGATGATGAGAGACTCTCGATATATTTTAACTCTATAGAACACCTACCAAACCCCTCCCCTATGATCTATCACAATACAAAGTGTTTAAATTCCTCAACTTACTAGTAAAAACAGACCTCAATGTTTGGCCTGGGGCTATGGCTGGGGCTGGGGTTGGCTCAGCCGTCGCTGTCCGTGGTCCTGAACCGCTACTGTGCACACTTCTAGGCCAGTTCTCTGGGAAGTTGTGGGGGCTGGTGTTCCCTCTGCCCTATCCCATTCCTCCGTGGGACTACATTGACCCCACCAAGTCCAACATGGTCTTCAGTAGGAGATTTTAAAAAAATATTGGGATTTTGGAGCTGGGCAGGAAAGGGGATTAGAACTAGTTACAGGACTAGTTACAGGACTGGAGCAGGGAAGGCGGATCCTGAGTTGTGGTCCTGGTTCATGGTTCATATATTGGGCAAAAATTGGACTTTTTCAGTGACGGTGGCCTTTGGGAGCATTGAAAGCAGGAGTGAGGATCTGCAGGACCAAGAGTCGGCACTGGTGTCACTTCTTGAATCTGTAGCGGTCCTGGTCTTGGCACAATTTACAAAATGTAAAAAGTGGCCTTGGTAGTTCCGTACACCATCCCAAAATGACAGCAACCAACAAAAAGACTCTCCAGGGGGATGTGCTCTGTGATGACTCCACCCTTTCTCTGTCATATTGTTTTTCTATTTATCTCTATTTTTCTCTGTGCTCGAGTAATCTCTCTCTCTCTCTCTCTCTCTCTCTCTCTCTCTCTCTCTCTCTCTCTCTCTCTCTCTCCCTCCCTCCTCCATATCTTCCCTCCTCCTCCCTTAATCTATTTTTGTTTGTGAGAAAAACACTAATTTTCTTTAAAAATTAATTCTACTCTACAAAACATGTCTAAAATATTCAAGAAGGGAAGAAAGATTCTCTTAAGAATCTAGCTGCATTAGAAACGCTTCTTCCAGCATAATTGGGTTAATGAGTTCCCCCTTAGAATTTAACACTAAGTAACTTTCACCATGGCGGTGAGCTCCGGAGATGGGTGAATAGATAACTAACGGTATAGTTTCCCTTGGCAACCAAGGTAAACTTCGATCCTGATTGGGCAAAAATAGTTGAGGAAAGGGTGGAATGTACACGCCCAGGCTTCTTTATCACCAGCGCCCTTTGGAGAGAGAAGTCAGGAGATGATAGAAGGGGAAAGAGGGTGAATTTTGAACCCAAATTTAGTTGCAGAACTTTTCTTTGTGGACTGTGAAATTCCCTTACAAACCTAGCTGGCAGAGCTAGAAGGCAGGAGTGACAGCCAATTCTAATAAGACCAAGAGCAAGCAAAAGCCAGAGTCAGCATGTATGAGCACAGAACCTGGTGGGCTCCTGAGTTGCTGGAGCAGACCATCCACTGGAGGCAGGCCCGCTGCTGCTCATTAACTCTGAAAGCCAGAGCCCAGGGAGGAGCGGGCCCCAGCCAGGAAGGCGGCTGACAACAGGACAGAACCAAAAAAAAAAAAAAAAAATCTGCAACCCAGTTTGCCTTTGAAGACCGCAGACACTTTCTACTTAACATCATGTACATTCATCTACCTTCTCCACCTGCATGACCTTTAGTCCATCCTTCTCCGTGTCTCCCCTGAACTGTGGCAGGGTCTTGTTACCTCATGTCCACATTGACCATGAGGGTTCCACCTACCTCCTGAATCCAGAAGTGCCAGCCCTGCTGAAATCTCTAAGGGTTACTTACACAGCACAGGGGTGCATGACATCCCTCCCTAGCATCCAATGCAAGGTCCGCCAGGACCTCGCTCCAGCTTCCCTGGCCAGCCAGCCCCTCTCCCTCCCCTCCCCTACCTGCCAGGCACCTGCTGTTAGACATTCAGAGCAAACTGCCTTTCTGCTGGTTTTCATCTCCTGCTCTCCTTTCTCTCCAGGCTAATTGTGCTAACTGGAAATTCCCTCGCTCTCTCCTCTCCTTTCCCCATTACCACATGTGCTCCTGCATTCAGGCAAGACATTATTACCCTGCCTCCCCTGCCCCATGTCAGTGGTCAGCCAGTCGCCCTCCCCAGGCACTCCCCAAGCTCCCAGCTCTTGGCTGCAGGCTGGGTCCCAGCGCCTAGCCTCACAGCGGGTCCTCATTCCTCTGCCTCTCTGCCTAGGCCCCCTGAGGGCAGGAACTCTATCTGGGCTTCTGTGGTGCCCGAGCTGTAAGCATGGTGCCTGGCATCTGATAGGCACTCGGTTTAAATGTTTGTTGAATAAATAAATGAACAAGATTTCCAAGTAGAAATTAATTATAGACGAGGTTGAAAATGAGAAGGGAATACATCTATCCCCAGACACGGCGTTTATTTGAGTCTTTCTTCAAATAGAATTTTCTCCTGATTTTAATATACAATTGGGGAGTTAATATCATCAATATTTGGGAAATTTGATGTTTTTGATAGGAGAAAGTAGCCCATGTGAACAAATGAGAGCTGTAAGTGAAAGATGAATGGGAATGAGCCGAGGGGCTCTGGGAGGGTAGAGGGGAGGGAAATGACAGAGACAGACAGACAGACACAGGCAGGAGGAGGCAGTGCAGGAGTTAGCAGTTCTCTGCCGACCTGGGCCTTGATCTCTCTTGGGGCCACTCATGGCTAACACCCTGCATTCTGGAGCCCAAGCCCTGGCCATGGAGGTCCAGAGTATCTGGTTCTGTCTGTCCTTTATTCTCATCCCTGGTCCGTCCCTGTGCCTCACTGGCTCCTGACCAATCTGGTTTGCTTTTTCCTTCCTGGTTCCGTGCTTCTTACCAGATATGCTCTCTACGCTTGTTTTCATGGAATCTCCCAGAACTTGACTTAATGGAGTTCTCCCTGCTCCTGGAGGTTGGGAGGAACCCTGGGAATCCTGCCTGTGGTAGCAAGTTGGCTCCTGCTAAGGGCACAGTAAAGAAAGAGAGCCTTGAAGGACGGTGGGAGCTGGGGCCATGGATGGAGGATGGGCGTGAGCTTCTCAAAGGGGGACGTGGACGGGTCCATGCGTGTGTGGGAGGTGAGCACAGGGTCTGGGCATTGTGTCTGTCCCAACCACAGCTGGGGGCGGGGGGATGGAGCCCCCTGCGTGGAGGGCTGTCACTGAGAGCAGCAAATAATGCCTGGTGAGTGGCCGTCCCTGAAGACACGGACAGAAAGCTGAGCCTGCCAGAAGGCAGTGAAGCCTCAGGAAGGGGACCGGGCCCCAAAGAACAGGAAGGGCGCACCACGAACATCCAAGGAGCTCTCCCAGCAGGCCTGCGGTTGGGGGCACAGCCAGGGCCCCAAGGCAGTGGGTAAAATAGGGAAGGCCAGTCTCTAGACATGACTCTGGGTCCGGTTTAACAGGAGCCATCGAAAGGCAAGGACCAAGGGACAAGTGGCCGGCCACAGGCTGGTGGTTGTTCTGCGAGGCCTGAGGCTGCCAAGATAGGTATACAGATAAGCCTGCCTCCACGCTAAGGCTTCCTGTGAGAGGGAGGCATCCCGCGCCCAACACACGGGACACTTGAGCCCAAAGAAGCCAGTGACATGGACATTTTGGAAGACACCAGGGAACTTTCAGAGAGTTGTTTGAGAAGAATGAAAGAATGGTCGGAAGAAAAGCCACAGAGCCCTTGACAAGCAGGCTGTGGGGTGGGGAAGGACGGTAGTAGCCGGGGGGCTCTGCAGGGGTATGGACTGACATTTTAATAGTTGGTTTGTTGCAAAACGGCTGCTTGGAGAGATGGTGTGTATCCATTCCCGGCCACACACTCCTAAGGAAGGGACCTCGCTACCAGGACCGTGCCCCGGCACCACAGCCCGACGCGCCACAAGATGAAGGCACTTCCAGGGACTGTCATCTGAAAACGGCCCTTGGATCCAGGGGTCTGTGAAGGCGGCAGGGTCTCCCCGTGTCCTTTGAACCGCTGTCAGCACCTCCCCGACTTAACACAAAGGCCGCGTTTACCTGTGATCAGGCTGTGCAGGGACGATGGCTCCGATGGCAGATTGCTTTGCTTTGGGCTGCCAGTGCCGCGACTCGGGTGACAGCGCGCGCTCTCTCCTGCTGATCTGAAGCGCTGATTGCCAGCCGCAGACTTTGATGAATAAAAAATGGGAAGGCGAATTAATTATTACTTATGAAATGCAGACTGTTTGGTAGACAAATATCTTTCAAACCTTGGGGCCCGGCAGGGAAGATCATAAAAGTAACCCTTGGCGGATTAAGAAGGTTGGCGTTTGTGCAGCCAGGGGAGGTCTCACAAATCCGAGTGCATGTGAGTGATGGCAATAGTCTCTGCGGCAATAGTCTCTGAGTCTGTCTGTCTGTCTGTCTGAATCTCTCCCCACCCCCAATCTCCGTCCAGCCCTAGGTTTCTAACTTCCCCTGCTTATTCGGAGCCTCCTCGTCTTTCTCATTCCATCCTCACCTTTGGCCTCCTAGACTCCAGGCCTTTCTCCATCTGGGGCCTCAGTCTCCTTTCCCGCTCTGCCTGGGTTTCTCAGGATTCCTAACCCATGGCCTCTGCCCCTCCGGGCCTCTCTGGTCTCCATTTCCTTTGTGCTCTCTCTCCACCTCGGTTCCTTCCCTCGTAGCTGTTCCTGCCTCTTCTCTGGTGTCTATGTTTCCCAGGTTCTAGCTGCCTCAGCCTGTTCTGTTACCTCGTTGCTATTTGAGAGCGACATGCCTGGGCACTTTGCACATAAGCTGCCATGCCTCAGGCCTCTTATCCACCAGACAGGAGGCTCCGCAAGGCCGAAGCTTTACCTCTCTCACTTCCGGATCCTCAGTGCCTGGAACAGTGCCTGGTGCTTGGGCGGTTCCATAAACCTGTGTTAACTGACGGGCCTTCTGGTCTCCCACAGTCTTTTTTCTCATGTTCCTTTGGGTCTCCATGGCTCTCGGGTTCATCTCATGGCCTCCATGTCTGCCTTCGTCTCTATCATGGTCTCTCTTTTTCCCTCCCTCGTCGCTCATCCTTGTGGTCTGTTTCTCACAGGCCTGGCCTCTCCCTCATGGTCTCCATCTCTCTCCTCTTTAAAAGCAGTTGAGATGGCACCTGGCCTCATGCACAGATCCGGCCTCATGCACAGATCCGGCCTCATGCACAGCTTCCTGTTGGGTCTCTGCAGGATCCTCCAAGGGATCCACAAAAAGACAAGATTCATCTGCTTGAAGCAAATGGGCATCAGCCACTGAGCAGCGAGGGCCACCTCTGAGGGCCTCAGGCCTCTCCCCTCTGGCCCAGCTGCTTTGAAGAGCAACCCCGGGCAGGGACAACGACTTTCCAGCCCCTGGCTGAGTGGAAGTGGGGTCTACTTTCCTGGTGGGTTCTTGCCCCGATTCTGGAACTAGCAGCATCTCTCAGGCTGCCTAACTGGGCCTCAGTCAGACCACAGGGTCCAAGCTCCGGGAGCAGTCACCCGAAGGAGCAGAGCCTGCAGGACCTGAGGGTCTGTGCTGCCACAGGCTCGGGGAGTGAGATTGGAGTTTCCCAGACTGGGCTGAATCCCATCCAGCCAGTGCGCCTGCCTCTGTGCTTCACATCTGTGAAATGGGAACAGCAGCCTTTATCTTGTTGGATGCTCAGTGGATTAAGTGTGACCATCCATAAAAAGTACCGTGCCTGAACTCTGGTCAGCCCTCAGTGGACGGTAGCTATGAGCAGCACAAAGCAGAGGGTGTCCACACGGGCTCATCTGTCGAAAGAAGGCGCGGATGCCGCTCGGGCAGCTGCATGTATTTTGAGCAGTCAATCACCCAGGATGAAAGAACTCTGTCCTGTCAGCCCCTGCAGAGTGACTGCAAGGTGGTTTGCAAAGGATGACTTTGCAAACCACTGGGCCAGATGGTGCTCTTCCAGAAGATCTCCGGAGCAGACTCCCCAGCCTCCCTCCGCACCCGGCTCCAGTTCTCCTTCCTTCACAGTCAAGATGCGTTCCCTGTCCTGAAGCTTCTTGCTT
Source organism: Marmota monax (assembly GCF_021218885.2). Classification (NCBI taxonomy): domain Eukaryota; kingdom Metazoa; phylum Chordata; class Mammalia; order Rodentia; family Sciuridae; genus Marmota; species Marmota monax. Next base: position 12,238,289 of record NW_026694432.1, read on the forward strand.
CCACCCGGGCCCGCTGGTTCCAGCAGGGGCTTCACCGGCCTGGAGAAGGGCCCTTGTCCTGGCAGCCCTCGAGGTGGCCCCTCCGCCTGGGCCTCCCTTCACGATCCCTCCTTTTGGTGAAGGACAGGAAGGGTAAGATGACGCGGAATCTGTAGCGCTGAGCCAGGCGCTCACTTGAAAATATCTCCAAGCCTTTTCCAATTTCCTGGAAGTTGACAGTGTTTCCAAGACAGATTCTGTGTCTGTACTGGGCTGGGGCCTACCTGTCCCTCCCTTCCTCTCGCTAGACCTGCCCGCTCCCCACTGCATGCGCCCAGCCTGCCCCAGGCTCCTCGCCCTGGTCCTGCAGATCCCGGCACCTGCAGATGCTGGCGGAGAGGGGAGGGCTGTGCGGGCGCGGCCCGCCTCCCCTGCTCCAGCTGACTCACCACCTGCCTTGGCGTTCCTCTCCCCACCCTTACATAATCCCGATTCCAGGATTAAAAATACTCCACCGAGTACCCCGTCCATCTGTCATATGCTCTCTCTCTCTCTCTCTCTAAATATATATATATATATGATCTTATTTTTAAAATGCTTTGGAAAGAGCACCTCCAACATTCGCATCCTAGCAGAGATGGATTTCCGAGTCAGTTCTGGCTTCCTCCAGAACAGCAGTCCTGGGGGAGTGAGATTTCCCCAAACCTCGAGGATTGCAGCCTGTTTCGCGCCGTCTCTCCCTAATAGCTCTGCCTCCGTCTTCCCAGCCGCCCGGCGCTTTCTCAGAGCAGCTCCTGGTCCGTCCCACCGCCTGGGCTGGCATTGACTTTAGGGGGGTGTCCTCGCCAGCCTGGGACTTAGAGCAAGGGGTGAGCTGGTCCCTCTGGCCTGATTCAGGGCCCTGAGTTCAGTCACTGGCCTGGGGACTCCTGCTCCCCGCTCTGTCCTACCTCTCATGAGCCCGCTGCTCTGTCTCCATACACCAGGAATCTTCCCTGATGGAGGGAAAGTGAAAGGCTCATCCCTGTTCTCCTCCGTGTGATACAACCTGAGTGCCATCTAGAGCCAGAAGGGACTGACACCCATGATTCGGCCTCACTCACCCCCTCGCTCCTTCTGTGGGTACTTATGGGGGTACTGCATGGTCAAGTGCTGGGTAGATCAGACAGATACCACCTGCCAAGAGGATGCAGGTGGCACAGGGACAGCTTGTGTAGACCTGAGACCTTCCACAGGGCCTGGGACTGAGTGAGTCCAGTCTCGGCCAGACAGTAGTCGTGTGACCAGCATCTGAGCTCCCAGGACCTCAGTGTGCGCGTCTGTGCAATGGGCCCGAAAGCGCCTGCCTCCTGGAGGCAGCAGTAGCAGGAGCGCAGAGGGTTGGAGGATCCACGTGGGGCAGAGACGGACGGTTCAGCGTGTGTGTTCAGAGCCTGAGGTGCCTGTTGAGGCACAAGTTGCCTGTGGAAGCTGTCTCCCCGTGACCCTGCTCCTTCATGAGCCAGCATGCACCACGGGGCCTTCCAGCCAGCTGGCCTGGCCACTCCCTGCTGGCCACATCATCCTGTTTAAACTCCCGGCTGTCCTGCCCCTCCTCCTGCAGGTCCAGCCGTGCGGGAGGCCTTGGCGGAGGCCTTGCTTTTCAGTCCCACCTGTCACACTGTTCAGTGGCTCCTTGGCTTCGTCTCCTTGTCTGCAAAACAGGCGGATGAGAGCGGATGTTTGAAGCCCAATGGAGCCTGCGTTAGAGCAGCCCAGGCGCAGGTGACTGGTCAACAGGCCTGCCGGTTGTGGTGGTGGTGGTCAGTCCTCGGTGCCAAGCGGACCCACGGCAGCCCGACTCTGTCTCAGAGTCAGGTGGGGTCTGCACGGTCCTGGCCTCCTGTCACGGGTGAGTCCAGATTTGCCTTTTGTATTCCCATCCCAGACTGCCAGGCTGACAGGAGACCTGCCCAGCTTCAGGGCCTGGGAGGAGAGGGCTGGGCAGGCTCCTGTCACTGTGTCTGAGTTCTGTGTCTGTTCCCCCCAGTGTTATGTGCCCAAGGGCAGGACCTGGCAACTTGGTGAAGCCGAGGAGGGTCCCAAGCACAGGGCTTCTTGCTGGGAACTGGAAGAGGTGGCCATGTCTCAGTGGGCACTCGGGCAGCCAAAGAGGAAGCAGGGGCAGGGGACTGCTTTTGTGGTGCCCTGGCTGCAGTGGCCCCAGGCTGTTCTATAGTCAATCAAATATCAGTGCCTCTGAGTGGGAGTGGGCCCTGAGCCCCTGGGACGGCCCGGCTCCAGCGGTGGTTACTCTGCTGCACGGGGTGGCTCTCAGGAAGGCCTGGCTGGCCATGGAAGGTGGCCAATGAGCCGCTCCCCAGAGTGAGAGCCTGCTGCCCTTTCTTCTCCTTCCAGCAGCCTCCCCTCCCTCCCGCCCCTGTCCTCCCTGCCACCAAAGTTATCCCCAGGCTTGCTTGAAGCTCAGTCTTGTTTACGCCATTTGTCCTGGAGGGGGGGGACCATGGCAGCTGATGGCCCAGGGTGCTCACAGATGCCCACTCGCAGCCAGCTTCCCAGACCTGCAGGTGCGTGTGCCCTCCCCTTGCAGGAAGGACCGCGAGGAGGCCAGTCTCCTGTCCAGCTTCTGGAATTCACAGCCTTTCGGGGCTGGCAGGGTCTCCCAGCCAGGCCCAGGTGGCCCCTCCCAGACCCCCACCTCCCTCTCCCCCCTCCCTACCTGGCTCCCTCCCCTCTCCCCACTTTCTCCCCCTCTCCTCTCTCTGCTGGAGGGGGAGGGATCTGGCAGGGACCCCTCTTTGTCTCTGACTTTTCTCTGCCGCCTCTCTGGCTCCTGCCCTGCACACACACAGACACGTGTGACCTGGGGGGCAGAGCTCTCTATCCCTGGGATGTGGTCCGATTCAGAAGCCAGGCAGGCAGCTTGGGTCGGGGACACTGGTGATCAACACAACAACAACCAAGATGGAAACAGCAGCCCCCACATGTGGGGCAGACGGCCACCACCCTGGTGGTTCTGAGCGTGGACTCTCAAGCCGGCCTCTCCTGGTTGGGAGGCGAGGCTCTGCCACGTAGCGCGGGTTGCTTTGGCGAGTTACATGACCGTTCGGCACATTGGTTTCTGTGTCGGCAACCTGGGAGTGGCTAGCTCCCGCCTGGCGGGGTGGTGTTGAGTCAAGTAGGGTTGCATGGGTGAAAGGCCCAGATGACCAGACATGGGGTCACCATCGGGCCAGGGTCACCTGGGGTGGAGCTGGACTGGGAGTTCAAGTCCCAGGCTCATTAGCTGCATTCTCTCCTCCTCCCGGACCTAGGGCAGCGCTGCTGTCCAGAGGCAGACTCTGGGCTCTGGGCAGAGGACAGCCCGAGGGAAGGACCGCCACAGAAGGCGGGCAGGACCTGGCTCCATCGATGACCACGGTGGGTCCTTACAGACAGAGAGCTGGGAGCCAAGGCAGGAGCCTGACAGAGCCTCTTGGCCATTGGTGAAGGGGAAGGAAGGGTCACCTGGGAAGGGGAGGGGAGGGCTCCAGCCCAGGAAGTGGCCACTGTGGGAGGGACAGGAAGTCTGGCCAAGGGACTTGAAGTTTGCTGGGGCCAACGTTGTGCTGCCAGCTGGGCTGAGTCGGCATGGAGAGGGCCTTGGGGTGCCATCCAAAGCCACAGGGCAGGGTGTATTCCTGCTGTGCCTCCTTCTGTGGACGGGGTTGGGACCTAAGTCTCTGGGGCAGAGGAGGGACCCAATGCTCACTGGTGTGTCCTGGGCCTGCTCGTGGCAATCCCACTGGACACCCGCCAGCGGGCAGCCTCGTTTCCACCCACAGAAGCATAAACAGGGGCCGGGGGGACTTCCTGCATCTCCTAAGCACCTAGCGGGCCACACCAGGACTCCCAGGGTCTCCAGCGGGGGCAGGACAGGGCAGGACTCCACAGGGGCTGCTGAGAGGCTCCTGAGTAGCAGAGGCGCAGGGGCCAAGGGCAGCCAGGGCACTTCCACAAGGGACATGGGAAAGTCCTCTGGCACTGGCGGGCCCTGGTGGCTTGGCGTGGGGCTGCGACAGGAAGAAGGCACGGCCGAAGAGTCTGTGTTTTCCTTGATTCTCCCTCACAGTGGGCACTGACCCCTCCTTCCCCAGGTGGCAGGAGAAATCCAGGTTCTCAGGGTCATTGCCTGAGCCGAGGCGGGTGAGGGGCCAGTGAGCGGAGGGCTGTGTGTCCCCTGCTTGGGCTCCTGGGCACAGAATGTAAGTTTGGTGCATTAACATTTGATCTAATTAACATTTTTCTAATTAACATTTTTGCATGGAAAAGTCAGGCTTCCAGGCGTGGCCTGCCCTCGCGTGGGGGGAGGGTCTCCTGGGTCTGCGGCTGTGCGGGGTGGGGGATGGGCATGGGCTGCGGGGAGGGCAGGGCCAGGATGGCACTGGTGTGCCAGGAGACAAGGAGCGTGCTGGGGACCCCAGGGCCTGGCGGAGGAGTGGGCTTCCTTAACTGTTCAAAGCAGCTTCAGGCTCCGGTTCAGGGCAGGCACTGCACCTGTCCCCCCCTGTGCACGTGACACCTGAGGCCCTGCTATGTGGCAAGTACTCTACCAGGTGCTTCCATCCCTGTCCCTGGGGGACTGGGGGACCAGGGCGGGGACCAGCTCACAAGCTCCCATCCCAGAGCTCGGGCAGCTTCAGGCTGACAGCACGCTCCACACCCAGAGCGCCAGGAGGGCAGGGCCACGCCCGGCTTGTTCCCAGGGGACCCTGGTGCCCAGCACAGCTCGGTGCACATTTTACAGATCCGTACATCTTGTCAGGTGAAGGAAGGAGGGTGGGCGGCATTGAGACCCCAATAGCAGGAGCTGGCCCAGGGAGCGGGGAGCGGTGCTCCAGGCCCAGGGCAGGGCACCGCCGGGAAGGACATCAGGTTCAGAGAGCTCCTGCAGGAGCCAGGCGGGTGGGACGTCGGGGCAGAGAACAGGAGCGCCCCGGGGGCCGTGGCAGCACCTGAGAAGGGAGAGGGCGGTGCTGGGGGGCCATGGGCTGCAGAGAAGGGTGTGGTGGAAGCAGTGGGGAGACAAGGGCAGCCCTGGCTGGACCTCGGCCAGGGGGTGGTGTGTGTCCCTCCCCGCAAGAGAAATGAATGAGGCTGAGTAGGAGGCAGGTGCGGGGTGAGAAGGCTGTTTGTTGAGTGAATTAAAACCAATTTCTTTGGCCCAGGGATCAGGCTGCAACGAGGCTCCACCCTTGGCTGCAACTTCTCCTTCACCAACAATCATGTCTCCACTCATCAGAAACCTTCACAGTCTCCCCAGAGCTGCTAGGGTGGAGGGTACCTTGCTGTGGTTTCTGAGCTCCCATCTGCCAGACCCCCTTCTCGCTGGGCTCTCGGCTTTCCCCTGGCTCAGTACCCAGCAGCCACGTGGGCCGGGTTCCATTGCCCCTCGCCCCAAGTCCCGCCCTGCTCCCGTTGCCCCAGAGCCTTTGCAGGTGCCGCCCCTCTGCAGGCATATTCTCCCCTCTCAGCCTCACCCGGCCAGTTCCTGCTCATTCTTTCAGTCTTGACTTTACAATCCAGTCGCTTCATCGGGGGAGTCTCTCTTCACCCCCAGACCAGGCTGTGCCCATCAGGAGAGTGCCACATCCGTCCTCTCCTCCTTCGTCGCTAAACTTGTGGTCAACCTGGATTTGTATCCTGTCCTGCTCCCAGACTCCACGCGCCAGAGAGCAGTGACAGCCTCTGTATTATTTGGGCCTGTGGCCTGGGGGCCTAGTGTGGTGCCTGGCACACAGCGGGCACTCGATTACTCTCTGCCAATGAGCGAGAGTCGTGTGTGATACATTTAAGATTATTTGTGGCATGATGAGTGTTTGGCGACAGCTAATTTCCAACATTAGTCAACTGGGACCAAAATAGCAGAGGCACTGCACACACAAACCTCCCCGGAGACGACCCCAGCCTGCTCCTCCAGCTGGGCCTCTTCCTGACTTCTGATCCACGTCGTCAACTGCCCAGTGGACGTGGGCCCCGATGTCCGTGTTGGAAAATGCTTTAAATTGCTCTGCTGGTGCGTTGGGCACCGGGGACAGGGTGGTGATTAGTCTTTCAGGCAGCTAAGCCCAGACCCGGGCGAGCCCTGTGCTGTGGACCCCCGATGCCTCCCAGGGACGGCCAGTTAGTCACCTCCCGCCTTGGTCTTCCTTACAAGCACGTCCCTGGACTCTCATTTGGGGAGTTGGGCGTATGGGGCACGACACGGCTCTGCCAGGCAGCGGGAGGGGCCCAGGGCCCTGTGGACTCCACGGGGCCAGGTGGCGTTCCTCAGAGAACCCCAGGGGTCTGGGCTGGGCCAGCAGGTCACAGCAGAGGAACGGGCAGAGGCTGCGGCCACGGGACAGAGGGGTGGGCAGCCGGAGGCAGAGACTGGAGGGAATGCCAAGGCCCGGGGAGAGGGTGCACCTGTTAATTTATGGTCCTGACTACGTCCAAAAAGATGCCAAGCCATTTGCTACACAAATACTGTAAAAGCCCAGGAGCAGATCCAGAGAGATGGCAGGAAGATCAGCCGCCAGATGGGGTGGGGGAGGGGCGGCGGGCCCAGAAGTGACACTCGGTGCCCAGCCGGGCTGAATCCTGACCTCCCTGGATCCCTACAGTCTCCTCATCCTACAGATGGCCAGAGAGGCAAAGCCAGTTGCTCAAAGCCACACAGCTGGTTGGTGGCGGGAGTGGAGGCTGCAGTCCAGGGAGCAGGGCCAGGAGCAGCCGCCTCTCCACTTTCTTGACACCTGCTCCTGTCCCCACTGCAGGCCCTCGTCCCTGCCCCTGCTTTGTGACATATCTTTAATCCTTGTCTTTCCTGAGCATCCCGCACAGCAGGGCCAGTTCCATCCCTCTGCTGGTTGGACTCGGGCCAGGACTCGGGCCCCTCTGCTGCCTGGTTCTGAAACCCAAGACCCCCAGCCCCAGCGTCTGCAGAAGAACCCACACCCTGCTACAGCACCACCCAGCCACCTCTGCTCAACCTCGAGTCCCTCTTCCTGACCGGCCATGGTGTGATGTGCACCGGCCGGCTCCCATCCCAGGCTGGACGGTCCCACCTGTGGTACCTCCCCACAGGAACAGGGAGTATAGCAGAGTAGTTAGGCCATGGACCCCACGGCCTGATGGCTGGATTCCCAGTCCCATTTTGCTACATGAGCTGTGCAACCTTAGAGAAGTTCTTCCCTTCTCTGGTCCTCAATTTCCTCATCCGTCCATCAGCCTTGTAGATGCTTTTCTCATAGGATTGTGCTTAGCATTAATGAGGAGGTGACACGGGAAAGAGCCTTGGAGATGGGCTGGCCCTGGTAGGTGCTGCTGGCCTGGACTTCTTCTGTTACTCACCCCACTGTCCTGGTTTGGGAACCCCAACTACCGCCTCAACTCCACAACCTTCAAAATCCTATTTGTCCTGGGTAAACACTGCTTGGAACCCCTCTGGTTTCTGTGACCCTCAGCTTTTGAGGCTGGTTCCAGGTGCGTCTTTCCCAGTCGTTGTGAACGCTCCTTTGAGACGCGGGACTCTGCCTTTGATCGCGGGTTTTCCTGTCTCTTTCTGAGAATGTCTCAAATCCCCAGCAAGACGTGAGCTCCCAGGGCAGGGCCCCTCTCTCATCTCGGGGAGAGGCGTAGCAGGTGCTTTGTAAACACCGGTTGCCTTCATGTTTTGTGCCTGTGTCCCTTGTGCCCACCTGGATCACTGCTCACTCCAAGTGGGCTGCTTCCTGGGCTGGAGGTTGGGGCGGTGGGTACTTTATCAAAGGCTCTGTCATATAAATGGCCTCTGAGCCACGGGACAAGGTGTGGGGGGGGTGAGACTGGAGCTCCAGGTGAGCCGGGAGCAGGCTGCTGGCCAGATGGCAGGAAAGTGGGCCCCAGGGGGGCAGCGGGCACCTTGGGCTGGAGGGCAGGACCAAGCCTAGCTGCGGCGGGTCATCTTGGCCAAGTGCAGGAGGCTGGGGCCAGGAGGCTGGGGCCAGGAGGCTGACCGGGGGCAGGAGCAGACACGGGAAGGGGGAGGTGGTCCTGGCTTCCTGCTCCCTTCTCACTGGGCATTTGGCTCTCTTAACACCCCCGGCCCCAGGAGACCTCAGCTGTAGTCCCCGACCTTCCGAGCACGCTCCCTGTCCAACCCCAAGGCCTGAGCTCTCCTCTCCCAACTGGCCCAGGGCAGCACGAGGTGAGTGTCCGGTGGCAGTGGGTGTTAGCCTTGCCTTTGGCTGTGGGACTCCTGACCACTCCTAAGCTTGGGCAGCTCCCATCCCATGCGCTGTCTGTCCCCAGCAGGGAGCCCAGAACTCTCCTGTCCTGCCCTCTGTCAGCCAGCTTGCTGGAGATTGGGGCTCCAGGAGCTGGCACAGAAGGAAGGTCCTGGCCGTGTCCCACACAGCACCCCCGGGGCTCGGCTGTGGGGAGGTGCTGTCTCACCAGGCCTGCTCTGAGGACGGCGTTGGAAGCCCAACGTCAAGCAGATTCTCTGGCTACTCCCTGCCCCTTGAGTGACCATCTTTCCTGCATCAACACCTAGAGTCGGCTTCTATGACTAACATCTAAAAGCTCCCTGATAGGCACCAACTGCCACTTAGGGGCTGTGTATCCTTGGGCAAGTTACTCAACCATTCTGTGCCTCAGATCCTTCTTCTACAAATGAGATCATAGCAGTAACTACCTTGTGGGCTTGTTCCCAAGATTTCAATGAGACGTTTTGCCCATTCTCTGGAGCTTGTATTAAGCCCGCGATAAATATTAGCTATTATTTTGCAAAATCAAAAAAAAAAATAAGGAAAATACTCTTGTTACTACTAACAGGGCACAGAGAAGTGAAGTGATTTACCCCAAAGCCCCAAAGCGACCCAGGGAGGAGGTCTCTGGCTTCCAAATCCGGGATCCCTCCTGCTCTCTGCAGCTGCCTGGCGGTGTGTGCGCGCTCCCGCGTTGTGCACATTCTTTGCTGCATAAAGCCACTGTATTATGTGGGCTGTCAGATATCCTATTAAAAGCAAAGTGAAAAAAACAGGAGCCGTCTTCCTCTGCCTGTGCTTCCACTGATTACAAAATTAAATTAAGCTCTGTGGCTGCTGCTGCTGTTTGATGGAGAATACAATGAATTGCTCTTCGCCTCCCCACAAGAAGTCCCAGGGAGCGGTGCTGGGGGAGCTCAGCCCCAGACAGTATTTCTTCCTCCCAATGCCCAGGGGGCAGAGCCTTCCTCTCCAGAACCAGGCTGCCTTTTTATTAGATTAATAAAACACCAGGCCCATCAAGCCTCAGGCTCGTAAAGGTCAGTGAGTCACGCTGGAGTGCAGGGGCGACGGCCGCTCCCCAGAGCCGGGGAGGGAGGGGAAGCTCCCCCCACACCAGGCTGGCACAGACTCGGGGACGGGGACCCGAGATGGCAGCACGCTGGTCACTGAAGGCCAAGAGGGACAGGAAGCCTCATGGGACTCCTGGCCTTGTGGCCTCTGCTGAGCAGAGTCCCCAGGAAGGGACGGGACCAGGAGAGGGTTCACAGAAGGCAGAGCTGGTGGGATGGGCAGGCGGGCAGGGGAGTCAAACCGGGGTCCCAGCAGTGGGCTTGGAGTCCCTGGCCTGGCCGATGGGAGGGACCGTCATAGTCTTATCTCTGCACCTGCCTGTGCCCTCCTCCGGGCTGAGCCTGCTGCTTTGGGTATCTGGCTTGAGAATCCCTGGCTCTGGACAGCAGCCATTTCTCTCTCAAAGGTCTCGAGTGACTGGGCTCAGCCGGGTGGCTCTTCTGCTCCTCATGCTGTGCACAGGACGCCGTGAACCCAGCTGTGCCTGGCTGGAAGGCCCTAGGCCTCCCCGTGCCTCTCCACGAGGTCCCCGGCTCCTCACATCCAGCCTTCGGCATCTCCAGAGCAGCCCTTCCAGGTGGTGGACGAGGACACTGCAGGTCTCTGGAGGCCTGGTCACTTCCACTGCCTCCTGTTGGTCCAAATAAATCAGGAGAGAGATGTTAGGGAAGATGTGGTCCATCAAAGGAAGGACAGGAAGACCTGGCGGCCATCTCAATCCACCCAAGGTGGGTTATGGTCTCCTTGCAGCATGTGGCCTTGGGTGCTGGACTCCCTTACCAGCTTCCCCTTGCTCTGGGCTCAGGGGCGTCTGACTCCTGCCTGCCTCTCCAGACCCTCTCCAGCCACTCTGTACCCTGCCTGCTGTGCCACAGCCTGCAGCCCCCTCCAGGGCCTCGTGCCCCAGGCCTTTGCACTTGCTGTTCATGACCCCGGGGGGCTCACCACTCTTTGCTGGCCCAGATCTTTCTCATTCTATAGGTGTCAACAAGCATGACAGTGTGAGAACTCCTCTTTCATTTAGTCAGTCACAAACATTTACTGTGCAACTACTATGTGCCAGGCACCCATCTAGGTCCATTAAAAACAGATCTCTCATTATGCTTGACTTCAGCACCCTCCTCGATTTTTGTTTTGTTTTGTTTTAGTTGAAGTCTATAATGGTCTAGTTTTCTTTGCTTTCCTGTTCATTGTCTCTCTTCCCCACTGGAAGGAAGGCAGGTCTGTCTGAGTGTCCCTTAGCACATGGCCCAAGGCTGAGAAGATGTGTATTAAATGAATGCATGTCACTAAGTCTTGTGACCTTGGCCAAGTGACCCCATCTCCCTCGGCTTCAATTTCTCTGTTCCTAATATGGTTCGTGGAGGGTGCCTACCTCACAGGAGCTTTGCAAGGGTGAAGAAAAGGCCTGTAACTCCCTTTGCATTGCTTGACACGTGGCAAACCTTCACCCGGTTCCTGGACACTCTCACAGTCATTGTTATTTCACCGTGTCTCGTGTCCTGTCCAGGGCCAAACCTAGATCGGTGAGTTTCAGGAGCGTGAGGGCCGTTGCTGGCAGCTGCACGGGAAACGCACACCACACCACGGTGCCTGGTGCTCAGCTAAATTTGCTAAATCAGTGAGAACCTGGAGAGGCCTGGCTTGGCTGCCTCTTCTGTCCTGCAGCCCGGAGCCCTCCTGGCTAGTGTCTAACGTAATTCAAATTCTAGAAACATCCCCAGCAGGTGGATGCCCTTTCTACCGAGGAGCAGTCTGCTTGCCGTGTGGCCTGGTCTCGACTCAGGAGCCCCTGACGTAGGAGGGGCGGGGAGGAGCTGTGGGTGTTTTATCTTGTTATTAGCTATTAGTAGGTTTTTTATTTTTTTAAAGGACAATAATCATTGCCTGCTGGGTTTTCGCTTTTGGAAACCGTTTGATCAGGGCAACAAGCTACACGCAGGACTGAGGCTCGGCGAGGTTGGGTGACCCCGCACAGCCCGATGGTTAGGATCCTTTGCTTCTGCATCCTGCTCTTGCCCAGGTCCTCCCCAGGCACCCCCACTGGGGGCACCTCTGTTATGGTCCTCTTCCTGTTGCCTTGGGACAGGCCAGCATCCTGGGTCTCTAGCCTGTGCAGCCACATGACCCCACATTGGGAAGGTCCCCATACATGTCTGAGAGCTCCGCTGTCACCATCTTGCAATCCTTGATAATTTCTGAGTAAGGCCTGCATTTTGATTCTGCACTGCGCCCATGCTTCCTCCCCAGTGCTGTCTCTCTGGGAGGAAGGGTCAGGACAGACACTCCTCTCAGTCCCTCCCCCCTCTCCAGGCCTACCCCGGCTTCTGTCTTCAGAAGGGACCCGGAGCCTGTGAATCCTGAGCCATCCCTCTGACCTGGCTCAGCCCGCGCCTGCTCCCCTGCCTGGCTGCTCCGCCAGCCCCCTCGGTGTGTAAATGTTAGAGCGGCGGAGGGCAAACACACGGGCTCCGGAAGCCGCTCTTTCCATTTACTTTCCCCTCTGGGCACAGATCAGTGAGCCCAGGGGACCCCATGCAAATTTCAGCCACAGGGTCCACACCAGGAAGGATGTCTGGGGCTGCCCTGGGGGCCTGGCGGCCTCCAGGAGAAGCAGGGAGCAGACAGGAGCCTCAGCAGGGCTGCCTGTGCGAGGACACAGCAGCCCGGACCCCTTTGCTGGGGTCTAGAGACCCACAAAAGAGGTGCAGCGACAATGTCCCTCAAGGGCGTAGTCTTTGTCCCCTACACCCCCTGGGTTAGCTCAGCTGACCTTCACCCCGTCCTCCGTCACACTGCACTGGGCGAGTGGAGAAACTGAGGCACCAGGGAGGGCTCCTCCTTCAGTGCTGTCAGCACATCACCCCGCGCATCAGCCCAAGGGGTGACCGAGGCTGAAAACAGCAGAGAGAGAATTCAGGCAAACGGCCAGAACTGATCCTCTGGGTCCATGGAGGGATCCATCTCCGCACTGGACGCTGCTTTCAGGGAAGGAATGTGATAGAAAACCCCCTAGGGCTGGGGAGTGTGGGGAGGGTCAAAAGAGAGGGACCAGGACGGGTGGCAAGGCAGCTACAGGCCAGGAAGGCGCGGTATTCCCTGGAACCTCAGGTCCCCAGCGAACCGTGCCTCAAAGGTGGGTGCGGAAGGGAGATCTCCTTTGGGGATCTTCGCCCCCTGGGAGCCTCCCTGCGCCTCCCTCTGCCTGGCTCTGAGGGCTCCCGCTACCTCTCCTGGCCTTTCCTCCTGTCCACCTGCTGGGCTCATCTCTGCTTCTGCCTGGCTGGTCCGATCAGGGTCTGTCCCTGTCAGTCTCTGTCCCTGCCCCTGGCTCCACCCGCCCTGGCCCGCCCCTCCTGCCCCGACACTGGACGCTGTTTCCAAAACTGCACACGGGCGTTTCCCCATCACCAGGAGGTTTAGGGACCTGGCTCAGCCCAAGAGACGCCCCCAGGGGAGCCTGTGTGGTTTCAGAGCCCCTTGGCTACAGGCAAGTTCTGCCCGGTCCCCAGACATCTGCTTCTGGGACACGTTCTGCCTGGTGGCTTTGGCTGCACCTCGGTTCCTGCTCCCCTGCCCGGGTCTTCTTGCATCATAGACAGAAGCCCAGGCTCTCCTCCCTCTGCCTGACCGTCCCCACTTGTCCCCACTGTGTCTTTTCATGTCTCTGTCCTGGTTAGCTTCCCATCTCTGTGTCTCTGCATCTCTCTGTCTCTGGAAGTCTGTCTCCATCTCTGAGGTCTGTCTCTGAGCTTCGCCTTTGCGCCTGCGCCCCACGGACCATCTCAGTCTTCTTTAGATTTCTGTTTCTGTCCCTCCGCTATTTAGCATTCAGCCTTTAAAAGATGCCAAAGACCCACAGCAAGGAGAACCCCGGAGCATGTTCTGGAAGCCAGATTGCCCTCGGACAGCTCGGGTCTAACCCGGAACCCCGGGCCTCGCGGCCCCTACCCCTTCTCCCGTTGTCTTTCACGTCACGTTGAGGAAGTTTCCTGAACTCCTGGTGACACTGCTGTCAGGGCCCGACTTACCAGGAGAGCATGAATAATTAAAAGCTGTAGCGGAGGCTTGTTCCGATTTAAACTGTATTAGTGTTGCCAACTGTCCTGACCCATTTAATATTCATGCCATTCTTGGCTCCTTTAAAGAGTGGGGAGTTTGCTACCTGATTTAAATTGTGCCTGTCAGTTTCGATTAAAGATCAGGTTGACCACAGTTGCAGGGAAATTAAATGAACATTCTCTTAAGCAATATCATAGAATTTAATGTAGCAATTAATATCTATTGCAATGCGCTGCTTGGAATGGATCAGAGGCCTCCAGAGGGTGGGGGAGGCCAGCAGCACCCCCAAGTCTGGATTCTCCAGAAATGAGGCCTCTCGTGGACCCCTCTCTAATGGGCTTCCTCCTCCGAGGGGCAACACAGGTTGCATCTGTTGTTTTTCAGGACGTGGGTGGGATCCTGCAGCCATTTTCTCCGACCCACATTTGAGGAAACCGAGGCACGGGCAGCAGAGGCTTGTTCAAGGCCAGTTTTGATTTGTTTCACAGATGGAGCATGGGACAGCCCCTGGGGACCCACCAAGGAGATGCAGAAGAAAACGGCAGAGCTCTTGGGGATCACCAGTGGTAGAGGTCACTTAGTGCTAAGGGAGTGGCAGGTAGGTTTCAAGGTGTGGGCCGATGCTGAGGGTCAATGGCACCTACCTGGACAGTGGCTAATATGGTGACTGTCAGCTGGGGGAGCCCTGTGAGAAGGCGCTCCCGCCTGCTGGAGGCTGAGAGGTGCTGGAGCAGGCATGTGACAGTGTCTGAGCCTTGGTTTCCTCATCTGGAAGATGGGACAATCCCCTACTCAGAGGCCCAGGTGGGAATTAAACAGGTGATTCCAGGTGATCTGTCGGCTCAGGGCTGTGCTTCCAAGTGGTTAGGAACAGTCCCCCGAGCCTGGTAGGCTGGACTTGGATCCTGGCTCTGCTGCTCAGGGATGTGAGCCCCCAGGGCGAGATAATCTCCCTGACTCAGTTTCCCTATCTGCATAATCCTCATAATAATAATCCCTCACCCCCCAGGGTTTCCGTGGAGGTTAAGTGGGTTCATTAGGCCAAGTGTTCAGAGCAGGACCTGGTCCAGAGGGTCACGCACGTGCCAGTGGTGAGGACCAACAGGGCGGGGCTGTGCTGTCCCTGTGATGTGAAATTGCCTGTACAACGTCACAAGAATAAATCCTTGTTTTATTTTCTCCTGTTCATTTCATCAGCTTCTTACCAAAGCATACATGACATACAAAGCCTGTGTGTGCTATGGCAATGCTACAGTGACCCGCAATGTCCCCACCCATGGACACCAGGGCTGCTCCTCCAAGGCGGGGCCCCACCCCTCAGGGGAACACCCTCTGGTCTCTTGGTCTCACATTCCCTTGTTTTCTTTAAGAACAGAGTCTGCTTCATGTGGCTGTGTGGCCGCAGTCTCTTCATTTCCAGAGGCCTTGGTGCCGCAGAGTGGCTGGAACCCGCCCCGTGGGACCCCACTGGGGTGACGGCCCCTGCTGGAATGGCCTGCGTGTCTCCTGGTCCTCAGGGCAAGGGTTTCTCAGGGGTGTGGACTCAGTGTGAATCACAGGGTCCCAGATGACAGCCCGGCTTTTTATGGCTTCACCAGGTCCCTGGATGTGTCTCTCAAACCACAGTGACATGGGGTCAGGTCGGTCCCAGCGCTGCTGGACTCCAGGCCAAGGAGTGGGTGTAAGGACCCCTCAGGGCTCTTGGGGCGCTGGGTTCTATAACCAGTGCTGGTCCTTCTGCCACTGCCCAGCTCATCCTGCTTTTTACACCCCGAAACTGCGGGCACCTCATCCCCCACACCCCATGCCCTCCCCCCACCCCAGCAGACACCCACTCACTCACTCGCAGACTTCACGCACGGAGCGCGTCATTCATTCCCTCCCTGTGACGACGTTTGAGGGAGCACCTTGGGCTCTCTCGTGTGAGCATCACAACGGCAGAAGGTGGTTGTGACACCTTCCACGTGACAGTTTGCAGAAGTGAAGTGGTGGGCACCAGTGTATTCCCTGGGCAGGGGCAGAGCTGGGGCTCAGTGCCCCTGCGTCCTGGAGCCCGTGTGCTCTTCAGACAGGGGGTGGGTGGAGGCGCACTTGCACCTGGAGCGGAGGACAGGGGAGGGTGGGCTTGTTCAGCTGGTGCGGCTCTGAGCGGCCCCCCAGCCCTGCCCATGCTGGAGTGGCAGTCAGGGATGTCCAGGGGCGGCTCGAGGCATCCCCCCGTTTAGAGGTGTGGGAAGGGAGATGGGGGTCTCGGGTCTAAGAAGAGCAGACCCCGGGAAGGGCATTGTCTGGATGCTCCCCGCCCTCTCGGGGAAAGCTGGTGCCCTCTCTGGTCTGTGCAGGACATTTCCCTGAGATGGGTGGAGGGGCCTCAAACCACACCAGGACCCATTAGGACACCCCCTTTTCAACTCCCTGGAGCAGATTCCAGGGCCCCAAGAGAGGTTCAGATGGGAATTCCACTTCTTTCTATTTACATGTGTCCATGGAAGAGCTAACCCTGACGGCGACCCCAGGGCTCTGCTCTGCTTGACGGTGTGGCTGAGCATGAATGGTTCTGAAAGTTCAAGGACAATAAGAATCCCTGGGCTTCTTGCTAAAATTGCAAATTCCTGGGCCACCTGCCTGATAGGTGGTTCCAGGTCCTCTGAGGTGGAGCCAGGAATGTGTGGTTCTGGCAAGCTTTTGTGGGTGGGACTGATGCTGGTGGACTCAGAGGACATTGGAGAACAGTCAGGCCAGGCCAGGCTCTGCTGCGTTAATAACTAGCCCTGACATCCTGGCAGCCTAACACAGCAAGGCTAGCCACGGTCGGCTACAGTTTGGACAGCAACTTCGGGGATTCCTCCCACCTGGGGATCATGCCCAGCACATGGCCCTCAAGGTCACTGATGAATGGAAAGAAGGGGGAAGGATAATCACTCCCCCAGGGGGCATTACGATCTGGCCTAGAAGTGCTGCATGTTTATTTGCTCACCACCCATTGGCCAGCACCCAGTGCATGGCTCCAACTGCACCTCAAGAGAGCCAGGAAATGTGTTCTTCTTGGGTGCCAGGAAGAAGAAATGGAAATGGGGTTTGGTGAGCACATGGCATTGTCTCTGTCACAGAACTTGATCCTTTCTGGGTGCTCTTATGATAAATGCCAAGTTTCTGTGCCTTGGGGGCTAAGGGCCAGCGGCTGGGCTGCAGCTGAGAGGCCTCTGCCGGCTCCCTCTTCCATCTCTAGCCCATTTTGAAAGTCAGTCATTCTTTGCAGCAATGATCACTCTGGACCCGTCTGTTCTTGCGGTGATGGATGGGGCTGTGGGATTCATCTCTGAGCACACAGTTGGTCGAAGAGGGTGTTTTGGAGACCACAGTTGGGCTGAGTTAGATAAGCTCTGTAATTGAGTGGTGATGTCTGCCCTGGGATGGGAGGGGCAGGTGTTAGCAGGAATGCCACACACTTGTCCTCCTTGTCAAGGCCACCATGAGAACCAAGTCAGAATCTACACAGCCTATCCCCACTTCTACAAGTTCAAGCCTATCCTGCTGGAGGAAGAGAGATAAATGGATTTGGAGTGACTTCTGGTACATAATAAAAGAGCCATGAGTGTTATTATCTTAGTCCTTTCCCCATCTCGGTTGGCTCCTCTGAACTCAAGCTCAAGGTATATCTGTATCCTCTCATGCTAAGGTTTTCCAGTGTTAAATTCAATTTTGTTGATGTGAGCTGATCAACACAGAGTAGAGCATCCTCTCACCTCCCTCTTGGCGCACACTCTACCTCTATTAACATGGCCATGAACCACATTAGCTTTTTGGTATCACACTAGTGAACACACTCATCAGCTGTCTAAACCTCACAAACCTGTCTCATATATATGACAATCAAGCCCTATGTCTCAGCCTCCCTCTCTTTGTTCAGATTTTCTTTACCTAAGATTGGGACCTTGCATTTATTCCTGTTTTATTTTATCTTGTTCAATTCACTTTCTAGATTGTCAAGGTCCCCTTTTCTTATGCCGTGAATGCTCTTTTGTCTGCTCTTAAATTGACTTTTCTCAGCCAGTGTGAAGCCTGGGTCAGCTCACAAAGAAGCCTGAGCGGTAAGACTAATAATCACAATTCTCTGCCCAGCACTCGTGGTGTCTAGCGTTGTACCCTCTCCGTATAGGATCTCACTTGGGCTTTATGGCCGCACCATGAGGTCCATAGCATAATCACCACCGTTGTGCAGGAGGAGAAGCTAACCTGGGTCCCGAGGTCTCATAGCTAGGAAGTGCCAGGGCCGGGATTCAGATCCGCAGTTTTCTGGTGCCGGGGTTGCGCGGCCAGCCGTGGCACCCACTGCTAGGGCAGGAGGGAGGCCCGAGCAGAACCTGCTGCGAACCCCGGGGCTGTCAGACACAGATAGAATCGACTCCACTGGTTTAAATAGAAAACATTGCACATAGGAATCAGGTGGCTTGGTGAGCCGTGGGAGGTGGGGGTGTGAGGGGATACTGCCAGGAGAAATGTCCTGCCCACACGCCCAGCTGTTCCCCTGAAGGCCTGTGGCCCACTCCACTGCTCTCAGCGTCCATGCCCAGGGGCTAGCTGGTGCCCAGCTCGTGCCCAGCACCTGCCCATGGCCAAGGCTTCCCCGGGAGCCCATGGCTGCCTGATCACGGGGCTCCTGCCACGGCCCTGTCTCCTCTAGTCCGTCCTCTTGTGAAACTTAGGTCATACGCCAAAACCTTGCTGGCTGAGGGTGTCCAAGATGAGCAGCACCCACCAAGGGCGAGTGGGAGGGGCCTGCCTTGCTTGGGGACCTCTGGGAATTCAAGGAAATTCCCAGCCTCAGCGCGAGCCCTGGCCCAGCTCAGGCCTCGTCTTTGGTCCACTCTGATCCCACACAGTCACTGCATGGCCTTCTGTGGCCTTCCAGAACCCTTTCCACCTGCCACTGGTGGAAATGAGCACCGTGTGTTGTGCCGGGTGCTCTCTCTCTGCCCCACTGGCAGAAAGCCTGCTGCGGCCAGGCCCAAGGGCTTAGCCATGTCCCAGGTGCCCGGAACAGGGGCGTTGATGGCGCTGTCAACGGCCCATGCAAGAGCACCGTGGGTGTGGGGACATGTGTGGGGAGGAGCAGGGAAGGCTGTGTTCTCAGGGCAGGAGGGTGGTGCCTAGGACACTGCCCACTCCTGGGGCAACAGAGCACTGAGCCCAGCCTACCTCTGGGAGCCTCAGAGAGGACTAAGGGTCTAGGCAAGGTGGCGTCCCAGGACCAGCCCACGGCGGCGAACCTCCTGAGAAGGAGAATTGTCCTGATCCTTCCTCGTCTGTGGTTGGTTCCCTGCCGGGTCGGGCTCCTCCCATCACCCGGGCTCCTTCCGTCACCATGACTACCTGCATCCCATGGCCATCCACGCCCTCAGCGTCTCCCTCCAGCACCCACACAGTGGTCTTTGGGATGCACCAGGGCCTGTCCAGCTCTGGGTCACAAGTGACAGAAACTATTTAAAAAGTGTAATCTGAAAGGGACTTCCTCATAAGAGGCATGTGACTGTTGAAGGTCTTGGAGTTGGAACCAGGTGCTGGCTGGACTCCCCACCTCCGGCTCCTCTGTCCCCTTCATCTTGATCCCTCTCCTCCACCTGGCTCATCCCATTTGTCTCCGCCTCTTACCCCAATGAGCATCAAGAAACAAGCAGGGCACTTCCCATGTACAGCGTGACCACCAAAGAGGTGTCTGCTTCTGAATATTCCATGTTGCGGTGTATTGGTGGGGGTCTATGACTGGCAGTCCCCTAAAGCCATGCTGGTGGGGACAGTGGACAAGCTGTCTTCCCAAACAAGGTTCACTTGTTGGGGGGGTGGCATGCTGGAAGAACAGGAAGTGCACCCCTTTCCACCAGCTCTCAATAGGGACCCTCGTGAATCAGGATTTCCCGGGGTGCTGGCACCAGACATACCACTTGGAACTGCGAACGTCCTCTGGTACCCTGTCCTAGCATGTGAAAAGTGAAGCAGACACTAAAATGGTCTCATGGCCCATGGTTGGAAGGTCACCATTTCCCATCCCAACCCAATTTGATTATAACAGCTTATGAACAGGACTAGCCACAGAGTTTGGTCTCATGTCCAGCTGGCTGTGGCCGACAGGATCTCTGGGTGAAGGGGGTCTGAATCTACATCCAGTCTGAGTAAGAAAGAGTGCCATGATTGATTAGTGATGCCTGCCACTGGCAGAGGACAGCGGGGTGCTCCAGTGTGCTGTCCCGCTCCAAACTCTCTTTAGCAGGAGGGAGCGCAGCCCGGAGCTCCAAATGCTGGGCCGAGTGAGAGCCGTGTCTGGGGAGTTCATGGCTGACCTTTGCCCTTGCCAGCCAGTCTCTGGGTGTACAGCTGGCCGCAGACCCTCAAGACACATCGTTTTCAGAGTCCTCGATTCTCCCAGTGGCCATCTCCCAAGCAGGATCACAGCTTTGGGTCTGCACATGGGCCTCTAAGGCTGTCCTTAGCAGCCGATGGTGTCTCCTGCCGCCCTGGTTCAGCCTGGCGGCCAAGTGTGGAGGGGCTGGCAGAGACAGAGTCAGAGCGCTTGTCCAGCCAGCACAGCCCGAGGACACTTTCTCCGAGTGTCCTAGAATGATTGCAGGGGTTTGGAGTGGCACCTGGTTGGTAGCACAGCTGCTAAAGCGGAGACCCTGATGCCAGGATCCCCTCTCAACCAGTTAAAAATAATCCCCGGGCTTGATTAGGTTGCTCCAGGAGAGCCGGAGAGCCCTGAGCTGGGCTGGCGCGACACCCGGGTCACTCACATTCTCAAGTGTCACTGTCACTGCTGGTGTGCAGGCACACTGCCATGAAGACGAGATGCACACAGGTGCTCTCTGTCCTGCCCCCGTCCCCTGAAGGCTCAGGACTCAACCCCTGTGTGCTTGTGACCAGTGTCAGAGAAAGGAAGAAAGGAAGCCTGGTCCAAAATGAACAGAGTCCGGGGCCAGTGAGTCGAGGAGGTAGTTTCAAAGCTCTGTTAGAGGTTTGCCCTTGACCTCTGGGGTCAAGTTCAGTCTGGTCGTCTAAGCCTACCACAATTTTCCTGTTGCTAGAGGCCATATCCACTGGGGTCTCAAGGCCTTCAGGGTGTGGGTTGTTGTCTGAAGCTGCAATCCAACCTTTTCAAGAGAAGAGCATCCTGGTTGATTAGTGATGTCTGCCACAGGCAGCAGACAGAGGGCCGGTGAGTTCACTGTTGGCTGGGCTCAGTCTCCCCGTCCTGAGCCACACAGACCTGTCTCCACTTATTGCCTCCTCCTGCTGAGGGAGTCAGGGTCCCTGTAATCAGAGGAGCTCTCATTTTATTCCTGTCTCAGGTGGAGGAAAAGACTGAAATCCTCTCGGACTCTGTAGGAGTTCCCTCGGGGGAGGCTGTTGGATCTTGGTTCATGTTTACTCTCTCTCTCCCCCTCCCTCCTCCCTCCCTCCTTCCCTCTCTCTCTGTCTCTCTCCTTGTCTCTCTCTGTCTCTCTGAAGCTCAGCTTCCTTCTCCAGCCCCAAAATGGGCAGACCACAGACAGCCACCCCAACCTACAGCCCTCCTCGGGGGCAGTAGGCACAAGGGAAGTCTTGGTGTCCTGCTTGGAGCATCCCGTGGAGTGGAGGCAGGAAGGCCTGGCCAGAGGTTTCTGAGTCCTGGGCGCTGGGATCTGTGCAGCCACATCCAACTGTGTGAGCCTGGACTCAGGGTGCACTGAGCACCTCAGGGCTGAGCCCCTGGTATTGGAAGTTTGCAAGAAGCCCTGGCCAGTGGTTTTCCGGGGCTTTCTCACCAGGCACAGAGCCAAATTACTTTTTTGTCTTGCATGCACAAGGGGACACAGGGAGACCTCACGAGTTCCATGTGGATTCAGGGTATGGTGCCCAGTGTGTTAGTCCCTCTGGTCTACGGAGGAGCTGCTGGCCCCTCTGGCTGTTCAGGCCCCACTCTGATTCTAAGAAGCCACCTCGCCAGGATCCTTCGTTCTCACTCTTGAAGAGTTGGACTAAACCTGCCCCAACCCCAGGCCTCAGCTGGCTCCTCCTGACTCTCCTCCACCCCCTCCTGCTCAGTACTTGCTTCCTGCTTTCAGGCCTAATCCTTGGCCCCCTGTTTTGCTTCCTCCCTGTCAATCTCCAGTCTACCTCCAATATGCATTTACCACCAACCTCATCCACATGGAGCACCACCAACCTCATCCACATGGAGCACCACCAACCTCATCCACATGGAGCACCCATCTGATGGCTCCTGGATGAAGGGAGCAGTGTGTGCTACCACACAGGCCTCTGGAAAGGGGCTTTGTACCTCACGCTTTTCCAGCTTATCATAATTCTCTTTCTTTAAAGCAAAGCCCCATGAGGTTGTTGATACAAAAGGGAGGCAGAGAAGACCACAGCTTTATGTGAACCAAAAGAGGGATGTGGTGTGAGGCTGTCAGTAGAGGCTTGGTATACAGAGAGAGGGAGCAGTGGGCCTGCGCTGGCCCTGCCCTGGCCTGGGCTTTCATGTCGACAGGCTTAGACGGCAAAGGCTATTGCAGCAACTCTGGGAGTGGGAAAATAGAGGAAGGTTTGTATGCTCTGGAAGGTTTGTATGCCAGGTCTGAGGTCACTAAGGTATTAAGTGGCTGAGATGGACTTGAACCCAGGCAGTCTGACCTGGCTGAATTGGCTGTGGAGAGCGCAGGACAAGGCTGGGGCACTGGGGTCCTCCCGATACATTTCCAGGAAATTCTTTTGGATTATGCCGAGGGGTACCATGGAGGGCCTGGGCAGCTAGTAGAGCAATCTCTGGGATCTCTGAGGTCCTAGGCGGGTGTGGGGCGTTGATAAATAGGGGCTCAGCAGAGTGTGCATGAGCAGGTGTCTAAGGAACAGCCTTTATCAGTAGATGAAACCAGCTTCAAGTCCTGTCCCTTCCATATCCAGCTGGGTGACCTTGAGCAAGTTACTTAGCTTCCCTGCACCTTAGAGCCGTCATTGTAAAGTGCAGGTGGTGTCAGAACCACTGTGACTGTCTTGGGGATTCAGTGAGCTAAGGCGTGAGGATCCAGGCGCACAAAGCTTGGGTCCCCAAAGCTGCTCTTGCTGCAGTAGAAAGTTTGTCCCCATATGGTCCCATCCCACTGCCATTGCTGTGGGGAGGCTGCATCAGGGAGGGGGAAGGGGCCCCAGCTGACAGCTGCTTCTCCGTTTCCATCACGCAGCACCTGAAGGCACAGGACGTCTTCCTGCCGTGCTCCCAGGGGCCTGACAGGTGTGATCACACAGTTCAGCAGGAGCAAAAAAAGAGTCTCTGGGTTCAGGATGTGGAGCTGGCTATGAACGAGGGGGCTGCAGGCCCTGGCTCCAGGAGCTGCCCGTAGCAGACAGCTAATTCCAGCTGCCCCTCCACCACGGCTGCTGCCCTGCACCTGCCTGATGGGCTGGGGCTGGCCTGGGGAGAGCTGGGCAAGGCTGGGCACTCTGGGCTCCAGTGACCTGGTCTTGGATAATCCTTTCCAGAAAAGTGCTGAGTAGTCTGGGCTGCTCGTGGAGGGCTTTCCAGGCCCTCTGAGGCCCTGGGCAGGTGTTGGAGAGATAGACAGCTCAGGGTTTATTACCCCCAGTTAACCAGGAAAGATGAAGGGAGCTCAGAGAGAATGGCCTCAGCCCCTCCTTCTGCTTGGTGGTCAGCCGATGACCTGGGTCTTCATTCCCTAAGAAAGCAGAAGAGATCAGAAGTGAACCTCACAGTGTACAACCAGAGATATGAAAACTTGTGCTCTATATGGGTAATATGAATTGTAATGCATTCTGCTCTCATATAACAAACTAAAATTAAAAAATGAAGTGAACTTCACAAACGCCCGCCGCCACCTGTCCGGGCCCTGTCCTCTCTCCTGTGACGGTGGGGGAAGCACCCGGCTCCTGCGCCTGGCCCAACCCTTACTTATCCACTGGACTTCATCTCTTCCAACTTACCCAAGGACAGTGCCCTGCAGGTGTCCTCTCTGCCAGCTCCTGATCCCATGATGACCGGATCATTCGCACCACGAACACGATGCATAATGACAGATCTGCCCTTTGAAATCCTCTCTCTGGACCTCACATGTGTGGACACTCCCGGCCTGTTTCTCTCCTACTCTTTGTAGAAAAAATCCCGGAGAGAGTGTGGGCCTGCTGTCTCCTGGCCTTCCCTCCCTTTCTTGAATCCGTGACCAGGATGGTTAGACCCATCCCCGCTGGTCCCGCCCATCCCCGCTGCACAGCACCCTCAGGTCTTTGTCCTCCTCTACCCCAGGTTGCCAAACCCAGCCCAGCCCCAGGCCCTCAGCAGCAGTGAGTGACTTCCTGGCCACGCCGTCTTCCTTGAAGCCCTTCTTTCCTCCTCTAGCAGTTCCGGTTCCTCTTCGCGGCTCACTATTGCCTCTGGTCCCTGGAGTGGAGTGGCACAGGACTCCAGCTTCAGACTGTCCCCTCCTCCTTCTGTTCCAACTCACTGCGCTATTCTTTCCAGTCTGTCCCACCCATCTTCCCTGCCCTCCGGTGGCTTCCCCGTCACTCAGAATGGAACTCTAAGCCCGCAGAGGCCTGCACCCAGGCTATGCGGGTTGAAGCCCCTCTGACCTCTCTCTGAACACGAGGAGTTGTTGCAAATCCACACCAAGCCAGGCTGTGCTCATGACCACGCCAGGGTTGCACCCCTTCCTCCTCAGGCTTACGGCTGCCTGGCTTCTGTCCTCCCCACACCCAAGGGACTCCTTAGAATCCCCCCTTGTTCTCCATGGGATCCACCTGGTCACAGCCAGGCCATGCCAGCTGGGCCTGCTGGCTTCCCCAGTCCCTTTTCTCTATGTATGTGGTGGCCACGGAGACCACCTTATGTCTCCGGAGCAGTTCTTCTGGTCTTTGCACACCGGATGCGTGTGCCAGGCTGCCTTATACCCAATCTTCTAGGACTCAACCCATGTGTCACCAGCTCCAGGACCACTTCCCTACTGCACCAGATGAAGGAAGGGGTCAGCCTCGCTGCTGCCCGGGACACTTGGTTGTAAGAGGCCCCACATCATTCTTGGGAATTGACAGGAGGGGAGGGGATTGCGTTGAGCACAACTCCTCGCAGGCAGGGTCCTACAAGAACCTTTGAGAAGCAGCCAGGGTGTGTGTGTGTGTGTGTGTGTGTGTTTGCTCAGGGAATGAGGATGCAAATGTAGGGGCAGAGCTGAATTGCTGGGGACTCCAGGGCAGCTTAAGCCTCTCATCCAAGCAGAAAGGTGACTCACACTGGTTTGAGTGGGCAGCAGGCTTTAAGTCTTGCTAGGCATCTCCTGGGTGCTGAGGCTTGACTTGCCTCTTTCCTGGCTGGGTTAGAAGCCCCCAACTCTCCACTCACTTGGCATTTCCTGTCATAGCAATGACCGCTCTGCACAGTGAACGTCTGTCCACCTGTCAATTTCCCTCTGGATGGTGGCTCCTTGGAGGATAAGGTCTGTGTCTTATCTATTGTTATGACCTTAGCTATTAGCACAGCAGACAAATGCATTAGGAGCTTCATCTATGCACATGGATCTGGTGGCTGGCTTTTTCCTACTCCGCCCAGGTATCTGGATGTCACCTGTACCTAGTTTCTTCCCATGCCTGAGACATGAGGGCTGGGATCCACTCTTGGCTGTGTATCTTGCCATCAACCTGCAAGCGCTGCCCTAGATCACGCCTCTGCGACGGGATGTCCAGGGCACCCGGAAGGTGCACAGGGCTCAGACACAGGGAATGCAAGGGCCTTCTCTGTGGCATAGACCCACCCTCATGAGGATAAAGGTGAAGGAGAGGGTCTCAGACAGCCTGCTCCCTCCATTCTGAAGATGCGGAAACAGAGGCTTCCGCCCGCCCACCAGGAGTAGGGAAGGCAGGATTAGAAGCCAGGCCTTTTGTTGAAAAGCCCCAGTGCTCGGTCCTCCCCTTTGCCACCCCCATTAAGCTATACCACCTCTCCGGGCCCATTTCACACCCAGCAGCTAAAGTCCAAGCAACAGTGACATCTTCCTATAGCTCAGGTGGCTCCACCCCAGCGATGTGTGAGGAGGGCCCAGCCCAGCTCAGGGGCAGATGTCACTGAGCACTAGGACCCGGGCTCCTGCCCTGCACCTGCCCCCACAAATGGAGCAGCCCCACCCTGCCCCACCCACGCCACTTCTGCTGTTCCCTTTGTTCTTGCTCCAAGTCACAAGGTGACAGCCAGCTCCTCCCTCCCGAGGAAGTTGTGATGGGAATGAAACATGGGCCCTGGGTCAGAGCTGCTCAGAGGAGGCTCTGGAAAAAAACCCTGCCCTTTTGAGGTCAGAGTGGGCTAGGCATGCGGTCTAGAGAAGCAGTTGGGGGCAAATACCTCACAGCCACCGGCCCAGCAGTGGCAGCAAGAGAGAGGCTCTGGAGACAAGGCAGGGTCAGACAGGGCTCAGTGCTCACCATGGGCTCCCACGAGCCTTCCTCACCCAGGAGGGCAAGCTGGTGTTTGTGTCTGAAAAATGTGTGTGTGCCGGGAGCATGCACATGTGCAGATGTCGCGTGTGCATGCAGGGGACTGTGTGCAGAGGCAGATGTGTGCCTGTGTGTCTCGGTGTGCATGCCTCTAGATGTGCCTATTGGTCACTTGCTGCAGAGAGGAACCCCCCCCCCACCACCACCAATATATCTGCCTCACACCTGTGCCTTAGCTGGGCTCAGCAGGAGCAGCTCTGTTGCAGGTGTCTCTCACCCTCCTGCTGGGACCAGCTGCTAGCTCAGGCAAGTTTTTCTCATGAGGTTGCCATAAGGGCAAGGGGCCTCTCAAGGTATAGCCTTGGAACTAGCACTCCATTGAATCTGCATGTCATGCATGTCAAGCATGTCACGTGACCAAACACATAATTGAAGGGCAGGGAAATGATTCCTTTCCATGTGTGTTCATCTGTGTTTGTGCCTGGGAGTGTGTGTGTGCATAGGTGTTCCTTCACATTTATGCACATGCAGGATAATGTTACATTACACATGCACATGTGTTTCTGTGTGCGCCTGCACAGCAGCGTCCCTCGGGCACATACGTGCAGTGCCCAGCCCGGCCACAGTGGAGGAGTGGATTCACAATCCTGGGCAATTCATCCATCTCAAATCCTTGCAGAGACACCTGCGGGGCCCTCTGAAGAGTCTCGTGCCATCTGCATGTGCCGAGGTAGATCTTGCTCTGTTAGTGGCCCTGAGAAAATTCACTGGTCAGTTGTCTTGTAGTCTATTATTACCCAGATGTCTGTGTGTTCCAAACAATTGTTTTTAAATTGCTTCATTAGTCCGTCTCAGCAGACCCAATCCTGCCACACTTGACTGGCTCAGATTCTCGGGGACAGAGCCCGTGGGAGCTGGGCAGGCAGCTCCCTTGCTGACACACCTCCAAGGGCCCAAGAGGATGCCCCAGAGAGAGACAAGGAGGTGTCCCCTTCCTTACAAAAGAGGCAGCAGGTGGAGGGGAATGGAATGGACTGTGGGATCAGAGAGAGCTGGTTTTGAGTCTAGACCCTGCCATTTATACATTGTAAGGCCTTGTGTAAGCTCTTGAGTCTCAGTTTTTCCGTCTGAAAAATGGAGTCATTGTCTGGATATAGTGGGTGGGCGTGGGCTGAAGGAGACTCTGCAGTACTTATAGCATGTGCCGGGCCCCCCTAGCCAGAGAGCAGAGCACGGGCCTTCCTTGCCCTCTGGTCTCAGCAGCAGCCAGGCCTCTCCATCAGGGATGAGCAAGTGCACCAGAGACACCCCAGGGTGGGGGTCCGCTTGACACAGGGGAGTCATTGATGCCCCAGGAGGAGCTGGAGGGCATAAGGGAAAGAGACCCCGTCCTGCCCAAGAGCAGCCCTGCAGGCAGGGCTCAGGGCCTGGCACACAGGGCCACACTGCTTGGGTTCCATCCCTGTTCTCCACTCTCCCACGTGTTCTCTAAGGCCAGCAGCACTTCAGGAAGAGGGGACAGGGTCCTTGACTCATGGGACATTTCCTGCATAATTGAAGCCCCCCCGCAACTCCAGTTTACTCTCTGGAGTGGACTCACCCCAGATGCCAGTCCCTGCCTCCCTAACCAGAGAACCTGAGGACAGTGCTTCTCTAAATGGCTTGGGTCAGGAGGGTTGGTGCCCACCATCCAGGGCAGGGAGACGTCCCTGTGCTTCTGCGGCGCGTACTTTCCCGCTTTTACTGACTGTCCCTTCCCGAGCGGTCAGTGTGCAGGCTGCTCTAAGGCCTGCTCCTAATCCACTTTGGGATGGAGAAGCTGGTGGCAAACTTTTTCTGTGAAGAACATGATACATATTTTGTAGGCCATAGAGAGTCTCCGCCCCATATTCTTTGTCTCATTTCTTTTAAAATGTAAAAGCCATTCTTAGCTGGACAACAAACAGGTTTGAGGAAGATGTGGGCCCTGGGTGTACTTCCTCAACCCTTGGAGAGTCAGGTAAACTTTACTCCAGTTAAAAATGAGTGTTCACTACAAGTTCTCAAGTTTATGAATGGCGCATGAGCCTGAAGCCATTTCCCCCGCACCAATGAAGGGCTGGCTCTGAGGCTTATGGAAAGGAGCCGTGTGTGTGTGTGTGTGTGTGTGTGTATGTGTGGCTGGTGGTGTGATTTCCTCCAGCCACACATGCACTCTGCTGCCCAGGGGCTCCCCCAGCCCATCTTACTTCTCGGACCATGTGGAGTAGCGATTCTCAAGCCCCTTTTACACAGAGCTGGCATTACAACCCAGGTCACCTGACCCCAAACCCATCAGAACACAGAGGCCCCCAGAGGAGCATTTAGAGGAGACCTAGAGAAAGGGAAGGGTGGAGAGAAGGAGGAGGGAAGCAAGAGGCAGAGCGAGAGCCAGACCCTCCTTCAGCCTGCGTCTGACACTATAAAATTGCCTAAGTAGCAAAATGGTTTTTTTTCTTTTTTTTGAAAAATGTTTTGTAAAATATCATACATGTTCATCATAAAAATCAGTCACAGAATTGAACAACAACAACAAAAAAAGACATGACTGGAAATCCTACCCCTAGAAGCCACCATGAGTACCACTCTGGTGACATTCCGCACACACCTCTCTCTGAGGGTAAACACATATGCACACGGTTTTAAATGAGTGACAGCAGATTCCACAGGCTGTTGTGTATAAGGGTTTTTCTCCTCGACAATATGCTGGGGACATCTTTCCATGTCAATAAATATAGATCAACAGCTTCGTGCTAAATGTGGGGACTGCATCCTATTGTGGGCACAAATAGAATTCCTAAATGCCAAAGAGGCACTCGGCTTTGCGAGGTGCCCTGAGTGGGTGCTTGTGGGACTCTGCTCAGATAGCAGCCTGGTACCTGTGTCTCAGACACTGTGGCTTCTAGGGCAGTTGGGGTGGCTGGGGGATGGTTTGGACTCATCCCATTAGAGGCCAGTCACTGGGGATCCCCGCAGCCTCAGACTCCAGGGAGCAGGACTCGTCCAACTTCCCTGCAGAAGGGCACCGCCTTTCTTCTGAGCTTAGCTTTCCTGGGCTCTCTGGAGGTGCCCAGTGGAGTATGGCAGACCTCTCCCTGGCGGGCCCTGACAGCCCCAGTGGGGGCCTTGGCCTCTGGCTGCTTCAAGTCCTGCAGGCAGGTGGCCCTGGGTCTGTCTGCTCCTCTTGCTTGATTCTTCTCTGCTTCCCCAGGCTTCTCACATTGCCTTACACAGTGGGTCTCTGCAGACCCTTGCTTCCTCCCCCTACCCCGCCCGGCTCAGCATGGCCTTCCTCTCAGGGCAGCTCACATGCTCAGACATGTCCCCACTATTCAGTTCCATTCTAACCTCAGATGCCCTGGCCAGTGCTGAGGCGGGGGGCCCAGTGGCTCACTCAGGCCCCGCTGGGGCTGATGGACCACACAGCTGCATAACAAGCAACCCCCAAATGTCAATGATGACAGGTTTGATTTCACATTCGCGAGTCTGCAGACGGGCTGTGGTTGGCCCATCTTGGTTGGCCTCAGCTGGATGATGCGTCAAGGTGCATCCATTGGTCTACTCTGTCTTCGTTTCAGGCCCCAGGGCATGCCCGCCTCATGGGAGGGTGGACACTCAGAAGAAGAGAGTGGAAGCAGACAGTGTCTCGGAGGGGCGTCTTGCAAGGCTGGCCTGCTGCTACTTCCACCCACGAGCCAGGAAGTAGTTAACACCAGTCACATGGCAAAGCCCAATGCCGCTGGGGGTCGGGGAAGGGGCAGGGCCTGTTCTCTAAGGAAGAAGTTGCAATATGGCGCCAGGCCAGGGTATGTACCGAGGAGGAGTGACCCCCTAAGAGGGAGAGAGTGGACAGTTGTGAAGGACAATCGGGTGGGCGTGTTTGGGTGGCATGCCACAGACCCCCCTCTACTGAAGGCCACTCCCACATCCACCGACCATAAGACGTGTCTTCCGCTGTGTCCCATGGGCACCTCAAAACTGCTCCCATCTCATACTTAGCACCCCGTCCTCCCCACCCCTCTATCCTGTCTCCCCAGTAAACTATGCTATTAAGCTATGTCCCAGTTTCCCCACCTGGATCCTTGGTGGCCCCTGTCCCTGAGCCCAGCATATGCACCATCTGCCTGTGGTGCCTCCTGAGGAGGATGTCTTGGACTCTGCCCTTGGATGCTGTGTCCCTTCCGTGCCCAGCCAGTGGGCATACTTCCTCATAACTGTGTCCCCCTAATATGGAGGGTCTCTGCCTTGCTTCTAGTGGCCGCAGCCGCCAGCACATCCTAGACTCTGGGATCAGGTCAGGGATATGGGGGACCCCTGCCCAGCTTCACACAGTAGATGAGGCCCAAACCCAGGGCTTGAACAAGCTCTCTGCC
The DNA here is from genome assembly GCF_021218885.2 of Marmota monax. Taxonomy (NCBI): domain Eukaryota; kingdom Metazoa; phylum Chordata; class Mammalia; order Rodentia; family Sciuridae; genus Marmota; species Marmota monax. Next base: position 12,268,533 of record NW_026694432.1, read on the forward strand.
ATCAACGTCCCTGTCCTCACTCTGGAGGATGTCATGGCTGCCCCGTGCAGGCCCCAGCAGGGGGTGGGGGGAGGCTTCCCACCCTCCCCCGTGGAACCTGCCACTCGCCTTGGTGGCAGCAAGTCCAGCTCCTCTTCTTTGCTCTCCTCTGCCTCTTGCACTACCCCAGATGTGAGGTGGACTCCATCCAAGTGAGGCTGCAATAATCCCAAACCACAAGTCAGAAAATGAAGACAAGATTCCTCGGGGAAACCTGGCTTGGGATAGAGCAGCTCAATGCTCTCGTGACCCCCGACAGGTGCTGAAATGCCCACCGTGCAGGGTCCCCTGTGAACACCGGAGAGAGTGGCCCCCAAACCACGGAGATGGGGGGCGTTAAATGAGAGAATGGACACAAACTCCCAGCCACGTGGAGTCAAGTGCTGGGGAGATGCGTTTCCCTGCTGCCCTGAGCCACCCTCTTCCTCCCCTTCAACCTCTCTGGAGACTTGCAGTTGTTTGTTTGTTTCAAACTCCAACCAAGACACAGCTAGGGTGGAGAGACCCTCCCTGTCCAGGGACAAGACTCTCGGAGCATTGACTGAGGACCCCAGAGGAGAGGCGTTGCTGGGAGCGGGGATGAGCTGGGCTTCCCGTCCTTGGGAGCCCTCAGGAGGCACGGTGAACTTACGAGGTGTGGTACAGGAGCTGACCTCCATCGTGGGGAGATTGCAGGACACCCACTTTGGGCCAAGAAGGACACATGTCACCAGGAGCTGCCTGGAGGGGCGGCCAGCTCCTGTCCCCGCAGGGTGTGGCGTAGGTGTGGGTGGCCTGAGAGAAACCTCCCAGCTCAGAGCCAGGGAGGGCACGGAGCGGGGGGTGCTGCCTCTCACCTGTTCCTGGGCGGGGTGGGGGGGCCCAGCTGCCGCTCTGCGATTTGCATTCAGCCTTCATCTGTGCGGCTGGCACGCAGCAGCTTCTCCCAGAGATGTGCTATTTTAAGTGCTTCCCCTCCGCCCCTAAGGGTGCCATGTGTTTATCTTGCTTTGGAGTTAAAAGGGAAAATCAATTTCACTCTTACCTTGGGAAGATTTGGGGGGTGGCTTCATTTCATTAAAATGAAAGTGGGATTAGGGGCAGCGATCTCCACCCCCCTTGGTCGGCAATGAATAAACAAGGCGCTGGGTCCGCAGCCTGCTTCCCTCCCCTGCAGGCTCAGGCTCTGGGGCCCCTGGAGGCCTGGGGTTGGCCTGCAAGGGTGACTGGACTGTGGGCTACGACCCTCATCCCAGAGAGAGGGAGGGAGTGAGGAGCCCAGTGCAGCACTGTGTGTGTGTGTGTGTGTGTGTGCATGCGCGCGCACGCATGCACGGGTGAGATAAGCTGGTCCCTGAGCCCTGCACCTGTCAGTAATCTGGTCAGTACTCAGTTTCTTGGCCACTTGAGTCCAGCCAGGCTCCTGGATGGGCTTGAGCTCTGGCCTGGGCTCCAGTGTCTTGGCTGGGCTCTCCCAGGCTCACCCTCTCTGCTCTCCCCTTTACAGCCGTCCCCTCGGTGGTCTGTTTCTGTCATAGATCTCCCCGGCAACCAACAGGACATGCCAGCTCCAGCCCTGGAACCAAGAAACTCCTCAGGCTGCCTCCTGGAGGCCTCTGGGCAGAAGGAGGCTGGAGCGCCCCCCAGAGAGAGGCAGAGGCCTCCATGCACAGCCTCCACGCACAGCCTCCAACCACAGGGCAGGAGATGCCTGACCCGAGAAGGTCAGCTGGGCCTCCCCTTCCTCTCGCTAGGCATTTTCCTTGAAAAGGACCTTTGGAGTTGAAGATTCCAGGAAAGGGGGCTCCGTGGGGAAATTCTGCAGGTGGAAGACTGGAGAGGAAGGTGTGACCTACTTTGACCTGCCCCCTCCCGGGAAGGAAGACCACCCACCCGTCCTGGTGTCAGTGAATACAGACTGAAGGCTGCTGGGCTGGGAGCTGGGCCTGGTGGGCTGTGCTTCCTTCCCATTCATTGGCTTATGTAACTAACATTTATTGAGAATCCTCCGTTTCTAAGCTATTTTAAAATTCCCGAGGTCTACCCATTTGCCTCCAGTTGGGGGACACCACATACACTGGGCTACCACCAAACACAGGAACAGCCCAGGCTGGGTTCCTGTCCTTGAGGGCCTTATCATTCAGAGAGGACCAGATGAAATCAACTCCACGACTCAGGAGGCCCATGCCGACACCAGCTATGGACCTGGATGTGCGGGGACAAGCCAAATGCATGCTGGGCCAGCAGACTGAGGGGCTGCGGAAAGGCCGGGCAGGTGACAGGTGGTACTGGGAGCGTATGCCAGCCCCGTGGGTTCTGGAGTTCACAGTGGGCTCAGTGCCCTGCTAGAGACTCCACCACTCTAATTCTATCCTTGTGGCTGTAGTTCAAGACCAGCATGCTCCTCTCCAATGTGCAGATAAGGAAACAGAGGTTCAAAGTGGACATAGGATTTATGGAAGATCAATCAGATAATCAGTAGCAAGGCTGAAATTCAAACTTAAAGTCTATCTGACCCCCAAGGTCATGCAGCCAGGAATGACCAACTTAGACTTTGGGGGTTTATGGAGGAGGCAAGAGGGTGGGCATTGGGGGTCTCAAAGGTTTCTGAGAATCAAAACTGAGGATGATGGATTAGACCATTAATGAGCTGTGGGGACTTGCCAGGCTGGAGACAGGGCATGATGGTGGCAGAATGAGGGAGTGACAAGGAGGCCCGGCAGACTCAGTGGCCCACAGGACAGGGACAGCCGTACCTTTGGAACTGACACTGTTCAGGGCTGTCCCCATCGTTTTTCAGAACCTATGGGTTGGGAGGTGCCATAAGGTCATTGGAACCATGCCCTGTCCCCAGGATTCAGAAATACCCCTGCTTCTGCCCGTGCTCCTCCTCCCAAGGGGACCCGATGCTTGGGTGCCTCCTCCGTCAGAAGTGTGTCCTCACCACTGAGACGGAGCTTCCCCCGCGGCCTGCCCCCAGCCGTCCGATTCTGCTTCTCAGGACGACAGAAGGATCTGATGCATATTGGATCAGATAATTCTCAAGTCCTCTCACCTCCTCTCATCTCCGGCCTTCATCCTGGTAGTAATGTGACCTTTTATTGTGCTTTTCTGGTTGGCAGTGCGAAGTCGAGAGCCTTCCCTATGCCATCGCGGGAGCCGGGTCACGAGCAGCTGGCTGCGTCTTCTCAAGGTGTCCACTGTGATCCCAGACCCTCGAGGGCTGACTGCAGACTTCTGAACGGTGGGGGTGCATTTTAGGAAGACCACTCCGGTGGCCGGTATGAAGAGTGCCCTGGCGGAGAGAGACTGAGGCGGGGGGTGCTGTGGAGTTGATCCAGGTGAGATACCATCTGAAATCTGTGCTGGTAAGGAAATGGCAAAGGGGCCGTAGGAGAGCCATTCCAGGGTGACCATTCAGTAGGACCCAGAGAGAAGCTGGGAATGGAAGGTGGAGGAGAAAGAAGAACGCAGGACCCATCAGGTTCTTGTCCCAGGCGATATTCTATGAAGAAGAAAGTCTCAAATGAGTACCTGGGTCATTTAGGAGCCGATCAGAGGGAAGGATTAGGAGAAGAGGTGACATTTAGCATTGAACGTGAAGTTGTAGGTAGTAGTGATACACTCTTCGTCCACTTGTTAATTGGCCATGTATCCATTTAACAAGCTTTTATTAAGGATCAACTATGTACCAGATACTCTGCCAGATCCTGGGATTAGGAAGCCTGGGTCGCCCCTGATCTCGAGGGGTTTACTATCTAGTGGAAGGGAAATGGGGATAAATAAACTGTGGTATATCCATCCAACAGAATATTATCCAGTGCTGGGAGAAATGAGTTATCAATCAAAAAAGACCTGAAAGAGACTTAAGTGTCTATGACTCAGTGAAAGAAGACAATCTGAAAATGTTATATATTGTGTGATTCCGACTATTTGACATCCTTAAAAGGGAAAAACCATAGAGATAGTAAAAAGGGCAGCATTTTCAGGACTAAGGGAAGAGAAAGAGATGAATGGGCAGACAGAGGATTTTGACAGCAGCAAAACTACTCAGCGTGACACATACAGAGGACAGGTTATTACAGGTTTGTCTAAACCTGCAAAATGCCCCACCCCAAGAGTGAGTGGAAACTGTGGGCTTGGCGTGATAATGATGTGACGGTGTAGGTGCCTCTGGTGTGGCACCCCGGGGAAGGGGCGTGGCACCCCTGGGGGGAGGGGCTGTGCAGGTGCCGGAGACAGAGTCATATGGAAACTCTTCTGCTTTTGCTCCATTGAACAGTGAACCTAAAATTGTTCTAAAAAATCCTATTAAAATTAGTATTAGAAGATGCTAAGACTGAGACCTGTACAGGGCATAGAACCCTGAAGGGGACAGGGTGGTCAGAGAGGGCTCTATCAGGGAGGTGACCCCCTTGGACTTGTGACCGAGATGAAACGGAGATACTGGATCCCAGCCTGTGCTCAGGAGAGGGCTCTTGGTGGGCGAGGATGGTCTGGAATTCATCGGCGTAGATGGCAGCAGTCAAGAAAGCACGTGTAGAAAAGAGACAGGAAGCTGGAGCCACCGGTGCCAGTGACGGAGGGGGCAAGACCCGGGTGGTGTGGTTGAAAGGGAGGAGGGGTGAGAGAAGAGAGGCGGGCGGAAGGAGAGTGCTGGAAATGGGGTGGGCAGAAGCTCATTCCAAGCTACCGACTTGGAAATGAGGGAGATCAATAGGCTTCTGGGAGTCGATGAGAATCGATGGGTAGAGCTGAGGTTGGCGAGGTCATCTGAAAAGCAAAACTGGTGATGGAGCGGGGACCACTGGACCGCGGCCTCGTTTTTTTGTGTCTGGGAAATGTGCACTCTGGATGTGGGGGTCAGGAGAGACTTGACCACCGTGAGCGAGTGGCCACCGGGAAGATGCGCTGCATCCAGCCCAGGGTTGGTTGGAAGAGAGAAAACCTTGGCCTTCAGTTTCAGAAAATTCTTAGGGCGGACACAGAGGGCTCCACCACAGACTTAGGCAGGACCATCTGGAGGGCAGGAGGGAGGACCTGTTGGCTGAGGTGGCTGAGGGGGCTCAGCCTGCCCCCTTCACACTGCAGCTTCGAAGCACGTGTGGGGACGTATTCCTGAGAGGCCAGGTCCTGAGCATGGCCTTTCCCAGTGCAGGCTCGGAATGTGGAATTTCCATACCCACCTGCTCATCAATGCCCCACATGCCCCTCACCTGGCCTCAGCCTTCCCTGGCAAAATGAGCCTTTATTCCACCAAACCTACCAGCCTCCCCATGTCTGGTGACACGGCTGCAGCTCCCTGAGCCTAGCATATCCAAGCCTTCCATTCTGTACCCTGGGCCCACCCCAGCTCACCTCTCAAGAACTTTTCCCTCCCATCCTGCCCAGCCCCTCTTCTAGATCATCCTCACCTGCAGACGTGCAGGCTCTGGGATCAGGCGTCTTTTAAAACTCCTCCATTGATCAGGCCTCTCCCTGCAGATATCGTTCACAGAAAGGCTATTGAAATAATCCTCCACAGGCACTAGAACCACTTCTGCACCTTGAATCCTCCCCCTGGTCTTCTCTACCTGGGTTTCCATTCCCACCATCCACCCAAACTGCTCATGTCAAGATGTCCCAGGGTCCTTGTTTGGCCAAATCCAAGGCTGCTCCTCACTGGCACTCGACCTGATGACCGCTCCCCCTTCTTTCAGATGGCTTCTCTCTCAGCTCCCGGGACACCTCCTCTCCGAGTTTTCTTCCCACTTTTGGCCTCTCTTCAGTGTCTTTTGCAGGGTCCTCTCTTGGTCAGAGGCCCCACAGCTTCCCAAACTGTGCCTTCAGCCTTGACCTTCCACTGGCCTTGGGCTCATCTGGGGCACTGTGCAGTTGACAGTGTCCTGTGGGTGTCTGCTGGCCTCCTGGAGGGCAAGTGGCCACAGCAGAATTCTTTCTTTTCTCAGAGAACTCTGCCCTTCCTTGGGGCTGCTCTGTCTCAGGAGATGGCATTGCCATTCATACGGGTGCTCAGGCCAGATGCCCCAGAGCCGTCTTTGATTCCGCGCACGCACGTACATTCATTCTTCTCTCCTGTAACCAGGCCAACTGCAGGCTCCATCGGTGCTACCTAGAAACTACACCCTGGACTGTCCAGTTCTCCCCATCTGCACGGCCCCCGGGAGCCTGCGGTGGATGCTGGGATGTGTCCAGACATTCATGTCCCTGCCTGCCGGGTCCTTCTCGGGCTTTTCCCTCATCTGAAGGCAACCCCCAGGCCTGAGACTCTGCCCCTCCCAGGTCCATGCCCTACATCCAGGGACTAGTCGATTCTGCACCAGAAAAGCCTCGCCCTCTTGCCTTGATTTAGGGCAGCCTGCGGGGCCCTCCCAGCTCCAGGGTTCCCTTGGGGTGGTCTGGGGGCTCCATTGTGACCTCCTCACAGTTTAATTCCTTTCTCTGTCCAATCCTGTGGTCCTCGCCCCCCACCCCGCCCCTCATGCCAGGTGTTATTCCTGAGGGCGCTCCCCAATAAATCACCTGCACACAAATCACAGAATTTCACAGTCTGTCTCCTGGGAAACCTGACCTACATCCCTAGTCAAAGCCACCTTGATTGCTCCCTCACACCACTCTAATAGCCACCCAACTAGTCTCCCTGATTTTGCCCTTGCAAAATCATCTGTCTCTATGTAGCAACCAGAGTGATCTTCATAATACGAAAATCAGATCAATGACTTCCCTGCACTGAAACTCAGCTGCCTCTCTGCTGCTTTGGGAATAACATCCACACTCCCCGGAAGCCTCCGGCCCCATGAGCGCTGGCCCAGTGAGGGCTCTCAGCTCACCTCATACAGCTTGTCCGCCCGCTCAGCTCTGCTCTGGCCACACTGACCTTCTGCCTGTTCCTTGGATGCCCCGGGATTTTCCCCAATCTACGTCCTTTGCCCATGGCTTACAGTGCACTTGCCCCAGATCTTCTCATGGTCGGCTCCGTTTTCATTCAGATGCCAGCTCGAATGCCACCTCTGTAGTCGAAGCTCTTCTCCAAGCAGACAGTCTAATGCAGCCCCTCTATGTTGCGTTCTCTGTCACTCCATTCTGTCTTATTGCCACCATATGTGCCACTCTGAAATCTTATGAATCCATGGACTTATTTTAACCTCTGCTGGGCCCACAATGGGGATCTCTGCGGGAGTAGGACTGTGCCTCTGTCACTGCGGGAGAGTGCTGTGCCTGCGGTATTCAGAAGCGTGCACGTGTGTGAATGCATGCATGAATACGTGCAGGAGCGAAGGAAGGAAGGAAGGAAAGTTGCCAGGAGCCAGCCTGTCGTGGTTGGACCATTCTCTGGTCCCCCCCACCCCCGAAGGTGGTTTAGATTCAGTGGGTGTCTCCTCTGAACTCAGCTCTAAGCTGCTTCAGTCACTGACACCAAAGTCCACAGAGAAGTCAAGTACAGGAAGGAGCCAAGCCATCCATCAGATTTAGTAACTAGGGGGTGATTGGTGACCTTCAGGAGAACAGCTTCGGTGGACTAGAGGAGTCAGAGGAATTAAATTGCAACAAAATGAGAGTGAATGAAAGGGCACGAAGCAAATACCGAGTCCTCTTGAAGTTGTTAAGGGTGGAAAGTAAAGAGGGTTTGCTTATTTCTGTCAATTGTTTTTGAGATGGGCTTTGCTTGTGTAATCTAGGGGAAAGAGCTGATCTGTTCCAGCACAACTAGCCCTCCCAGGCCTCTCTCCATACCAGGTTCCCTTCTAAGCTCTCTCACGTGTATTTATTTTCTATTGCTCTGTGACAGATGACCACAGATTTAGCTACTTAAAACACACATTTATTTTCTCTCAGTTTCTGGGGGTCCTGATGTGGTTCAGTGAGGTCCTCTGGGTCAGGTCCCCACAGGCTACAATCATGGTGTCAGATGGGCTGTGACCTCATCTGGAGGCTCGACCAGTGGAGAACTCACTTCTAAATCTCATTCAGATTGTTGGCAGGACTCATTTCCTTGCTGGTGTAGCACTGAGGACCCTGGCTTCTTGCTAGCTGTTGACCAGAGCTTCCTGAGAGCACTAGATACCACCTTCAGGTCCTAGAGGCCACATGGAGTGAGCCACCTGCAGTCCCTAGGGGTACCAGAGGTTCTCTTCAAATGTCCCTCTCCAACATGTCTACTTATTTCATCTAGCCAGGAAGGAGAGTCTCTATCTCCAGGTTGCTGAGATGAGTCTCCCATAATGTGACATTATCTTGGTGTGACATCCCATTGCCTTTGGTTAGAAGCAAGTCACAGGTCCCACCTATACTCAAGGGCAAGGGATTATACAAAGGCCCCAGCAGCAGGAGGCAGGGACCCTGGGGCCCACTTTAGCATCTTAATACGCATTCCTCACTTAATCCTCACAAAAGCACCATGCAGTGAGTCTTATTATTATCCCCATGTAATGAAGCCAAATGCTGGTGATAAGAGAAGGGGAAAGCATGGCTGATGAAGCAAAGTCCCCAAAGCAACAGGGAGGGAGGGAACACAGATCACAGATGAAGAAATCTATCACTGCAGCAGGGACACCTCAGCCATGGATTCTGGAGACAGAGGAGGGAAATGCAGAGTAGCCTGTGAGAGTAGGGCACCGTCCTCGGTATCTACCCAAGAGAAAGCAAACTGTGTGTCCACGCAGACACTTGCACCCAAGTGCTATGGCCGCCTTCTTCATCGACGTCCAAAGTGAAAACAAGCCAAATGTCCATCAACCAGTGAATAGATGAGCAAATGTGGTATAGCTCTACAATTCCACAATAAAAAGGAACCAACAATGGGTATGTGCTACTTGGAGGGACTTCAAAAACATTATGCTAAAATGAAAGAAATCAGGCACACACACACAAAAAAATACCCACCTAGTGCGTGATTCCATTTCTATGAAAAGTCCAGAAAAGGCAGATCTATAGTGATGGAGAGCAGACTGGTGGTTGCCTGGGGCCAGGGTGGGATTGGAGGGAGCCTACAAGTTGGCAATGCTTTCTCTCCTGCGAGGTGATACAAATGTTCCAAGATGGAATGTGGTGACAGTCGGTCGCACAACTCTGTCAATACACTAAAAGTCATTCAGTGGTGCATTTCAGACGAGTGGATTTTATGGTATGTAAATGACAACTCGTAAAGCTGTTTGATAAAAGAAGATTTTGGGCAATAAGTTGGCAAAGGACCTCCCACCCTTGTAATTGGCCCTTTTCTCTGCATTAGAGGGGTTCAGTGGTGGGGTGAGGGTCTTATAGAGAAGGGACAAGGACAGAAAAAGTCAGCGGGGTTGTGGAGGTGGGGCAGTGCTGGAGAAGCTGTGAAGGTCACCTGGCAGAGCTGAGGGTCCAGCCCCGGGTGGAGATGGTAAACTGTCTACCGGGTAACATCGTAGAATCCTGCTGTCCTTAGGGCCTAAGCAGGAAAATAAATACATAAAAGAACAGATGGAACCAAACCTGGATTTTGCTGAGAGACAAGGAGGTTGGGGGCGTTGGAAAGAGTGGAGTCAACGTGTTGGTGGTGGCCTCTCTGGTGGGCAGTGCCTGGGCCGGGCGAGGCGTAGAGGAAGATTCAGAGAGCAGCAGTCTTCAGGGTGAGGGTGGAGGGAGGGCCTGAGGTATGGGGGTCATTGCACACCCTTTACCCTTCCTGCCCACAACTGTCCCTGTCCTTCTGCAAACAGGGTGCCAGGCCTGAGCCCTTCCCCATCCCATTACGCTGTGGCCTGAGCAGGGCAGAACAGATGGTCACCCCCCTTGGGATAGAAGCTCTGCTGCAGCAGCCATGTTTTCAAGTCTTGAGCAGCTTAGAGAAGCAGGCAAGGGCAGGGGCGTGGCAGCCCATGTGTCCAGTATTACAGACCCAGCTCCAGCACTGCCCAGGTGTAGACCTCGGAAAGTCACTTTATTACTCTCAACATTCATTCCCCATCTGCAAATAGGGGTCATAATCGTATAGACCTCTTAGGGCCAACACGGGGGTCTCATGGGACATTGCTGAAAAGCCACAAGCCGTGTGCCTGGTCTGGAGAACTCTCTGGCACGTTAGCTGCTATTGGTCCCCAGGGCAGGGTGCTGACTTACACTGAGCTCACTGTTCTGCAGCCCCAGAACTATCCCAGAAGGGCTGCTGTGAGCCAGCAGTTGGGTTTAGGTCCCAAGGGCAATACTCCACGTTTGTGCTCACGACAGTTCAGCCTGTAAATCTCAGCCTCTTGGTGCAGCCCGGAGGATGCCTGTTGGGTCCCAGCTCCTCTGCAGCCCTCCACAGCCCCTGCAGCTGTGTGCCCTCTGTCTGTCTGCATGCAGATGCCTTTGTCCCATACCTAAGTCACTGGAAGAAATACCAGCCTCTGGACCACTGGAACACCTCCTGCTGCCTGCAGCTCTGGCCTTGGACCATTTTCCAAGGGAGGAAATACAAAAAAGAATACAAGCCGATGGGTCTCCAAAGCACTTTGAGGTGGGAGGACCCAGCTCTTATATCTGGTAGCTCCACAGGGGCTCAGAAGCTCCTGTCCTCTATCACTCGGGGCCCCTCTGGGGGCAGAGGCGATGTCCCCCCAGGCTCCCCGCAGGGATGCCTTCCATTCACACTCTGAGTCCCCCAGGAAGGAGGATCGATGCTTTCTGTTCTCCCAGAGACAGACCCGCACATTCCTGCAGGACTATTGACAGCCTTGCCTCTCTCTCCCATCTTCCATACTTCATTTGTGAAAAGAACTGTAATTACCCTCGAGGAGTCATTGGAGGAAAAGTGTACAAATTGAAAAGGACTGGAAATGGGCCCCTCTGGCTGTGCGGAAAACACTTTCCATATTGAACCGCTCTCTCTCCAAAGACCCGCGCTCCCGTTCGCCCGGACCTTGCGATTCTGCTGCAAACTGTGGCAGGCTTTGTGCCCACCCTGACAATGGGTGTCTGACACGCGGAGGGCAGCGAGATTAATGGAAGACCAGGGTTTTTCCATCCCTTCCTTCAGCGGCTCACCACTCTCCTTTCAACTCCCACGGCTAAAGAGCTCCGGCAATTAGCTCCGGTTGTACTTGGGTTTTTCTCTTTTCTTCTTTTCTTCCCACGCCAATGGTTGTTGACGCCGCCTTAACCTAACCATCCTCTCCGGTGGCCTTGTTAACTGGTCCGGGAGGCTTCAGCCTTGCCAAGCGTGGAGTGTTCTGGGACTTGGGGTGAAAAACAAAGGTCCCTGTTCAAGGGAGTTATCTGAGGACAAGATGTTGAAAGCTTTGTCCCTGACCCTGAAAGGTGACCCCGGGCAAGAGCCAGGGCTTGAGTTCCCTGCCCAGCTGCCCCTTTGGATGGGGCCTTTGGCCCGGGGCCCTTTCTGTCTTGGGAACTGTATCTGAAAAGCTGGGGACAAGAGACGCTTCAGATTTCACATTGTCTTTCTCCCAGATTTTGGCACATTTGCCTAGACTTTACTACAGTATTTCAGATTTTGGATTTCCAGATGAGGGGTGCTCCACATGGCCTTGACCCTCCCCCCTCGGTGCTCTAAGCCTTCTCCTTTTCTGTCTTTTGTAAGGACACCCATAGTTGGGTTTAAGGCCTACCTGCACACCTGGTGATGATGCCGTCTGTGGATCATTACCTTAATTACATCTGCAAAGACTCTTACTCCAAATGAAGCCGCATGCTGCAGTCCAGGCAGGCATATCTTTGGGAGACACAAATCAAATCACTACAAGACAAAATGCAACACTTGTGCCTCCTGGAATTCCCCTGGGCTGCCTCTAGTCCCCATTCTCCGCCCAGCTCCAGAGGCTGACCCTCCTTCTGTGCCTACAATGTTACCATGTGGCAAATGAGGGACACCATGGGGCAGGTGGGTAGAGAAAGAATTCTCTGGGAGCGTGGAGAAGGAGCAGGCATGAACCAAAGCGGCCATGGACGAAGGTGGGTCCTCTGGGTCCCCCCCACACACACACACCTGCTCCTGCTCCCTGACTGTGCACCCTGCAGAGAGGAACCCTCAGGTACCAGCAAGGGCAGAAGTTACCCAGGACCCCTCTGCCCTTCCCCTTTATCTGGCCTCCCCAGCTTCGAGCTCTTAGCACCAGGACATTGAACTTGCCTGAGCCCTCATCCCCGCCCCTTGATTCTGACGTTGGACAAACCAGCTGAGCCTCCCCTAGACATCCTCCTGATGTCTTGGATGACAGTCCTTGCATTGAAAGAAGCCACTGGAGGTGCCAAGTGCTGTCGTTAGTGCTCTGCACACTCCAGTTCATGTGAGCTTCCTGGCAACCCCACAACCCACCACTCTGTTTTATAAATAAGGAAACCGAGTCACAGAGCAGTTCGGTGATTTCTAAAGACAGGCTTTCTCAACACCATTGCTTTGACACTTGGAGTTGAACCAGTCTTTGTTGTGGGGTATGGTTGGGCGCACAGTAGGGTGTTTAACAGTATCTATGGCTTCCGTTCACAGATGCCAGCAGTGAGTGGAGCCCTTTGCACCCCATCCCCAGTTATTTGTCTCCAGATGTTGTCAGATGTCCCAGGGGAGGAACAAAGTCACCCCCTGTTGAGAGCCGCCGGCTGAAGGTCCTCCATATGAGTGACAAAGCCAAGGTCGGGGCCCTGAAGCCCACACTTGTCTGCCTCCGGCTCCGGGAGCCTCTGCTCAGCCTTGCTGGGCTGGCACTGAAGGCCCAAGTCAGGGCTGAAACCTCACCCAGACCTCGGGGACTCCAGGGCTGCCCTGGCTCCCAGCCACCTGCACACCAGGCCAGCGGAGCTCCACAGGAGGCCGCTCACTTTCTGGACAGCATCGGGGCTCTCTGTCCCCTGCACCTCCTGGCCGTGGCCTGGCTCAGCCCTGGGGCCTGAAGAGAGCACTGTGGGCTGTCCTGGGGACAGTGAAGGGACCTCGCTGCCTCCTTCAGGACAGGTGCTCCCGGGCTGGGGGAGGGGGCGGCCTCTCAGGTCTCCTGGACTCTGGCTGGTGCAGATTCTCGAAATGGCGAGGGTTTTGGTGTCTGTGGAGAAGGTAATTAAATGCCGAGTTAATTGTCCCTGGTAGTCATGGCTTTCTGCCCTTGGCTCCCGTCCATCCCTTCTTCCACAAAGAAGAAAGGGAGGTTTTAAAGCAGCGGAGCCAGAGAGGGTTATTAACGTCCCTCCCTCCCTCCCTCCCTCTCCCTCTCCCCCCTCCCTCTCCCCCTCCCCCATTGTCACCAGCCCTGCCTTTCTTTAACAAGAGCCCTTCTCCACCTGATGCGGATTCCGTAATAAAGGAGCAGGGCTGATCTCGGGGACGCGATCCGCTCTCTCTAAACACGCGGCGTCTCGGAGGCACTAGCTGCTTTCATCACCTGCTATAATCGCTCGTTTTTTATTGGCACATAAAAGGGCTTCCTGTAAAACATATTAAAGCTTCCAACTCTGAATGAAAAGCACTTGATGTAAAATCTCTCCGTGAACAGGAGCCACAGTCGGGGCCGGGCTAGTGGCACCCTCCCTGCGTGAAAGGGACAGAGCACCCTTGCCTGTGGCCTGGGGCCCCTCAAGTCACCCTAGGGAGGGAAGCAGCCCAGCCAGACCCAGGAACGAACGCCGCCTTCGGCCTTCACCTGCGAGTGAGGCTGCCTCCCCGAGCGTTCAAACACGCCCCAGGGCCCCCCCACCCCCCCAGCTCCAGGCAAACCTGACACCCGGCTCCCAGGCGCCTGCTTTATTATTTTTTTCCAAATCTGGATGATTCAGAAAAATACTGTTATTACCCTCACATGCAAACAAACGTGGCAGCGCTAGGGAATAGAAGACAAAAGATGTTGCATTTTTAAGACTGAAACCCAGGATTTCAGAGAAAACGCTGGCCCTGCCCAGTGCTCCCTGTAGCAGCAAAGTTAGAGCGGCATCAGAGCTTGGATCGGAGCCCCGATTCCTCAGTGTGAAACGTGGAATTCTTTCCAGTCTCGCTCCACGGTCGCCAGCCAGGAACATAAACTCCCAAATATGGAACTGAGGCCATCAGCCCCAACATTGGACCCTTGTACCTGGTGACACGAGGGCACCTGGGCAAAGCAGACTACTGAACAATTATCCGTGGGATAAATGAGGTGGACAAGGGCAAGCATCACCTGACATCCTGCCTGGCGTGCACTCCAGCCGTGTCCCCTGCACAGCCCAGCAAGGTGGCTCCCCCGGCCGCTACCAGACCCACAGTGCCCTTCACCTGCTCCTCACCTTCAGGAACTTCGCTTTATTGCTTTAACTCAGGAGCCAAGATACCTCCTTTATGAAGCTGTCCTAGTCCCTCCCACAGAATTCACCATGCCTCCCTCATCCCCCTCCACAGTCGGATCACTCCTCTGTTGTGGGAGTAATTTTTTGACTAGATGCCTGTCTCCAGCATCAGGTAGGAACTGGCAAGGGACAGAGCTGCGTGTTTTTGCATCATTGGCACCTGGCACTTTGTTGTTGGTTGATAAATGGAGTTAGATATGTGGAAGGTTTGAGAGAAAATAGAAAAGTGAGAGGGTGAGAGAAGATGGGCTACTGTGTGAGGCTGTTTTCTGTTGCTATGACAAAGTACAAGAGATCAGGAAATTTATAATAAATAGAAGTTTATGGACCCATGGTTCTGAAGGTGGGGAAATCCAAGAGCCTGGTGCCCAGATCTGCTCAGCATCTGGTTTGGGCCTTCTTGATACATCAGAACATGGCAAACACATCACATAAGACATACCAAACGGGTAGCTTAGGTCTCTCTTCCTCTTCTCGTAAAATCACTAATGCAGCTGGGCATGGTGGTGCATGCCTTAATGCCAGCAATTTAGGAGGCTGAGGCAGGGGGATTGCAAGCCTGAGGCCAGCCTGGGCACTTAGTGAATCACTGTGTCAAAATAAAAAAACAAGGGCTGGGGATGCAGCTCAGAGGTAGAGCACTTGAATAGTGTGCCTGAGGCCCTGGGCGGGGCGGGAGGTCTTCAATCTCCAGTACCACCAAAAATAAATAAATAATAAAATAAAGCTGCTAACGCCATCATGGGACCCCACTCTAATGATCTCATCCAGTCCTAATCACCTCTGAGAGGCTCTACCTTCAAATACCACCGACACAGGACGAGGGAGACTAGGTTTCCAACTTGTGAACTGTGGGGCAACACGTTCCAACCGCAGCGAGCTCCAAGGTTCTAGTCCAGGAATCAGTGGTGACAGTGACAGGGCCTGGGGACTTGGATCTGAGTCAGAAGAGGCCTGGGGGCAGCTGTCATTCCAAAGCCTGGGACCTCTGCTGCTTTCCCAGCGCCTTCCCCAGGCCTTCTCTGTGGGAAGGTGCTGGACAACTTAGAAAGGCAGGACTTGATGCCCCAGGGCACATGGCCTGGAAGTGGCTCAGGGCCCTGGGGCGGCGTCTCATGTGTGCTAGAGGATCCTACTCCGAAGGAGTGGAGCTCAGAGCCTGCCCCCCCCCTTTTTTAATCCCATGTTTCAGTCTTAAGAATGTACATGATTCTGTTTTCGAGAGCCCAACATTGTCATGTTTGTTTGCAGGTGAAAATGTTGATGTGCATCTCCTGAACCTCCAAAGAAATGGCCACTGAAACCACGTGTCTTATCCGGGTGTCCTCACGCCCTCAACCCACAGGTCCTGGGACACCTTCTCTCTGTGGATCCTTCCCAAACAGTTCAGAGCACATCCTCCTCTGGGTGGGCACAGGTTCTGGATACAGGTTCTGGAGTGACAGTGACCCTGGGGTGACAGTGGCCGGGCCTGGACACAGTCCATAGCAGCAGATGTCAGGCTTATAAGCTTTGCAAAGAACAGACTTGGAGACTTGTCTCTGTGACCCTGCCCCTGCCTGGGGCCTGCCATGGATTGCAGAGCAATAATGAAAAATGAGGGGTGTCCTGGAGGTGCACGGGGGGCAGCTGAAATGACCCCAGCTGCAGGGTGTCATGGGGGAGGTGTCCTCCTCTGGCTGCAACAGTGACCAGAGTTTCCTTAGAAAGGCAGGACTTGATGCCCCAGGGCACATGGCCTGGAAGTGGCTCAGGGCCCTGGGGCTGCTTCTCGTGATGTCAGTCTCGGTCCCCTTCTTTCTGGGCTTCTGCATTGTCCCCCTTCCTTTACCCCATGGCCTTTCCCCACCCTCTCCCTGTTCTTGCGACCCCGGGTCTGGTTCCTGCACAGCAGCAGTAGCAAGGAGGTCCCCCCTCCCCCAGACTGTGTGTCTTTTGCCACATCCCCAGGTGACCCAGAAGCACCACTCGGAACTCTCTCTGTTCTCTCAGGACCTCGGCCTGTGGGTGGCTTTGACCTCCACGGCCCTCTAAGCCACAGTGGCTCCACCTCCAGCAAGGTCCCGGTAGATTCCCTCTCTGGTGGTCGCAGACCTGTTAGGCTCCTGCTTGCCCTCGCCCAGGTGTTTGGTTCTGATGTTTCTGTAGTAGCAGGAAGTAAACCCCAAACCTCACACATGCTGGGCAAGTGCCCTACCGTCCCCAGCCCTTTTTCATTCTATTTTGAGACAGGGTCTTGCTAAGTGTCCAGCTGGCCTGGCACTTGGGATGCTCCTGCCATAGAGAGTCCTCAGCCCCAGCTCACGAGCACTGCCACGGTTACAGCTAGGGACATATGGTGCATCGGTGGCAGAGTTCAGGTTAGGTCTGCAGGAGCTGGATGTGGCTTCCATGAACTTCCTGAATGAACATTTATCAAGTGCCTACCCAGTGCCAGGCACCCTTCTAAGAGCTTTGCCTGTATTAATTTATTTGATCATTCCAAGATAGTGTGATTATTATACCCATTTCACAGATGGAAAGATAAAGCACAGAGAGATTGAATAACTTTCTAGGGTTACACAGCCAAGAAGTAGAAAAACCTAGGATCTGGACTCAGGCAATCTGGCTGAAGAGCAAGCACACAGCAGCCTCCTAAGCATCATTGTACCTGGCTGGGCACAATCAGGAGCCACTTGTCAAAAGAAACTAACTTTATTTTTAGAACCACACACGCCAAACAAAACAGCCTCTCAGGAAAAACCCTCAGAGCCTCAACTGCCACCACCGGCTTTCCACAAGCCTCTCTCTCCCACACAAGCTTCTCTCCACCTCCCACCATCCTCCTGCTCTTGAGGCCGATTGGCTGGGTCACGTGGGCGGAGCCAAAAAAGTCCCCCAATGAGCAGCTCCGTGGTCTGAAAGGGCAGGGAAACAGCCCAATGAGCATCACCGCAGAGGAGCCAATCAGCTAGATGTTGCTGGGGCCGAGGAGCCAATCAGCTAGATGTTGCTGGGGCCGCTGTGAGCCAATCATCAGCCGGCAGCTGGAAGTTTGCTGGCAGCTGGAAGTTTGCTGGGGCCCCTTCGGCTGTGGCTCTCAACATCTCCCCCTCTCTGTTTAAACAACAAGCATGTGGCTTAGGGACCGTGTCTGTTAGGCAGTCCAATTCAACATATGGTCCTTACCCGTCATGGGATGAACTGACCTCTAGGCGTCAGCCTCCTGTCTTAGGTTGGTACCACTGCAATTGGATCATACCCGTCACTGACTACCGGTCCAGCATACAGCTATACTTGTGGATAGGCCTTTGCACCAGTGGGGGGGTGAGGTTCTTTGCCTCACCTCTGTTGGCCCCCAAATTTTAGACCATCACTAGTAGAGGAGGATGCAAAATGCCATGACATTAAGCCAATTGAGGGCTCCTTTGAAAAATTGTACCACCGGTGACATCATCAGCAAAAATACCCCAACACTACCACAAGTCGCTGCACCAACAGATAGTTCACAATGCATACAGGTGAGCTCACAATGTGTCCAGGCAAGTTCTGCAAGCAGTTCAGTGATGGCTATTGTAGAAGCTGTAGATTGGTTTTATCTTTGACTTCACCACCACTGGGATGAAGATAGGAATTCTGGCAATAATGGCTAAAGAAAAAATTATGTAACATTCCAGAAGGCACTAAAAGAAAACAATTTTCTTAACAATTTACATTGTCTTCACCGGCACTGGGATGAAGATAGGAATTCTGGCAATAATGGCTAAAGAAAAAATTATGTAACATTACAGAAGGCACTAAAAGAAAACAATTTTCTTAACAATTTACATTATCTTTAAGAGAATTATTAAATATAATGAAAAGGAAAGGTGAAAGTAAACAAACAGATCTGTTAACCTTCTTTTTTGTTCACATATTAAAACAATCCTCAACAGCTGTTTACCCAATTTAAATTAAACCATTTAAATCATGTGAATAAAAAAAACAATATTTGGATCCATTTTTTCATGAGCGCTCATCATATATGATATATGGACATACGTACATACAAACATACAACACAAAACACAAGTATGCACACATAATATAATACATACAACACATAATATAATATTAAAGGCCTTATAACTTTTTACAGGTGAAATCTCCATTGCAATGTTCAAAAACTCTATAGTCAAAAAATAGAACTGATCAGCAAAACATTAACCTAGGTCTGTATGAGCTGAAAAAACAAAATAGAACTTCATGATGTGGGGAAGGGTAATAATAAAATAGATATTGAAAAAGGCATCCTGGTTCTGTCGCAGATGTAAGGATAGCCAAACTGGAGTTTTGGATATCAGCTGTTATGGATTTGAGCCAAATC
This sequence comes from Marmota monax, assembly GCF_021218885.2. Classification (NCBI taxonomy): domain Eukaryota; kingdom Metazoa; phylum Chordata; class Mammalia; order Rodentia; family Sciuridae; genus Marmota; species Marmota monax. Next base: position 12,287,170 of record NW_026694432.1, read on the forward strand.
ATCTTCTTTTTGGTCTGTAGAAATCGTTTTAGTTAATCTCTCTGGAATCCAAATCGGCTGCTGTTCTCCCTGTGGAAACACACAAACAGACCCCCGACTCCAGACAATCACTGGGTCAGGACCTTAGTTAATCTCTCTGGAATCCAAATTGGCTGCTGTTCTCCCTCTACGGCATCGTGGGCAAATACCCGGTATTCTACCCCTTTGATACCTAGTATTGTTAAACCCTCCTTCTATGGGGGCAATTCCTTTTAAAATGTCCTGTTTGTTCACAATTATAGCATGTTTTTGGCCTGGCATCTAAAACCTGTTGTACTGCAGCTGCCAAGACTTGCCCCTGTTCATTAATGTCTCTACATAATTTAATATATGTGTTTAAATCTTCATGTTTCCATGGTCTAATGACCTCTCTGCACCAACGATTTGCTTGCTCATAAGCCAGTTGTTTTATTAATGGCATTGCTTGTTCTGTATTCCCCAAAACTCTGGTAGCTGTTTGAATAAGCCTATCTACAAATTCAGCGTAAGGTTCATTAGCTCCTTGTATTACCTTAGATAATTGACCTTGTAAACCTCCATGTCCTTGTAAAGTCTTCCATGCCCTAACTGCATCTACAGCAATTTGTGCGTATACACCAGGATCATATGCAATTTGTTGCTGCTGATCCTCATAAGGTCCCTTTCCTAACAACATATCTAGATTTCTCTGAGGATAACCAGCTGCTGCATTTCGCCTAGCCGTCTCCTTGCAAAATTCCTCATTGGCAACCTTCCATAATAGGTATTGTCCTCCATTTAGCACAGCTTTACACATATTAGCCCAATCTGCTGGTGTCATGTTCAAGTTGTTAATGGATTCGACCATGCTTACAGTGAAGGGTGCTTGAGGACCATAGGTTGTTACAGCCTCTTTTAGCTGCTTCACTGTTTTGAAATCTAAAACATGGTGAATTCGCTGCCCTCCTGACTGTTCAAATACAGAGCATGCTGATCTTTGAGGTCCTGTCTCAGGATCCCATCTATTAACTATAGAGGTTGGAGGCCTCCCAGCATATGGAGGTGGCACTGTTGCTTGGACACTTACACCCTCTGGTGATAGAAAGGTGTTAGTAGCAGTCTCCTGTTGTAACTTTCCCCCTGATGGCTTTTTCTGTTTTACACTTTCTTTCTCTGTCTGACTAGCTTGAGAGGCCTTCTCTTTTACTTGAATCTTTTCCTCTGTCTGACTAGCTCGAGAGACCTTCTCTTTTACTTGAATCATTATGTCTTCTCCTTCCTCTACCATTGTCTGAACTGAAGGCTTTGGACTAAGCAAACAAGATATGAACGTCCACAATGGCAATGTGCCAACTGGCAGAGTCCCTGGGCTTTTCTTTTCTATTCTTTTTAAATCTTCACCATGATGGTTCCATTGTGATATATTTAACAACTCCTCCTTAAAAAGCCATGGGCTACATTTTTGTATTGTATCAACGTATGCCCTGACTGCTCTTGATTTTACTGGGATGCCTCCTTCCTCTAACAATTTACTTAACACTTTTTCAGTTTGTTTTTTACTAATTTCTGATCCCGTATTTCTACTATAATACAACCCAACAAGATGACGCCAAACAAAACCGAGACAGAATGAAATAAAAATGGAACAACAAAAAATCATTATAATAGCCTCCTGAAATGTGCATCCGTCCTTTCTCCCTATCTGTTCCTCAGACGTAAATAGTTTTTCCTCAGATGTGAGCGGTTTTTCTTCCCTCTCACTCATCTCCAGGGACAGGCAACTTAAAACAAAAGTGAAACAAAATAACAAAAGAGGAATCTTAAAATGGCTACCCATCCTCTCGCCCTGCCCTCAGGGGCGAGCAGTTCACTTACCCTCAGTCGCTCCCCGTGCGAGCCACCAAATGCCGCAGTCTGGCTGGGCACAATCAGGAGCCACTTGTCAAAAGAAACTAACTTTATTTTTAGAACCACACACGACAAACAAAATAGTCTCTCAGGAAAAACCCTCAGAGCCTCAACTGCCACCACCGGCTTTCCACAAGCCTCTCTCTCCCACACAAGCTTCTCTCCACCTCCCACCATCCTCCTGCTCTTGAGGCCGATTGGCTGGGTCACGTGGGCGGAGCCAAAAAAGTCCCCCAATGAGCAGCTCCGTGGTCTGAAAGGGCAGGGAAACAGCCCAATGAGCATCACCGCAGAGGAGCCAATCAGCTAGATGTTGCTGGGGCCGAGGAGCCAATCAGCTAGATGTTGCTGGGGCCGCTGTGAGCCAATCATCAGCCGGCAGCTGGAAGTTTGCTGGCAGCTGGAAGTTTGCTGGGGCCCCTTCGGCTGTGGCTCTCAACAGTACCTAATCTTCCTTTAGACCATATTGTCAAAAGCACTCACCAGACCAGAAACATCAGCATTACCTGGAAACTGGTTAAAAATGCACATTCTTGGAAACCACCTTACACAAAATAATCCGAAACTCTAGGGCCGGGACCTAACAATTCGTATCTGAGAAAACCCTCAAGCAGATTCTGATCCACGTTAAAGTTTGAGAACCACCACTTTAGAGGACGGAATTGAAATAGTGTTAATAAAATTCTTAGCATGGTATTAAAAGATGTTCGTATTATCATGATCAACCTCGGAGACACCCGCCTCTTTGGTAAAATGCCCCATAAAACAACTTACGCTGTCAGTGAAAACAACACGGATTCCAATGAAGCCTGGGAGAGGAGACAGTGACACGCCCTCCTGGCTCACCTGGCAGCCGCTCCTGCCCATGTGGACACAGCTGCCCGAAGGGGCAGAAGGCACTTTGGAAGGACACTGTTGCTTTCTCCATGAACCTAATGCAGGTTAGGGAAGATGCTGACCAGCTGAGCCACTGCCTGGCTTGAGAGTGAGCCCCAGCCCTGTTCCCCACCTGGACACCCCGTGGCTGTCCCCATGTCCTCTCTACTCAAGACTGGAGTGCCCCAGCCCCTGGCCTCCTGGGCTTGCTCAGGAATCATGAGGACACTTTCCTACATGCATGACCTGCCCCCACAACCCCATCCTGTGTGTCACCCTCGTTGGTGACGTGCCTTCCCTCCCTCGGGCAGGGTGTATAATTGGCCTGGCATTACCCAGCAGTCTCTGGGGAATTGCTTCTGTCAGGAGCGTAACAAGCTTATCTGTTTAGCCTGAGTTATGTCACCATGTGCTCAGTGTAAGTCTGACCGCCTGCCTGACGCGCTGGGCCTGGATAGATTTGTGAATAATTTCACCACCACAATTATTTTACAATTTTGAATCTTCCCTGGCAACTTAATGCATAGTTTGCAGTGAACAGCTGCATAAATCAAAACTCTAAACAAAGGCTCTCCAGCCAGGCCACAGCTCTGTCACATAGGAGGCTGGTGGGCCTGGTGTGCAGGAGACCTGAAGCTGGTTCCTGTCCCTAGCCCCAGGCCATGCCCAGCTGGGGCCCACCATCAGCCCAGGGCCTCTGTAGGGCTCTCCAGGGAAGCCTGTTCCTACTATCTCCGTGGTTTTCCTTGATGTGTACCTTTATCAATGGGGGCGAGGGCCATGGCAACTGCCCTCCTGTCCTCCTTCAGAACCACTCTCTTACGGCTTCGGGGCGTCCACAGGGTTACTCAGTAGAATCCAGGTCGCCAGAGCAGGCAGAGCCATAGAGCTATCCATTCCAGCATTTTTCATTCTGTTCCCAGAGGGGCCTCAGGGTTGCCCTTGGGGACAGCACAGGGGCAGGACGGGGAGAGAACCTAGGCTGTGGCCCCCTGTCAATCAGGACAGCTCCCTTTTTTCAAATGTCACATGTTGGGCTTTTGTTGGAATAAAAGGGTCAAGCTGCTAAATTGTCCTGAAAGCCTCTCGTCTGATCTCACCCCTTTGTTTTACAGAAGGGGAACTTGAGGCTTAGAGAAAAGTGACACAGCTTAATGATTTTTTTTCCCACGTTGGGAGTTAAGTTATGTATTTCTGCTGTAAAGCCTGTGAGTTAGAACACACTCTAGAATAGGTCCCCAAATCCAGGTTCTTTCATTCAGTAGCTTGAGTGATCTTGAGCTCAGGCCACTAAACTCAGCACCCCTGAGTCTCAGTTTTCTCATCTATAAAATGGGCCTAATCATAGATTAGTCATGCAGATTAAATAAGGAAACATAGCCATCCCAGTGTCTGGCACATAATATACTCAATAAATCAATAAATGTTAGCTGATATCATTAACTTGGGTCTGTTAACCCAAAGCCCCCAGAACACTCACCATAAACCACTGTGTAGCAGAGAGCCTGCCTCTAGGGAAAGAAGAAACGGGTGTGAGAAGAGCATGTAATGCCGGCCAGGCCCATTTCATCACAATCTGCGTGTGGGTGGGGCGGGGCTGGGGCCTCTGATCTGCATTTTGCAGGGAAGGAAGCCACAGAATGACCTGATGGCCTCCCCGAGGGGGTTCGCCTTCTGAGACCAGACCCTGGCTAGGTGGGGGCTTCTGCAGCTGTTTGGACTACCAGGTTCGGCTGCTCCTCGGCTGGGCTGTTAGCAGTTCTTTAACCGTCTTGGCTGTCCCCACGCATGTCTTATTAGCAGACTTTATTTAGGCTTCCGCTGCCTCTCGGCCGTGTTTGCTTTCACAGCCTCACTGCCGCAGGCTGTTCCATTAACTACCTTTTGCCTTATTTTGTTTTTACACTGTCTCCACTTCGGTAGGTGTTGAAATAGAGTCTCGGGCCTCATGTGGTGGCGGAGGGGCACAGGAGAGTGGATGGGACGCTGTTGGCAGGCTCTAAGTACATGAATGGAAGTTGTTCTTCCTCGATATGTGTGAGCGGGGATGGGGCCCTTGTTCATTCATTCACACACTCATTCATTTTTAAAAATTTTTTTAGATGTTAATGGGCCTTTATTTTATTCATTTATTTATTTGTGGTGCTGAGAATCGAACCCAGAGCCTTCACATGCCAGGCAGGTGCCCTGCCGCTCAGCCCCAGCCCCAGCCTCATTCCTTCTTATTTCACGCACATCTGTCAAGCTCCTGGAGGCGCTGAGTGTACAAGACAGCCCCGGTCTCTGTTCTCTTGGAGCTTGGGGTCCAGCGGGGAGAGCAGCTGAATAAACTGGCTGTGGGAAGGGTGCGGAGCCACCGTAAGGGGGACCCTTGTGGTTCCTGGCAGCACCTTGCAAGGCCCCATCCAGCGCCCAGCTCAGGACACAGCCCAGAGGCTAAATGAGCTTTCATGAGAAAATAACAGTGTCCAACACAACCAGGGGCATCAGCTCCTCACTCCCGTGGCCAATCCTGCATCAGGGCCCACGTGGTCTCCAGTCAGGGGTCCCACACCTGCCTCCGGGCTCCCCTTCCTTCATGGTGCTGCAGGTGCAGCCCTGTGGGCCGTTTGCTTTCCTGCCTCCACACAGTGTCCCATTTCCTGGCCATTCTGGAATTTCTCCAGTTTTCCTTGCCTGGATTCTATCCAGGATCTGAGAGATCTCAGCTGGGACAGGGATGCACAGAAAAACTCAAACTCCTGCCATGTTAAATCCAAGCAGCCACACACCACACACACACACACACACACACACATCATTTCACACACCTGCACACAGACTTATGCACAGGCACAGATATATTTACCAAGATCACTGAGCACCGAGAGGCACCTGACACACACACAGAGACACACACACACACACACACACACACACCATAGACTCCATGCAGCTGCTCCTTGTAGAGAACCTATGCACACACCTCGCCCAGCACAGGGCACGGGGGACGGCCCGGGTTATGGAGACACCGGAGAGGTTCCTAAATCATTCATTTAGGAACTCTGTCTGGCAGGGTGTGCTTCTTGGATGTCAGGTGAGGAAGTAACTGGAGGGGAAAGAAGGCTTCAGGCACGGGCCACCCAGAGAGAGGCCTCAGGGAAGAAAGGAACTTGGTGCATTCAAGGATTCAAAAGGGGAAATTCATTGTTCCTCTGAGCACAGACCACACAGACAGACACGAGAGTTGCACACAGACAAGCTTACACACCAAGCACACACACCACACAGACGCAGACGGAGGCAAAAAGGACTCATACACACCCTTAGGCACATACCCCAGCACAGACCAGCACAAGCACACACACACGCGTGTAAACACACAGAACAGGCTCAGCAGGACACAGAGGTGTGTGTGAATATAGATGTGGCAAAAAAAAAATGCAGTGTCACAGGAGAAGTCGCCGAGATGAACCTGCCACACTTCACCTAGACACACACGTGAAGGTTCCTCCACACAGATACTGGCAGGTTTTCCCGACTGCACACAAACACTGGTAAGTGTGCACTGTCTCTACACAGGTCTCTCCCCCACGCTCTCCCAGCGTGGCAGGCACACAAGTGCACACATGGTTTGTGTAAGGAGCAGCGCGTGCTCCAGGGCCTCCGCGAGCCCAGGGATTCCTGAGCCCAAGATCATTAAAGTCAATGGCCGTTAAGTAGCTAATCCCTCATTCAGCTCTCTGAATGTTTGGGGGCATAATCCGTGGGCTCCTCCATTTCTACACAGCTTTGAAAGGATTCGGGGGATGAGGACAGCTATGGAGATTGGGGTCTTAGAGTCCTTGACGTTGTTAAGCCTTGGCTCATTGGCTTCCCCTCCCCGGGCTGTCGGCAGATGCGGATCTCATGCCACCGCAGAGGGACTCTGCCTCCGAATCCATCTTCCTCCGCCTTTCTTTGGAGATTAAACAAGTGCCCCTCTGGCCACTAGGGCCAGCCAAAGCTCCCGGGGCCAGCTGTGGAGGGATTCTGGAGATCCTGGGCAGTGGTCGGCACTGCTGGGTACACTAAGAGAGGCTCTCTAAGGAGAGGTGGCCTAGTCATGAGGGCCAAGCTATTTGTCCAAAGTAAAGAAATTCGAATGAGGCTTCTTTGGGAGCAGCATGAGCTAATCATCAGCTGGGCCGCTCAGAAAGTCTTTCAATGTTTCTGAGCCTCTGTTTTGTCATCTGTAAACTGGACCTAAAGGTGCACTGGCTCCTATCTCACTGGGCAGTTTGGAAGACAAAAGACACAGAGCACCTCTAGCTTCTTCCCAGGATCTCTGGGCCCTTCCAAGATCTGAGCCCCCTGCCGCCCTCCCCAGACTCTTTGTGGGTCCTTGGAACATCCCTTGTACACTGCAGGTCATTCGCCCTGAACAACTACTGTGCTCTGCTTTTTCTTGATGCTGCACCTTTGCCCAGCATCTTCTTGGAGTGCCCGTACCCTACCTGGCTGCTCAACACATTGCTTCTGACTTGTCAAGACCTACATGAGGTGTGGCCTCATGGAACCTGCCTGGATCAACCCAAGCCACACCAGAAGTGTCTGCCCCACCTCAGCCCACCCCCTGCCACCACCCCCCCACAGCTCCATAGCTCCTCCCTGATCCCCCTGGTGAAACGGCTGCCCCCACATTCTCCTGCCCCATTTGGAACCCTGTGAAGACAGCATCCTGGCTCCAGTATCTCCAGTTCAGGTGTTCAGAAGAGCTTTTCGGGTGCTCTATGGGTCGTAAAACACGGTGAAAACGTAAGGCCACGTCCACCTTTAAAAGACAGCCTATTTGTAAAGCCAGATGCAGAATTCCTCTTGGGAGAAGAATGGTCTTTGTCCAGGAAAGTGCCTTAAAGAGCTTTGGTGGGAGAAAAGTGAAGTCCACCGCAGGTCCTGCCAGCCCAGGGCGTGGTCAGCACATGCCGGAAAGCTAAAGATAAAAAGGAAGAAAAGAGGTGCCTGGCTCTACAAAACCAAGGAGGAGAACTTGGAGTTTCAGAGTCAGGACCCAGGAGCGGGGAAGGGATACTGATGGAGAAGAACAGGATAGGGGGACCCTGGGGCTCCCGGGGGGGGCTTCTAAAGGCAGATCTACCGGGTGTGTCTGGTGCTGGCCAAGAAGCAGCGCCTGCTCTGATCCTACCTGCCAGGCTCCTGGGAAGTTGGCTCTGCACAAATCCCTCGGGTGGGGGATGCTTAGAGGAGAAAAGAACTGCAGCAAAAAGAGTGGGGCTGGGGGCCAGGAGGGAGGAGCCGCAGCCAGAAGAGAGACTCAAGTGGAACCTGCTTCCAGCTGCAAGTCAGAAGGAGAGGTGACCGGAAAGCCTGTCTCCATGAATTGGCAGGATGCTAGGGGCAGACCCCAGATGCCCACAGGGGTTGGGTGGGCCCAGAGGTGGACTCGGGGGCATAACCATTAGGATCCTGGGTGGAAGCAGTCCTAAGGCCCTGGAGTCCTGGCCCTGCAGGGGTGTTTCCTGGGGCTTAGTTTCCTTCCCAGAGTTGAGGAGGCCTTGGAGGGGCCTGCAGGGGATCGGCCATGCTGACGAACAGGGCTTATCAGGAGACAAAGGGGACACCGGGCCTGGCCATCCCTGGCAAATCCCAGGATCGGGGGAGCCTGCAGGCACCTCAGTCCACACCTGACCCCTGCCCAGAGCGGGCTGAGGCTCTGTCAAGGCCCTTCTAACCCCCGCAGGGGCCACTGCCTCCCTCCCGGCGGATGGGGGCCCACACCAGGAGCAGAGGCTCCAAACATGCCCATCACGCCTGCCCCTGGGGAGGCTGAGCAGAGTTCACTCCACTCGCAGCCATTCCGCACGTCTATTAAATTAGATGGAGCAATTACACTTGGTTTGGAGGCAGGGTGACGGGGCGGGAGGCAGGCGTGTCAGGGAAGGGGACCGCCAGCGCTGATCCTGACTTACAGCAAAGCCCGTTTCCCGAGCGGCCAGCTGGGTGCATTGAAGACGCCTAGGAGCTCCGGGGTCCCCAGTAACTCAGGAAGAGCTGGAAGAAAACTCTTAGATAAGGGAGAGTCAGAAAACACAGGCAACCAAGGGAGACAGCTGGAGGATTTGATGCTGGCTGATCAGAGAGGAAGGGTCGAGGGAGGGGGGTGACATATGGTGCAGCTTACCAGGAGCCCCTCAGGGACCGTTCTCGGGAAAGGGAAGGACAACAGCCCAGTCATTCATTCATTCCACAAATATCTGTTGGGCACCTGCTCAGTGCCGACTCTTGGCATTCACCCTAGAGTTCAGGGGAGCAATTAGGTTGGAATGTGAAGTGTCCGTGCAAAGAGCAGAGCCCTGGACCTGGAGCCCCAAGTTCAAATGCCTTTGTTTCCTCTTGATCAAGGGAACGAGGAGGAAGCATCCTTGACTTGACGGGGAGGTGGGGACAGGGAGAGAAGCCAAAGGTGGAAGTGGGAAATGAACTTGGAAGTGTCGGTGGCAGTCTGACTAATGAGCCTTCAGTGCCAACCCAGCGGAACTGCCTGTGCCCGCAGCTGTGCCCGCCACCTCTGTAGACAGTGATGGAGGTCTTCAGCGCTCTGACCAGCTGAGCAACGCCATGTGAGTGCTGATCAGGTGGCTCAGAGGAGAGGACTGGGGGCAGGTAAGAGGATAGGACGGGACCAAAGACTCACCTTGGATGGGGGCAACTAGCAAGGTCAGGGCTTGCAAGTGCTGGGGGCCTGCAACTGGGGGTGACCTGGTGATTGCTCCCAGGGCCTTTGGAGAGGGTCCTGCAAGCAGCCTGGGGGAGGGAGGCCTCTGACTCTGGGCAGGGGAGGAGGCTTCCAGAGAAGCGCGCCCAGGTTCAGGGCAAGCGGGAGGCGCTGCAGGACTTTGGAGAGTGGAGCACAGCCCTGGCCTGAATGGGGCTCCTGATCTCCCTCCCACCAGCTGGCCCAGGTGGGGTCAGGACGCAGATGAGTGAGTGACTAGAAGGGTGGAGGACGCCAGGCAGATGGGGGCAAAGTAGCAAAAAAAACAAAACAAAAAGCAAACTGAATCTTTCCCCAGGTGAAGCTGTGAGAGGCCGTGGCAGAGGCCTCTTTCCCACTCTCTCTGAAGTAGGCCTTGTTCCATTTTTTTGGCAATATTTATTTGGGTTGAGGAAGGCATGACAGGGACCTGGGGATAGAGACCACCTGTGGTTCCAGGCGAGGAGGGGAGGAAGAGACAAAGGGCCAGAGAGGGGGGGTTTTCCAAGGAGGCCTGCAAGGCTGGGGTGGTCCTGGGTCTGCTCTAGATACAGGACACTCCACCAGGGAAAGTGGAGAGAATCGGGGAGACTCTGGGGAAAGACTGTCCCATCTACACCCACTGGACTAGTAAAGATAAAGAAACCTGCCCTGTGTGGTGGCACACGCCTGTGATCCTAGCGGCTGAGGCAGGAGGATTGCAAGTTCAAAGCCAGCCTCAGCAACTTAGAGAGGTCCTGAGCAACTCAGTGAGACCCTGTCTCAAAAAAAAAAAAAAGGTGGGTAGTTGGGGATGTGGCTCAGTGGTCAAGCACTCCAGGACTCACTCCCTAGGAAAGAAAGAAAGAAGGAAGGAAGAAAAGAAAGAAAAAACCCTGATGGTGGGGTACGTGCCAGAGGAGGTGGACCCAGGTGAATTTATTGCTAGAAGTAAAACTTGGCACAACTACCCTGGAACAGAGCTCAACACTGCCTTGTAAAATCCAACAATTCAAATACCCGATGGCCAGCGATTCCACTCCTAGGTGTGCACCAGCCCTTTCGTCTGTGCCCCAGGGGACACACACAGGAAGGCTCAGAACAGCCAGTGTTCCTAACAGTGAGCATGAATACACTGAGGTCTGGAAACAACCCAAGTGCCCCAGGCTGGGAGAATGGCTAAATAAATTGTGGTAGAACTCACACAATAGAAGGATATAAAGCAAAGCAAGATGAATGGGCTGTGGCCACACAATAACTTGGATAAATCCTAGTAACACAATGCAGAGTGGAAAAGTGAGTCTCAGAAGACGACTTCCATATATATATAAAGATCAAGAAGAAGCCAGACTAAAAGATACTGTTAGTCATGCTCGCGTTCATGTGCGGAAGGAAAGGCATGAAAAACCCCAACGCAGCCTGGCATGGTGGCACACACCTATAATCCCGTGGCTCAGGAGGCCGAGGCAGGAGGATCGCAAGTTCAAAGCCAGCCTCAGCAATTTAGCAAAGCCCTGAGCAATTTAGTGAGACCCTGCCTCTAGATAAAATATAAAACAGGTCCGGGGATGTGACTCAGTGGTTCAGTGCCCCCGGGTTCAATTCCGAGTACCAAAGGAAAAACAAAAACAAAACCCCACAAATGCAGCAAAGCCCTCATCTGTAGGGCAGGGCAGGACAATAGGGTTGCCAAAAGCACTGAGGGAAATATAAGTTACTGATCACGGTCTAATCTGGGGGTTCGGCAGTGGGTTCGTGGTTGTTGGCCAAGTTTTTTTCCCCACGTTTTTTATTGGTGCATTACAGTTGTACAAACTGATGGGATTTGTTGTCACATATTTGTGACACACATTACACACATTGTCACACATTACATGACATAACAACATGATTTTTTCCCTAAGTTGTTAAAAGAGGGTCATGATTAAACACTGCAGCATGAACAAAAGTTTGTGTTTTGTTTATCCAATGTTGTGTTCTGAGCTACAAAATGTAACCTGGACGCCCCTGGGAGGTCCTTGTAAGGCCTTTCCCAGGTCCATCCCCTGTCCCCAGCTGTACCAGGCTCCACTGTGCTTCCTCAGATTGTCACCTCCCCCAACTGTCGCTTCTCTCCCCATCTCTCTGAGCTCAGTTTGGAGGGAGCCAGGCCCTGGGAAGAGGGCCCCTGAGACTAGAGGACCTCACTCGTTCACGGCCATGTCCCCAGGCCTCAGCTTCTCTGCTTTGGGGCTGCTTGCAAGACACTTAGCCAAGGGCAGGTGGAGTGACCCTTGTTTGGTCCTGGCCACTCCTGCTCTCAGCTCCTGCTGACCCCCTTGATGAGGTAGGGAGCTTCTGTCTGAGATCTCAGGCTCAGAAACCTTCGACTCTCCCCCTCCCCACCTTCCCCGGTCCTCATCCGGGCCACATCCAGAGCTCCTCCTGTCCCTCCCTTCATTCAGATATATTTGCCAGCCTCTGGCCTGCCCAGCAGAGGCAGCAGCAGGTGCTGGTGGAGGTGGAGTGTCTCCTGGGCGAGGCAGAGGGAGGGTGGGGACAGAGACAGTGAGCCAGGCAAGTGGGAAGACCGTCCAGGGTGTGGGCCGTGGCGAGGGTTACGCAGAAAAAGGGGGAGAGAAAATACCCAGGGTCAGGGCAAGGAGGGGTGGTGATTTTAAAGAGAGGCCAAGGGCAGCCCCGTTGGGGGATGACATTACATAAAGAGCTGAAGGAGGTGGGCGAGCCGGTGGACGCCTGGGAAGAGCACCCCAGGCAGAGGGAACAACAGTGCAGAGGCCTGGGGCAGAGGTGCCCGGTGGAGGGAGGAAGTGACATCACAGGGGGCCTTTTCAGGATTTTTGGCTGAATGAGGCAGGAGTCACTAGGGGGTTTTGAGCAGAGGGATGACCTCAGCTGATGTCACAGGATCACTCTGGCTACTGAGCCAACAAACAGGACAAAGGCTGAGGAACTGATGACGGCCAGGAGCAGCCAGTGGCAGCAGGGGTGGACATAGGACAACAGCGCTGCTGGCAGATTGGATCTTGGGTGTGAGAGGGGTAAACAATGACACCGAGGTTTTTGTCCTAGGGACCTGGGCAACGGTGTTGTCACAAACCAAGATGGCCAATTAGCGGGTGGCTGGGGTCCGGGAAGAGCAGGAGCTCCGGTTTAAGTGGGAACTATGGGACATTCAAGAGGGTGGACAGTGGGCAGTTAAAGGGGTGGCCAGGAGGTAGGAGAGCCCTGGGGAGAGACAGAGCACAGACTCAGCCCCAGCTGTGGCTCCAGAACACTCAGTCTCTCTTTATTGATTTGCCCCTGGCCCCACCACCCTCCTGCTGGGCCTGCAGGAAGACAGGGATCCCTTCCCGGGCATCTGGACTCTCAGTGTCCACTCCAGGGCCTGGCCCACACGCAATGGGGAAGGAATGATCAACCAAAGGAAGAGCAGGGAGGGTCAGCCTTCTGGTCTCTGTGGTGACTATGTCCGACCAGGGAGGAGCCGAAGAACTGCGCCCCATAACTGTGGGCACACTTCTGGAGGGGTCTTTGAGACACAGAGACCCCATCCCTCGTCTCAGCCTACCCCCAGCAATTGGCACTGGGTGAAATTGACAGGTGGGGCCGACAGCAGGGGCAGCGCTGGGTTCAGGTGCTCATGCTGGTTGGTACCACCTGCCCCACACCTGCTCATCAGCCGCAGGCTGGGGAGCCAGGTGTCTGCAGAGGCCTGGCTTCTGAGCTAAGATGGAACCTCACCCTCTGAGGTCCCTGGGCCCCCCTGCCCCCTCTGTCGGATGGATTATTCTAGGCCAGTGGTTTTTAAACCTTCTTCTTCTATGGTTGGAATATGTCCCCAGCACAATCCACTGAAAACTCAATCCTCACTGCAAGTGTGTTGAGAGGTGGGGCCTTTGAGAGGTGACAAGGTCATGAGGACTCTGCCCTCTTGAGCGGGTGCGTGTTGTTACCACTGGGAGCAGGTTTTTGTTACTGCAAGAACAGGCCTGTCATAGAAGTTCAATCCTCTTGTTCTCAAAGACGCGTGTTCTCTTGCCCTTCCGCCTTCCTCCAGGGGATGATCGGCCAAAAGCCCCTCACCAGGTAGGTAGGGGTCCCTTGACCTTGGACTTCCTAGCCTCCAGAACTGTAAGAAATGAATCTCTTGCAGGCAGAGGTAGGAAGATCACAAGTTTGAGATCAGCCTGGGCAACTTAGCAAGATCCTGTCTCAAAATAAAATATCAAAAGGGCTGGAGATATGGCTTAGTGGTAGAGCATCCCTGGGTGCCATCCCGAAAGAAAGAAAGAAAGAAAAAGAAAGAAAGAGAGAAAGAGAGAGAGAGAGAGAGAGGACAGAAAGCCATGGGACCTGTCCACAAATATGTCCTGTGGAGTGGGGTGGGAGTGGGAGAACTGACCAGGCACTAAACCCACGAGGACACCATTATCCTGGCACATGGTCAGGCACAGGCTGATCCCGAGTCCCGCCACCGGGGAGTCGGAGTTGGTGGGTCTTGTCTGCCTGGCGGGCGGCCCTCAGCTTCCTGCTTCTGACCCTGCCTCTGTGACCAGCCAGGTGCTCACCCTCTCTGTGCCTCAGTTTTCTTCTGTGGAAAGCAGGATCCAAGAGGGCCTTGCGTGTGGAGGAAGACTCAGCAGGGCCATGTGTGTGAAGCCACGTCTGTCCCCGCCTGTGCTTGCCGCAGCCTCCTGCAGGTGCTCCTGGTGGAGAGCCAGCTTTGGAGACAAGGACCCGGGAGGTCACCACCACCCTGAGCACACCATTGTGCAGGATTCCATTTAGCTCTTCCGCCACCCTCTCCTGCTCAAGGGCTCTAGGCACAGCTGCCGCTGCCTGCCGCTCCCAGGTCCTGTCGCCTCCCCCCACTCCTCACCTGCCTTCTCCCTCCCTGGCTGGGGCCCTGGAGAGAGGCCCAGCCGTTCCCACCTCCCCGTGGGCCTCAGGAGAGCCTCCTGTCTCCCCCACTTTCTATGACCTCTCAGAAATCAGGGGACAGTTTCTGAAGACGCTGTTTTTTGGCCCCGGTGCCACCAGCCCAAACAAAGGCATTTTCTGCTGGGAAGGCGACAATTGTTTCCATTTAGCGAACGTTTGCTGCCAACGCCAGTGTTTCCTCTTGGAAGCCCGCGTCTGGTTGAGAAGACAATGCCAAGCTAAATATTTTCTCCGCATAAAAATCCCTTTAATTTTTTAATCATTTGGCCCACATCCCTGCTCCCTCCCCTCGCCCTTCTGTTCCTCTTCTCCCCCTCACCCTCTGCTCTGGCTGGGTCTCTGCGACACCCAACATCTGGGCCGGAGGGAAAGGTTTGGTGGGCCACACAGATGTTCGCGAGCCTGCAGATGGCGGGCTGCGTGCAGAGTCGTGTTCCTGTTGTTTTCTTGGATGTGTGATCTGGATGTTGTGGGTGGAGGCAGATGGAACCTTTCCCAACCCCTGCCTGCCCTGGTTCCATTCAAGCTGCCCACACGAAACCCTGGTGGAGAGGGACCAACCCAATTGAGATGAAGGACCCTCAAGCCACCAACAGGAGACGGGGGGGAATCGGTCTCCCTCACTCCACGGAGGATGGTGGAACCATCTCTATGTTCCCTCTTGCTTCCTGAGGACGAAGCTACCTGCTCGCTCCTTGTGCCAAGGTCTCAGGCAACCAGAGCTCCTGTGTGCACGTTCCCTGGCTTTGTGGAAGGGCAGCTCCCTGACCTGTGCCCACCACGGCTCCCTCGGACAGCTCCACTGCAGGGACAGGGCTGCCTCTCCCACCTCCGACTGCCCTTCACCTACCACCTGGGGCCAGGCGGCCTCCCTGTCCTCTTGGATGCTAGGGAATACCCGCAAAGGCTTGTCTTTGTGGAGCCCTGGATTTGGACGTCATCTGGTTCCAGAGTGATGTACATATCTGGACAGGACTTGGATAAATAAATCAATGAATGGATAGGTGGGTGAGTTAGGGGGATGTGAATAGGTAAATGACCCACCCAATGTGGGAGGGTCCCGTGAGTGAGCTTATCCCTGGGCCCCAGGGCCCCGCATGTGCACTGACGCTGGAGGTGAATTCGACAAATATGAAATTGCGTGGAACAAGTCTCCCTGGAGCTCATGGCTGGTAACGGGCCACAAGATCTATTCATTGTCAATGACAGAAACTCCACCCCTGCAGGAAGAGCCCAGCTTTGGGATATGGACCACCTCTCTGGGTTGGACTCCCGGCTTGCCGTGTCCTGACTTAGGGCCTTGAGCCAGTTGCTTTACTACCCTGAGCCTCCGTTTCCCCTTCTGTAAAGTGGGGGAGGCCTACTTTGCAGGGTGGTTTGGAGAATAGGGGGATTTGGACAGAAGGTACTTGCTAAGAACTGGAGGGTGAAGTTTTCTGGTCAGTGGAACCCGCACCTTAGGCTGAGTGAGAAACGGCCGAACAGCGCCAGGCAGCACGGTGGGCAAAGGCCACCCCCGGGCTCCAGGGCAGCATCTGCTCCCGTGGGCACGGGGTCCTGTGTGGGGATGTGACTATACAAAGAGGCCATCAGACACTGCCATCCTTCCCATGCGTGTCCTGGCTCTTGAGGGATGTCTGACATCACAGGAACCAGGCCAGCGGGGGTGGATTCAGGGGACATTCCTCCTGCCATAAGGAAGAAGCGTCCTGGAACATGCAGCCCAGGAAGACCTGCGTGGGTCCAGGGGCTCAGGCACGGTAGCCTCGGTGGGCACCAGGGGCTGGGCGCTGGCGCAGGGCCAGGACCGTGAGGCTGAGACCCTGGCGTGCAACCTTGGCCTTGCTGTCTGACCTGGGTGCCTCCATCTCCTCGTCCACATAAGAGTGGCCGAGTCCAGGATTTGGAACGGCACCTGCCCACAGTGAGCAATACAGAAATATCTATGGCAGTGCCCTGGATGGCCGTCCCCGACTCCCCGCTCCTCCTCTGTGTCAGTGGATTGTGCATCCTCTCCCCAGTTGACCTCCACTCGTCTGAGCCATTGGCCTTGGCCAGTGGACTCTGAGTGAGTGGGACAGTCCCCAGCACAGGATTTAAACAGCGTCTTCCGCCCACTCTCTTCCTCCAGCCTCCAGCAGTAGAACAGCATATTCCAGGTAATGGTCGCTTTTTTCATCCTGAGACTTGAGATAAAAAGACATAAGGGTCAGCCAAGTTCAGCCAAGTGCAGGCGAGCACAGCCCTCATACAACGAGAACAAGAGAGAAATGTTCATTATCGTAGGCTGCAGGATATTGTGGTGGTTGTTACTGCAGCAAACATGTCCAAATATGGTTATTATGATCATTTCTCCATTTTATAGACGAGGATGCCAAGGCTGTGGGAGGTCAAGTGACTTGCTCGTGAACACACAGTGAGCAAAACTCAGACCCAATTACAAGTTAGTTAAAACTAACTCAGGTATGTTGAGCCATTCCTCAGCGAGCACCTACACTATATCGGGCACTGAAGAGGAGGGGACCCCTACCCTCAGGGAGCTGACGTTTATAAGGGGAGAAACCAAGAAATATGAGTCCCCAGTGAACAAACAAGAAAACACCTTGTGGTCATAAATGGCTTGAAGGATGTAAAGTAGGATGATGTGAGTACTTTACAGTGATTGAGAAAGGGGTGAGGGATAGTTTAGAAAGGATGGTCAGAAGCCAGGCACGGTGACACACACCTGTAATCCCAGCTACAGGGGAGGCTGAGGTAGGAGGATCACAAGTTTGAGGCCAGCCTCAACAATTTAACAAGTTCCTAAGCAACTTAGGGAGACCCTGATTCAAAATAAAAAATAAAAAGGGCTGGGGGTGTGGCTCAGTGGTAAAGCACTTGCCCAGCATGTGTGAAGCCCTAGATTCAATCCCCAGAACTGGAAAAAAAGGGAGGAAGAACAAAAAGAAAGCAAGGATGGTCAGAGAGGACCCCCAGGAAGCAACAGCCACATGGAGATGTGAAGGGTGAGGATCCAGCCACGGAAGGAGGTAGGGGAAGAGACCACAGGAGAGGGAACAGCACATGCAAAGGCCAGAGGCAGGAGAAACCATGGAGTTCCAGGAACAGGAAGGGGCCCCGGTGGGCTGGAGGCATGAGAGGTAGAAAGTGGAAGAGAAGGGTACAGAGTAAGAAAGACAAGGGGACAAATGGCTTTGCCGTCCACAACCGAAAAGGAGTTTAGAATTTATTCTGAGTGGAAGAAGATTTTTAAGGAAAGTTTTGGGCTTATATTTTCAAATCGTCCCTATGTGGCATGGAGAGGGCTAGCCAGAGGCCCACTGGAGACCCACGGCTGCAGTGGCCAGCCTGGGGTGAACAGGGCAGAAGGGAGCCCAGCAAACAGACCCCGGATGTGCCGGACAGGGAGAGCAGGTGTAGGAAAGAGATCAAGAGACTCCAGGAAGGATGACCTTCCCATGACCTTGAGTGGGGTGGGGGAGGCTGGAGTCCAGCCAGGGCCGGGGCTCGGTGGTCTTTGGGGAGCTTCAGGCCAGAGCTCAGTGGCGTGATCAGGGCCAGGGTCCAGTGTGCGCATCACCAGCTCATGGCGTGCTCTTCAGGGACAGGAGGCCGTCACCCAGGGAGGGAGCAAGCAGACGCAGAGCCAAGTCCGGTCACTCTGGTACACAGCCATCTGAGAAGGTGGGGCCAGCAGGGTCCCTCTAAATGCTAAGTGTTAAAGAAGCTCCGTGACCCCGGATGCTGGAGGCTTTGCTGTCCACCACCGTGGTCCCCAGCCCCGTGTGAGCCCTTGAAGGTGGCCGGGCGGGTCACATGGGGAAGCACTGCCCACCAGATCCCAGGGGCTTGGCTCAGGAAACAGAACCCAGACTCAATCACGCACGCTTCACGCTGGCTGGGGTTGGAACCATATTTCCAGTAAAAAGAGGGATCGGGTCGCTTTTACCTGTTTCTTCCATTTTGTTTTAATTTTAAAAATGTGAACTTACGTAGCAAACCAGGAAAGACGGACAGCTCCCGAGTGGGGCTTGCACTGTGTTCCCGAGCAGCCCTGCACGGCAGGGGCCAGGCAGGGTGTCACCCACCTCGTGACACCATTGCTAAGCGGCCTCTGGGGCTCTCGCCTTCCTGTCCTTGAGGGTCCCTGGGCTTCTCCAACCAGGAGTAGGTGTCCAATCTCCACAAAGACTAGACAGGTTCTCACCCCAGCCCTTCCAGACCTGTTTTAGCCGCGTGTGGTTTTCCTCGGAAAAACATGGAAAGTTAGTAACAGGAAGCTGAAGGAAGAAGCAGGACTCCCCGGTGCACTGCCAGCACCTCATCTGTCTCCCCGACCCCCTGCACGTCTCCCAACAAACACAAAGAGCTTTGCCACGTGGTCATTGAAATCGTGGGGAAGGTGTCAAAAGACGGCAAGCGGGAAGCTGGGGGGCCACTAGACCTCTCCCACCCCAGCGGGGACCTCAGGATCCTCCCCAGCACAGAGGCCACCCCACCGTGGGCCTCGGGGTGACTTGTGGGACCCTCAGTCCCACAAGACAGAGACCTGGGGAAGACAAGAGAAAACAGAGCAAGGGGGAGACCCCGGGGAACTTGGAGGACCAGGCCTGAAGAAAGCCCAGAGGCAGAAGAGACAGACGGAAGGGCGTTCGTTCATTCATTCAGTCATCCATTGTCACTCACTGGTTCATTCACAGAAGCACTGCTGGGTACCTTCTGTCTACTGGGCACTGAGCAAGGGGCAGGAAGTGACTGTGAGTGGAACCTACCTGGTTCCTGCCCTATGGGCTTACAGGCCACTTAGGGAGATTTTGAGCAAATGAACGTGTGAATCTAAGAGAAAACCGACAAGCGCTTTGGAGGATAGGGACATGATGACATGACTCTAGGAAATCGTCAACAAAGGCATTTGAGTGGATCTGAGACACCAGGAAAGACTTTCCTCAGAAATGATTTTTGAGTTGACACTTGAATCTCAGTTCATTACACAAAAGGAAAATGGAGTATGAGAAGCAGAGGTAACAGCATGTGCAAAGCCCCTGTGGTGGAAGGAATAGATTAGACCCCTATTAGAGAACAATAGGATAGTGTAGAAAGAGCCAGGGAAAGCACGTTAGGAGGTGCATCTGGAAAGACAGGCAGGGCCAGGCCACATCCATCGACAGGGCAGGGAGAGGCGGGAAGTCAAGTTGAGACTCTGAAGCCAGAGGTTACAAAGGGCAGGAGAGTCATTCATCACCAAGGAGGTCAGGTACATGGTGGCACACGACTGAGGCTGTGGTAGAGGACAGTACCAAACCATGCGTGGGTCACACCTGGACTCAACAGGCCCCGGGCGGTTCACACTCCTGCTCTGTCATTGTGGGCCCCGTGGACCTCGGGTTAGGTGTAAGACCTCTCTGCGCCTCGGCTTCCTCTTTTATAACACAGATGATTTTTTGGAGGGGGATTGTAAAGGTTGAATGAAGCCATGCCTGGGGGTCAGCACCCAGGATGCTCTTCTCCTATTTTTAACCTGGTGGAGGTGGGATGGGAGCCCTGCAGCAGACTGGGGTCGAGGGACAGGGAGGGTCTGGTTGGTGAGCGGCAAAGCAAGCGTCGGGAAGCATCTGGGGCCGGCCACTCTCAGGCTCTGGCTCTGTCCTGCCACCTCCTTCCCTCTGAACCAGGACCTCAGTTCCGGAGCTTGAATTAAAGAAAGGAGACCCTTGCTCCTTGGGCAGGGATCCTGCCACCAGTTTAGGGGACCTTCTCCACAGAGTCCAATCACCCTGGAATCTCCTGGGCAGAGCCTTCCAGGGAGCCTGGGAGGCCAGCCACTGCCAAGGTTAGCATCAAAAGACCACGGACATGGCGACTGGGAACACGGTGTTTAGAGTCCTTTAGGTTCTCAAAGGTCCCAAACTTTTAGTCTGCCTTTAAAAATGACATTTTTTCCAGCTTCCAAGGTTGGGGGTTGGTGTTTAGGTGTTGCCTATGTATGACTAGATCTGAACAAAATAACTTGGGGAGTTGGGGGGGTAATTAGCATACATGTAATATGTGTTGGTTTTGTCTTGATTGCAAAGGTAGCACGTGCTCAATCAGGAGACCTGTAGAACACAGAAAAAGACAGATTTAAAAATCAACCTAAACCCAGTATCCACCGATTCTCCCTGTTAATGGTATTCACACACAGCGTCTAGACACTGGAACTCTTTATTATACAAATCCACCAGCCGTTGAACGGAAACCTTTCCTACGGATCTTATTTTGTCTTTGCCAAAGCCCAATAAGGCAGTTCTGTGCCTGTCCCCATTTCACAGATGAAGGTCTGAGTAGCTAGCCAGCCTGACGTTCAGCATCATTCGAGGTCCACAGGACGCGGCAGAACCCAAGTCCAAACCCAAAGCCTGTCTGACCTCGAACTGTACCAATCACCACGGCACCCAGCTTTTTCATTGGGAGCCATCCTCACAGTCTCTTTTTCTCCGCGAGTATCTGCGTTTATATTTATACTTATGCTGACTGCATCCTTCAGACTCGACAGCCCATCCTTTTAACTTTGCCACATAGCATGTGCATTTTCTCAAATCAACATATATTCTTCTACGGCACTATTTTTAACGTCTGCATAGTATTCTGCAGTTTAGGAAAAGTGTTCTCCAACGTTAGCTCCAGCATCATCTGGGAACTTGTTGGAAAAACAAATTCCCAGGCCCCATCCCAGACCCTGTGGCATCAGAAATTCTGTGTGTAGAGCCCAGGGATCTGCGCGTTAGCAAGCCCTATAGGTGGTTCTGGACACACTAGACCTTTACAACAGATCTTATAGACATTTAGTATTCTCCTTAACAAATTCTCCTAGAATGGGTTCGTTTGGATTGTTGGCAGATTGGGTTCCTCAAAAACAAATGGGCATCCTCGTTTGTCTGTATCTGCAGAGATCAAGAGAGAGGCTTTAAAATAAAGTGGGTGTCTAAACCAAACCAAAACCAACAAACAAAAATCTACTAAAAACAAACAAACAAAAAAAAACCCATGATATTTAAAAATCAAACTAAAGAAAAGCTGGAGAGACTTTGGTCAGACCTCGGAAGCTACTTTCTTTCCTGGCAGGACCACTGGTAGAAAGAATATGGTTAGAGCATTTCCAGCCACCTGTGGGGACAAGTCAGGCCTGCAGGCAGCCCAGGAGGAGCAGGGTCCCCAAGCCCTGCCCAGGAGCTCCAAGCCTTTTCTTTCTGGAAGCTAATGGCTCAGACTTTTATGAAAGAGACAGCTGCTCCTGGACCCCCCCAGCAGGGGGAGGGCGGAGGGGCTGGAGCTGGAAGATGGATGTTAAGGGCAGGCTGGCCACTCATCTCCCAGCTGGTGGGCCTGCTGCGAGGGCTCGGCCTGCTTCTCCTGGTTGCTCGGCCAGGCCACAGCCTCATTAGCCTGAGGCTGAGCGCAGACTTCAGAAATAGACTCCAGGCCCTTCCCTGGGGTCTTGGAAGACACCCTCCATCTGATGCCGAGTGGAGATCTGTCAACAGGGCATTTTGCTGCCTGTTCGGGAGCCAGATTGTCACTAATGTGTGCCAGTTCTCATTTCCCAGCCAGTTCCCAAGCCCCCCTGTTGGTGGAAAGTTTCCTGGCCTCCAACAGGCTGAGGAACGACTTCCCACAGAACAAAGGGGAGCAGTGCTAACTGTCAGTCACGCCTCAGTTTCCCTGACTGTAAAATGGGGGCAAAGCTCCCTGAGCTCTGAGGTCAGGGAACCCCCCGGGAGGCTGTGAGCGCCGAGTCTTGCCATATTAGATGGATTTGAACGCATCATCACGGTGGTTTGTGCTGGAAGCTGCTGCAGTTGGCCAGCGGGGGAAGCTCGGGTCTCTGGGGACATATTGGCCTGGATTCCAATCACAGCGCTTCCACTTACTGACTGTGTGACGTCAGGTAACTTATATCTTCTTTCCCGGCTTCTACTTCCCTGTCAAACAGGCGAGATACCTGCCTCCCCAAGCAAACGTGGGGCCCATGTGGGCTGATCAGGAGGCAGCATCCAGCATTGTGGGCCACACAGTAGGCTGCTCAGCAAGGGTGCACGGAACCCGGGTCTCAATCCTCCCTGCTCTGGGGAGCTCACTCGCCTTTCTGGGGTTGGTGGGTGTAGACGCACCTTGTCAGGATCTGCACATCAACAATAAATTCCTGCAAGCACAGGTCCTGGCCTTGCCAGTTAATGTGTGGCCTTGGGCACATTACTGCACTCCTCCAGGCCTCGATTTCCTCATCGGTAAAATGGGAGGAATGATGGCACCATCTGCACAGGGCTCTTGGGAGAATAAAATAAGACCATGCTCTTAAAGTGGGAGTGCTCCTTAGGTACCATTATTACCATTTCCCCAGGTATGGCAAAGGCCGAGAACACGGGAAAGAGGGAAAGCTGACCTCTTTTCCGATTTCAGTGGACACAACTCTGTGCTTGTTGAGTACAACTCTGGCTACAGCCTGCTTTCTGACCCATCAGTCCTTTGAATTGGGTGTCTGTGGAGGGTTTTGCCCCTGGAAGAGAGGCCTCAGTACTGCATGTGTTGGAGGACACTGGGGTCACCATGAAGGTCAGAGGAGGGGGCCTCCCTCACTGCCTCCCAGCAGAAATGCCACTTCCCCAGCTCCTGTAGATGCGTCTCAGAGCACTCGCCGCGCCTTCCCCAACATCCGGAAAGGCAAGACCTTGAGAAATCTCAGGTTAGAAAATCAGCTCACAGATTCCACTGTAGGTTATTCAAAGGAGAAAAAGAATAAAAATCAATTCGAACCCAGTCTCCGGTTCTGAGGAGCAGTCACATCTTGTTTGTAACCTGCAGGGATCAATAAGAGATGCTTCTTGTGCTCTGTTTTTTAAGCTCAATGCGATGGATGCAATTTGGGTGACAATTATGAACAATCAGTTATCTTGTAGTCTTGCTCCTGCCTCCGCCGCCTGATCGGGCAATCACGAGCTATTACCCACGGGGGCGGTGCTGTCCGGGCTCTGGCTCCCGGCCACCCGCCAATGATCACTCCGAAGTAAACGGAATTTGCCGATCAATTGAGTCGTTGGGATGGAGAAGTTATGGATGCTCCAACCCAGAGGGCTGGCTTTTCGAGTTTTCAGACCCATTAGCCAGGGCATAGGTGCCTATTGATTAAATCATCTCTCTCTGGCTTTGGGAGTTTCAAGAGGCCAAGAGTCTGAGCTGGGACTTGCAAGAGTTCAGAAAACCAAGCGTCTTCACAACATGGAAAGCTGAATTGGGTGGATAAAAACAGATGCCTGCAATCCCAGTGGCTCAGGAGGCTGAGGCAGGAGGATCGCAAGTTTAAAGCTCACTGCGGCAAAAGCAAGGTGCTAAGCAACTCAATGAGACCCTGTCTCTAAATAAATTACAAAATAGGGCTGGGAATGTAGCTCAGTGGTCGAGTGCCCCTGAGTTCAATCCGCGGTATCCCCCACCCAGCCAAATGAAAAGAGAGAGACAGGTCTGAGCTTGAGCTTGGTGACTTGCTTGTTAGGAACATTCTTCCAAGATATGTGGTATGTGGCCACGTCCCTGCAGGAACCCACAGGACCAGCCCTGTGCTTTGTGGCTGAGCACTAGGGATCTCTACCTATTTGGGGTCATGGAACTTTTGGGAAAACTGATGCAGGCTCTGCATTTTTTCATGAAAATTGCTAAGACACCCCAGATTTTACATATCATTTTAGGGGGGAGGCCTATGAACCCTAAGATGGCAATGTCAAATCAAAGGTTTCAGAACCAGATTCACCCTACTTCCCATCTAGGCTCTGCCATTGCAAGCTGTGTGATCCTGGGAAGGTAACGTTAGTTCTCCAAGTCTCCTCTTCCCCGTGACGTGGATGGTAGCCGCGTCTACCTTATAGAATTATGAGATAATCCACGTCAAACGTGCCCCATATGTTTAGCAGGCAGTAAGTGATTGATAAACATGAACCAGTATCATCATTAACATGAGTAATTAGAGTCGGAAATAGCTTCCAGGCATGTAGTGTCTCTGTGCTGCATCTATAAAATGAGGACCCTTCTCACTGTCTGTACTTACCCACTTATTTATGTGACTATTTGATTTGTGCCTAACTTCCTCACCAGACTACATGCTCCATGAGGTCAGAGGCCACATGAGCTGGTAATTCTTCCCTGCATTTCCAAGTCCTTGGAAATACCTAAGTGCTTGCCACAAGATTTGTACTCAACATATATTTATTAGATAGAGGATGAATGGAAGGATGGATGGATGGATGGATGGATGAATGGAAAAATAAGAGGGAAAGTAAAGGCTTTCTACATAGCCAGCCCCTTCCATATGTGAGTTCAAAGAATGTTAGCAGTGGGGAGCCTTATCTCCAGAGGTTGGTGTTTGGTGGGTGTCTGGGAAGCATCCTATCTCCAAATCAAAATCCAGCTCTCCTACCACCAGGGCATTGCAACTAGGGACAGGATGGAGCCAGGGGGTCCTGGACATGCCCCTACCCTTTTCTGAGTCTTTGTAACCCTGTCCCCCACCTCTCCCCACTGAATAGAAACCTTGTTCCCTATTTCTTCACCCAAACCATCCTGTGTTCTGGAATAGAATCGGATGCATCTAGGAACACCTGAGGACTCCCTGGATTTCACTCTTGGAATATTTTTGTATTTTAATGACCAAGGATAAGAAATTTAAAGTTCAAGGGCTGATGCAGAGATGTTGAGACAGCAAGCCCTTGTGTGGAGACCCTTGTGTGGTGTTCAGAGAGAAGGTCTCTGGCTAAGGAGGGACGGGGCACTACTGGTTGATGTCCGTGGGCAGGTTTGTGGACCAGGTGGCTTTTCTTCCTGTCCCCACCCCCAGCTTCTTTCTACTGCTCTAGAAACATTCTTTGTTTTCAGAATAGGGCTGGATTCTCAGTGGCCAGTGTCAGGGAGCCTTTCTGAACCCTGCCACAGGCTCCTTAGCACCTCTTCTCCCCTGCCCTGTCCTCGGGTCCCTTCACCTATCCAGGCCCCCAGCCTGGCTGAAGCCCCTGATTCAGTATCTTCTAGAGACATGGCTTCTGCCCAGGGAAGCAGAGGTGGGACTGGAAGAGCCAGCTGCTAAGAAGCCAGAACTGGGTTTCAGGCAGCCCCAGCCCCTCCATAATTAGGCAGGAAATGGTGGACAGGATCGGAGGGTGGGAACAGGCACAGGCTCCTTAGGCAGCCATGACGATTGCAGAGTCTCCTTTTAAACAGTCTCCCAGAGGGCCCAGCTGGCCGTCAGCCACCCTGGAGCAACCTGGAGGAAGGCAGTGGAGGGAGGTGGATAGGAAAGGGGCCTTTTCCTAGGCCCCCCCCCCAAGGGGAATCACTCTCCAGTGAAAAGCAGGTGCACTTTAGCTGGTCTGTGCAGCATGCTCATCTGGTATTCATGAGCCTGGCATTAACTCTAATGGCAAGGCACTGCGGCTCTGACTTTGAGACTCAGCATGGCCTTGTGGCTCCCTTCCTGGGCCACTCTATGACTTCCCATTAACAAAAAGAACATGCAGAACTCTGATTGACAGAAGCCCTGATTGCCACATGGAGGCCCATGCACACATGCACACGTCTACACCTGCCTGCACACACAGGTCCAGGGGGTTGGATTCAGACCCAGTGCCTGGGTGAGAGTGAGGAAAGGTACCTGCAAATCCAGCTGAGACCCTCGGGGTGCTGTTGGGGCGGGGAGGGCTACCATATCACAGCATGCTAGTATGCTACAGAGGAAAAGCATGAATTCAAAGTCAAGGGACCAGGGATCAAGTCTAGCTAAGGACCAAGGAGCATCTAATGTTGCTGTGCCCATGACACCGTACTGTGTGCATTGGGGACAGCCTCTCCTCACATCCTCACAACAAATGCTCAAGTAGATATATTATTTTCCCATTCTCTCTACACAAGGAAACCGAGATCATGACAACAAGGTTGTCATCATACAACCTAGCTGACAACATACAACTCAGTTGGCCTCATACAACTGAGAGACAAAGCCAGATTTGAGGCTGTTCTGTTAAATTCCAACCAAAACGCCAGGTGGTACTGTCACTCTGTTAATTGCTAACCTTGTGACCTTACAGCCTCAGTTTCCTCATCTGCAAGGGGGAAGCACTTTCCTCTCCCCCTTCCTATAGTATTATTGTGGGGAAGGCAGCTTACAGACCTGCAGACGAATAGACAGACATGTTCACTGAGCTTTTAAAGCCTCTTGGTGCTTGTTTGGTTGGGCTGGGAATCCAGACTCTCTGTGCAGGGCTCACAGACTTGGCAATGCTAGAAAGGACACAGGGTGAGGAGTTTCTGAGAGCCTTTGCCCTCACCTCCCCCGAGCCCTGGAATCCTGCCCACCCAGGAAGCAGGGGAGCCTCCACCTCCTTTCCTTACCCAACCACCTTTTGTCTGGTTAATTCTCCCCACATCAGCCAAGGAACGTTTACTTTGCTTGTTGCTAAGTTGGGGACCACTGAGAAAACATAAGCTGGCTCTCTTGAGAACAGGGACTGGGCCACCAGGAAGCTGGTGGTCCTGTGTCTTAGAGGCTTGGGCACGTGATAGGTAAAGCCATCAGGTCTAGGCTGGCCCAGGAAGACCAATTCCAAATTGCAGCCTCCCCCCCCCACCATCATTTTAGGCGAGAGCAAAGCTGCAGCCACCTGCAGGGGGCGCTGGAGGGGGTGCCCACTTGCCAGTCTGTCTCTTCCATCCTGGAATGTCCCAGCCATCTTGGGACACAAGATGATTATGTCCCAAGGAAGAACAGTACTGGGAGACACAAAGGTGTAATGAAGTTGATATGCTGGACCCTTTGTCCCAGAGCTGGGTGAGTTAGCCAGCTGGGTGCAGGGAGCCCAAGTAGGTGGCTGGAGATAGGCTTTCTGGGGGCTACCATTTTGCAGCGGCTCCACATTCCTCTCACTCACCTTTTTCTGCTCAGCCCACAGGAACCGAGGAGCCAGGGGCCCCCTTCACCACGTTCCTACACCTTTCTCTCCACCTTCTGTAAGAAGTTCTGCACCAAGCACTGTAGAAGTGTGCGTATGCATGCATGTGTGTTGGTACATGTGTGCACATAGGCTGACATGAGTGTTGATATACAGGACAACGCGACTAAGTGCATGCACACGGTGTTTCCTACATGCATGACACCATGTGTGGACACCTGAGTGTGAACTCCTAGCTGCTCTCCCGACTCCTTGTCTACCTGGGGAACTGGACTTCCAGGGTCTGCTCCTGGCTCCTGCCCTCCAGAGTGGTAGGGGATCTGGGTTTTGTCCACAACTTCCTTTCTCCCTCAGGAGGAGAAAATGCCCAGATCAGTACCTCAAGCCACAGACCTCTTTGCAAACTCTAAAGTCCATTCCAAATGGATCGCCTGAGTCCATCTGAAACCCAGTGATGCCAAATGGTCCCTTATTAGCACTTTCCCTAAATTCCCTGCAGGTCTGTCTGCCTGCAGTTGGCCACCCTCCCAATCCCCTTCATCTTTCACATTTCTTCTGTCAGAGGCTCGTGGCTCCTTCCTGTGGGCAGCTACCTTTTCTATGTTCACCACCATCTGAGGCCAGGCCCTTATCATGAGTGTGTTCCACTCACCAGGCCCTAACTTGTCTTCTGGCCCATCCAATCCAGGGAGAGTGAAACCATTTTTAAAAGCTCAAGTTTGTAAAATGATCAGCTCACTTCCTATTCTGATCTTTTTCTAGGTTTCAGTGCATTTTGGAGACAAGGGTACCTGCACCCAAATCTCCCCTCTCATGCTGGTTAATTGAAGGGACACCAGTAACCTTATAAGACCTCTCTGAACCCCACTTTGGTTTCATAGCATTATGATAAAAACTGAGCAAGGCAACTTCTGAAAGTATTGCAAAGCATTTTTATGTACTATATATGATATCTGAATATGTTTACATATATATTTACATGCATGCATGTATACTATATAAAATATGTGTTTCTTAATTTCCTCTCTTTGGTTTTGGGGAAAAGCAGTGATGTGTGTGTGTGTGTGTGTGAATTTGCAAATAAAACAAGTATTGTGTGTAACTACATGCACAGAAGTTCATTCTTTCAGCAAGAATCTCTTGACACCTATTCCATTCCATGCATTGGATCAAATATATACAGAAAGATACAAGCTCTAGCTGGGTGTGGTGGCATATGCCTGTAATCCCACCCACTTGGGAGGCTGAAGCAAAAGGATCACAAATTCAAGGTCAGTCTTGCAACTTAGTGAGGCCCTGAGTGACTTAGCAAGGCCCTGTCTCAAAATGAAAAATAAGAAGGGCTGGGGATGTAGCTCAGTGGTTAAGCATCCCTGGGTTCTATCCTTTGTGCAAAAAGAAGAGAGAGAGAGAGAGAGAGAGAGAGAGAGAGAGAGAGAAAGAGAGAGAGAGAGAGAGAAAGTTCTAGCCTTTAAGAATTTGGCATCCCATATAAACTTCCTCCCAAGTTGTAAACCCTAACCAAAGTCAAGATTTATCTGTTTGGGTCTAAGTCCCCTCTAGTTTGTGGATATAATGGTGTTTTCAAGGGGCCTGGCTGGCCCTGTCCTTACATAGCTGAGGGACCCCTCACTGGAGTCATCGACCCGAGAAGTCACCAGGCTTGATGGTCCTTTTGCAGCCTGCAAGGCCTGTTGTCTGTTCTGCTTTGCTCCACAGGGAGAGAGGCTCTGGTCAGTGCAGATGGCAGACCTGGGCAGAGGGACAGAGGTGGGGAGAGGCCCTGACACACAGAACCGGAAAAAGTCCTGTTACATGTGGGGTGGGGGCAGGGGGTGGAGATCGATTAGACTCTGTTAAACCAAAGTCTCTCCAATTTACTTTCAGGAAAGAGCTCCATTAACGCGAGCGTTTGGGGAAAAAAACAAAAACACTAATCACCATCCGAAATGTACATGCTATTTCCCATCTGGTGCGTGGAATTGGATCGTCTCGGGAGTCTCGGGAAGATGCAGCAGATGGGCTGGGTTTGGAGCTCGTCTCCCACAGGCAGTGGGGGAAGAGGAAGAGACTTGGCACGGGAAGCTGGCGTGAGTGAGGGAGGGTGGCCCCGCCGGGTCCCCATCCATCCGATCTTGGGGGAACATGCCCCACCCTCAGATGCCTGATGCTGTAGAAGCAGCTGCACCCGTTGCCCCTGTGGCTTCTGGTCCATTCTGGGAGGCAGCGGCTCAGGCTCTCGGTCTGCAGAAACTCTAGTTAGCTTGCAGCGGTGCCAGGAAGGATCGGTGGAGATCAAATGC
The DNA here is from genome assembly GCF_021218885.2 of Marmota monax. Classification (NCBI taxonomy): domain Eukaryota; kingdom Metazoa; phylum Chordata; class Mammalia; order Rodentia; family Sciuridae; genus Marmota; species Marmota monax. Next base: position 12,316,875 of record NW_026694432.1, read on the forward strand.
TGCTGATATTTCTTCTGGCTGTGCAGCTTGCACCTGTCACTCACCATGGATCATAGGTGGTATGTCAGGTCACCAAGAGGCTCAGATGAGGTCCCTGGGAAGTGCCCAGCCCTGGGCCTCCACATGGTATCAGTTGGCTTGGATGTCCCCCACTAGCAGGACATTTGGAGGTTCTCCATAGAGGATGGGGGCATAACCTCTGTTGGGAGGAGCCTTCACCCTTGAACTTATGACCAACGGGACAGAGAGAAGAGGTGTCCAGGGTCCCCATGTTGCACACTGCAAAGGGGCATAGGCATGGTAGACTCCAGCTCATCTGCGACCTCTGAGTGGGGTCAGAAAGAGGAGACCAGGGATCTCTTACTGGCATCCACAGTAGGCAGGAGACAGGGTTCCAGCAGGTGGAAAGAAAGAAACTACTAGGCAAAGAATAAGGTAAGAAAACAGGGCCCTGGAGAGACAGGCCTAGAGAACGATGCCCTCAGAATTCACTGTCACGGTCCCCTCTAGACAGCCTCCTTCCCACCTCTCTCTTTGAACCCCACCAGTGACTGCTGTTCTATCTAGTTGGCAGGATGCCTCAATACCTTTCTTCTCTGCGGTGACTTTTAGTCCTCCTCCCTGGGGTGTCCCCCCTCCCACACATCTCATTAATGGGAGGAAAGTAATTAAGGCAGGGCATGTAACATTCCCTGTAACACTGAACTTAATAATGGCCCTGGCCCCTCCCCCACTTCCAATCCATAAATATGACACGCAGAACAGTTCCCTGCAACACCAAATTGTTTATTGCTTGCTAAGCTGAAAAGCACTTGAATTAACCTCCTGCATAAGTGGAGTTAGGAAAGATCCAGGCGTCTTTAAGTGGAAAGAGGACGTGAGCCAGACAGAGTCCTTGTCAGGGAACCTGGAGGACCGGCCTCATTCACTGCCTCACCCACGTGCTCACTCACACCAGCGTTGACGGAGGGCCCGCTGCGTAACCGACCGTGTGGGATACAGAGGAGGATAAACCAAAATGGCCTTTGCAGTTGGAAACATGTTGTTCTTTGCAATTTTGAAAATGGCAGCTGTGGCAAGGTAAGGAGACAGGGCCTGCCACACTTGGGGAGAAGACCCTCCCTGGGCTGGAGCTGCATTGAGATGGCAGGTGAGCCCCTGTTCCTCTCTGAACCATGGCTACTCAACAAACCTGTCAATATTCCAGGCACCGTGGGAGGTTCAGACATAAAGTAGACACTGCCCTTGACCTAGAGAAGTTCAAGTCCAGCTGGGGAGACTGGCAAGGACACGGCATTAATTGCAGCATTAAGAGATTCACTCCTTAATGGAGATGTGTCCAAAGAGTCGGGGGGAAATTCAGGGACTGGAACATCTTGCTTTGGGGGAGTTGCAGGAAGGATCACAAAGGAGCTGACATTGAAGTTGGGTGTTTGAAGCATAAATGGAAATTCCCAGTGGAGAGAAGTGTAAGATGAGGTATGAGGAATAGATGGTGCAAAAGCCCAAAGACACGAAGAGCAGACGGTGGGTTTGGGTTGATGTGCAGAGGGGTGGAGACTGGTGGGGCGTGCAGGGAAGCCCTGGGGACGTTAGAGAGAGGATGGTTTATAGTCCAGGGAGCATGGGACAGTCCCCAGGCTGAGCAGTTGGGAGCTGGGCCACCTGGATTCAGAATGTGGCTCTAGCACTTTCTAGCTGTGTCTCCCCTTTCTCATCATCAAATGGCAATCCTAACAGCACCCACCTTGTGGACTAGTTGTGTGGATTCGGAGAATTCATATATCCAAATGCCTAGAACTGTGCCTGGGCTGCAGCAGGCACAGGCTGCCTATGCTGCTACTCACTGTGAAGCACCTGGTCAGGAGCCCCTGGGGGATTTTGAGCAGAACGGCCCCCCCCTTTTATTTGCATTAGGCATTTTGGAAAAGCCTCTCCAATGGTGGCTGTTACTGTGGGACCCCAAACCCCACTGTCCCAGAATCACCCCAGGAATTTGCTCTAATCCTTAGTCCTAAGCCCCACCTCAAAGTCCTGAATCAAAGACCCCCCACCCCCACCCCCAGATAAATGGTCACAAGGGATATTTTTGGAGTAATGGAAATGTTTTAAATCTGGTTTATGGTGAAGGTCACCCAACTCCTGGTATTTACTCCAAATCATTGAATAGGATACTTGAACAGATGACATTTATGGTAAGTAAATGATACTTCACAAAGCCTTTTCGGGAGAGGGTACTGGGAATTGAATCCAGGGGCACTTTGCCACTGAGTTACATTTCCAGTCCTTTTTATTCCTTATACTAAGGTTCTCACTAAGTTGTTAAGGCTGTCCTTGAACTTGCAATCCTCCAGCCTCAACCTCCCAAATCACTGAGATTGTAGGCATATACCACTGTGCCCAGCTCAAAGCCCTTTAAAAACACAATCCCTCAGGAATTCTGGTAAGAAAATCATCATTGGAAGTGATGGAGGCTGGGGGCTCAACTTCTGACTGCAGGGTTGGTGGGTATGGGGTATGTGGGGGACAGAGAGGTCGAATCTGCTCAGTGCTCACCTAGATTTGAGACTGCTTCCCCTGGACTTAAACCCCTCTCTCATCTTGCTCAAGAAAGCTGATGGATTTTGCTGGGGGCTCTCCCTCCTCAGGGCTCCCCTCGCACCAATGTCCACCTGCCATGACCATGCTTGGCCCAAAATGTGGACAGTTGGTTTCCAGACCGGGCTTTCCAGGTGCCCTGGGAGCTCTGCAAGGGCGGAGACACTGTACTGGGTGCAGAGTAGGTGGTCACCAAGCGCACTCTGGGTGCTCTGGGGGTGCACTGCCCCTGGCTTCCCTGTGGGCGGCATCGTTGGTGCTTCAGAAGCCCCAGGTATCTGGCCCTGCAGACATCTTCTCAGGAGCAGATGCTAAACTTGGCCTTCAGCTCCTGGTTGCTGCAGCAGCTACTCTTGGCAAGAAGCATCTTCCTCTGTTCCCTCCCCTCCTCTGCCTGCCGTTGGCCTCGGTTGGTGTGTTTCCCTTCTTCAAGGCTGGGAGCTGCTCACAGAGAAGAGTCCTTGTGTCCCTCAGATCCCCTACTTTGTCCCCGCTGCTCTTCCCACACAACTCCCACCCGTCTTTCTGCAGCTCTTTTCTTGGTTCCAAGGATTCCTACTTTGAACACAATCCCTAGTTTGTCCCTTTGTCCCTTGGGTGGGATCTCAGGTTCTCATTTGTCCCCTCAAAACCTACACACATTTCCTTTGTCATTTTATGTGTCCCCACAATGCCTACCTGCATCCACTCTGTCAAGGCTTGTGCCCCTTAGACTCCCCCATCTGTGCCTTCAAATTGCACCGTGACCCTATGGCCCTCCTGTGTCACCTCAGGCCCTCTCGTCCCTGGGTTAGTGGGCCACCAGTGACGCTTAGGAAAAACTAGATGCATGGGAGAGGGAAGCCGCTGAGCAGCTGGAGCTCGATTGAAATGTGATTGGTGTAAAAGTGTTTTCTTTGGAATTATCTGGAAAATTGTTTCTATTTTTTACTTAATAGTGTGTGTGCAGATGCAGGTAGAGCCCCAGACTCTCCACCAGGGGCTGTGGAATCCCTGCCCATAGCCTTATCCTTCTGTCTTGGGCTCTCACAGGTACAAGAATCAGCAAGATAATAATTCAGGGGCTGAGGGCTCCCATCTCCCCAGGGCACATGCTTCCCGCTCTCAAGGGGTCTCCAGGAGAGGGATGGTGTCAAAAGCCATTAGTGGCCCCACTCCAGGCCTCTATCATGCTTCACTTTTCCCTGGGGCAGTAAGGCCACCATCAAAGTCCCAAATCCCTTAACCAAAGAATAGAGAACCTCCTGGGCCTTGCAGAGTGGGTAGTGGGCCAGGTCAGAGTCCTTCATGTCCCTGAAGAACAAACATCAGGCACTTATTCTCTGTCCCCACCCCCTATTTCCCATGTTTCTTCAAGCTGCTCCATGTCTCCAAGATTCTCTGAGAATCCTGGTCCTTGGAAGGGACATACGTGCCGGCTGGAGAGCAAGGGGACTCGGTTGGCTCAGTCAATAGAATGAAATCAACCCAAATGAGAGAAATGAGGCTGTGGCCACTGGCATCTGTCCCCGGCCCATAAACTCAACCCAACCAAACCCAGGTGGAGACCAGAGCCTGGGATTAACTGATTGGCAGGACTCGGTCCCCCATCACTCCTTCCTCCTGCTGCCTCAGAGATAAAGAGCCGAGCCTGGCTCCCGCAGCCACAGCCCGCAGCCCAGTCTCCTCTATCCAGGCCCACGACTCCTGCCCAAGCCTGCCCTCCTGCTGCCTCTGTGGCTACATTCCTGCTGCCTCGGGGGGACACTGTGGCATTCAGCAGTTAGCTCCCCTCTCACACCCACTGTGACCTCGGAGGAACCAGGCTTTGGATCTCAGTGGAAAAGTGTGTTCTTTTCTTTCTAAATGGGTTCTGAGGCCAGGCAGCTGCTCTGGGGAGGGGTAGATTGTAGACTGAGGCACAGGGAGGGGCGAGGAATATTGCCACCCTCAGCACCAAGAGGAAGCCTGGGGGAGGAGGAGGATGAGGGCTTGATAGGGAGGAAGGAGCCTTGAGAAATGTCAAAACATGGCAGCCGATTTGGGGTGTAAGCCTTAGGATTCCCTTCACCAAGCCAGCCTGCTGGATCAACACAAGTTTCCCCAACTTAACAACCTCCCAGCCTCCATGTGATGGTGATGGAGAAGAGTAGACAGCTCGATTGGCATCCCAGTCACATGCACGCCAGCCAGCCTGCCTAGAAGTCCAGGATGTGTGTGTGTGTTTGTGTGTGTGCACGCGCGAGTGTAAGTAAACACACTGCTCTTCCTATTGGAAGCTTGGAGAAGAAAATGTTCGCCTGGGCTCTGTTCAGGAGTCTGACAAGTCCAAACAGCAGGGACAGTTGGTTGCTAAGTGAGACCTGACCTCATGATGTGCCAGGCACAGTTCTAAGCACATCGCACTTTTTAACTCATTTAATCCTCACAACAACCCCGCAGGGCAGATAGGATTATGATTCCCATTTTACAGACAGTAAACAGAGGCACAGAAAACGAGCCCAACAATGCTCAGCTAGAAAGTCAGCGCATACATCAGGCCGTCTGGCGCCAGAGTCTGTGCTTTCACCAGCCCTACATGGATGTCCGTTCATTGTGAGTGTGTAAGTATGTCCACGTGCACATGCTTGTGGGTGTGTATGCAGTAGCATGGACACGTACCTCTGCAAGCGTGTTTGTTTGTAAAGGTAACACAGACAGACCGTCACTCACGCAGGCCAGCAGTCTCCCTTCAGTGAAGTCTGGGGGAGTTTCTCATGAAACCCGCTCTCCCCTGTCCAGGCTGCCTCTGCCTCTGATCAGTTCCATGAGGCTGGTACTCGGCGTCTCTGATCCCTTGTAAATAAAGCAAAGGTCCATCTGGATTCAGAGGTACTTGAAGTGTGGAGCGATCTTGCTTTCTGGCATCTGCTGCAGCAGGAGTTTGGGCCATCCCCAGCCCTATTCCAGGCACAAACACTAAATATTTTCTCCGACATTTGTGGATCACTCCAAAATCTCTTCTCTCTAGAGTAAGGTGGGCAGAAGTTGTCTTGTGGAGGTGGGGGCTGGGGCCGTCTGATATCACGGGAAAGCAGGAACCCAGTGCCCACTCCTTTCCTAGACTGCTGTCCCCATCTCCCCCTGCCCCTGCTCCTCCTTCTAAGCATCCACAGCACGCGCTACTCTCTGTGGCAGCCTGGCTGCCTGCCCGTCTTGCCTGTCTTGCAGGCGGAGAAGCACCATACCTGCATGCCAGAGAGGCACAGGTGTGCCTGCGCCACTCACACAGGGTACCGCCTGCTGGAAACTTGGCGGAGGGCAGACTTGGGATGGGATCCATGGGAGAGACAGTCTGTGGCATAATTAAGAGGGAACAAAACACAAAACAAAACAATGTTTTCCTTCCTCTCTCTTTTCTACCACTTGCCCTAATTATTTTCCCACTTTAAAATTCTACATCAACTTTAATTAAGCTGGCCTCGGGCAGGGAAGTCTGGCAAACTTGGAGAAGTTCACTTGTTTATTTTCTTATCACTCGGTGATTGGATTTTCACGGCTTGCTCTGTCTCCTTCTTTCTAAGGACGGGATGATGGCAGCCTCCTGCCTGTGGGGGGGGGGGCGGGGGGACAGGTGCAGTGGAGAAGTGACTCTCCGCAGCCTTGGAGGGAGGCAGTTCACAAAGATCTGCTTTGGGCCAATATTAACTCTGGTTTTGCCTCCCCTCCCCTTCCTGCTCCTGCTCCTTAACTGCAAGGTCAGGGCATGACAGAGGAGGGCAAGTGTCAAGCAGTGGAGACAGCACCAGACTGAGGTCCAGAAACTTGGGTCAGAAGCTCAGTTTTGCAACTTGCTTCCTGAGCACAAACCACCCACCGCGCATCAGCTCATTCACCCCTGTGCTCACGCATCTGCTCATCCTCTCCTTTATCCCTTCGTTCACTCTCTTGCCCTGCGCTCGCTGACACACCCAATTGTTCTCTCTCTTCCCCTTACCCTGAGCAAAGGGGTATGCCTGCTCTCCTGCAAGTTCTTTGTGGGCAAATTGTTTGACTCCTCTTAGCCTGTTTCTCTATCCCTGAATTCCTGGGTTGTTTCAAGGACAAGGGATCATGTAAAGGGAAGCCAGTGTGGTTCCTGGCTCAGAGTGGTGGTGCTGTGTGACACCTCTGATGTGACATCCATCACCAGACGTGGGCCTGGGTCTTTCTGGGCCTTAGTCTTTGCTAGCAAGGAAAATGCCCAGATGATCCATAGAGTCGGACACAAGAGCTGAAGGTTGCAGAGTGTTGGGACCAAGTAGAAGACACGAGATTGGGGCTTTTGAAGGAACCAGGACACCTGGGTGGCTGAGCATATTTTGGGGTGCCCTAGGCTGTAATAGGAGGTGGAAAGGTGTCTGTAGCTTCACCTGAACAGTGCCTGGGGAGCAGGCAGGTGTCTTTTCTCTGTCTGCTGGGCAGGCAGTCCAGAAGGAGAGAGAGTGAACGAGAGAGTGATCGAGTGGCTGGACGTCTGAGTAAATGAGTGAGTGGGCAATTGAACAAAGGACCGCACGGGTGAATGAATGAGTGAACAGCTGAATGACAGGACAGAAAGGGTAGGTGATGCACGAAAGGATGAATGAAGAAGTGGACGGCTGTGAGCAAATGGGCAAGGAACGGAGAGAAGGAATGAGTGAGCAAACAGTTAAGACAGTGAATGGATGAATAAGTGGATGTGTGACTAGATTGAGTGACTGGACACGTTGATTAATTAGGGAATGATGGAATGAGTGCACGGATGTATTGATAAGGCACTGAGAAAAGGAATCAATGGATAAGTGAAAAACTGAGTGGATAAAAGCAAATGGATGGTCCAATGAATGAATGAATTAGGAAATGAATGGCTGAATGAGTGGATATTGTTGCTACCCCCAGCTGTGGAAGGAAGGGGGTCCATTGCCAGGACCCAGGAGGGCTGAGAGGAGCTGGTTCCTGTGGGCACTTTTCCCCACCACCCCCCTCCATAAGGAAGCAAAGCCCCCCAGGGCTCCCAGCCCACCCGCAGCTGTTCCATTATGTATAGCTACAAACTGGATTGCGTGTATCATTTACTCCTCCACCAGAAGCGTACCACGACCATCGAAACGCAGATGTCAGTGAAATAACATATCTCTGGTGGCTTGTCTACCTGTCTCCCTCACTGCGGAGAAATAACTCGCAGCAGCGGGTTAAGCTGACAATAAACACAGGAATTGACTTCAGTGGGAATAAACTTGCTTCACTGTTGACAAAAATCTAAGGTGATGCCACCTTCACTGGGCTCGTGGCTTGCTCAGGTGGCTGCCTGGCCGTGCTTCTCCCTTCTTGAGACTGGGATGAGGGACAAAGGCTCCAAGTTGACAGAAAGGTCCCTGTTCCTGAGCAGAGAAGCAGGTCCCAGTGAACCTGTAAAGGGCTAGGGCTTGGCTTTTGCGGTCCACGTGCACTTTGCCATTGAGAGAGTGAGAGCTCTGGAATACAGCCGGTCCTGTGAAGGCTGGTGCCCTCCTCTTCCCTGCTTGGGCAATTGGTAAAGATCAGGCAAAGGGTGGCAGTTGTGTCCTTATGGTCCAGCACACCCTCCGGGCAAGAGGCAGCCCCTCCCCTATTCTCACCAAGGTGCCCCAAGCATTGGTTACAGAGTGGCCCCTGGAGCCCGGGTGGTCAGACACTGAGGGGAATGGCCAGAGCCCCAGGACTACGGCGTCCAGCCCCTCCAGCCCCTGCCTGCTGCTGGGCAGCTGGAAGAACTGAAAGTAGGCAGGCTTCAGCAGAGGGCACTCAAGTCCTAGGGATCTGCACTCAGCAAAGGCACAGCACGCTCTGCTCAGTGGCTTCTCAGGGAAGCGGAGATCATGAATCTCAGTAACTGGAGCCCAGGGCCTCATCACTCACCGTGATTGTGGGGGGATCGAGAGCCGAGTGGATCAGTCTAAACAAAACATGCACACAGGGGACTCGTCCAGATGAGCGGCTTGGCCACCACCTGGGGGCCACTCTGCCTTGCCCACAGAAGCTGGGGAGGGGTCTGGGAGGGGGCCATGGTGGGGGCTGACAGTCTGGTTCCCTCCACTGAGCCCTACCCTCACCCCCACCTGTGAGCCGGTGGGAGACATGAATCTCTCTGGCAGCGACTTGGGCCAGCTCAGCCGTTTTAGGGGATGTTAATGAAATGCGGGAGCACTTGTCCTTTCAGACAGCGGCCCCTTTTATTTGGGAATGAAAAGCTGCATTAGTCTGAATGAGGTTTGGAGGCCTCATAAATCCAGCGCTGGCTGCCTCGTGGGGGAGCTGAGGCCTGGCTGGTGGGTAGACTTGTTTACCAACAATGCCAAAAGCCAGGACTGGAGGCTCCCAATCCCCAGAGATGCAGCTTGAGATGGTGCCAGACCTGGTGCCTGCTGGCAATAGGGCCACTTGGAGAAGCCCATGACCACTGGAGAGAGGGTTGCAGGGTTCTTTTGTGAGTTAGGGACCCCGGAGCACCCCAGCTTGCTCCAGTAAAGGACCCGGATCCTGTTCTACTCTCGGCCTTTCTAAATGCAGCTAGAGGCTGTAGCTGCCATTGCAGAGGGGAGAAGGATCTTCCCTAGGGCCTGCCCTCCTCGGCCTGGGAGGTGTAGATATGGGTCACCCATGAGCTTGTGCTGGAGCCCTGGCTCCTCATCCAGAGCTTGGAAAACAGTGATGCCCAACAGATATTAGGAGGGAGCAGGGAGGGAAGGGAGGAAGATCACTCACTAGCTGTGTGCCTTTGGTCTTTACCCTTCCAGGGTTCTGAGTCTTCATCTGTAAAATGGAAAAATAACCAAGACCCTGAAGAGTGGGTCGTGGAGAGGACTGGAAGAACTGATACCTGCAAGGTAGTGAGTGCCTTGTCTGGAACATGGCAAACGAGTGAGAAATACAAGCAGTCCTGATTATCACTGCTGTTTTTTTGTTGTCGTGATGCATCCCACTCTCTCTTGGACTGGGAGGGGACAGGCTGCTGTATCACAAAATGGCATGCAGCTATGTGAAGAATAAGGCCCCATCCTGGGTTGGGGAGAGCAGCTTTCCCTTTGAGCCCCGGGGTTCCGGCTGGGCTGCCAAGCCAGGAGACTGGGTCCAGGAGCCTCTGCAGCTGGAGGCTGTTTCCCACGGCAGCCTAGTGGCAGCAGAGAAAAGCCTCCATCTGCAGCACTGGGGAACTCACGCCCACTCTGAATGCAGCAGGAGCAGGCCAGGCCTGTGCTGTTTCCTGGGGGTGACAAGGGAGACATGGGTGGCAGGGCCACTCCCTCATCCCCAGGAGTCCTCAGATTCCCCCTCTGCTAGTCTAGTTCCTTTCTCTTGCTAGCTTTCTGGAAGCCCCCTCTCCTCTTCCTCCTCCCCGCCCTCCATCCCTCCCTCTCCTGGCCTCAGTACTGCGCTCCCTCTGGGACCCACCTCTATCTTTCTTCTTTTGTTTCCTGTCAAACCACTTGTCCTTTGCCCCTGCCTCTCTCCTGTCAGAGGGTTGCTTGAAGAACAGCACACACACAATTGGCACCCAGGCGCCTCACTCCGTCCCCCAGTCCCCTAGTCAGACTTGGGCCCTGTTGGCCATGCCGTGCGTCCTTGATCTGAGTTCAGGTCCCTTTCATTTCTCCATCAGGCTGCTGGAATTTTCTTAGAGAACAGCCAGGCCTTTTGATTCCTTAGGGGCAACCAAACCAGCTGTGGAAGCTGATAGGCAGGTAATGGGGCTGTGGAGTGTGTCCCTGAGCTCCCTCCTGGAGGGTGGGGTCCTCTGCTCCCCTCTCCTGCACTGCCTCCTTGCTGGGCCCACTGAAGCCCTTCTTCTCCATACAGAGGTCAGCTGCTGCTTCTCTGGCTCTGGTCTGCATGTCCTTCCCTCTGGTCCTGGAGGCAAGATTTTTCCACTGGCAGCCCATTCAGGGTAAGAGGGGCCCATGATTGGCAAAGACAGACCCTTAGTAACCTCCATTTACCAGCAGATCATTGAGGATGTCATCAAGCCTGGCCCACAGTCTCCCTTCTCCCTGGGAGAGCCCAGGGAGTCTCTCCTCCCAGGCCACAGTCCCCTCACTTCAGGTGGGAGGGAGTCCCCTCCTAATTGGTAGGATTGGCCATAGTGATATTCACATCCCTGCACAAAGCCAGCCCCGGTCCTTTGCTCCCAGGCAGGAAGGGAAAGAAAGAAATGGCAAAATTAACAGGCAGTTTAGCGCCCGACGCATAGTATATTTGTAAGAAAATTAAAGATTTGCTCTTCAGATGTTGGGGGCCATGCTCTCACCAAGACAGCTGGCAAATGGGAGAGATTGGGAATGATGGACTAGATCAAATTATTTAAATGAGAAAAATAAATTCACACACAGCCTAGCCGCTGCTCAGTGACAGATCCGTTTATTTATCTACTGTATCGGCACCGCTTTGTCTCTGTCAAAAAGGTCATTAAACTCGCCTAACTGCGTAATTCGCAGCCTCCTGCTCCAGCTTCGCTCCGCAGCCCTTCTCTTCCCTCGACACCCAGCTCCACTTGAAAAAAAAAATTTATTATTGCTAATAAACAACATTTCTTTTTAACCCTTTCAACTTGCTCCCCCGCGGGTCCTGCTCCGTCCCGCGGAAAATTACAGTTTCTCCTTATTGTTTCTCAGTAGGATTCGGGGAGGGGGCACCAGCCCCTCTCGCAGAGTTGGGGAAGAGGGCTGAAAAGCAGTGGGCTCCAACTCTACATCCAGGGGTTTAGCAGTCTTCCTCCGCAGCCCTGTAGCGGCGGCGCGTGGTCAAGTCCTGTCTTCCACGCAGAGGGGCTGACCGGGTCTCTCACCCCTTCCGCAGCTCCCCTGGCTCAGCGCGGACAATTCTCTTTGAATTCTATACCCCCAATCCCCAGGCCCCAGGCCCAACCCTGCTTCCACCAGGGACGGGGCCAGGGAAGGAAATCGTTCTCGGAGCACTCTCTGGCCACCGCCGTCCAGCCAGCGCGGGCCGCGTGGGAGCTGAAAGGCGAGACTCCGCAGACGGCGGGCTCCCGGTCTCGCTGCTCCCGGCGGGCGCGTCTCCTCCAGCTGGTCGGGCCGCTGGGCTGCCGCCGTCTCCCAGCTCGTGGTGCCAGCTCTCGCGCTCCACGCCTGGCTCCCGGGCTCTGTGCCCTCGCAGTTGAAGGGACTGGGGGCGGTAGGGCGGATGGGGACGTCTGGGAAGCGAGGAGAGTCCTCGTCCTCCCGGCGGCCCCCCAAACCGGGTCCAGGGTCCCGTTCCCCGCCCCCTCCGCAGGTGTGAGCGCGCGAGTGTGTGCCTCGGCGAGTGTGAATGTGAAGTGTGTGCGCGGGGGAGTGCGCGGAGGGAGCGCGGGCGGCGGGCGGCGCGGGAGGCGGGAGGCAGGGCGCGGGGGAGGGGGCTGGGAGGGAGTGTGTGCGCGCGTGCAACTCCACTCCGGGGCTTTGTGCGAGCCCGGGCGATAGCATCGGCGGCGGCTGGAGGAGGAGCGGCCCGAGACGCGTGCAGCCCGCCCGCCAGCGCCCGGCAGCCGGGGCAGGTGGGAGCCCGCGCGGGAGCCGAGCCGACGCGAGCCGGAGCCGGAGCCGAGTCCGAGCAGAGCCCGGGCGGAGCCCAGGAGCCTCGCTCGCGGGCAGCCCGTGGGCGGTAGCCAGGCGGGGCGGGCGCCGGCGGGGCGGCCCCCCAGTAAGATGTGCGCAGCGCCGCGGGGCGCCCCCCACTCGCAGCGGCACTCGGGAGCCGGGCGGCTGGGCCAGGCGGCGCCTCGGGGGCTGCTGCGCGCCCGCGCCTAGAGCTGCCGCCCCAGGGAGCCCGCCACGGCCGCGCCCCGGGCACGCTCGGCGGCGCCCAACGATGACCGCTCCCTGGCGGCGCCTCCGGAGTCTGGTTTGGGAATACTGGGCCGGGCTCCTCGTGTGCGCCTTCTGGATCCCAGACTCGCGCGGGATGCCCCACGTCATCCGGATCGGTAAGGGCTCCCTGGAGCCGGGGGGTCTCTGTGCGCCCGGGCGGGGGCGGGAACGGGGGCCTCTGAACGTGATCTCTAGAGATTTTCCCAACCTCTCTCCGGGCTGGCGGGACCGGGTAACCACCAGGAGCTCGTCATGGTGAGGACAAAGTTCCAAAGCCAGGGCCACGGGCCTTACTTATTTGGGAGGAGGCAGCCGGGCCGCGGCGGGCGAGGGGCCCTTGGCGCGCTCCTGGGAGGTCAGACCTGGTGGAGTGTGGCGAACGGTTCCAGTCCCAGCCCGAGACCCGGGCGAATTTTGCGGCGACTGGCAGCATGACTGGCCGCAGACCGAGTTCTGGGACTCGGCTTCTCCGGGTAGTAGGAGCCCTGGGGAAGGCGCCAACTTCTCTCCTCTCCCCTTGCCGCTCCCCGCGGGCCCCTCGCCCCCACCTCGGGCACAGCTCGAGCAGCCGCGGCAGGGGCGCAGGGTACGGATTCGCATGACGAGGGAAGCGGGTTTCCTCGCCCAGTGGCCGCCCTCGGCTTCGGTGGCCCCCGTTCAGCGCTGTGGCGTGGGGCAGGGAGGAGCAGTCTCCCGCCAGACACTCCGGGCTGTCCCTGGAGACCCAGGCCTTTTTCTGCCGGGGGCAACGAAGGTGGGGGGAAGGGAGCGACGGAGGCCGCCCAGCGCAACCGGGAAGGCGAGCGAGGGCTGCGAGTGGTTGTTAAAGTTAGCCGAAATCCCTCCGCAGCTGGCGGCGGCTGGCGGGTCTGCGCGCGGCTTTCTGGGGCTTGGGCTTCTCCGCGTCTCTTTTCGCCAGAGACTCTTGCTCGGGCTTTAACTTTGTTGTGGCCGCCCGAGGCACCCTGCGGGCAGCGCTCTGGGCTGTGCGGTGGGGCCCTGCGTGTCCCAGGCCAGCCGACCCGCAGGATTGGGCCCGGTCGTGCCACCGGGGAGCCTCGTCACCCTGGGCTCAGGGCCGCCAGGCTGGAAACCTGGGCCGCCTGGGTTCCCGAGGAGCCACCGCCAGCGTCAGGCACAAGGTGGGCAGAACTCTGTCCAGCCAAGGCCACCTTCCTCCTCTGTGGCGTTTCTCCAGGCACCGACTTTGGGCTGTCAGCCGCGCGAAGGGGATGCAGGGAACCAATGTGGGCTTGGTTTCCGTACTTGAGGTTTTCCTAGTAGGAGGTCAAAAACCTCAGAGGATCTGTCTCCTCCCTGGCGGTCTCCCATGAGCTAGACCCTTTTGAACATCTGGATGCGGGTAGAGCACAGTGCCTCAGCTCTGCCCAAGCTGTCTTTCACTCCTTGCTTGGGACCCTGGCAGGCAGACACCCAGAGAGGCAGAGAAGGCCAGGCACCGTTGGGGACTCTGGGGACAGCCCTCATGGTCAGGCTTAACCCTTTGCGGTCCAGGTTGCTCCTGGCAAGTCGAATGTCTTCTGTCTCCATACTTTTGCCTGCCCAGCACCCAAGTCATCACCATTCCAGGGGCAGGCAGCCCATTAACTATGGACCAGAAGAAGGCATCCCTCTATTTTTTTGAGGGTCCTTCATGATAGGGTATCCTTGGGAGAAAAAAGGGGAGCCCCTGAGGATGCGATATATCCATCCCATGGTTTGCAGGACCCTCTTCCATGGTCCCACTCTTCCCTCTACTGGGGTGGGATAGATGTACTTGCAGCCCACCCTCAGGGATGAAAGTCTTTGGAGACCTAGAGAGACAGAAGCAGGTGAGGGCAGCCCAATGGGGGCAGAATGATGTGCCCTGCCTTGCCCCTTCTTACTGTGAAATTGAATAGGTCTGGGGGTTCCTTGCCACCATGAGAAGCCCATCTTTAAACCTGCCCGCCCTTTCTTGGGTTCAGCATGTAATAATGCAATTAGAGGATGGCAGAGCCCTCCTCTCCTCTAATCTTCTTCATATTAAGCCCCAGGATTAATTAGCGTGTCGGCCCAGGCCATTTATATCCAAGAGCCCTGCCCCATTTGATTCCCAGCCCAGGGACCGGGGTGCTGTGCGGTTGCCAAACGTGACCACTGGAGCTGAGCCAGCTCTGGTGGAGGATGGGAAGGCTCTGAGGCCTCTGGGCTTCTCTGGAGCAGACTAGGGGCTGGGCTTCTGACCTTCTGAGCTTGTGCTTGAACCCCAGCTGGAGCCAGAAAGCTACAGTGGATGTGGTGCAGGGAGAGAGAGAGAGAGAGAGAGAGAGAGAGAGAGAGAGAGAGAGAGAGAGAGGAAATTTTTCATGCTGAAACCCAAACACACCGCCTTGGCTGGGCCAGTGCCATCTCCGTTTTCCCATTCCTCCCACCCCTGGGATCTGAGGGCTTTGGCTGGGCTGCAGGGATTGAGGTCCCGGATATTGGGCTCTGGAGCTTGCTGGGTGCTTCTGGTTCCCAAGCCTGGTGCAGGCACTGGCTGAGCTTGGAGCTGAATCCTTCTCCAGCAGCCAGGCGTCGCTGAGCACCGGCCCAGAGAGGGTTTACCTGCAGGTGCAAGATGGGCTCTCTGGGCTGGGGCGCACTGTACCCGCCCCCTCTCTTTGTGCCTCTTTTGGGGTCTGAAATTTCCTCTTAGACAAGGAGATGGATGGCTCAGCAGTGTGACAGAGTGTTCAAACAATCCGTCTTGAATAGATGAATTGCATTGCTCTGTCTTTTTGTAATTGTGTCTATCAGAGGGAGAGGTCAAGGCATTGATTGCTTGGATGGTTTGCAAGTAACAAAGGAGAGTGAGGGAGAGAGCGAGGGAGAGAGAGTAATTGGATTGTAGTCTGCGGAAAAAATGATCATTGATTATTTTATATGAATATGTGGAAGATGTATTCTGTGTGTGATTACCAAGTGTTGCTCATTGAAGGTTTGCAAAGCAAATTGTTCAGCATTTTATTATTATTATCATCGTTATTATTGTTTGGATGAATCCTGGTCTTAACTTATAGAAAGCGGTTTAATTCAGGGTCCTTTCAGCCGAATGGGCTTTCACTGACCTCCTGTGGGGACCTGGATTTCCAGGTTTCATGACCTAGAAGCTAAAGTGGAGGGGGCACTGGGCTTGGAGGCAGGAGCCCTGGATTGTCGGCTCTGTCTGCTGCTGGTTTGTTGGACCACTTTGCTCAAATCACACCCTCCTTCCCACCTTGATCCTCAGTTTCCCCATCTAAACAATTTGGTTGGCCTTCATGGTTGGCATATTCTATGGGTTCCGAGTTCCCTTGAGCACAGGCTGGTGGGAACTCTGTCGTTGTAGGTTTCATGGTTAGATCTCCCCTAAGATTACAGATGTACTGTAGGATTGAGGGTCAGCCTAGAATTTGCAGAGGGGACCAGGCAATGATGGCAGCAGCTGGGGAAGCCTGGCCAGCCTTCTGTGTGAGGAGGAACTTGGATGGATGGCCGTGATCTCCAGCCAGCCAGTGGGGAAGTTCAAAGCCAAATGACTGCAGAGACATAAAGCAGGTGTATGTGTATGGGGGTGGGGTGGGGTAGGGGAGGAAGGGCTGGCCCAGCTCTGGGCTCTCAGAGCATCTACAGAGTAGAGGTAACTGCATGGTCCTGAGCTGCCTGAATGTGTGCAGACAACAGCAGGTGGTCCCAGGGGAGTAAGGTCCCCTCCTTCAGAGTTCTCAAACTAACCCCGTCTGCAACTCCTCTGATCGGTGCACTCAGGTCATCCCGAGCGTTTGCCTCTTGAGTTTGGGAGCCACTGCATGTAAAACAATGAGAAATTTCTCGGTGACTAGTGATACGCTGAAACATCGCGGCCATGTGGGAGCAGACAGCCGCTGAATGAAGATCAATAGGGTTTCCCCCCCTGGAAGTAAATAGCTTCAGACAAGACCTGGGAGTGGCCCGAGGGGCCTTCGGAAGCATTAACTTGAGGAATTTCTGCCTCCACTTTGCAGCCCAGCTGCTCCTGTCAGCCGGCTGGCCGCCTCCTTCAGCTGGAGGTTAATTTCCTCTTGCTGCTGCCCTGGCATTGCGCGAAACCGCCTTTTGACGTCAGGATGACCTAGGGTTTCTAGAGGTGCTTTATACAGGGTGAGCCGGCACCCTGACCGGACTCAGCTTTTCCAAGGTCACCTGTATCCTTGCAGCTGGCTGTGATGAGCTGGGTGCGAAGTCCAGCCTGCTGTGCTGTGTGGAAAGGACTAGGAGGGGCTGCTCTGCATTCCTCACCCTCCAGGAATGCTTTTAGGATCCTGCATAGGGCCTGTGGGCCGCCTTCTTAGTCCCCACATTCCCACAGCCAGTCTGTGTCCCAGTCCTTGGACACAGAGCCCCTTTCCTCTGGGAGGGGGCACAGATACTCTTGTGGGCGGGCGAACAACTCCTGCTCTCCTGAGAGGTGCACGTCTCCTGCAGGGGAGGCTGCAGGCAGATTGGACGGTCTTTTGGGGGAGATCTGTGGGTGATCGGCATCTGGGACTGTGTCTCTGACCCTCTGAGGCCAGGCCTCCTCTATCCTGTCACAGTCAGCTGCCCTCGCCTCTTCCTCCTGCAGCTGTGGCCTGATCCCTGCCCTGCTCCATCAGGACCCTTCAGAGGGAACTGAGAGCTGGTGCTTTTTCTCTGCTGGGCAGCACAGAGGACCCAGGAATCCCCCAGGCTCTGCCTGGCAACGTGGAGGATTAATGCTCTAGGAGCAGGGCCCTTCCCTGGGGCTAGCCCCCAGCAGGCCCTGCCCTGTCCTCTCCAGGCTGACCTGGCGGGGCCAGAGCTCTGGGGTGGATGTGCTGAAGTCCTGGTCCCAGTGTGGAAACACAGCTGATGCCCCTGGGACTGGCACCTGGACCTTGGGCTTGTTTCCTGTCCTCCCTCTTGTGCCAGGTGCTGATTCCTCAGCAGCAGCAGCAGAGGGCAGTGTTCCTGTGCTCGCAGGGCCTTCGAATCTCCTGCCTGGGGCCCCACCTGGGTCGGGAGCAAAATCCAAATAATGAAACAACAACAGAACCGTGGCCCCAATTTATTGAGCGTTTATTAGCTGTCTGGCACTGTGTGTGCTTAGTGCTTTTCAAACAGTGACTAGTAGTGGGGGTGAAGAGTTAGTGCCCAGGAAATGCAGCATTTTTCTCAACATCTTAGGAGTCTTCCTAACTGCTAATCTGCTTCTTGCAGATGAGGAAACTGACTCGTCCAAGATCACACGGCTCATAAGTGGCGGAAGCAGGAGAAGAACCGTGTGGTCTGCTTGACTCCAGATCTGGTGCTGTTAGCCTAGTGGCTCTGTAGTCTGAAGTCAGAAAGCAACAATTTATAAAGGGGCTAAGGGCAGCTCGCCTGTTCCCACAGTTCAGGTTGTTGGGCCTGGTCTGGGCCGGGCGCCGTCACGTTTAACCCCATGAATGCCAACTTACAGGGTCAGGCTGGCCACGGGGCAGGTTTATTTCCTCCAGGGGAAAGGCACAGATGGTGTTCCCACCCTTCCTGCTCTCTCTCTCTCTCTCTCTCACACACACACACACACACACACACTTCCTGCCCGCTACCTGGGCCTGGCTTCTGGACTCTGCCCAGAAGTCCTAAATTTAATCCAAGACCTAAATAAAGGCTGGATTCTCCCTTGCATGGGGCCAGTCCACCCACAGAAATCCCTCTGCTCTGAGGTCCCTGGGAGCTTCCAGGCTGTCCTCATAGGCTTTGTCAAAGCTCTGAAACCCAAGGGCTGTGTTTGTGGCTCCCCCGCCCTTCATCCTTATCATTCATCCATGACCTGGGGAAAGAAGGGGGCTGGCTGGCGAGTGGGTTTCCTTTGTTCTTCCCTCCCTCCCTCCCTCACCTTTACTTTCCTGCCCCGAGGGGTCCCCTCTCCTCTCCAGCACCCTTTCTAGGCTGATCAGTTTTATGGTCATTCTATCTTTTGTTTGTTTGTTTGTTTGGTGCCAAGGATTGAACCCAAGGGTGCTTAACCACTGAGCCACATTCCCAGCCCTTTTATTTTTTGAGCCAGGGTTTCTCTAGGTTGCTTAGGGCCTTGCTAAGTTGCCGAGGCTGGCTTTGAACTTGGGATCCTCTTGCCTGGCCTCCCAAGTCACTGGGATTACAGGTGTGGGCCACTGCACCCGGCTGGTCATTCTATTTTTAAGAAAGAGTGACATAGTACCTTCTAAACTAAGCCTGCCTGGCCAGGGATTGAGGCTGGTGGGAAGTGTGTGAGGGTGAGGCCTGAGGCCTGCTGACACTGGGCCTGGACCCTGTCATTGTCCCACAGGTACCATGGTTCATTCAGTAAGGAGACCTCGGTGCAGCAGCCTGCCCAATTCACCCTTACCCAGGCCACCTCTGCAAGAGCAAAAGCCCTTCTCCGTCCCCTTCTCCCAGGAGACAAGGGGAACCTGGGGTAGATGGTGGCGGCCAGGGTCAGAGCTGTTCCGCAGGTGGGGAGACTGAACTGCTCAGTCCCTACAGTGGGAACAGATTTGGGATTGGCATGATCAGAGGGACCCGTCTTTTTCTAGGACCCTCATTTCCCTGGTGGTAAAATGGGAGCAGTACCACCTGTCTCCTGGGGTCACACAGATCTGATGCCTTTTCAAAGAAGCCTAAACGTGGTGCCAAGATAAGCATTTCTTCTTGATCCTGGAGCATGGGCAGGATTTTAGGAGACTCTTATATGGTGGTGACCCTGTGCACCTCCTTACATCCTGGCCCTGCTCAGCTCTGCTTCTGCTCTAGGAGTCGAGCGAGCTTCCTTCTGCTTTGCCGGGCCCCAGAGATCGAGTTCTAGCCGGGAGAGGTTTGAGGAGATGAGACTGGATGAGGGCCGCAGGACCGGATCCGAGGACAACAAATCATTCTGATTTTGCTTTTCTTTCCCTTTCTCCACATTCCACAGCCACCATCCACAGAGCCCATGGTGTCCCAGGTCCCTCCCCTTGCCTCCTTGACCTTTAAGCCTTTGTGCTATGCCTTCGAGGTGGCTGTGGTTAGGCCGGGGGTGGGTCGGGGCTTGCATGGCACCCTTGTGCAGCACGCCACGTTTAGACAGGGTGCTGCCCAAGGGTGCCATGGCTCCCCACCTCTACCAAGAGGCAGAAAGTCAAACAATATACATCATGGTTTCTAAGAGGGACTTTTTTTTTTCCTTTGTGTCATGTCTGAGTGCACATGAGATTTTTGTTTCTTTCTGGGCACCTCCATGTAACGGCCTTGGGCGTGACGAAATGCAGTGGGGTCTGCCTTGGTGTGAGTCACATGCATCTGCGGTGTGACCTTGGGCCAGTCACTTGCCTCTGAGCCTTCCTTTCCTCTGTGAGATACGAGTCTCAGTGTTGGGTGGAATCATACTCTGCTGTTTTTGACCTGCAAAAATTTTTGTTTGGTTAAACCTTAGAGTATCTATCGTCTGTTCCTAGAGCTATCACGAGGATTAAAGGAGCTCAAGTACAGACAGCTCTTTGTACAGAACCTGACGTTTAATACATGTTAGGAGAAAAAGCAGAGCTCCCCAAGGTGGAGGCTGTGTCTCTGCCTGCAGACTCCGCGCCCCAGGCATCTGCATCTCATGTGCTCTCTGCTTTGTGCCAGCCCTGGCGCCCGGGACTCCGTGCAGCTCACTGGGTGGCATTGGCTCATGGCTCACATACCCATGTGCCCAGGAGCAGAATGGGTGGATTCAGCAGCTGTGCCAGACATTGGAACGGGAGAGGCGCCCTTCCTAGGATGCTCCCGGGCCACACACCTGAAGCCAGGGTGTGTGTGTGTGGGGGGGCTGGTTCATTCCCGCATTTGCAGTGTTTTCCCTGAAATGCACGTTACAAGTGTTCAGAGCTGGGAAGACCCTGGCAATGGGCTGCTCTTGAGGGGTTGGTCTGGGGAATCCTGACTGACCAGCCCTTCCTGGATCTGGAGTTCCGTCTGGTTTCCTGGGCAGGCCAGCCCCGTGACCTGAGAGGGTCTGCGGCTGGAGGCTGGGCTCCAGGGAACAGACATTGCGGGCTCTCCTGGGAGACACCGGGTAATGAGGCCCTGGGCAAAAACTGGGGAGGAGAGAGTCCCCATGGTGATCAGATAGTTCGGAGATAATGAGATGGAATGAGATCTGGGAGGAGTGGCGGGTTTCCACTCCAGACCCTTGGGTGCCACGCTGGATGGTGGTTAAAGAAGGCAGAGGGGGGAAAAGGAGCGAGGAGGAGCTGAGATTGTGGTTTGTATGGAGAGAGTTCCAATCCATAGGAGACAATTAAGTCTTGCACTATTAAAAGGACTGATGCAGACAGGCTGCTGATAGAAGGGGGTTTATAGAGTTCTCTGAACAACTGCAGGGCTCTTTAAATATGGGAACGAGGGAGATGTCTGCAAAGCCTTCCTGCATCTGCTTTGCAGAACTGAAATATGCTATTCCAAAAAGCTGCCCAATTGGGCGGAAAAGCAGGAGCGGGGAGCCAAGGACTTCCCAGGGCTCCAGGCATCACATTTCCTGTCTATGGCGAAGAATCACAGCATCCAGGCTGCAAAGAACCCCAGGGGTCATTCTAGGCCTCTGGATCTCCAACATTAGATGCATCAGAATCACCTGGAGGGCTCTTTCCAACGGAGATTGCTAGAACCCATCCCTAGGGCTTGTGATCCCGTGGGTCTGGAGTGAGGCCTAAGAATTTGCATTTTAAATGGGTTTCTTAGATGGTACCATCACTCAGGTCAGTGGAGGCTACAGAGGCAGGTACCTACCTGTGACAGGAAGCTCACCCCTGTGAGGCCCTGCTCCTTCTTTATAGTAAACGTGCTGACCCATCCCCATTTTGGTGGTGGACTTTCCCTTAAAAAAGCTGGAGTCTGTCACCTGCTGTTCCAAGAAGACACTATAACTTGGGTGTTGAGATTGCAGGTTCCAGGATCCACCTGCCTAGGCTTGGACTCTTACTCTTTCCCTCCTGGCTGTGTACGTTTGGATACATCACTGAACTTCTCTAAGCCTAGATTTTTCTCACCTGAAAAATGGGGACAATGGCAGACTTCACTCATGGGGTCACTGTGGGCATGAACCTGTCTGGTAGAAAGGACGACCTCAGAACATTTTAGCAACCTAGCCTTGTGGGTAAGCTCACAGGCTCTGGAATCCAACAGCCTGGCGCTGAAGACTGCCTCCGCCAACCCCCATCTTATGATCTTGGGCAAACTATTTAATGTCTCAACATAATAATGATGACAGTACCTGCCTCGGGTGGTTGTGTAAGGACTGCATGATTTGGTGCCGATAGAATGCTTGGAATAGGATAATGGCAGACACTCAATAAATACTACCTGTTATTCTTACTCTTGTGATTACACGGCTCCCTTATTCTGGTTGGGTTATGGGCCTGCCCTGTAGCCTTGCAGAAATGTGAAGACATCTTTTTGTACTAACGATGCCCAGTGCCGCCAGCATGGTGTTGACAACTGACCGTGATACCGCTTATTCATCGAAACCAGTGAGATCATCACCTCCTCAGATCTCAACTTTGGTCTCTAGTTATACAACCCCAGATTATTTCAGGCCTTTTGTCACCATTGTATTCTATTGATTTATACTGAGCTGGTGGTCTCCTGAGGTCATGAGGTCTTTTCCACGGACATCACCACTGATCTGAAACTTCTCTCATCCTCTTGTTGGTAGTTGATCTTTTGAGCCTAAAGGCAGGACCTGCCATTTATCCATTGAATCTTTAGGCAGTTGTTCTTGTTCATTATTTCAGGACGACTAAAGCCTATTGTCCCCCTTGCTCTGTCCTTGGAAGGAAGGCAGGAGTGGCACTTTCTTCTCTCCCCATTGCTTCCTTCCTGGGGTCTGCGGGAGCGAGGGTAAGTGGTGTGGCTGGATCTGGGAACCACGTTCTGAACAGGGGAGTTTGGGGGGCTCCCCATTTGGTTGGGCACGCTTTGTGCCATTCTGGGCTTGGGGTAGACATGTCTCCTCTCCTTCAGCTCTGTCATAAACACATCAGACAGGAAGTGACCATGTCACCGTCGTGGATCTATCGAGTGGTCTTGGATGCTCGCTCGGTCTTGCCCCTCAGCCAGCTGCACAGCACCGTGGTCCCCTCATGCCTTGGGCCTCAGGATCGCGTGCTCGCCATCCCTGGACTCAGCACGGTCCCTCCTTGCCTCACGCTCTGCTCTCTGAATCAGCACCCATGGCCGCAGAAGGCTCTGCCGCTCCCTCACACTCTGGGCCTCTGCCCCGTTCGTTCTTCTTCCTGGTCAGCTGTCCTCATACTGAGTTCTCAGCAAACGTGTCTTCTCCTCCGGGAAGCCTTTCTGACCTCCACACCCCCTCCAAGCCCCACAGCTCCCTGAACTTCCCTGGCTCTAGCCCTCGCGGTGCTGATACCCATGGTCACCTTAGAGATGGGCTGTGTGAGAGTGCAGGCCTCGGCTGGCCTGGCCACCACTTCTCCAGTGTCTCCTGCCGCCCATCAGGGGTGATTAGTGGGTATCGCTGGATAGACGAATGCATGGATGACCATCGTCCTCTAACGCCAGTCCACCCCACTGCCCTGTCATTCAGCTCGGCACTTGTTCCGTCCTGTGAATGAGGATCCTGTGAACTTCCCACTACCTGGGCTTCTGCTGTGGATGATAATGGTGTCCGTGGCACCCTCCTGACTTGCCAGGTGGGCAACTTCTGCCAAGACCCCTCCCTTCCAGACTGTTGGGCAGAGCTGGGCTGTCTGGGGGAATGAACCCTTCTTTCCCAGGCCTGGGGTTGGCTCTACATCCACGGTCTGGCTCACACCACGTGGGTCTCCTTGGGAGTCACAGCTGCCTACGTCAAGAAGAAACAGGGAGGAGATCATGATCTTCCTCCTGCCTGTTCTGATGTCACCTCCCCTTCCCACGTGCCCCTCAGCATCTCTGCTGCTCCCTCTGGGAGCTCAACCAAGGAAGAAAACTTCTGCTGTCTCATCCTTAATAGGCTGATCACTCAGGACAGCTGTCAGGCAGAGTGTCGCTCTGCCACTTGCCCTGCTGCCCGCCATCGATCAGGTCTCCTTTTTTCCTGTTTTCGTCACATCACCAGATCCTGCTAGGATGTGTTGACAACCAGTCTACACGACAGCCTTGGCGTGAAGTGGAGATGTTGCCCATCATCCTGGAGATCCGGGCTGTGTGGACCATCGACCTGAGCCATTTAACTCTGGGAATGTATGGGTCATCCGCACTGGTTCTGGGGAGTGTGCACACGTGTGTGTGTGTGTGTGTGTGTGTGCTTGTGAGAGGTGTCCAGATGGAAGTTTGCAAGTTGGGGCTCAACAACTACTCTTTATCCCAAGCCTCATGAATGAGTACAGCAACTTCCCTTTGGATCAATGGGAACAGTGAGGACTTGAATGCCGGTCCCCAACCCTGAGTGACTGGGCTCCTGTGCAGGGTGGCTGTGAGCGAGGGTGAGGGAGGCTTACAGTGGAGACCTGAGCTTCCTCTTCTGAACATGTCAGGACAGGACTCTCCCCCCTCCCCGGGCCAGGCCCTCCCCCATTCTTGCTCCCCTCCCTGGGAATCAGATGACACCGCGTGAGCAGAAAGAGCCTGTGAACTACATGGCCATTTTTCCTGCCCAGTTTAATAGAGGTGACAGCCGCCTATTTTACTTGTCTCGTAACATTGAATCAGTAAATAAAATATGAGTGAACTCTCAGGTTTTGCTGAGTTATGGCTGGTCCATGAGGACGGAGGGCTGGGGGAGGCTGGAGCAGGGAGATGGAATCCATGGCTTCCTGAAAGAGAAGCAGAGAGTGGTGTCTTCCTGGGGAATCCAGGCAATCTTCTAGTGCTGGAAGAAGGCAGGCAAGGTCATGGTGCTAGATGCCCTGAGTCCACGCAGGAACCGGATGCCAGCTGAGGCACCCCAGACAGGGCAAGCACAGCCGTACTGCCCTCCAGTCTTTCTGAGCAAAGGCCAGGATATGGAGGACAGAAAAGGAGAAATGAGGGGTGCCATGATCCTTGGTGAGTTGTGGGCAAAAAAAAAAAAAAAAAACAGACAAAAACATAGGTCCCCTGGTCCCCAGTCTATTAAGAAAGACTCACCTGTCTTCCTGTTACACAGACACACAAAGGCCTGTACATATGCGCTGCTTTGAAGGTTTAAATTTGCCATCTTAAAGAACCAAGTAGACTAGACTGTTCCAGTGTGGACAAACACCCACGAAACGTTTTTCCACAAAAAGAGGGAATACAAGTTGCATTCGTATGTGTTTACAAAACTCACAGATAACGGATCACCACGTGCGGTGAGTTCCCTGGGAGGCAGGGAGATAAAGGGTCACCCTTAACCTCTCCGTTCAGCACCACGGAGAGCAGCCGGGCTTGGGGTGGCCCAGCAGCATCTGCATGCTGACTCTTCTTTCTAGAAGGGGTGATGTGGTCCTTGTAGGGTCTTGCTACACAGGCGTTCTTTTTCCAAAAGCTATCCTCCCAAGACTCTGGCAGCGCCCACTGGACTGTGATCTTTAGGAGGCACCCAGTAGGCGCGGAGGAACTGTCGCCTGAGCGATGCTTGGTAGAAGAAGATGAAGTTCATGGATAGAATTTTCTCCTTTTCTCCGCCCTCCCACCCTTCCACATAAATTGTTCTTAAATCTTCGGTGCCTTGTACGGCTTGTCTGCTAGGGAGCAGTAGCAGATGACAAAACGAGTGAGCATTCCATTGTCAGATATCACACCTGATGCCAGGCGTCTTCGCCGAGGTTGTCAGCATCATCTCTCACGTTGCGTTTGGTAAGGAGGCTTCTGGAAGGTATTTTTATCCTGCTGAACGTGATTTCTTAAAAGTATTTTCTGTGTTATTATTTCCCGAGCCGTGGAGCCCTGCATGCCTATAATAGAGCCGTATTTTCTGCTAATAAATAAAATTACTCCTTGCTCAGGTGATGGAAATAAATGTGTCACAGCTTTGTGGCATTCCCCAAAGAGCCTCAGCTCCAGGTGCTGCACCACCTGGATGTGTCTGGAAGCCTTGGACGGGGTGGGCCTTTGCAAGGGCCTCTCCCAGGCCGGAAGGTTCCGCCATGACTTCTGCCCATCACGGGGAGACGGAGGGCTGCCAGGAGACACCTGGGCGAGAAACCAGAGGGCCAGGGGCTGCAAGGAGCGTCCGAATGATGGGCAGAGGAATTGGCATTCACCTCTGAACAAGGAGTGAGCTTTAGGCCGATGGGTCCCAGGGATTTAGGAGGTAAGATGATGGCATCTTGGAGTCCTGCAGCAGGGAGAAAGATCCAGAATGGGCAGGGGAGAATGGGCTACAGGATCTACAAAGTCAGGGCTCCGCCAGGGGCCCTGGCCTGAGATATCTTAGCATGAGGAGACTGGGGGCTTTTTGCTCCTTTTCTTGAGATTCAGAGAATTAGAGAAATCTGTTTTGGAAAAGTGGCTATTTTTATGCTGTTTGTAATTTTGTGTTTATTTCCTGTTTTTTTCCCACGTGGATTGTGGGCTGACTCATTGGTTCACCAGACGGCGCCGGCTCTGTGGACCGCAGAGCGAGGGGGCCGGGAGTGCAGGGGCTGGGGGAGGGACTAGATGGCATCCGGGTACCTTGGGAGGGGCCACCTTCAGTGACAAACTTGATCCCTGAACATTCAGCCTGCGCTGTTCAGACCAGAGCCCTGCACTTGGCTCTTCCTCATTTCCCTGTGTCTCTGGGGGAGAGATGGGGCTCCCAGAGGTGAAGAACAGAAAGTTACCTGGTTGGTACAACAGGGAAGCCATCTCATTTCCTTCCACCTGTGGCTCCTGCCTTCCTCCTGCCCCTGCACCTTCTCCATCCCTCCGTCACTCAAGTCCTTCTGCAAGGGTTCTTTACCAGTGGCTGTCACCCCCATCCTCAGCCCCGCCCCCCGTAGGACTCCTCTTGCCCGGTTCCTTCTCGGCAGACTTGAACCCAATCATGCACGTGGGAGTAAGGAGGAAGAAGTGGAGGCAAAGGTTAGTATCCAGTTTCTAAGTCTCCAAGAGACATGATTCCATCTCCTTTTTTGAGAAAGTTCTTCTTCCGAGCTCACTCAGATTCTTCCTGCTGCGATGCAAATCCGTCTCCTTCATGACACGCTGTGGCCATTGCCGGAGGGTGGGAAGCTCTAGCTTGGGAGTCCTTAGCTTCAGGAGCTTTTCTTCTCAGATCTGTAGCAAAGAGGCTCTCAGACAATTAAACTGGAATGGCTACACTTTCACTCACAAGGGCTTGGGCAGATTTATAATATTTTCTTTTTTAAAAAATTGGGTTTTTTTCCATGGAGACAATGATTTATGAAATAATCAATTTCTTTATCTACCTAATACATTGGAGCGATCCGTCAGCTCAGGCATCAATCTCCCCCTGAGCCCGGGGAGGGCAGACAGTCTTTGAGCCTGATTCATGGAGCACCAGGAGGCTTCTCCCTTGAGCTGCTTTGCTCCTGGAGCCTGGATTGGAGGCCTGCGGTGAGGAAGGGCTGGGCTCTTCTTCCCCTTCCTCCGTCAGAACAAATGCTCCTGCTCTGTCCTCCTCAGTCCCCATACCTGCAGAGGAACAAGGTGCAGAGAGGGCTGTCCCTACTGCGCAAGTTTGGACTCTAAGGGCCAGAAGGATGCTCAAAGTCAGGAACTTGGAGACACGGAGTCAGGAGTGGCCATCTCTGAATCTCCAAGGACTGCCGTGGGGGGAGGGAACAAACCTGGCCTCGGGGTCCTTTATAGATTTGGGGCGATGGCCCAAGAAGGCAGATTTTGGCTCAGTCCCAGCTCTTTCACATTTATGATCTGAAGATCCAGTAAGATGCCTCAGAGGGCGGCAGGCTTCCTGTTGGGGAGCCGTTCAAGCCTGGCCAGAAGCTACAGAGGAGCCCTGGATGCCGCTCACTCTGGAATTCCAGGCATGCCCAACTGTGCGGCTAGAGACGTTGTAAACAGCTAGGTTTTGAGTTCCCTGAGAAGGCCAGGGCTGCGTCTGCTCGGGTTATGCAAACCCCGTGAAGGCCAAGCTCCACGTGGCGTGCTGGTTGCAGGGAAGATGCCCGGCCCAGGATCCTGCATCACAGCTCATCCTGCGGGTCAGCAAGGAAGCTGGCGGCTGCAGCCCGCTCTAGGGGGGACTGTCAACCTGTTGGGTGGCATATGGGCAAACTTACCAAACACCGGGTCCCATTTAATGTGCATCTCTCTCTGAGGCCGGCAACTTCTTTTTGCAGAGGCAGAAACTGGTATCGGAAACAGACAGAAGGTCCAAGGTCACGTAGAGCTGGAGCTTGGCCCACCCATCACGGTGGTTCTGTGCTCAGGGCGTCTTTCCTGGGCCAACCCTGTGCCAGGTGCTGGGGCTTCGAGGGTGAGCGGGACAGACACGAGGCCTGCCCTCATGGAGCTTAGGGTCTGGCAGGAAAGACGGACACCAAGGCCTGTTAATGGGGGAGGTGCAGGCTGTCGAGTGGCATCAGGAAAGGCCACCCTGAGGAAATGGCTCTGGGGCTGAGTCCTAGAGGTGGAGAAAGGGCCACTTGGCTGAAGATGATGAGGAGAGGGCAGGGGAGTTCTAGGTACAGGGAGTGACAAAGGTGGCGTTGGAGGTCACTTTAGAGGAATCATACCAGACTGTCAACTCTGTGGGTCAAGCGTGGCCACGTATCGGCCATTTCATTTTTCCAGCGAGTGTTTAAGGAACCTGAGGATGTCCACTGTGAACGGTGGGAACAAAGGGGGATGTGGAGCCAGTGGCCCCGGGGGTGGTCCCTTGGGAGGACCGTGTGAGTCTCAGGATGGAGGCTGGGCTTTATTCGATGGGTCCTGGGCAGCCACAAGGGACAACAGGAAGGACAGTGGTGCAACCCCATTGGCACTCCTGAGAGCCACCCTGGTAACTGTGACATGACTGCAGGGGGTAAGAGTGGCTGCTTGATGACCCAGGTGAGGAAGAACAGCAGGCGGAGGCCAGAGCCGAGGGTTGTTCCGAGACCGGGGACACCGTTCCTGTCCTGAGCTCTTCCTCTTTGCCCTGAGCTGAGCAGCAGGGCCTGGGCCACAGCGTGCCTGAGCCGCCCCTTCCGCGAGCCCCGCGCCTGTTTTCTGAGGTCTCCATCGACGCTGTATCTGTGAACCCAGCTGGAACGGCAGCCCCATGTCACCGCTCCCCGATTTGACCAGAGAGCCCCCAGCCTGTTCTTCCTCCTTGTACCTGAGGGTGGGCGCTCCTTGGGTGTCCTCTCACAGCCTGCTCCGTGGGCAGCCGCGGCCTGCTGCAAGTCTCGGGTCCCTCAGACACCTGGCAGGGGGACCTGAATAAGGACATGAGAGGGACTCTAGCTCTGCCCAGAGGTCTGAGGGCTCAGGAGCTTGCTGTGGGCTGAGCCGAGCCCCTTTGCCCACTGCGGGTGGAGCCGCCTTCCTTCTGGGTGACAGTGGTGGAAGAGGGAGACCTCATCCTGCAGGGAAGGTGCGGCGGGGGCCATCGCTGGGACAGGAGTGGCAGCCCCATGCAGATCTGATGCCACTGTCCTCTTCCCTTCTTTAAACTTCCAGCCTCATCCGCTGACGCAATGTTACTGTATCAATAAAAACAACAGCAGTGACCCATTTAGGGTTCACCATGTGCCAGACCCTGTGCCAAGGCATCTTTTGGACATTCAGCCACTCGGGACTCTCAGCAAATCTAAGACTGTCCCACATTATAGAGGAGGGAGCCGAGAGCTTGGGATGATGGGGACAGAGAGCACTGTATGGCAGTTTCCTGATATTAGGATGTTGCTGTTATTGTCACCAACAGCAGCTGCACTATTGTTTTAATTTTTTTTGAGGCATCATGATTTTACTTATTTATTTAAATTTTATTTTTTAAGTTGAGAAATAATGATTGCATATGTTACGTGCTCATGGGGTGCAATGTGATGTTTTGATACTTGTTGCTGTTGCTGTGTTAAATAACGGGATGCAAACACAGATCACAGTGGCAGCTGCTCAGGAAGGACCTGTTGAGTCTGTTTACATGGCAGAAAATCGGGTGAGTCGGCTGGGTTCAGAAGCCAGCTTAAGGAAGGGCTCTTTTTTTTCATGATTTATTTATTTTTAATTTTATTTTTATTTTTTTATTGGTTGTTCAAAACATTACAAAGCTCTTGACATATCATATTTCATACGTTTGATTCAATCGGTTATGAACTCCCATTTTTACCCCGTATACAGATTGCAGAATCACATTGGTTACACATCCACATTTTTACATATTGCCATACTAGTGACTGTTGTATTCTGCTGCCTTTCCTATCCTCTACTATCCCCCCTCCCCTCCCATCTTCTCTCTCTACCCCATCTACTGTAATTAATTTCTCTCCCTTGATTTTTTTTCTCTTTGCCCTCACATCCTCTTATATGTAATTTTGTATAACAATGAGGGTCTCCTTCCATTAAGGAAGGGCTCTTCCTGGCTCCCTGCTGCCCAGGGGCTCTTGCTTCCATTCCCACACCCAAGGCCCCTTCCTTCTCCTCCTGCCTGAACCCCACAGCCAGTGCATCTGCATGCTCTGGACTCCTTAGGCACCATTTCCCAGCTGTTGCTACTATTGCTGGGACGACCCCATGCCCCTCTTTGGAGGGGCGGTGCTACCGGACACTGATCTTTCAGGATTTGGCACAGGCAGTGGGGACCGCCTAGCCCGCTCCCTAGCAGCCTTCAGTGATCCCATGGAGGTCTGGCTCTTTCTACCTCTGGGGCTTTTTTTTTTTTTTGCGTGGGGGTACTGAGGATTGAACTCAGGGGCACTTGACCACTAAGCCACATCCCCAGCCCAATTTGGATTTTATTTAGAGACAGGGTCTCACTGAATTGCTTAGCACCTCAATTTTGCTGAGTTTGGCTTTGAATTCGGGATCCTCCTGCCTCAGCTTCCCCAAGCCTGGGATTACAGGTGTGCACCACTGCCCTGGGCACCTCTGGGCTTTTGCATTCTGGATCCTGCTTGGAAAGTCCTCCCTCTTTGGCCTCCTGCTTAACTTCTCCTTCCTGCCTCCAGGAAGCTTCTTTGAGGTACCAGGCAGCGGGTCAGGACCTCCCTGAGCCTCCCGGGAGCCCTCCCCTGGCCCTGGGTGGAGCAGGCTCTGGGCTGCAGCCACCTCCTGCCCTGCTCCTCCCCATCAGGCCCTGGAGCTCAGAGTTCCTGAGCCTGCGGACCTCCTGTGCTTGCCTAGGGCTGCTTTCCTTTTGTTTTTAAAATATATTTCTTTTAAAAATAAAACAACACGGCACCTTTTGATGGTTTATTCTCTTGAAGACAAACCCCTATGCTTGAAATTCAGAGATTTCTCTATGAGAATTCTATTTCTCAACTGTGCATCAATTTAATTTTAAGTCGAAATAGGTTGTTTTTTTAAAGCCGAGTCAGCCAACACCTAGCAAATTGGAGCTTTTGCATATGATCTTGGGTTTCCAGCTTCTCTTAGCACATTCTCCCATGCCCCAGTCTCCACCCCTCCTCAGAGTCTTCCCCATGCCAGGGCTCTTCACTGTTCTGCTCGTGTAGTTATTTTCTAGAGTTCAGAGGGGAAGGGGAAGGGTTTTGGGTTCCAGTTTATACTACTAGGGGGAAGCAAAGGAAAGACTAAGGGGACTCTTCATTTCAGTTGTTTTCCCTGACTGGTTCTGCTTCACCGTTTCTTACTGGCTGTCGTAGGCTTGAGTCCTGAACCCCCTGTGGACAAGAGGCTCCCAAGGCGGGAATCTGGTCTTCTTCCCAGTTTGATCACAGTAGCTATAGTTCACTGAGGCCTTTTCTGTCTCACCCCTTGCAGTCAAGCTAGGTGAGTGCAGGTACTGCCACCTCCCAGGTAAGAAATCTGAACCTTAGGTGAAGGTACCCAGGCAATAAGATGACTTGTCCAGGTGCCACCAAGATTGGAACGCCAGCCCGCCTGGCTCTACCACGATTCCTCAGGGTATTCCCACAGGCTGCCCCAGTGAAGCCCAGGGTAGGGAGTTGACAAGGACCTGGAGAGTCCAGTTGAATTCCAGAGTCCCAGAGGGAGTGAGCCAGGTGGGAAGCGTCCGCCCTGGAGATGGGTGGCGGCACGTTCGGGATGCCCCTTCGGGATGCTCTTGCTGCCTCGGTTCCTCACCTAGCTGACTGCGGGCTGCTGTGGCGGCTCTCTGGGGCAGCATTACCCAGAGTTAACACCAGCCGGGCAGAAAAGCTGCTGTGAGTCCCCCTCACGTCGCCGTGTCTTTGAGGCAGGAGGACGTGGTACAGGCATCAGAGCTCAGCAGGGGCCCTAGAACGGCCTCTGTCCTTGTTCACTCCTACAGTGCAGCGTCTGCCTGGCCGCAGGGCCATCACTCCAGCACAGTCCCAGCAACTAATTGGGCCTGGATAATAGGCCACAAAACACGCGCCCTTTCCCGTGGCTCCCCTCCTGGGCTGTCGAGGAGGAGGAGGTTTTGCAACAACCACTGTCTTCCATGTGGGCTGGAGCCGGGGACAATGGTGGGGGGAGGCAGAGGCTTTCCCCCCCAGCTCAGATGGGCACAGGCTGCGGGTACCCTTGCTCTGGCCAGGTTGTAGGCCAGGGGCACCTATGGAGAACATGGGTGTCCCCTGCGGATATGGTCAGGAGGTGGCTGCAGAAGAAAGATTTATCAACAGTCAAAGCCCTGGCTCTCCAGCCTGGAACAGTGTTTGCAAATCTTGCCTCGCCCAGATCCTGAGATTATGTCACCCGCCTCTTAGAGCCAGGTGGCGCTGGGATCATCCTGGGAGATGACTTCTTTGTGGAACCTCCAACTTCCTGTGCAGGTGGATTGAGGCCTGGGTCAAGTAGGGGTTCTCACTGTCCTGTCATTTGGGGCTGGCTCTGCCTTCCTGCCTGCTGGGGTATGCTTTGGGAAGACGGGTTATCCTCCAAATCTAAACTCGGGGATCCCGAGACTCCAAAAAGCCTCCAGTTTGGGATTCTAGACACCTGGACTTTCTGGACTTAGAAGCAAATCCCTGGATGGAGGTGGTGTGCCCTTGGCTGATGGTGAGGGAGGTCACAGCAGGGAGCTGGCGGGAGTGGCCTGCTGGCACCACCTGGGAGGGTTTGGGGCCCACAACTCTGGGTTGAGCTCAGACCCTGCTCCACTGTGGGATCTGAGGGGTCTGGGTCCCTGGAAGTGACCCGGTCTGGAGAGGTCAGAGGCTCAGCTTCTTGGGGAAGTGTCTAGGTGGCACTCCTCCTTCTCAGCACCCAGGGGATATAATGTCTCCACCTCCTGGGAACTTAGAACCAGCAGAGGAGAGGACCAGGAGAC
The DNA here is from genome assembly GCF_021218885.2 of Marmota monax. Lineage (NCBI taxonomy): Eukaryota > Metazoa > Chordata > Mammalia > Rodentia > Sciuridae > Marmota > Marmota monax. Next base: position 12,349,629 of record NW_026694432.1, read on the forward strand.
AGGCCACCGCCCCCAGGTCCCGTGCTCCTTTCCCAGCTTGAAGTGACACGTTCTGACATGGCGGGAGGCAGGGCCCTTATTCTGGGTGGACTGCAGTCCTGCAGTTGAGAGGAGCCCACCCAGACAAGGGTGATCCTCTGCCACCTGTCCCCCAGGGTCTCTACTGTAGCACACAGTCCCCAGGGAGACGTGGCTTCTCCTTTCTCTCCCACCCACAGCGGACAGAACTCTCTTTCCTCATTACCACAAGCCAGGGGACAGGCCAGCACTGAAACCGAACAACAACAAGCCACAAAGAGGAGCTTGGCCGGAACCAGGGAGTCTGGCCAGTGTCTGCCGGGGCATCTGGGCTCTGCTGTGTAACCATTCCTTTCTACTCTCCGCCCCAGGAGATGACACCGCTGCCCCCACCCTATAGCTGAATTCGTGTCCCTGAGAGATTCAAGGACTTGCCCTGTGGTTGAGCAGCCAGCAGGCCACAGGGCCATGTTTCCCACCTGGAAGCCAAGCCTCAGAGCCCTGGCCCTTGGCCATTTCACTCGGGGACATCTTGAAGTAATTAGAGAATCTAAGTGGTTTTTTAAAATAGCAATTTTTTTTTCCTGATTTCTGAAACTGCGGTTCTGTAGAATCCGGATAGGAATTTCCTGGGCTTTGGAGTGTCTTGACTTGGTGACTTGGAAGATGTCTAGACAGTTTTTTGACCGTGGAACCGGTCAGTGTAGATGCAGTCTCATTGAGAGGGAAAAAGGGAGCCAGAGAAAGGGAACCTGTGATTGAGAAAGAGACACCCAGAAACAGAAGGGGGGGAGAGAGAGAGAGAGAGAGTGAGAGAGTGCTAGAGAGAGAGGGAGCACGCACGCACTCACAGGAACAGGGAAGGGAGGCAGATGGGTTTGGTACTGGGATGACCCAACTTTCCAGTGCCTCGTGGGGCTTGAATCACCCTCATAGTCAAAAATGGCAGTTTCAGGTGTCCCTGAGGCCGCCTTGCTCTGATCTCTACCTGTGTTTCTGGCCTCCCTGCCTGTCCCCAGCTTCCCAGCACAGAGGCCACTGTGTGTGTTCTGTCTCCCGTCCGATGAGCGCCACTTATAAAATGGCCACCTGCACAGAATAGAGCTCGGATGGTCACCCGGTGGCGTTTTCCTGGAGGAGCCAGTTCACCTACCTGGGATATGTGTGGAAAGATCTCCTTGCTCCGTTCACACGTGAAGCAACGTCTTAGGTCTGCAGAGAAGGGGCTCCGCAGGGGAGCACACCTGTGTTTGCTGGCTCTTGGGGGCTGGTCATCCTGCCTGGTTTCTTTCCCTTCCTTCTGTCCCTCCTCTTTCTCCCTCTGTCTCCCTCCCTTCTCTCTTTACTTCAATAAATATTGGTTGAGCACCTACTATGTGCCAGACACAGTAGTACCGGGTGCTGGGTATAGAGTGATGATCAAAGAGATAAGCCCAGGGGACCCCATTGCTCCCAGTGACCAACAGTAAAGGACGTAGAGGTGAATCTCAGCAAACGCAGAAAGTAGCTGGAAGGCCACTTTAGTCTGGGAGCCTCTGAGGAGGTGGCATTTAGCTGAGGCCTGAAGAATGGCAGGATCCTGTCTTGTGGAGAAAGCTGGGGGAATATTCCAGATGGAGGGAGCTGGGTGTGAGGCCTGGGGGTGGGCAGGGCTCTGCCTGGTCAAGAACAATGCCCAAATGTCTGGGGCGGGCCTGGTGTGCAAGCCGGTGGGCTGTGGCCTCCTGCCAGGCCAGGAGGTGGTTCTCCTAAGCCCTGCTCTGCTCTCTCAGGAGAGATGGCCCTGCTGTGCTCGCAGGTGGGCTCTTCTCCCCCTGAGGCAGTGGGTGTCTGGCCTCTCAGGCCTGGGCCTTATCCTCCTCTGCCTTCTGTGGAGCTGTTCTCATGACTGAGGCCCCTCCCCACCAGGGGCCTCCCCAAAGCTGGTCCCAAGTATGTGCTTGGTACAGACATGGGGTGGCCAGCAGGACACCTGAGGAGCAGGGAAGGGGCTTTGCTTCCAGAGGGATGGCCGTCTCCTGGCTGCTCCAGCTTCCAGGTGAATAAACCAGGGGGACCTAACGGTGCCTGCTCATTCCTAGGGCAGGTGGGGAGGCCCAGGTTTTGATTGGTTCCCTCCATGAAGCCTGCCAGTTTGTACCTGCAGGTGGCTCACACATCTGGAGAGAGCATACACACTCATCGGAGCACCCAGCTGTTTGGAGGACGGGACACGGGCCATCTGGTTCAAACACTGATAAATTATCCAGCACATGTTTGCTCATGCCTGGGTCTGGGCTTGGTGTTTTGGGGGGGCTCCGGGAAGGGAAACCACTGTCTGCAGTAATGGAATCCTCTTCAGGCTGTCCTGGTCCCCACCCCACCCCCAGCAGTTAGCATAGTGGGCAGGGCAGGACCCAAGATCCCCAATTTACACGTGAAGAAACCGAGGCCCGGTGAGGTCCTGTTGCTTATTCCAAGTCTGACTATAAAAGCTGGATCCGGAAAGCCGACAAGATGGCTCTGGATGGGAATCATCCCTTTGCCTTTTATTTGCTCTGTGACCTTGTGAGCACAATGCCCGCCTCATTTTTTCCTGAAAACACAGGAAAATGTGGTGACTGTCAAAATGCTGAGCTCAGGGCCTGGGAAACAGTAGGTGCTTAGTAAATGCAAAACTCCCTGTGCTCTGGCCTTGGCCTCTGGGCCAGGTTGCTTCTTAACACTCCCCCCACCTTCCCAGCCTCCTGGGGTCTCGGGTTCATCATCACGGTGACCTTGCACAGGAAACGTCTTGATATTTGCTGCCAGGTAGACAAAACATCTGGAAGATTGGCCCATCTTTTTTCCCCTCCATCCAAATGTTTTGGTGTCATGAAGATAAAGCCACAGAGATGTAACTGCCAGGGCCCAGTTCCCAGAAGGCCATAAAGCACGGCGATCCTGCCTGGCCCTCCGCGTCACCACCCCGCAAAGTGCTCCTCGCATCCAGCACATGGTTATTTTTTACGAAATCGCTGAACTAGCCATGTTCACTGTATTGATCAATAAATTACTTTGATGAAAACTCAATAGGCAGGGCCCCCCGGCGCTCATTCCCACACAAAGGAAGGGCGTTTACGCTTCTTCCCTCTCTAACACCTTGGTGCCGTCGCCATCCCATTTTTCTCCTCCGTGTACCCCTCCTGGGGTTGGGGGTGGCTGCTACAGCCGGCACCTGCTTAAATAGGACTCTTGAGATTTCTGGGACCAGGAGCAGGACTCTTCTGGCCTAGGGCCATGGGGACTGGATGGAGGAGAGCTGATCCGTCTGCCCAGGCCTTGGAGAGCACTTCTGCTTTCCAGGGCCCACAGGCGCCCTGCCCGCTGCCGCTGGATATGCTCCTTAGGGATGCCGGTCCCTGCATTAGCAGCCCCGCTGGGGAAGTGGCCACCAGTTACAGGGTCGCCATCTGGCCTGGGGGAACCAGTATAGGCCCGTGTCTTCCTTTAAATTTGGCGTGTCTGTCTGTCCTCCCTCCCTCCCTCCCTCTGCTCCCTTCCTCCTGTGTGTTCATGGGTTTGGAGTCCCTGCTCCATCTGGCGGCTTTTCACGCGAGATCTTACTGAATCCTCACCCAATGATCGGGGTTGGAGATCAGCTTTTTACCCTGTGTACACGACAGTAGTCTTTATTATGCGCTTATAAAACACACCTGCTCTGCTGAGCTCCCCTGCGTTGGAGGAACCCTCAGGGTGTGATGGTATGAGCCCAGACCCTGGGTTCGAATTCTGTCATCTGACTTTGGTCACATTCTTAGTTAGCCTCTCTGTTAGTTGCTCTATGTAAAATGGGTCCAAAAAAATGTCTATCCTGTAATTATGAAACAGGTGGAGGATTGAGGGATGCTCCCTGCTGCCTGCTTTTAGCTGGTGACGGGGAATAGAGGGGGCCCCTGCAGAGTGCCTGGAACAGTGACTGACACAGAGCGGTGGGTGACGTGAGCTCATCCCATCCTCTCGTGGGGTTGTCCACAGTGCTACAAGGCAAGAACTCTTAGCTCCCCCATTTTACAGGTGAGGAAACGGAGGCTCTGTGAAGTCGAACAGATGGCCCAGGGTCTCAGAGCAGAGATTTAAACATGGTCTGACTCCAGCCCCAGACATTTTTCTGAAGTACTGGATAGTCTGGTCCAATTGTAGTGCTTCGGAGTTGGAAAACTCTGGAAGATGTTTGGGTTAGCAGAATAAATGTGGTACAGACTGGGAAACCGACCCCTGGGGAGGTGAAGTATTTTGCTTTGCCTGAGAGCACACAGACAGTCAGACAGGGTGGCTGCTGGGGGTTCCTGCCAGCATCACAGCCGGGGACTGGGTGCTGGGGGTTTCTGGGCAGTCCTGCTTATTATGACAAGTGTCCTGCATGATTATGAATAGTGCCCTTCCCCCAGGAGCACCCCTAACCTTATGGTAGCTGAGCTGCTAAGAGAGCAGGATCTTGAGCCAGACTGAGTTTGGATCCTGGATCCCCCACTTCCCAACTGTTCCTGGTATCCCCAGGGCTGGGGGAAGAGATCTGATGCCTAGATGGCACTCGGTGGGCATCACCTCTTATTTATTCTTTTCAAGAATAAACCTTAAAATAAAAAGCGTAGACGTCCGTTTCTGTAGCCATGACATACTTAGGACTCACTCTGACCCCAGATAGCCGGGAGACTGCAGGGCAGAGCAGAGGGGCCCAGCGCTGGCAGCCTGTCCAAGGTCACAGCTGTGGGTCTCTTCCTTCTGCACTTCAGCCACCCTGACCCCCTGCTTGCAGCACCAGGCAGCTCAGCCTCCCCCAAGGCTGCCTGTGAACACAGCAGGGCCGCCCTGGAGGCTGGCAGGTGAGCAGGTGGCCTCCCCTGCTCTGCAGTCCCCATGCTGGCTTCCTCTTCCCTTAAAGGGACATTAGCCACCCTGCCAAGCCCAGCACCCCTGCCCCTGCTCCTTCCGGCAGCATCCTCAGGACGGTGGCTGCTGGCCAAGGGACATTTTTCCCAATTACTGAGATTGCCCAAGTTCCTACTTCAGCCGGGCCAGGCTCGGCCCCATTTGCATACCATTAGCTATGATGCCATACATTATGGATTCATATTTAATTTTAGTACTTTTTGGAGGCAACTCTAACCTAATTAAAATCTCCTTCTCCAAGAATCTGACATTTCCCCGAACTGTGGTATTACGGGCTCTGCAAGAATGGACCACACACACACACACACACACACACACTCACACACACACACTCTCACACTCTCACTCTCACACACTCTCACCCTAGTCCAGCTGGAGATGCATACTGCCACTTCGGCCCCAGTTCCATGGATCCTTTTTTAAAATGAAAATGGGAGGGAAAAAAAAACAATGAAAAAATGCTTTTCCTCCAAGGTGGTTTGTGTGCAGATTTGGCTTTTGGCAGCCCCCTGGGAGTTGAGCCTGGAGAGGCTGCCAGAGCAGAGCTCCTCAGGGAGTCTGGGCCCCCGCTGAGGGGGGCCAGCGTCTGGTCCCCCGTCTCCCTCAGTGGGGCACGCAGCTTGCCCAGCCTCAGTTTCCCCTCCTCCTTGATGTGGTCAGAAGATAAGGATCATGGGTCCTGCCTCATCCCCTTGTGCTCAGCTCATTTCCACTTGGGCACTATAAAGTGTAGTACTTGGCAGTGGTTTTCCTTAATCAAATCAAATAAAGTAGCTGGACCCTTCTCGAGTGCTCGCCATATGCCGAGCATTCAACACGCGTGAACTAGTTAATTCTCGGGGCCATCTGGGAGGGACTGTACCTCTCCGTTTTACAGATGAGGAGACTGAGGCCCATCCTGCCCAAGGCCACACGGCGCATGTGAAGATTGCGTTTGGTCCCAGACAGTCTGGCTTCAGAGCCTGTAGCTTCACCTATAATGTCGCAGCTACCTCTTCCTTTCTACCCAGGAAGGCGTCAGTGCCAGCAGGACTTCCTTCCTTGTTCCCATCCTGTGGTGGTGACTTCCTGGCCCTACCCGGGGAGCTCTGGCCCACCATGTGTCTCTCTGGCATCTCTCAGAATGCAGCAGGTCGGCATTTCCTGACCTTTCCAACCTGGAGGGGCTAGAGCTCAGGCCCAGCCAGGTGGGCCAGGCTGCGTCTCTGGGGTGGGGCATGAGAGCACCCTGGCTCAGAGCCATGCTGGGCGCTCCCTTGTGACCCGTCCATCTTCCCAGTGTCCTTTTCCCCAGGTGAAACTACCAGAAAGATATGCCAGGGTGGAGGGGGGGCGCCTTGTCTGGGCTTGTTTCAGGGGAAAAACGTGGTTCTTTTTCCAAAATATTTTATTATGAAAATAATTAAATATATAGAAAAGTGGAACGATTTTGCAGGGAACATCCCTGTACCCACGTGGTGTTTATTGCCATCTTCAGACAGGCCACGCCCCCCCCTCTGCAGGGCTGCCCTTCTTCAACGGGGAAGTAAAGAAATGATTGTGGAGCCAGTCGTGGGTGGTTGAATGTGCTGAGAGAACGCCTCAGAAAGTGCTTTGTCCCCAGCCTGGCACACAGTAGGTACACAGCACGAGAGTTGTGCTTGTGTTCTCATCTGGAACTTTCTGCTGCATGCGCTGGAGCCTCCAGGCCTTTGTGTACCAGATCCTCTCTGGGTTGCCTTTGCCCGAGGTCCGTCAAGGTCAGACCTCAACCTCCTCCAGGAAGCGAAGCCCCCCCTCCCTGAGGGAGTGACACTCCCCCTGCCCCCTCCCAGCACCTGAACTTGGAGCTTGGAGGCACAGAGTCTGCTGCCAGCTGTTGGGTTTGACTCCCCACTGTTACCTCCTGGCTGCCTGATGCTGGGTAAGTTCCAGTGGGCTCCGTGCCTCAGTTTCACTCCCTGCAAAACAGTGGTAGCAGTGCCGACCTCATTGGGTGGCCTCGGTGAGTCACAATCTCCAGGGCACTGGCCTGCCCCTGTGGGGCTCTGGGCAGTGGCTCCTGTTGTTTCTCATGAGCTGCAGCCTTTGCCAGCCACCTCCCAGGCTGCCTCCCTCCTCCCCCTAGGAAGGCGCTTGGAAGGCAGGGACGCGTACCTGTCCCCTTTGACTGCAGCAACCAGCCGCCTCTGCACCTGGCATGTCAGGGAAGACATGGGCCTGTGGAGTGAGGGCTGGTGGGCTCAGGGCTACCAACAGTGTTTTGGTCAGAAGCAGCAGCTCAGGTGGCAGGTGGACCTGAATCCAAGCCCTGGTGGCACCACTGTCTTGCTCCTTGGGGAAATTCCTTAACTCCACCCAGGTCTCAGTTTTCTCATCTGTGAAGTGGAGAGAGTAGCCAGATGCGCCTCCCAAGGTGCTCAGCACAACAGTGCTGTGGCCCCTGGAATGACTCTGTGGTTGCTAATGACTCATTGCAGGGCCGGCCTGGGCCACCCCACCTGCTGCACCCCGCAGCCTCCCCCCCGCCCCCCCTCACCCCCCTCACCCCCCCCCATTTCCCATGACTCAGCGCGGGGTCCAGTGCTGACATCTAACCACCTGCCCGGTGTGCACGGACACTGCCCTTTGTGCACAGGGATTTACATTTTTAACAAATAAGTTCACCTGAGCCTTGCAGGGCTTTGACCAAGGAAGGTCTTTGACTCGAACCTCCCATTAGCCACTGCCTCCTCTCACGCTGAGGCTTTTGCAGAAAATCATTTAATGTTTTTTCTGTGTTTAAAGAAAGCTCTGAGGGCCCATCGGGCTCAGGCTGGCTGGCGTGATTTTTGAAACAAAGTGCAGTCCCCGGTGGAACAGTCGAGCCCTGCTCTTAAGTAAATTCGGGAGAGCGTTTTGCACGTGGCCGGCTGGCTATATTTAGGCTGGCCAGGCCTTTGAACGGCTCCCTCCTGGCGTTATTAAGGTCCGTGTGAGTGTGGGAGGCTGAGCCTGGAGGGCTGGAGGAGGAGCCCTGGCCCCAGCGAGCACGGGCATGCGCCCCGCAAGGTCTGGGTTCACGTGTGGCTCTGGCAGTTGTGTGTAGAGGCCGGGGACAGGGCCACAGTCCCTGGGATGCAGACAGAGCCCCATAACCCCTCCCTGGGCTGTGGCTCCTGGTCCCCAGCTCACTTCCGGGGGCTCACATCTCCCCTCTTCTCTGCCTAACTACAGTGTCCCCCCCAACTCTGGACCTCCTCACCTTCGTGTTAGTGATTCTGATATGTCACCTTACTCTCACTCAAAGAAACCCTCAAGGGCTCCCCAGTCCCAACCCAACAGAGCCCAACTTTCTTACGCCAGCATTCAAGACCTTCCATAGTCTGTCCCCGTGTACCTCTCCATCCTCCTCAGCAGCCCTAAAACCCCTTGGGAATGAGTGAAGCCCGCGGGAACAAGTCATCAGGTGCTTTGGAGAGTAACTAGGACATTGTAGGTGCTCATTAAATCCTTGCTGAGTGGATGGCTAGACCCGGGAATAAGTGACGCAGTGGCCCATACAGTTCCCCACGGCTCTGTTGGCTCTAAGAGCCTTTGCTGCAGACATGCCTCCCACCCCCTGTGTGCACTTGCTCTCTATCCTGTCCAGTTCAGTCCTGTGCCTTCCGTGGTGGCCCAGGTCCTTGTGACCCCTCCTGCTAGCTTTGGCAGCATCTTGTTGGAAGATGGCCAGTGCCCTGCTTGCTGTCTGACTTTCTAGGGTGTTTCTGCTGGTGTGCAAGACTGCACACCCCTGAAGGTCTAGGGCGGTGGGTGTGCCTCACCCCTGTGGCCTCCCAGCACCTCCGAGTTCCTCTGGGGCTTTTAGACGAGGTAGCTGGGAGAGACTGGTTGGTGGTGGGGAAATGGAGCTGCCCAAGAGGGCAGGGCCGGCCCTGGTGAGGTGGGGTGCAGGGAGCAAGATGCAGACACTGGCAGGGGATGGGGTCTGGTCCTCTCAGGACAGGTGGTGATGTCCAGGGGACTAGTGGCTGGTGGGGACCAGGCAAGCAGGGCCACCAAAGAAGTACAGCATGGGGCCACAAGATGACAGAGCTCAGAGGCAACCCTAGCAGGGGATAGGGTTCTGAAGTCCATGGCCACAGCCCAGAGTGGCTCAGAACTGGGGGATTCTGTCACTAGAGAAGCGGCCCTTGAAGAGAAGAAGCTTCTAGACAGGTGTCAGAGATGTGCACCTCTTTTCTCAAGCCAGGGAGTGAGGCAGGGCTCCAGCTGGCCAGTGGGGTCCATTCTCTTCAGTGCTGGACCGGACAGGCCACATCCTTCCTGCCCCAGTTGGACCTGGAGCCGGAGCCCAGGGGTCTGGGGAGGTGGGGATGAGGATGGTGTGGAGGGGTATTGTAAAGGGGTATCTGCCACTGCAGATAATGGTTGTCCCCACAGCTGTCACACCCAAGTCACACGTATACCATCTCCTCCGCTGGAAGACATGAGAGGACACACAGTTTCGTGATGACCAAGGGACCTGGGCACGGAGCAGGGGGTGGACCGGATGACCCCTCTAGGACCCTGAAGTCCAGAAGCCTGCTGACCCAGGGGTACAAATGAAAACCAGTGAATAGTGATTGCATTGGGGGAGGGAGCTGGGAGCCTCTTGGTCAGCCCCCAGCCCCCCACCCCCTCTGCATCCATCCGAAGCTCAATTTCTTCTGGGGTCACTTGGCTCTTGGAGGGAACAATGGCAGTAACAGTTTCCCACCTCTTTGTGTGATCCTTTATCCCCTTCAAAACCTCTTTGTGCAGTTTTCCCTTTGATACAGCCCCTGCCAGACAGACGGGGATCATTGACTCTGCTTCACAGACACGGAGGAAATCGAGGCTCAGAGAAGGTGCTGAGGCCTGTCTGAGCCCCCTGGGGGTGGGCTGTGGGGCAGGGACTAGCTAGGACTTCTTCTGCTCTGATTGTGGGGTTTGGGGTGGAGGTGTCCTTTGGCCATGATGCTCTGATGGCTTGGGGACTGCCTCGGGGAGCGTCTGGCTGAGGCTGGGCCCCATGCTGCCTTGAGTAGTCCATCTTCCTCTCCCTCCTTTGCGTTGGCTGCAGGGGTCCCAAACAGGTGGCAGGTGCCACTCATAGCTGCCTCTTCCTCTCTGCAGTGGGCAGTGTCCAGCAGGGGAGTGGGAGAGCCGGGAGCCCAGGGTCAGCATGGGGGACAGGAGATGGGCCTGTGGGCCTGGAGGGTGGCAGCTGTTAGTGCTGAGCTCTGGAGATATGGTCAGAGCAGAGGAGGGACCAGCCTGGTGTCCCAGGCCCTGTGTATCCAAGGGGCTGATCTCGGCACCCTAGGGACAGTTTTAGGACTGATTAAGATGAGGTTTAGAGGAGAGACATGGCTTTATAAGGGTTGGTCAGAAAGGCCGGGAACTGATTTCAGGGCATAAATGAAGAGTGAGTGGAACATGGTTGGGGTTAGGGGCAGGGCCAGGAGGGCGGGACCGGCCTCAGCTCCGCCCCCCAGAGCCTGCGGCTCAGGCTCCTCCTCCTTTGAGGCCCACCCCACGCAGGTGGAGCAGAGGACCCCTGTCATGTGCAAGGCAGATGCAGGAGCAGAGATGCCGCAGCAGGATCTGGGGGCATCAGTGGGTGTTTTGTGTTTATATCTGAATACAATCTGGGGCCATGGGCTGGGCCTTGATTTTGGGTAATGAATTGGTTAATCATTCCGTCCTACTCCACGGTCGTAATTTGAAGTTGTTAATAAGAATTGCATTTCAAAAGATAGTTAACTTATTCGAAGAATTCCCTACCAGGGAAAAATATCACTTAATAAAATGTTTTTTGGGAGGAAAAATAAAATGCTATTTAAGCCAACATATCCATAGAGTTACTATATCAGGCTCAACATTTGACCGTGCTCTCTGGTGGGCAAAGGGAAAGGGGAAACACGGTTAGTTAACATAAATTTTACCTTTCTTACCTGGGAAAAAATACTCCTAGTATCTCTGAGACAAAACAAAGCTTTCATTAATCGCCCTTTTTAAGATAGTTTTTAAAAAATTTTTAATTCATCTGAAGGCTTTATGTGGGAAATTCTGAGAAGTGCCATATCCTCCTAACAGATGACTGCATTTCTCAAGTCTGGTACTGAGTTCCTGTATGTCAGCTGAAGACACAATGACAAAGCCCAGTTTAGGGAGTGAATTTATGGGAGGAACCAAGCCACGAGGGCCAAGGGCCCAGCTTGACCCAACTCTGAGTCCCAGAATGCCTGGGGAAGGAGGCCTTGGCCTGATTTTTTTTTTATCAGTTCACCAAAATTCCGTTTCTCCCCAAGAGACCTTTGACATGTCACTGTGGGTAGTTGAGGGGACCCCCTCTGTCAGACCTGACATCAGGTGGTGGTTTGGTTGGGGGCAGCTCCCATGTTTTTAGAGCAGCAATCTCCTGGCTTCTTTGATCACGATCCCTTAGTACAAAGGTGTAGAAGTCATCCTTACAAATTTCACTTATTCTTTCAAAGTTATATCAAAGTACAGCGGGTTAATCTGTTAAATTTGATATAACAGATGATGTATCACATACAAAAACAAGTAATTGAGAGCAACGAGATTCAGATCAACCTGGGTAGAAGTTAGCATGGCCTTCCTCTTCCCGGAGTGGGGTGTCTTTTGAGCGTCTCTCAGCTGGGGACACCCCCTTTGGGTACCTCTACTTGCTGAGCATTCCCACTGCTCTTGGCCAGCTTTTATTTTCTGGCTTCCTGAGCCTCCTGTGGGAGGCTGAGCTGATCACTGCCGCAGCTTCCCCTCCCCCAGTTGTGAGGACTGGGAGGCAGGTTCCCAGAGGACCCCAGGTGACAGCAGGCTGTGCTGGAGTCGCCAGCAGTAGCAGCCTGCCTGCTGAGGCCCTTGTTATCCACAGGATGCCTGGTCCCCCATCGGGGAATCCTGAGTTTGCCTCCCAGATCAACTTTTTAATCTCAGATTCTACCTCCAGGGAAATCCAAACCAAGCAGTGTTTTTTTCAGGAATTAAGGAATCTCTCCAGGATCTTGTCCTCTCCCTTCCACAAGGAGGATCAGGGTTTGTATTTTAAAAAGCCTGTCCTGTGTCTATGCCCCGTCTGATGACTCTGGCCTGGAAGATTTCCTTATCCCACCTTCCAGGCCCCGCCCGGCAGGGAGAAATTCCATAACGCTCCCAAGGAGAGCCAAGGTTGGAGCCATGTGGCTTCCTACCAGGGGAACTGGGTACAGAATGTCCCCCAGGTAACTAGATTAGGTTCCCTGCTGTATGGAGTCATTGAATATAAGCTCATTAAACTTGAGAGGACAACTGCCAAATGCAATTGATTTTTGCTTTAGAACAATTGATCCCAGACAATTCTTTCTGACAATAGGCAGGTGAAGAACCACTTGTCAATCATGGCTACTCCTGGGTTGTGACAATAAAATGGAGTGATTGGCCCATGGGAGCTCATCTTTCAGAGTGCTGGAGGTGATGGGGGGGTGGGGGGGGACACAGCACACATATTCCTAGCTCTGAGGGTGTATAAACTTCTCTCATGAATGAAAACTGCTGTTTGGTGGTTCCAGGAATGTCCTTGGACAGGTATTGGCCAGAATTGAAGAAGGAACTGCTGCAGCCTCTGGCTCTCAGTCCCTGACCCGGCCTCCCTGGTGGAGGAGCAGGTGGAAGCAGATGCCCAGTCTACAGCTTAGTAAGTGCCAGTGATGCTCCCTGAACGTGGCCTTGAGAGCTGGAAGACTCCCACAGGCATTTTGACCCAAGAGGCATTCGGACCCATCTCTCGCATTGTGACCTCAGGTCCCACAGAACGTCCTCTCCAATGGGAAGCTCAGTGCCCCATATCAGGCTCAACATTTGACCGTGGATAGCAGATATGGGGTTCAGTCTTCACTCTGCATCTTGCTTGCTGTGTTGGGGGCAGCTCCCATGTTTTTAGAGCAGCAATCTCCTGGCTTCTTTAAAAAGTCACTTTTAGCATCTTTCTGGACCTCAAATTCCCTTTATATAAAATAGAAAAATAGGAAAGGCAAGATGGTGAATGCCTATAATCCCAGTGACTTGGGAGGCTGAGGCAGGAGGATCACAAGTTCGAGGCCAGCCTCAGCAACTTAGTGAGGCCCTAAGCAACTTAGCGAGACCCTGTCTCAAAATAAAAGAGGGCTGGGGAATGTGGCTCATGGTTAAGTGCCTCTGGGTTTAATCCCCAATACAACATCAATAAATAAATAAAACAGAAAAGAAATAGCTGTAGGTATTGAATGGTAGAACCTACATAAAGCCTTCAGCATGGTCCAGGCCCATGGCTGTGTGAACTTGGAGAACCTCACTTTCCCTATCTGTTAAATTGAGTTCATAGTATTTACCTCATAGGATAGTGTTACAGATTCAATCAGTGTGAGAACTGTATTGTAGGGCCTGGCATATAGTAAGTGTTCAATAAAGTTAGCTATGATTAGGATAATTATTATTCACTTGCCTGTGCTAAGAGGCAATAAAATAACACCTGTCTTGTTAACCTACTCATAGGAAGGCTGAAAGCACACGAGACAGTGGACGTCAAGCAGGGCCATCTACTCCTCCACTGGACAGCTGTTTCTCCATGGCTCACTTGTGTGTTAGCCACTCCAGTAAAACAGCACGGCTCCTGGCCCTCGGAACCAGGCTGCTGGCATGATGATTAGTGTCAAATACAGAGTGGCCCCCATGCTGTTAAGTTCTAAGGAGGCATTAGCATGGGGTCAGGGTCACCAGGACATTAACGAGATGATCCATTGAGAAAGGACGGGGGGGTGGTGCTTTGAAGCTGGACCCGGTCCCTGATGAGGGGGCTGCAGTTGACCCCTGCCCTGCAGATGCCTTCTGTAAGTTGGGCAGCTATGGTGCCCCTGAGGCTCGGCCCCAGGCCCCTGCCCTGGGCTGGTGGTGGGCTGCTGAAAGGCGGCCGGGTGGGGTGGGTTAGAGGAGCACCCTGAGCGCCCTCGCCAGCTCCCGTGGGCCTGTGTGGGTGGGGAGCAGGGGTGGAATCAGGGTCCTTTCCAGAGAGCAACCTGGATGGCCAGATGCTGAGCCCAGTGCTGTCCACCTGCCCTGGTGCTCTCTGGGCATCCACACCTGTCTCCTGACTCGCTGTTTCCTTCCTTGAGAGAACACAGCATCTGACATCTCCAGGGGAGGTCTCTGCTCAACCATCTTCAGCCTGCAGCACCCTCGCCCACCCCGAGCCCCACCCCAGAGAGTGCGTCTCAGTGTCCTGGCCCCTCTGACTCCTGGTTGTCCTTCCCTGTGCAGCTGACTCACCCCATCCCCCACCGCGCACACTTGAGCCCCAACCTTGAACATCACCTGAGCCTCCCGCTGTTCCCCACGAGTCCCCCATTCCTGCTCCCCTCTCTCCAGTTCTAACACACACACTCCCCTCCAAAGCCGAGCAGACTGCGGCAGGGCGGGGCTGAGGGCTGATGGGAGCTGCAAACCCTACCAGATGGAGGCTGATGGGAGCTGCAAACCCTACCAGATGAGCCTGTGGGCTTCAGCCACGCGGAGGGCCCTTGGGGACTCTGGGGCCTGGAGACTTACCTTGCGCTTTCTCCTGCCCAGAGCTAAAATCCAACTTGCCATCCACAGGCTGGGGGACGGGCTCCCTCCAACAGGAGGAGCAGCAGGGCGGGTAAAGGGGGCTTCTCGGGGCTTCAAGTTCCTCTTCTGAATAATGGAGATGGAAGCCCTGTCATGAAGCCACCAGGAGGGTTGGGTGAGAGGGTGTGTAGAGCTTGCCAGGGGACGGGGGAATCCAATAAAGGACAGCCACCACAAAGAAGATGCTGTGACGCCACATCTGTCATCTTTTACCCATCCGCCAGCGCTCGTTAAGCCTCTCTGAGCCTAAGCCCTGGCCGCTGCTGGAGACACAGAATAAACCACACGTGGGCTGGTGCTAGAGGAGGCCGAGGATGGTCAGGAAAAGTACCAAGGCCCTGTGGTCAGGCCTGGTGCTGGGGAGCCAGGGAAGGGTTCCTCTTTCAACCTGATGGGAAGAGCCACTAACCCTGGGCCACCTTACCAACAGGGGCAGTGGTGTCCTGGTGGGGGCCTCTTTCCCTGGACAAGGATCGGGTGACTGGCCCTGTGTTTAGCTGGTCCCCTCCAGTTCTCCAAGCAGACACCTGGGCTCGTGGGAATAGTGCATCCAACCTTGGCCCCTATGAGATGGGCCTGGACCTGGTGCACCGCCCCCTCCCGGTTGTTCATTCATTCACTCGGCTCCGCCCACTGTGTGCCAGACATTGTCCTGTGCTCTTGAACTTACAACCAGAATAGACCCTGGTCCCGGGACTAACAGAACTTAAGTTCTGATTAACGGAAAGATGGTCAATAAAATGGATCTTCCCTATCCCCTAGCCAGGCTGGGACTGGTCATCCCTGGTCCCTTCTGGGACCCAGACTGGGCTTGGCAGTCTTTGGCACCACTGAGGTTAGTCCTGAGGCTAGTCAGTCCTGGCTTCTCTCAGGACCCCTAGGCCTGACCATCATGCCCCCCTCAGGCCCCGTGTGGTCACCTGTCCCTCCTAGGCTGAGCACAGCTGCTCAGAGCAGCCTAAGATGCAGGAGGTGGCAGCAGCTTCATCTGAGCCCTTCTGCTGAGGGGTAGGTACCCCACTGCTCTTGGCCTCACCCCTCCCTGGCTTCACCCCACCATACTGCCCCTCCTGCTGGCCACCGTGGAGGCATGAATAAGGGGCTGGGTCCCCTCTCTGTGTGTGGCCAGGAGCTGTGGAATGATATTTCCCGATTTAACATCTGCGAGTGTTTGCTGCAGCTTTACTGCCTTAAAAATGTTTTCTAATAATCCCCAGGTGTTTCTCTCGCATACAATAGCCTGGCTCGTTACAGCCCAATTAAATCCTTATTTGAGACGCTTAATTAAAACTCTGAACAGAACAAGTCGTAAAGCCCGCTCCTTGCCAGCCTCCGCCAAAAACGCCTGTCCCCACCCCTGCTACCTCCTCCCAGGCCTGCCGCTGACAGTGGTCTACTGCCCGTTTTGAATTGGTTGTGGGGGGAGCATCCAGTTTCCCCCTGGGGTGGCCCTTGGTTATGCAGAGACTCCGGATGGGCCTCCTTAAACGCTGGGTTTGCAGTCCCTCCTGGATCCACCCCTTCGGCTCCCTTGGGCCGGGCTGCTCAGCCCCGGCATTGTGACATTTGGGGCCAGGTAACTCCTCCCCAGGTTGGCAGCCTGGGCTCCATAGAATGCATAGCAGCCTCCTGGCCTCTACCCACAAGATGCCAGTATCACCCTCCCCTTCGGTTGTCACAACCAGAAATGTTCCCAGACATTGACAGATGTCCACTGGGAGGGGGCAAGAAGTCACTCTCTGCAGGGTGCCACTGTCCTCAGGGAGGCACCTACTCCACCATTGGGTCTAGGAGCCAGCGGGGCAGCTGCGGGAAACTTGTTCTCACCATCCCCCTCCAAGCAGGTTCTAACAATGTGGGGGGGGGGGGGGGCTACAGCCACAGGGATGCTCCAGGAGCCCAGGGAAGTGTCTGGAGGGGACACGGGCGGGACCTGCCTTGAAGGCCACAGACACATCTCGGCCAGAGCTGCTCTTTTTGCCTCTTCTTGGTCTTTGTTTCTTGTCCCATCCCCTCTCAGCTTAGGACAGATGGAGCCAAGTTCCTCGAGTGGCCCTTCTTCTGGGCAGAACCTGAACGTGGAGTGACCTGCGTATCTCAGTTTGTGCGGATTTTTCTAGTTTTACACTGAAAGTCCAGGTTTGGGGAAGCTTTTGGGGGCATCTAGGAAGGACTCCCCGGCTCTTCCCACCCAGTGGTCCCTGGGTTGCTACCAATAAAGCCACGTATCAATGCATGTCATCCCAGCTCCCAGCCTCACTTGCTGGGTGAAGGACTCGGCAGAGGGACGCGCCAGCGGATGGGAGAGCCATGAGCACTGCAGACCCGGCTGTCCCCGCTCTAACTTCCATCAGCTCCCGGAAAGCAGGGCTTGGGTGCATCAGGCTTGGATCCTGACCCAGGCCTGACGTGGGGGCAGTAGATGCTGCCTTCTTGGAGCCAACCCCAGGCTGGCAGGGGGCAGGAGGTGGCAGTGACAGGACTGCTTGGACCTCCAGGCATTAGCCGGGAGTGCCCGTGGCCTGCACAGAGCCTCTGAGCAGCTCTTGGCTGGCCCAGTGACAACCCAGCTCCCAGAACAAAGAATGTCACCAGAGGAGTTGCCCAGGACCTAATTCTGTCCAAGAAGGGGACTGGAGAAGGCCGGCCGTGGGGGGAGCCGCCTTGCCCACCCTTTGTGATGCCCACACAGGGGAGAGCACAGCATCAGCCTCAGCAAGTGACATACTGACCCTCAGGGAACACGTGAGCAGGAAATGGGGAAAAGCACAGGTTCCTGTTTCTGGCAGTGTCCATTTCCTCCGCGTCCTCAGGTCCTGCTTCTGCTGACTCAACCAACTGTGGATTAGAAATATTCTAAAAACATTGCATCCGTACTGAGCACGCACAGACCTTTTTCTTATCATCATTCCCTAAACAATACTGTCAAACAGCGGTTCACCTCGCTCGCGCACTGCGTTGGCTATTATGAGTAAGTTAGGGGTGATTTAAAGAACACAGGAGTCTGTGTGTAGATTATATGCAAATACGGCACCATGTTATATCAGGGACTCCAGCAGCCCTGGGTATTGGTACCTGCTGCTGTCCTGGACCCAATGTCCTGTGGATCCTTTGGGACAACTGTAGTTGCAAATCGATCCAAGGACGGGGCTCTGGGTGATTGCCATTGGAAGCAACATGTTTCCTAAGAAGCCCTTGGGAGAGGCTGTATTTATAGAGGATTTTCCAAGGATGTAAAAGAAGAGAGCATGAATCAAGAAGGTGCATGTGAAGTGACATTCCTGGGACACCTCACTCCCTGGGAGGAGTTTCAAATGTGGAGACCTCGAGGCAGGATAGAGAATATGTTTGGGGAAGATGACCATTGGGGATAATAATGGCTGTCATGCACTGAGCACTTACCATGTGCCAGACACAGGGCCAAGGGTTCTGGAGGTGATGGCTTGACTCCTCCTCACAGCAGCCCCATGAGGTCGGAAGTTCTGGTGATGCCATTTTTTTCAGAAGGGCAGAACAATTTTAAAAGCCCCACATGCCATCGGTAGTGGGAAGGCACAGAGGAGCCACGTGGACCTGGATGCACATCACAGGGTGGTCACTTCCTTGCTTTCTGTGGCCCTGGGTCAGTTATCGGTCTCTCTTTTCCAGAAAGGAGGTTGTAAACTTATCCTTACGGTCCGTGTGCACAGCCATGGGTATGTGGCTTGTGTCCAATAAATAGGGGGTCCCTCCCTTTAGCAGATGATGGGGAGAAGAGCCCCAGAGGGCCGTGGGATGGGAAAAGGACAGCCGAACAAGGACAGAGGGGACTCGATAGTCTGTTCCGTTTTTATTGAGAACAAGCAAAGGGCTTCATGTTAGTGACAAGGGACACCTAGACACTGTACTCCTGTATTGCTTTCAGCTTGAGGGGAAGGACAGGGGCAGCCCAATCCTCAGGGAGAGAAAACGCGCCAGGATGGGCCACGAGGGTGATGGAATGACCGCCAGTGACCTTGGAGAACACAGGGCAGGGGCAGGTGTTAAAGGGGGAATGGTCACCAGAAACCACAGAGCAGAGCTTATTTGAGGCCATGTTGGTGAGCACCTAGACCCTGCACGGTTCCCACACACAGAAGCCAAGCTTTCTGCCAGGCTGAACGTTCTTCTTGGGCAGGGTCGTGAAACTTTAGGCCAGGGGAATGCAGAGCGCCTGGATTCAGCAAGGCTTTAGATGACCCAGATGACTCTCCTCCTGCACAAGATGTAGAAATGCCAATGTCAGAAGAGACCGTGAGGTGGAGAGTAACCGGCCCCACAACTGTATTCTAGAGGCGCCAGCCGGTGGACGGTTCAGTCCACGGGTAAAGGGGTTTGCTAGAGTCCAGAGGCATCTTCCCCTGACTCCTGTGCACAGGGTTCGGGTTGCTAGATGCAGACTCCCTCTCGTTATCCCAGGAAGTGAGTGTTGCCAGGGCACAGATGCGTAGACCCAGTAGAAGGGCTGTGTCCGAGCAGAGGCTAAACCTTGGTGTGGGTCCAGGACATTCCTGGGAGCCTAAGCAGCAGGAGCACCCTATAGGTAGGGCTTCCCCACCCATGGCCTCACCCAGTCTCTTCTTTCCACTCATATGTGGTTCCTGCCCCTGGTGCCCATCACTTGCCCGTGCTCGGTCACGGTCCCTTCATTAGCTACCTTAACAGTCTTTCAGCTCCTCCTGCCAGCGACGTCATGGTCAGCATCTCCTAGTGCAAGTTCCCAGGAGAAGGACCCACGTGAGGCCACCAGCTTTTCCTGTGAGACCACGGTCGTGGGCTCTGGTCAACCCATGGATGTGCTGCCAGCCTTCATGGTCATTTGAAGTGGGACATGGGAGATGGGGCATGGGGAGGGTCACCAGAGGCCCAAGGGCTGCCCTTTTGACGGTTGTGGTGGATTAAACCTGAGCACTGCAAATAATAATGACTATTATTTTTGGTGGTGTGGCAGGTGTACATAGGCTTATTAAATTCACATGAGATATGAAATCGTGGGACATGCAATTATACTGGATGACAGGAGTGACATTTATTAAGGATCTCCATGGCTCTGTAGTTCTCAGGAAAATGCTCCGTCCTCCGTGGGTACCTGTGGAGCTCCAGCCTACCCCCCCCCAGCCCCTCTTGGTCCCCTTGTCTCAGCAGGGGTCACTGACAGTGACTGTCCATCTCATGGGACCTTGTGTGCAGGTACAGAGCCCAGCATGAGTCAAAAGGCAAAGACGCACCACAGAAGTGTGTGTGAAAGAGTTCAGGGTTTTTTGTTTTGTTCAGTTTTTATTCATTTTATTTTTTCCCAAGACATTCATACTGGTGGCTCCGTGTACTGTTCCCACCGAAAAGAATCCCTCTCTAAAAATTCTGGGCAGGATTATTAGAAACAAAGGCACTAACCTGGGAGATGGTAGTGCCATACCACACTGCTCTGCAGGGGGAGAGACCAGAGCCAAGTTTATTACTTTCCATCCTTACCACCAGAAGATGAAAGGGGAGTTCTGAAGCTAATAGCTGTCACTTGCAGAGAAGTACGGTGTGCAAGACACTGTCTATGACTGTCCCATGGATGGCCTTACCCATCCTCATCCTATGAGACTGATGCTATTTATAGATATAAAGCAAGGGACAGAGAGGCTAAGTAACTGGCTTAAGGTTGCTCAGCTTAAAATAACTTGAGACTTAGATATTTGTCAATTGTTTGAGAAATCAGGCATGAGAAAGGTCAGATAGTTTGAAGGCAGAGCCCATATCACAGAATGGGCAGTGTGTGGAACTCTTTGGAAGGGCTTCCTTAACACAACTGAGTGAAGTAAGGGTTCTTATCCCCATTTGATGGAAGGGGAGACTGATGCTTAGAGAAGTGAAATAGCTTGTCCAAGGTCACTGAGCTAAGAATGGAAAGGGGATAACCCTGATCAGGGTGGACTGCGTGGTGCAGCCATGTGTGGACTCCTGAGGAAGGTCACAGCGGTAGCTATGGGTGGGATGGCCAGGTAATGAGTGGCTAGCTCTGTACAGTGATGGGCTAGGCCACTCCTGCAGGTGCAGCATCTCTGCCATGATGGGCTTGGTGATCTGGTGAGGCGCTCATTAGGACTGAGCTAGGGATCCAGGTCTGTGGAAGGCAGGGAGGGGAAGCAGGTTTGGCAGAGAAGTTGAGCTGTAGCACCCTCATGGCCAAGGCTCCGCTGACCCTTCATAGTTGAATTGTGCTAGGATGAGAGGACCAGGCAGGTAGGCCCCAGGGTTGACCAGTTGTTCCACCCATGGAAGACCCTTGAGTGTGGGCGGGCACTGTTCTTTAGCTGAGGCAGGCCTCAGTGTCGGTGCTGGGCAGGCGCAGGCCCTGAAGACCCTCTCCACCCACCACACTTCCCTCTTCAGCCTCTTCCTGTGCTACATCCCAGGGTCTTGCCTGGCTGAGCTCCTGGTTCCTCCAGTCCATTCCCTGCCTGGTGCTCTTCCACCTTTGAAGTCAGTCTCTCTCACTTCCCCCAACATGGGAAGGGCGGGAAACAGCCCTTCCTTCATCTCTGTCTGTAAGCATCAGCAAACCACTGCCTCTTTCTCAGAGGCTCAAGGCCTCAGCAAGTCCTACACCCAGTTCTGCAGCAAAACGACCTTCCTTCTCATCTGATTCCAGTGATCCCACTCTCAGGGCCACCTCCCTATTCCCTGGAACTCTGGCTGCCACTTCCTGGGCACCCTGGTCCCAGGGCTGCGCAGCTGACCGGGGACCCATCCTTGCCACTGCCTCCGTGCTCAGCCTCCTGCCTCCTTAACGGATCTCCAGATCCCCCACGGTCTTCATTGGCCATCAGAGATGGAATGGGTTTGTTTTCCTCCTTCTTGAGTTGGGTCCCAGCCCAGGCAGCTTTCTGGAACTCAAATATTATAAACAGCAAATTAATAAGTGATTGTCTGGGGTGGGGCCTCAGGAGGACAGATGCTTCTCCGGAACTTCTGGCCAGTTCTCCCCACAGCCTCAGATCCGTTTGGAGCCGGCTCCCCCTAGGAGTTCTCCTAGCACCGGGGGTGTAGGCACATGGCTGGCCCTGGTGTGAGGGTGCTGGCCCTCCCAGGCTGGGGGTGGGGGGAGGATCTGGTGATGGAAACCAGATGGCAGCCCAGGGTGATGGTGTGTTTAAGAGGGAAAGCTTTTTCCAGTGGACAGGCTGGGAGGCCATAAGGATGGGTGGGTGGGGCACTGAGACAGTGGGGGCACTGCTCATTTTTCAGAAATGGGATCTTAAGTTAGGTGGCCAGTAGAGCTAGTTAGGTTCAACAAGGCAGGACTGGGGCTGGGAGGGTAGCAGTGGGGACAGAGGGCTGCACTGCATACAGCAAGCAGTGGAGAAGGGTGCTTGGCTGAGCTGCCAAACTCAGATCCCCTCCCTTCCTGCCTCAGACAGGTTATTCAGCCTTCCTGGGCTTCAGCTCTCCATTTGAAAACAGAGCATGACAATCTCAGTGTCTGCTTCCTGGACTCTTAGACCCCAAAGGGATCCTGTCTGGAAGGGGCTCAGCCTGGTGCCTGGGGTGGCTTAGCTGTTTGGTAAGGGGTCATGGCTATCTCTGCTTTGTGGGTGTGGGGATGGGAGAGGCTGAGAGTTAGGACTCCTTCAGGCTGAGATCTCAGTCAGGACAAGCTCTGGTCCCTGCAGTACATGCAGGAAGAGCACCCCAGTGGGTGAGCACTAGGGGAGCCCAGCTTCTCTGAGCTGGGCTGGGCCCCAGTCTGTGTCCGCTGTGCTGGGGGCAGATGGGCCTGGGAAGCAAAGGGGCCCAGCCTTGGTCTCCAGGAGGATCTCAGAGACCCAGGCATGTGATTCAGAGGAGCCATGCTGCTGACAGCTCTCTCTGCCACACCAGACTCCAAGCAATTAACCAGCCAGGCCCCAGGGAGGAGCACTTGGCGGCAATCAGGGTAACCTTGACCTCCTTCGTGCGCGCTGCCGCAGCTGCCTCCTAACGCTCGGCTCGAAGGTGCTCCCGCGTTGTTGAAGGGCAGCTCGGCCCCAGCACAGGGTGAAGCTCCTCCTGCTGGACCAGGTGGAGCAGAGGGGTCAGGGTCCCAGGCCTGACCACCAGAGGTCTGGCAAGCGGACCTCCCACCCAAGGTTCGCTGGCCTTCACATGCTGGAAAATTGCTCATGATCCCGGGCACCTTTCTGGGAGATGGACAACCTTCTCAGCTCTGCGCATGCGTGCGTGCGTGCTTTTGTGTGTGTGTGTGTGTGTGTGTGTGTGTGTGTGTGTGTGTACACAAAAGGGGAAAGGGCTGGACCTTGTGCCTGCGGCGCAGGGCTGCAGCCCCTGTGTGCCTGTGCTTGGCTGCTAGACTGGAGGATGCGCAGGGAGGAGGGCGGGTCGCCTGGGAAGGGGAGGCGTGGCCTGTGCCGGGCGTTGGGGGGGGCTGCTGCGTGCGCGCGCAGGGGGAGCCCACGTGAGGGAAGCGGGGAGGGGCGGTAGGCGGAGGGGCGTGTTGGGCTTGGGTTTTAGGATGTAGTGACAGTCGTCTCCCCGCAGCCCCCTCTCGAGCAGCTCGGGCCTGTACGTTTCAAATACTCCATTGTCGGCCCTGGTAAAGCCTTTATTTATAAAGCGCGGGTGTTTCATTCAGCTTAACTGAAAAGGCCTTTAAATCACCGCAGCTGGGAAGGGCTAATTGCAGTTAGAGTTGTCAAGGACTCTCTTGTCTGCTTTTGCCATCTGTGACATACTGAAAGCAAAGATCATTTTAAACATAGGCAGTTAATGTAGAGAATAATTTGAGAGCTTTAGATATTTATGGTAAATTATTTAACTTTATAGTTGAGTTTTATTGCCTCATTATTTCTGTGTGTGAGGAATCTTGGCGTTTTTCTGTGACTCGGCACTTTGTGGAGTTTCACTTTGCCGCACTCTGGAGTCAACTTACTCTCCCCGCAGGGGAGCTGTGGCGTGGCCACGCCCCCCGGGGGCTCCGCTGGGTGCCCACCCGGGCTGCTTTCCCCCTGCTGCAGGGCCTCTGGGCGGGCTTGGGCGCTCAGCCGAGTTTTCAGAGCTGCTTTCTGCTGCCCTATAGGCAGGATAGCACCGTTGCCACTTGTGGCACCTCTGTGGTCTTCGGTGTGCCTTCCTTGTCATGCTCTGGGGCCCTGAGGAGCTGGGACTCTGGGAGGATGGAGCCCTGGCTGAGGTTTTTATTTACATTAAAGCTCTTTGGATCCTCTGTTCTGAGTCCTTTTGTGCCCTGCCTGAGTTCTGTTAGGGCAGATGCTTGTCACTTGGATGCTGTCTGTCGGCTTGTGTTGTCCCCAATGATTGTGCAGAGTTGAACCTTCCCAGGTACTTAGATTTCTTTGGAGTGTCTGAAACGGAAGACTTCCGTCCTCCCAGAAGGTAGCTGCTGCTTCACTGGTGCCCTGTTCCCCGGGGTCTTAGAGGGCCCTGGCCCCCAGCACTGTAGCAGGTGCCCTTGGAGATGCGCCTGTAGCTCTGTTGCACTCACATTTCAGCCATGCCAGCAGGGT
This sequence comes from Marmota monax, assembly GCF_021218885.2. Lineage (NCBI taxonomy): Eukaryota > Metazoa > Chordata > Mammalia > Rodentia > Sciuridae > Marmota > Marmota monax. Next base: position 12,373,715 of record NW_026694432.1, read on the forward strand.
TTGCTGCAAGCCCCGGAGATCCCATGGAAGGATGCTCTAGGCAACAGGTGCTGGGCTGCTAGAGCTTCAGGAGTGGCCATGATCGTGGGAACAGCCTCTCTGCCGTCCGGCAGAGTCGTCCTGGGGCATGGTCTAGGCATCTGCCAGCATTTCCCTGTGAGACTGAGCCCAGGCCACCCTTGGTGATAATCTCTCCAGCCACGCTCCTCTGAGCCTCCTTCCCCTCTCCACCTTTCCTTCACCAGTGTCTCCTGGAGCAACTCCCAAATAAACTTCTTGAATTCAGAACCTGTCTCACCGTCTGCTTCTGGGGGACACTCTGCTAGGCAGATGTGGAGTTGAACCATAGGACTGCCCACCTGATGGGCTTGGGACTGGGACCTTGAACTCTGCCTCCTCTACCCACTGGCTTGACTTTGGACATGGCATGTCCATGGTTTTGGGCTCTGCTCCTAATGCTTCAACCTTGACCCAAATTCCTATGAGAAGGCAAGGTAGTGTCCAGCCAGCCAGTTTCAGCATCCTGTTCTAAATAAAAGTGCTGAAGTTCCTAAGGGCAGGTGGTGTCCTTCGGAGGCCTGGGGGACTATTTTTCCTGTAAGGCTCCATTCCTAGTTCAAGGTCTGCAATGACTGCATAAGGTTTGAACTTAATGTCAGGGAAGGATTTAGTTTGAAACTGAGGGTTATTGGTTGTAGAGTTAAAACTGTCACAAGATATCTCTGAGGTATGTTGGAATGAGCTCTTCCTGTCCCTGGCTGGAAGACTGCCACTCATTCTTCAAGACTCAGCTTAAATGCCTCTCCACTGCCAAGCCCTTCTCGGGCTCCTCCAGGCTCTGGCTGAAGTGTTTCCACAGCTCTTGGTTCAGAGCTTGGTAACTGCACTTATCACATTGTCTTGTCTCCATGTCTCCTTCCTGACCAGGGTGGGAGCTGCTTGAGGGCAGGGGCTGCTTTGATTCATCTTCTTTGTTTCCAGAGCCCAGGGCCTGGCACAGCCGCAGCTCCGGGAATGTGATCTGAATATATGGATGGTGGATGGACAGATTGACGGATGGATGGATAGATGGATGGATGGATGGTGGATGGTGAATGGGTGAATTGACGGATGAATGAATAGATGAACAAATGGATGGAGGGATGGATGGATGGACAAACAAATCCATGGCTGAATAGATGGATGGATGGGTGAGTGGGTGGGCGATAGACTGACCGCTGGACTGTGGGTGAGTGGTGAGTGGAAGGGTGGAGAGGCTGTTGGATGGATGCTACAGAATCACTGCTCAAGTTGGGCCTCAGCACTCAGAAGCATCAGCTTTGTGCATTGCCCGTCCTCTGAGGCAGTTGGCTCCTTAGGATTCTCCCTGGAAGCTCAGAGAGGAGGGTGCAGTGAGTCCCTGGGGTAGGGCAGGGTTTCCTTGAGGCTGAAGGGTAGGGTCCTTCCTCTGGGGGGTGGAGAGCTATGGAACAGGGCTTCTTCCCCCAGCTCCTCTGGAGCCATCCCTGTCCCCTACTCTTTACAAAGACACTGCAGTGAGGAGGGGGAGGGAAACCAGATGGGAGGGCTGATCACACGCTTCATTGCCAGGAGCCTCTGCATGGGTGATCAGACAGAGAAGGGTCCTGAGTGTGACATGGCACAGTGTGGGCAAGGGAAGCTCACACAGAACAGCCCAGAGGGGCAGGAAGTGCTGTGCCTTTGAGATTTTGTGACAACAGCTGGCAGCTAAGCGCACAGCATCTGAGCACCAGCCTTTTGCCAGGTAGTGGCTGGGTGTGAGGAGGGTCCCAAGCCTCTCCTCTCCTGTGCATCCTGCTGCTGTCCCTGAGACCCTCCCAGGACCACTGGGAACGGACCAATGCCTATGCTTCTTTCCCAGCAGGGACAAGGACCAGAGGCACAGGTGCATGCCCACCTCATCTTTCTGGACATGAACTCCACTGTACCTGCTCCTGCAGCCCCACCCAGACATCAAGGTGGTCCCCGGCTTGAGGCTGTGTCCCTGAGCTCAGCAGCACTGGGAGGGGGCTGCTCCAGCCACACAGGAGTTACCAGTTTTTCAGGCAGCTCTGTTAGGGACAGCTCTGCCTTGGCGCCTAAGGAGGGGACAAGACAAGGGCAAGAACAGCATGTTGCCCCGCCCCCGCCTCAGTCTCCTCCCAAGGGCTCTCAAGAGAGAGATCCTCTGGTGTCACCTCTCCCCTACCTTTGGCTCCTCTGCCTGGCCCATGTCCACCACACGGGGAGCCACTTGCCTCCAAAAGTCCTGGACACCCACCTCAGGGACGATCATCTTTTGGGTCCTCTCGTTATCTGTGCCCACAGTGTTCTTTCTGGTCCTGCCTTTGCTCCCTGGGGCCTGTGGTCACTGTGCTGGTCTCTGCCCAGCTTCGAGCCATACCCTAACCTGGACTGGGACCCTTCTCCCTCCTGTCCAGCCTGGTCCCATCATCCCCTCGCTGCCCACTCTGCACGTGCCAGCTCTGCCTGAGGTGTCCCCAAGGCCAGAAGGTCCTGATTAGCCCTCAGCCTTGCTCTCGTTCACAGCAGCCCTGGCCTGGGCTCTGCACCCTTACAGCCTGTGTGCCCAGATGGTTCCGGCACAGAGGTGTCCCTCCAGCAGGGCTGAGGAAGGGCCATAGAAGGGATGGACTTGTGTCTCAACCGTCATTCACTGTCTCCTCCTTCCTTCCATCCTGGTTGCCAAGTCCCCACGGCTTTCCCCTCTGCACCACCCCATCTCCCCCAGAGCTCCTGACCGTGACCCTCTGAGTGTGACTGGATGTGAAGGAGTGCATGTGTGATGAGTAGGTGTGTCCACGTGAACATGGTGTGGGCATGCGTGCCTGTGTGGGTGTGGGGGGGAGGCTGTGTGGTGGGCACGTGGGTGCGTGAGGGTGTGCTAGGTGAGTGTGGGTGAGTGTGTGTGTGACAGTGTGTCAACGAGGGGTGAGCCATGGCAGTGGCTGCTGAGGCTGAGGTGACTGCGAGCCTGGGGGGTTTAGGACCCCCGTGCCTGCGCGTGTGCAGCCTGCCTCACTCGCGTGTTCACCGAGCCTCTGTTGGCACCTTGCTGAATGCCTGCTCCGCGCCAAAGGTGGAGTCCCCAGCCCAGGGCAGCTGGCCTGGCCCCTAGTAGATACCCCCTAAAAGAATGAAAGGAAACGAAGTAATCCTATAAATAGCATTAACTGATAATTAACATCGAGGAAAGGCCCAGAGGTGCTCCAAGACCACTTGTCTGGTTAAACTGGGGCATCAAGGAGGGCTTCTGTGGAAGTTTCCAGGCGCATGAGGGGACAGGGCAGTCCAGAGCAGTGTCAAGAGTTTGGACTTGAGCTGGGCAGGTAGCTCAGTGGCAGAGCATTTGCCTAGCAAAGCCCTGGGTTCAATTCTGGGTACTGGGGGGAAAAATCTTGAATTTAAGGTCTGACTCTGCTGCTTATTAGCTGTATGACCTTGAGCAAATGCCTTGACCTCTCTCTGCCTCTACATCTGTGAAATGAGAATGATAGTGGCCTCTGCCTCCCAGCGTGGGGAGGATCGAGGACCTGGAAAGTGCTCAGTGAGTGTTCCCTGGAGTGATCACTTCCTGTCCTCGGTGCTGGGAGGGGGTGCATGCATGTGGTGAGTGTGCCGTGTTACAGGTGGGTGTGAGCACAGCATGCTTGTGGGGGGTGTGAGGAGACAGAGTAGATGCAGGTATGAGTCCATACACTCCAGAGCGTGTGTGTGTGTGTGTGTGTGTGTAAACTCTTGCACACATGTAACATGCGAGCATGCCACACGTTTGTGAGTGTGGTATGGGGTCCGTGCCCCGGAGAGGCCGAGTTCAGGACACAGGCAGCCCTTCCTGTGTGAGTGAGAGACTGCACACTGCTTGGGTACACACCTGTGTGTGTGTCAGGACTGTGGGAATGTGTGACCGTGTGACTGTGCGAGGACAGGCACGAGTGTGCCAGGGAGGCCTGGAGCCAGAGTCACCGTGGCAGCAGGTGGCCCGGGTCTGCCAGGGCTCAGTGGCGATGGTGGCCCTGGGGAGCTGTCCAGGCCCTCCGCGCTGTGGCCGGCTCCCTGCCCACTTGTTGGCCAACAGCCTCAGCCCGGCTGGCAGCCGCTCCTTCTGCCCCTCCCCCATGGCCCGCTGGCACCCTCTGTCCCAGCCCAGAGCTCTGGTCCTGACCCCTCCCCCTCCCTCTGTCCTCCCCCTCCCCAACTGCTTAAAGACCCCCAGGGCCTTGGGCTGCCCCTTCCCCCTCTCTGACCAGCCACTTGCCTGGGAAGGTCATTGGCAGTCCCTCGGGAGGTGTGGCTGGCCTGGCCGCTAGGCGCTGCCGCCTTTCTTGCCCCCACCTACAGACCCCTGGATGTGTCCCTTAGATAGGTGACATCAGGCCGTTCTCCAGCTTGAACCCAAGAGTTAGTCACAGTATTCTGAGTCTGTCACTGGGCAGAGAGAGCCACTCCAGCATGCCTCCTGGTGTTGCCAGGGCCCTCTCTAGGGGCCATGCTGTGAGTAGCAAAGACCTGAGGCTCTCAGCTGGGGACAAAGTGGCCTCTCCCAAGGACTCTGTGTCTTTCCCACCCGTCCTCTCTGGATGGTGGGCAGTGGTGGCCGCCTCCTCCGGCCACTGTGGGAGCAGGGGCTGCGTGTAAGGCCTGAGCCTGGAGGACCACCGTCCAGAGCTGCTGGCCAGCCAGCCAGGGCCCGACCTTCCCAGTCCTACACCACCCCGTCCAGGTGCCACCCAACGTGACAGTCTGCGTTGACTGGCTCATGGACTGACTCCTGCACCTAGACTCTGGGCTCCCCAGGGGAGCTTTGCTGGGTGTGGTGTCCTCAGTGCCTAGTGCTTGGTGGTGGTGGTGGTGGGGGGGTGTGAGCACGTAGACAGCCTGCGCTCCTGGTAGGAATGAGCAAGAGTGACAAGGTAGGGGCACAGCTGCCTGTCACCCTCTTCCTTCCTGTAGGATTGGCCGGGCTAGACTCACAGGTAAAACATGGCCATCCCACAGGGCTGGCTGCACTCCTGGGTCTGGCCACTGCCAAGCTGCATGCTGTCAGTCCAGATTTTCTCTCCGAGACTTAGTTTTCTTTGCTGTGAAATGGGCACGTACCCCACCCGAGTGTGGTGGAGTTCCAAAGCGTCGTGTGAGTGGAGCCCACCTGTGGCTCCCTGTCCCATCCTGCCGTCGGGGCTGCTGCCACTGTATCCCACCTTCCTGGCCATGGCGAGGGGGCGTGGCGACGCCCAACACTGTCCCTCAGCTGAGCCCTGTGGTGATGCCAGCTGGGCATGGGGCCCCCCTCTCTGTTCACCCATCCTCCAGCCCCAGCTTGACCTGAGTGGCCTGGGGCAGCCCGGGACTGGCGTCAGCTCTGGAACAGGACCGCCCTGGGTGACATCCCAGCACCACCACTTAGTGTGAGCCACTGAACACCCCTGGAGCCTTGGGCTCTTCATGGGATCTGCGTCAACAGGGCGCAGCCTGGTACTGTGGCCAGCACTCAGCCCGTTCCAGCCGTGGCCGCCCTTGGATGGAGCCCTCTGCTCCTTGTTCGTAGGGCAGTGCTAATGGGGCAGGGAGTGGGAGGAGGGATACATGGGTGGAGGGGACATTTTAGTTTCCTTGTCTGTAAACAACAGGGCAAGGCAGTCCTGCAGTCCGTCGGGGTTTGCAGTTGTACCCCTGCTCAGTGGGCCTGGGCCCTCGGGGTCCTCAGGAAGGGACCCTACACTGTGGCCTGAACTTGGCCTTCCTGTTTGTCTTGTGTTCTGTGCTCTCTTCCCCTGTGAGTGAGGGTGGGAGGAACAGAGCCCCCATGAGGGGAGCCCCACCTTGTAGCCCTCCCGGGCAGGCAGGGTGAACTGGACTGCAGTCTCCCCCATGCCTGTTATGTGCACCCACCAACCTGGGCGAGGTGAGTCTCTGCATCTGAGTGGGACTAGCCAGCTGTGGGGACGCCATGCACACTGGATCCCAGTAGTCAGGAAGGCCAATGACACTGCAGGAGGATGGGGACGCCCAGAGAGAGGGAGCACAGGGACAGAGACCGGTGGATAACGGAGCTGGCGGCTGGCACCATGAGCAGCCAGGTGCCCATGTGATGCATAGTGAGCATGTTGGGAGGGGCTGGCTGGGGTGGGTGGGGCCGGGTAGAGCCAGGCCACATGGTGCCCCCAGGCCTCAGAGGGTGTGGGCTTTATCTTAAGAGCCACAGGAGCATCCATGAGAACGGGCGGGGACCAGGTTTGGGTCTCTGGTTCCACCACCACAAAGCGGGGCGCTCGTGGAGAGCTTCCCTGGGAAAGCCCCAGCAGACACGTGGGGACGCACAAGCTGCGGAGAGCCGCGTGGCTTGTTGAGGGCTTACTCTCAAGATGTGTGTGGGTGGCGACCACACGGAGGGCCTGCTGGGATCCTGGAGGGCAGCCTCTCCTCTCCTCCTGTCCTTCTCCTCCTCCTCCCTAGCAGTGCCATGTGGTATCGGAGCCAGCCTCGCCCTCCTCCCCATCTGCCTCCTCAGAAGCCCGTGACTTCTGTGGCCCAGCACACCGGGGGCCACGGGCCGTCCACCAAGTCCTCTCTGGCCTGCCTGTGCCTCGTGACCTTTCAGCTGCAGCCGCTGCCACCCCTGACGGGCAAATCTCTGTCTCTTAGTTCCTAAGAGAAGAACTCTGTTGGGATCCACTCCTCTTCTGAGCCAGGCCATAGGTCCTTTGTCCTTGGGTCAAGTGCCTGCCCCTTCGCCGAGTCAGCTGTGTCTAGGCAGCATGTGACACAGACACGGCCTCCAGGGCAGCAGAGGCTCTGAAGAGGGCAGTGCCTGGGAAAGAGGGCAGGCGTGTGACCAGGGCAGGTGCGTGACCAGCGGGGTCCAGACCTGGGTGTTTCTGCGCGGGAGCTCTCTGCGTCAGACTTTCCTACTAGATCTGATTGTGGTGCCAGGAGGCCAAAACCAGTCTTTGAGCTCTGGGTGGGCGGGAACTGGACCCTGACCCCCAGCCATAGGTAAGCACTAACTCTGGTCTGTGGGCTCACGGGCATTAACGGTTCTTTGCAGACCAACCTCACAGCCAGAGTGTCTGCTGTGGAGAGGACTGGGCTTCTGGAGGTCTCTTCTGTCTCAGTGGCTGGCCCATTTGACTGGAGCTGGGCACAGGACTTAGGAGGGCCAGTCAGTTTATGGAAGTCACCATAGGCATTAGCGATTCCTCTGTCCCTGATCTACCTAGTAGGCTGTTCTGCCCCAGTATGGTAAGGCAGCAACTGAGCACGGTCAGTGCTGGCCTCTCTTGATCTGCAAATATGAAGGTTCAAACATCTCTGGTAGTAGGTTGATGGCAAGTGGCTGGAGTTCTTTAAACCCCCCATGCCCCACATCCACCATCTGTGCAAGGTGGCCACAGCATCTCTGTCAAGAGGCGGAGTCTATTTCTCCTCTCCTTTAGGGTGGCTGGCCACAGAACTTATATAGACCTCGCTAGAGGGGATGTTGCACCAGTTCTAGGCTTGACTTCAAGGCTCTTTGTGTGCTTTTACTCTCCTGAAATCCTGCTGCTGCCAAATGAACAAGCCTGGTATGCCTGCTGGATGTTGAGACGGGAGGCTAAATCACCCCCTTGCCCCAGTTGATAGTCAGTCTATGGTTAGCCATGAAATGAATTCATCATAGACCAACTAGACCACCACAGACCACAGACACATCTGTAAATCCAGCTGAGTTCTGCCTGGCCTGACCCAGATTAGTAGAACCATCTAGATGATCCATGACTCCTGAGCAGTGTGTCCTGAGTTATAGAGTGGTTTGTTACACAGCAGTAGCTAACTGATACACCTCCCTGCGGGGAGACCTCCGAGGATGTGTTGATGATTGCTTTCTAGCTCAGTCCATAAAAACCTGGGGAGGTCTGTTCCTCAAAGGCAGGACTTCAAATGTGGCTGGACTCAAGTTGCTAAGATGACTTGGTGTATTGATAGATGCCCTGTAATCTGGGTACCGCGAGCGTGCCAGGCAGCTGCACTTCCTGCCACTTACAGAGAATTTGCTGTAATGCATTGTGATGCATTAGCATAATAATTGCTAAGCATTCGCAAATGAATAGCTCACTGACTGATGGATTTTGTACAGAATCTGTGAAGGTTACATCGAGGGTGAAAACATTTCACTGTGTCAATGAACATACTTAATTTTTCTGGAAGTGCTATTTAAATTGCGTTGTGCTATGACATTAGCATAACAAAGACATAATGTATTCGTTTATGCTGTAGTAGGGAACACTGCCATAATCAGCGGACATGATGTGGGGGGTGCCTGGAGGGGCCTGGGAGCCATGAAGAGCAGCCCCATTGGGTCTCCAGCGCCTTGCAGGGGAGGTCCTGCCCTGCGGGTCCCGCCCCCAGACTTGGCTCCAGTTGGGACGCTAAGGCTTCTGGCAGTGGGTGGACGCTGTTGATTGGCTCATTTCCTTTTCACTGATTTTTCTCTTCTCTCTGTTCTGGCCACCAAGTCCTGCTAATGGGTGGGTGGGTCTTGGCTGTCAGAAGAGAAACCCTCGGGAGAATTAGGAAGCATTGAAATCTGGCAGGACTCACCCGCCCCCTTGAGCAGGGCAGGGCAGCCTCCCCAGAATCAGCCAGCTGGTCTCAGGAAGTGGTGCCTTGCTCCTCCATCTCTCTAGCCCCCCCCCCCCCTCAGAGTGCCTTCAGAGCTGTCACAGGGAGCCTCACAGGGGAATGGCTTTATTACCTTAATTTTCTACATGTTTTGCATATCTGGCTCTTCCAGGGGGAAGTGTTTGGAGAAGAGAGGACCTGTTAATTGAGCATCTACTGCCTGCCAGGCACTGAGCTATTTTTGCATACACCAACTCGGCTCCTCAACCAGCTGTGCACAGGCTGGTATTGCTGTTCTCGGGTTGGAGGGTTCATGTCCTGCACTGGCTTTCTTTCACATGGAACTTTCCAGAACCTTTGGTATAAGTATGACTCTTCACACATCTCTAAGAGAAAGATATAAGGGTATCAAATCTTTAATATAGTGGAACCTGGCGTGGGAGAGACAGGCGTTGAGTCCATTTGTTACTTGATAAGGACTCCGTCAGTGAGTTAAGGATTATTAACCGCATCTCAGAGCCGCAGAAGTGGCGGCTTCAGGAGGCTGTAATTTGCAGAGCTGGCAAATGGCCCACGCGGGACTTGAATCCATATCTACTTGATTCCAACACCAAAAGGATGCTGGGCCCTGGCTTCCTGAGAGGAAGGAGAGGACCGACAGCCAGCTCGGGAGAGAGGAACAGAATTGAGGGGTGCCACCAAGCGGTGCCAGTCACACCCACGGGGAGTCTGTGAACCCTGGCTGTCTGAGAGAGGCCACTCTGTGCCCGGTCAGGACAGAGAGACGAGTGGCTCTCCTCTGTCCTGGGTCAGGGTCCTTTCTGGCAGAGGGGATGTGGCTCAGAAGTGCCTGGGAAGGGCTGGCCCCGCCCACCCTGCCCCTGGCGTGGCGCCCACAGGGGAGTTCCCTCCAGTGGCCTGGTGCCTTGGGACTAAGCCGGTAGGAATTAGAAGGGAGCGAGGGGCTGCTGGGGCTCAGACTCTAGGAAGGAGGGAGGAGCTGGGAGATCCAGAAAGCTCGGCCAGGGGACAGGACCAGCCCCGTTGTCCCCTCAGCCGACAGCACACCTCGAGGTGCCCTTGGTCCCACACTTCCCAGTCCTCGTCTGCTGGTGTGAGCGTGAGTGGGGGCTGGGCCTCTGAGCAGGCTCTGCTGGTCTTGCTGCCGAGGCCCAAGGCCCACGGGAGGGGACAGTTGGAGTCAGACCCTGCCCAAGTGGCTTTGCCCTAGAGCCAGGAGCTGCTTTCTCTTTGAAGGGACCTAAAACCCTTCAGTTGGGCATTTATGGAGTGGGCATGACGCCCTGGGACACAGAAGGGGCAGATGGTCACCACTCTTTTGTGACCTGTGAACCAGTGAGGAAATCGTCAAGGAAAGAGGCCTTTACAGGTGTCATGAGTACGATAGGGAGAGAGCTGAGGCCACCCTGGGAACACATGGGGGGACTTCACTGTGTCCAGGGCGGGGCTTCCAAACGCCACTCACTGAGAGCCCCCCTTCCCAATTTTGCCACGTCCAAATTCCCTCTGTACTATTATTTACTTTTTCTTGTTTTCCTTTAAATAAACCTTGAGTCAGCTCAGGGGTTGACTCTGCCTTGTCCTGAGCAATATTACATGTGACATCGGGGGTCTTGGTGTGCTATTTATATATTTTCAAGCATTTTTCGTTTTTCATTGTAGTCAAATATACACGACACACAGTTGCTATTTTCACATATACGATTGGGTGGCATGAAGTATGTTCATGATGCATAACAGTTACCGCTGTCTGTTTCCAGAACCTTCTCATCTCAAGTAGAAACTCTTGCATCCAGAGGACACGAGCTCCCCCTTCTCCTTCTCCCTCTCCCACCCCCAATGCCTGCTAAACACGCTTCTAGTTTCTTCTCCATGAATTTGCTCATTCTCCGTACCACGATACGTGTCTTTTTATGTCTGGCTTCTTTTTCTTAAAAGGCCTTGGAGGTGGCCAGGCCGGAGCATGGGTAGAATGTCATCCCTTTTTCAGGCTGAAAAACGTCCCACTGTATGCATGGACCACGCTGCTTACCCATCCCCCGGGGGCGGGCACTGGGTGGTGCCACCCTGGGCCACTCGGGGTGCTCTTCATATTTTAACATAGGTAAAAAGGTGGCTTTCCATGATCACCTGCCCCGAAAGCAGAAGTTAAAATGAGGACTCAGCGCAAGAAGTTCATTTGGGAGGAACCAGCAGTGATGGAGTGGAGAAAGAGACAGGAAAGGACACTGAGCTGGCTCTTGCTGTGGGTACCTGGGGCTCCACCTTAACAAGGCCTGAAGACCTAAGGACAGCCACTTCTGCATGCTCCCACCGGAGGGCAGCCAGCTGGGCACGGGGCGGCAGCTCCCAGCATCCCTGCTCTCTCTCCCCACTTTGCCAAATCCGAGAGAGAGGGGAGAGAGAGAGAGAGAGAGAGAGAGAGAGAGAGAGAGAGAGAGAGAGAGGGGAGAGAGCCTGGCGGGAGCTGTCCACCTCGGCTGTGCTGAAACCAGGTGCGCTGAGGCTGCAGCTACATCGCCTGAGCACACTTCTTGTACCTCTTTCTGTGCTTTGGAAGGGCTGGTCCTTCAAGCAGTGACGCCTCTGCTGGCACTTGAGGAAAGGGCAGGGCTGAGCAAACTCATGTGGAGAGGGAGCAGCTCAAGCAGAGAGGCCTGGAGTGCAGGTAAAGCACGGGTCTCCCGTCTCCCGGGAGATGGGCCTGCAGCCTATCTGAGTGCAAGCCTAGGAGCTACTGGGAGGGGTGAACAATGCAGGGTGGCTGCTGTGACCTCCTGGAGATTCGCCTTCCTTCTGTTGTCCAGGGGCCGACACCAGACTGGCCTGGGGCACTGAAGGAGCCACACAGGAGGGCTTGGCTTTCTCACCAGGGGGCTCCAGAGGGAGCCCCTCAGGTCTCTGCACTCTCAGGGTCAATGGGCACCTGGTACATAGTCAGAGTTGGCAGCGATGATGGTGGGGACCCTGGGTCTGAGACTAGGGACCCCCATGGAGGTCCTTCCGTGTTAACAAACCCTTCCTCAGGAGATGCACGTTCAACCCCATCCTTTGGCCTCCAGTGTAATAAAAGTTCAAGGTCACACAGAGCTGGGTCCTGCCTCTATTACCAGGTAGCTGAAGGACCTTGGCAGATCCTTCCTGTCTGAGCCTTGATTTCCTATCTATTAAGTGGGATGCCAAGGCCTGTTTTACATGGTTATTGGGCAGATGCTTTGAGAAAACTTTCTATTGGGTACACAGCAAAGTGCCAGGGTGTGGGGTTTCCTTTCCCAGTACCCCACACTCATCCCCGCTCCCTGGCCTGGCCTCCCAAAGGAAGCAGAAGTAACGGTGGCAGAAGCGAGTCCTGGAGGTATGGGAGCCCCGGTGGGGATGGGACCCACCTCCCGAGTCCAGAGCCTGCCCCGCCTCCTTCCATCCTCTCTGCAGTAGAGTGAAGGGCAAGGTCATTGAGCTTCACTGTCCTTCCCCATCCAGGGGACAGCTGCTCCCTTCCTTCCACGGTGCTGGAGTGGGGGAGGACTGGGCTGCCACCTCCAGCCTTGGCTGGCTCTTGGGGCCTAGGAGCGTGGAGTCCTCAGAGGCTCCAAGGCAGCTCCAGCCCCAGTGAGGTTCTGACGGGCAATTTCCAGGGCTCCCAGGCCCTGAGGATTCCCCTTCCAAAATAAGAGTGTGGTTGAGTGCTGAGCACGTGGAGCCCACACCACAGATGGATCAGGAGTCTCTGAGCTGGCCGGCTGGGAGGCTTACTGCCAGCACCTCCTCAAGCCCCCTCCTGTGTGACTCCATGATTCATTTCTGTTCAGAGAAGGTTAATAATCAGCAAAGGAGATTTCTAACAACACACAGGCCCTGGCCCCGGGAAGTGGTTCTCCTGCACATGTGCTTTACAGAGAGGTGAGCTGGAGGTGTTCCTCCTGACCCCGCCACACCGTGTCCCCAGATCTCTGACTCCTGGACCTGTTAGTATAATGCAGCTGTAAGAAGAGCAGACAGAAAGGAGGGTGTGAGGTCAGGGCCCGTGGAGGCCGGTGGTCCTGCTGGACGGGAGGTGGAGGATCTCACTCTGCTCTCCATTTGGAAATCTGACCCTCAAACAGAGGGTCAGAGCCACTGAAGGCCATCCCAGAACCTGCCTGGGATTGAAGGAAGGTTCTAGGAATCTCTAAGAGGCTTCTGACATCCGAGCATACATTTTCCCCCTTACAATTGCTGTGAAAAGCGAGCAACTTGCCATCACCCCCCCACCCCGTGCTTTAATGGTAATAAGGGAGAACATAGACCCTGAATTTTGTTGATTTCAGAAGCCAAAGTATGTTAAATAAAAAGGGAATTAAAAGACCCTCACAATTGGACACCCTAGGGGTAGATGGCCTTCAGGCATGGTTAGATCTAGGGGATCAAGCCATTATATCCTCTGACTTTGCTTCCGTGGCCTCTTTCTCCTCTACAGCATACACTTCCTTCTGTTTATGTGAGAAAGATGTCTCTCCTGCCAGCTCTAGCATAAAACTTTCCAAACTGGTCTAGACTTGGTGATGTGTCCTTCCTGAATTCCATCCCTGTGGCATGGAGGATGGCTATGCTGGTTTGCTCCCTTGGATACTGGCCCATCCTTAGGATTAGGAGAAAGAGCACCATGGTTGTCCCCTCCACCGGAATCATGTATGGAAAGGAGTTTCCAAAGGAAGGGCCACGGGAGAGCCAGGCTGAGCTTGTCTTGGAAATCCAGAGAGAGGTGGCCAGCTGAGGTCACGCAGCAGCAGTGCTGGCACACTTGCTTTGCTGGCTGGTGGCTCCCATGGCTCTGCATGACTCCCTAATGGGAGCTTGTGATGAGCACCTAATATCCCGGTGAGCTCCCCCTGGGACCTGCCCAGTGGTCTAAGAATGTCATCCAACAACACACGGAGACTTTGTTCCCATGGCAGTTGCAGACCACTTGGGCTACAGAGTCGTGAAAAAACCACCACAACACAGGAGGAATAGAAGGCGCGTGGCAGGGAAATCTGTGCATTCACCCCGCAGTGAGTGGGCACCCCGTTCCTAGGAATTAGAACAAGTAATCATCATGGAGGGGCATGGCTGGGCAGGAGGGATCCCAGAGGAGATGTGTCAGGAGCCGGCTTTCAAAGATGAGCTGGATTTGGGTTGGGAGTTCCAGGCAGGGCAAATGGCATGGTGGCAGGAACCAACCAGGCACCCATGGTCACCCGTATCCATATTATTGAATATTTATTGAGTGCAGTTTATGTGCTAGGAATTGAGCTCATCATGGTGAGCAAAATAGTAGACCTGTGAGGTAATGGCCAGTGGAACAGCCAGCTAGGTTAGGGTATCACAGTGGGACAAAAGCCAGCGATGCAGTGTGGGGCAGTGTATGGGGACCTTCAATACCAGGCTCAGGTGTTCAAGGATTTTCCTAAGGGCAGCGGTGGTAGTGACCTCCTAGGGCATTCTAGGGGTTTCAGGAGCAGAGAGACCCTCGGCAGCTCTCATCAGAGACTAATCCTTTCCCAAGTTGTACAGTCGTTTGGGAAGATGTCCTCAGTCACCTCCACCCCTGTGCATTTTTATCTGACTTTGGTGCCTACTAACACGGGTCCCGGGAAGTGGTAGCAGCTGACATGACCCGTGACTGTTCCGTATTCAGGGAATCACACCTGACATCCGGCATCCTCGTCCAACCCGTTGGCTCACCCTTTGTACCACCACGGGGAGGAAGTGGTAGACACTTTCTCCCTGCCCGTGTGGGATGGACCGACAATACTCCATAGTGTTGTTTTTGATGTGACGATGGTCGGTATCCAGAGTTGGCCTTGGCTCCCACCGTGGGGTTCTGTCCACCCACATTTTCATGGGGCTCCATGGAGAGCTGTGCAGTTCCTGACGGGTTTGAGAAAACGTGTGTTGCCACCTGAAGTTGGGAGCCAAGACCTCATTGGCCACTGTGAGCTCTGTGTCCCTTGTGAATTCCACTTATCCTCCTAGCGCCTAAGCCGGTGTCCCCTTTACGATGAAGCCCTTTCTGGCATCCTTAGAAAACAGAGGCTCCTTCTCCACCTGGTGTCCAGGGTACCTGACACCCTTCTATACTCTAGTACTTATTTCATTATTAGGGTTTTTATTTCTGCACAGCAGGGCTTAGCCACAGGCCTGCCATGTGGTTGGTACCAACAAATGTTGAGTGAATGAATGAGTGAGTGAGTGAGTACCTCTATCAGTGATGATACGTGGGGAGGTTCATTTGCCAAGATAAAAATTCTTATCTAAAATAAGAACATTTGGGTGCACGCCTGCAATTCCTGCAGCTTGGGAGGCCGAGGCAGGAAAATCATGAGTTCAAAGCCAGCCTCAGCAACTTAGCAAGGCCCTACGCAACCCAGCAAAACCCTGTCTCCAAATAAAATATTGGAAAGGGCTGGGGGTGTGGCTCAGTGGTTAAGCACCCCTGAGTCCAATCTCCAGTACAAGAAATGAAAGGCCTGTGTCCAGGTGGCGGACTTGTCCCCTTTACCTTGTTTCCTGCCACTGGTCTCAGGGGGTATGATGGAGTGAGGAGGACTGGTCCCGCTCTGTTCTCTGAGGGGCAGGGTTCCTCCCTGAGTTGTTTGGGTCCATTCCTCCTGCTCCCCTGTGACTGCCTTGACTGGCTCTTGCCATTCACAGGGACCCACTCAGCCCCAGGTAACTCTTGGCAAGAAACCTCCAGGGGTGGTTGAGGGACCAGAGGGTGCTTGCCTGGTTTTCTGGAGCGGTTGCTGTGTCTTGGGGGTCAGAGTAACTTGGGGGAGGAGAAGGTGACATTTGCACTCAGTTCCGTGGATCTGGCTCCTCTGGGGGAGCAGGGTGTGGGAGCTGGCATGGCAGGGCACTTGGGTGAAGCCACTGAATTTGTTGGCCTCCCTCGGGAGGGGTTCGGAAGGGCTCTTTGCCTTGGTTTTTGTCTCTGGAATGAGTCATTCTGTCTGCTCAAATTGTCAACTGTCAAACAACAGCAGAGTGTGTCCCAGGAGGGGGGCATCAGTGCTGTCCCAACAGGCACATCTGCTCTGAGACACCCACTGTTGGGGAAGTGGTGCCATGTTGCTACCCAGGTAGTGACCTGAAAGTCTTAGGGAAGGCTTGGCCTGGTCCCACATGGAGCTGTGATTGGGGGACAGGAAGGTGGAAAAATCCAGGCTGTAAGTCAAATGCAAGATCATGTCCTTGTGCTGGTGGATGGGGCGGGGCATGTCAGAAAGGAGGAGAAGCTACAAGTCAGGCCTTTGAGAAGACAAACGAGGAGTTCTTCTGAGCTGTGCAAAGCTTGCCCAGAAACAGGGTAAAATGCTTCCTGATTCCTGGGAGAAGGATGCACAACTGACCCCCTTCACAGAATGCTCTGACCTACCAATGGCCACCAGTTATCCATCCTGCAGAGCAGTGATAATTTGGGGGCCGGGGAGGCAGGAAGTGGGGAGTGGTGCAAAAAGAAAGCTACAAAGAGACACAAATTCCATTGTGGAAGTTTCCAGGGACATTCCTTCCTGCAAGAGACAGATAAAAATGGGGGTCTGGGACACTGGGGGTCTTTTCCATCACAGAACCCCAGCACCCTGCACACTGAGCTTCTCTTTGAACCTGGTATTCAGTCTGGGCCTCTGTCTGTGGGTTCATGGAGCCTGGTCTTTCAGGCTCACTGGACACAGTCTAGGTCATTATTATCTGAGTTCTCATCTGTGGAGTGCCCACTAGGGATCGCAGGTCCACTCTCCCAGTTCTCACAGCGATGTGTTTTTGTCAGCCCCATTGTATAGATGAGGAAACTGAGCCTTAAGGCGTTTAAGTCACCTGTCCATAAGTAGCAAAGTGGGCCTCTGGTGCAGGCCCATCTGGCACCATGCACGTCTTCGTGACCCCTCCCCTTCACCTCTCATCCCACCCCTTCTGGGAGCACTGCCTAAGGACCCCTTTTGTCCACACCACTTCCTGTCTGTCAGCGTGGATTTCCTGCTTGGTTTTCCATCCTGCTTCCTCCTAGCCTCCTGTCCTGTCACTTCCCACCTTCTAGGTCATTGGTTGTGGCGTCTGACATGTCTAATGTTCGTTTGTCCAGCTGGACACAGCTGACCCCCGGGCCTTTGATCCTGCATTTCCAATATTCTCTTGGGGACTTGGAGTGCAGGACACCCAGGAGGATCCCGGGACATACGCTGCCGTTGAATGTAGGCGACGTAATGGTGTCCAGAGACGCACAGCTTCCTAAGAGGGGAGAGAGGGCCTGGCCTGGGTGAGAACTAGCCCTCTCCATAAAGATGAGGCCCTTCCCAGCCCCAGCCTTTCCTTGAAGCTTGGGATTTCTCCCACCTTCACATCTCAGGCAGAGTTAATTTGAACCATGGAAGTCAAAAGCTATCGTCACCTCCAGCCTGAACCCAGGAGACCTGTTGGGAGCTGTCCCTGGTGCTGATCTCCCCTCCCCGCCTCTGTCCTGGCCAAGGGGCTCTGATCCAGGCTGATCCAGGCCAAGCAAACTTGTTCTGCTGAGCCTTTCAAGGCCCCTGTTGGTTTGGCAAAATCTTCAACCTGGGTCCAGGCCACACCACGGCCTGTCTGTCTCCCACGTGCCTGATAGCCTGCCTGGTGCCATCTCCTGCTTAGGACCTCACAGGTCTGCCACAAGCTGCCCCAACTGCCCCACAACTGGGCCAGTGGAGAGGGGCTGGGGTTGTGCCCCCGGCAGCGTACATGCATAGGTGGCTGGACCTGCGTCCCTGGCTGTACCCTCACTGGCCAGCAGCCCTATGGCCCAGCCTTTTGGGACCATGGGCCGTATTTCTCCTCCAGTGCAAAACAGGTGTCCCGGGTGGGGCTGAGAAGTGCCGTCTCAGCACGATGCCTCCCTGGCTAATATAGCGCTGTGCAGGCTCATCCCTGGAAGGGCAGATTAATCATTTCCGCCCCGAGTCACCATCCGGGCCAGATTTATGGTGGCGGGAGCGTGGGAGCCCCCGACTTTATGGTCTTGTAAATTACAGAGCTGCTTGTGCAAGAGGCAGGCTGGGCTGTAAATCATGTGTAATTGCTTGTAAATTGGGAAACAAATAGTATTTTTGCTTAAATTGCCCTCTTTGCAGTGTTTCTTGGGAAATTAAAGTTGCACAGGGGACCTTTAACCTCCCGAGGACCAGCATTCCCGACGGGACTCAATCTAAACCACCTTGGAGTCTCTCAGAGCCGAATCCCAGCAGATCTGGAGGCCTTTGGGTCAAATGGAGAAGAATTGACTGTAGTTGTCATAAATTCCTCTTTTAGGTAGGCTTAAATCACATTCTGCTGAGACCTCACTCCCTCCTTTCCCCTATTTTGAATTAACCCCAAGGGTCTCATCTTGCCCCTAGTCATGGCTGATCCTCTCCAAGGCTCTGGGAAGCCGAGCCCACGTGAGCTCCAGAGAATCCAATTTCATTCTTCCTTTTCCCCCACGCAGAGGCAATGAGTCACCGTACCTGGTAAGTGTGGCCTCTGCGTTAGGATGCTGTTCGCTTCTTTCTTATCCTTGTCTTCTCCCATTTTGATAAAATTACGTTTATAATCTTTTTTTTTTCTTGTCTTGGTCAACTTTGAAGAGTCATTAAATTTGCTGATAGGCAGCCTGCTAAACTTTAATTGAATCACGAACCATGGGCTTCTAGAAGGTTCAGCCTGCAGGGGACCTTGGGGACCACATAATTCAACTCCTTCAGTTGATGGACAGGGAAATAGACATGTAGGATGGTTAACAGACTGGCCCAAGGTCATTCTCTGAGTGAGGGCAGCTCTGGTTGGAGAAGTGGGTCTCCTTCCTCGGGTACTGGATGCTTCCCCCTCCCCAGTGCCAAGCCTCTAGGATTCAGCTGTCACACAGGCAGCTGTGCGGTGTGATAAACCTTAACGGGATCAACAAGCATTTGTCTTATAATTGGAAGAATTAGCAGCACTTCAAAAACCTTCTCTAAGAAACTGGCTCAACTAATGGGCTCCGACTGCGATGGTGGTACTTGGTAGCCTCCCGATGGGCCCTGGCGTGGGCCCCCTTGGGGACTCTGCTTTTCAAAGTGCTACATGGGTCTTGAGTTTGATGCTGTTGCTGATGCAGCTTTGGTCATAAAATGTGGGACATCGGGGCAGATGGTGGAAAGGCCATGGGTGTCCCTGAGTCCAGGCCATGCTGAGACCCTCCGTGGCTGTGCTCTTAGGCAAGTCACATCTCTGAGCCTCCGTTTCTCATGCCTCCAGTGGGCATCAGGAGCTGTCTCTTGCAGGGTCATGGGGAAGACTATAAAAGATGATGCATGGGGAAGTGTCCAGGTCAGAGCCCAGCGTGTGGGGTCCCTGGTCCAGGCTGGCTGCATCGGAAGGTGGCGAGGCGGGGCTTTCATTTTAAGTGGACCTGTCCATGAAGCTGTCTGAGGACGGAGGTGGAGAAGGAACCATGAGAGGCCACCCTGGGTCACACCGAGCCTTGTGGGCTGATCCCCTCTTTCTTTGGGGTCCTCATCAGCCATGGTAGATGAGGAGGTCAGGCTGGTGAACTTGGCCCCCTCCTAGGGTTCTGAGTCACCTCTGGACGAGACAAAGGGGAGACACATTCCGGGGAATATGACCAGCCCTGTCCAAAGCGTTGGGACACAGCAATCAGTCACCTGCTCTGTCTGCCAGGTTGTACTTGGCTGTGGAAGCAGCCTGGTGTCCCCAGACCACGGCTCCCTTTGTGCCCAGGCTGGGCCCAGGACTTCTTAGGACCTCCTGCCTCCACGTGCTTTCCCCCCGAGGCCTCCTTGGCTACATTGGTAGAGAGTCCCCCACCCCTGCCTCCCTCCCTGCGTCTCTCCTTGGGAGGAGAAGCCACAGGCTCTAAACACGGTCCCCTCACTCTCACTAGTTGATTCCTTGCCCTGGGGTGAGCTGGGGCTCAGGTCATTTTGCACATGTTGGGAGGACCTTGTCAACAACAGCCGTCCACATAGGGGTGCTTCTGGGTCATGTCTACCTGGAGAGTCTGCAGGAGGCCCCCCGAGACCATCTCTCTGGGGAATGATCCTAAAGGACCTGGGCCTTCTGAGGTGGGGCACTCTCCCACTGAGAGGCCAACGCCATCTCCCTTCTCTTTACACCTCCCAAGGAATTCGAGTTCAGAGCAGGGGTTCGAATCTGGGTTCCACCACTTCCCGGCCACGTGACTTTGGGCGAGTTCCCAAGCCTCTCTGATCCTTAGGTGTTCAAGCGGAGTGAAAAAGCGTTCGCAGCTGAGAGGGCTGTTGTGAGGACTCAGTGAGATGACGCGTGGGAAGAGCTGAGCCCAGTGCCGCCACACGGGGAGCTCTCTTCCTCAGTGCGCTTATCCATGCAGCTCCTGGGCACACAGGAAGCCATCGGGCAGCGCGACGGGTGTGCTTTCGCGTTCCACCTGGCGTCCTGAATGTCCCGGTCTCGGGAGGCTGAGCAAGGGGGTTGTTTATTCCCAGGGCTCTTTTCCCATTGCCTGCCCCAGACGCACGCAAGGAGCCAAGTGGGCAGGAGTCGGTGCGGGTCCTGCCAGCCTGATGGAGCGAAAGGCTGAGGATTAGCTCCTGTGGACAGACAGATGGGCCAGGGGACACTGGGCACGCGGCCGACCCCTCACCCCAGGCCTCCTGCCTGGGGCCCTGACCCCAGGGTTGGCTGGGCCCAGACTAGAGTCCCTCCTTCCCTCTGTCCCCACTTCCAAGTTCTTCCTCTCTGACACTCTCTGGTTCTGTGTCCCCATTCTTCCTGTCCTTTCTGTCCCTCCCCATCTCTACCCGCCCACATCACTTTTGGCTATTTATTGTCCTCCTTATCTGGCTCTGTTTATCTGCCTCTCTAGCCTTTTCTCTCTCTTTCTCCTTCCTTCCTTCCTTCTTTCATTCCTTCCTCCCTTTCTGCCTCCCCCTTTCCTTATCCCTTTATGTCACCCTCTCTCCATCTGGCTTGGTCCCTCTCTGCCTCCTCCTAGAGATCTGCAAGATGGCTGGTGTCGTCTTGCCCTCTCGGACCTTCCATCCACACCCTTCTCTCCTGCTCTGTCTCTCTTGCTTAATTCTCTTGCTCTAATTCTTTGTCCCCAGCTCTGATGGATGTGTCTTCCCTCCCTGGCCCCCCTGGTCCCTCTCCCTCCAACTTCTTCCTCACGGCCTCCCTCCACGTGCCCGTGGTCCGCAGGCTCAGGACTGTCCAGTCTTCTCCTAGAGCAGCACGGGTTGCTTGGTCCTCTTTCCCTGCCTCATCCGCTTGCTCTAGAATCCAGACGGCGTCACTTTCATTCCTCCCTGAACACTGGGTTGGGGCTGGGACTGATTTCCTGGCGCGTGCACCTGGGAGGTACCTGCATCCTCAGGAGGAGGAGACAGGCAGGAGGGAGACTTAGTGGCCTGAGGCCCGGCCCTTGCATCTTGGCGGTTCTGGGAATGGCCAGGGCTTCCACTCAGTGAGGATGTCCTGCCTGGTACTGTGGCAGATAGCGAGGTGGAGAGTGCCTGCGTGCAGGGTCCTGCCCTCCGGGTGCGGCGAGAAACTAATGCAGTGAACTCGTTCAGAGGCAGGTACTGGGTGGCCGCTACGATGTCATCAGGGCCAGGCCTGTGTTGCCACCACCAGGAGCTGTCAGACCCTCCTCGGGGGCTTCCTTCCTTTGGAATTTTTCCGTGTCATCCCACCACTGAGTCTGAACAGCTGTCCTTCACCTACATTCCTGAGAGGCCTGGCCTGGCTCTTGGATTAGCTCTCACAGCACCTGTAACTCTAGCTACTTGGGAGGCTGAGGCAGGAGGATCTCAAGGTCAAGGCCTGTCTGGGCAACTAAGTGAGACCCTGTCTCAAAATAAGATGAAAGAAGGCTGGGTGTGAAGCTCAGTGGCAGAGCATCCTCGGTTCAACCCCAACTGCTGGGGAGGAAGAAGGGAAGAAAGAAAGACTCTCATTGCCAGTGTCTCTGTGTCCCACACATGTGATTCTGTCTAGCACCTCCCTAGTCATTGGTATGGAGCTGGTGGGACCTTGGAGGTCCCTTTGATTGGTGCTCCTGCTTCACAGACAGGTCCTGAGGCGCACGCTTCGCCCAGCCGCCCTGGGACTGGCAGCTGCTGGGCCTCCTCACTCACTCTGACTGCTGCCTCCTCTGAGATGCTGCCTCAGTGCCTGTTGCTGTCTTTGTCTGTGCCCCAGGCTGTCTCCCTGTCTGCCACTGTCCTCGTCCTCTCTCCCCTGGTTTTTATTTTTTTCCTCTCTCTCTCTCTCTGATGGGATAATTATGCTAATCAGCCTGTCAGAACAAAGATAATTTGTGGTGGGCTATTTCAGACTTTGGAATTCAGGCCAAGGCCTCTTTCCTGCTTGCCTCTGGATGCCCCTTAGCCCCCAGCCAGGGCCCGAGCCAGGCAAGTCTGAGAGAGGGGGAGGGAGGGGCTCGTGCAGGTGACTGAGGGAGGACGTGGGTGCGTGCATAGGTGAGCGTGTGGGGGCAGCATACCTGCATGGCACGGGGCTCACCTCTGTGTACAGGGGACCTACTGTGCCACCAAATGTCTGCAGAAACCAGCAGAGCGTGGAGGGGATGAGGAGAGAGCACTGCTGTCCCTGGGATGTGACAGCCGAGGGCAGATATCTTCCGCATGTGCCGCTCCGGCTCTAGAGGGACCACTGCCATCCCAAGGCTGCAGTAGTGCCCACAGACATCACTGTTCCCTGCAAAGACCAAGTCACACCCTTTGTTCTCTGGGGGATTCTATTGTACCCCCCACTGAACTCCCCAGGGGGCCCTAGAGTAGAAGGGGCCTCAGGGTGCTCACTCCTGGGCACAGGTGCTCATCCAGGGCTGGGGGAGAGGGATGCTGGCCAAGCAGGGCCAGAGGGCAGTTCAAGTCCAGGGGCTGGCCAGGGGGTGAAGGGAGCCATCCCTGAGGGGCCAGGCTTAGCAGGGGCGGGCCTGGGATGCTGAAGAGGAGGGTCCAGGGCTGGACGGGTGCCTTGCCTGCTCTCCTGCTGCTCTGAGATGTGAGCTAAAGGGTGCTGGGCTCAACCCTGGAGTGGTCCCAGGGATCTGGAGGCCACAGCTTGGCCCACTCAGGCCTCCCCCAGAGTCCCCGAACTTCTCTAGGGGATCCTGTACCCTCAACTGCCACCATTCCATCAGTGACGTTTACGGAGCATTGACAGGGGTCAGATGCCACGCTGCCACTCAACTGCAGACAGGGCCTCTGTCTTCATGAAACACGCAGACTCACGGGGTGCTTCTCAGAACTGCTCCCCACCTCCTTGGGCCCCGCACAGAAAGCTCCCTGCAGTGTGAAGACTAGAACTTCTGTCTGCTGGCGAGGGCACAGGCCCGGCTGTCAGAGGAGCGCTCAGGACCCCACAGCCTGGCCCTGTGCCTGCCGTCAGAGCCTGTTTCCATTCCTACCTCCCTGGGCTTTAACGGAGGAGGCAGAGGGGATGGGGTCAGGCTCACAGCGTCTTCTTCCCTCTGCCACCTGCAAGCCCCCCTGCCCCACGCCCACACCCTTCCTCCAGGGTCAGGACCTGCACTGCTCAGGTGCCTGCAGCCCTAGGAGCCACCTACCTGCTCTCGCCCAGCCCGGCTGCCCCCCAGCCCACAGCGCTTCCTCCCCAGGCGCCCAGCTCGCCTCCCACTGGGTGGGATGCCACTGGCCCCCCACCCTCCAGCCATCCCTCTCCTCTCTCCAGGCCAGCTGAGTCCTCCTGCTCTGCAGCCTGTTCCAGTGGAGCTCCTGCGTCTTGACGCCCCAGGTGCCAGGCTGTGCTCACCCCGAGTGACGCAGCTGAGACGCTGCTGTCCACTCAGAAGACAAGGAGGGGCAGCTGGCTGATGGCAGGGCCGGAGGGCAGGTTGCCGGGTTGGATGGACGTGTAAAAGAAGACGAAGATTGAGTGTCGTCTGTAAAGGGAGGATCCAAGGCTTTTCAAATCCTTCATTTTGGAAATTTTTAGGATATGCAGAGGTGGAGAAGGACCCCGTGGGCCCACCTCGCGGCTCACGTGGATCCCCCCTCTGTCCGCTGACTTGGTGTTCTTTCTCCCAGGGCTGCCTCTCCTGGCCCTGCAGCCTCTGCTTGGGCCCTTCCCCTGGGGCCTTCACAGCCCTTCACAGGGACTCCGCTGGGCAGCCTGGGGGTCAGGTGTGTGGCCGGCGTGGCCTGTAGCCCTGGACCACACTTTTCCTGGGATCCCAGAAGCCTGTCATCTGCAGGCGCTGTGGAAGGAGGTGGCTGACTCTTCCCTCCCTGGTGTGTGTGGAATGCCACCACTGTCCCAGTCAATGGTGGCGGTGGACAGTAGAGCTTCACATGGCTGTTGGGTGACACTGCGCTGACTCGTGGACTTCTCTGTCCACTCCTGCAGGCACTTGTGTGTTGCAGGGCACCTGTGTGTGGCCTGAATGCGTGTTTCTGCACCTCGTATGTACCTGCAGTGTCGTGGTTGTATGTGCAGGTGCACGCATGTGCCTCTACATGTGTGAGTTCATGTGTGTGCATGGTACTCACACACATACACGTGCATACTCCCCAGTCCCCTTACAATTCTCGGGTGGAACCCCAAGTACCTGTCTTTTGGAAAACAGACGGCCTCTGCCCTTAGTCCCTCTCCTCACCCCTCGTCCTGGAAACCAGCTCACACCACTCAAAGCTGCTCCTGCCCAACAGGCTTTCCTGGCTGCCTGTCACTCACTCACCCAGGAAAGGCTCATAGCCTGCAAGGCTGGGGACTGCTCCAGGCTCCTCTCTCCCTGGGAGCGCTCTCCAGCCTTTGTTTGCACCTGGCTTCCTCCCCTGAAAGGCCTTCCATGACCCCTCTACTGAGCAAGTTCTCTGATCCTGACGCTGTGTGCTGGGCTGGGGGGAGGCCAGCAGAGCACACACTCGCTGGCCTTCCAAGACTTCTCAGATGGTGTCATGGCAGGATCCCAGGCCCCGGCTGTAGTGCATGCTGGGAGCCAGGTGAGTCCCAGCAGCAGCGGCAGCGAGGGGCCAGGGCTTCCAGGCAGGAAGACCTCCCTCCCATTAGCTGCCCCCCTGAGCTCAGAAGTCCCTGCACAGCCTCTTCCTCAAAACCCTCCTCTTTTCTCCAGATGAAAGCCTGTCCTGTGTCCTCTTTGACCTCATACTCCTGGGAGCCCCTTTCCTTCTCTGAACAGGGGGCTTTTTAGGGCCAGGGCTTGCCTGGCAGCCAGCAGGAAGGAGGCCGAGGGCATTCTGGCTGTAGAGGCAACACTCTGGGGAGGGGCAGGCCTAACTGTGGCTCCCGGGTGTCCTCAGCCGGGTGCTGGTGACCTCCTGTCTCTGGCTGGTCCGCCCAGCGGTCCTCCTCATTCCTGGGTGGCCTCTCAAGCCCCACATCAGCCTCCTTCCGGGAGCTCTTCCGGGCCACCACTGACTCTTGGGAAGTCGATGAAGCCCCGTGAGTGTCTCTGCTGAGCTCCTGACCACACTCCCTCCCCCTCTCCACTGGGCCTTCTCAGGGGCACCTGGTCCCCAGAGGCAGACCCTCCGGCAGGTGCCGGCCCTCCAGCTGGAGACCCACAGGGTGACCACTGAGTCCTCCTGTCCGTCTTCCCTCCCCTCCACCCTATCCTCTTGCAGATTCACCTTCTGAGCGGGCCCCCAGCAGTTCTTCCCAGAGCCTCTGCAGCCAGCCTGCCCGGGCCCCTGTCATTGCCACCTGAGCTGTTCTCCATGCATCTGCCCTGGCCACACCCCTCAACTGCCCCTCACCCAGGGACTCTGCAGGTATGATCATGGGGTGCCCTGCTTAATGCCACCAATAGTGCACCATCGCTCCTAGGATACTCCAAAGCCCATTGGTGGCCCTCCAGCTTCTCCTCATCCCGCAGAGAGCACAGTGACACATCCTCAGGAGGCCTCCTCTGACCTCCCTCCCCCACCCCGACTTAGGCCAGGTCGGGTCCTCCTGCCTTCCACTGCTCCTGCTCGGCACCCGGCGCCCATTAGCACCTCTAGGAGCCCAAGCAAGACACGTGTCTGGGCATCATTTTATGACTTCAAGGTCTCCTGACTCAGTGCTGTGAGGCAGGGCCCCACCAGGGCTGCCCGTGTGGCATCCACGGTGCCCGCAGTGAGGTGTGGTGTCTGCACACACTGAAGCTCAGCAAGGTGCTGAATAACTGGGCGAGCAGAGGACACCAGGGGCTGACCCTCTCCCTCCAACTCCCCCTCCCCTCCTCCTTCCCCTCCCTTTCCCCCTCCTTCCCTCCCCTCCCCTCCCCCTCCCCCTCCCCTCCTCCTCTCCCTCCCCCTCCCCCTCCCCCTCCCAGCCCTGGGGCAGCCTGCAGAGCCCCTTCAGAGGGCACAGTGTGGTCACCTTCATGGTGACATACTGTCCACCACCTGCTTGACACAGTGTCACATGCTGTTTCCTGGGGTGAGCTATCTCAGTCATGGCTGGGCTCCTGCTCATCTTTGGTCCCCAGCTTTGACTGTCCCCGCCTTGAGCAGGTCCTCCAGGCCTGACTATGTTAGGATCCCGCCACCCCATGGTTTTCCGCCAACCGGCTTGGCTCCTCCCTTTCCTGCTCTCGCTGCAGTGGAAGGTTCATTCATTCCTCTGCCCTCTGTTGTCTGCTGGCCCTGCCCAGCCCTGAGCTTTACTGGGACAGAGGCCACCTGATCCTCCCACAGGTTACCTGGTGCCCATCTCAGAAGCCTCTGGCACACAGCATATGCCCAGTATGTGCATCATGGAAGGGGTGTATCCTGTGATCCATTTCAACCCTGCAAGGGATCCATTTTGGAGAGGAGAAAACAGGGCCAGAGACGGGGAAATCAGCAGTGGTCACAGATGGAGTGGGATTCGCACCTGGTGGGTCTGACCAGGGCCTGCTCTCGTCTATTCCTGCAGCACCTATTTTGTGCTTGGGGCCCTGTGCCAGGAACTGGGGCACAGAGATGTGTCATCAGAGTTGCTGCCTGGGAGATGGCTCAGGCCAGCAGGGAGGGGACCACAGGTGACGTCTGTGGGGAGGCCTGAGGAGGCTTCCTGGAGGAGGAGCACTCGAGTAGGGTTTTGAAGGACGCGTAGGAGCTCATCACCGTGGTGGGCATTGGACAGCAGGAGCCTGGGCCCCAGTCTCCCTTGCTCCGAAGCATTCAAGAAGGCCTCTTCCCCCCCACCCTGGGTTTGCTCTGTGAGGTGAGGAGGTTGCTTCTCTGAAGGCTGTGGGCTTACGTGGCTACTTGGCAGGCACATTCATTTCCTTATGTTCCCCTCACAGGAGAGAGCAGCCACCTCACAGAAGCCCCAGAGGGCAGAGTGGACACAGCCAGACGCAGATGCCCTCTCCCCGCTGCAGGACAGGGTCCTCCTGGCCAGGCCCGGCAATGCCTTCTCCCCCACGCCTCCCTCCTGTGTTGATTCCAGCCCTCTCCCTGCTCCTCTCCTCCCCTCCCCTTCCTCCTCCTGCCCTGCCCACGGGGGAAAACACAAAGGGTAGTCAAAGTTAATTTAGGCTCAAGTACCTGGTCACCTAGAAGCAAGGCCCATCCCCTGACGCAGGGCCTCAGCCGTGGCCTCATTAATCTGCGAGCCCAGCGCAGGAGGCGCCGGCAGACGTAAGTAGGACAGAGCCTGAGCCTGTGGACAGGGGCCCGGGTTGCAGCCACATGGCCCCCTGGCAGTCACACGGCCACCCCCAGGTGGGCTGGGGAAGAAGATGAAGGAGAGGGAAGGAGAAGGGAGAGATGCAGGGTGCTGCTGTCATTTCTTTCATGTGTCCTTGCTCCCGGCCCAAGGACCCAGGGTGTTCGCTGTCCCTTCCTTGTGTGTGTCCTTGGTCACCGTCCAGTCTTCCTCACCAGGACCCAGCTTCAGGGGTGCTGCAGGCCTGCGGCCACCTGGCTCAGCCTGTGCTCACATTACTGACCCTCAGAGGACTCCTGTGTCCGTCCCCCTAGTCCTGAGCTCCCACAGCGGAGCTCCTGGTGACATGGAGCCGCTTGGGCCCCTGGCCTGGCCAGCTTCTGCTTCCCGGCTGGTGCATGCTCCAGGCCACCGCCTTCATCTGCGCTGCTCGGGAAAAATTCCCTTTGTGTTCCAGAACCTTCGCTCTGCTCTGCCAGGGCTAGTGCTTTAAGAAACCTGTGACCCCGGCCTGCAGCTGGGGCTCCGCCATGCCCTATTCCAGACCACGCAGCCTCTTCACTGTAAGGTCCCAGGTCCCCGACCTCCCCGGGGATGAGTGCGTGATTGACAGGTGGGAGTGTGTGAGCATTGATGAGATCAGCCCCTGCACACCATGCCCCCCAAGTGACAGCTTGGCCCTATAGCAGGGAAACACCAAGGTTTGGTCAAAACAGTCCAAGAATGAACACGTAGACAAGCCTCATGGAGGTTTGGAAGGATGGAGGGGACCACGGGGGCCACTGTCCAGGTCTCACCAGGTCTCTGCTCTGTGTGGAGCCCCAGCTGCACAGCCCAAGATGGGCTTCTCCAAGTCCAGGGCCCGGGGTCCACCACCTACTCCCACCTCATCTTCCTGAACTCTGGTTTGTCCTGGAGGGCGGGAAGATGGGCTGCAACACCAGCCACAGCCTAGCTGTGCCTGTCTCTTAGGATTTGTCAGTAAATTAAGGAGCATCCCCATTTTGTTGGAAAAAAAAATATTATTTTACACGTGGAGGAAAGATTGGAAGGACCATACCAGGACACTGATGGTACAGGACACTGATGGCGGCACTTCTGGATGGCTCCATTGTACATGTTGTTAATTTCTTTATGTTATTCAGTGGACGTGTCTTTAGCAGGGAGGGATGATTATGTTTAAGCATTTGAGCTTGTAAGTGCCAGTGTGATTGCATCTCAGCTGTGCTGTCTTTGGCAAACCACCTCTCCCTTCACAGTTCCAATTCCTGCACCTCTAGGGCTGGGGTAATAAAAGTCATTGCATAGCATTGTTCCAAGAAAGAAAATCTGTGTGTGTGCGTGGGTGCACGTGTCTGCACATGTGCACACACTGAAGCAAGATTTGGCAGTCATTTAGAGAAATTCTAATATGATGGGCACATACAGGGGCTCTAGAGCCAGCTGGGGCCTGGATTCAAATCCTGACTCTGATACTTAACCTGCGGTGCGACTTTGGAAAAGTTGATTGACCACCCTGTGCCTCTGTTTCTTGTTTATAAAATGAGGTAATGATAAGAAATAAAGGGATGAATATACACAAAGAACTTAAAATGGTGCCTGTACACAGCAGGGACTCTGTAAATGTTAGCTGTTATTGTTTTTGCTCTTGTTATGTTATTATAGAATACACGTCACTTTCCTTCCCAGGCCACTGGGATTCAAAGCCACCTCTGACCCAGAGGCTGCTTTTCTCAGCCAGGGCCCTGTCCACCTGACTTTCAGAGAAGAGGGAGACAAGGATGATCCTTTAGTAGCTTCAGTCAAGGGACTGGGGGGCCACCATGAAAATTGCGGTTCAGTATAGCTGGGGTCAGAGGTCAGATGGGTTAAGGTCAGGGTTCAGTCTGAGGTCCAGGTTAAGACCCAGCAGAAGGAGGATTAAGACTAAGGCCCAGGCTCATCTGTTGCTTTCCGGTGGAGCATCCTGCAGGGCTGGGCAGCCACAGTGACCTTCTCTGGGTCCCACCTCTGCCCCTCGGGTGAAGCCACCCTTGGCCTGCGTCAGCCCCGCCAGCGGCTGCCTGGTGCCTTCTTCCCGCTCAGTGTGAGCCAGGGAGCAGTGCCCCTGGGGGTCAGAGAGTCCCCAGGAGCTGCCCCTGTGCCCTGGTACCCCGAGGGTGGGCTCAGCCTGGCAGGAGGAGGCGCCCCCGCCCCCGGGCCCTACCTGGCAGTGTGTCTAACCTGGCTCCCGCCTGCCCAGCTGGCGGGTCGCAGGCTGGCGCGCTGGAGACAAGGAGGCCGGGCTCTCCCTGCCCTGGGCGTTGACAGTTGACGGGCTCCGCGGCTCCCTGGAGCGAGCTGGGCTCCTTTGCTGGCCCTGCTGTGAGGAGGGGCGTGGAACTGTGCACCCAGATGGCCCCGCGTGCGCTAGCAATTTGCCAGAATAAGTAGTTAGTATTAATCTCTGCCGCGCTTCCTTCCTCCCTGTCCTCTGCCTCCTGCTGCTGCTCCTGGGCTGGCTGGGCTGTGCCTGCAGGCAGAGAGGGCCTCTTTCCTACCTCCATGTTTCGCCCCAGTGGGTGACCCTCGGCATGGGCACTTTGTTGACCTCCATCAAGAGCTCATCCCAACAGGATCTGTACGTAGTAGGGCTTCAGCTCACATGGGCTGGTACACAGGAGTTGCTTTTCAGCATGGGTTATACACATAGTAGGAGCTCTTGCAGCGCACAGTAGGCATTCATCTAGCGTGGGGCTTGGTGCATAGTAGGGCCTCACCAATCCAGAGCTGGCCTCAGCACAGGCAAACTTGCAAACAATGTTTGCTGGGGGGTTTTCATTCTCTATGGACAACCCAGCAATGGTCACCGAGTACCCGGTTTGGTTCCAGCTGCCGTGGGCCGGGGTGGGTGAGCAGAGGGAGGCCCAGGCCTTCCTTCTTGTTGACTGAGCTGGAGGCCAGGTGACCAGGCACTGGCCCTTTCCTGTCGAGCTCTCAGACGGGTGTAAGGAGGGGCTCCCTGGAGCTGAGGCCCGTGTCCCCAAGTGCTCAGGCAGGCGGTGGCGAGCGCATGGGTCCACGAGGGCCACGGGGCAGGGTCGTCACTGTCATCCAGCACGGAGCCTGTGGGGGGAAGGCACTGTCCTGAGCCGGACCAAACAGCTCAGAGTAAAGCTGCCTGCTTTCCTGGAGGGCGGGAGGAGAGAGAGAGAACGAGCGCTTGGAGCAAAACTAAAGGAAGGTCGGAGGCTGGGGGAGGCTGGAGGAGGCTGGGGGAGGCTGGAGGCCGAGCTATTCTGGAACTCTCTGATAGGATGACCCTGACCCGAGTCCAGGAGGGAGAAGCTCCCGGGACTGGGGGACACAGGGCAGGCAGGTGGGAAAAGAGTGGCCTTGGATGTCGGGTGAAGAATGTGGATCGAATGTCTAGACCGTGACCCTGGGGACTTTGAAACAGAGGAGGATGATCCAGCAGCAGATTGTGGTCAGTAGCAAACCTGGAGCTGAGACCAAGACCCATGGGGAGGGTGGCCGTGGCCCAGGAAGGGAGGAGCGGGAGGGGCAAAGGCCACAGGCATTTGAAGGTGGAACTGTCTGGTTTGAGGTTGAGAGAGGAGGTCAAAACCAAAGGCGTGGGAGGGTGGCTTGGTCACCAGGATCAGAAACACCAGGCCCAGAAGTGGGTGGGGGAGCAGATGGTCCCTCCCTTCTGGAACTGCCTCCCTCCTCCCCTCCCCCTCCTCCCCTTGAGCCTCCCTCCTCCCCGCCCCCTCCTCCCGCAGCGCCTCCCCTGCCGTCAGAACCCAGTGTCTGGTCTCCTGTCCTTCATCTCCCGGGGTCTCTCTCTCCTCTGTCCTCCCCTACCCTTCCCAGCCAGTGTTCTTGGAGGACACATTTCCAAGCAAATTGCCAAGATCTCAAGGTCTTCCCAGGGCATCTGACAGCCTGATGGGCGGGGACAGCACAGGGACTAGTGAGGTGCCCTGGTTTCTGTGTTGGACAAAATAACGTTTGGATCCCAGCTCTGCCATCTAGGGGAGGGATCTGACCCCACGGAGGCCCCAGATCCCGTGCCAACACAAGGCCTGGCTTGGAGAAGTACCCCGTGAGTGGAGACCATGTTGTTGGCGGTGGTGCCCCCAGGTGGCTCCCAGGTGCCAGAGCCACGTCAGTGAGGTGTTTGGGGATGAGGCTGATGTGCCCAAGTCACTCCATGCATGCCGCGTGTCCTGAACCCCCACTCTGGCCAGGCTGCCCGGCCCTCGGGCTTCCTTTCCACGGCCACAGGAAGCCCAGACCTTGGTCTCCCTGCAGAAGGCCTGGGGTGCATGCAGGCTGTGTCCCTTGCTGGGGCCACACGAGACCTGGACACAGCAGCTCTGAAGCTGCCCGGGCTGCCCCGAGGCCAGGGCCCCAGGGTACAACTTACCTGGGTCTTTTTCAGGCCAAGGGCAGGAGTCCCATCTGCTCTCTTGGGCCTGTTCATCCCAGGCCCCAGGGTCCGGGCTCACCTCGGGGTGGAGCGGTGCCGGTGCAGAGCTCTCTCTACCTTGACCTGGGCCACAGCTTTAAAGCAGGAGCCACAGGCATCTGACTCCCCACTGACTGCAGGACCGGCCCCCATCCCGGTGGCACTTCATCAGGCTGCCTCTCAAAGTTCTGCGTCCCCTCATTTCTCTCCGGCGTCCACACGTGTATCTCCCTTGCTCTTCACCTTGGCAGGGCCACTGCTGCTGGAGACATTCTGGCAATCAGAAGCTTATCACCCTAGGGAAGCCAAGGTGCTCCTAGAATACAACAGGGCTCTTTGAACATCCTCAGGGATGCAAGAGAATGAGGGCCCTTTCTCCTCCAGCATGGAGTGGTAGGAAGAACAGAACCTCAAAGCCATCATGCATCCGCTGTGTGACCTTGGACAAGTCACCTAACCTCTCTGAGCTTCTGTTTCCTGAACTTTGAAGTAAGATTAGTGATTTCATCTTTTCAGGCACACTGTGCTGATTAAAAGAGATTATACACACCAAGAGCACCTTTGAAGCTATAGTGTGATGGCAAATACAAGTCACCTACTAATACCTGAGTTGAGAGCCCAGGTTGTGCCTCTGACTTGAGGGACAATTTTGAGCTGTCTGTATTCTCTAGTGAATCTCCAGTGTCCTGCTATCTGTCACACGAAGGATCACTCTAAATGATGTTTTGGGATCAGTCTAAATGATGTTGCAGGTCCCTGCCAGTTCTGAAGGTCTGTGATTGACACTTGGATTTTTCCGTTCCCTGACGGGGACGCAGAGATCTGAGAATCCATCCCTGCCCAGGCAGAGGGCCCAGGTCCTCAAGGCTGGCTCTGGACCCCCTCCAGCCACCCAGTCCCAGCCCTGGCCTCTCACCCTCCACCCTAGACTGGTGCCGTGTCCGGGAGCTAATTGCCGTGACTCCGCTGTTTATCTGGAGACAATGCAGGTCGCTTGAAACTGCCGCATCAGGAAAAATATGTCCCACTTAGATCCTGCGATGAGCTGGGCACCATCCTTTATGAGGACTGCTTGAGAGAGGCCGCCCCCCGCCCCCCACCTCCAGCGCTCCACTGATCATTGGCCACCGTGGGCCATTTGCTTAATGAACAGTGTGGCCCTCAGCCAGGGGGTGGGGCTGGCCAGGCACACCTGCTGCCCATAGGCTGCGGTGGCTGGGGCGACCTCAGTGTGCCCTGCCCTGCCCACCTCTGTCACTCGGCAGCCGGCTCTTCTGGTCAGAGAGGACACCAGAGTGAGCCCAGTCCCTGCTAAGAGCCCTGATATGGAGATGGCAGCAGCCACTGTTTTCTGGGTTCTTCCTGCGTCCTCTGCTGGGCCTGGGCTGAGCTCGATGCAGATGTCACCTGGCTGCAAATGAGAGCGACCACGAGAGGTCCATGCTTGGTCCTCCTGTTCTGTGGATGAGGACGCTGATGCAGACCCTGTCTCTGTTTCCAGAGCTCTTGACTACTATGCTCAGTGACCTTGGGAGGTCACAGGGAAGGGGCTGCCCTGGAGGACCCAGGGGCAGCAGAAGAGGAGCCTTCCTGCCAGCAATGGGAGGCTGCAGGAGCCCTCGCCCCAGGTCTCTGGGGACCCGTTCCTCTTCCCTCCGATGGGGCTCCGGTGTCCATGCTACAAACAGGTTCCCTGCCCCAGCCCCTCCCCCCCCCTGCTCTGGCCTCCTGCAGCCCTGGGGCGCCTGCCCGGAGCCCAGATGCCCATACTTGGTTGGCTACAGAAGCCAGCAGGAGGCCTGTAATCTTCTGAAAGGGCGCCCTAGTCATCTCGAGTGTCTGTCTCCAGGGAACAGCCGTCTCCCAGGTCCGGAGCGCACAACCCCTCTAGCTTTTCTGTTCAGGAGCAGAATAAGCCCTGGGAAGACCACTGTCCTCTGTTGCCTCCACCCCTTCTCTATTCCTCCTCCCAGGCCATGGAGATTTATTTATAAGACCAGCTGCAGCCCCCTGAGGACCCCCACCCACCCCGTGTGGGCCTGCCGTGTGCATCCCAGGTGGATGGCCCTGTGACACCTATGCCCCAGGTTTCCGCTGTGCCCCGAGTGAGATGCTGAGCTGGTGAGAAGGTACCGTGGGGCAGGGGCCACCTGCCCAAGTACCGTTGCCCCCTTCAGGCCAGGCCCAGGTCTTTCTCTGGAAGACAAGGCTTCACCTACAGCCAGGTACTTGGCAGGTGGCAGCAGGGCCAGGACACAGGGCAGGGCTGGTGCTGGCAGAGGGGCCGCCCTGGCCAGAGGTGGGGCATCCTTGCTCCTCCAGCTCCTTCCTAGACTGTTTGCCAGAAGGCAGGGCAAATCCAATGCCTGCTGTAGTCACAGGGTCTGGCAGGAGGGGACAATGAATGAGTGGATACAGGCCAGATAGCTGACTATCATTCATCCAGCCTCTGCTCGTCCATTTCCCTTGTATCCATTGCTCCTTCCTTATCTGGTCTTGCCAGGAATTTTTAGGTCCAGATTCTTAATGCATAGTTATCTCCTAGGTCAGGACTAGGGGGAATCTAATGGGGTGCTCTGGGCACAAAATTTACAAAATTTAAGGTGACACTCACTCTCAGGGTCAGCTGTTGCCCGCGTGGCTCAGCTCCTGAAGACAACCTTGGTGGCAGGGATGGTCATTCCATTGCATGGAGGGGGACATGGAGGAGGACAGCTGCTGTCCTTTCCTGCCCACCTGGCAATGGCCGGGGTGGGGGGTGGCGAGAAAGGGTCTCAGCTACCTGCTACTCTCTGGATTGATTTTGCCCCATCTGTGACATCCTGAGCAGGGTGTCCAGGGCCAGGTCTTCTCTAGTTGGGGGAGCGTGACACTTGGCCAAGCTACTTAAACTCCCCAACTGTGTCCCCTTGTCCTTATCTGTAAAAGACACACGGTAATTGTCCCTGAGTTACAGGTTGCAGTGAGGGTTGTGGTGGATGCCACAGGTAGTGTGCACAGCATGTGGGACAGTGCCTGCCGCAGGGTGGACTGTGTGTCATTGTTGGCTGTTCATGACCTTTAGCCCCTCAGCACCTGGGGAGGGTGCATTGAGCCCCAATTCCTCCCCCAACTGAGCCCCCTCAGGAGAGCAACCCCACCAGGATTAGCCCCTCAACTCTTCTGCCCAGGAGCCCCTGGTATGGGGAGCCCCAGGGTGGGCTTGTCCCCTGACTCCCAGTTCCCCCAGCTGCAGGCAAGGGAGCAGCATCCCTGGCTCCTTCCAGTTGAGCTCTCCTGGATTCACAGGAGGTTGGAGAGAGAATTCACACTTCACTGAGAATGTGTTTCAAACAATTAGCAGGTCTTTACGGCAGGAGCCTTTGAAGTCGAAGCCCAGACCCATCTCTGTGAAGGATTTCCCCAGAACTGACAGCCTGGCAGACGCTGCCACCAGCTTGGTCCTTGCCTGAGAGCCAGGGCCTTGGCTCTGGGCTGGCTCAGGGGGCTCATGTGAGTCCCTCCGGGTGACAGCCAGGTGTCCCCCCCTCCAACAGGGAGCTACCTGCTGGAGAACCAAGTCCGTGCCTACCATGTGTATTATCATCAGTTTAATAAACGAAGGGCCCTCGACCTACAGTTAGCTTCCCTTTATCCACCTGCAAGCTGGAAACAGGTGGGGTGGGGGGCAGGTGGGCTCACTGGTCTTCAGGGCTCTGAGCTAGACCTTACTTTCCTTGGAAGGGTTCCTCTTGCCCTGAAGAAAGGCTGCCTCCTAGTTCTGCTGCCTTTGAGCTGAATGATCTCAAGCAAGTCACTTAAGGCATCTCAGTTTTTCCATCTGTGAAATGGGCGAAGCAATCTCATGGTGCAGGGCAGGCGGGAAGATCAAGGCAGCTGGAGCCTAGGGAGCAACCTGCACGGTAATTGCTTATGATTTATTGAGTACAAGCTCCGCCTCTCACTGTGCTTTTCTCATCCTTCTTTTACAGAGCCAAAGTAGACCTTGGCGGGGGGGGGCCCTTTACACAGCAGCCTGCCCCCACCCACCCTGGAGAGGGGCTGAGGGCAGAGCGAGCAAGCGGCCAGGACTGGAGCAGAAAGCAACTGTCCCCGCCCTCTGCCCCAGGAAGCCCGGGCCTCTAGCCTTCTGTTTGATCCCCTTCCCTGACATTCCATCCATCATCGTAATTGCTTCTCCCGAAAAATGAATTTGTAGGTGATTTCTTCAAAAGAGGGAATCAGCCAACAGATAAAAAGGTTGTTTTATTTAATTTGCATGAAGAGGCCGCCTGCTGCCTCCCAGCTGCGCCGGCAGGGCTGCGGGAGGGGAGGGCGACTGCAGGCAGAGTGGGTGTGCACAGGTAGGGCGCGCTGCTCCCTGGCTCTGGGCTCGTCTCCCCACGTCGCCTGCAGCGTGGTCCCAGAGACAGGATCCTCGGGGTCCATGCTGATCCTTCTATTCGAGGACACCCAGGCCTGCCCAACACCTGTCATTTCTGGGGCAAGACAGGGCTTCTAACCCAGGGGCCTGAGACCCAGGAAGCCAGACACTCACAGGGGCAGAACCTCAGGAGGTCAGGGCTTCTGCCAGCCAGAGACCTAACACACAGGATGCCCATCATCGAGTGCCTTGGGGTGTCCTAGGGAGGGGAGGTGGCATTCAGGTTGCTTGTGCCTTGGGGTGAGACTTGGAGCCGCAGGCTTCTCTTCGAGATGCGCTTTGGCCAAGGGGGTTGTCTTTCCCGATGTTCCCATGCTAACTCTGGCTCTCTCCAGGAGTTTCCAAGGCAGTAATGGAGCTCTGCCTTCCAGAGAAATCCTTGGCAGGGGCAGGGTTAGGGTAGGGCAGATCTGCAGCTGGGGGTAGAAGCGGGGTTGAGCAGATGGGAGAGGGCATGGAGATACCGGCCCTCTGTGAGCCTCTCAGGCCCGGGCAGAGTCCAGGGAGGCAGACTCCACGGTCCCTGGGGCAGGATGCAGAGGGTCACCTGGTGTTGTGCAACATCTGGAAAAGATGCCACGTGTAGTATTCTGTCATCAAGATGCTCCCAGGACCCTGAGACTCAGGTACCCCCCCGGAATGGGGGTGCCATGTCATTTCCAAACAGGGACGCTTCTGCGAATGAAAGTGGGTTCTATTAGTAATTGCTCTAAAACAAGAAGCATCAGCCACAGTGGCCCCAGCAAAGCAAGACACAGCACCCTAACCATGTACCGATGCCACAGAGACCTAGGCAGATAGGCCTCCTCCCAGGACTTGCCCATAAGGGCCCTGGGCATTTCTGGACAGAGCCGCAGGCCTGCCCGGGGCTACCAGGGAACAGAATGGAGGTGGAGAAACAGTGAGGGGCTGAGTCCCTCCTCTGGGCCTGCTTAGGCAAATCACTTACCTTCTCCAGGCCTCCACTTCCTCTCCATGGGATAGGGAACGGGATGGACGAGCCTTCCGTGTTTATTGGGCTCTGTAATTACCTTGCTCCTCTGTTCACTTGCGTATTGCTGTGCCCTTGCCTGTCATGCCGTCCCGGAGGACAGACACCGTGTCTATCTCATTCACAGCAGTGCATGCAGCCCAAAAAATGGCACTGAGAACTGTAGACACTTGACAAATGGATGAGGATTCCAGGGGTCACTGGAGGGCCCTCATTTTCAGATACGCATCAGGCGTGGCGGGGCTGATATGTCAGGCGGGCCCAGGGACTGGTGCAGCGGAGGCAGGTAGACCAGGTCCCTCTTGGGGAGCCCCCTCCTCTGTTCCTTGGTCTCCCTTCCTGTTTGCATGGAACTCTTCCACCCGCATTCTGGAAGAAGTGGTGGCCTTCAGACGTGGGCACAGCCTTGGTTGAAGTTAGTAAGGTACTTTGGGGGTGAGGGGGCATCAGGGGTTTCCTGACTTAACACTTTATAAAGATGACAACAGAACTATTGACAATCATTGAAGACTGTTTTTAATTTTTTAGCAGCAAACTCAAAAAACATCATGGACCCAGCTGTAGCCCATCCTGGTGGGTTTAGAGGGCTCATTTTGGCTTCCCCTTGCTGGAGGGGCTGGTACGCTGCTGCACCATCGGCTTTACTCTTTGGAACCATTCCTCCCTGTGAGGACCCCTTCCCTCTTCGCCCCGCCGGCCCAGGCCCACCATTTGTAAGCGGAGATGGTACGGCCTAGACCAGCAGGGTCCCCCTCCCCCTCCCCCTTCCCCTTCCCTCCCGCCATCTTCCTCTGGCCCATGACTCCTCCATATCCCTGTGAGTCTACTCTATCCTCTCAGGTTGGCTTTTCCGTGAGGCCTGAGCCATAGTCTGTGGAAGGTCCAGGCTCTCATTTGCTGTGGTTTAAGTCTCCTCTCTCCATGTCCAGCCTGGAAAACCCCGGGGAAGGACTGGGACCCGTCGTTGTGGTCAGGGAGTGTGGCTTAGCAAGAGGACCACAGCTTCCATCCAGAACACGGCCTGGAGCCCGAGGGTGGAGGTGGGGACAGGGGTAACACAGACATTGCTTCTGGGGGACAGTGTGAGCTGCAGACGTCCTTCCAGGCTACGAGCGACCCAGGGGTGTGTGCCATCTCTTGGCCTTTCAGCCGGAGAAGGAAGACCTTTGGTGATCACAACAGGCTGGGGAGGCATTTCTCCAATGAACAGAAACACAGCAGCATGGATATTTTGACTGACCCCTTGGTCTCCTTCCCTGGCAGTAGCCGGTCAAGGTTTCATCATGGCTTGTGATCTAACTCTGGGTTCAGGGGTGTGGGCTTTAGCTGAAAACACCCTCAGCCCGTGAGGAGCTATGGGGAAAGACATCAGGTCCATACCCCATTGCCTGGCCCAGCCCGGTGCCTGTCAGCCCATCCTCTCCCTCTGACTGGTCTGGGTTAGAGCCAGCCTCAGCGGGCCAGGGGACAGTGCCATCATTTTATCCCGCACACAGCTTCCTGCCCCAGCCCCAGCTCTGTGCTACCTTTTTTGCAAAGGAAGATGGCATTGAAATTGTGTGTTTTCTACTACTGGTGCTTGGGGGAGAGCAGAGACTAGGTCTTGCTCATAGGTTTGCCTTTGACACATGACACAGGGCTGGGCAGCTGCCGTAACCTTAAGGGAATGCTCCTTGACTGTCTGCTGCGGATGCCTGTTAGCAGAGCCCAGTGTCCCACAGAGACCACTCAATGCAGCCTGGCCAGCATTTATCTAAAGGCCCTCCAGGCTGAGTACAGAAGGGCCTTTTCCGCCAACTGGGCTAGTTAATGGACGAAGTGGTCGCTGTGTTGTTATGAATTGGTGTGACACTTGATCGTTCATTATAAACCTGAAGTGATCTCAATTGGAAGGGCTGTTTCTCAAGAGCTCGTTTCTCCTCCTTTTTTTCTTTGAGCCTGACTTGTTTCTTCAACCGAATTGTCAGTTTAGGAACTTGACTTGGTCATCTCTGCCCTCCACCTCCAAGCGCCCGCCCTCATGCCAGGCTGGGGGGCAGGCCGGGCTTGTCTCTGGGGCCAATTTTCCCCACTAACATTTCTGTCCCCCTGAACCACAGGCACTCAGACTAGAAGTCTGTGGTGTCAGATGATCATCCTGTGGTGAGGAGTAGCTCAAATACCTGTGCTCGCTCTGTCTTCCACTGTCAAATTTTGGGGATCTCAAAAGTGAGCCCAGCTCCATCCTTGCTTGCAGAGTAGAGCAAGAAGTCACCTTCCTTCCAGGTCTCCCTCTTCCTTCAACAGGCGGATGAGCTCCTTAGAGTTCTAGGGTACTGGCTCACACGGGCTCCTCCTTCACTTGAGGGTGGGTCACCAAGCTGCGTCCTCCCTTCCTACCCTGGGGACAGATTTCACTTTAATTCAGGGACAGTACTCAGTGCTCCAGCTCTTGAGAATCCTCTGTTCTGATTCTTGGTACTATTTCTCCCGTTTTATCACCTGCCCCAATTTGAAGAGCCCTGACTTCTGAATCTGGTAGGAAAGTGGTGACGTGGACAGGATTGCAGACTGGGCCCATCGTCCCCCTCCGGCGTCCCCATCCATCACCTGGGTTCAGTCACATACAGAGCTGCGCATCCTCCACCTGTTCTCGTATCCAGCTCCTGCTTCTCCATCTTTTTTGTATTACATCGTGAGGAGACAGTGTTCCGTTAGAACCTGGATCTAGTGGACTTTCAGAACGTCCTTCTTCTTCCCATCCAACATTCTTCCAGAAAAAGAAAGGAGAC
This sequence comes from Marmota monax, assembly GCF_021218885.2. Lineage (NCBI taxonomy): Eukaryota > Metazoa > Chordata > Mammalia > Rodentia > Sciuridae > Marmota > Marmota monax. Next base: position 12,413,650 of record NW_026694432.1, read on the forward strand.
GGAAGTGGGATGTCCCATTTGGTCATTTGCTCCTCAGCAGGTATTGATTGAGCCCCAACCAGGTGCCAGGCACACCCCACAGAGGACAAAATACACTCAGTCCCTGTCCTCAGGGAGATTACATTCTAGAAAGAGGAAAAGAAAATAGACAAGTAAATACATGTATGTTCGATAGCCTTGTCCCCTAAGGAGAAAAACAGAGCCCAGGAGTGGGGCTGGGTGGGCTGGGGCTGGGGGCGGGCAAGACTGTGTCCTCTGCGCAATCAGAACGGCATTCCCGGACAGAGGAGCCCTCTCAGCAGCACTGTCCTCCCTGGTGGGCCCAGGCCAGTTCTAGCTGGTCACTCCCCACTTTCTTAAGATCTCCAAAACTTCCAGGCTTTTCAATAATCGAACACGAGCTTTTTCTTGGGTTGTTCTCAAATGCCTTGGAATCGATTGATTCTACCTTTAGGAAACCGCCCCATCTCCCGATTCCCAGCCTTTTTGAGTGACAACTCAGTCCCCCCGGAACCCATCCCTGCATTCCCTGTTGATCCCCTCTGTGTGCCCAGGGTTGGGATTTGGGGAGCAGGGAGAGAGTCCTTGTTCTTTCGGGACTTGGGGATGCGTATTCTTGTAGTTTCCTCGCCCGACTTAGGCTTTGGTGCCCCCCCCCCCCCATCAAGGCTTGCTTTAGGCTCTTCGGTCTGAGGATGATTCTCTTTGACAAAGAAGACTTGAGAAGTTCCTCTCTGCATTATTTATCCCCCCCCCCTGTGGCCAAAATAGCCCCATTCCTGTCTCTGGAATCTGTTTGTAGTTTTCTTTTTTTTTTTTTCCTGAGACTCAAGTTTCCAGGAGAGCACATTTAGGAAGAGAAAACCAGAAAAGTGCATGACAACAGCACTTTCTTTTTAGATTTTCAGAAAGCAATCCGAGGGAGTCGGGGGTGGCGAGCCTCCTTCCAGTGCGCCATCAATTTGCGGTTAATTGGTTTAGAATTCATTAACCACATTTTCCTGCCTGCTTCTGCCAGTCTTTGGAACGGTGCTTGAGTTTTCCGATTCTTTGAGTTGCCAAACTAATAATTCACCTACTTTATTTCCTGACTCGCAGTTAGTTTGTTTTACTCTAAATAATGCATATTCAGCTTCATTAGCATATATTTGGATCATTTCCGACTTGAATGTATTCAATCCCATCAATTTACCATTAGTGAAATCATTCAGGGGGGAAGTTTCCATATCTTTAATGCTTGTGTCAGTCATTCTCATCTGTACTGGAGGTGGGGGAGGGGAGGGGAGGGGAGATTGTGTTCCCAGAACACAGAGTTTCCAAGGGGACCCGTGTCCCAGATTTGGAGGATCCCATGCCTGAAAGGGTCAAATGGAATCCAAATGTGGTGGGGTATTCTGGGTGCTAACATTTTCGTTAGGAGATCAAGCAGGCCAGGATATGTACAGCAGTTGATGGTGACCTTCTAACCAGGCAGGTGGGCACCCAGGACTGGCTGAGCAAGGGTTCCAGACACTCACGTGGAAATAAAAAGCCAGTTGCCTTAGGGACACATGGTGGTTGTTCATTCTGCTGACACTCCTGAGCCCCTGCTGTGTGCCAGGCACCAGGCTGAGTGCTAGGTACACGAAGCTCAAGTGTCATGGAACTGACAAATAGTGGTGGTGACAGTTATCAGATCAATGTACATAAGTGTACGAAATAAAATACAAATCAAGTTATTAGTTATTCTCTGTTCCCTTTCCAATCTTTGTTTGGCTGGTGGGCAATGGGGAGGAAGGGCTGGAAGAACCCAGGGGGCTGAGTGACTCCAGACAGGACAGAGGAAGAGAGAGCTGGAGGGGCAGGTGCCCCCCAAAGGAGGCGGAGACCCCAGGGTGGGGAGCAGGGAGAGAGGCTGCAGAGAGCAGAGCTGTGTGGGGCCTGGGACTTTGGAGGGAGAGGACAGAGGAGAAATCCAGTTTTGTACAGACCTGGGGGCGGGTGAGGATGGTGGGCGTGTGCTGCTCGGAACCCCTGCAGGTGCGGCTGAATCATCATCGGGCACGGGCCCAGATATGCCCTGGGACCTTGGCCGCTTTCCTATATGATCACAATTTGTAATCGGTGCAGTGAAGGAAAAGGACAAGGACCGGGAGGTTGGGGGAAAGTGACTTGAAGACAGGACATTAGGAGTGAGAGCAGAAGCACAGGTAAGAGCTTGAGAGATCTCTGATCCGGGGAAGGGTCTAGCATGTTCAAGGAACAAGGCCATTGTGGCCAGGGCAGAAAGAAACTGGGAGTAGAATCAAGAAGAAGGTTGAGACTGAGGACAGGTGACAGGAAAGAGGGTGGAGTCATGGGGGCCTCCGAGCAGGAGAGCCAGGTGGGCAGAGAGGCCTCTTGGACATCCACCTGGGACTGCTTCCGGGAGGGGAAGGCTCCCCAGACCCGGGAGGCCCAGGAGGAAGCCGAGGGGCAGCTGTTTAGCCTGGACTCATAACATACTCTTGCCCAGGAAGTCCAGGATGAAGAGCCCTGCTTCCCTGCCACCCTGTGCCACCATGGGTCACCAGACCCCAAGACAGACTTCCTGTCCCCAATTCCCATCTGCAGACAGAGGCATGGGCAGAAAGCAGGTGACTCAGTGACCAGGTCCTCACCACCAGGGAGCAGTATCCCTGCCCACCAGGACGCATGGCCAGAGGACTCAGAATATGCAGATTAACAGTTCCTCGTCCTCTGGGGGGTGAGAGTGGGGAGAAGCTCGAGTGAAGGTGCCTCCTTCCTCTGGGGAGAAGCAGGAGTCTGAGGAGAGGGCAGCAAATGACCCCTCCACACACTGGGACTCACCCCTGACCTCGCCCAGGACTTGACCTCTATCACCTGGCCAGTGAGTTCGGACATTCAGTCCTGTGCCCCTTCAACTATACCTTGTGGCTGCCCCTGAACTTGGAAGTGATGTTGGGGAAGAGTAGGTAAGGTGCATGAATAAGAAAGCACCTAGAGGTGCTGTGGCTTTGAGCACAATCCAGACACTCAGTGACCGTGGGTGGATTCACTGACTGGCAGAGAAGCCACGGGAAAACCAAGAATAATCAGGACAGATGTGGGGTGGGGGATCAGACTGATTGCCCATTGGCGATAGTGTCTTTATTTTCCACGTGCCACCTGTTTGGAACTGCGCAGGAACCGTAAGGTCCACACTGCCTCTCTGGCAACATGAACCCCTGCCCCCCATCTGCAGTCGGTTCTGGTGGCACATGGAGCTGGAACATTGATGGAGATACCTGTGTGAGTGACTCCACCGTACCTCGTGTCAGCTGAGAGTTGACCCCTGGAGCGAAATGCGGTCGCTGGGTGGAAAGGTGGCCACGGTGGGGCGGGAGGTCTGATGCTGCTGGGCTTAGTCGACTTGGCCCGCGTGGGCTGCCAGACTATTTAGAAAGCAAAGAGTTCAACTTGCTCAGTGACAAACCGTGTTAGGGTAGGCTTTGTTCTCTGTTCACCAAAGAAAGATCTCTCAGATAGAAACCGACAGTGTAACAGACTGCAGCCTCCACGCACCCGTGTTGCTACATCTTGGATGCAATTGTAACCGAATCGTTTTACATTAAATCTGTCCTTTGGCACGTTTGGTTATTAGCTTCAGCAGTGATCTGGGGGTTCTGCATAAACTCTTTCCCCCACCATTATCCTGGTGCATGTATTCAAAGTAGGTTGCCATGCCAGACACTGGACTAGGGACAGAACAACAAATAGACATGGTCCCTGGCCTCAGGGTATATCTGGATAAGGGCTGACCATAGACACACCCATGACAGTGACCAGATGTAACCGCCTCTTTCCCCTCTTCCAAAAATGTTCAAAAGGGAATAAGAAGGTAGAGGCCATCCAGGAGGTGGAGTGGACAGACATGATGTGGTGGTTTGGAAAACAATGTGAATCTTGTTTTAGCCAAAAAGCCTCCTCATGGAAGACGTGCCACTGGTTAGGAAGTGAACATTTTGGTTGCTGAGTCTAGGTGGGAACGGAACGCCCTGGGAGTGTCGTTTCCACGGTCTCTTGCTTCAGCCCCAGAAAGGAAGAGATGCAGAACTCCAAGTGTCCTTGGTAGCAGTGAACAGAGAGATGAAGAAGGCAGCCACAGTCCCTTGGCGTCTCCTACAGCCCCTCCCTTGGTGGGAGGGAAGACAGACACATCCAAGTCCCCAGAGGCCAGAGCAGACCTGAGCCCTCACTTGCTAGGGAGTGGCATTCACCAAGTCTCTAGGGATTGAGCACTAAGCAAACCCAGGGCTGACTCTCTACACCTGGAGGTTCTGTAGCATTAGATTGCCGTGTTAATCTAAGGCCAGTCAGACTGGAGTTAAGGTCAACCAGCAGAAATGGCCAGCATCAGAACTCCCCGTCATGCCCAAAGGAACGGAGGAGGAACCCGCTGAGAGGCCAACAGATTCTGAGGATGCCGACCCTCTACGAAGCCCCAAGCAGAAAACAACTGCCCCAGGGAAGGGGAGAGGGGACAGATCCAGGCTGTTAGTCACAGCAAGGTCAGAGATGAGACCTGTCTCAAGGGGCTGTACAGGATGCAGAGGGAGGCGTGGGCAGATAGAAGGGTACATGCAGAACAGGGTCTTCCAGGAGGTCCAAGCAGGACCAGAGAAGACAAAGGTGCACTGGACAGTCCACTCCTGAAAAATGTGCCTGACAAGACTGAGGTCAGAAAGTCAGCCACCGCCAGCCGGCTGGGGAGCAGTCAGGGCTCCCTGCCAGGAGCTGGAGATCCAGCATCTGAGACCCAGACAGGAGGAGTTGCACACAGCACTCGGTGGGGGTGGGTTGGAGAAGCTCTCATCTGGTCCTGGTGCCAAATTAGGAAGATGGACTCTCCTCCAGATGTCCCCACACTCGGGCAATATGGCAACGGGAAATGTTCTTCTCCCCGGGGCAAGAACAATCATTTATTGAGCGCCAGCATTGTGCTGGGCCCTGAGAACAGAGTTGGGAATAAAACACTCGTTGTCCACGTCCTTATGCCACTCTCAGTTTTTTAAGGCAGATGGACAATGAGCAAGTAAATAAATACATGTATGATTACAAAATGAAATGGGATTCGCCGCGGAGAAGAAGAGGCGAGGAAACCTTAGACACAGCCATCAGAGAAGGCTCTTGGTGGAGGTGAGACTTAAGCTGAGACTGCAGAAGGATGAGACCCACCTGTGCCTCTCCAGGGGACCCGGGGACAGAGACGGAGCTCATGCCTGTGGAAAGGCAGACAGGTGTTTCCTTTTCTGTTTGGTCTTGCTCCTGAGTTTCCCCGTTTATCCTGCTTTTATTAAGAGTCGTCTCAGGGCTGTTGTTATAGTTGATGGATTTACTTTACAGAGAAAGAACGTGTGGATATGGAAACTTAAGATAAGTACCCTGAGTCCCGACAGACTGAGTGAAGGGGAGATGCTGCTAACTCTGGGTCCTTCAGCCTCTTGTGACAATGACCGGCAAGGCCCGAAAGGACATAGTTCCTGGGAATGGGCTGTGCACCTCCGAGCCATGCCAGAGGTATGCGCAGCAGGCCCTCAGGTACACAGGCCCAGGTGTCCAGCCACAGGGACCCACTTCTGCCAGAGCGGTTGGCTGAGCTCATGCAGAAAGGGTGAGTCTCAAAGTTCAGGATTTGAAGGAGGAAACTTCTATTTCTAGAATTCTGTTGTTCCCTTGGATGCTGGTGGCAGAGACACACAAGGAAACAGGACAAATGAGGGGGGCTATGAGGCCCATCCCATCATATTTCTCTCATGCCCTACCCCCACAAAGACTCCACTGGCACCATGTCTGGCCTGGAGTGCGCCATACCCTTGGCGATTGTCGAGTCTAAAGGCAGTTCAAGGCTCTGGGCAGGGATGTGATGTCCCACCGGAAGCTCAGGCCAGTGGATTCACGTTTTTACATCTTGCCGGGAATGTGTGACAAGAGACGGAACACAAAAACTGCAAGCCGCAGCTTGCCGCTAACCCTCTCTGTGGTCCTGGGCGATTCCTCTGCCTTTCCTGGCCTCAGTTTTCTCATCTGTAAAATAAAAGTTTGAACTCTGACCCAGGATGTATGATTCCACAAGGTCAAGAGATCCAGGGTGTCAAGAGAGGCCACTGAAGAGGACAGAGTACAAAGACCAAGTCACCATCGAGGAAATAGGATGGCCAAGGTAGTTTAAAATAGACATCTGTGTCATGCACCTATAGGTCTGAAAAGGGTACACACACCTATCACCAAGTTCCAGAAGCTTGGGCCAGAGGTCTGGATAGCCAGCCTCCAGGAAGGCCCACAATGATCCCTGACTCCTGGTATCACAACCTTCTCCTGCGTTGTGTCAGGGTTCCTGTGTGACTGATAAAATCTGGTGTGTATGATAGACTGTGACTCCTAATGTTAGGTCATAAAAAATATTGAACCCTTTGCCTTGTTCTCTTGATCACTCACTCGTGAGAAGTCATATCAGGAGGGCTCTTAAGCCACTCTAGGTAGGTCCACGTGGTGAGGTGCTGAGACCAGTCAGCTGTGAGCATCATCTCGCCAGCCATGTGGACCAGCCATTTTGGAAGTGGATGCTCCGTCCCCAGCCCAAGTTTCCAGAGGCCTGGACCCTGGGCTGACATCCTGACTACAGCTCATGCAAAACCCCAAGCCACAGGTATCCAACTAAATTACACCCGAATTCCTGAATTATATAGAGAAACTGTGAGATGATACTTACTATTGCTTTTAAGTCACCAAGTTTGGGATAGTTTGTTACACAGCAATAGATAACTAATATACCATCCCTTTAACGGCAAAGGAAGTAACCCAAAGATGGTGTTTCCCAAATTTTATTTGCTGGGCCTCTAGTCACAGGAGAACTTGAGAACTCAAGAGTAAAGAAACCTGTTTAGCTGGATGTGGTGGCACACACCTGTAATCCCAGGGACTCAGGAGGCTGAGGCAGGAGGATTGCAAGTTTAAACCCAATCTCAGAAATTTGACGATACCCTAAACAACTTAGCAAGACCCTGTCTCAAAAAATAAATAAATAAATAAATAAATAATGATAATAATAAATAAATAAATAAGGGGCTGGGAAGGTAGCTCAGTGGTAAAATGACCCTAGGTTCAGTCCTCAGTACAAAAAATAATTAAATTTTGTTTAACCTGGAATCTTCCAAACTCACAATGACTGCAAGCAAGAATTTGTGCCTCACATTCCAGTAATACGTGGTCCATGGACTATGGTTGTGGAACGAGTGTTTTAGTTAAATAGAATTTTTTATTTTTACCATGGTACATGCTACTCCCGAGGTCTATTTAGGTTGAACCTATATAAAAATTCATTCATGCGTCCATCTGTTCATCCCTCCATTCAATCAACATCATGAACCTCTCTGCTGGAACCATACTGAACTAGGGGTACGAAAATGAATCCTAGAGTCCCTGTCCTCAAAGGCTCGCTGTCCATGGGATTTAACAGAGTGGTTAGAGTATGGGCTCAGATGTCATCATGCAGGACTCTGGAGCCCAGCCCCAGTCCCTTACAAGTAGGGTGGCCTTGGTAAGTTTCTTCACCTCTCTATGACTCCGTTTTTCTTCTATAAGTGGAAACTAATAATGATGGTACCTACTCCACAGGAAAGGTCTTAGGATTAAGTGAAACAACATATATAAAGCATTAATCGTGTGTCTGCCATACAGTAAGTGCTGGTCAGCTTTCCAGCTCTGTAACCAAATACTTGAGACAAGCAGCTTATAAGAAGGAAAGTTCATTTGGGCTCACAATTTTGGATGTTTCACTCAGTGAGATCAGTCGACCCTTTTGGGGAAGCAGCACATAATGGTTGGAGCCTGTGGTCGAGGAAGCCACTCATCTCATAGTGGCTGGGAAATGAACAAAAAAGAGAGGAAGGAGCTGGTGTCCTCACATCACCTTTGAGGGCATGCCCTGTGACCTAACATCCTTCCAGCAGTCCCAACTCTGAAGGTTCTACCACCTTTCCATAGTGCCATAGGCCGCTGACCAAGTCTTTGACACATGGGCCTTTGGGGACATGTATGACCCCACCTATAGTAGCATCCAGTGATATTTATCACCCATTCAGACTTCAGCTCAGGTGCTGCCTCCTCTAGGACCTGCCCCTTGACACCTGCGTCCCCAAGGTGACCAAGGTTCCCCTAGGTACTCCTTCTTTGAGAACATTCTGACTTTACCTCCATCTGAGCATTTTCTGCCACATGACTGGGGACGATGAGGGGTGATATGACCAAAGCAGAGCCTGTCAGAAAATCAAGCCAACAAGTAGGTTTGGGGGATTTTTAATGATTTTTTTAATGATTTTTTTTTCCAGACTAGAAGTCTGGGCTGGGTTCCTGGGTGCTAGGGAGCCAGGGACTATGTTGAGGAGGGGGGTGACCAGCTGGCTCTCCATCCTGTGCTCAGCCTGCCGTCTGAATGTTGTTCCTCGAGGCTGGGCCGACATGCACCCAAGCAGTCTGCTATATTAAATCCTGCATCCAGGGCTCAGGCCAGAGCAGAGGACAGTATTATTCCCACGTCCACCATCACCACTGTCACTTTTGTTCAGACACATCTGGCAAAATAGCTCCCCAGGGCAGCCAGAGAGAAGGACCTGGGAACAATATGGAGTGGACCAAGGTCTTGTGGCTGGGCCCTAGGGTGGAGAAGCTGTGACTAAGCCACAGCCCTGGAGTTTCTCTCCTTGCTAAAGCCAGCTTGCACGCTCAGGGAGGCTGTCCGAGAACAGCTGGTGAACAGAATTTGGGACCTGCCTCCCCCAGGTCTCCACTCACCTCTTCCCTCCTGCAGCCCAGTATGGAGGGGGGTCACTTTGCCTCTTCCTTGAGGCACAGCTCTACAGGAGCCTCAAAGATGGCCCAGGGCCTTCCCAGCTCCCCAGAGACCATTCCCCATCAGTAGGCCTGGCTCAGACTCCCTGACCTCCCTCCCAACCCCCTCTATTTGAGCAGGACAAGGGGCCATAGCTGGCAGCTGCAGAAGAGGCCTGGCGAGGCCCTGTGTCCCCACCTCTGCTCATATTCCCTCTCACACACAATTCTGGAGGCGGAATCCTAGCCGGTCTCTGTTTCTTCTTAAATCTGTGAAATCAGGAGCCAGAGGGCAAACTGGGGCTCGGGGTCTCCAATTATCTCTCTCCCCCTGCCTCTCGGGGAGCCTCACACTCCCACACAGCTCCGAGCAGTCAACAGCCTCTCCGAACTTGTTGAAATCTATTACCGACCTTTGGTCTCATCTACCACAAAGGAGCTTTCTGCAGCATGCAGGTGGATTAAACCGAAATGAATTGGCCGATGGAGGCTTTGCGACCCTCTGCGTTCTCTCCTTCTATCTCACTTTTATTTTTTTTTCTAAAAAGCCAGCTGGGCAGAGCCAAGATAAGGCAACGTTGCCCGAATGAACGGAGGTCACAGACACCTGAATGAAATTCACTTTGTGCATTTTGCAAAGTAGGACACTGGCAGTTCCTCGGCACGGGGCCTGTTAGTGCTAAATTCATTGCATCTGGCAAAAAATGAAAATAAAACAAAATGAAAAGCCCATAAAGTTTAACCGTTAAATATTTAGGGCTCATGATGAACAGCATGTCATAATATTTGTTGAATTGCATTTGCTATTCAATGCATCTTTTCCACTTAAGGCCCCAGTTTGAGGAGGTAGATGGAGAAAACTAGAAGAATTAGGTTGCATCAAAAAAAAAAAATGAAACGTGGGCTTTAATTTAACCTCAAAAGACAAATCTTGCTGTCTGCACGCCCGGGGCCGCATGGCTGTTAGCATTCTCAAGCAGGGGTCTCTGCCGCCCCTGGTGTCTGTCTCTCCGTGTTCCCATTCAGCTCTGTGTGTAATTAAGCAAGGGCCCTTCCATGCTGAATTTAAATTATCAAATGTCGGGATGTGACACTTTATTTATATATGTTTTCCTTGCTTAGCAATTCGGGCAGTACCTGGGGAGGGAAATGTGTCTGCTCAGTTGGAGGAAGGAGCTTCTATGATGTCTGAAATTTCACTCCTCTGGTTCAATTCTGATTACCTCTTTTCATGCAAATTCCCCAGGAGAACACATGCTGACTTAGACTCAGCGACTGACTTACCTGGTCAGAGGGAAGGTTGAGATCTTTTCTTGAAATAATGAAAAGTGGGAGTGATGATAAGAACCTGGGGAGTCTTAAGAGGCAGGCAGGCCCTGACTTTGGCCCCAGAGACAATAGCTAGTGGTTCTCTACCCCAGGGGCCAAGGAAATCCCGTTCAAAAAAAAAGGTGGGGATTGAAAGAGTGCACATTGTGTGTGAACTGCCAAGTTCACCTGAGGCCTGGGGCCTCACTTCCCCAGTCACCTTGTCCCTGCTGCCCTCCACCCCCCTTTGCTCTGTGTGCTATTAACTATCAGAAAGTTGGCACTGCTCAGGAAGCTGCCTACTTCCTGTTAAGGCTGAGGTCAGGGGGCAGAGGGCAGAGAGCAGAGGGCAGGGGCTTCCTAAAGAGAAAAGGGGCTGCAGGCAGGCTTGAAACTGGCTCTAGGAATCATCGTGATCTCGGGGGGCACTGGAAAATCTTGAGGACCTCCGGCCAATGACTTCTGAAATCATCACACAGTGACCTTGGAAATCAATGAACAATGGCCTTGACCTTGGAAATCAGTGAGTAGAGGTTTGGTGAATCAGTGAGTAAGGACTCTCAGGGAAGGTGCTCAGTTGGAGCTTGCGGGAGCTGCAGGTCAGGCCCAGGTGACCAAGGGACCTAGGCCAGCGGGGAATAAGTAAATAGGTGGTGCTCTAGGTTCCCTACCCAGGTACCCACCAGGTACCACTGGTGGGCTCTGAATGCCCTCACTGCTGGGATGAAGGCATTCCAAATAGCCCTCAGCTGAGCTGCCCAGCGGCAGTCCAGACCCCAGAGCTGAGCCCTCCCTTTCTGTCACCAGGCTCTGCACCCTGCTTGCCTTGTGACAATGGACACCCTGCCTACACCCTCCACAGAGTCCCAGCCTCTGGGAGAGCCTCTCCGCAGGGCCAGGCTGGAGCCAAGTTCCAGATTTCAGCAGGCTTGTTTGTTTCCATACAACATCTGGGGCTTACTGCCACCATCTGGACCTGCTCCCCATCCAGGCCCACTCTCGCTGGCTGCCAGGGCTGTTATCGACATCAGCCAGGCAGCCTGACCAGAGCCTGGGCAGCTTGCAGAGGAGGGACTCAGGGGTATGTTCTGGCCCCTGCTGGGGGGTCAGGGCAGAAGGGACATCCAGAGGGAAGTGCTTGGAGCTGCTGTGGGCTTGGCGGTGCCGTGTGGGAGTGTGTGTATGAACGCTCATGTATGTACGTGTGTGCATGCATGCACTCGAGTGTTTCTTTGAATGCACCTGCCTGTGAGTCCAAGTGTGCCTCTGTGGCTTAGCATGTCCATGACTGCTTGTGATCTCAGGATGTACACATGCCTAAGAGCAGGCGGGGTGGGTCAGTCAGTACAGTCCATGGGAAGAGCACTAGTTGTGGATTCTTCCTGCCAGAAAATTGGAACCTCAATTTTCATCATCTGAAAAATGGGAGCATGCTAATGCCTGTCATTTAGTGTTGCCAGGGGAGTTGGATTAAATAATGCAGATTGACCGATTGGAGAGAATGCCTGATGCATCGTAAGTGCCTGATACATATCACAGGATGTGATGATCCTGTGAGTGTGGGTTCACGTGTCCCTGCTGACGAGTGTGTCTGTTTGTGTACGGATGCTCTGTGTGCCTCTGAGGCTGTGTGTGTTTGGGCAATGAGTCTGTGCAGATGTTTGTATCCATGTGTTGGCCTGCTGCGCCCCCTGTGAGTAGGTGTGTGCACGTGTGCTTGAGAGCCAGGCGCCTGCTAAATATTTGCTTTGCTGGGCCCTGGGGAGCGCAGTTGGCAGGGCTGCCAGCACTGTGTGCAGTTTTTTTGACAGCTCCAGTGCGGCCTCCGGAAGTGTGAACTTTCTCAGGGTAAACAGCTAATGATACTGCGACGGCAGCGCTGACCCCCTCGCGGGCCTCCTCACAGGCTGGGAGTCATTAGGAGTCTTCTGGCTGGCGCCTGCCTCCTGCTCCCCCAGCCTGGCACGGGGAGGCTGGAAGCGGGTGCGAGAGGGCAGCAGGGCCCAGAATCCAACCCTGTCTCCCCTCCCCTTCCCACAGCCAGCAGACTAGCTGTGGAGGAGAAAAACAACTTTGCTTAGCCAATCCTTCCCTGCCCTCAGCCATCAGCACCTTGGAGAGCTCTGAAAGCATCCTGGGAGGCCCTGTGGGGGCGGGGGCGGGGTGCAGAGGGTGTCAGAGTGGCACATGCCAGCCTCTGCCTCAGTCCAGGTGCACCAGGCACAGCCAGGACTAGGGCTCTGGGACTCCAGCCACTCCAGGTCTCTGGATCAAGGGAAGCCCTGGCAGGGATGTGATTACCTGGCTAATTTATGTACAACTTCACTCTTGCCTGAATTGGGTCACAGCCTCTGGGAGCTCCTGAAACCCTGGCATGAAACCTATTTTGTTGATGAGAAAACTGGTCCTTGATCCTCTGCCCCCTGAAGTACCTTCCCTGTGCCTCATCCCCGGAGCTGTCCCCAACCTGCCATGTCCATTACCCTTCTGGACCTTGCACATCAGGACTTCACCTTTGTGTTCAGCTCTGTGTACACAGGTGTGCACCCCTGCATGGGACTCTGAGGTCTATGTGTCTGGGTGTAGGCTGGTTTGTATGCATATGTGTGCCTGTGTGGGTCAGCATGTATGTATGTGCATCTGTGTGTTTTCATGCATCTGTGTGCACCCAACTGCTGGGCACGCACGAGCCTGTGTTTTTGTTTCTCAAAATCCATGCAAGGGCAGGAGGTGTCTGGGTATACCCCAAGTGAGGTTCATCTCCCCACTAGGCTGTCTGCTGAGGGTAAATACAGGATAACCCTGGGGTCTCTGCTATCATGTGAGACAAGCAAGAATTGAGAGAGAACATGCAGGACTATTTCATTCTCCTTCCAATTTACAGATAAGGAAACTGAGTTCCCACCAGGAAGTTTCCTTGCATTGATTCTGCAAGGGCAGAGCCTGGACCAGCCCCATGGTCTCACCTCCCACCCTCTCGCCAGTGGCCTGCTGCTTCTGCCTTGAGCCCCTTCCAAGCCTCCAGCAGAGTAGATGCCAGGTTCCAGATCTCTCTGGTCTGGTCGCCATCAGACCTGAGGAAGCCCCCTTGGCTTCTGCCTGCCCTGCCCTGCCTTGCCCTGCGCCAATCATTGGAAGTCCCTTTAACAGCCCGATCAGGGCTCCCGCCCCCCACCCCCTGCCGCTGTGCAAAGGAGCGCCAACCTTTCCAGACAGCCCCTGTCTGTGTCTCATTACGAAGACACAGCCATATTCCATTAATTCCTCATTTGCTGTGGGCAAAGCGCTGATACGTACATTTTTACCTGGGGTGGTTTTAATCAGTTAATTTAACCAGAAACATTAATAATGTATTTCTTTGCCACTCGACTGCCCATCTGTTGAACAACTTACCTGTTGGAGAGCAATGTCACCTCCTGTGACTCAGAGCCCTCGGCTGCCCAGGAACAAGATGAGATGCTGCATATTTAATAGCTTCGCAGACCAAGGGTGAGGGCTGGGGGCTCCCAGGCTGCAGTTCGGCAGTGTGGCCTCCCTATACCCCTTGCTCCCGGCCAGCACCACCTCCTGCCTTCGCCTTTGATCAGAGCTTTGTTGGTGGATTGGGGGTTGAGAGAGATGCTGGACGTCTGCTAGCAGCTGGGAGAGTGGGGGGGTCCCTGAGAGCAGGACCTGCCTCAGCTGGTCTGAGCTCTGAGGGCCGCGGAGCCTCTACCTGGGCAAGCAGCCCTACCTCCTCCACCTCCTGTATGCATTGGGAGGACTCAGAGAAAGCCAAGGTGAAGTCCAAGCACAGGACATGGCGTAGAGTACATATTCAATCTAGGAAGGCTTCCTTCCTGGAGAGATAAACTCATGGCCCCACACCATGGAAACCAATCCCAGAGAGACTGGAAGTCTGAATTACCTCGGGGTGATGTCAATACATATGATCCCAATGGCGGGGCATGGCCCATCCAAGCCCCCCATGTGGCTTGGATCAAGTCATTATGAGACCCTTAGCTGCTGGGTCATGAGGGATTCAGAGAGGGGCGCCCTGGGAGGGCCTGAAGCAGCTTACGCAGCAGCAAAAGGTTCAGGATGCTGCTTGGCTGCAGGGTTGTAGGTGCCATCCAGGGGACGGAACCAGCACCCTGACCTCCCCTACCTCTCAGCTCTCCTGGGGTGCATATTGTCCTCCTCCTTCTCTGGAAACCATGAAGCAGCTGCACTCAGGGGACACCTTCTCACTGCTGAACCTTCACCCCCCACCCCGCCAGTCAGCCCCTGTCCTGTCTTTCCACTGTGCTGGGGGTTGCTGGAGCGTGGCAAAGCCACTGCATGCCCTCCCAGTGGCGTGTGAGGCCCAGTTGCCAGTGCACACATGCTACCCACCATCCAGCTCTCGCCACCTGCAGCCTGGTGCGGGACCTCCTGGGCCCCTCCCTCCCTCCACAGGGCCCTGGTGAGCAATATGAAAGCAAAACCAGTCCCTCTTTTAGGCTCTAAGTGTCCCTGAGGTGATGGAGGAACTCATCCCGGAGAAGGATCAGAGTCCGGGGGACACAGTCAGGGCTTGACAGGCCAGGTCCTCAGTGGGAGCGCCCCTTCATGCCTGGGTCTGCTTTGATTTCATCAAGTCTGTGACACCATCCACCGTAAGATGCATAATTTGACACACTTCCCCCAAGAAAGAAAAAAAAAATGCCACCAATTAAACTATGACACAGTGCTTTCTTATCTTCTATTGCAAGACCCATCTCGATTTCAGGGATGTTAAAATGTGAGAAAAAAAAAAAGTGTGATTTGGAATCAATGCAATATGGTAATGAAAATAACACTAGCTGCCATTTATCAAGAGCTCTCTGGGCGCCAGGCCCTCTTCTGAGAGCTGTTTGTGCAGCGTCTCATTTAATCTTCATGGTAGGTTGTGAAGTGAGACGCTGTTCAGAGAGGTTAAGCAATGTTCCAAGGTCACCCAGGCGATCCTGATCATCCTGAAGCATTTTTTTTGCGTCTGATAATGTACTATCAAGATCACCTCCCAAATCTTCAGTTAAGGACACTGAGGCCCACAGAGCTTGTGTGTCTGAGGTCATGTGACTTTACAGGTGGCAGTGAGCTGACTTGCTGTTAGCAGGACGGGGCTGTGCCTCAGCCTCACTCCACCTCACTCTTCTGTGCTCTGAACCACTAGACATTCCCGCCTCTTTTCGAGAGCAAGTGAGGTAGCCTCCTTGCCCGCTCACAGGACTTGTCCTCTCTCTGGCCCTCCTGGTCCGGTCCACGGAAGGCTTCCCCTGTCACGCCCCCACTCCACCTTGGGACATTGGCTACCCAGCAGAGGGTGGTCCCCACCTCTCTGGCCTCCTCAGGATTCCTAACAGCCAGGATACATGAGGGGAGCAGCGGGCAGGCAAGGACGATGCAGAAACTGAGAACTTGAGCCGCCGCCGAACCCTCACAAATTGGTCCCAGAGAGAAATAGAGCCTCTTTTTTGCCCATCAGCTCACTTCCCCAACCATCACCAGGCAGGCAGCGCGAGGGCCTCGGCTGGAGCGAAAGCCAGGCATGGGTGTGGGGAACGGAAGTGTGGCTTCCTTCTGGAGGGGCCAGCCTGGCTCAGCATCCTCAGAGAACAGGGCTGGAGCAGGGGAGCTGGTGTCCTGAGCTCCTCAGGGAACTTCAGATGGACCAGAGAGGCCAGGACCACCTGCTATGGGGACAGTGCTAGACAGACAGACACAGGGAGCTGGGGGCCCCAAACCTGCCCCAGTGGCAGACGGCACCTTCTGGGACCAGACAGGGCCAAAGGAGCCCAGAGCCTGCTTATGCAGGAGCAAGACCCACCCTGAACCTCAGGCAGAGAGTCCAGGAGGGAGCGTCTGGGAAGCCACAAGACACGTCCATTCCGACTGGACCAAGGGACTTTGGTACCTCATCCTTTTCCAA
The DNA here is from genome assembly GCF_021218885.2 of Marmota monax. Classification (NCBI taxonomy): domain Eukaryota; kingdom Metazoa; phylum Chordata; class Mammalia; order Rodentia; family Sciuridae; genus Marmota; species Marmota monax. Next base: position 12,429,737 of record NW_026694432.1, read on the forward strand.
GCCCAGTAGTCATGGGCATTACCCATTTCACAGATGTAAAAACGGACATGCAGAGGGGATGAGGGACAGCTGGTTAGTGGCGGAGCTAGGATGCAAGCTGCAGCAAGCAGTCTGGTTGCAGGCCACTGCACTCTGGTCCTCCCAGGGAAACTTGAGGAAGAGCCAGGTGCACCACACAGGATGAGCTCGCAGAGCCAGGGCACGTGATCAGGACAGACCAGCTTCAGAGGTCAGTATGGTGCAGCCCCTTCATTCAGGGGCTGGGGTGGGGGTGGGGCCCACACCTTGCTTTGGGGAACAGGGAGCCCAGCAGCCCCCACTGGGCATCCTTGGCCGCAGCCTGCCATCCTCCTCTTCCCCTGCACCATGTGCTTCTCCTGAGGATGAACAAATGCACCTGCTGTAGCAGGGCCTGGGAGGCCCTAGGCTCTGAGCTTTCCTGCACACTTCGCAGTCCTCTGCGTGGCACCTCTTGGGGGACAAGTGTCACCAGGATAGCAGGATCACAGTGTGTCGATGGGGCACGGCACTGCTGCAGAAAGACAGTTCCAGGACACGAGGGAGAGAGAGTGTGGCCCGGCAAGGGACTGGGAGGATGTGATGTAGTCAGGCATGACCACGCCCCGCTCCCGCCGCCCCCCAGACCCCCAGGCTTCTCAGGCTCTGCTCCACTGCTCCATTGGGGCTTCTTCTCCCCCTTACTCCATCCACGTTCCTCACTCTTCAAAGCCCAGACTAAATATCACCTCCTCTGAGGAACCTTCTAAGATGCTCCCCGGCTACTTTCTTTCCCCGAACACTGCATGTACCACAGCAGAGCATCGCTGGCCTTTACACTGTTAATGATGACTTCATTTGATTCTTTCCCCTTCAGGCTGTGAACGACAGGGGGTGACAGCAATCCCCCCTCCCCTGTGGTGAGAAGGGTCCAGTGTCCAGCTGTGTCCAGCCTCCCTGGGCACTTGCTGTCAGCTCACCCTGCTTCATCCCTGCCTGGCTGTTGTCACAGGGAGGTGCCCCCTTAAAGGCAGGGCCTCGCTTGCCTTGCTCCCTGTGCCCAAGGAGCTGGCCTATAGTAGCTGTTCAGTGAATATTTGTTGAATTAGGAGTGAATTAGAGAAGGGCCACTCAGAGTTGAGTCCCGAGGGGCCCAGGATATGGATTTTATTCCCACCAGCTCCATTCCAGGGCTGAGCAGTCCATCCCACAAAGGCCGTGGAGTCTAGTTGGGGGACAGACGTGGAAATAACAATGGGACAAATGCCAAACCAGGGTGGAACCAGTCAGTATAGTCTGGAGAGCATGACACACCTGGGCATGGCAGGCCAGGTCCTCAGTGGGAGCGCCCCTTCATGCCTGGGTCTGCTTTGATTTCATCAAGTCTGTGACACCATCCACCGTAAGATGCATAATTTGACACACTTGAGGAATGAGCCAGGTGCACCACACAGGCCAGGATGAGCTCGCAGAGTCAGAGCCACAGAGAAGTCACCACTCTGAACCTCAAGTTCTTCACCCACAATAGAGTAAGAATCCAACACTTGGGGATGTCACCAAGATTCAATGAGACGATGCAGGTAAAGCATGAGGCCCAAGACCTGGTCCGTGCAAGGTCTCAGATACTTTGTCACCTTAGCAAACACAATGTCAAGAGCAAAGCCATCAGGAAGTGGCAGTCCTTGGCCTGGTGAGAGTCGGATGTGACTGAACCCCACATGGCGTGGAGGGGTGCAGTACGAGCTCAGGCAGAAAGGTGGTAGCAGCTGGATTTACAAAGACACAGAGTACTTTTCTTAAGAAAGAAAACTGGGGCTCTGGTCCTCTGGGAAAAGAGGAGAGAGAGGAGGAAGGAGCAGGGGCCATGGTTCAGGGCAGGAGCTGGAGGGTCAGGTAGCCATGAGGGAGATGGAGGAGGTGAGGATGACAGCGTCTTTTCTGGCCTGGACCACCGAAGGACACTGGTGTTCTTCTCCTGGGATGGGAAGCCCAGGAAAAGAGCAGGTTTGGGGGAAATGCTGTATTTCATTTCAGAAATGTTGGGTTGGGGACATTGTGGAGGACTTGAAGACAGACCACATGTCATGGCACCTTACTCAGAACCTGTCCCCCAGCCATAGCCTGGAGACTGCCGCCATCTCATCAAAGGCCACCTCCACTTGGGAGAAAGTGTGGAATCCCACGGTCCTGGGCACGGTGGCAGGCAGCCACCCAGAGACATGGACAGCCCCATTCTCTAGGGGACGTTTAATTGGTCTGTCCTTTTGGAAAAAAAAAGAGATTTTATCTGTTCTATTCTCCTGGCCTAATTCCCTCTATTTAGAAATGGTTTTTCTGTCATTTAATTTTAGCCTGTTTAAGGCAATAAGAGAATGAGATGGAGGCGACGGAACCCATACTGTAGAGTGAGAACCACATACTATGGGCTAAACAGTTCAACATAAAACACGAAACATTCCACATCATTGATGAATAACCTGATTTAAGGTCTCTGGTGCTAACACGGGGTGCTCCTGTCCCAGAGGAGGTTTAGCAAGAGACTCCATTCTGGTTTTGGTGTGGATGGTCCGTTCCATCTCGGGTCTGACATTCACAACCTTAAGCTCCCAAGTCAAAACAGAGCCTGACTCCTGCAGGAGCTGTGGGGCTTTGGACAAATCACCTTCTCTGAACTTCACTTTGCCCTTCAGGAAAAAGTAGACTCACAGTAGAATCCACTTCATAGGGTGCTGCAAGGATTAAATGAGATAATGGGCGTAAGGGCTTGGAACAGAAGCTCGATAGGTGTCAGGACTATTTTTATGGCTCCAGAGCTGCCTTTTTGTCCCCCCGCTAGCCTCCACCAGGTGGTTATGCAGAAAATTCTGTCTTTACATTTGTTCAAAGTGCAGGGTTTAGCGGACGGTGTCTTCAAACATGCATTTTAAAAACTCCAGCTACTTCTTTGCTCGATTGCTGCTGACAGCACAGGCACATTTTGAGATTGCAACTTCCCATCAGTTCTGCAAACGTACCTGCCTTCCTGTCCTCCCGTTATAAACTGCCTTGGGCTTTCCGAGTGGCTATGACTAGAGGGGATTTATGGGTCTTTCTAGCTTTTGGCAAAGAGAGTTGAGCTTTCTGTCTGGATGCCTCTGTGAGGAAGCTCTCCTGGTCACCACCACTGCCCACCGCTTAGAAGCTCTGAATTATATTCTTACTTTTATGTGTTGCCCCTTTCAACCACCCTGAGGCAGTAGCTCTAGTTAAAAGCTGCTATCCACTTGTTCCCTCCCTGGAGCTTTGTTGTTTAGCCATTTCATGCTTGCTCATACATATTCATGTATTTCATGCATATTCATTTGTATTTACAAAATGTTTATATAACACCTCTGATGTGCCAGGCCCTGTGCTCTAGACAGACCATATCCATAGACTCAAAGAGCTTCTATTGCAATGCTCAGGGTGGGGAACGGAGGTGGACTGCAAACTTGATAACAAATACATATTGAGATTATTCCAAACTGCACTGGGAGCTTTGGGGGAACAGGCAAGTTTCAGGGGCAGCAGTCTCCCCACGGTTTATCTGCTGTGTTCCCAGTGCCTGGCACAGGGTAGGTGCTCCTAAATGTTTGCGTGAGTGAGTGCAGGAAGGGCTGAGTGGCTGAAGGTCTGTCACCGCGGTGGGGGGGGGGGGCGGGGGGACAAGGTCCCTGGAATCCCTTTGAACAGCCAGGAGCATGTGAAGATTCCACAGCCTCATTTGCTAATGATCATAATTAAGTCAGAATCTCTTATTTCAAGCAGAGGCCCTGGGGAGAAAGACACAAGCATGGGGCTGATGGATTGGCTCCCATGCTTCCTTCCCTGCTGAGCCTCCACCCAGGTGAGCGTGTGCCCACACTTGCCCAGGTGTGCACACACACAGACGTACCGATGAGAGCCCAGTGGAGGAATCATACCTCTAAGGCTGTATTAAAGCAACCTGTCACTGAAGCCCTAGGACTCAGCCCAGTAGAAAACAAAACCTGTCACCCAGGACCCCTGGGGTTGAGGAGTCCCGATACCTTGCTGAGATCCCTTCTTCTTCACTCTTTCTTGTGCATCTGTAGTGCCCAAGGCTGGGCACCAGGTATGTGGGGCAGACTAAGATGCGGAGGATCTAGCCCCGAACCTTAAATAGCTCACACCTCAAAAGGAGGGGAAAAAAAAAACCTTTGCCCAAATCACTGGAACCCAGCGATTCCCAAAGCGTGTTTCCGGCGAGATGCTCTGCCAAGAAGGGTTTCCACAGTTGTCAAGTCAGTTTGGGGAATGTTGCATCCCCTGTTTGGGAGGTTCAGTGCACATGAGCGAAGCAAAATGCCCGGAGAATTCCTGCAGATAGGAAGGAAACCTGATTGACCTTGTTCAACTTGGAGTTTTCCAAACTTAGAGAAGATGTTTGCCTCCCTGCACCCGACTGCAGGTCCCTGGGTTTGCTGAAGTAGCAGTGCCACAGTGCTGTCCCCAGCCAAGCAGAGGGGCCCATTGGCCCTTCCACCTGAGGGCCAGAAGTGGGAGTCAGAGCGTCAGAGTGTCACGTGAGAAGAGAAAGAAGGACACATCTGTCTCCCCAAGCAAGAGAGAGGAGAGGATGTCACCCCTTGTTGCAATAGACTGAGGATCCCTTATTCATGATGCTTGGGATCATAACTGTACCAGATGTCGGAGATTTTCTTGATTTTGAAGTATTTGCATAGACTTTACGGGTTGAGCATCCCTAATCTGAAAATCCAAAATCTGATACGCTTCAGTCTGAAACTTTTTGAGCGTCATATCAGCACTCAGAAAGTTTCAGAGTTTGGATTTTCAGATCGGGGATGCTCATTCTCTGTGACTAGATGAAGATCCTGATCCTCCGTTTCCCAGCCCTGCCCAGGCACCACTGGGCTGCCCTGCGGGGGCCTCCCAGGTAAGCGGGGAGCTGTGTTTAGGGACCAGAGGGATGTGCCAAGGTCAAAGCTGGGCTGTGCCTCTGAATCCAGGTGGTCAGTGCAAAATTGGAGTAGAGATCCCAGCAGAAGTCTAACTGTGTGAGCAGGAAGTGGCTGGGAGCAGCTTTGGCAGGACTCCTGTTGGCTCTTTCAGGGGTTGGGGGTGGAGGGAGAAGGTAGACCTATAGGGCCGGGGTGCTAAGGATAGACAGCTTTGTGGATTCTGACCAGTGGTGAACTATACTGATGTTTCAGCCTGTTAAAGCCCTGCCTTTGAGACCCCTGTCTGGGACAGGTTCCCAGGGGAGCCCAGCCTGAGATGGCTCCTCCCAGGCTGTCGGGGGCTGGGCTGGGCTGGGCTGGGGGAGACATGGCTGGTTCTTGCCACAGAATAAAAACAACATGTGTTTCTGCTCCCCCAGGCCCCTGTCTGCTCCAGCAGCATTGTCAGAAAAGGAACAAAACAAAACAGAGAGTGGAAGTTGATTCTATAATTAGTGCGGTTTCTTCACTGTTCATTCAGGATCTCCAGAGATCAATTAGCTTGCTTTTAAGCTAAAAGGCATCTGAATAAGTATTTAACCTGCATAGCAATTGATATTTAAAAGAGACTAGGACGGGAGTAATAACGCAGAACAGCCCCGCTCTCCTCTGTTAATTTCCTGCACCCTGCTCCCTGACCCTCACCTCTGCCCACTGCCATTTCCAGGGTGGCCTTAGATGGGGTGTCCTGGCGTTCTCAGGCAGGTCTATGGGAGGACAGGCTGAAACACAGGGATGCTGGGGGCAGGGCTTTCTTCCTGGTGCTGCCTCCACTGTCCAGCAGGTGTCCCAGGTTGGGGTGGAGATGTGAGCCAGTTAAAACTGGTTGTAGGACTCGCCCCAACACAGGACAGCCAGGTCCTCTCTACAGCCACCTACAGACACTGGCACCCTCTCCATCCATGCCTGGGGCAGGGTGTCTCTAGTGACAACTGATCAGTGCGGGGCTGGGTTGGGGTGGGCGTGAGGACTGCAGGAGCAGAGCTTCCCCTGGTTGGGCGTCTCCACTGTGGGTCGCCTGAAGGGTGCTGGGTGTTGTCTGTTTGCCTGTCGCTATCCAAGTCTCCATCTGGGCTTAGCTTCCTAAAGCAGAGCACCAGGGCACACGTGTGCATTTATAGATGCGTTTATTTAACAAAAAACATCTTGACGTCTTCTCTGCACTAGATAGTGTGTTAGGCACTGGGGAACAGAAGGGGATGCCGGAACGGCAAAGGTGTGTCCCCACCCTCCAGATGGCCACAGTCTCATGGGGGAGGGAGTGGGGCCCACATCTCACTGTAACACGATGTAGCACCCAAGTCTACACAGGAGGATGTACATGGAGCCCTGGAAAGGCATCTTGGTGGGGGACCCATGACTCAGGTAAGGTGACAAGGACTAGATCTGGGAAGTGATCCCAGGAACCAGCACCCTGAGGGGCAGGGAAGGGAGAGCAGGAAGGGTGGGGAGCAGTCAGGTGTGCGCAGGTGGGCTGCAGGTACACTAGAGAAGCTGAGGAGAACCTGCCTCACAGTGGCCTCTGCAGGAGGTAGGGACAGCGGCGTTGGCCCACCAGCTCCATGCCTGCTGGGTCGAAGCCGCTGCTGAGCTGGTCACTCTCGGGTACTTGTGGGGTATTCTGCACACAAGCCAAGCCAGAGAGAGAGAAAACTGAAGGATGGCTGCAGGTGGCCTTGGGGATGGGACAAGGGGATCAGAACCACATCTGCTCTGAAGGCTCAGAAGAGAAACATGGGAGCCAGAGTTGTCAGGATGGAACAGAAAGCAGGAGAGACGCGCAGGCCCAGCAAGGCTGTGAGCAAAGGGCAAGGACAGGAAGGGAGTGTGAGAAGCAGGGTGGGTAGGACGTCCTGCAGGAAGGGGGACTGGCTGCAGCAGCGGGCTGTGGGACTGCTCAGCCCATCAATCACCCAGGTGGGGCGGCCCTGTCCATGTATCAGGGGGCTGCGTGGAGGTTCCAGATCTCCCATCCTCCAGCCCCTCCGGCAAGGGCACTCCCCCGCTCGCCAGGCCCCTCTGCTCCCTGCTCCTGCTCCTCCTGCTCGATGACAGCCCATCCCTCATCAGGGTCTCTGGGCAGCCCGAGAGCCTCCAGCCATCCTCTCGACATGGTCGATTCTGCAGTATTTGACTTGCATGTCCCTGAGTTGTACAGACAAAGCTCCGCATATCACCAGATCAATTAAAACAACTGCCACCAGGCCCTGAGACTTAATCAGGAGCTCCCCTGGGTCCCCAGTGGAGCACGTGTCCTGTCCCGGAACTGCCTCTTCCCTGGATACCTATGTCTCCATCGAAGGCTCCCCGGCCTCCCTGCCACCCCATAATAATAACTTCTTACTCTATTGAGGGCTTACGATGTATCTTAGATGATTTATGCCATTAGGGCCTCCAAAGACCCCTAGTTCGTAGACACTATTAATATCCCTGTTTCAGATGAGGAGACAGAGGCTTGGGGCCATGAGGGGAGCCCTGCCCAAGGTCACGCAGCTGGGAAGCCGTGGAGTCAATGCAAGTCCAGGTGCCTGGCTGCTGAGTCCATAGGCTTCACCCTGCCATGTCCTTGTTCAAGGCCTCATCAGTGTGGGTTCTCTTCCATGCATCACCCCCTTTCTCAGACCTCCATGCCCTCTCCCAACATCACTGGACAGTTCTAGAAAGGCAAAGCTGCCTTCCTACCGGGCCCCTCCTTCCCTCTCCACACCATCATCATGAATGGTGTCCCCTCTTTGTGTCCCCTTCTTTGCCCAGAACATCAGAAAGCCCACCCAGGACTCTTCTGTCTCTCAACCGTACACAGATGCCCTGCACCCACGGTGGGCTCCGTCCTGATAAGCCCACCGTGAGGTTGAAAGTGCATTCAATGCACCTAACCCACTGGGCCACCCCAAAGCGTGGCCACACAGGGCGCCAGAGTATCTGTTGCTTCCCCTCCTGATGAGTGACTAACTGGGGGCTGCCACTTGCTACTGCTGCCGCCGCCAGCATCCTGAGGGAAAATTGTACCGCGTGTCCCTAGCCCTGAGAAAGATCAAAGTTCCAAGCTGGTTTCTATTAAGTATGTATTACTTTGCACCATCGTAAATGTGAAAACTCCTTAGGGCGCGCCATCTTAAGCTGGGGACTGCTGGGGCGGCGTCCAGCAGGGAAAGCCAGCCACCTCCTCCCCAGCCCCTGGTGAGACACAGGCGCAGAGACGCTCAGGTAGCAAGTTTGGAGGCACCACCAGGCCCCCAGGGACTGGTGGAGGTGTTGAGAGCAGCCCGCAGCGGCGGCACACAGAGCCACAGGGGCCTGGCGGGGACAAGAGACAACTGATCAGAACACACGGGGAGGCAGCCAGGAGGAGGTGTCAGCAGCAGTCACACTGATCAGTGTCTCAATTAATCCCTGTGACACCTTGGAAACTTCAGAAAAGAACAAAGCTATCTAGAAAGGAAGAGCAGCCTCGGGCCCGAGGACAGGTGCAGCCTGGACCTGGTGCTGGGAACACAAGTGCCTCTCTTGGGGCCTCGCTATCTGGCTCACAGGCTGCTCGGTGGAGACCCTGCTTGAGTTTCCCAAGCTCGCTGTGCTCAGGGCCTGGCAGGCTGGGCTGCTTTTGCAAGGGCAAATTCAAGGACACAAAACTGTTGAGGAGAAGGGAAACCCCAGCAGGCTCCGGGCAGTCCCTGGACATCAGGAGGTCAGCAACCTCAGCGGGCGACTCAGCCTCTGCTTCCCTCTGCCCTAGGGACTCTGTGAGATCCACTTGCCCACAGTGAGTCTGGGGGTGAGGGTGCCTCTGGGATCCCCTCCCTGGACATGAGACATGTCAGGGCCAGTGACAATCCTTCTTCTTGGCATTCGAGGTCACATTCATCTTGACACAGGCCGCCATAGAATCTTCACTTGGGTGACAGAAGGAGTCCACCATATGGCACATTTCTAGAGGTATAAAAAGCAATCTTAAAAATCTAGGCATTTGCTTAGGGCATTCAGAATGTTTCTCGAAACCTGTGCTAACATACTGCGGTAGAAGGAGCCAGAAAGAGGAGGGTTCTGGCAAACTCAGCTACTTCTCTCCCTCCTTCCCCCATCCTGCCCTGGGTGGGGGATTAGATTTGAACAGCAGTTTTCAGGTCCTATTTGGTGGAGCCCCAAGGCTTATAGAGCCTTCTCAGAAGCTATAGGGACATCAAGTCTTTGGGAGCCCAGGTGATGGAAATGGGTTTGGGCAGTAGTGTGCTGATAAATACTGTCCAGAAAAAAAAAAAAGCCCTGATCAGAAGCATCTGCTTATTTCCATGGTGTAAATTCTCTCTCCATGGCTGATTTCAGGCTGCCAGCAATGGAAGCCCTTGGCCTTTCAAGTGCCTGGAAATTTAACTCTTGGCTCTCGCTGGCTGGTGTGAGTGAGCCCCGGCACACTGCTGGTTTTTGGTTGCAGAAGGGTGTTTTAATAAGGTCCTTACCCTCCCTGGGCCTTGGTTTTCTCCTTTGTAAAATGGGGCGATGGTGCTTTCTCTCTAATGGAGGCGTGGAGGGCCTTGTGAATATGAAAGGAAGTGGGTGGGAAGACGGCAGCAGTATCTCTGGCGCGCCACCAGCTAGTATCATCATCATCACGTGTTCTACCCATTAGGCTTCCATGCAAGGTTTGACTTGAAGAAAATGTTCCAGGGCACCCTGCTCCACCCCCTGCTTACATCTCTGGGAACTGCCTCTCTCTCTCTCTCTCTCTCTCTCTCTCTCTGTCTCTCTCTCTCTCCACACACACACACACACACACACACATACACACACACACACATGCACACACACACCCTATCCCATTTCCTCAGTGGCCCTGGTGTCGCTGCTCCGTTTTATTAAAGCAGAAAGCAGTGGCAATTATTTTCATAATGAACTGGCTCTTCAAATTAATGCCAATTACACTATGCAATCATGATTAAGATTATGCATTAATCAACGGTGCCAACCTACTTATTAGCCTCTTTAAATACTGATCATGAGGAATGTATGGGAAAGGAGAGAAGGGAGAGCAGCCAGTTGCAAGGGGGAGCTGCCTGCAGGCGGGGCAGGAGCTTTCTCCAGAAGCCGAGACCCAAGGCAGCCTGTCTTCCACGCGGCGCAGCTCGGATCAGAACCCGGTCCAGCACACACCTGGGTTTCTGATGCCGTGGGCTCTCCAGCAGCTTCCTGCTCGAGAGGGAGAAGGGGCAAGAGGACCCAGAAGGGAGAGTAATGGAGGACCCTCGATGATTCCTCGGTTGATGAGGTTCAGTGTCCCTTCTTCAAGTAATGTTAATCCTGCCTGAGGTCAGGTCTCCTGAATGCAGAGCCAGGCAGGGATTGAAGTGCAGGGGTTTGATAAGGAGGAGCACTTTCCAGGAACATGTCACAGGGGCTGAGCCAGGCAGGAGTGGGAAGAGGACAGGGCGGAGCAAAGATGTGGCCCAAGGTCAAGTCTGGCTTTTTGCCTGATAAATAGTGGGAGGGGGGTTGGGAGGGGCTCTGGAACAGGTGTCACACCACAGAGCTATCTAGACCTGAGCAAGGGGACCACACTCTCAGACTCAGAATTAGACATTGCCAGGAGGCTGCCCCCAGGGGAGGGGCCGGTGTCCTGGGGCTCCCTTCCAGAATTGAGAACAGTTCTCTAGAGGACAGGGCAGCCTGTGGACAGAACCAAGATTCCACCTCAGCCTGCCCGGGTGCCCAGAGACGTGAGAACTTTGGGGCTCACCTCGCCCTAGGTGTTCAGATAGAATAACTCCCCTCCTGGCTGAGAGGGGGGGGGTGCATCCCCTCTGCTGCAACATCTCCAGATGCTCCAAGGCTCCCTTCTCCTGAGCCCTCCACCTCCTCACACCCACCTCCTGCACCCCTTGTCCTCCTTCACCCTGACTCCACGTGCTGAGCTCTGTCGTCTTCCTTCCGTTTCCCCCAAAGAGCAGAGGCTGCTGTGGGTTTCCTGGGACGGATCTTTCCAATGATGACTGGAAGGAAGCCAGGTGACAGCAACTGATGCTCACCTTAAAACCTAAGCATGGGCATCTTGGATTAAAACCCTTGGCCTCTTCCTGCCATGGGAAGTTCCTCCCCTCGCCCACCTGTGGGCCTGGGTCATGCTCTCCTCTCTCCCTTTTGGGCCCATCTTGTGGACACAGGCTTCCCCCCCACCCCGAACATCCTCCCTCTCAAAAACCCCACGCCCCTCTTCCTGTCTTTTGCACAGCGGTTTAGCTCTGTCATTTTCTTACCCAGGCGCGAAGGGGCTTTTCTTGAGAAAGGAAGCCCTCATCTCCAAGATGAAGGCTGCCCTTCCCCGAGAACAGGGTCCAAACTGCAGCCCAACAGCAGAATCCAGCCCACCACCTGTAATTATAAATAAAGTTTTATCGAGACACAGCAGCACCCATTGGCTTACGTGATGTCTGTGGCTGACTTCATGCTACTGTGGCAGAACTGAGTCACTGTGAAAAAGACCCCCTGCCCACTAAGCCCCGGGGCCTTAATAGAAAAAGTTCATCTGCCCCTGCCCTAGGATGCGAACGCTCAAATTCATTGTTTTTCTGAGTAGCATTGCCCCTCCCCTCGTCTACTAGCTGCCAGGTGTGAAGTCTGCATGGATTATGCAGCTTGCCACATTGTTTTAGCTCTTCCCCGCCACGCTTGACGTTTGGAAGAGAATCCCATTTTATAGATGAAGAAAGTGAGTCTCAAGAGAGATGGAGTTTCTTCCTCCAGTGGATTGAGTAGGGTCTGAACTGAGACGTGACTGATAGACAAGCCAGAATCACGAACCCTTTGCACTATTGCACCTCAGAGGGAGTGCCATGCATAGGTTGACTGCTCATGGTGATGTCTGGCTCCCCACGAGAAAGAGTGCCCTTGAGAGTAGGGGCCCAGTGCTGACCCAGGCCCAGTGATCGGCTGGCACTGGGCAGAGTGTGTGGGTTTGGATGGAACTGGACTGTATAGAGCAGACCGAGTTTGTGTGAAGACCTGTGGAGACAGCTGTCACTGGAATGGGTATGGGGTTCGTATGGGGTTCAGGGCCGGGAGGTTCTTCAGATGTATAATTACCAGATCTCTCCTCAGTCTCTGTTATTTTTTTCTTAAAATAAATATTAAGATAAATTTTTCAGTTGTAGTTGGACACAATACCTTTATTTATTTATTTTTATGTGGTGCTGAGGATCGAACCCAGGGCCTCACACGTGCAAGGCGAGCACTCTACCACTGAGCCACAACCTCAGCCTTCTGTTATTTTTTTTAAAGTAACAATATATATGTGTTGTAAGTAGTTTGGAAAATTCAAGGAAATACAAAGAGCAAGATAAAAATAACCCATCAATCTCTTCTATCCAGAGACACTGGCATTAGTTTGGTAGATTCTTCCAGTCTTTTTTTTTTTTTTTTCTTGTACCAGGGATTGAACCCAGGGGCACTTAACCACTGAGCCACATCCCCAGCCCTTTTTTTAATATATATATTTTTGAGACAGGATCTCTGTAAGTTGCTAGGGTCTAGTCACTTGCTGAGGCTGCCTTAGAACTTGTGATCCTCCTGCCTCAGCCTCCTGAGCTGCTGTAGTCTTTTCTTTTCTGTAAATGTAAATATATGCTTGCTGTTTGGTAAACAAGGATCATATGATAATATTATTTTGTAGCTTTTGCAAGGAAAGGAGCATGAACATTTTCTATGTCATTAAGTATTCTTTAAGAGCATTTTTAAGAGCTTTTTCCCCGCCTTATAACCAAAGCTCTTTTTAATGCACAGGACTTAGACAACAAAACACAACAAAAAAGAAAGCACACCATCCATTATCTTTTTACTTTCCAGAGAGCACCTCTGTTAACATTTTGGTGTATGTCCTTTTGGTATGTCCTTTTCAATTTTAATTGAAATTGCATTAAATTTATAAATTAATTTGAGGAGAACTGACATCTTTACAATGCCGAGCCTCCCCTTCCAGGAGTAAGTTATGTGTCTCCATTTATTCAAGCCTCCTTTTATGTCCCCCAGTAAAGTCTTGTACTTTGGTTGATGGAGGAATTGCACGTTTATCGTAAAGCATTTTAGTTTTTTTGTGGTTGCTTTTGTGAGTAGGGTCTCTTTGATCCCTTGTAATCCCTCGCTGTTTACTGCCGATGTGGAGGAAGGCTATATGTTTTCTTATTTGTGTGCTGGTCCTTCTCTAAGTTCTCTGCTTTGTTTCTGCTCTTTTCATCTGACTCTTTTGCACTGGCCAGGGAGCGATAACAAGCACCATCAAGTAATATTAATTGTGTCTCTTTTCTGATTGCAATACCATGACCTTAAAGGATGTTTTATTACCAAGAATATCTTCCACGCACACATAGGAGAGTACAGTGAATCCCAGGGTGCCCATCACACATGGCCCCCCCCCCACAGCCATCCAGGGCTTCTCCCACCCTGTCCGCAGCCTCTTCACTTCAACTTCTCCCATATTTTGAATCAAATTCCAGGCACATATTAGGTCATCTTCTCTTTTCAGTGTAATGCATGCCACTTGTTTTACCTTGTGGGTGGGTTTTGACACATCACTCGTCTCTTGCTTCTGGACATTAACTTGTTTCCATTTTTTTCAATATTATAGTAAAAATGTCCTTACGTGCCAATGTGTTAAGGAGTGGAACTACAGGGTCAACTGGTATTTCGACCATTTATTTCCCATGAAACACATGCACACAATCACCTGGTGACTTTTCTGATTAGAGATGCAGCGCAGGTTCACGACAGAACTTTTTGAAATCGCAAAGAAGGAAATGAGTTACCCGAAAGCCTAGTACTCAGAGAAAACCACTCCTGATGTTCCCTGGTGGGTTCTTCTCCCCCTGGGTGGTGTGGGTATACCCCGTGTTTATGCACACCCACACAGACTCACATTTATACAGTTGCATATTACAATCTATAACCTGCTGGAGTCTACTGGAGTCCTGTAGAAAGGAGACAGATTTATTTGTTTGGTTCCTAAAACATTCTCTCTTTTTTTCTCGTGTGTGTGTGTGTGTGTGTGTGTGTATGTGTGGTGCTGGGGATTGAACCCAGGGTCTTGTGCATGCAAGGCAAGCACTCTACCAACTGAGCCACATCCCCAGCCCCCTGCTTTTCTTTTTTAATGACTGTTTTAGGGGCAATTTTAGGCTTACAGCAAGATTGAGCAGGAGGGACAGAGATTTCCCATATAACCCTCTCCCCTGACACATGCACAGCTTTCCCCCCTTCAACACCCCCACACACAGAGTGCTGCGCTTGTTACCTTGACACCTCTCCCAGTCTGTCATGTACATTAGGGCTCTCTCTGGTGTTGTACATTCTAAAGGTTTCGACAAATGTGCAATGACATGTCCCCACCATTACAGCATCACACAGAATGTGTTTTCTGCCCTAACATTCCTCTGTGCTTTCACCTGTTCACCCCTCCCTCCCCCAGCCCCAGGAGACCACTGAATATTTTATTGTCTCCATAGCTTTTTCTGTTCCAAGATGTCATACAGTTGGAATGTGGAGTTTGTAGCCTTTTCCGATGGGCTTCTTTCACACAGTGACTTGCATTTAAGTTCCTCCATGGCTTTTCCGGACTTGATGGCTCATTTCTTTTAAGTGTGGAATCTGTCCTTGTGTGGCTGCCCTGGTTTGTTTATCCATTCGCCTAATAAGGAGCGTCTTAGTGGCTTCCAAGTTTGGGCAATTACGACTAAAGCTGCTCTAAACATCTGTGTGCAGGTTTTTATGTGGACCTGCTTTCGGCTCCGTTGGGTAAATTCCAAGGAGCACGGCTGTTGGATTGTGTGGTGAGGGTCCTGTTTAGTTTCCTAAGTAACTGAAAAACTGCCAGGGTGGCTGCCGTGATTTTTGAGCCCACGAGCAATGAATTCGAGTTCCTGTTGCTCCAAGCCAGCAGTTGCTATTGTCAGTGTTCTGGCTTTGGGTCATCCTAATAGATGTGTCATGGTGACTCATTGTTTTAATTTGCATTTACCCAACCACACGGGATGTGGAGTATCCTTTTTATGTTTATTTGCCATCTTCTTTGAGAGATCTCTTTTAAGATTTTCGATCCGGTTGTTTATTTTCTTATTGTTGAGTCCTCGGAGTTCTTTGTAGATTTGGATAATAGTCCTTTATTCGGTGTGTCCTAGTCCAGGGTTGTCCTTTCACTCTTTTAAGTGTCTCTTGCAGAAAAGAAAATTTGAATTTTGATGAATTCAATTTATTCAATTCTTTCTTTCATGAATGATGCCTTTGATATTATATCTAAAATGTCATTGTCCAACTCAAGGTCTGGATTTTTCTCCTAGGTTATCTTCTAGAAGTTTTATAGTTTCTGAACTTTACATTTATATGTGATCCGTGTTAAGTTCATTTTAGTGAAGGAGTGAGATCTGTGTTTATATTTCTTTCTTTTGCGTGTGGATAGCCAGTTGTTCTACCACCATTTGTTCAAAAAGCCTATTTTTTTTCTCTCTTGCTTTTGCTCCTATAGTAAAGATCAGTTGGCTATATTTACATGAGTCTATTTCTAGGCTCTCTATTCTGTCCCAGTGATCTATTTTTCTATTCTTCTGCCAATAACATACTGCCTTTTAATTTCTTTATTTATTTTTTGTTTATTTTTTTATTTTATTTTATTTGAATGGGGGATTGAACCCAGGGATGTTTAACCACTGAGCCACATCTCCAGATCTCTTTTTATTTATTTATTTTTTGAATTTAGAGACAGGGTCTCACTAAGTTGCTTAGAACCTCCCCAAAATGCTGTGGCTGGCATTGAATTTGGCAATCCTCCTTTCTTGGCCTCCTAACCCACTGGGATCCTTCTAATTTTCTAAAGAATAAATTCTTTTTTCCCCCTCCTTTACAGTGCCAGGGATTGAACCCAGGACATAGCTCAGGTTAAGCAAGTGCTCTACCTCTGAGCCACACCCCAGCCCCACACTATATTGACTCCAGTAGCTTTATAGTAAGTCTTAAAATTATATAGTATCAGGGCTGGGGTTGTGGCTCAGCACGTATGAGGCCCTGGGTTCGGTCCTCAGCACCACATAAAAATAAATAAATAAAGATATTGAAAGAAAGAAAGAAATTATGTAGTATCAATCTCCAATACTCTTCTCCAATATTGTGTTGGCTGTATGACATATGTATATGTGTTGTAGCATTTGGATATGTGTCTTTTGTCTCTCCTTGTACATTTTAGAATCACTTTGTCAATAGCCACAAAATAACTTGCCAGGGAATTTTGAGGAATTTGCATTGAATCAGTTGGGAGAACTGACATCTTGACAATATCTCTCCTTTCTATCCATGAATGCTGAAGTTTATTTAGTTCTTTGATTTCTTTCATCAGTTTTGTTTCCTCACATGCATCCTGTAGGTATTTTGTTAGACTTACACCTAAGTGTTTCTTTTCTTTAAATGCTAATGTAAATGATATTTGTAAAACTCTCAAATTCCACTTGTTCATTGCTGGTACTGTAATGCCAGATTCGTGGGACCCCAGTAGACCTCCAGGAGCCGAATCCCATGCAATCACACAAGAGTCTTTATTGCAAGCTCGAACCTGGACTCACAACCATTCCGATGCAGCGGACCCAGGGAGTGAATCCTGGTCCTTTGTTCAGTGAGATTTTATAGGTTTTGGGGGGATACTCTATGCGTCACAACATCACACAGCAAATCATTCCACACCGCAGGAAAGTCAAATAACAACTCTTAACATTGATTGGTACATTCACTGGTAGGAACAAGTTGGGTAGGGGTAATTGGTTAGTACAAGAGGGGGATTCCTTTGAACTGATTGGTTTAAGCCACAATAGGAGTACGTGCTGAACTACATGGTTTCCCAACATGTTATCAACCACAATAAACTACTGGGGGTCATCTGGCATCCCAGGTATTTTCCCTGTCTCACGATGATTGGTGGTTGCTAGGGGGTTGCTATGGGTCCTCACCTAGCCTAACTGAGTCAGAGATACCTGGCGCAGCAGATCTCTCCTGTTATTTACAGATAAACAACTCAGCAGGATGGGTATGTGCCTAGAAAGGTTCTGTGGGTTTTTCCAAGGACAAGGGTCAGCCCCCTTCCTTGGACAGGCTTTGCTCTGAGGTAGAGGCTGGTTTCTCAAAAATGGAGTCACATCAGTTTCTCAGTACATAGGAAAGCAACTGACCTTTATATGTCTACTTTGCCTCCTCTTTAATTCATCTCTGATTAGCCCCAGGAGATTTTAGATATCATTGTTGTTGTTTTGTTTTATTTTGATTTTCTACAGTTGATCATGTCATCTGTAAACAAAGTTGTGCTATTTCTCTCTTCCCAATCTGTGTATTTTTATTTTTTTATTTCATTTTCTTGTGTTATTGCATTGGCTAGGACTGCCATAAATGATATTTCCTCATTCCTCCAAGCCCTGCCCCCTCCCCCCACCATGGCCATTTTTCTTTATGTTTCTCTGACTTCAAGTATTTTCAGTGCCTCATTAAAGTGGTATTATATGGTGTTGGTCTTTTTGTAGCTGGCTTATTTCATGTCACATACTGTCCTCAGTGTGCACCCATGTGATAGCATACATCAGAATTTGACATATGAAATGGAAAAGTGAAAAGGAAAAGAAATATTCCATTGCATGTCTAGGCCACATTTTCTTACCCATTCACCCATCACTGAACTGTGGGTTGCTTCCATGTTTTTGAGGTTATGAATAAGGCTGCTGTTAACTTGGTGTACAAATACCTGTTTGAACCCCTGCTTTCAGTCCTTTTTTTTTGGTGGGGGGGCAGGGATTGAACTCAGGGGCACTCAACCACTGAGCCACATCCCCAGCCCTATTTTGTATTTTATTTCGAGACAGGGTCTCATTGAGTTACTTAGCGCCTCACTTCTCCTGAGGCTGGCTTTGAACTCCTTCCTCAGCCTCCTAAGCTGCTGGGATTACAGGCATGCACCACTGTACCTGGCTTGCTTTCAGTTCTTTGGGTATATTCCCAGGAATGGAAATGGTGGGGCTTCTAGTAATTCTGTTTTTAGGAACTGCCATACGTGTTTTTCCACAGCAGCATGCCATTTTACATTTCTACCAATAGTGCACAGGGGTTCCAGTTTTATCATATCTTCATCCACATTTATTTTCTGCTTTTTTTTTAAATAGTAGCTATCCTATTGGGTGTAAAGTATTATTTAACTGTAGTTTTCATTTGCATTTCCCTAATGATGAGTGTAATATTGAACATCTTTTCATGTGATTATCAGGCATCTGTATATCTTCTTTCAAGAAATATCTAACCAATTCCCGTTTTTGATTGAGTTGTTTGCTTTTCTTGTTGAATTTTAGAAATTCTCTATATATTCTAGATATGAATCTCTTACTGGGTATATGATTTGTAAATATTTTCTCTCATTCTGTAGGTTGCCTTTTTTCTTTTAATAATGTCTTGATGCACAATCAAATTTTTTATTAAGCCCAGTTTATCTAGTTTTTCTTTTCTTGTCTATGCCTTTGGTGTCAAATGCAGGAAAGTCACAGCCAAAAACCTCTGTCAAATAGCTTCTTCTTTCACCCTGTTTTTCTTTTTCCTCAGAGCTTTAAACTTTTAGGCCTTACATATATTAAGTGGTAAATTGAAATTAGGAAAAGTGAGTCTTCAGCTTTTTTCTTTCCCAAGACTGTTTTAGCTATTCAGGGTCCCTTGAGATTCCATATTGATTTGAAGATGGATTTCTTTTTTCTTTTCTTGTAAAAAAAAAAAAAAAAAAAAAGCTTAGGGATTTTGATACAGATTTCATTGAATCCATATATTACTTTGGGTAGTACACGTTGGGTAGTTTTGACATCTTAATAATAATAGGTCTTCCAATCCATGAACATGGGCTATGTTTCCGTTTATTTACGTCTACTTTAATTTCTTTCAGGAATGTTTTGTAGTTTTATATCATTGACTAAGTTAATTTGTAAATATTTTATTATTTCTGATGCTATTGTACATAAAATTATTTTTGTAATATCCTTTCAGCTAGTTCATTATATTAATATAGAATTGCAACTGATTTTTTTGTGTACTGGCTTTGTAATAAGATATTTTACTGAATTTATTAACTCTAAGAGTTTTTGTGGAACATTGAGGATTTTCTACATATAAGATCTTATCATCTACAAACAGATAATTTTACCTCTTCATTTTCAATTTAAATGCCTTTTATTTCATTTTCTTGTCTAATTGCTGTGGCCAGAACTGCCAGCGCTATGTTGAAGAGAAGTGGTGAAAGTCAGCACTCTTCCTTCATCCTTGATACCAAAATAAAAGCTTTCAGTCTTTTGTCACTGAGTATGATATTTGCTGTGGGTTTTTCGTACATGACTGTTACTATATTGAGATAATTTCCTTCTAGTCCTAGTTTTTAAGCTTTTTTTTTTAATCATGAAAGGGTGTTGAATTTGTTGGTGCCTTTTATGCATTGATCAAGATGATCATGTAGGGGTTTTGCCTTCATTCTGGTAATGTACTATATCACCATGGTCAATTTCTGCATTTTTAAATGAGTCTTGCATTTCAGGAATAAATCATCCAACCATTTACTTTTAATCTCAGTGTCTTTGTACTAAAAGTAGGCTTCTTGCAGACATATAAATTGGAACTTGCTTTTTTATCCACTCTGACAATTTCTGTCTTTTAATTGATACATTTAGAACATTGATATTTAAAATGAGAATTGATATAGTTGGATTAATATTTACCATATTTGCTAGTGTTTTCTATTGGTTGTCCTTGCTCTTTGTTGGTTTGTTGCTACTTTAGTCTTTTGCTTTTTTCTCTCTTTGGGTGTTTAATTTAATTTTTATGATTCCATTTCCTCTCCTCTTTTATCATTTCAGTTAAACTTTTTTTTTTTGGCGGGGGGGGGATACCAGGGGTTGAACTCAGGGGCACTCGACCACTGAGCCACATCCCCGGCCCTGTTTTGTATTGTATTTAGAGACAGGGTCTCCCTGAGTTGCTTGGCACCTTGCTTTTCCTGAGGCTGGCTTTGAACTCACAATCCTCCTGCCTCAGCCTCCAGAGCTGGGATTACTACAGACATGGGCCACCATGCCTGGCCTACTTCTCTTTTTAGTGGTTGTAGTTTAAAATGTACACTTACAAGTATTCCAGGTCCTCTTTCAAAAAACATTTGATCACTTACAATGCTAGTACCTTATAGTGACAATTCTTCCCTCCCATATGGTATCAGTGCTCTCATACATTTTGCTAATACATAAACATACATAAGTGTATATATATGAATACATTGTTTCTATTATTTTAAACAAACTTATCTGTTAGATAATTAAAAATAAGAAAAAATATGGGTTTTTTTCAATTTTACCTTAATTTACTCTCTTTCCAGTGTTTTTTCTCTGCATATGCAGAACCCTCTTTCTGACTACATCATTTGCCTTCTCTCTAAAGAGCTTCTCTTGATAGTTCCTGCAAGTAGGTCTCCTGGCAGCAAATTCCTTCCATTTTTGTTTGTCTGAGAACATCTTTATTTCTCTTCACATTAAAAGGATATTTTTTTCAAGATAGAGAATTCAAGGTTGGTGGGGTTTTTTTTCCTTCACTCTCAATACTTTAAATATTTCACTCCACTCTATTCTTGCTTACAGGGTTTCTAAGAAAGCGGGTGTAATTCTTATCTTTACCCTTCTATAAATAAGATGTATCCTCTTGCTTCTGACTATATATAGATGTGTGTTCTTGGTTTATTGTTGTTTGAAAATTATTTGCCTATGTATAATATTTGGTGTTTTCTGAGCATCCTAGATCTGTAGTTTGGTGTCTAACATTAATTTGGGAAAATTTTTGTTTCAAATATTACTCTGTCCCTGTCTCTCCTTTGGATATCTTCATTTCATAGTTGATACACCTTTTGCAGTTAGTTGCCCCACAGTTCCTGGGTACTCTGTTCTGTTGCCCTCTCCTAGTATTTTTCCTTCTTAGTTTTTGGAGATTTTTATTGAGATTTTCTCAAGCTTAGAGATTCTGTCCTTAGCCATCTACTAAAGAGCCCATTGAAGACATTCTTTATCTCTGTCACAGTGTTTTTGATCTCTAGTCTTTCTTTTTGCTTCTTTTTCTGTAGAATTCCCCTCTTTGCTTTCGTGGCTCATCTGTTCTTGCATGCCATCCACTTTATCCATTGGTGCCTGTGGAATATTAATCACAGCTCTTCTGAATTTTCTGTCTGATCATTCCAACATCCCTGCCACATCTCAATCTGGTGCTGATGCTTGCTCTGACGCTTCAAAATGTACTTTTTGCCATTGACTTTGCCCTGTAATTCTTTTTGTCCTTGGTGATAGCCTGTCATGCTGTGCCAGGTAAAAGAAAGTGCTGTCAATAGGCGTTTGGTCACGTGGTGGTCGTGTGGTGGTGGGGTGAGGGGTGTAGGATGCAGTCTTGCAGTGCGCTGGGGCTTCTGCACGGTGAACGTCGCAGGTGATTTCCACTTTCTTCACTCCACCCGCTCTGGTGGGACAGGGTGGCTGGAGATGGCTGGAGTTGGCTGGGTCCTTTCCTTCAGGTCCACTGGGCTCACTAAAACCCCAGCAGTAGGCTCTGGTGACCTAGTTTCACCTCCAGCAACAGAACGCTCGGCCATATTTTGCAATGGCTCCCTTTCCCCTCCCACTGCCCAAAGCACGTGAGGGTCTGTCTGCAGCCTTCACTGCAGGGACCTGGTAGAGCTCCAGGCTGAAACTCACAGAGCTGTGGGACCTAACGTAAGTCCCCTGGAGTTGTCTCCCACAGGAGCCCCGCAGCATGTCAGTTGCACTCTGGATCTTCCCACCTCGGAGGTTTCCACCCTGATCCCCCCCTCCACTCTCCGGCTCCCCACCTTGGGAGACAGCGGTTTGCCCTGGTGCCTGGCCTCTCTCACAGAGCCAGGAACAGTTGTTGGTGTTTTAGTTCCTTCCGCTTTTTACTCTGTAGGGTGCAGCAGCAGCTTCCAAGCTTCTTAGCTGTCAGACCAGAAACTGGAAACCCCTATTTCTACAAAAAAAGAAACTTCCAAAAGCCATTAAGACAATCCAAATACCCACCAACTGGTGGGTGGATAAATAAAATGTGGTGCATCCTTCTAAAGTAATAATATTTAGCAATAAACAGGAATGAGGTGCTGATACACACTGCAATATTGATGAACCTCAGACAACCGAGCGCACGAAGCCAACCGCAAAGGAACACACGATTCCATGCATATGAAATGTTAGGAAAAGACAAATCTCTAGTGATGGAAAGTAAATCAGTGGTTTCCTGGGGCTGGAAGTGAAAATCATGGGTGACCAAAATTGTCCGATGGGGTCATATTAGGTGATGGGGAAATCAGAAACCTGGATGGTGGTGATGGTCGTGTGACTCGCTCATTTACTAAACATTGCCGTAGACTGAAAGCAGGTGAATCTTGTGGAAAGTAAATACAGCCTCAGTAAAGTTGAATGTTTCTTAAATATTTATTTTTTAGTTATAGGTGGACACAATGTCTTTATTTTACTTTATGTGGTGCTAAGGATCAAACCCAGTGCCTCACGCATGCTAGGCCCGTGCTCTACCTCTGAGCCACAACCCCAGTCCGATGAAGTTGAATTTTTTAAAAGAATAAAGTTTTATTAGAAAATAAAGAAAAACATGAAAACAGAATAAGCCATGTCTCCTTTCATTCTCGTGTTAATGATTTAAGTCCGCCCCCCAGCTTCTCCTCCTATCTTCTGAGTTAGAATCTAAGTTTCTTGCAAACACCTTCCTTGTTCATTTAAAATACATTATGGATAGTTTCCATATCATTACTTTTTTTTTTTTGCTACCTAGGATTGGACCCAGGGGTACTTAACCACTGAGCCACATCCCCACTCCTTTTTATTTTTTATTTAGAGACAGGGTCTTGCTAAGTTGCTCAGGGCCTTGCTAAGTTGCTGAGGCTGGCTTTGAACTTGCCATCCTCCTGCCTCAGCCTCCCAAGCCTCTGAGATTACCGGTGTGTGCCACTACACCTAGCATATCATTACATTTTTGCCATTATATAGATATACTCCTGCTGATTTCCTGCTTCTCTTATTGGACAATTCTAGACCTCCTTCCCCATACATGATCCATGTGCCTATTTGTGCAATGAATTTCTAGAAATCAAAGTATTGAATCAAAGACATGAGCATATTTAATGCTTTGATATATTTCTAATGGCTGCAGTCAAGGCAGGTGGACTGGTTTCCCCATCCACCAAGAGTTAAGCAGGTAGCCATTTCCAAACACCCTACCAAAGTGGGGCAGCATGGTTTGTTTCATATCTTAGTCAATTAGAGGAGC
This sequence comes from Marmota monax, assembly GCF_021218885.2. Taxonomy (NCBI): domain Eukaryota; kingdom Metazoa; phylum Chordata; class Mammalia; order Rodentia; family Sciuridae; genus Marmota; species Marmota monax. Next base: position 12,453,088 of record NW_026694432.1, read on the forward strand.
AAAAAAATAGAATCTCACTGTGGATTTAAATTGAGTTTATTTAATTATCTCCAGTCGTTAATAGCTTATTCATATTTTTATTGTTTTGCAAATTTTTTTCATTTTTCATTTTGTGTTTTTATGTTTTTTTTTACATTTTTTTTCATTTTTCATTTTGTGTTTTTATGTTTTTTGTTGAGTTTAAGTGCTTTTTTATGTGTCTTTTTTTTTTAGTTGTAGCTGGACACAATATTTTATTTATTTATTTTTATGTGGTGCTGAGGACCTAACCCAGCACCCCACACGTGCAAGGCAAGCACTCTACTGCTGAGCCACAACCCCAGCCCCTGAAGTGCTTTTTATAAAATAAGAACATAAGAACATCAACCTTTATACGGCCATATATGTTACAAATATTTTCCCCAAGTTCATTGTTTGCCATTTAATGCTATTTACGGTAGTTGTTTTGTTTGGGTATCCCGGATTGAACTTAGAGCCACATCCCCACCCTTTTTTGTATTTTATTTAGAGACAGGGTCTCACTGAGTTGCTTAGGTCCTTACTAAGTTGCTGAGGCTGGCTTTGAACTCACGATCCTCCTCTCTCAGCCTCCTGAGCCACTGGGATTACAGGTGTGGGCCACCACACCCAGCTGTTTATGGTAGTTTTTTAAAATTAATTTTTAAATTTTAATTAGGTATATATGATAACAGGATGCATTTTGATTCATTGAACACAATTGCAGCACAACTTTTCATTTCTCTGGTTGTACACGATGTAGCCTCGCACCATATGTGCAGTCATACATGTACCTAGGGTAATGATGTCCGTCTCATTCCACCGTCTTTCCTGCCCCATCCCTCCTCCCCTCCCTCCCCTCCCCTTGGCCCCATCAAAGCTCCTCCATTTTTCCCATATCCCCGCCATTATGGATCAGCGTCCACTTATAAGAGAGAACATTCGGCCTTTGGTTTTTTGGGATTCGCTTAGCGTGATTTTGATGCATAGAAGTTTTGTGTTATTTATATGGAGTTATAAGTCTTTCTTCTACAGTTTTTATCTTTCTTAAAATACTTAGAAAGGCCTTTTCCACCCCAATACTGTGTAATATTCACCTATATTTTCTCTTTGGGGTAATTTTATAGGGTTTTCTTCCTCTCGTTCATATTTTCTTACAATGAATATTTAATCCATCTGAAATTATTTCGATGCACAGGTTAAGATTGTAGTCTAAAATTTCTCCAAAATAATTGAACAATTGTCAGAGCACAATTAATGAGTAATTCATTCTTTACTGACCAGTGGGAAATAGCCACCTTTATAATTTTTTCAATGTTTACCTCTATTTGAATCTCTCTCTAGGGGCTTTTCCTCTCATTCGGTTGCTCTGTTTTCATACACTATTGCAATGTGGTTTTAATTATTTTGGTTTAGTAATAGACTTTAAGGTCTGGCAATACAAGTCACCTTTCATTGTTCTTATAAAGACAGTTTTTGGTCATTATCTTGTGTTTAGTCTTCCAGGTATGTTTTAGAATCATTTTGCCAAGAAAAAGAAAAAAAAATCCTTCTATGATTTTAATTGGAACTGAATTAAACTGAAAACTTAATTTGGTGAAAGTTAGCACCTTGAACCTTGCTACCTAGGAACATAGGAACCTCCTAGGAACCTCCTCTGTTTGTTGTGGTGGTTGTTTTGTTGATGAGTATGTTTTTGGTACTGGACATTGAACCCAGGGGCACTTTATGACTAAGCTACATCCCCAGTTCTTTTTTTTTATATTATTATGATTCATCTATTTATTTTTTGAGACAGGGTTTCACTAAGTCACTTAGGGCCTCACTAAGTTGCTGAGGCTGGTCTCGAACTTGTGAGCCTCTTGCCTCAGTCTCCCAAGTCACCGGGATTACAGGTGTGCACCACCAGGCCCAGAAAAGACTATGTTTATATTCCTCACTTGAGATGTTTTTATTTGTTTTTGTCAGTTTTTTTTTAAAAGCTGCAATTGTACAATTCTTATTTGGTTTATTATTTGCTAATGAATATTTGGGTTGATATTGTAAAGTGAATCCTTTTTCCGCTGACTTCCAAATGGTTGTCACGGTTATAAAGAAATACTATTAATTTGGGCTAACTGATCATTTAGTTCAACTCTCCTACTAGCTCTTACTTGTTCTCATGGCTGTGAATTAATTTAAGGGCTTTTGGGGGGACATTTATATTATTTGCAAATAAGAATTTATTCCTTTCCAAAAGCTGTGCTCTGAATTCATTTTCTGTCTTGTCTCGTTGGTTATTGGTACAGTGCAAATCTTTACCCACAGCCTTTTTTTCTTTTTTCTTTTTTTCCCCCTTTTAACAAGAATGCCTCCAGTGTTTCACTAGATACTAGTTAGTGTGATATTAAAGGCTGATATGAGCTAAAGGTGCTTCAAGAAAGTGTCTTTCTGGCGCTATTTTATCAAGCGTTCTTAATAGCAGTAGATATTGGATTTTTTCAAATGCCTTCCTGCATTTTGTAAGTTGATTATCTTTTTTCCCCTCCTTTGAACTATTGATGTGGTGGATGATAATCATGGATTTCTTGATATTGAACCGGTCTTACATTTCTGGAATGGTCATGGTAGTTATCCTAGTGATATTCTGGTAGATTATACTTGCCAGAACTCTATCGAGAATTTTTCATAGCAATATTAATAAGTTGATTATTTTGGCCCCTTTCGGCTCTGTGTGATCAGGAATTTGCTAGTGGGGTGACATGAACCAGGAGGATTTTCATAAATCCTGTGCCCTGGCACAGTTTGTCTCTGCGGCAGTTCTTTGGGAGGTTACTGAACACTGGGTGGGGGGACCTTGTCCTGGAGACCCTCTGAGCCTAGCAGCTTTGCTGGATGCTGTCCCTCCTCCCCGCCACACAGTTCTACTATCTCTCCCAGGAGGAATCTTCGAGTATGCGGACGGCCCCAATGCCCAGGTCATGAACGCCGAGGAGCACGCCTTCCGATTTTCCGCCAACATCATCAACAGGAACAGAACCCTGCTGCCCAACACCACCCTGACCTACGACATCCAGAGGATTCACTTCCATGACAGCTTTGAGGCCACCAAGAAGGGTGAGTGAGCTGCCCCTGATGTCCTCTTCCCACCTGGGGCTGGGCCAGAGCTCAGCCAGGGGTGGGGACCTGCAGCTTTCCCACCTGGTCCGGGGTCCTGTCAGTCCCAGTTCCACTCAAGCTGCTGTCTACCAACTCAGGCCACCATCAGGGGCTGGGAGGGAGGGGGAGGCCACAGAGGGTGGGTGAGGAGCAGGTGAGAGGCCCTATGAGAGGCATCCCAGGTGAGGACAGGGGCCTAAGAGGTAGCAGCGGGGAGGCCATGTGCCCAGGCCTCCAGCACCATCCGCACCAAAGCCGACGCTTTCTAATTTGTTTCTTTTCCATTTTATTTTATTTCGAACCGATAAATAATACTTGTAGATATTTACGGGTACAGCATGATGTTTTGATACATGGATGCATTGCGATATGATCAGATCAGAGTGTTAGCGTACTTTCAGGGCAAGCATTTATCATTTCTTTGTGGTGGGAACATTCACAACTCTCCCTTTGGGGCCAGGGATGTAGTTCAGAGGCCCAGTGCTGGTCGGGCCTTTGTGAGGCCCTGGCTTCCAGCCCCGATGCCTCAAAACAAGAAAAAAGACCCTCCCTTTTAGTTACTTTGAGTAGACAATCCATCCTTATGAACCAGAGTCACCTTGCTCGGAAAACTGCTGTCTTTCCTTAAAATCCCACCCAAAAATAGCAACATGGGAAATACGTATAAAACAGATAATCTGCAGTTTCAAACGCGCAACATCTATTTGCTGTAAAAACAAAAAAAGACAAGAAAAACAACACGGCTGCTTCAGTGCCTGCGGCCACCTGACCCCAGAGGAGGTCTGACGTGGGACCTCATTATTCAGGGTTTTCTCTAAATTTGTTTTGACTGCATAAGAACAAGAAAATCCTAAATGATAAAAAAAAAAGTTGTAGTAAATCCAATTAAAGAGTCTCCCACATCTGAATTTTTAAGAGTAAAATACAAACAAACGTGGTGCTGCATCTCTCCTAATTAGGAGGCACATTAAAAATAAACTCCAGGGACTCCAGGTCCTCAAATGCCCAAGGAAGGTGAGTTATCAACACCCAACCGAGAAGCAGAGTGCTCTTTGTTACTACTAAAACACACACACACACACACACACAACTAATGCCCACCCCCTCACACACACACACCATTGGCCTCCTCATTGACAATGGCTCCGTATCCATAGGACAACCAACCAACAGATCAAAAACATCCAAGGGGGGAAAAAAAAAAAGCCAATTGCATCTCTACTGAACACAGGCAGATTTTTTTTCTTGTCATTTTTTTCCTAAACAATTCGGTGTGACAACTATTCACGTAGTATTTACATTGTGCTGGGTATTACAAGTAATCTAGAGTTGACTTAAAGTATCTGGGAGGATGTGGGTAGGATATATGCAGATACTGTGCCAACTTAGAGAAAAGACTTGAGCATCTGCAGATTTGGGTTTCCTCAGGGGGTCCTGGAACCAATTCCCGCGAATGTCAAGGGAAGCGGCAGAGATGAACTGTATTTTTACATATATATTTAATTCAGATATAACTTCAAGGCTTAGAGAACTCTGGAAATAGCTTCCATAGAACTCCCGATTTCCATGTAATTCTGCTTAAAATTCTCAAGCCTAAGGAATCTCATTCCCAAAACGACTAGGTCACCCTTCCTGGAATATGATATCACGGCCCCCTGCTTTCCGTCTTCAAAGCCCTTATCACAATTTTTAGCTCTATAAATGTGTATTTAACGTCTTTCCCATTTTCCCCAGTACCACTGAAAAGAAGACCCTCTCTTGATAATTGACATGATGCCCTGGCACCCATAAGACCGGCATGTAGTAGTGGCTCAGTGCAATGACGGTTGAATGAACCACTGAATGAATGACATGGGTTCGAGGCACGGGAGCCTGAGCATCATTGCCCAGTGCCTCTGTCAGCCAAGCTTATGGGACAGCATCATCCATGCATTTTGGACAGACTGGGACCACCTACAGGAGATCCTGGCCTTTCTAAAGAGCTCCCAGGGTGTAGTCAAGGACGATTGTATTCCAATCCAGGGCACTCCGTCTCCTGGACTCACGGGTGCAGACCTGTCTAGGTTCTCCCTACTGCTGCATCCATTTTCCAAAGCCCAATTATGGGGTGAGCATCTCAGCCAGAGGGGAGCATAGCCTGGCTTTGGAGCCAGATTGCCTGGACTGTAGCTGTGTGACCTTGGACCTTCCTCATCTGTGAAATGGGTGCACCTCCCAAGCGTTCAGGGAAGTGTCTGTCACCATAGTTACACCAGGTATTGCTCTGGTTAAGCTCGGCTCCCTTGCCCTCTACGCGCTGAGCATCAGGTCAGGGCTTTTCCGTGACTGGACCCCACCTGCCTGCCTGCTCCTCTTGGCTTCTGTGTGGAAGGTCCAAGGCTCCCTGACGGACGTGGAGCACAGTTACTGTCCCTGTCTTGGAATCTCAGAGCCAGCCTACACCAGGCCAGAGGCTCCCCACGCGGGTCAGCCTGGAAGAGCTGCGCTCTGCCCATCAGCCCTCCTCCCTGCCCAAGTCCTCCCGCTCCCTTCCCAGCATGCCCTGAAGCCAGTGCTGCGCAGCCAAATATCCACCTCCCTGCTGAGAGTCCACGCTGCCACCCTCTGTCCAGCCTCCTCCGGCTAGAAAATGACTACATTCAACTAAAACGGCTCCATAAAAAGGTCAGGACACAGAACAAATGCCTGCAGTCAGAACACAGAGGCCCACGTGGGCACAGCCGGCCCAAAGGGCGAGGTTGAGTCTTCAATCCAGTTTTTCTAAAAATCACTAAAATAACATGATGCCTCCTTAGTGGTACCTTAGTGGTACCCTGCAGCTCCACACAGGGGGCTCCCAGCCAGGAGGGGGCCAGGGCAGGGTCTCAGAGCCCCCCGGGAGGGTTTCCTCCCAGAATGTATGGTCCCACCCCACATGGAACAGGTTGCCTGCAGCAGGCCACAGACAAAAGCCCCCAGCTCCTACAAGTCCAGCCCTAGGCTCCCAAGTGACCAAAGCCACAGCCTCTTCCCACCCTATACTAGGTCACATGACTTACTTGCCTAAAACCTTGAATGGGTCCCCTTCCCAGGTCATCCATCATCAGACCTCATCAAGGTTCCAACCTGACCTTCCAGGCCCATCTGGGCCACTCTCTCTCCTAAACTCTGGGTTCTAGATTCTAGCCATACATTCCATCTCCGGGCCTCTGCACATGCTGTTTCCTCTGCTTATAATTCTTTCACCCCCTCCTCACTCCTGCCCTGCCCTTGACTATCTACTCCTTCTTCTCCTCGGACACTTCCCAAGCAGAGGTCAGTCTCCTTTCACATTCATAACACCCTGGGCTTTTCTTCCACAGTCCTGACTGGGTGTGTGTGAGGGATGCAGCGGGCAGGGGTGTCCATCTCATCCCTTAGCCTGTCTTTTCCCCGTTCCACTACACGGCCTCCCGTCGGCCTGCACACAGGAGGCACAAAAGCAATGTTGGTATTTTTGTCTGATGCAAAAATGAATGGATTCCAAGAGTGTGAAACTCCCTTAACCAAAACTCCTCCTTCTGATCCCTGCAGGAAGCAAGGCTTTGCCCTCCACAGGTCCCACCCGGGAGGGTAGGAAGCAGAGTCGGTGGCTAGACCCGCCTGAAGGCAGGGGAAGCCCACAGGGGTGTGGTAGCAGGGCAGGAGGACTTCCTGGAGGAGGAGATGCTGAGTTGCACTTTGAAGGATGGTGGGAAGGAGGGCTGCGAGGGCCAATGCAGAGAGCAGAGTGGGAATCATGTCATTTGAAGGAGGCCAGTTTACACACTTGAGAAATCCTCGCCAGCCAGCGTCCACCTGTGCCAGGTGTTGGGGATCCCAGAGTGGGCAGGGCCGAGGTGGCTAGATCAGCCAGTGGGTGCAGGAAAGGGGGGTGGAGCCCCGGCTGGGCCCAGGAGCCTTTGGTTATAAGAGACAAACCTGCTCAAGCCAGCTCAGACAGCATCACCACCCCTGGGTCAAGCTTCGATGCACCACGTGGGTTAAAACCCACTTCCCCTTTGTAGCCCCTTCCACGTGTCCCCCGTGGGGCAACTCTGTGTGGTCTGCCGTGGGCGTCCTGGTGGGTGTCTTTGGGTGAACACATGTCCTCACATTTGCTGGGCGTGAATTTGGGAGTGGAAGTGCAGGGCCCTAGGACATGCACAGGTCCAGCCGAGGGGTTTTCTGCAGGGGGTTAGTTCCTGCTCCTCCTGGGCAGGGCGGGGCAGCTGCTCCACAGCTTCACTAACGCTGGGCGAAGTCGGTTTATTTTTAGACTTTGGCTGTTCTGGTGGTTTATGAAATGGTTATCTCGGAGTGGTTTTATTTTCTATTTTTCCTGATGATTAAAGAGGTGGAGTATTTTTTCTTATATTAATAGGTCAATTGAATATTCATTCTTCCCCCTCATATTTTTTACTGGTGCATGATAGTTGCACATAGTGGTGGGATTTGTTATTACCTATTTGTACAGGCCCACAATGTCACAGTGTAATTTGGCCCGTATCACTCCCCACCACTTCTTCCCTCCCTCCCTGCAAACATTCAGATATTCTCTTTCTGGAAAATGCTTTTGGGAACTACTCACTTTTTTGTTTTTGTTTTTGGTTTTTTGTTTGTTTGTTTGTTTGCAGTGCAGGGGATCAAACATAGAACCCCATGCATGCCAAGCAGGTACTCTGTCACCAGGCCACACCCGCAGCCCTTCAACAACTTCTCTCTTTCATTTTTTTTCTTTCTTTCCAACTACTTTTTGTAAACTGAGTTGCTTGTCACTTTCTTACTGGTTTCTAGGAGCTCTTTACATGTTCTCAGTAAGAGTCCTTTGTCGGGGCTATGTGTAATACAGCCATGGGACACGGGCTTGCCTTTACATGGCTTAGTGATACCTGTTAAGGAGCAAAGTTTTAATTTAAAGAAGTCCCTTTTATTAACGTTTTCCCTTCTGGTTAAGGTCTTTTGTGTCTGTTGGGGAAGTCTTTGTCTGCCCTGAGGTCCTGAAGACATTCTTTCCTGTTTTCTTCTAGCAGCTCTGTTGTTTTTAACTTTCATGCTTAGCTCTATGATCTGTGGCCACTGGATCTTCCGGGTGTGATGGGAGGTGGAGGTGGGGAGTGGTACGTTTTCCTATTCAATGCTGGTGGAAGAGAAAACTTGTGCTTCTCTGCAGAACCGTTGGGCAGTATCGTGCAAACCTTTTGCCTAGGAGGCTGTTTCTAGCCGCTTCAGAAATAAGTTAAGGGCCCATCCACAGGAGGATGGAAATACTGGGGTCTGGTTATATAAAGGAATTATAATCAAGAATAAAAAAGAACAAACTTCTACTACACAGAACATCATGGATGAAGCTTGCAAATATAATGTGGAATAAAAGAAAAGTGGGTCCTTAGTGGGGGGAGGAGTGTGTGCTCTGGATTTTGCCTGGATGCAGGCAGGAGAGAACCCTCTGGGGTGTTGAAGATGTGCTGCATCCTGATCTAGGTGGCTCAGGATCCACGAGGACACGACCGATGAGCGCAGTGCTATGTCAAAGTTCATACACGTTGCGTGTTTACGGTGAGCTCACTTTACAATCTTGTGCCGCATCTCAGTTTTTAAAAATAAGTTTCAGAGGACGCCCTTCTGATGTGGATGCAAGCAATGCCGTGGGACCCCAGAGGAACTTCTCCTCTTGGACAGTGCTCCCACGGGGCACCTCCGTCCCTCAGGGAGCAGCATGTTCCTGTGATCTTTATTTTTTCTTTTGATCTTTGGTTTTTAAAGTTGTGTTTCTCAGGAGCAGAGTTAGGACTCTTCCCAGGGAGGGCACTGGGGCCTGATTCTGATTAATCTAGTGATAATTCATTTTCCCTACATGGATGTTCCTGTCACTGCTGTCTCTCCCCAGCTGAATCCAGCCACCTCAGGCCACGTGGGGTGAGGGGACACAGAGGCTCAGAGCCTGGCACTGCCTGCCCCACCAGCTCTGGATGAATCAGCCCTCCCCCCTGCCGCATGAGACCCAGGAGGCTATTCCCAATCAAAAGGGACTTTCACTTATTGTCTTTATTTTGAAATGTTTTGTGGAAAATTAAAAGATGACTGACTGCCCAGCGGCCTCTGAGCCAGAAACCCAGAGAGCGTCTGTGTTTTCGTCCAAGTCTGACCGGAGCGGGCCTGGAATCGACCGGAGCTCCCCGGGCTCCTGGGCCTTCACTTCTGCTCTGGGCTGCTCAATTCCTTTTAAGACATAAATTGATTGGGATAATTTTTGCTATAACTATAATCGCCATGGAAAAGGGGAGGGGGTGCATTCAGGCTGCGGACTCCTGCGATGACTGTGAACCCCTGAGTTACTGTAAAATGACCAGAAAATGGACTCCAAATTGAAGCCACAAATAATGTAATTACTGCAGTGTGCGCTCGGGGCTGCCAGAACCAGGGTTGGCTGCTGCCCTGGAAACATCTGGAGGGGAAAGCTGTGGCTGTGGCAGCAGCTGCTGCAACCCTTGCCCTGGTCCTGTGGGGTAGCAGTTATTTCCCCGGCTGGGAGAGCCTCGGAGGACAGAAGGAACTAGAGAGGACAGGGAAAGGGAAGTGGAGAAGAGAGTGGACGCAGGACCGACGTCTCCCACCACATCTCAGAAGGAAACCCAGCATGGGCAGCACCATCGTATCACCAAGGTGGTCACCATTGTCGACACCCATAGGTCAGCCCCACACTGACTGTTGCCAGCCACGACGACGTCACCTGCATTCTTGACACCAGTGCCACCACGCTACCCTGCTGTCATCTTCTCCATCGCTGCGTGACAGCAACAGCCACCATCCCCATCAACGCCAACATGACCATTCTTTCTGACGTTATCATCACTGTCACCATCATGGGCCATACCTTCCTCCTCACCCACCTCATCAACACTGTCAAAGTGTCATCACCTCCATTGGAACCAACGCCAACATCACCATCACCACCACGACCGTCGTCATCATCCGCAGTCTCCATCCCACTGGTACTGTCACCAGTGTCACCACATCCTATCACCATCACTATCATCATGGCCACTGTCGTCATCGCCACTGCTGTCATCGCCACTGCTGTGACAGCGTTGACGTCTTTGACGACACCAACATTGACAACAGTATCCCACGTGGCTGTCACAGAGTCCCTGTCAATTTCCCCGTCATGGAGGCTGTCATTATTATTGTCTCCAGCCTCATGATGGGTCTTCTCCATCACGTCATTATCCTAACCCTCAACATCAAAATCAAAACCCTCTCCGAGGTCACCCTGATGCCCTCGCATCACCACACCTGTCACCTGGGCCTTCCACCCCCTCAAACAGGATGCGGGCGGGGCCTGGGGAGGGCGCTGCTGGAGGCTTGTGCAAGGCAGGAGAGGTGGGCAGATGTGCCTGGAGGCTCCAGGGCACGGATGAATGGGTGAAATCCAGCAGGAAGGTTCTAGAAGTGGCAGAGGGAGAGAGGGAGACCACAGCCATCGCATCACGTGTTCAGAATGAAGAGCCCTCAGGAAAACAGAATAGAGACAGGAAGTGCTGGGACAGAAACGGGGACAGAGAGGTAAGATGGGGAACAGGAAAGGCACAATTTGGTAAGGGGCCCATGTGGCCCAGCCTGAGTGAGGGCTGTCACTTAGTCCTTGTCACCATCTCCTCCCTCTTGGTATCCAGTGTCTGTAGCTAGAGGTAGTCACAAGAGGCCTCTTCCCCCAGGGAGCTCCTACTCCGAAGGTGACAGGGTGGAGAGGCCGGGGCTCCGCACACTTACAAGGAGGAGCAGGAACAGCTGAGAGCTGGGGCCGCCTCCCTGCGAAGGGAGACTGCAAAGAGAACTGTCCCCAAGTTTGACAGCTGGCCAGCGAAGCCAGAGCTCGGCGTCTGGGGCCCTTGTCCTCCCTGGGGATCGTCGCTCACGTGCCCACACACTGCCCACACGTGTGCTGGCTGCCTGAGGCTCGGGCAGGGACAAAGGGTGCTCCTCTGGCCTGGCCTCCAGGCCCAGGACCGCAGAGCGCCAGGAGGCACCCTCTGACTGGGGTGTGTCCTCTCCCTGCACTTGGCCTTGGACACAAGGAGCCCTGGTCACCCTCTGTGCTGACTCACTGCTCTCCGGCCCACGTCCGGTGATTCCAAGACTCCCCACGGCACTGGCTCCTCCCACACTGCTCTGTGTTCTCCTGGGCCCCAGATGGTGGTCTCCAATATCCTTGGGAGAAGTTGGAATTTCAGAAAAAATATTGTATAATGCCTCCCATTTTGTATTATGCCTCCCATGCCCGGGAGGCAGCAGGGGCGGTGAATGTAGCACCCTTTCTGCTGGATTCTAATCTACCTGGGTCCCTGGGTCCCTTGGTACCTCTTTGTGCTTTGGAGGGCCACACTCTCCCCTGCGATTGGCCTCTTCTCCCAAGACAGGGTCAGTGGGACCACGGTAACTCGCCCACCAGGAGCCTTCTAGACTTTGCTCTAAGTATCTAGAGCCCTGAATTTCTTGCTCAGATGGTCCTGAGCCCAGTTCCAAGGCATGACCCTCTGGCCTAGGTCCATTCTCCAGGGGGAGGAGCCAAGCTTCCAGGGCTGAGCTTCTGGGCCCAGGGGTGAGCAAGGGACAGCTGTCGGCAGAGGTGCAGACTGTGATGGATGGGAAGGCTGGATGTCCACATGGAGGGAGAGAGGCCCCTGTGATTCAGGATGGAGCCGGTGGTAAAACAGAAGGGGCAGGCGGGGGACCAGAGGCCACCTCTTTCCACACCATTGTATGGGAGACGTCTCCTTTCCCACCTGACCTTGCAAGCTGCTCAGAAGGCACGTTTCTCAAGATAGGGGAAAGGACACATTTTGCTTAACAGTGGTTAGCTTGACTCCCATTTAAATATTTAGCCCCGTGGCCCAGGATCTCCAGTGGTACTTTGGCTCTCGGACCTGTAAATCTTAGCAGTGGGCCTGTGCCCAGGTCACTTCCAGAGGGGCATCAGGCAGCTAAGACGTGTCTGTTACCTGGAATACGGATGCTTGGGCACTGTGTCTGGTCCCCACCTATATGCTTCCTGGGCATGCCCGTGGGTGTGTGCTGCCGTTCCCATGAGCCCAGCCTGGGAGTCACTCCTGTCACCTTGATGCATCTCTGATGGTTGCACGAAGCAGAAACCCAAACCTAAATGGCTGAAGCACAGAGAATGCGCTGGCTCAGAGTTCAGGGGCCCGCTGGGTCTGGGGCTCCTATGTCTTTCCCTCCCTCAGCTCTGCTCATTTCCACGTTGGCGGCCCACGGACAGGACTGCTTCCTCCCAGAGTGCGGCTCAGCCACTGCAGGGGCAGATCCTGCTTCCAGGAGAGAGCCCCTTTCTCCGGTGGTCTCATGCACCCTATTGGCTCTGACTGGCCACATGACCATCCTCTCAGCCAATGGCCATGAGCAAGGGGAAGTTAGTGAGTGGTTGGCCTGGGTCTAAGTCACATGCTCAACCCCTCTGGGTAGGGAATGGGAAAGGGGGTGGAGACAGAAAATGAGAGATGATGGCTGGGAGGACGAGGTGAGGTCCTGGAGGGCCCCCTCCCCGAGTGTACCCAAGAGGCCCCCTTTATGCAGATCTTTTAGTAAAATCCCTGCCCTGCGCCCCCGCTGTTCCGGGTCTGCTCATTTGATGCTCGTCTGAGCCCAGGGATATAGGACCATCCCAAACAAGCGCAAAGCATCTGCTGTCTGACCTGTGTGGGCCCCTGGGCCTCTGCAGAGCATGAACTGTTTGAAGGCACCAATTCAGCATCCATTCAGGGTTCCGATGTTGGTGAAGCACTGTTGGTCGGCAATAAACAACACAGATCATGCCAATGCCTCTTTGGAGCTTACAACCTAGCAGGAGGAGAAAGCCAACCAATAAACAAATTCTGGTGATCATTTAATAAAGAAATAGAGCAGGGTCACAGGGCACTTAGTGTGCTAGGACTGGACTTGGTATTGTAGGTTTGGGCAGTGATGGTCTCCTTAATAAGACACACAAACGCAGAGATCTGACGGAAAGGAGAGACAGAGTCATGTGGATATCTTAGGGGATATTCTAGCTAGAAGAACAGCGAGTGCAAAGGCCCTGAGGCGCCTAGTGCTCACTGTGTCTGGGGATCATCATGGAAGCCAGAGGGGCTTCAGTGTTATGAAGTGAGGAGAAAAGGATGAAAGACAAAGTCAGAGAAGTGGCAGTGGTCATGGGGACAGGGAGGGGGATGAGCTGAAGTAAGTAGGTCTTCTATAGATTCTGGAAGGATTTTGGTATTGACATTGCATGGGTTGGGAACCCTTGGAGCAAAGGAGTGACGTCACCCACTGCGTGTTCATGAAGGGCTCGCACTAGCTGCAGAAGGGACAGCGGGGAGGATGACTGAGCTTCCGCCATAAATCTCATGAATGATGGTGGCAGCTGGGACAGTTGTGGGAGTGGGCTGGAGCAGAGGTGGTCAGATGGCGGTGTGTTTCAAAGGTGAAGCGGCCGGAGCTGACGGACTGGGGTGGGGCATGGGATGCCAGAGAAGGACCAGTATCACAACAAGTCAGGGCTTTTGGCCTGAGGGCGTGGGACAGTGGGGGTGCCCTTTGCTGATTCGGGGAGGCTGGGAGGAGAAGAGGGGGTATGCTTGGACATGTTGATCTGGGATGCATCCTAGCGTCCAAACGGTGACGTTGGGGAAGAGGGGAGCCGTCCAGGCCAGGCCTTAGGGAAGGTCGGAGCTGGAGGGTGGAGCTTGAGCCGCACCAGCCAGGACCTGCTTCACTCTGCTTGCTCCTCGGTTTCCCACGAGAGCCGGGGATGCTGCTCCGTTGTCTGCCCTCCAAGGGGGCCCCCCTGTTTTCCCCACAGGTTTATGGGATGGTCCAAGTCACTGCCTCCCGGGCCCATGACCCCCAGCGCTGACCCCGGTGCTGCCCTCCCCTCTCCTGCAGCCTGTGACCAGCTGGCCCTGGGCGTGGTGGCCATCTTCGGGCCGTCGCAGGGCTCCTGCACCAATGCCGTCCAGTCCATCTGCAATGCCCTGGAGGTGCCCCACATCCAGCTGCGCTGGAAGCACCACCCGCTGGACAACAAGGACACCTTCTACGTGAACCTCTACCCCGACTACGCCTCTCTCAGCCACGCCATCCTCGACCTGGTCCAGTACCTCAAGTGGCGGTCAGCCACCGTGGTCTATGACGACAGCACAGGTGAGTGACAGGGCCCGGCGGGGGAGTGGAGGGTGGAGCTCCGACCTGCTCGCCCAACACAGCCACCCCTGGAAAAAGACTGTCCCCATCCATGCCCAGCTTCACCTGTCACACCTGCTCGCCCTCACAGTCACACCCCTCGCCCCGAGGCACCACAGTCGCACACCGAGCTCAATCTCAGCCCTCCTCACGCCTGCCTCACACCTACCCCACACTCCCACCCAAGCCCCTGCAGCATGAGTGCTCAGCTCTGTATGTGGTACCCAGCCTAGCCCAGCGTGCACACCTGCAGCACACCTGCACCCACACCTACACCACACCTGCACCCACACCTGCCCACACCTGTACCACACCTGCACCCACACCTACACCACACCTGCTGCACTTACACCCCCAAGCACCATTCCAAGCAAACTCATCTGCTCTCATGCTGCGCTCACACACGGAGCTTACTATGGGTGGCTTGGTGTTAAGTGTGTACCCACTGGAGCCAAACCACCTGGGTTCAAGTCCAGCTTTCCAACCCGATGACTGGGTGGCCACTGTGGGCCCCAGCTGCCTCAGCTGTAAAATGCGGAGGATAAAGGGCGTGGTGTACACAGGCACCAGCACTCAGTGTGGTTGCTGGAGTCAGTTCTTCCAATGCTCCTCCACTTGTGCTGAGCCACGCACCTGTCTCCACCTCCACTCAGGCACCAAGACACCTGGACACACCCAGCTGTACTCACACAGACACCAACCCCCAGGCTGTGGACCCCAGCCAAGGCCAGGCTGCCGAAGAGAACACTGGGCTCCAGTCTCATCCTCCATGGCAGAGGGAGCACAGGGGCCATGGGGCATGTGGCTCTGAGCTGCAGGCCCTGGGCTGGACTCCCTGGAGTAGAGGCACCTGTCCCATGAACCCTGCATAGCTGGAGCTGACACCAGCATTCTTCTGAGTGGGACCTGCTTGGTCCAGTCCTGTCTGACCTCCAAATCTAGCCTAACGCTTGCCTTCCAGAAAACACTCTTACTATAATGTGTTACCATCTGCCTCTCAAGCCCTGGGCCCCTCCGTGTGGGTCCAGAGCACATCCCTACCAGCCAATCCAGCAAATGCATTCTGGGCCTTCCCTTTGGACCCCGTCCATTTCTGGGAGCCAGGGACACCTAGAGGAATGAGAGTCAGGTCTCCATCTTAGCAAGGCCTGTGTCATGGGGGAACAGACAGGGCACCGCATCATGTCTCTGTGAAGCTGTACACAGAGAGCTAAGGAGCTGCAGAAAGTTCCAGAAAGGACCTGTGCAAGCCATTGGAAGGGAAGAGAGGAGCCCCTGCCAGCCCCTGGCTTCATGCTCGGTCACCTTCACGGGGGTGAAGGACAGGCAGGGGAAGAGGAATGCTTCCAGGTCAGTGCGTACAGGAAGCCAGCGCTGGTCCGCCGTGAGCCAAGTGTTTTTGCAGGTGTGAACTCGTTTGATTTCCTTTGAGCCTCGTGGGGACTCTGTGGAGTGATGAATTAGAAATGAGGAAACTGAGGCTCAAAGAGGCCACAGACCCTGCCCACGCCTGCCCAGCTGGTCAGAGCCCACGGGCTCCTGCAGGCCGGTTGGCCTCCAAAGCCCGGGCTCGTAGCTAGTGTGCAGCTGGGCCTTCTCCTTCTCTTTCTTTCCAAAGACTCAAGTCCCAAGACGTTTCTTAGTCTGGCCTCTTCAGAGAGAGTGACCTTGGCAAGTCACTTAGCCCATCTGGCCTCGCGGTTTCCACGTGTCAAGAGCGTCCAGCCTGGAAGAGCCCTCGAGCGCTCAGGGCTGTGATCCAGCCTCGGCCCTTGATTGCCTCCTCGTGGGGGGTGGGAATGGCAGGGAGAGCAGCCTCAGAAAAGCTGTTTACTTACCTCGGGGTTCTGCAAACATCGACTGAGCTCCTGCTGTACCCAAAGCACCAGAGCAGATCCTTGAAAACAGGGACCCGCCCCCTCCTTGGCGCCCCCGGCTCAAGGGCTCTTCCATCAAGGAGCATTCCTGCCAGAGCCGAGTCACCGCCAGTGTCACTGCAGCACCGTGGCTTTTAGAGCCGAACATCTGTTACATTTTAGTTCTGGAATGTCCCCCAAAGTCTCATGTGTTGACAGCTTGGTCCCCAAGGCAGCAAGGTCCAGAGGCGGGGCTCTGGGGAACTGATTGGCCCAGGAGGGCCCTGACTTCACCAGTGGATTAATCCATCGATAGTGGAATGGACTCCCAGGAGGCGGTGGAGACTGTAGGCACGTGGGGCATCTTGGGAGGGAGGGAGTCACAGGGGACGTGCCCTTGGGGACTCTATTTTGTCCCCGGCCCCTTCCTCTCTCCCTCCCTCTCTCTCTCTCTCTGCTTCCTGGCTGCTGTGA
This sequence comes from Marmota monax, assembly GCF_021218885.2. Lineage (NCBI taxonomy): Eukaryota > Metazoa > Chordata > Mammalia > Rodentia > Sciuridae > Marmota > Marmota monax. Next base: position 12,469,788 of record NW_026694432.1, read on the forward strand.
GCTGAGCAGCTGTCCTCCAGCACGCCCCTCCGCCATGATGTTCATCCTCACCTGGGGCCCGGAGCAGCGGGACTGGCTGACCAGGGACTGAAGTCTCTGAAGCCATGAGCCAGAAGCCTTTCCTCTAGGTTGTAATTGTCAGGTGTTTTGACCAGAGGGACAAAAAGCTGACTAATTCCACCTCCCACTCTGAAGGATGTCTGTCTCTGAGCTCCTTCCCCTTCCCGAGCACAAGCCCTCAGATTCAGCTCAGGGCCTGGTGCAAGGTGGATGTTTGTAAATGAAAATCCGGTTGAATTAAACTCTAGCTATATATTCCAGGGAAGAGTGTGTGGGTGAAGAAATGAAGGCTTTGCGGTCTCATCTTTTCATTTTCTTTCTTTCATTCTTTATTCTTGGGTAGTCACCATGTTATAGACTAGTAGGTGTCCATCTGGAGGTCACTGGTCATTTCAGGCCATCAGCACTGAGAATCAAGGGACATGTGCATGCCTTCGGAGCTAGAGGCCTTGGTGTCAGAGGCTCTGTGGCCCTGTTAGTCGTAGCTGACTCACAGGACAGGAGAGGGACTTGCCCCAGAGCCTGTGGCTGGAAGGACCAGGAGGGGCCTGGGGAGGGCATCACAGGGAACAGCGGGAGCAAAAGTCGGGGGATGGGATAGTGTGTGGCAGTCTTAGCAAGATGACAGCCTGGCCTGGGAGAAGATCAGCGTGGAGGGACAGGCAGACTAACAGGTGTCTGTGGCCCTGCGAGCTCTGACGTCGGCCCCCGTGTTCAGATTCCACATCGTGAGTGGCTGCGGCCCTCAGGGTCGTTGTGCAAAGGAGTCGAATGGTGGACACAGCTTGAGAAGGAGCTCTTAGAGAGTCCCACGGAGGACCGAAGGGGAGGCCCGAAGCAAGAAGACCAAAGAGGAGGTGGCTGTCTTGGTCCTGGTGGGGACAAAGGGGGTCTGAATTTGAGGGGTGGCTTGGCAGAGAATTGGGCGGAATGGAAGAGGGGACCCGATGTGAGAGGGTGTTGAACATCGGAGTGTCCTGGGCACAGAGCAGGCAGAACAGACCCTGGTGTCCACCACCGTCCAGGGCGCTGGCCTCCACCTGGTGGGTGGGGTGGGCTTGGAAGGGGAAAGGGAGCTGGCACACCCTGACGGGCACCTCACTGGTGACATTGCTCAGAGCCCATGCTGAGGTCTGGAGCTTCCTGGCCCCAAGCCTCTGGCTCCAACTGCACACGGGTGTCACTGGATCCTGAGATCCCACGGCCTGGAGTGACCAGTGACCTCTAGATGGGCACCACTCTCCTATAATATGGTTAATTCCTTAAAAAAAAAAAATGGGACGCTTGCATTTTCATTTCTTTCCCCAGAGCCCAATACATTCTTTCCTGCAATATTTAATCATCACTTAATTTGATTTGTTTTTTTCATTTGACTCAATTCCATTCAGTTCCATTCAAAAGAAAAGCTTTTAAAAACAAAGAGTCAATGAGGAAAGCGATTTAGTCAGGAAGACAATTGGCATTAGGGATTTGGGGTTGGATTTAAACAATAAATTTAGCTTTGAAAATGAACTGTGGGTAGCAAGAGGCGTGCTTGCAGTCAGGACATGGTAGGTGGGGCAGGACACCGTGCGAGTCCTCAGATCCATGGAATGGGAAGTGTTCTAGCTTTCTGCTTTGGGGGTACCATTAGGGGGTGTCCATTAGGATAGCTGGTAACAGACCACGCAGCTCAAATCAACTTGCACAGTAACCACACAGTCACCTCTCTGCCAAGACTGGGCTTGGGCCTTTCTGGGGCTTGTGTCACAGCTCCACAAAGTCAAGATGCTGGGTGGATCTTGCCACGGCCCTCTTGGTTCCCCTCATGGTCTCAATAGAGTGGCTGTAACTCTGGCCATCACTTCTTCAACCTGATGATGCCCCAAGCAGGAAAGAAACAGGTAGGAACTGAAGGGATGTGTCTTAATGTGAGTTGTACTTCTTATGGAGGGAAATCTTCCTGGAACCTTCTAGAAGATGGTCCTGTCTAGCTCGCTGGGTCCATGCCTAGTACTCTAGAAACTGTCGAATGGGAATGGGATTGCCTTGGTTGGCTCCTCCCAGTCATGAGTCATCTCTTGGGACTGGCACCCTGCCACCAACCAAAAGCACACTTCTTTTAGCGTGCCAGCAGAGAGTGCATCTGTCAGCCCTTCCTACAAGAAGCTGTGTAAAAATAAAACACCCCAAAAATTCAGTGGCTTGAAATAATAAGCACTTGTTAGCTCCTAAGTCCCCGGGGCCAGCGACTTCCCGAGTGTGGCTCGGTGGTTTTCCTGGTCTCAGTTGCTGGCTCACCTGCCCATTGGACAGTCTCAGCAGGCCTTGCAGGGATGACAGACGTACCTCAGCTCTCCTCCGCACCTCTCTGTCCTCCCGTGTGCTACCACGGCACACGGGCAAAGGACGTGGATACCGGCAGGCGAGGAATGGGGCTCGCCCTGCGGTCGACCAGCACTTGCCCCTTTGCGCTTTGCCGTCTCCACCATCCCAACCCAATCCATGCATCATCAAGGGGAAAGGAGAGGGTTAGAAAAATTGGAGTGGAGAGGAAGGTCCCAGCCTAGGAGCCAAAAGACTGGGTCTCAACGTTTGATCCCTTTCCTAGCAATCTGCAAACCCCCGGGAGGGTCCCTTCACCTCCACAGCCCTCAGTTTCTTTATCTGTCACGTCGGAATGAAGGTCTGCGTTCTCTGTGCCTTCTAGGATTTGGGAGATGGTTAAATAGGGTAATGAATGCAGAAGTGCTTCGTAAGTGGAAAGTACGATTCCAACAACCGTGATTCACTGCAGATATTTTGAGAGGGATTGATTAGGGAAGTGGCCAGGAAGTGCTCAGGCAAAGGCTGCCCGGGCCCGCACCAGGGAGGGCCAAGAGTAGCCTCCGGCCTCCCTGGGGAACACACTGATGGGCAGGAGCTCGGGCACTTGCTGCCGGCGAATGTGGGTCACCATGCATTACATGTGCTCGGCTGACACGGAGGCCCTGGTGGCCTCTGCTCCAGCGTCCAGCCTGTCCCTGTCCTCATGTTCTGCGTCCCCAAAGCCCACATGCCTGCTGATGCTGAGCATGAATCGGAGAACCAAGAGCAAACTGCGCACTCTGGGCCTCCCGACCAGCAACAGGTGCGGCAGGTCAACATCTTTCAGCCAAACCAAGTGACAGTTTCTGGATCGGTTGGGAGGTGGACAGACGGGCCTGGATGGGGGGCAGCTCGTGGCCCCTCCTTTGCTGAGGTCAACTGATATCCTCCCCTCCCCCCATCAAGCCTGGTGTTAGGAGGCCTGTGTGGCCTGGAACATTCCAGAATTGCACAGCCATCCCCCTGCCAAGGCACCTGGTTTGGGGCTTCTCAGTGAGCTGGCTGTTCCTGATGCCCCTGACCTTGGTGGAACTTGTTTTGGAGCTCTCTGGGACGCAGAGGGAACAGGGCTGCATCTCTGTCCCCACTAGCACAGTGCAACGAGGGACAACAATCACATTGTCTACCCCTCAGGAATGGGAACGAGAGCTGAATGGAGTCAGGCTGTGTGCCAGGGATTGTTTTGGAAAGTGGGACTCTGTTGGAAGGCTTCTGAAGTGGGCCGAGTGGACGACTCTGTCCAGATAGGGGACATTGTAACAGCCTTTGGCAACTGTAATCCAGTATGAGCTAGCTTTAAAAAAAAAAAAAAGGCGTATGTGTTGTGGGAGGGTTTGTTGGCAGCCTTTACTAAAATGTTCAGGGATAATTTTAGCTTCAGGTACTGTTTGATCCAGGGGCTCCCATGAGTATCATTGGAACTTATTTTCTGTCTATCCTCTCTGACTTCTGCCCTGTTGGAGTCCTTGTGAAGTTCCATGCGGTGACCCCTAGAATTATATCCTCCCTATTTGAAGTTGAATGAAAAGGGAGAGTTTCTGACCAGTTGTTCTGGCACAGGTTCTGGGAATCACTCTGATAGAACCAACTGGGTCCTGTATCCAATTCTGAATCAGTCCCTACTCGTAGAGGAAGTGCTAGCAAGCTGGCCAGGCTGGGGCCACATGATCTGACCTGAGAGCTGGGACTGGACCCCTGCAGAATCACAAAATCCAGAAGCTTACTGGCTGTGAGAACAGGGTCCAGGGTGCAGGGCCGGGCCTGGGGATGAGCAGGGACCTGCTGGCTCAGCCCCTCCTCAAGTGGGCTGGGTGGGGGCCTCTGGAGAGCAGCAAGCCTAGAAGAGTCAGCAAGAATGTGGCTTGAAACTGGAACGGAAGTGAACTTAATTAGATCTGAGCAAGCCATTTGTCTCCAGGAAGTGACATTCAGTTTTCCCTGGAAGTCCCCAGATTAAGTGGTTTTACAAAATGCCAAGTTGGAGGGTAGATTTTTTTTTTCAGTGTGGGGAGAGAAAAACAGTAAGTCAATCCAATTATGGAAATTTTTGTTGAGTCCTACCTGAGTGCCAGGCCCTGTGCCAGGCGCCATGGGGACCCAGCTAGGAACATCCAGGTGCTCTTTGCAAGGTGAGGAGAGAGGGGAGGCTGGGGGAGACTGAGGGAGAGGCCGCAGAGCAGGTCGGGGAGAGAGTCTTTTCTGAGCAGAGCAATAGAGGAAGGCTTCGTGGAGGAGGTGGCTGAATGAACCCCGCCCTTGACCCTGCCCTTGGGAGGTGGCATTGGTACCACCTGCCTCTACCTGTGTGGGCGGTTGGTCTGGGTTAGCAACGTTGAGGCCGGAGCTGCTCTTGTGCCTACTTCCCAGAGGCAGATTTGCTGGAGATGTTTAAGGAAGTGACGTCCCACGTTTCTGTAAATCTCTAACCTAGAACCAGAGAGAAACAGGTAGGCGTGGGGGGCAGGAATCCGCTGCCTGAGCCCCTGGATTCTGTCCCTGTGTGCACCTGTATCCGTGTCTGCACAGGCCTCTGTCCTACATCTGCTGGAGCTTATGAGCCCAGGTGTGTGTCCAGTCCACACCCACCCGACGGTAGCCATGTATCCGTAGGTGCATACACGTCTGCTATAAGTGTGCGTGCGTGGGCAGGCACGCCCAGGGGTGTGCACATGTCTGCCCACGGGTACCCCTGCCTGTCTCGAGACACTTGTGGCTGTGCCCAGGGACATGTACAGGTCCCTGTGGGCCACACATTGTGTCCACGTCTGTCTGTTGACCCGTGGCCACAGGCACACGCATCTGAGTGGGTGTGTGCGCATGTGTCCATGTGTGTGCTGTGCCCCTGTCCCCCAGGGCTCATCCGGCTGCAGGAGCTCATCATGGCTCCTTCAAGATACAACATCCGCCTCAAGATCCGCCAGCTCCCCATCGACTCGGATGACGCGCGCCCCCTGCTCAAGGAGATGAAGCGCGGCCGGGAGTTCCGCATCATCTTCGACTGCAGCCACACCATGGCCGCCCAGATCCTCAAGCAGGTGCGTGAGCAGCGGCCTGTGGGGAACCGGGTGGGGGTCTGCCTGCCACTGTCTCCCCTTTCCTGAGTATGGTGCCACATCTGCCCCATCCCAACTGGGCTTGACCTCTGCCTCTGCCTGGCCTGTGACCCTGGGTGTCAGTTTTCCTCTCTGAGCCTCAGTTCCACCAGCAGCCAAGCAGACAGCGAGTGACCTTTGCACTCTGACGTGGTGTGGGGTGGCTGACCTGCCCCTGCCAGGCCTGGAGCGCTGGGTAAATGCTGCCTTCCATCTGGAGGGGGTCAGGGGCTGCCGGGAGGCCCCTGAAGCCACGCGGAGCAGAGGCCTTGGGTTCTCAGGGTCGGTCCCCAGAAGGCCTGGCCGCCTCCCCCAGTGACTCATTCCCCCCGTGGCTCCAGAGATGGGTGCTGTTCCTCTCCTGCTGCTGGGAGGGTTATGGAGGTTCTGCTCCACTCTGAAGCAACAGGGCGGGGGGGTGGGGGTCCTGGCTGGGCACCGCTCCACGTGGCACACAGGGGACAAGAGCCCGGCTCTGCCAGACACCTAAGAAAACAACAGTGGAGTCGCCTGCAACCCCCTCCTGGGTGTGGCTCCAAAACCAGCCACCCAGACTTGCGCCTGTGCTTTGAGTCAAAGGCCATTAGGTCACCCCAGAAAGCACTCCTGGCGGCGGGAGCAGGCATCTGTGGGCCTTCTGCATGTGAGCCAGTGAGGTGCCGGTGGCATCGAGGACACCGGGGAAGAGGCAGGGGGTCTGAGCAGGGGCCTGGAGTATTTTCAGAGCCTCAAGGGGCTCCAGTCCCACCTGCTTCCGCCCTTCCATGTGACCTGCCTGGAATCCACCCCTCCTTTGTGGTGGGGTTGACAGCCCCCACTATACGCAGTGCTGCAGGCTTCCTTGAGTGGAGGAAATCAAGAGTTGGTCCCAGTCCCCGGCACAGTCTGCACTGGGCCTGGGCGTCCTTGACATGGATGTGCAGGAAACCCAGACTCCAGAAATCCCTCCACACGCATTCTCCCAGCCACCTGTGCCTAGGGCCTCCCATCTCTTCCCAGCACATGTAACAGAATGAAAGGGACAATCACAACTTTGGTTTACTGAGGAGATACTCTGCCAGGTACCCATCGCTCCTCACTGACTGTCGGAAAGGGGGGTGTATAGCCTGCCTGGTGGACAGGTGGGCAGACACTGAGGCTCAAGGGAACGTAATGGACCCAAGGTCATCCGGCTAGGAAGCTGGAATTGACTCCCAGCTCTGTCTGATTTGAAAACTTCTAGAATTAAAAATGAGGGCTGTGCTCAGCTAAATGCAGGATTGGAGGAAGTTCAGGCCGCCTGCCTGCTGCTAGCTCCTCCAGCCCAACCCGTACCTGGCTGACGGGCCTGGGAGGCTCCAGGGGTGGGCGGGAACATGTGGCAGTTTCAAGGTCTACTTGATCCTGTGACATTTTCCCCAGAGCACTCTGTGGGTCCGGCATTCTGAGGAGCTCTATGGAAAAAGCATTAGCGTCATTAGTATTACGGATTATCGGCTTCTACAAAAATACACAGGACGCAGGGAATGCAGGCTTCGTGGAGGGTGGAATAATAACCCGCAGCAGCTGTGTGGCCTGCTCTGTGGGCATCCGGGACCCGAGCAGGGATGTCACACAGCACACAGCTTCTGGGGCAGGCCCCTGCTCAGGACAGCCCCCCAACACCACTCAACCCTAGCTGGTCCCACAAAATGGGGACCCTTTGGAGAGTGTGGCCCAAAACTCTGCATCTGAATCCGTCCCAGTTGATGCCACCGTCATCTGTTGGCTGGTCATTGTCACTATTCAAGGAAGGTGTTAGAGGACACCAGCCTCACCCAGCCCGTGGCCCAGCCTGGCCTGTCCCCAGCTCTCGCCCCTGGGTGAAGGGAGGGCACTGGGTGCTGCTGGCGGCTGACCCTCTGCTCTTCTGCAGGCCATGGCTATGGGCATGATGACCGAGTACTACCACTTCATCTTCACCACGCTGGTAACGTACCCCCGGGCCTGGCACAAGGAGGTGGGAGGCCTTAGATAGGGGCATGGTAGCCTGGCTTGGGCCAGCCTGCTGGACACAGTGGCTGCAGTTAGAGAGGATCCAAGTCGATAGGTGTGGCTCCGGGTAAGGGCCCATAGATGTCTTTGTGACCTGCCCACTTTCGAGAAGCCTCCTGGTGTTGGGATGAAGGGCCTGGGCTCTGGAGCCAGGATGGGCTCAAGCTCCACTGCCCACTGGCCACGGGGCCTTGGGTAAGTCATCTGACCTCTGTGGCTCAGTTTCTTCCTCTGCAAAATGGGCTTCTGCCCCTTGGGGAAGTCGTGAGGACTAATGAGTCCATCGGGCAAGATGCTGGGAGCAGCACCTAGTTCCTGCAGAGCCGGGGAGGCAGCCAGTGTTCCTCTGTGACCCGCCGCTCGCAGCACCCACTCTCCCACGCCTGTCTCAGGCCTTGTACAGCAACGAGAATGACCACTTCTGATTCCTGCTGCGTCCACACTGAAGTCAGCCCCCTCGCTGTCCACCTGCAGGCTCCAGATGGGTCCTGTCCAAACTTTGAGAACATTTAGGGCCATTTAAACCCATTAGGATAATTAGTTGTGGCCTGAGATCAGCAGAATAAAAGTATTCCTTTGCCAAGGGCACCAACACCAAGCCACCTAGCTTAGAACTAGGCACCCCAGACCTCCCCCAGGGTCCTGGTAGACTATTCCACCAACCCACATCTGGGCAGCAACAGCACCGCTGATCACCCTCTTGCTGAAACAAGCCACCCTTAGCCCTGCAGGCCCCTCCCTGTATAGCTCATTCATTTATTGGGCACCCAGTGTATTTATATTCCTTACCCAGACCTAGGCTAAGCTGAGTGTTTGCAGATGACGAGGACAGAGGCCTTCCTCTCTGAGCCTTCCTCCCTGTGCCCTGCTCGATACAGCAGGCTTGCTGGCTTGTGCCTGCACAGGCCAGAAGGATGGCTGCGGAGCTCAGCACAAGGGCATGCTCGTGCTGAGGGCCTGGGGGAAGGTGGGAGGTTTGAGGCAGGCTTTGCAGAAAAGCAGATGCTTGGACGCTGGGCTTTGAAGGGTCAGTAGGAGTTCAGCAAGGCAGAGAGGGGAAGGGGCTCCACGTGTAAAGAAGAGCATGAGCAAAAGCTGAGGGGCAGGTTAGCTCTTGAGCAGTGAGCTGGAGTTGGCTCGCTCTGGCTTCCGAGAGCCGACTGCTATCATCGCCCCCCCAACTCCACATCTTGTTGGTAGCTTGAAATTGGCCATGGGGGGAGTGCATATGCCATAGAAGCAGGCATGTGCTACCAGTGAGGTTCCCTCCCCACACCAGAGAGCATCTACCAGCACACCTGCCTGTCACCCCGCTTCCCCAGCTGTACCCTGTGCCCATGCAGAGCCTGTCCAGGGCTCAGACCTGGAGCTTGCCAGGAGCCCCATTGGGTAAAAGGAATCCTGGGGACTGGGACCAGGAACCTTTTCCCTTGAGTCCCTTTTGGATCTCTGCCCACCCACACTGGCTTCTTCCTGCCATGCTGTGTACTAGAAAGTCAGCAGAGGCTTGGGATGAGGCCACCAGATCCTTGATACCATTCCAGGACAAGGCTCTGCAAAAGGCACCTCCCCAGTGACCCCAGTGCCCTGCACAGAAAGACCACTGTCCACTGGGGACAAGGTAGGAGGTCTTAGAGGAAGGATCCTAGCACCTCGGGGTCTCCCTCTAGCTCCCAGTAGGGTCCCTTTAACTGTTCATTTCCTTAATTCAATCAATCATTCGTTCATTTGTCTAGCAGCCATTTACAAAGGCACTCCCAGGTGCCAGGCTCTGAGCTGGGCATTTGGGAGGGAGGGGCGTAGAGAGATGGGTCCCACAGAGCTCAGGGGCAGGCAGGCTTTCTTCATGGGTAAATCCACCTGCAGTGGCTAAGCCATGCCTGGCACGTGGCAGGTGCTCATTAACGCCTGCGTGATGGGTGAATGAATGAGTGCATGCCCGCAATGCAGAGTGTGACCAGTGAAGTCACCAACACTGTCACAGCAGCCTCAGCTAAGACCGCGGTCTCTGATGCCAGGCTCCCTGATGAGAACCGAGACTCTTCCGCTGCCTTGAGCAAGCTACTTGCCCTTTCCGTGACTCATTTCCGCTTCTGTAGAATCGTGACGACAGCGGTTTTACTTTCTAGGATTGTTAGCGGGAGTGTTTCATGCGTTGATATCCATAACCGGCTTACACGACGCTTGGCACTTAGCGCGGTGGAAGTATTCAATAAACGAATTAAATGAGTCCTGCTCATGTTCTCTGTGTGCTCGGCAGACCCCGTCCCCTGCAGAATTCAGAACAACTCTCCAAGGAAGCTATGGCTCTCCCCAAATTTTAGAAAACCTGGAAACTGAGGCTCAGAGAGGTGGCGCCCCAAGAAAGGGGCAGAGCGTGAATTTTGGGCACCTAGGATCTGCCGTCCAGCTCCAGAGCCCTCTTCCAAACCTGTCATGCTCAGAGCTCGCGTGAAGTGTCACGCGGCTCCTCTGGCCAGCTGGGCTTCCACATACTGCCTGGTCCAGCCCTGGTGGTTGACCCTAGTCAGGGAAATGGAGCCTCCCCGCCAAATCCCAGCACCCCACCCTTCAAGGCCCTCTCTCTGCATCTGCAGATTTTCCTCGTCACCCCACTGAGGCCAGCCAGCAGGACGCTTACCTTCCCCGTAGATGGGGAGACCTGGCATCAGGGAGATTTTTGTGACTTTCCCAGAATCTCACAGCAGATCAGTGACGGAGACCCAGGTTCCTGACTCTGGGTCCTGCCGGCTCCTATAGAACACATAGTTCTGCAGTGGAGCGAATGTGCGGAGTCTACCAGGGTATTCCCAGAAGCCCCCTGCCCCAGGCTCAGCTGTGTCCCCCGGACCCTGTCCTGCTCCAGCTTCAGGGACCTCCTGCCTGGCCTAGAACGCCACCTCCCGATTCTCCCTCTTTGTGTCCCTGGGTCATTCATGGCTGTACTGGGGAGGGCAGTGGCATTTGGCATTTATCTCCTTCCCCTTTGGAGAAACCCACGTCACCAACTCTTTGCCTCTAAAGAATTCTCCAAACTAAACTTGCTTCTCCCACGCAGAAGACATTTTAATTACCCCTGCCGCATTATCTGTTCCAGCCAGCTCTGAGCCGTTCCCAGATAACCCTGCGTTAATCAGCCCCAGCTGAGGCCCGGTACATGTCATGTGTAGGTAAAAGCCTGGAGGTGAAAAAAGAATTATAATAAATTAATAGATAAGCAATCACAATTAATGCCACTTCCCGGCAATAACAGTTATATCATGGGAAAGATATTTTCATCTGTCATTCCTTAAGGCGATGTTTCCCGAGCTTCAGCTTCTACCCATTCAGACCCATGGGGTGCTAATGAATTAGTCTATTATGTTATGCTGAATGTTTCTAAAAGGTCCCTAGTCGATACTGAATTCAGTGTGTCAACATTTGGCATCAAGAATGCGACTTTTTGCCAAGCGGCGGAGTTGCCCACAGTTCACTGTGTACAGCACTTGGGGGTCTCAGCCCAGGGCAGTTTGAGCAAAAATAATCAGAGCTGGACAAAGAGGCCTCTTCACCATTGTCACTGCCCTCATGTCACAGGGATGGGGGCACTCTGTGCCACAAGCCCTACAACACTCTGCAGCCAGGCAGGGCGGGTAACAAAGAGGAAGGTGACCCCCCCCCCAACCACGCCACCCCATCATTCCCTCCCAGGCTGTGACTGTCCCAACAGACAAATGCTGTGTCTGGAAAGTGAGAAACAGTTACACCAGCACCCAAGGCCCCCTCCACACCAGAGATGCCGCCCTTCACCCTAAGTCAGGTTGGTCTCTGGTGCTAGAAGAGGATAAGCCAGTCACAGAGGCCCTGGGCAGGTTGCTGCTGCGGCATCTGTCAAGCCTTAGACGTCAGGTCAGTTCTGAATCAGAAGAGGCCAAGGCTCCTGCTGGGAGTGGGAGGAGGGCTATCCCTGAGGGCAAAGGTCGGCCTCTGTCCCATGGCCCCAGCAGTTCAGCTCTGACCCTCTCCCAGCTCCACAGACCCCCGTCAGAGGCGGTTTGAGGAAGCTCTCTTGGTCCTGGGTCCTGGTTAAAGGAGTGAGTGACTGGGGTTGACACCATCACTCTCCAGCTCTGTCCCCGCAAGCCAAAGACTCAAGTTTCCCTGGGACTCAGTTTCTTCCTTTGAGTGGGAAGTGGGGACATGAGTTAGACAATTTAATACATGTGGCATTCAGAACAGCACCTGCTGCTCTGCTGGGGACAGGTGCTCAGCAAACTGTGACAGTGTTTTGATTGCCAGGAGGGCTCAGGTAGGAAGGGCCCAACCCGAGTCTGCTCCTCTCCTCCAGTGATCCGGCGATGTCCCTAGGGGCTGCATCCCTGGTTGTGACAACCTGCCACCAGACAGGCAAATAGGCAACTTGTCAGACACATGTCAAATGTCCCTGTGTACCAGACATGTTCTGAGCACGTCAGTTAACCCGCTTCCTTCACGTCAAGCCTGTATGGTAGGTATGGTGATCATCCCATTTTGCAGATGAGGCAACTGAGGAGGGCAAATGAAACTTGAACCCAGATAACCTGACCTCGTGTTCTGCTCTCAGCCAGCACCTCAGGCTGCCTCAGTAAGCCACCTCCTTCGGGATGTGATTTAGCCCATTTTCTGCTGTGATAACAGAATGCCATAGACTGAGGAAGTGATAAACAAGAGTTTACATGGCTCAGAATTCTGGAGGCAGGGAAGTCCAAGCTCATGGTGCCGGCATCTGGCAAGGGCCTTCCTGCTTCATCGTAACGATGGCAGAAGGGCACGTGAGCATACCAGGGAGAGAGAGGAAATCCCAAACTCATCCACCGGGATCACGCCCACAGTAACTGACCCACTATGCTCTAACCCGCTTGTGGGGACAGAGTCCTGGAGGTATAATCACCTCTTCCACAAGTCACCTTACCCTTCGCACCCTCTTTTCTCACCTATAAAAGGAGAACACCATTAAATACCCACTTCATGGGGGCTGTGATGTCCCCCACAGGCAGGGATAGGACAGTGGCTATCCTCCACTCCCCGCTGAGACCGGGGCCATCTAGACACCCTCTGGCCATCTCAGTGGGAACCCCTCTTTTGCTGAAGACCCTGCCTCCTGCTTTCATCCAGCCTCTTCCTCAACCCAAATCCTGGCTTAGAATCAGGGCTGTCTAGCTATTCTTTGGTGGCCGTGGGGGATTTGTTCCAGGACCTCTGCAGATGTTCAAGTCCCTTCTATAAAATGGTGTGGTAATTGCACATGACCTGTGCACACACTCCCATGTACTATAAATCATCTCTAGATCACTTATGAGACCTAATACAACATCCCTGCTGTGTAAATAGCTAACACACTGCATTGTTCCAGGACCAAACAATGCTCAGCCTACATGCTCAGTGTGGACACAACCTTGTTCTGATGGTTTTGTTCTGTGGTGGTTGTATCCATATCTAGGAGCTGTGGATACCAAAGGCAAACGGTCCCCTTTGGGCACGGGTGGGGTTAGACTTTCTTACCTTCCTTTAAGTCTGCTCTGCAAACCTTCAAAGAAGAAATCAACACCGTGCCTTCCAGAAGGGGGCCGTTGAGGGTGCAGGAGGAGCAGGAGGAGTTGAGCATCCATTAGGGACATGGCAGAGACCGCAGGAAGCCAGCGCAGTGTAAAAGATCTGCTCTGTGGGCTCTTGCTCTTATCACTCATCATCTTTGCATGAGCCATCATTGATTCATCTGAGGCTGGGATGGATGGGGTGGAGGCTGCAATGATGGTACCATGGAGAATCAAGTACAACCAAGGAGGGTGTCTAGCCATCTCTTCAAGCACAGGGTACAGTGATGGAGTCCGGGACCCAGGGGAGAGGACAGACCAGAGGCCAGGGGGGAAGTCAGCTCAGTGAGGGAAGAATATGGAAACGCAGAGGCTGTGGGGGAGATCAAACAATGACCACCAGACTTAGTTTCCCCACCAATGGGAGGGGCCAACCTAGATTGCCAAAGTATACATTTCAAAAAGCCAAAGAAATGAATCTCATGCAAATGTAGATGAACATATTTCCCAGGTGGGAGGGACCAGTAGGGTGGTGGAGCTGGCCCGCAGAGCATCTGAGGAACTGGGTGTTCATTGGTATTTCAGACAGGAGAGGGGAGACATAGGTCAGATACAAAATTAATTAATCTCCTGCAAAGCAATAAACCTCACAGCCTTAGGGGGGTCACCTTTTCTGCTGGACACAGATCTGCATGTTCACCCTGCGTCTGGGCCTTTAATCAGAAGCCAACAGTGAAGTCAAAGCATCCCCTGGGGGATTAAGTAACCCTGGACCTTCCTGGTAAACAACCCTTCTTTGTCGCATTGCGAGAACGTTCTGCTCCCCTTTTGCCTATTTCCAAGTTGGGGGTCATTTTTAACAGACCACAGCTCTCTCTGCTCCTCTGACTTCCTCCCACCCTTTCTCTACTGCCATCTCTTGGCAGGTCAGGGGAAGTTGGCTTCTCCCACTGCCCCTTCCTCTTGGGCTCCCTGATGTGACGGTTCCCTGGCCCCAAAGCTGGAGCTGCAGCAGGAGCCGGGGCGGGCTGCTCAGGCTCTAAGACCTTGCTCTTCTGGACGCTCAGCTGGGGCCTGCCCTGGCCATTTGCAGGACAGCTGCTCCTAGGAGCCATGGGAGGTGGCCCTGGCTGTGACTGGGGAGGAAGGAGTGGGGAGGGCAGCAGTACTCCTTGAGTCCCCTCTTTTAAAGGAGAAAACATTCCCTTTAGCGTCCTTCTGGGTAACCTGGAGATGGACAGACCTAGCACCCTCTGTCTTTGCAAAGTGAGTGTCCTCCCCACCCTGCCGCCCTGGAAAGGAAACAGCATTCTGAAGCTTGTCTGATGGGCGACTCATGGGAACTGCTTCACTAGGTCCTATAAAGAGGAGTGGTCCCCATTTTGTAGAAGAAGAAACAGGCTGAGGCCCCCTAGTTAGCCCGAGGTCAGTGCCCCAGGCAGACCTGAGTCCGAGTTGACTCTGAGTCCAGTCCTCCTATGGGTGCTCCCAGCACTTTTGCAGGGTTCTGCAGGGAGCCGCAGCCCCAGGCCCAGGCAACCCTGATTCAGGAGGGGCAGGAGGCGGGGCTGGAGCTAAGGCAGTGGCCGCACCTTGACTCACGCAGACCTCTCTCCCCAGGATCTCTACGCACTAGACCTGGAGCCCTACCGCTACTCGGGGGTGAACCTGACGGGGTTCCGCATCCTCAACGTGGACAACCCCCACGTCTCAGCCATCGTGGAGAAGTGGTCCATGGAGCGGCTGCAGGCGGCTCCCCGAGCAGAGTCTGGCCTGTTGGATGGAGTGATGATGGTACAGAGGGCAGCCAGGCAGGCGGACCCCCGGGGCTCCCCCTGATTTCCCCCTTCCTTCCCTCCCTCCTTCCCTCTCTCCTGCCTTCCTATTTCCTGTCTCCCTCCCACCACTTCCTAAGTCCTGCCATGTGTGAGCCGGACCCCAGGTCAGGAGCCAGGGGCACTAAGAAGAATCAGACAGCCCTGCCCCAGGGGCCCCAGGGATAAGGACCAGGGATCCTGGGCACAGGGACTTTAGGCTGTGGCCAGCAGGTGTGAGACTGGGGAGGAGGGAGAGGAGTGGTCAGGGATCTGTGAAGGGGCGGGGTGGGAGGTCTGTCAGGAGAGTGTGGCACCGGGAGCATTAGCAGACCAGCAGTCGCCCATGCCTGGCCTCTCTCCAGGGTGGGACAGGATGGCCTCTGGGCCTTTTTCTCACCAGGACGCCTTGAGCTTGCAGTGGGAGACAGGACTCAGGCAGGGTGGGCAAAGGACTGAGGGGCTCAGGGTTGCTCTCAGACAGACCCTGGACCTCCCTCCAGACCGACGCGGCCTTACTGTATGACGCTGTCCACATCGTGTCCGTGTGCTACCAGCGGGCCCCCCAGATGACGGTGAACTCCCTGCAGTGCCACCGGCATAAGGCCTGGCGCTTTGGTGGCCGCTTCATGAACTTCATCAAGGAGGTGAGTTCCCACGCCCCCTCCCTCCAGAGGCTGCCGACGCCCCAGCACAGCAGGGCGGTGGTGGGCCCAGGTTCAGAGCCAGGACAGCTTTCAATTCCACATGAACTTGGGCAGGTTTCCTGGCATAGCTGAGCCTCAGTTTCCTTGGTTGAAAATGAGCTCCATAGGACCAGTCTTTTTTTAATGAATTAATTAATTTATTTTAATTAGGTATATATGAAGCAGAATGCATTTTGATTCATTGTACACAATTGCAATTGTAGCACAACTTTTCATTTCTCTGTACCCGATGTAGCATCGCACCATATGGGCAGTCATACGTATACCTAGGGTAATGATGTCCATCTCATTCCACCATCTTTCCTACCCTCATGCCCCCTCCCCTTGGCCCCATTAAATTTCCTCCATTTTTCCCATCCCTCCTATTATGGATCAGCATCCACTTATCAGAGAGAACATTTGGCCTTTGGTTTTGGGGGATTGGCTGACTTCGCTTAGCGTGATATCCTCCAACTCCATCTACTTACCTGCAAATGCCATAATTTTATTCTCTTTTAATGATGAGTAATATTCCATTGTGTATATATACCACAGTTTCTTTATCCATTCATCTATTAAAGAGCATCTAATTGCTTCCATAGTTTAGCTATAAACATTGATGTGGCTGCGTCACTATTGAACACTGATTTTAAGTTCTTTGGGACTTAAGGAGTGGGATAGCTGGGTCAAATGGTGGTTCCATTCTAGGTTTTCTAAGGAATCTCCATACTGCTTTCCAGATTGGTTGCACCCATATGAAGTCCCACCAGCAATGTATGAATGTGCCTTTTCCCCGACATCCTCACCAACATTTATTCTTGTCTGTATTCTTGATAACTGCCATTCTGACTGGCATGAGACGAAATCCTAGAGTAGTTTTGATTTGCATTTCTCTAATTACTAGAGATATTGAACATTCTTTCATATATTTGTTGATCAAATGTATATCTTCTTCTGAGAAGTGTCTGCTCAGCTCCCATTTATTGGTTGGGTTGTTCATTTTTTGGGTATTAAGTTTTTTGAGTTCTTTATGTATCCTGGAGATTAAGATAGCCTCTTCAACAAATAGTGCTGGTAAAACTGGAAATCCATATGCAGAAAAATGAAAATAAACCCCTATCTCTCCCCATGCATAAAACTCAACTCAAAGTGGATCAAGGATCTAGGAGTTAGACCATAGACCCTGCACCTAATAGAGGAAAAAGTGGGCCCTAATCTTCATCGTGTGGGATTAGGCCCTGACTTCCTTAACAAGACTCCTAAAGCACAAGAAATAAAATCAAGAATTAATAAATGGGTGGACTCAAACTAAACAGCTTCTTCTCAGCAAAAGAAACAATCAATGAGGTGAGGAAAGAGCCTACATTTTGGGAGCAAATATTTGCCACACACACGTCAGACAGAGCACTAATCTCCAGGATGTATAAGGACCAGCCTTACTGGTGATCGAGAGACAGAGTCCTCAGGCTGTGGTACGTGCTGGCAAGTGGTCGGTACTGTTGACAGCCATAGCATGGGCTTCAATGTACAGCAGGTGGGGGTCTTTGCTTGCTGGCTGTGTGGCCTGAAGCAAGCTAGAGAACCTTCCCAAGCCTCAGTCACCTCATCTGTAAAATGGGGGTATGAAGTCCAGTGAAGAGGCTAGGGAGGAGGAGATCTAGGCGGGGCATCCCAGAGGGTGTGACCATGTGGGGCAACACCAAGGCCAATGAGAAGATCTTCAGGAGGGCTCCAGGTAGAGGGTCCCTCAGGAACAAGCACAGGGGACAACAAAGGAGGCGCGCTGACCTGAGGGTTTGTTTGTTGACTCAGTAGCTATTTGCTGTGGGCTTGTGGGGGTCAGGCACCGAGCTGTGCGGGGTCCCACTGTGGCTAAAGCAGAGGAGCCCGGCACCCACAGAGCCCACAGCCCTGGGAGGGAGGCAGGCGTTCCCCCAGTTACTTCATTCAAATATGATTCCATTGCAAAGGAAGGCATCAGGGGACCCCCATCTCTCACACAAGGGCCGGACAGCTTCCCTGAGGCCCCAGGTCTCCGTGGCTGCTTTGGGGTGAGGCCAACAGCAGCTCCTCCCACCTGTCAGCAATATTAAAAGGAATGTGGACAGTCCTCCAGAGGGAGAAGCCAGGCCTCGGGCCTAGTCCCCTCACTCCTGGAAGGGACTCCAGGATCCTGAGATGCTCTGGCCTAAGAGGTTCACGACTATCCCTTCCCATCCTACCCATCAAAAGTGCAGAGGTAGTTCACTGCCCAATGCCCAAGAAGAGCTGAGCAGCTGGTGACATCACTTGCTTTTGGGGAACTCTGAGACTGAATTTCCAGATCCCTGCACGTCCATCCCTGGGGTCTCGGTAACGCCAGTCCACAGCCCTGCCCTATCCCTCCTCTGGCTCTGCAGGTAGATTTGGGAGCATCAGGAGCCACATGGAGGTGGCTTGGAATCTTAACCACTTTCTAGCTGTGTGACCTTGGCCAAGCTACGGAACCTCTCTGCACCTTAATGTCTCCCTCTACTGTGGAGGCCATAGCAGACATCTCGTAGGGTTGTGGGAGGACTGAGGGAGTGGTGGGGTGCGTGGGGCATGGAGGCCAGTGCCGGGCACAGGGGTGCTGAGGATCTTGGCCACTGTTACTGCTGTTGCCATCACCACTCCAGCTAGAGGGGCTGCAGACCACCCTGCTTCAACTCCACCCATCACCCCTCCCTCCTTGGAATGGACCCCTGAGGGAGCAGATGCAACCCTGCCCACCCTCCCAGGGAGCTTCTCTCCCTCCTGGGACTGGCTGGCCATGGTTGGGGTACCCTGAGGATAAATGACCCCCATCTTCAGCCCCCATACATCTCATCTCGTTAGTGCCGGCTTGCCCGTGGTCCCGCAGCTGGCCACAACCAGAACCCAGGTGCCCCTCCAGAGCCGTGCACGGTCTTCCCGGGTCCATTTCCGAGTTGCCCGTCTCCCCATCTGACTGCGTGACAGTAAATCATTTTAAAGACTTGGCATTTCCGAGAGGAGCTGGGAAATACCAGGCCGGAGTTCAGAGCGTGTGAAGCATCTTTCATTTAGCGAGTCCTGCGCTGCGGCTGGAGGGGGCGGGCGGGCTGGGAAATGTCAAGGGGAGGAGCTGCCGGTGGCTCCCTGCCCTGCCCCTGCCCACCCGCCCACAGACAGGCCGCACCTGCTGGCATTTAATTCCCCTGTGGCTGTGGGGAGAAAGCTGCCTCCCAGCCAGCCTCCAGGGCACCCGCTGTGATTTCCCCTGGGGGCCAGGAGGTAGCCCAGGCTGTGGGGGCTGCGAGGAGAGGGACTGGGGAGCCGGCCTGAGGGAAGCAGAGCCTCCCTGTGAAGTCAGAAACTTTGGCGTTTGCCTTCTCTGGTGTGTCTTTTAATCTCTGTCCCCAGTTCCTTGGTTCCCAGCTCCCTGAGTTCCATGTCAGCTCTCCCCACCCCGCAGCCGTTCAGCTCTGCTACTGCAGCAAGAGGCCATTCTGTGCCTGCCAGTATTGGGGACCTGCATAACTCGGTTCCTCTCTGAGTCTCAGTATCCACATCTGTCAGGTGGGGGCATTTTAATAGGAGGCCCAGCTGGCAGGATCACCGTGAGAACTCAGTGGGCTCCTGCAGGGGAAGATAACAGTTCTGTGATGAGCTTCCTACTGGAGCTGGACTTGGCCCAAGTGACTAACCCCTTTGTCCCCAGCCAAGTGCCAGCCCTAAACCTAGAGAGCTACTTGCAGACTCCGTGTCAAGCAGTTGATAGACTTTTTCAACACCTGTGAAGCGGTAACCTGTCCCTTCCTGCAACTGAGGGATGAGATCACTAAAGTTCATGTTCTAACCCCTTTTGTTTTACATGCCTTCCTGACCCCCAAGGCGCCGCCCCCTTCCTGAGTTAGGAAACCCATTTGTCCACATGGGTATTCATCAGGAATATCTCACAGTGCCCCAGAACTGCCCCAGTGCTTGGAGAGTCCCAGGGGTTTTCGCTGGGATCTATGGGTAGCTCAGCCTCCCAGATCTGTGGGAACTTGTGGGTGCATGCACGGGTTCTGGGCAAGCTCATCCAGGGAAAGGCTGGGGCCTTTCTCAGTCTGCAGGGAACCTGATCCAAGCCAGGATGCAGCCAATATTCAGCTCTCCCTTGGCCTCTCTTTTCCCTGGAGACCTCTCCCCTGCCAGCCCAGTCAGGCTGTGTGGGCCCCAGGTTGTCTCTTGCTCCCAAGCCTACCTTTGCTCCCCAGGACTCCAGGGATTTGTTTTTCCCCCAGACTTAGAAAGCCTGAGTGTTCAACGCAGAGCTGCTGCCATCCTAAGTCTGGGAAGGAACCCAGCTGGGGCTGCGGGGCAGGGCCCTGGGAAGGCCTTCTGACTTGGCCCAGTCTCTGCTGTCTCTGCTGGGCTGTGTGAGCTGGTGTGGCTCCAGCCGGAATCAGGATCCTGGCCTGGCCCACTACACCCCCACCCCCACCCCTAGGGAGGTCATGTGCTCTGAACAGCCTGAACGTGCCTCATAGAGTTGATGCTCCAGGCCCCCAGGAAAGGTATTGTGTGGTGCCAGTTCTCCATAAAGAAGCAGATAGAAAAGAAGTTCAGGCTTCCTGGGTCAAATCAGCTCTGTCCCCACATCTCACCTCGGCAGCTGCATTTCAAAAGCAACCAGAACCTGTCTGTGAACAGGTGGGCACGACCGTGAGCTAATCAACCACTTACAAAAACAGCCAGTGGCCAGTTGGGCTCACCGTGGTCTGGAAGGCGGAGCTTCACTCAGTTTGGCCTGCCGAACCTCCACCTGCCTCTCTCTGTTAATGATCCTAATGACAATTTAAAAAAAAAAAAATTTAAGATATTTAAAATACAATGTCTATTGTATTTAGAGTCTTTTGATGGATAATGATCAAAATAACTTAAAATCTTAAATTAAAATCTTAAGTTGTCTGTTTTCTTGGTTCCAACTCGTGAACGTGCTATTTCCTTAATAGTTGGTCTATTAAAAAATACCGTTTCAAATTTTAAAACTAAATAAGATAAAATAAAAGCCACTATTTGTCCAGGGTTCATGTTCTGCCAGGCACTGTTCTCAGCAGTCTATGTGATTTATTTCGCCCTTACCGCACTTTGGTAGGAGGGGTACGTAGCGATCAGTTACATTTTATAGCTGAGGAGACATGGAACACCCAAGTTCCCGCGGCGATTGTGCTTGAACCCAGCACCCTGACCCCAGAGCTCTGAGTCCTAGTGTGCCTGGAGGTAGGGCTGAGGGTGGAGGAGGCGCCTCCTCGGTCTCCCCTGCCTCTGGGGGGCTACTTCAGGTTCCTAGTTCTGTAGCCAGGTCCCTCGGGTGTTCCTGCCTCTCGGCGGCTCTTGCCTGCCCCAGCACCTCTGCTGCCTCCCTACCCTCTCTGGGGGTTTGACACAGGCTCCCCCTTCCCATGGCTTTGAGGCAGGGGCTCATTTGAGCGCATCCGAGATCGATGTTGTACACGAGGAGGTGCGAATGCAGAGCTGGGTAAAGAGCATAATAGAATTTATGGAAATCGCTGGCTCGCACGGCGGCCCCAGCAATGATGGAGGTGATTATTAATTAATCATGGTCTTGGGGGAACAGTATCAGTGCAAGGAGTAATTAAAATGAAGCATTGTACAGTTGTACCGAATGATGATTTATGAGCCTGAGGAATTGCCGCTCTCTGCCCTCTCCCCTCCGCAGGCTCAATGGGAAGGATTAACTGGACGGATTGTTTTCAACAAAACCAGTGGCTTGCGGACAGATTTTGATCTGGACATCATCAGCCTGAAGGAAGATGGCCTGGAGAAGGTGTGTGGACTCAGAGATGGAGGTCAGGCAGAGGAGCAGGGTCTTCTTCAACCCCCTCCCGCAGGCTCCTGGCAGAGGCTCAGAGGCAGAGGGCAGGACCTGGTGCAGCCTGTGCTTGAGGTTGGACACCACCCATTGTGACCACTGCAGATCTATGGGCCCAGCAGAGATCACGAGAGGTGAAGAGCCCAGTGGCTGGTGGTAGCAGACACCCAAGCCATCACTGAGCAAGGACCATCAAAGATGCTTAACCTAAAAGACCCATGGGACAGACGACAGACTGCCTCTGAGTCCCTGCAGGGCTGATATGAATAAAACTAGCATTCTAACCTCCAGGGCACGACCACCTGGGAAGTAGTGAGCTCACTGTCACTAGAGGCATGTAAGCAAAGATTGATTGTCTGGCTGCCCATTGCTCGTCTATAAGGCTTGAGGTGATTTCTAGCCTTGAAGAGAGGTTGGAACAGATTGAGCTCACTCAGCTTTTAAGGCTTCTGATTTCAAAGAGTTCTGGACAAGGAAAGCAAGCCCGGCTGGGGTGGGGGTGGGGCTCCCCATCTCACTAACGTAGAAATGTTTTTAATGAGGCCAATTCTGACCCCTGGGAACCCCCAGCATGTTCTGTCAAAGTCAGGCTGCTGGGCCAAGAATAGGTTTAACGTGAGCCCCAGATTCTCAGCAACCCCTGGAACATGGGGCCAGGGCTCAGCCATACCTGTCCTGCAACAGACTGGTCCCTGGTAGCCACCGGGGCCCTTCCCCAATCCTGAGAGATGGCGTGTATAAAACCCAGGGAGTTGAGGCTGGAGAGTGGGTGGCCTCTGATGCTGCTTCAGAGGTTGATTCCTCTCTCTCCTCCCCGCCTACCTGGCTCAGCCTCTGGATTATTTTAATATCCTACCCGAACTGCCGCTTCTCACCCTTGAGCCCTTCAGCCATCTCAAATGTACACACAAAAAGCTTCCCCAAGCCCAGCTTGCCCCCACCACCCCATGCCAAATCACTAAGCTTCAGCCTCACTCAGAACCAAAAGGCTCTTTGACCAGTATCCCAGCTGGGCCTTCAGGCCTGGCCTCCACTGCTCCCTAACAAACCCCACGGTCCAGTTGCACCCACACCTTCCCACATCCCTGGGCATGTTCCCTCCTGTAGCCCCAGGTGCAGGCTGTGGCCTCTGCCCCTCAGGCACAGACCCACTCCGCTCGGCTTGCAGCTCCTGTGGCCAGGAGTCCTCTGTGAACTCCTGAGCTTTCTGACACATGGGGGCCACTGTGCTGGGGAGGGGTTGGACAGGGAGAGCTCACCCTTCCTTCACAACCGTTTCATGTCACACATTGTGCCAGCCCCTAAGGACGGGGTTGTGGCCTGCACTCCTGAGATGACCAAGGCCAGTTGGTCCAACCCCATGCAAACTCTGAGTTCCCATGGAGTGGGTTCCATTTCAACCCTGGTGGAGAGCAGCCTTCCTGACAGCGCTTCGGGGGTGCAGAATTCGCTCAGGTTGCTGTTGTAGTTTTGCTTTCTCAGCTACCGCGTCTCTGAAAATAGAGATGACAGTCGATGGCACACACGCTACCATTTCCTTCTCCTGTGCCCATGGCAGGCATCAATAATTGATCACTGGCACACTCTTCCTATCTGTGCCCACCTGGAGTCTCCCTATCCCAGCAATCTGGCACACCCTGGCCAATGCTCAATACCATTATCCCTGGACATAGATTGGCATGTGGGGCACCCACCAGAGGCTCCTGGTCACAGCCACCTAGACTGTGAGCAGAGAGCCTCCTCGCTCTTTAACTGTCTTTCAGCTCCAAAGCACCTGCTGTCTAGCAAGCCCCAAAGCCAGAACTCAGTAGAGCTTTCTACAGGAGGGACCCTGCTGTTCATGCAACCTCTGGACAGATGTTTGTTAAGTACCTCCGACACCCCAGTGCTGACCTCCACTCTGAGCTTGGTCCATGTGAGAAAAGAGCCTCTTGGCTGCTGCCTACCTGTCCCCTCTCCATGTGGCCCTGGTGGTCCGCAGAGGCAGAGATCCTGCCTGGAGAGGATGCTGAGCCCCAAACGCAGCCGCGCGGCCTCTCATATCCTCACTTCTGTTTGCTAAGCCAGGTCATAGCTGATCCAGGCAGCTTCAGCCAGTGGCTTTGGGAGGATTAAAGCAGAATTACCCAGGCATAATTACATATCTCTCTGCTATCTGCTTTTCACAGCTCTCTGAATGGGGTGTTTGCATTCAGCCTCTCTGTTTAATTGATTAAGTTTCCTGAGTACCCCCCCCCTCCCCAACTGGGCCAAGGACACAGTGGGCGTGCCAGAACCTTCCTTGACAGAGAGGGGCCAAAATGGGGCACAGCTGGGCAGAGCTGAGTCAGAAAGGATCTCCAAGAGGCCCAGAGCTTTAGGCCCATTTATAAACTTGACCTTCCTTTCCTCCCTCCAGCCTCAAACCCCGTATCCAAAGGGTGCTGGGGACAGGGTGCAGATATTTTGCCATCTTGGCCAAGGTGTCTGCTGACTTTAGAAGTAACTCACAAAATAAACTGTCCTCAAACCCAGGGGCATCCCAGACCACCCCCTGCTGTGAAGTTCACCCCTCCTTATGCTACCACCCCCAAAGGGCTTCCGAGGACAGCCCTCCTGCCAGACTGCAGGCCTGCGCACAGGCCGCTCATTGCTCCCTCAGTCCACAATCGGGTGGGGCATGTGGCCCTTGTTCCAGGCCATCTTGGGCTTTGGAAGGTGTCTGGTCACTGAAGGTGACACTGGGACTCAGACCCAGTGAGTGAGCAGCAGGATGCTCAGGGTCTTCCAAGAGGCATCCCAGGGCAGGACCTGACCCCAGGGCAGGACCTCCAAGTCGCTCAGCCCCGGCTTGGCATCTGCTCAGCCCAGCTGCTTTTCCAGGTTCCCTGGAGCTGCCTCTGATTTCCTGTCCCTCTGAAAGGGGAGGTGGTATATATATCCAGGCATGTGGATGCCTTGGGGGTCTTTGTCCTGGAAGGACAGGGAGGGCAACAGAGTCGTCATCGGTACAGTTGACTCCCAGCATGCAGGCAACGACAGTGGGATGACGGTGCTCCTGGCGGCTAGGGAGCACATGGAAAGCACCCTCTCCTCTGTCTGTCCGTCCAGGTGGGGGTGTGGAGCCCCGCTGACGGGCTCAATATCACGGAGGTTGCCAAAGGCCGAGGCCCTAATGTCACCGACTCTCTGACAAACAGGTCACTCATCGTCACCACCGTGCTGGTAAGAGCCTGCAGCCCCTGTGGGAAGGGCTGTCTGCGCTGGGGGTGGGCTCGCCATCTAGGCTGGAGAGACCCCTGTCGTGCTCACCTCTAAAAGGCCGGGTGGTGGCGGGGGGCTTCAGGAAGGTGGGAACCCTAGGGAGCAGCTGGGACATGGGTGCCACTCACATGGCTGAGGGAGACCCATGCTTGTGCACCCCACCCCCATCCACTACCTGAGCCCCTGCTGTCTGAGTAGGAACCAAGATGGAGGTAGAAGGGGGTGAGCTGCCTACTGCACCAGGCCACAGGCTGCTTCTCCCGCTCCGTCCTTCAGCTGTGAGGGTTGCTGTGGCTCTGCCTCCCCAGGCTGGAAGCCTGTTACATGCCACCTTCTGCAGTGTCCCCTCCTTGAGAGCTGGCAGCTAGGACCACTGGCATCCCATCCTTTCTCCATGCTTTCCTCTCTCCTCCATCCTCCTCCTCCCTCAGATGGGGACTGAATAGAGTCCCCTCTGACCCATTTCAACCAGGAAGTGGCTCTTGGGATCTCCCGTGCTCTCTGCACCTTGCAGCTTGGATCAGAGCCAGAGGACAGACTCAGGCCTCGGTTCCTTCCACCGAGTAGCATCAAAGCCACTCCACAGGGCCAGCCCCTCCTGCGAGGGAGGCCTCAGGACTGTGCAGAGGCACAGGACAGACCCTCTCAGAGTCACAGCACTGCTCATGGGGACCCTCGCAGGGCTAGCTTGAGGGGAGACAGCTCAGTCACAGCCCAGCAGAATCTGACCCAAGATTTAAGGGTAATTCTGGCCCTATTCAGCCTCTCCCTTATAACACAGCAAACAGACCTGTGAGGACCACATGCCTGGGCTGTTCCTCTACCCAGGGGGGAGCTCACAGAGCCTGTTTGGGGTTCAGTAAGGCTGCTGCGGGGAGTAGCCTGCATGCAGCATTGTCCAGACGGGTGGCTCCCTGCTGCTTTCCCAGCAGATGCCTCTGGTCAGGCCCTCCTGGATGGTCCTATGTCCTCCCCCAAACTGTGACTCATGGCACAGGCGCCCAGAGGCTGGGTGGTGGGACAGGTAGGGATGCAATGGGGAAGCACACCATTCCTCCAGGAATCCCAGGGAATAGCAGACCTCAGGGCACCGCCCCTGTGTAGCGGGAGCTTGAGTCTGTGGGCCTTATCCCCAGATCCCAGGGTTATTATCACCGAGAGATCCCCAATAAGGGGGACATAGGTCTAATGGGGATTCTTGGCAGGTTGCTGATGGAGCCAGAGGAAGAGGGCTGGGGAGAGAATAGCCCCTTCTTTGGGGCAAGACCCTCTCTGGAATCTTCCCAGTTAAAAAAAAAAAAAATATATATATATATATATATATATATATATATATATATATATATATATATATATATATATATGATCTCTCCATCCTGACAGGCTTTATGATCCACTTCTTGTTAACTAGGCTCACATAAAAAATTCAAGCTGCTAAACCCAATAAGTCAAAAGATCTCAACAAGAACAGGAGAAAAAACCATAATGTGAAAATGTAAAAGATAAAAATAAACAAATAAAAAAAAGCAAAGGAATTAGAGGGTTGCTGATGGGCAATTAGAGGAATATGGATGTGTTTAAAAATAGGACGGAGAAAAGGGAGAGTTAAGGGAGGAGCCAAATAGAAAGGTTAAGAGGGAAATAATGAAGAGAAAATGAAGGTAAGGAATGAGAGAGGAAGGAGCGATATTAAAAAAGACGAAAAATTAAATAATTTACGGCCCCGACTAGACAAGGTAAAAAATGTTAAACCAAAATGTCAAAAAGCAAAAGGATAAAAGTGTGACAAAGCTCAAATATAAAAGGGTAAAAATAAAATAATAAAAAGGTGGTAAAAGATTAAAAGCAGAGCTGCATAAAATGTGAGATATAAATAAAACACTTTTTGCAAGGCAAGATTAAAAAAAGATAAAACTAGTATGATTTAAGAGATTCGGAGGAGAGATGATTAAATGAGCTAAGGCGGTAGAACCCGCAAAACAATACTTGGAAAGGAAGAGGTAAGTGAGGGCGAATATCCCAAAAAGATTCAAAAGACAGCCACCTTGAAAGACCACAGGGTTAAATTTTATTAAAATGGCAGCAGCCCAATTCCAAGGGCATAAAACCCTTCTGCAGAGGCATCAGGGATTTCTTAGGTCCTTGTGCAGAAGCACGGGGTTTTTCCTACTGGAGCAGAGGCAGAATCCAGCAGACACCCCGTGCTCCTGACCTGCCAGTATTCTCCGCTTCTTCATGAACACCGGCAGCTTCTTGCCAATGTCCCCAACCTGTCATGTTCATTCCATTAAGGGGCATCCCACCCTAACTTCCGACTGGCCCTTAGGCCCAGGCAAGAGGGAGAGAAAGACCATCTTGGGACGGTTGCAGGGGCAGGCCGTGTGATGGCTAAGAGCACGGCCTTTGGGGATGAGTCCTGGCTTCCCTGTTGACTTAGGTGTGACCCTGAGACATTGCTTAACCGCTCTGTGCCTGGCTCCCATCTGAAAGGTGAGATATAATAATTGCACCTACTCCGTGGAGTCGAGAGGATGAATGGTTAATAAATATAAACCACGTGGGGCAAGCACTAAATGAGAGCTGTTTTTGTTATTCATTGCTATTGATTATATATCCAGAGCCCCTTGAGCTTGGGTTGAGCATATCACTTGGACGAAGAGTTGTAGTGAAAACCTCTGCTTCTGTCCACAGGCAGAGCCCTGGATGTCACCAAAGACTGACCGCAGTCCCAGTGGTGATTCCTGGCATGGGGCACATTGCATTATAAACTTTGAATTTGTGTCTGAATGTCTTACTGGTCCAGTGGGCCTCTCCAGACTCCATCACTCCCTCATGGGCACATGCATACGTGAGGCTGCTTCTTTTCTTTTATTTTTTAGTGGGGAGGTACCGGGGATTGAACTCAGGGACACTCGACAACAGAGCCACATCCCCAGCTCTATTTTGTGTTTTATTTAGGAATAGGGTCTCACTGAGTAGCTTAGTGCCTCACTTTTGCTGAGGCTGGCTTTGAACTCACGATCCTCCTGCCTTAGACTCCTGAGCCACTGGGATTACAGGCGTGCACCACTATGCCCGCCGGGCTGTGAGGCTGCTTCTTATCACTTTGTTTCCCCACTGGCCTCTGAAGGCCTTAGGGTTGGTGACCCCCCTCAGGAACCCAAGCTGTATCTTCTGCTCAGATGTGACACTGCAGATCACATCAGCTGTCTCCTAGTCCCTTTCCCTGGTCACTGTCTGAGCGCCTGGCTCTGACATCATAACAGTTCATCTCTCTGGCCCTATTGCCTTGACCTCTGACATGCCTTGAAGCAGCTGTCCCACACCCATGGATGGCCACACTGACCATCTTCACTCCATCATGCAGTATCAGCCACATGGCCTAGGGATGAGCCAGGGCTCACCTCTCCCCGTCCCCTGGGGTCAGCTCTGCTTCTCCCTGTGGGGCAGTGAGAAAAGCCTAGTATTTCCTGGAGGCAGGAAATGGAGGGAGAATGTGGTCCAGCCTTTGCACAGGTCTCCAAGAAATTCTGTGTCCAGCTGAAAGTATCCTAGTGGGAGAGAGATGCACGCTCCTGTGAAGGATTGGCCTGGGGCCACCTGGAGACCTAGAGCTGCTTCAGATGCTCCAGGGAAGGTGCCTGAAAGGCTCCGAGCCACCGTCTGCATGTCCAGAGCCCTGGGGGAAGCTCTCTGTCGTGGGCTTCTGGTGCAGCTGCACAGGTTGTAGGGAGTGGCCCAGCCTGGCCCAGGCCCAGTGGCTCTGGCTGAAAAACCCAGCCCCTGTGCTAGTCAGCTGAATGCAGGGCCAGCACCTCCCGCTGTGAGCGCAGCCCCCTGCCTGGCCAGGAGTGCGTTGTCAAGGCAACAGCACTTTGAGTGACAGGCAGGTACTGAATCACAGGGCAAGAACATCAAACCACTTTGCCTCTGGGGAACAAGGCCTGGAGCTGAGACCCCCGGGGGTTTCTCCCCCTCTTTCTTTTCCCTGTTTGTGGCAGACCCCAGCAGCTCTGGGTGGACCACCCCCAAACTGGCCTCCTCTTCTCCCCTGTGCTAAAACTTGGGCTTAGGTGCTGAGGGTGCCTCGCCCTGGACAGGCAGACGGACAGAAGCTGACTGCATGCACTCTGACTCTCTGAGCTCTTGCAGCCTTGCCCATTCCTGCCTGCAGCACCTCACTCCGCCCCCCCCCCCACCCTGACTCCCGCCCGCCCCGGCCTCTGTTCTAGTTCCGCTCTTCCATGAGGTCATGAAAAATTCATCTGCCCAAACCTCAGCTCACACACAGAGAAAGCACACCCGGCCCACTCCTGGGGGCCCTGCTTTTGAAGGTTCAGGGTTCTTTTAGCTGCTGATGTGAGCGGAAGTGTCAGGGTGTGGGTGTGGAACTGGCCACCCTTGGGGTCCGGATGCTCACTGGCAGTATTTGTGCTGAGTGTACATCGTGACCCACATAGACCCAACTGCCAGGCCGGCCGAACCCTCAGCACCCAGCCTCAGGAGAGGGGACCCAGCCAGGGCCAGAATGTGGACTGGGAGAAGCACCCCAGTCCAGCAGCCAGTTCCTCCTGCCTCTCTTGTTCTAACCAGCAGAAGCCCTGGGTCCAGGGGCTTTGACCAGCGTGTCCCAGCAGGGCTAGGCAGACAGACCACCTGGGCACATGGTGTTGCCAGGGGCTCTGGGTACCTACGGGTGTCAACATGTGGATGTGGGTTGACATCAGAAGGAAGGGTGAAGGCCAGACACAGTGGCACATGCCTGTAATCCCAGCACTGGGGTGGGGGCGGGGAGGGGGCGATGAGACAGGAGGATCAAGTTCAAAGTCAGCCTCAGCAACTTAGCAAGGCACTAAGCAACTCAGTGAGACTCTGTCTCTAAATAAAATACAAAATAGGGCTGGGGAAGTGGCTTAGTGGTCAAGTGCCCCTGAGTTCAATCCCCAGTACGAAGGAAGGAAGGAAGGAAGGAAGGAAGGAAGGAAGGAAGGAAGGAAGGAAGGAAGGAAGGAGCAGGTTGTGGGAGCAGAGTGATTAGGTAGCTAACCCCTGAGCCCCTCCCCACTTAGGGCTAGTCCCCCAGCCCGCTTTTCTGACTCCAGGGTCCTATCACGGGGAGAAGTTTAGTGCTAGGCCCTGCTTTCACATTGGTCAAAGTGATTGTTGAGAAACCCAAGCAGCAGCCCCAGTGACAGAAAGTCGGAAAAGGTTATTTTTCTGGACCCCTGTTTTCTGTGACTTGTTGAAGAGAAATATTACCCCTGGTCCTACGGCTGTTCTCCCCGAGCAATAGGAGAGCGTGAAGTTATGAAATTGAGGGCACCTTCACTGAGCAATCGATTAGCAGCCGAGAGAGCTTGTGAATTGGCTGTCTGGACATTTCCAGTAATAAATTGTGAAATAGTCCATGAATAAGTAGTTGGCGGAGTTCAGAATTACCCCCTAGGAAATGTTGCAGGTCTGGAGACACATTACTAAGGCGAGCACCATTTTAATGCTCTGGGCTTTGGCTGTTAAATATGTATGCCATCCGCAAAGCACTTCCCGAAATTAATGGCATTTTACAGCTGCTCCGAAGGCAGCGTATTTATATGGAGATGTATAGATTCTGGGCTTCGGTGGCTTCACAAATGAAGTGCTAATTTTAGAGGATAAGGCCAGAGAGGGGGGCAGAGGGGTCAGGAGGTGTGCTTTCTCAGGGACCTTTCCCAAGTGGTTTCCCCCTGCCGGCGAGGTGATTTTTACCCTGTGGTGGCATTGGGGGCGGTCTCTAGGTTGGAAAGGTCACTGCAGTAACAGGTCAGCCAGCACACGGGAAGAAGGTGATGACGACAGTGACAGTGTTGATGGAGACAATATGGACAGCTAACACTTGCCAGGTGCTAAGTGCTTCTCGGAGGTGGATGTGTTATATCCTTACAACAACCCTGCAGGTTAGGGTGGGGTCTGTTATTACCCCCATCTTCCAGAAGGAATTAAGAATCTAGGCGTGGTTGGTGGTTCCCCTAGGCAAGATGGTACCTTCTCTCTGAGTCTTTCCTTGAACTAAATAAAATCAGGGCCACCATGGGCGGTAGTGTGGCTTGTTCACTGCACAAGAGCATCAACCAAGGATGAGTTTGGACTGAAATTCTGCCCAGGCACTGCTCACCAGGCCCTGGACCAGGGTTCAGGCAGCCTCTGCCCAAAGACTAATTGATAGGAAGGCTTCATATGGACCAGATGAATCTCCCTTTCCTCCAGGTGGCCTCAGTACCTTCCCCAAGCCCACCTGGACTCGTCCCCAACACTGCTGAGCCACCTATTCAGTTGGCGGGAGGACAGGAGAGGCACTGAGGTCAGGCACCAAGGCTGGCCGAAAGGTCCAGCTTTCCATCCATTAGACTGAGAAGATGTTTTCCCAGCATCCCTGAAGAGTCAGGGCCCCCTGGGATTCAGATGTGCCCCGCGTCCCCCATCCCAAGGGACTCCTGAAAGCCAGAGTGGATCAGTCATATGGGGGACGGGATTTCGGGAGGTGGCAGTGCTGGAGAACCTGGACCAAAAAATTGAACCCCTCCATAGCAGGAGCTCCCTGGAGGCTACTGGGGGTTCTGCTCCTGACCGACCTCGGCAGGAGTCTTCACTGGACCTCCCAGTGCCCAGCCCACCCCAGGGGCCCATGGGGTCAAGAGCATGGCCTCAGCAGTGGAGAGGCCAGTAGGACACCTGCATACTCAGGCATGTGCCTTAATGTAGGCAGGAGGGGACGCAGGCCTCCACCACAGGACCATTCCTTCAGCTGAGGCCCGAGGCGTTCTGACGCAGAGGTTGCCCAGCGGGGCTCGGGGAAGGTCGGCCAGCGGGAAGGAGCAGGGAAGCTGCAGGCCCAAGCCAGTGGTCCAGAGGCAGGCACTGGAACGTCAGTTCTAGACCCGAGTCTGGAATCTAGGAAAGCCCATGAAGTCAGGGAGTTCCGACACCCCCCTCGGCCCCCCGGAACATGAAGGGAAACAGCCAGGCAGGGGTGCTGCCCACGGAGGGTTGGAGCTGCACCCATCGAACTGTAAGTCAGCTCCTGTGTGACTTTGGGCAACTTTCTGACCTTCTCTGAACCTCATCTATCAGATAGGAATAATGTCACCTATTTTGCAAGCTAGTGAGACTTAAGACATCCTGTGATAAGAGTTTAAATTGGTGCCTGGTGCATAGTAGGAATTCATTCCATGTTGAGTTTTTTTGGAATTCAGCCAGACCCCAACTTAGGGAAATATGCGTGAGCCTGGGTAGACAGAACCAGCAGCGACATGGGCTTGCATGTTGACCTGGCCTCCGGTCACCATGCTGGAGGCCTGGACCTTGACACATCAGAACCCCCAGGTTCTGCAGATGTGGGGGCCTGTGGCAGGGGAATCTGACACAGGTCAGGTGTCCTTGGCTCTACAAACCACCTTATGAGGATCACCTGTCCCCAGGGAGCTACACCATGGGGATTGGGGCCTCTGGAATTTGCACTCAGGGGTCCCATCCCCCAAGTTCAGGTCCCCTCTCGATGCCCCCGGGGTCAGCAGGTGCAAGTCACTTGTCCTCCAGAACTTCACTTCCTGCCTCCATCAGATGGGGTCACGAGTACCCCCTATGGGTCTGCTCTGCAGTTAAACAGGCACCCGGCTTCTGCCTGGTGACTCTGGGCTCCTGTGCTCAGCACGCACGTTGAGCTCTGTCTCATTTGCTAATTTCCTGGAGCCCGCACAGCCACATACAAATGAAGCTGTCTCCGTTATTGGCCATCACTCACCTGGCAGATCCTAGCGCGGAGACTGAGGAGATGCTTAGAAAGAGAGTGGTATCAGGAGTGTGTCGATCTAATCTTCCAGCCGGAGTATGGAAGACACTTGATGAAGGGCTTTCTACAGCCCTGTCCTCCCACTTGAGTGGACATCCGGATTCTCAGGAGCGTTATGCAAACCCGGATTGCTGGGCCACACCCAGGGTTTCTGGCACAGTAGGTCTGGGATGCAGTCCGAGAATGTGCATTTCCAACAAGTTCCCAGGTCCTGCCGCTGATGCTGCCCCGGGAGCTCACTCAGAACTCTGGCCCAGAGAGAACGTGGGTTTAGAATCAGGCGGTCTCAAGCTCAAAGCCCTGTCCTACCACCTTCTAGCTCTGTGGCCACTGGGCTAGCGGGTCAGTAGGTACCCAGGAACTGCCCATAGCATTCAGCTTGCAGGGCACCAAGTTGGCTCTTGGGAAATGCGCTGTCCCTCTGCCCACTTAGCCGGCCGCTCATCTGAGCCACCCCAAATGTTTTTTATTTATTTATTTATTTTAGATGTTGATGGATTGTTATTTTACTTATTTATATGTGGTGCTGAGAATCGAACCCAGTGCCTCACACATGCTAGGCAAGCGCTCTACCACTGAGCCATAACCCCAGCCCTCAAATGTTTTATTTTTTAAAAAGTAGAGGTTTCCAGCCGCCTCCACCTCCCCTTCAGCCTTTGTCATCCCCTCCCCCATCTGTCCCTGTAGGAGGAGCCCTTCGTCATGTTCCGGAAGTCTGACAGGACCCTGTATGGGAATGACCGCTTCGAGGGCTACTGCGTTGACCTGCTCAAGGAGCTGGCCCACATCCTGGGCTTCTCCTATGAGATCCGGTTGGTGGAGGACGGCAAGTACGGGGCGCAGGACGACAAGGGCCAGTGGAATGGCATGGTCAAGGAGCTCATCGACCACGTAAGCGGGACAGGGGTGCGGGCGGGGGTGGGGTGGTGGGCAAGGCCCCTGGGAGGCTTGATAAGGTGCTACTTGTGCATCAGGGCCAGGCATCCAGCAGCTGAGGACCTGGTGGCCAGGGCTATGGAGGTGAAGGTTGTGCCCTTGGAGACTGGGGAAGTGTGCCCAGCTCTCCCAGACCTGCCCCGCCTCCTGGGCACCTCCTCCTGCCAACCACCTCCTGTAAACACCTGTGTCAGCCCCTGAGGCTGAGCATGCCCCACCAGCATCTATGATGAACTTTCTCAGGAGTCTCCCAGCTTCTCAGGGCCCTCGGCTCCTTTAAGAGGTACAAAAGCATGTCCCAGACGTGGGCCAGGGGCTGGGGGGCCAGGATGGAACGGTCCACCAACCTCAAGGACACGGAGAGATCTGTCACTGCTTCTAGGAACTTTGGGTTCACGGGGGAGACAGGTGGTCCAGAGAGCCGGCTGAGGGTCGGGAGGGAGGGTGAGCAAGCTCTACCAGAAGAGACCAGAAGCAGCTTCTCAGGCTGCTGGTAGGAGAAGGGCCGGGAAGCAGGAGCCACAGCGGGCGGAGGGAAGAGAGGGCGGCTGGTCAGGGCCAGGGCTTGAGGGACATGGGAGGGAAGCAGAGGAGCCACCAGCTAGGGACACCACAGCAGGGGGGGATCAAGGGGGTAGGGAAGCCACAGCAGGGGAGAGATCAGGGACCCTGGTCTCCTGATTCTTCCCTCATTAGCATGGGGACAGGGGTGAGTCACCTGACCTCTGTGAGCTGCTTTCTCCTCTGTGAAATGGGCACATTAATCCCCCTCTTCCCGGGAGCCGTTTGGTATTGCTGTGAGGCTCCGGCTCCACATGCCTCGTGAGATGCTACCACAAACACATCCTGGCTCTTGGAAGCAGGGACCCCCAGTCCAGTGAACCCGGGGTTCAGTGCGGCTTTCCCACCCAATAGACGTGTGACCCTCACATTTCGTCACCCCCCTGGGCCTCCATGTCTGCATTTCTCCTCTAGGAGGATTTAGAATATTTGCAACCCCTAAGGCCCCATTTGTGCAGGCTCACCTGGCACAGAATAAATGCCCCTGCCTTCCGGCTCAGAGTCCTCTACTTGATGGAAGAATCTGTCTAACTCCATAGAAATCATACCAGAAGCTAACGGATGCAGGGCCTGGGCTATAATAGACCCCTTGGATTCCTTCTCTCACTTACCCTGAATCCAGCCGCCTGTGGTCAATGCTGTCAGTAACACCCATTTCACAGATGAGGCAGTAAAGAGAAGGCCCCGGGAGAGTAAGTGGTGGATCTGGATTCAAAGTGGTAGAGTCTTTGGGGGCTCTGTGCCTTAGCAGCCCAGGGCTGCAGCCTCTCCAAAAAGCATATCCTAATCAGGAGCCAGGGCAGAGGCAGCTCATGCAGTAGGTCTTTGCAACCCACAAGTGCCAGCCAATGGGTAGGACTCATTACCTCACCTCTCCAGGGAGGAGGCAAGCCAAACAGACTTCCTGTTAAGGGTCTGAGGGGGCTACCGTACCTTGGAGGCTGAGAACGGGGAGGGAGGCTGTAGCTTGGAGCATGAAGGCTCAAGCAGAGCCTGACTCCGCGGAGTCCTGTCCTAGGGCCTAGGGAACCGGTCTTCCGGGGAAGCCTGATAGGAAAGTCTCAATGGTAAAGAGGATGAACTCAGGCTGGGTTTGGTTCTGCCATTTAGGAGCTGTGTGTTCCTGGACA
Organism: Marmota monax; assembly: GCF_021218885.2. Taxonomy (NCBI): domain Eukaryota; kingdom Metazoa; phylum Chordata; class Mammalia; order Rodentia; family Sciuridae; genus Marmota; species Marmota monax. The sequence continues at coordinate 12,504,906 of NW_026694432.1, forward strand.
GTTGCTTAACTTCTCTGTGCCTCAGTTTCCTCATCTGTGAAAGGGGAATGATGATAATACCTGCTTCATGAGGTTGTCACGAGGACTCAGTTAACATGTGTGTATTTCCTAATCAGCGCAGCCTCAGCATCTTCTATTAAAAATGGTATTTATTTATTTATTGCTGTTGGGGATTAAGCCCAGGGGCACTCTACCACTGAGCTACATCCCTACCCCTATTTATGTAGTTAGTTATTTATTTTGAGTCAGGGTCTTGCTGAGTTGCTGAGGCTGGCCTCAAACTTGTGATCCCCTTGCCTCAGCCTCCTGAGTTGCGGGATTACAGATGTGCACCCCCACACCCATCTTCCAGTTATTCCTTGGAGGCTGGGGGAAGGGGCCTCAGGAAGTCCCTTTGCCTCCCTGAGCTCCCATTTCCTGACTCCGCAGTGAGAATGATGATACCTGCCCCGAGTTCTTCCCAGCCGTGGTGAGGCCCGGAGGAGACAGCGGGTGGGGGAGCAGCTTCTAGGTGGTAGGATCCGCTGTAAGTGGAGGGGAGTGGTGTTGTCACTGTTATTAGTAATAACTGTAATTATTATGGAAATCAGTCAGCAGGCCCCAGAGGCACCTCCGTCTATCCGCTCCCCTGCGCCTCCTGTGGGGCTCTGGAGTCTGGGGCCCTGGGTGGGTTCTGAGCCCGTCCTTTGCAGAGGCAAGCCAGGCAGGGGCGGAAGGGGGTGTCATAGGCAGAGCGAAGGCCACGTGCGGATGTGAGCCGGGCTGAACTGCTCTTGCCAGTCACAGCCTCTCCAGTGGCCCAAGAGCTTGGAAGAGCCACTTTTAAAAGGGCTATGCAGAGAAAGCCCAGCAGAGCCTCGTCTTCCCGAGTGACCCTCAGCTGGGAAAGGGAGGGAGCCTCATCCACGGCCTCCTCTGCACAGCTAGGAGGCCCTTTAGGAGGCCCAGGATCCATCAAGGCCATGAGCCCTAATGGGACATGCAGAGGACCTTGTTAAACCCGATTCCCTACAATTGATGAGCCTATTAATCCTAGCTTGGTGCCCTTTTTAATAACATCATAACCATTTATTAGTGTCGTCAGATAATTAGTCTTCTCACTAGCTCCTAGAACGCATGGTAAAGACTTGGCAATATTATTACTTCATTATTAGGGATCTGAACGTAGGTGTAAAAATGATGAATGCCCACCTTTGCAAGTGTCTGCCTCCCGAGGCCCATTTGGAGGCCCTGGGTGGAGCCTCCGACCAGCGGGACTTAAAATGTCCTTCCCTGACACTCTGCTGGCCTCTGTCCCGTGCCACACAGCCTTCCAAGGAGCCAGGGCTGTGGAGGAGGAAGGGTACCTGGAGGATGCTCCCCTCACCTGCCAATGACTTACCTTCCCTGGATGGCCTTGAACTTGAACCACGGGAGCCACAAACCCAATTAGGGTGGCAGTTACTGCATCCTCACCCATCTGTCTCTGCGATGCTGCTGCCTGCTTGCTCTGTTTACCACCTCAGAAGCCTTCTACCCACCCCTGTGCCTCAATGACCCCCCTGTGTTTTGATGACACTGGAATCCAATGGAAATGGATTCGAATTCTGGCCTGGGGTGTTTCTGCTAACCGTGGGAAAGTTATCTAACTTCTCTGGCCTTTATTTCCACATCTGTGGAATGGGGATAATAAAGAGGCCTTTTGCCCCTTGTTCATGGGAAGATTTCATGAGATCTTGCCTCCAAATGCTTAACAGAGCCTGGTGCTGAGTAAGCCCTCAGACCTGGGAACCATCCTGTTGGGCACTATTCCATTCGGGGGCAGCCCCCCATCTAACATGTGACCCTGCTTCAATATGGTGGCTGTGGGAGAAATGACCCATCAGCCGTGACCCTCCTGCTAGGCCAGATGTGGCTAGGACCTCAACCTTACCTCAAGGACCCCAAACAGGCAGCTCCGGGGAACTGACTCACATTGACTGAACTCCAGAGTATGGGGCACTGGCCTTTCCGACACGGGGAGCCCCAGCTTGCCATCTAGAGTTTCTGTGTCCTGGCGCCAGGTACCCAGGAGCCTCTTTGGGGCCTGGGGAGGCGGAGCCCCAAGAGTAGAGATCCTGAGGCCAAGAGGAGAGCTGCTGGTGGAGAAGGGGCAAGAGACAGCTTTGAAGAGTCCCGTGCACTGAACCAGAACTTTTGGTTGAATCCCAGAAGGTGCAGAGTGACGTCAACTTGGCACTTGAAAATAACTCTGCTACTGAGGCAAATGGAAGCCGTTCTGGAGGCGTGGCCGGGGCCTGGGTGGGGAGTGTGGTAGCCTAACTCAGAGCGTTAGGTTGGGGAAGTGAAGGCACAGCGAGGGGACACAGAGTTGACATTATTGAGATGGGTGATTGGTGGACAGAGAGGGGGAAGGGAGGAGTCAGGACGAGGTGTGGAATTCCAGCAGGACAGATGGAAGGCCGGGTGTCATTGCCAGATAGCAAGTCCCCCAGAGAAGACGAGGACTCAGGAGCGGTCATGAGTTCAGCTGGGGACATGTTGGGACCTGGGACCTAGTTGGCAGCTGGCCATATGAGTGGACATCCAAGGAGACAGCAGGGCAGGAGGTTAGGATTTGGGGGAACAGGCAGCTCAGGCTGCAGGGGACCTGGGAGTCGGGGATGGGGTCTCTGCTCAGGAAGAGAAGAGGTGAGACCTGGGGCAGGACCAGGAACAGCATGAAAGGGGGATTCCGGAGACACCTGGGCTGTGAAGGCCAAAGAGGAAAACAGTGACCTAGGACAGCACGGAGCTGCGGGGGGCGGTCCCTGGGGCGAGGAAGGAGCAGCACCTACACAACAGCCTGAGCCTGACCCCCCAGGGTGCAGGGTGAGCCCCAGCGTGGGTCATTGAGTGCCCCTGGCTGGCCCGTGGCAAACCTGGTCTCAGGGACACAGGAGCCCTGTCCACGCTGCTCTCCCAGGTACTTGGGCACTGGATTCAGAGGCGGAGGAAGAGGGAAGGAGCAGGAGGGGTCCAGGGCCTCTGGGGCACAGCAAGCCCTTGGGCTCCTTTATCTCTATGCTCTTGCCCTCACTGTCATACATACTGAATGACCAGAGTTTCTCCTGGCTGTGCGATGGCCTGGCCCAAGATGGAGACAAGGAATAGCCAAACATAGCCTTGGCCTATGGTCCTCTACCCTGTGGAGAAGTAGCACTTCCGGAGTGCTACTTAGTAACTGCTTCCCATAACGCTGAATACAAGGAGGGTGGCATGGGCAGAATTGCCCACGCCCTTTGCTTGGCTCTTCCTGGAGCACCTGGTGGGCTGAACTTGGCTCTTGCCCAACACCCAGAACGGGCCAGACCCATACTGAGCAGGTGCCGGGGAGTGAGGGACAGGAGAACAAGCACGGGCTGGCCCACCTCACCCAGGGACGTGGCTGTGGGGTCAGGAGTGACTCACTACCGTGACACCTTCCAGGGTGTGCAGAGGGAGGGTCTGGTATCAAGGCCACGGCCCCATAACCCACCAGGTCCCCTACCTTCCAGGCGGGAGCCAGATCTTAGTTCTGGCTGTGAGCACTGGTGTTAGGAGAGGCTCCCAGCCCCTGTTTGGGCCAGGGAAAGCTCTGCCCACGCCACCACCCTTGGAAGCAAGGCAAACTAGAGGTGACCTGAGAGGTCGGAAGTGTGTGGACAGCGTGGGGGAAGGCAGAGGAAACAGGTGCGCTACCAAGATGCACTCTTGTCGAGGCAGCAGGCTGCCATAGCAAGGGCTGAGGAGCAGGTGTCACCAGGATCTTTCTGAGGACCTGGCCAGAGATGCAGGAAGGACTGGGAGATGCACCCCAGGAGCATCAGCTCTAGAACTCAGCAGCAGAAAGGCCTGCGAAGACCTGCGGGGATCATGGTTGGGACAAGGTGCAAGAGAGCTTCAGGGTGCAGCAGGTATCGAAGGGAGACAGGCTGGAGGGGCAGCTGGAACCATGCGCGCCCTGGCTGGGACCATCTGTTGGTTCCTTCATTCAGCAGAACCGTACTGAGCACCGTCTCCACCTGGGATCCTAGAGAGCAGAGCCCAGGCCAAGGCCAAGGCCTGTGCCATTACTTAGAGTGTGACGCCCAGGAGGGGACAGGGCAGAGGAAGTGCCGCAGGAAGGAGGGAAGCCCACACCAGGAGCATGGCTAACGGCTCAGTTCATGACCCCCACCCTGGAGAGCCTTAGGAGGGTCACTCATGGAGGAAAAGAAGGCAGGGGACAGGGCTACCAATGTCCCTGACTTCCACGCATCATTGGTGGACATGGGAGGCAATCAGGACTCTGTAGCAGCGTCCACTGGAAACCTTGGGGCGGGGGGGGGGGGGGCGTCTCAGCTCCCAGGTGGGCAGGAGAGAGGTGCCATCAGGCTGAACCTGTGTGAGGCTGGTGGGAGCCATGTCTTAACTAGTGCATGAGATGAGTGTGACCCCAGCACCAACCGTCAGCAGGCCAGACCCAGGACAGTGAAGAGGGATGTGAGGGTGACAGAGGCAGACAGGATTTGTGCCCTCCAGGAACAGACAAGCAAAATGTCATTAGGATTTCAGCTGCTGCTGCGAAGAGGGGCTTGGGGAGAGAACAGAGGACAGTGGCTAAGGCCTCCTTGAGGAAGTGGCTTTTAAGCTGCAGCTTGAAGAATGGTGCCAGACCATGATTAGGGAGCCTACCTGGTGGCTGCAGAGGTTGGAGAAGTCTGCCCCCCGTCAGGGCCTAACCGAGGCTGCAGCTGGGCACCCGCAGGCCTGCGTCACGGTACCCAGGCCGGACCTGGGCGGACGCTGCCCAGTGGATACCCGGGGAGTGGGGAAGGGGATTCTCCCAGGAATGGCAGTGGAGGGTGTGCTGTGTCCCTAGTGCACCATGAGGCAGGGATACCTGCTGAGCCTTCCTGACACAAACACAGCCCTGCCCCCGGGGGCCCAGAAATCGGGGAACTCCCCCTGTCTCCCTGCTGGGATCCCTCAGCTCAGGAGGGCTGTGTGCCCCGCAGGTGCATGACCCCTCTGTTGACACTTGGGGTTCTCTAACACCTGTCCTGCATCTTTTCGGGTGAACGGGAACTATTTGGAGCGCCATGTTCTGAGGTAACGGACACCCACAGTGCTAATCCGTTAGGATTACCTGCTGGCTGGCAGGTCACCAGCAGCCCCTTCTCTGACAGCGCACCTTGAATGCGGTCACACCTCACTCCTGACAGAGGGCTTGCTGGGCGACCTCTATGAATTCCCATGTTTACATTGACCAGTTCAGTCAGTCTATGAAGTCAGGCCCCGCTGGGTGCTGCGGGTACAGTAGGAGTCCTTCTCCGAGCCCGGGATCTTACCGTCTCATGGAGGAAACAGACGGGAATCTGTAACGTAAGGATGGGGTCAGCACGCAGCCAGAGCAGTGTCAAAGAGGGACACGGCTGGTACTAGAGCCCACTGGCTCCCAGCAGGTCCTGTGGACCAGAGAGCAGCAGGGAGTCCCCATGACCCATCCCAAGAAACCCTGGAGGAAGGTCCTGAAGACTTGTGAGTGGCAGCAGGTAGCCATTTCCCATCCCCTAAGCCAGCAGCAGTCAGAGAAATCCAGGGAAGGCATCTGTCCTTTCCGGTTCCTTCTCGAGCAGCAGAAGATGGTGGTGGCGTTGGGTGAAGGAGGACATGGTCTTGGGAAGCCGTCACTCAACACCAGTTATGGCTGGGGACCTCTGAACTCTGGCCACTCCAGACCCCAGGTCTGACAGGAAGAGCTGGTGTCAAAGACACACCACCATTGCCGCACTGTGTCCCCTCTTCCTCATAACCAGGAACCAGACCTGGCCTGCATGCATCAGTCCTAAGCCATGTGTGCAGTCAGAGGAGCCCCACCTAGCCAGCCCCCTAGCCCAGGGCCAGAGTGCTGTAATGATGGAGCTCACCCAAGATGAAACAGAGTCCTGGAGGCAGGGGGGACAGAGAGACTACAAATGTGGACAGCCAGTTGCCTGGGGCAGTGATTAGGGAGCCCTATGAAGCTGAGGATGTCATCAGGTCCTTGAGGGCGAGTGAGGGCTGTCTGCCCTGGGGATACACTGGCATGTCAGAGGGAAAAGGGTAGCAAAGTTCAGATTGGTCCATCAGGTGCCAGGGTACAAGCAGCAGGGTCCAAACAGAGAGAGAGCATGGGGTCAACTGTCAGGGTCCATGTGGCTTCAGAGAATGGGGTGCTGAGCAGGGAGACAGACCAGAGCTCCGCCCACTAGGCTGGGGGGAGGGGAGAGCAGCAGCCTTGGGGGCATCCTCAGGCTCATTTTCCCAACAAAACACTATTGAACCTCCACTTTATTTCAGGCTTTGTGCTAATCCCAAGAGGCCCATCAGGAGGAAAACAAACTGACTCCTGCTCTCCTGGAGTCAGACGGCAGAGGGGCCAGAGACTTAGCAACAACTTGTACATACAAAGTCCGTTGTGCACAGGCCACCAAAGAGTAGTGCGGGGGTGGTGGGAACACGTAATTGGGAGAAAACCTGCGTTAACGGGAGACGGAGCCAGGTACATGCATGCTCGACTCTGTCCTTCCTGAGAGACAGAGGCTCAGAGTGGAGGCTTCTGGGAGTCAGGAACAGGACCCTTCTCCAGTTACTACAGCTGGCATAAAAAATACCCGGGTGGGGTGGTGGCTCAGTGGTAGAGCACTAACCTAGCACGTGTGAGACACTGGGTTCGATTCTCAGCACCACATAAAAATAAATAAAATAAAGGTCCACCAACAACTTAAAAAAAAAATTTTTTTAAATGTCCACAAACCTCCTAGCTTAGAATGGGAGAATTTTTTTTCCTCTCTCTCTCACAGTTCCGGAGGCCAGACATCAGGAATCAAGGTAACAACAGATTCTGTTCCCTTCAGAGGCTTTGGGGGAGAGGCCGTTCCATTCTCCCATCTTCTGGAGGTTCCCACAGCCCTTGGGGTTCTTGGCTGTGTCTGCATTATCACAGCATCTGCCTCGTTGTCATTTCTGTGTGTATCCATGTGTTCTCTCTTCTTAGAAGGACTCCAGTCATTGGGTTGGGGACCCACCTTAGTTCAGTAAGTAATTGATATGGTTACAATCATATCAATTTGATTACATCGGCACAGACCTTATTCCACATAAGAGCACCTTCATAGGGACTGGCAGTTAGGATTTGGAAGTGACTGAGATCAGGCACAAATTCAACTCACTGCACGTGGCTTGTATGATAGAGTGGTAAAATATTGGGCTTTGAGGTCACCGTGAATGGAGTCCAGGCACTGGCTTTGCTACTCACCCACTTTGAATCTGATTGAGTGTGATCGAGCCACCTTATCCTCATTTGGAATGCAGTAATGACGCCTCCTACCTCTCGGGGCTACTAGGAGGCTGCAGGAGCAATGTCCACAGCATACTTAGCAATCGTCAGCAGGTAAGAAGCACCCATTGCGATAGCGGTTCTTACCATTTTACTGTAAGAGGTCACAGTCCGGGCAGCCAGATGCCCTGGGGGAACCCAACCAAGAGGCACAGCATAGAGATAAGGAATCCTAGTGGACAGATGCCAACAGGACACCAGGGAGCAAGCTGGCATTCAGGTAGTAGGTCTAAAACTCCGGGGAAGGACCCCTGTCTCAAGAGAAGGCCCATCAGTGACAAGTTACCGGAACTGGGACCACAGTCCCAACCCCATTCTTAGAATCTGGTAGGAGGTGGCCCAGATTCCATCCTGGAGTGCAAGGCTAGGGTCCAGCCAGCAGCCAGGATGGTTGAATACTAAGGACCAGAATGTGGAGCCCGAGGGGCTGGGGGCGTGGCTCAGTGGTAGAGCCCTTGCCTAGCACGTGTGAGGCCCTGGGTTCAATCCTCGGCACTACATACAATAAATAAATAAAGGCACTGTGTCCATCTACAGCTGGTTAGGTAAGTCCTGCCTCTAGCGTTGGAAGCTGGGGCTGTGGCAGAGTGGATGAGGCCAGGGGCTCCGTGGGAAGCTGGAGGAACACAAAAAGGGCCTGAGCCAGGTGCATCCCAAGCAGATTCTAGATAAGTGGAAAGCTGTTTGCAAGGACGAAAGAATGTCCCAGGAAGGCCACCCTTCCCGCTCCAGAGGGTTAGGAACTGTATAGAAAGGTCCTTGACGAGGCAGGAGGCACCAACCCTGGTCTAAGACCAGTGAAGATGTGCACAAAAAGGTCAGAGGTTTGGCTCTGTAAATAGGAGAGTGAAGACCTAGGAGCTTTTCCAAGCCTCAGTTTCCCTCTACAAAAAAACAAAAAAATGGGGGGTTGGAGTGGATGTTCTGGAAGGTCCTCGTCCAGCTCTGACAGCCTATGATTTTATGAATCATCCTCGAAGAGAACTCGCACAAGTGGGAAGAGTCTGCCAAGACTGGGCCTTTCATTCTGAGTAATGAACTGAAACAGCAAAGCGTTGACATCTGTTCCCATCTTTCAAGGGAAGTTGGACAAAATAATGCCTTTTTCAGGGAAATCGTTACCAACAGTGAAACAGAGTATTTCCTGCCTAACCCAAAAATGAAGTGGAGAAGCCAGCCTTCCCGAAGCCCAAGGGAGAACACGTCTAATCTCCCAGTGAAGGTCATGCCGGCCAATTATCTTGGTATGTAGGCACCGAATGCCACGCACGCTCCTGCCTCCCAGCCTGTTAGAGCGAGACAGCAGGAAAATAATGGCAGGAAGATTCCAAAGGCCCTGAGAGAGTCTGAGGAAAGGAAGAGGGCCCTGTCACGGGCTCTGTCTCCAGCCTCTGGAACATTCTGGTGGGATAAGCATTGGCTGCAAACACCTTGCTCTCATGCAACTTGCTCTCAAGCCCAGGGAAGATGCTCCACCTCGGACTTCTCCAAGAAACCACTCCAAGCCGCGCAGGCCATTCCCAGAGCCCGTTCACCATGCACACTGAGGGATGACAGGGACTCTGGAGTCAGAACAGAGCCTCCCAACTGGGTGTGCTTTGAAGGGACCCACCTGGGGGAGGCTGGGTTCTAGAATAAAAGGCCCTCCACATCCCTGTCACATCAACATTACAGAAAATTCTAGAATTCAGGACTGAAGGGGATGTTTCAGGGTGTCTTGACTCCTACATGACCCAGGAGTCCTGTCATCACCCTCATCAGGGGCTCCCTCGACCTGAAGCTTCATGAGAGCAGGGACTTGCTTGCCACTGTATCCCAGCCAGGGCCAGGCCTGTGCACTCTAGGTTTTGAGCCAATGCACATTGGTCACTCTGCACATTCCCTGAGAGCTCGCTCGTGTTCCATTGCTTTCCTTTGTCCACAGCCTGAGTTGAGAGGGCCCTAGGAGCTGGGGAGGCAGCAGCTGCCCCCTTCCTCCTTCTCTTACCTTCAAAGCCAGGCAAGTTCCAACCCACACATTCAGAAATTTGCAAAAGGAAGGATATTAGTCCTTTGTTGTAGACTTCTCTTCCCTGCCTTTCTCAGGCTCTGAAGTTTGCTGAACCCTTAGGCTCCAAGTGTCCGTGGTGGGGTACAGGCTGAGTCAGGAGGAGCACTGGGGTGTGAAACACCAGAGCTGTGTGTTTCCCAGCTTCCCTCGCGGCCTGGACTACACACAGATCTGTCTAGAAGTTGGGGTTCCACCATCCCAGCCCACCCCTCCTTGAAGTCTAATCTCTACTGGATTTCTAGCTCCAATTCTAAATGGAGTCAGAGCTCATGTTAACAGCTACCCTTTTCTAAATATTGATTAATGACCATCTTCCCTACTAGACTGTAAGCTCCATGAGGGCAGAAACCATGTTGGCTTAGGTCTGCTCTGTATCCTTTGTGCCTGGTGGATCTCATAGAACAATGGATGGATGGATGGACAGATGACAGACTGGTGGGTAGATGGAAGGATGTGGGTGGGTGGGTGGATGGATTAATGGTTAGTGTAGGGTCAGGCCAGCAAAGGACTGCCTAGAGACATTACCTTAGAAGAGGGTTTCAAAGACTGGTCTCCCTTGGCAATGGGTCTTTAGATCTGGCCTTCAGGACCCGTCCTTTCTTCAGCCCTGTCCCACCAGATAACTTTGTTCCCACTTTGAGGTATATATACCGGCAGAAGGCCTAGGGGAGACTATCAACAGATGATCCCAGGACTGAGGGGGGTTGGGGAATGGAGGAAGAAAGCGCTGGATCAGCCATAGCCTCTGCTGCACTCTAGAACTCACAGGCGGATCAGCAGGTGAGACACGGGGCCCCTGGCTGCACACACTGCCCTGCGTGCCGAGTGGCTTTGGGTCTCACCATGGTACTTCATGGGAGTTTAGAATTGGAGGCTGCCAAGAAGGGTTTCTGGAAGAGGCACCATGCACCAGGGAAAAGAGGAGAGGGTAAAAATTAGAGGTAGAGAGGGTCATCCTCAACAGGGCAGCGAGATGGGCCAAGCCCCGAGGAGAACAAGAGGATACAGGAAACAGAAGGTGGCTTAATGGGGCCTGGCTTAGGAGGCCACAGTGGGGTGAGGCTGGAATATGGGATGGGGAGGAGGGAGTTCAGATTTGTAATCAGGAAAAGCTCAAAGAAATAAAACTTTATTTTTTCCTCCCTCTAAAATTTTGGAATAAAACTTATTAACATATGAGCATCCCTAGACATCCCCATCCCCACCGTCTCCCTCCACACCACCTATTGGGAACCTGGCCCTGACTTGCCTTTTCAATTTCTTGCTCACTTTACCCTCCAAGAAGGGTATTGTCTTTGCCCAACTGACTTTGGGGAGGGTTTTAGGATCTCTAGACCATCCAGCATGGGGCAAAACAGCCCCGAGGTGGGTGGGAAGGGAAAGCAGATTTAAATAAGAGTCGTTGTGTCCTCTTTGAGATATTTGAAATACGTGGAGAGAACATGAGCTATTTTTAAATGTTTGTAGGTTGCTGAACTGTATTTGTTTGACAAAGCTTCTTGAGAAGGCACCACACGGTCACACTTTAACAGGATTCCATTCTCTGCATCTTTACGTCACTTTCCTCTTCTCAAGGCCATGAACTCTTGAAGGACAAAGGTTAAGTTGAACTCATCCTTGTAATTTTGCAGCCTGGGCCCAGCCCAGGTCAGAAGGAAGGCTCGTAGACCCGGAGAGTGGAGAAATGACCTTGGGCTCAGACAACCTCACTCCCTCCTCGGTCCTCCTCAAGAAGGGGGGCTCTGTCACCTGCTAATCTGAGACTTTGCTCCTTGTCTGTCTGTCATTGCAGAAGGCAGACCTGGCCGTGGCTCCCCTGACCATCACGCATGTCCGCGAGAAGGCCATCGACTTCTCCAAGCCCTTCATGACGCTGGGAGTGAGCATCCTGTATCGCAAGCCCAACGGCACCAACCCCAGCGTGTTCTCCTTCCTCAACCCCCTGTCCCCAGATATCTGGATGTATGTGCTCCTCGCCTACCTGGGTGTCAGCTGCGTCCTCTTTGTCATTGCCAGGTAAGGTAATGCCTTGGCCAGAACTCAGGCCCAAGCTTGAAGGTTTGGGAGCCAGGAGTGTCCCTACATCCTCAGCCCTTGGCACAGGAAGCCAAGGCTCAGGCCACTACTGTTGCTGCTGCTCTCTCCCAACACGTGGCCTAGATCCTCCTGAGCCTTCTTTGAAAGCCATCCCCCCACTTAGGGAACATTCTATTCCCTTCTCCAGTCTTGAATCACCTGGTCCTCCCCTGGTTTGTGTTGGGGACTCCGAGATGCAGCGTTTGCACCCCAGGTCCCAGAACCAGACTTGGAGAGGTTGAATCATTTTGCCCAAAGCTGAAACCCCTGGGCCAGGCACCTGGTACAGCACACACAGTGGGTGGCTTAAATGTGGCGCACACACCCCTGCCTGGCTGGGATACGTGCTGGAAGCATGCCTGCACATTTGGTCGATCACGTGAAACAGACACAGCGCTCTTGGCTGGTGGATGGTAGAAGGCTGCTAGGGAACAGTGTTAGCCCAGCCCTTTGGGAGCTCCTGGTATCTGCTGACCACGGTGTTCTGCACCCTGTAGCCATTACCATATTTAAGTCTCAAAGCCTCCCTCGAAGAGGAGACCACCAAAGCCCAGAAAGATCATACAAGCAATAAGTGGCACATCTGGCACTTGAACCTGAGTCACCAAGGGTTTAATCTGCTATGCACACCTCCGACCACTGCTCTGACCCTACCCCTAGCCAGTGGCTGTGTGACCCAGCCCTTCCACTCCCTCCCAAATGGGCCCTCTGCCTCCTCCCTCCAGGGCCCAGCTCTGGCCCCCGCCCTGGTTCTTTTTCTCTCTCAATCCTAACAAGGGGTGAAGAGAGACTTCTCTGGAAAGGCAATTGGAGATCCAAGCCTGGGTGTCTCAGCCTTTTTTCCTCCGGAGCCTTCTTTGAAAGCCATCCCCCCACTCGGCTCTGTGCGCTCCCTCCTCCCACACAGGGAGAGACCAAAGGGAAGGATGTGAGAGATGAAACCGTCCTGCCGCCCAAGCTTTGCTGCCAGCCGGCCTGGTGCTGCCCTGCCCGGTCACCCAGCCAGCAGCCACCAGAGGCCTTCATTACACCTCTTGTCTCTCACGCTCTAACGGGCCTTTGAGGGCTAGGAGCCGCTCACGGCGCACTTGCCATAATTTTAGCAGCTCCAGCGGCCTCTCCATGGCCCACCACCCTGTTTTCCAGCTTCAGTTCTGCTCATTTGGCGCATCTCCCCTCCCCCTTCAGTCCCTGGCCTCTTCCCAGGCTCTCCCTCCTGGCGGGAAGGCAGAGGCCCCTTCCCAAGGCTGGTCTGGGAGACTTTTGGGAAGAGACAGGACTTCTAGAGCCACTGGAATAATAGGGTCCTCTCCAGAGAGAGGAGAGGGATGAACATCTTGGCCCAAAGGAGCCCCACAGGGCAATTATCACCATAGGACTCTCCCCGTCTCGTCAAACCCTGACAACAGTCCTTGAGGTGGGTGTGACTATCCCCACTTTACAGTAGCAGAAACTGTGGCCCAGAGAGGTCAGCTCATTGCCAGGAGTCTCGAAGCTTTTCCTTGGCAGAGTTGGGCCAGTCCTGTTCAACATGAAATCCAACACAGGTGCTAGACAGGGACAGACAGGTGACATAAGGAAGAGAAGCAAGCCAACTGGCGGGCAGCAGGAGCGATCGGGATGGAAGCAAACTGAGCATGCACAGCTGGCTAAGGGGGTGGCCGCCACCCTGCACCAACAGACCTGTCTCTCTGCTAGACAGAGACCTAGGGCCCGTGTCACAGCACTTATGATTTGTACAGCAAGAGTCAGATTTTTATGTGACCTCTCATGGTTTCTCTGTGTGGCCATTAATTTGGTTTTTATAACACTGTTGGGGTCTAGCACAAAGACATCTGCACTGTGGATGGAGCCGTCTCTCCCCACAACTCGCGTGACTCCATGCTGCTGCTACAGGTCCGGACACAGCCCATGTCTCCAAAAGATGGAGTCTGCTGTGAGTGGGCAGGTCCTAGGCCCACTCAGAGGCAGCTTGGGCATGGCACTGGGCTGTCCATCTTGCAGACTGGCCTGACCCAGCCTGACCTAAGCCTGTGTAGCACCAGGAATCCAGGCATTGAGGGGTCCAGGCATTGAGGGGTCCAGGCTTTTTCTTATAGTCTGCTTCATGCCTGGTGAGGTAAGAGGACACAGGAGAGGAGTGGAGGTCACTTTATCACCACTGAGAGAACAGTGGGCACTTGTGGCAGGGAGTTAATCCTTGGTGTCTGGCCCAGGAGACGGGTCCCAGGCTGAACTGCCAGTCTAGCCCTGGGAGCCACTTTCTGGCCAAATCCTGCACAAATGAGTATCCCAGGGAAAAGAGGGTCGTGGCCACAGTTAGTGTCCTGTCTACACCTCTGCAGCTGGAGTATGGCTTCCTCCCTGAGTGGAATCAGTGTCTCCAGGTCCCTGCTTCTAATTCCCATTTGCTCCCAAGATTGCAGAGCCCCCCACAGCCACCAGCCCTAGATCCAAGGTCCACACTTAACTTGGTGTGGTACCTCCGGGCCTTGTCCAGAGGCCATCGTCCCCTCCTCGTCTCTCCTGAAGAATCTGGATCCTCCCACCCACTGCCTGCAGGATGGCACCCACCTCCCCTGCTGTAGGATGGCAACTGAATGGGGAACCGTCCAGCGGTGGTGGGGACCCAGCCTGTGACGACACTTGATAACCGAGGGTCCCTTTTCCAGGGCCAGTTCCTTTCATCATGATAAGCAATTCCACCTCCGGGGATCTGAAACCACACTTCAGAATCTAGGAAGCCTTTCACAGCCACGTCCCAGGGGACCAGGCCACCCTTTGGCCTTGGTGTCCACGGTGGTGGGCAGAGTCTACAAGAGTGGGAAACAGGACACCACTCAAGTGCCCGCCACAGAGGCAGGGTGGAAACCCCAGGAAGTGATTACGAAGCATGAGGTAGATCCAGAGGAACTGGCCTGAGAGAGGTTGGTGACTATCAGATTTAAAAACAAAGAAAAGAAAAAGGAAAACCAAGTTCTAGGACAGGATACTGGTATGACAGTCTTTTTTGTTGTTGGGGTGTGTGTGTGTGTGTGTGTGTGTGTGTGTGTAACTGGAGCATGGAAACGCTAGGACCCATGAGCTTCTCCCAGAAGTCCCCTTCTTTGTCCCCAGCCCTCCTTCCACTGTGTTCAGAGACTCAGGTTTTCTCCATCCCATGAAAACTGTCAGGACTGTGGCTTTTTGGCTCACCGCCAGGTCACAGAAAGTCTAGGTGCCACTCTAGACCGTGAATTCACTGTTTCAATCCAAAAATGAAAAGCTCGTTCAGCGTCCCCCCACTCAGGATTTCTGTCTTCACTCACTCACGGGAGCCTTCTCCAGCCCCAGTGACCCCCTTGGCAGTGCCTCCTCCAGCAGCCCATCCCACACCCAGCCCCTGGCCCTCGAGCAGCCCCTGTCCTGGGTCCTCCACTTGTTGACGTCTGCTGGCTTTCTGGGAGGCAGCCATGGTGGGCCTGGCCGGGTCTCTCTTCTGCGTGGACTCAGTGGTGAAGCTCTGTGCACCCATGGTCCTTGGGCTTGGTGGACTCTGGGCTCACAGCAGGGACCCTCCTGCTTCCACCTACCTAGAGGTCATGCTCCTGAGCCCTGCCCTCCAGCATCCTAGGAAGGCCCTCTCCCGAGACTCTGGGCACCCAGCTCTCTGGGGCTGTCTCCAAGGTGCTCCTCACACAGCCCCTCACCCCTGCTCTCCTGATCCCCCATCTCTGCCCTGTGATTTTTAGATCTTTCAACCAGTTCATGGTCAGTTCCTTTGAAAATTCTCAACTTGGCATGAAGCCTTACTGGGGAATTTCCTGTCCAAGGGGCCTTCTGCTTCATGAGAACATAATTCATCTCACACGAGCATTCATGATGTTTGGACTCTTGGAAAAGCGACGTGGAAAAGGGACCCCACAACATCACATTTAAGGGCCATCACACTAGAAAACATAACAAAATTGATGGCACCTGTCTCTCCTTGCACACCTCTCGTCCTAGCCAGGGACCCCTCCGTGGTCTCAGTCATTTGGCATCTTTGAATTTACGTATTGCCACCTGGAATTCACGCAGTCAGCCAAGATTCCCTCCAGCGATCCCGGGCCCTGCCCCTTGGAAGGCAGTGGGCAGCTTCTCAAAACAATTCTTTTCCTGTCATTTATATATTTGTATATTCAAAGAGAAAACTATGAAAAATTATAGACCACATTCTTCTCTCCAGGGGGCAGGCTGCCAGGAACTTTTGCTTTCTCATTGTGTTCTTCTATACCATTTGAATATTTCATACAGTGTCTTTTACTTTCTTTCCGTTTTTTAATTATATACAAAATTCAAAAGCATCTTCTCGTTTTAAAAAATTCATGTGATACATATAAAGCAACAGGCCTCCTCAAGTGCGTTCTGCCATTCTGACTCCCCTCCCCAGAGATGCGCACCGACATTCTTTACATATGGAACCTTCTAGACCCTTTTATATGCATTTCACATACAAATATACATAAAAGAGCCGTAGAGTCATGAATTCAGGAATATATATAATGAGATCGCACTGTTCTTATTTTTTATCACTTTCTCTCAGCCAAATGTGTGTTGCCGATCTCTCCCTGTTGGCTCACCTAGGAGTCTCTGGTTCTCTCTAACAGCCGCATGCTATGTCACAGCGTGGCTGTGGCGGGGTTTATCAGTCGCTCCTCTGGTGAAGGACATTGAGGTGGTTTGCAGTTGTTCACTGTTACAAACTCCGCTTTGATAAACACCCTCCCGTGTTTTGCTTTATGTTCGTGTGTGTTTTTTTCTAGGGTGGATAATGAGTTGCAGAATTGCCAGGTTGAAGGGCACATGCATTTTAATTTTAAGAAGTGCTGCTGAATTACTTTTATAACCAGAAAAGGGCGCCCGTGGTAAAGGACAAGAGGGACGGTGGTGCTTCTGCCCCTTGCCTGCCTCCGGGGAGGAACAATGAGCCACCCACATCCACATTGGGGACACTGCCATCTTGGTAGCATAGGTGCACTTCCCTCTGTCTCCCCACAGCCCCGCCTCACTGCCACTCTCTCCCCTGGTAGGTTTAGCCCCTATGAGTGGTACGATGCCCACCCCTGCAACCCGGGCTCCGAGGTGGTGGAGAACAACTTCACTCTGCTCAACAGCTTCTGGTTTGGAATGGGCTCCCTCATGCAGCAAGGTGAGTGCCGTCTTCTCTACCAGGGTGTCCCATGGCCTCTGTGGAGTCAGCAGAGCCATCCCAAGCTCAAGGGCAGCGTCAGTCCCTGCTGAGCCATCAGAAGGTTGGAGACCCCGGTGGATACTTTGAGGTGTACCCCCCTCCTTCACCCCACTCCTCAGAATGCTCTAGCTGGAGGATCTGAGCAGATAAACCACGCCAGCCTATGGCACGCAGGACTCAGCCCCAGCACCTTTAGCGTCATGAGTTGGACATGAGCACCCTGCTTGCTGGGTTGGCCCCCAGTGACCTCCCCACCACAGAATCCAGCTAAGCAAAACTGAGCTGTGGATGGGGGGGCGGGCACTAGAGGCAGGAAGGCTGGGTGGAGGCCCTTGCAGGAACAAGATGAGACCTGAACTGGGGTCAAGGCCAGGAGGGTGGAAGGCAGAGGTGGACTGAGAAGACTTTAGGAGGCAGATGGTCAGGACTCTGGGGTCATCTGGCTCTGGGGCACCTGGGAGCAGGAGGGATCAGCTGAGGAGGGACTTCCACCCACATACACCAGAGGTGGGATCCACAGGATGATGGGATTCTCTTATGTCCTCCAAAGGGAGGGCCAATGTGCTGCTCCTGACCTGTGTGGGTGGCCCTTTGGGAGTATCCGCAGCTGTTTAAATGGCTAGGAGGCAGAGAACCTGCTCTCAATGCAAGGAGTGAGATGCAGAGACATCACAGGGCTTGAAGACAGGCAGAGAGGGAGGCCAGCCAGGAAAGAGCCCAGGGGAACTGCCCTGGCCAGCCCGCTGGCCAGGAGCCCTGAGCCTCTGCTGTGGAGTTGCAACTGTGGAGTTGCCTGCTCAGGCCGAGGGTGGGGAGCAGCCCAGTCTCTGCTGTGTTAAGTCCCCCTGGGGGACCTAACTAGGGCCGGGAATGAGGGGGCTTCAAGGAACAAAGAACATTTCCTTGTCCTTCACTCTTCTGGGTGTGACCTCAAAGTCCAGCACAAACTCCCATCCTCAGGAGACAGCTATGAGCAAATGCTAAATGAACAAATGAATCAAAGGTCCTCTCCACCCTATGCTGGGTAGTTGCATGAAAGAAAAGAGAGAAAAATACATCAGTCCCAGGGAGACCTTTCAGCCCTGCAGGGGCCAGGGCAGGGGCTTGTGCCTGGGCGGGGGTCCAAGCTGCCTGCAGGAGCTCCCCAAGCAAACAACCCAAAGAAGCCATTCTCCCTTTGGGGGCACAGCCGAAGCCCCAGCATGGAGCAACCTGGGGGAGGCTGGGAGTGTCTGGCTGGGGAGGGGAGGCTCCAGTAGCTGAGAAGTGACAGACAGCTTTCAAGGGAAGTGCTTCAATTTGTCCCCGCCATTAACAAGTGTCCCGAAGCCTCACCTTGCTTTTTTGCCATCATCTTTGTTCGGTGACAGCTGGGAAAGACCTGGAAGCTCCTCATTGCAGTAATAACTTCTCCTCTTCTGCCTCCTGCTGCTATTCAAAGCTCTGGCCCCCGATGCATTCCCTGCATGGTTTTGATTAGAAGGGAGAAAAATAGTTATGTATTTGAAAAACTCTCCCTTGAGTGATTTCTTTGAGAAAAAAAAAATCATCCATATCAAAGCAGACACTTTTTAGATTGCAGGTCCAAATATTCTGGAAAGTTCAGGAGTCACTTGCTATTTAAATCTCTTGAAAGCCGCCTAGTTAATTACTTCAGTTAGAAGGTTTCATCTGCATTGTGCTCCACACCCAAGGTCGGGGAGGAAGAGTGATATATTTCAGCAAAGAGCTTCCAAAAATGTTGATTTTTCTCCTCCTGCCAAGCGCCGCCGAGCAATCTTATATTTGTATACCACTTGTATTTGTGATGCAATTTCTCCTCAAATTGTATCATTGCCGATCGCAGTATTTCTGCAAGGCTGGGACAGAGGAAGGACATTGCAGGGTCCCTGAGAGGGGGAAGTGTCTGGCATAAGATCACACAGAGAGTTGGGAACAGGATCCACTCAGGACCCCAGGGGTTCTGACCTCCAGGTGTTCTTAACCTGGGACCCAGGAGCAGTTGGTGGATAGGCATCTGAGGGGCTGAG
This sequence comes from Marmota monax, assembly GCF_021218885.2. Taxonomy (NCBI): domain Eukaryota; kingdom Metazoa; phylum Chordata; class Mammalia; order Rodentia; family Sciuridae; genus Marmota; species Marmota monax. Next base: position 12,523,634 of record NW_026694432.1, read on the forward strand.
GAGCCCGTGAACTGTTGGGCATGTGTGTTGTGTGATTTGAGAGCGGTAGCTCTTAAAATGTGAGCCTGGATCAGAACCTTCTGGGAGGCTGCTCAAACAGATTGCTCATCCTGCGCTGCCCCGCAGGTGCTGGTTCAGTAGGTCCTGGGGTAGAGCCTGGGAATTCACATTTCTAGCAAGTTCTCAGGCAATACTGATGACCACACTTCTGAGAACCTCGAGGGTCTGGGCTTTGGTGAGCATGTCGGGGTCGTCCATGACCCCAGGGCTCGGACAACTCCTTGTCTCACTCAAGCCTCCACCTTGTAAGGCGCCATCTGCCTCCTGCCTCCTCCCAGGGTCTGAACTGATGCCCAAAGCTCTGTCCACGCGCATCATCGGTGGCATCTGGTGGTTCTTCACACTCATCATCATCTCCTCCTACACGGCCAACCTGGCTGCCTTTCTGACCGTGGAGCGCATGGAATCGCCTATCGACTCTGCTGATGACCTGGCCAAGCAAACCAAGATTGAGTACGGGGCTGTCAAGGACGGGGCCACCATGACCTTCTTCAAGGTGAGGGTCTCTCCTTCCCATTGCAGCACAATGAGCGGGCCCCTCCCCTATGCTGAGCAGAAGAGGAGTGGGAGGAAGGGGTCTCTGTCCTTCCCTCACTGCTGGAGCCGATGGGCTAGAGAACCCCAGGCTCACACCCTCCCTGTTTAGGACAGCTGATTTGGGGGAGCTATGGCAATGTGAGCCATGTAGTTTGGTTACAGAACAGATTCTAGAAGTTTCTGTACCTGTGACAAAGACTGTGAGTCATCTGAAGAGGACAGGTAGACAAGAGGGATGGGAGAAGGGAGAGGAGAGAAGTGGTCAGACACCCAGCCTCTGGGGCCGTGGGCGCCCTGCACTTGGCCTGAGGCCTTAGTGCCATCCACGTCTAAGAGGCTAGCCTGGGCTTGGGGGTGAGCGCCCTCCCACTGAGAGGGAACAGGGGCACATCCTAGGGGAAGGGAGGGGACTTAACATTTGAGCAGGTGTTTACAGACTCTTGGAATGCTGGGGGCCCCTGCCCACGTGACTGCTCCAGAGGGTGTCTGGCTGGGACTTTGTTGCTCCTCCAGCTTTGGAAGGGATGGCTCTCACTTCCCCACTGTTTATCCACCTTCTACTGGTATAGCCGACCATCAAGGAGACCGGAAACTCCTCTACCTGGCCTCCAAGGACCAGTAGTGGTCAATGTGCCCCAGAAATTCACATAACAATAACGATGGCCACCCACACCGCGCGCTCACAGTGCACCAGGCACGGTGCTTGGTGCTCAGCCTCATTTAACCTCCATGGCTGTCTGTGAGGTTGGCACTGTCATTATTTCCATTGTACATGCGTGGGGACTGAGACTCAGAGCCATTAAGTGACTCATCCAGAGACTCACAACTAGAGGAGCCAGATGCTGAGCCAGGTCTGCCTTCCCCCAGGGTCTGTGTTCTAAGACGGTGGCTCAAGGACTTGAGGATGCATTCTAATCCCCCTCAGTTCCAGGACCCAGCCCTCAGGGTATATGACTCAGGAGGTCTGAGAGAGAGTCAGGGATGAGCAACTGTTTTAAAAAGGATTTTTGTGTGTAGTGCTGGGGATCAAACCCAGGGCCTCACACTTACTAGGCAGGTGCTCTTCCACTGAGCTGCATCCTCAGCCCTAAGAATTAGCACTTCTAAGAAGTTCCCAGGTGATGCTGGTGGGGTCCATTTAGGACCACACTTTGAGAACTACTGCTCTAATGATGGCTCAGAAATGATCAGAATCTTGGAACTCTGTGGCTGCAGGTTCATTCATTCATTTATGAACTGCTCTCAGTCCTCCTGGAAGCCTGGGGCATTTCCCTTTCCTCTGAACCCTGGATGCCCTCTTCTTTCTAGGCCAAGAGATAGATGGAGCCCCCAGAGGGGCCTGGGTGGAGAGTTTGGGTGGGAAGGCCTTCCACCCCCCAGCACTGACCCCCACCCAGCCTTCCATGCCCCTCCCCGATGTTGGAAGGAGATCTTTAGGAAAGAGAAGGAGGAGAAGACTCGCTTCCTGCATGCTGCTGCTGCCACCAGCAAGACGCAGACCCACTGCCTAAGGGGCACAGCTACATATGTAGAGTGAGAGGAAGCCAAGGCGCTATCTAACACTTTAGGGGGCTGGGGCTCAGTGGTACAGCGCTTGCCTAGAACGTGAGAGGCCCTGGGTTCAAACCTCAGCACCACATACAAATAAATAAAAGAAAGGTATTGTATCCAACTACAACTTTAATTTTTTAAAAAAAAAAAAAAAAGCCACATTAGGAGCTCTGTGTGTTCATGAGTATGAAATGTCTATGATGTTGCATACCTGCGCATGGCTGCCCGTGTGCATGCAGCATCAGGGAATGTCAGCGTGCATTTGTGTCCTCAGTGTGCACACATGCGCCAATGCACAAGAATGTGCTTCTGTGGGTGCATGTATCTGGGGTTGGGTACAAGTGTTTGCATCTGTGTGTACTGGTGGGCACATGTGTGATGTATCTCTGTGATCTGGGCACACGGACTTGTGCCTCTGAGTGTACACAAGTGCCTGCCAGAAAGTGAGTGTGTGTGTGTGTGTGTGTGTGTGTGTGTGTGTGCGCGCGCGCGTGTGTACCTGCTCGTTTGCTCACTGTCTGCCCCGGGCTGCGGCCCAGCCCTTTGACTGTGCCAGAGCCTCTCTCATGCATTAGGCATGAGCCTTCTCCAAGCAGGGCTCCCGATCAAAGGGAAGCAGCATAAATAAGCCCGATGCCGGCTCATTGCCGCTGATTGGATGCCCCTGCCTCCCTCCATGCTAAGATGCTCAGATTGGCTTCCCAGAGCCTGGTCCCAGCTCCCCACCGAGCCTCTGTCCTCAGCATCAAGCAGCGCCTCCTGCAGCCTACTCCGCCCTCACCCACCTTCCCTGCAAATGGCACAGTGAGGAGGGCAGAGGAGGGACGCCGATGCTGACACCCAGCTGGGGCTCTGGGGCTCGAGAGCCGTGCTCAGAGGGCCCATTGGCCAGAAACAGCAAGGGCGCATCCCCTTGCAGAACCAGCTCCACTTTCATGCTCTCCCGGTGGCCAATTAATCCCTGGCCGCGTCTGGCGACGCTGCCTCTCACGTTCATTGGAAGCTCCTCTTACCCAGGCTTCCTGTCCCTGGCAGCAGCAGCAGTGGGACTGTCATGGAGAAGGGAGGATCCTGAAGGTGGAAGCATTAGCTAGGAGCAGTGCACTCCCAGCCCTGAGGCGTCTGGACAGACCTACTTCCTCCCCCGCCCTCTGCCCTCCAGAGTTGGGCTTCCTGGTCCGCCTCCCCTGCCCCCACCCCAGCTGGGTTGCAGTAGTGGAGGCTGCCATGAAATTAAAGGATAGCATTTAAAGGAGGCGGGATCCACAGAGAGCAAGCGCAGGCGGTAGTACTGAGAACACGAACCACCCAGGTGGTGTCCTGTGGGTCGTCCAAAGTGTAGGGCAGGTGAAATTCATTTCCACCGTAGCCTGTGCCTGGTTAGTCTGCAAACTGTCTTTGAACACCCGTCTCCCCTGGCTGAGAGCAGAACACAAGGGAAAGAACCCATCCCTCTTCAAAGAGGACAACAGCAAAAAGCAGGGCATCCAGCTCACAGGGCCCCCAGGTCCCTGAGCCCCGTCCTGCAGCCTGGGAGCTGCATGGCTCCAGGCAGCCCTATCTCTGCCGAGATAGTTTCACTTGGAGAATTGTCAGGAAGCAGCAGACATCACAAACAGCGTCTCCTGTGTTGTCCTCCCTCGGTCTTAGAAGATAAAATTAATTAGGAGATGAAAAAGGAGGTCTTTGAAAACACTGTTTGGCTGTAAAATATGTAGGCAAAATGTAAAGGAGGATGTGGGAGCAATCGTGCTCTCTGCAGGGCGGGCTGGGTGGCTTTGAAGGGAAAAGAAGTGGGGAGACAGCTTCTCAGCAGATCTAGCCCTCTCTGACTGGTGGGGCTGGGGAGCTGAGCAAGGTGGGAGGGAGCCTCTCCGGAAGGGCCCTGGGCATGGTCAGTCCCTCTACTCTGCACAGCCTCTGTCCTAGCATCTGTCCTGGAAGGCACTTGGAGAGGTTCCCCCATCCACCCCCTGCCTCTAGCTGCATAGCTGTCTCTTCCCTGAGCTGCAGGCATCTGAAGGATGCTCCCCTCCGCTCAGCCTCCAGTTTCTCCAGCCCCATCTGCTGGCCTTTCTTGGAGCTTTAGCTCTGCCTTCCAGGCCAGAAGGACCCACATGCAGTGATCAGGCAACTGTGGTCAGCCTGGCCCGGTCAGGTAACATCAGTTTTAAAGTCAGACAGACCAGGATGTGAGTCTTGGGGAATAACTATGCCGGCTGACCTTGGACAAGTCACTTCGCTTCTATAAGCCCTTGCTTGCTCCCCTGTACCCCAGGGATACCAAGGCCCACCATGAGGCAATTTGCAATTGGATTCAGTTAGCTACTGGACACTGGTTAGCCAGGGCCAGGGATTCTCTTGTCCCGAAGTTCTCTCCTGAGGCAGTGACTTCACCAGAGCACATTGGAGAGGGGCCAGCGAGAGGGCATCTGGAGATCCTCTCTTCTTCCAGATCCCCTTGGACTGGACCTCCTGAGATGGTGAACATTGGCCTCTCCTATTGCAGGGTGGTCACCTTCCTCTGCACAGGACTAAGCACTTCAGAAAGAGCCCCGAGGTCCTTAGAATGGGAGAAGCCAGTAAAGGAACAGCAGCAGGTGCAGGGTGAGGAGCAGTGTCGGAGAAGTCATTGGAAATGCCTAAGTTGCTGAGGACCTCCCTCCCTGGACCTTAGTTCTCTCGTCTGTGAGCTAGGTATAACAGTCCTCCATCTCATCGAGTTATTCAGATGATTAAATGGGGTCATTCGTGAATTTAGCTTAGAACAGCACTTGGCACAAAGCAGACACAGTCAATGTCAACTGTTTCTGTTTATTGTTGCAAACCGGTGATACCCAGGCGTGTTTGGCACAGTTAAGATTTGGGGGCCATGCATGGCTTTCTTATAGATTAGATATTTGTTTAGATTAATTGCCAGTATTTTAAAGTTTAGAGTCTTCTGTGTTTAAAATTTAAAAAAAAAAAATTTTTTTTACCTTCTGAGCTTCTTGAATATACGAAAGATCTGGCACCGCTGAGCTGGCTGTCCTGCAGGGGGACAGTTTTCAGAGCTCAGAAGCAAGTCTGTCTCCAGAGTCTGCTCGAGCCTTCGTGAGCTATTTCCGGTGCCTGGCCTGGCCCCATCAGCGTTTGAGTTTTCTGCCCCTAAGTCTTTCTTATGTGGGTTTTAAATCCTGCAGCCACTCTGCACCATGAAGATCATATTGCCCCCTGCTTCCAAATAGGGAAACTGAGCCTTAGAGAGAATCAAGGAGCCTTAAAGAGAAGTAATGAAGCCAACCGCACCAGGAGACACGGGGGCCAGGCTCTGGGTCAATAAGCAGCGCAGGCGCCTTTTCTTGTTGCATGTTTACAATAATGCTGTGCAGTCAAAGCCCCTTTTACAGAGGTGAAAGGAGGCTCAGAGATGTGACATCACTTGCCTGTGGTCCCAGAAGGAGCTGGCATTTAAACCTAGGTTGATGTGACACCAGAGTCGGTGCAGAGGAGCTGACCCCTCCCTCTGCACATGCCCACACCGCCCACACCTCTGGGCTCCCCTGTGGTGTCCAGCTGCAAGCCCAACTACAGGCCTTTGTGGCAAGCCTCAGGGACTTTGGGAAATGCTGCTGGGGCACAGGGTCAGTCTGTCTGTCCTCCTTGGGGAGTTCAAGCCAGGGGGAAAAGGCAGGAAATTCAGAGAGGCTTCCTGGTCCCCATGGAAATCACCCAAGAGAAGTGATTCACTGCTAGAGGACATGGATCCGATAAGGCTAAAGCCTCCACATCCAGGAATCAGAAAGCTAATTAATTTGGGGAAAGGTCTCCTTTCCAGTGTGGAAAACACCCAGGGTCTTGCATGGAATCACACCGCTGCTGTCTCTCTGCACATATTCCCTGGGATCCAGCTCCCTTCAAAATTGATATATATATATTTTTATGTATGTATATATAGGCCTATATATGTTCTCTTGTACAGAAATGTTAAATTCTCAAGATTAAGTATCTTCAGCTGGGGAAAATCAATTTACTTCTTTGAGGAGGCTGGAATTGAAAAGTCGTGAGCCTGAAACTTACTTTCTTGCCAATTTTTCTGATAAAAAAAAGTATCTCCGCCCTGGCAGATGGCCCTGTATTGGCTGCTCTGAATGATTCCATTAATTGATTTGGGTGACTGGCCCTGAAGTAAACCTCATTAAGGTTCCCACCGAAGCCAGGACAGGTGGGATGACGCAGCACCTGCAGGTGTGTGGGACTCTCTTCCGTGGGGGTGTGATGGTAGCCCAGGCCAGGGACTGGAACTCGGGGCTCTGGTGCTCAGGCCTGTAGAGCAGGGAGGGAGGCCTGAGATTTCAAGAGGGGCCCTGACTTGACCTTGCCCTGCCTCAAGGTGCCAGGGAGGGCTTCTCAGGGTTGTGCCCCGGAATCCTAGAATTGCTCAAAGGCAGAATTGAAGGGGATGCAGAGACCATGAGCTGATGTCATTGAGAATGGGGACCCCAAGATATGGGCAAGGACAGTGGGAAGCCCACTCCCAGGAAGATTTCAGTCCATCTGCTGAAAGGTGGTAGAGGCGGTAAGTTTGGGGCACTGGAGTGGGAGGGTGGCACCCCTGGAAGTCTGTGTCACAGCCACCTTCTACCTTGGTGTCACCTCCTGTCCCAACGGCCCACATTCTTTGGTGTCCTTTCCCATCTCCCGTATTCAGTTCCTTTACCCACGGGTGGCTTGATGTGTCTGTCCCCCAGCACCATCTGCAGATTCCCTTCAGCCTCCGGATGAAATCCCTGTCTCCCTGCATGGCGCTGCGTCACTGGGAAAAGCCTATGTTTGGGTGCCAGGCAGACCCATGTGTAGGAGGAGTGGGATGATGGGGGGAGGGTGCACGGGGAGGTTTGGAGAAAGGAGCTGTTCTGATCCCATTCTGAGACAGAAGCCATGGGGTGTTTTCTGTGAATGGTTCCTTGGTTACTTTGGCCAAGACTTAGGTATGGATGACTGGCTGCATGGGAGAGTGAGTGGGTGAGATGGGTACAAAGGAGAAAGGATCGGATGCGGGGGTGACCTGGGGGAGAGGGTGAGTATCTGGTATTGCAGAGATGGCTGGACCTGGATAATTTGATTGTGAGAATAATTAGAATTAATGATTATCTGAAAAGCAACTATTTGGGGAACAGAAGTAGCTCATGGGAATATGTAGGTGACAGAGTGTATTAGTTATCTACTGCTGTGTAACAAATGACCCAGAACTTAGCATCTTAAAGCAGCACCTGGCATCTCCCTTTGTGGGTCGGGAATGCAGCCCAGCTCAGCTGAGCGCCTGGCTGGGCCTTTCATAGCCTGCAATCCCAAGTGACCAGCACTGCAGTCATTTCCAGGTGTGGCTTCTAGGCTCATGCGGTTGGTGGCAGGACTCAGTTCCTCCCAGATTATAGGCCTGAGGGCTTCAGTTCTTCACTGACTGTTGCCCAGAGGCCACCTTCTGTCCCTTGCCCTGGGGACCTCTCCATAAGGCAACTCACAACCTGACAGTGTTTCCCTCAGGGAAGACAGAGGACGTCACAGTCTCCTGCAGCTTATCTTAGAAGTGACATTCCAACACTTTAGGGAGGAGGTAAAAGCCAGTCAGGAAGTCCATCCTGCATCCAAGAGGAGTCTGACTACCAGGAAATGGGATCCCTAGGAGCTATTTAGAAGCTTCCTACCACAGGAAACCCGAGGAGGAACCTGCAGAGAGAGGAACAGAGGGCTCACAGGAAGCTGGCAGCGGGAGACTCTGCGCATCTGAAATTACCTAGGAAATAGGAGACATCTGGGTGCCAGAAGATCTGGAAACGAGGAACACCTTGGAGGGAAGAGGAGCTGGCGGGGACACTTGGGGAGGGGCTGAGGCGGAAGAGTAGCCAGGAAGGGGGGCAGCTTGGAACACAAAACCCCAGGAGGCAGGAGGGCAGAGAGGGAGAGTGACTGGCACAGCCGGAGGCAGGAAGAGCAGCCAGGAGCCAAGAGGGGCCGGAGCAGCCCATCGAGGACGAGGACCCAGGGCATCTGAGCCCTTCCTGCCTCTGACTTTGGGGCAGGTAAATTTGTAGGCAGGGCAGTGGCTGCTTATCTGTAAAGGTACCCCATCCCCTGCGCCCAGAGCAGGTCTTGCTGGCGCTCAGCTGGCCCCATCCCAGGTGGCTTGCCACAGGGCCTTGCCCACTGCTCCAGCCGCCCCCACCCCCCGTCCTCACTGCCTTCTCGCCCACCGAGTACTGGGGTCTCCAGGAGCCATTCCCGAGGGGCCATCCCTTGCCAGTAGGAAGATAGTTCACTTCCCTCCCGTCTCCTCACCCCCTCCTGGAGGAGTCAGCTTCTTCCCCATCCACCACCCAGCCCCCGGTCCCGTGCCAGCCTGTGTGAGTGCCCGTGCTGTCACGCACACCAGGGCTGGGCTGGGTGCCAGTCAGACAGGCTGACATCACAGAAAGCCACAGCAGACTTGGAAACAGCCACTAGCACGGGGGCTGCAGAGCCGCCTGCTCCCCTGGGACCCGCTGGGGAGAGCTGGTCCCTGCTGGGAGCAGGCATCTGGCAGGAACTGAGTTCCCCCAGAAACTTCGTGAACACCAAGCACCTTGTCTGCCCAGCCTCCCAGCCAGCAAGAGCCACTCAGCCCCGGTCCTCCCTCTCGGCCCCGGCAACCTCTCTGAGTCTCCCAGGGTAGGTGCGGCAGCCCTCCCACCACCCCAGGGCTCAGGGGTGCTGGCCCTGCCCCTGCAACAGCATCCAGCCCGGGGCCTGCAGACCACCTGCTCTGATGGCCCCCCTTCCCGCTCTGTGATCCCCACCGGCCTCGCTCACTGGACTGAAGGAGAGGCTGGAACCCACACTTCGGCAAAGCCTTCCCCTGGACAGTGCTTCCCACCACCCACCCTCACGGGGTCCCGGGGGGCAGTGCTGCTCAGTGGTGAGGAGCACGGACTCGGGCTCCAGAGGGACTGGATTCGAGGCCTGGCTCTGCCGTCTGGGCACCTTCAGGCAAGTTCCTAGGCCATACCTCCACTCCCCACCTGTACATGGAGCTAATGGTAGGCCCTGCCTCCTGTGATCTCAGGGAGGACTCCATGAGTTCATGCAGGTGAGGCGCTCAGAACTAGGTGTGCACGGGCTGATAGCTTAACTGATGTCAGAGGAAAGAATAATTTTCAAAAAAGTCATTCTGAAGACCACTTGTGCCATGGCAGAGAACCAGGGTTTTCAGGAAGTGAGTCTGAGCCCGAACCTCTGCTTCCTCACTCCTCAGCCATGTGTCTTGCGCCTCCGTGGACCCCAGTTTCCACATCTGAGCAACGGGCAGCGCTCCCTTACCCTGAAGAGCACATGGGAGAGTTCAGTGACCCTGCTGAGCAGGGAAGCAGTTTCGGTCCCTGGGGGGCTCAGTAACTATGTGTGTGTCCCTGTTTCCCTCGCGGCCCAGAAATCCAAGATCTCCACCTTCGAGAAGATGTGGGCTTTCATGAGCAGCAAGCCCTCGGCTCTGGTGAAGAACAATGAGGAGGGCATCCAGCGGACGCTGACGGCGGACTACGCGCTGCTGATGGAGTCCACCACCATCGAATACGTCACTCAGAGGAACTGCAACCTCACCCAGATCGGGGGCCTCATCGACTCCAAGGGCTACGGCATCGGCACACCCATGGGTGAGCCAGGGGCGTGGTGGGGAGGGCCTCGGCGGAGTGGACAGAGGAGGGCGGCACACCCCCCCACATCCATTCATGCACACGGACCCCAGCTCATTCCATCAAACCTAGAGGGGTGGCGTTTCCCCAGCCCAGGAGCCGGACAGAGTCACATGCTGCTGAGGTCAGCCCTGGCTGAGCAGGAAATGGGGGGCCAGTTCCCAGAGGCCACACCTACCTCCCCTCGTCCCACCCCTGCTGATACAGCCCAGCAACAGGGGGCCTGCCAGGGACCCATAGGGACAGATACTCAAGGGGGTTGCCAGAGGTGAATACATGTCCCGCCAAACAGACGCCACCAACAGCTGGGGGTCCACTGTCCTCCCCAGGCTCCCCGTACAGGGACAAGATCACCATCGCCATCCTGCAGCTGCAGGAGGAAGACAAGCTGCACATCATGAAGGAGAAATGGTGGCGGGGCAGCGGGTGCCCCGAGGAGGAGAACAAGGAGGCCAGCGCCCTGGGCATCCAGAAGATCGGCGGCATCTTCATCGTCCTGGCCGCCGGGCTGGTCCTGTCGGTGCTGGTGGCCGTGGGAGAGTTCGTGTACAAGCTCCGCAAGACAGCAGAGCGAGAACAGGTGACCCCGTGGGGACCTGCGGGGGGCGGGGGGCAGGAGGGAGGAGGCCCTGGTGCGTCCAGTCCTCCAAGACGTCCTGCCGGCTCTACTGTCCAGACCCTGCTACTCCGCCCCGGGCCAAGCCTCCGCACCTGTGGCCTGGTCCCTGTGGCAGCCTCCAGTCTGGCCGTCCAGCCTCCACACTTGCCTGCTCCCTCCACAAGTCAAACGGCAGCCAGTGCCCGGCGTGAAACTTAATTTAAACCTCATCAGTCCCCCGGGTAAAGCCTGCAGGGCGGTGGTGGAGGCTGGTACGGTGGCATAGAGGTTCATTATATTGTTCTCTCTACTTCTGTATAGATTTGGAAATTTCCATAATCAGAAGTTTAAAAAAAAAAAAATAAAGTTAAGAGGCCTAGACCTAGCATGCAGACGGTGGAACAAGGCTCTGCCGGTCTGATTAATTCAAGCATGGTTGGGCAGTGGTTCTGGGTCCCCACAGCAAATGAGAACCACAGGGAGAGGGTTTTTAAGTGCTAATGCCCTGGCCTCGCTCCCAGAGATTCCTTTCTAATTGGCCTGCGGTGGAGCCTGGCACCGGTGGTTTTCAGAAAGCCTACAGGGTGATTTAAACACGCACCGAGTTGAGGCCTCTGGTGGGGGAATCGCCTCTTACCAGAGAGGTTCAAAGGAGCCTAGGTCCGGTGTGGCAGGGACTGCAGTTGGATCACAACTGAAGGGTTGTGACAACAGACAGCTTCTACTTCCATCAAAAATGAAACAGTCGTTTATAACCAGCAAGCCTTGGTCAGCAAGGAGGAAGGGAAGACAATCCTTCCTCCTGGTCATCGTGGGCAGGAGAGAGAGAGACGCCCCCAGCTGCTGAGAGAAGAGTGAACGAGGCAGCCCCAGGGCGCTCAGTCTTTAAACTGGTCATAGATTTTGGCCAGTCAATTTCTATTTTTAGAAATGCACCAGGGGAATTGGTCAGGGATACATGTAGTTTTACTTAAGAGGATATTTGTTGAAGTGTTAATTATAACATAAGACATAGATGAATTATCTAAATGTCCAACAATTGGGAATGGCTAAAAAAAAAAAACTATGATACCAAAAAAAAAAAAATTCTTTAGGAATTTAGATTAAAATTGGGTAGAGCTCCAGATTCTACCAAAAAGCCTATGGGACTCAGTCCTGGCCCATCTCTAGGATCTCTTTCTTCCCATCTTCCTCTCCCTTACTTTGTTCCATACACACTGGCCTCCTTTTTAGTCCATAACACACCAAACATGCGTCTGCCTTAGGGCCTTTGCACATCCTATTCCACCCACCTGGAATGTTCTTCCTCCACTGCATCTTAATATTCTTCCTCCAGTGCATCTTAATATTCTTGGCACCAGCTGGTCATTCAGCTTACCTCCTCAAGTAACCTCTCCTACCTGTCCCCATTCCCAGCCCCTCTCTCTCCCATTTCAGGGTTTTGTTATCTTAAAAATAGTTATCACTATCTGAAATTGCTAGTTTAAGTGTTTTTGTTTTTTTAATCTTTTTCCATCCCATCATTAGACCACAAGGTCCCTGAACACTGGGATCTTATCAGTCTTCTTCACTCCTAGATGCCTAACCCCTAGAACAGTGCACAGTAGAGTCTCAGGTAATATTTGCACATTGAAGAAAACAGAGGGATGACCTTTTGCATTTCATAGGTAGGGAAGGTCACAGCTGGTAAGAGGCAGAGCTAGAGTTCAGAGGTGGGTCTCCACCCCTGCATCCCATGACTTTTAGGCAGGTGGTCCTGGTGCCCTGGCCTTGCTGGTCAGGTGAGGCCTCCGCAGCCCCCACTGCCTTCCATACAAGCCCTGGGATGACCACTGGGGGTTCATCTCATGGAAGCCACCACCATTCGATCCGCGTGGCAAGGCTGCACTTTTGATGTTCCTCTTTGGCTGCCTACAGGGACCAGGGCCAAAAACTGCCACCCAACCACCCTGCAAGGAGCTCCCTCCCAGTTGCCCACCGTGACAAACACGTGCTGGGCTTTCCTGCATGGGAGGACAGCGATTCTTCCCTGGTTGGAAGTCCTGCCAGGAGAAGGGCTGCCCACGCCTCCACCAAGTGTATCTGGAGCCCTGAGTCTGGGCCAGGCCTGGCGCTGGGGGTTGGGCTCGCGGGAATGAACGTGGCTGATTCCTGCCCTTAGGGACCAGGAGAGAGGACCAGACAGATAAACCAGAGCTCCTCGAACTCTAACATGCACGCCAATCATCTGTTTGCTCATCTGTGAGCTGGGGATGACACTACCTGCCCCACATTCCTTAGTCCCCAAACAAGAGAGGGGGTTTTGTAGACGACTGTACAAACTAACCCTCAAGCCGGAGGCGGAGGAATGGGTGGGAGCAGGTGTGAGACGGATAGGGAGGCTCTGGCACAGGGTCTGGGAGGAGGGAGGAGGCGGCCAGAGTTGCCAAACCAGGCTAACTCGTGGGCCCTGCTTCGTCCCCAGCGTTCCTTCTGCAGCACTGTGGCCGATGAGATCCGTTTCTCCCTCACCTGCCAGCGTCGGGTCAAGCACAAGCCACAGCCTCCCATGATGGTCAAGACTGACGCCGTCATCAACATGCACACATTCAATGACCGCCGGCTTCCGGGCAAGGACAGCATGACCTGCAGCACATCCTTAGCCCCTGTGTTCCCCTAGGCTCAGGTGGGGTGGGGACCACAGGCCTGACGCAAGGTAAAAGAAACTGGAAACTGGAAAGGATATCCCCATCCCCCACGCTGAGCTTGGGGACCAGAGCTACTGCCTGCGTGTGGGGCCAGGAACTCTCGGCCCCAACCTACCAGGAAACCAGCAGGCCTCAGGCCCGCTGTGGGGGCTTCCTTCTCCTCCTGTCTCTTCTGTGGGTTTCTAAAGCTGCCAGCCAAGATAGCCAAGGCCAAAGGAAGCACATGCCTCTCTCAGGCCAAACTCACCGCCCCCGCCCCCAACTTTCCTCTAGAGTCAGGCCACAGGAAATGGGAAATAGATCTTATATTGCCACTCCTTCCCCAAGAGCCCAAGCCTTCTTGGTCTTGACCATGAGACCAGAGATGCAAAACTGGGCACCTTGAGGATCTTAGAGTGGGGTTGCCAATGGAAACCCAAGGATGGTCATCCCCTGCAGCTGGGTAAAAGGAAAGCTTCAGCCCCTGAGGGCTGTTCACATGGCCCTGATCTTCTAGACTTGGCTTGACCCATGGCAGCTCCTTGGCCAAGTTGAAGGCAGAATGAAAAAGAGGAGAGAAGAGAATGCACAGATAGAAGCCGCCATTTTGAATCCTTACAGATAATGTCCCAATGGCTCCCACTCCTCCAAAAGGGGTAATAGTCACCACAGATTCTCCACGTTCTGGCCACAGGACAGAGGACCCCATGCGTCTATCATAAAGGATGCCCAAAGATCCATCTGATATTTGAAGCCCAGGAGAGGAACTGTGGATTCCATGAAAAATCCACAAGCCTTTGACCCATGGACCTTGCTTTGCTGGTCACCAAGCTGTTTTCTAAACCTCGTTGGCATTTGGGAACCTGGGATCTGTGCCATCTACTCATCACCCACTCTCCATGCCTAGCCAGTTGAACTTGGCCTTACTTTCATCTTGAAAGAATGACCTCGATTGAAGTGAAAGTCAAGTTATCCCTTCTTAAAAGAGGGGTCAGTGTCCTATTGAACCGGCTAACTTTGGGGTAGGTGGGAAAATCCTGAGGGGAGCCAAATAACTCCTGCCTTGGAACAGAAGGTTTTGAGGAATGGGATAGATTCAGGCCCCAAGGGCAGGGAGGGAGAAGCTGCCTCCTGGAGAATTAACCAAAGACCCAACACAGAGACACATGCCCTCCTGGCCCCTGGTCTCTTCTCTGGAGCAGCTACGGCCTTGCTGGGCTTGGGGGAGAGAGCAACGTGTGGGCTGCCAGGGAGGGAGGCAGACCAGATGGTCTGGGGGTTCCACCTTGCTATCATGGATTTTCTAGAGGTCTGGGACTTTAAGATTCTTAGAGAAGAACGAGACGTGAAGGGTGAGGTGCAAAGTGTCCTTAAAGAGTGCATTGTGGGGCCAGCAGGCCTCCCGTGGCCAAGGGTAGAGGGTAATTTCTGGGCAAGGTAGAGAGGGCCGGAAGTTCTGGACTGAGGACCAGGGGACAACAGCCACTTCTCCCCCCTCTGTCCTGGTGCTGCTGGGAATCCAGTGAGAAGAGCCACATTTCTGCCTCCAGGGCCTTCTCGGTGGGGGTGAAGCACCCTCCCTGGGCACATGTGATGGAGCCTGTCTCTCCTCCAGACTGAGCGGGACCCCCACCCCCATGGTTCCCAGAATCACAGCAGGACGGGCTACACTGGAGGAGGGACCCAAGGGCTAGACTGCAGTGGAGCCCAGGGTACAGATGATGGGAAAAGCCATGCTGTCGTGAGCTCTGCGGGGTCGCGGGAGTGTGCACGTGGATTTGTCTCTGTAAGTGTGAGCCTGGGGGTTGAGGGGGGGAAACTGATCTGGACATATAATGTCCAGGGCACACAATAATAGGTGACCTTTTGGGATCTGGTGTGTGTGTGTGTGTGTGTGTGTGTGCACTTGAGTGAACTGAGGACTAGGAAGACATATCTGAACCAGCAGTAGAACCCCATTTATGTAAAAACAGGAGAAGCCATGTCGTAACGGGGTTCTGACGAGTACACAGAGGTACGCATACAGGCACGGTGTGTCGGCTTGTGTGTGTGTGTGTGTGCGCGCGCACACACATTCATACACTGAATGGCAGAGGATGGAGGGCAGGTGAGGCCTGCAGCACAGCCAAATACATGTAAAAGGAGAAGCCATGTCATCAAGGGGGCCACGCGTGAGCCAGTGAGCACACGGGGAGGCTTGTGTGCCCAGCGGAGAGCAGGAGGTGGGCAGAACCAGACTGTCACGCAGCATGGGTCCACACATAGGGCATGTGAGGAGCATGTGGAACTGGAGTTTGTGACTGCGTGTGTGAGTGTGCTCGTGCCCAAGTGTTTGGACACACATGTGTGTTCCAGCTCACGGCAGGAGCAGAGACGGACAATCAACCAGGAAGGGGACATCAGGGTCGGTTTGCACTCCTATCACTGAGGGATTGTGTGCCACAGATATGGGGAGATGGCACGCGTGTGTGCACGGGTGACGTCCCCGTGGGGAATCCCTGCAGGGGCTCATGGCTGGTGACTCCTATGCTATAGGCAGAGTGCCCTGTTAGAAGGGAAAACAGCTTTGTATTTGTGATTCCTGATACCAGGACTCTAATGAACACATGTATCGATTCCCTCCCACCAACCACAGTCATGGACCACTGTCTCACTTTGTCAGATACGACTTCATAGCACATGCCACGTCCACGCTCATGGCTCACACGTGTGCTTCCGTGTAGGACGCTGTACGTGCGTGTCGTGTTCTTCTGAGGCTATGCACCTGTGGAGATTGTGATAGACAAAAGGGAAGTGACGTGGGGTTGGAAGTTTTTCATAAAAGGAATGAAGAATGGTTGGATAAACAGGCACAATTCAACGAGGGCAGTCCCCAAAAGGTACTGAAATGGTTTCTAGACTCTTCCATGGAGGTGGGATGGCGCACTTCCTGGTCTGTCCCCTCCTCGCCTGTGTCCAGAGGTGTGGCTAGTGTTCAGCCTCTGGCTGATGTTCCAGAGACCAGCCCAACGGGCCAGGTGCACTGAGACGGCACTGCCTGGGGCCAAGCTGTCCCTCCCAGGGTGCTGAAGGTGGCGCTCCCTCTGTGAGGTGGGAGGGGAGGAGGGTGCTGAGGGAGGTGCTCTTGAGGCGGATCAAGAGTTCTTACGGTTGGGGCCTGTGCTGCCTGCGGGGGGTGCAGCTGAGCCGGGGCAGAGCCACGCCTGTGTGTGTGTCGGGGCACACGTGGAGTGACAGGAGGCAGGAAAGCTGGTGCAGATGGAGCAGAAGGTGGACGGTGCCTGAGCGGGTGCTTAAATATCCCCATCTGGTCCCACGTGCCAGCGCTGAGCAGAAGAAGGCCCTCTCCACAATGCCTGCGCCTGTCCACGTACTCATGCTGGCCAAACCGAGGAGAGGCCACCCCACCCGACAGTGAGCCCTCCTCTGCCCCTCCCTCCACCTGCTGTGGGCAGACAAGAATCCCTGAGAGCTCTGTTGGCATTGGGGTGGCCCCACTCTGCAAGTGTCTAACAAGAGGGAAAGTGCCCCACTGGCCAGTCAGCTGGACTCTACATCCCTGAGGATGGAGGGCCACCCCTCCTCAGTCCAGATGCTGCCTCCGCTGGAAGAGCTCAGCTGGGCTCTGCCCCAACAGCCTCACACCAGAAGATGCAAACCCTGGTCCAGGATGTGGGAGGGGTCCAAACCGCTTACCTCCTAGAAAGCAGAAGTCAGACCAGGGCACAGATTCACCAAGATGAGTCAGAAGCCCCTCCCTGCCTGCTTTTCCAAGGTGGGGGTCCCGGGAGCAGCTTCTGCTTCCTCACTCAGCATGAAGCTGGCCCCTCCCTGAGTCACACCGCCGTGTGCACGCACATCAGAAAGCAGGTTCAACTCAGTGGCCCACATCTGGAGTGGCCTGCATGGATACCCATCTGGAAAGGCCTCATGATGTGGACAATTGTATGAGTTTAATAACATCTGGGACCAGCCAGTCCCATGGACAGATGAGAAAAAAGAAAAAGAAAAAACTAATGGGCCCAGCTCTGTGAAGGGGTCTGTGGATTAGACACATCTGGAAGTTCCAGGTTGGATAGACACATCTGGAATGGGCCCAGACTCTTGCCACAGTGGAAGGGCCCTGCCCTCTGTCCCCAGGCTGGTTGGACTCAAGACCTCATTTCAGCCCTGATTTGCCCTGATGTTAAAATTTTCAGAGCTGAGGTGGTACACGAAGTCACCAAACAGTTTTAGGTAGAAGGTTAATGTTCTGTACAATATATATATGAATGTAAATATATATATATATATAACTGTATGTATATATATATATATGCACAGTGTATATACGCCCATAGCCCATGTGTATACCAGCCTTCCCCGCACGTCTGCAGAGTGTACGGGACCCAGCCGGTGTAGGTGGGGACCAGGTGAGAGATGGGGGCCACTGCAGCAAGGTCTGGGACAGAGGTTTCAGAAAGCCCTTAGGGGTGGGACAGGCCCTTCATCCATCAGAGATTGAAAAAGAGGGTAGAACCGTGCAGGGCTGGCAGGTGGGCCTCGTGTGGGGGCAGAAAGCAGCCACGGGACCTTGTCTGCATCCAGGAGTCAGAGGCAGGACGGTCTGGGACGCCTGGCCGGAGGAAGGGGCACACCCCAGGGCTGCGGTCCTGCCCACCTGCAGTCCCCGGGCAGGCGTGAAGCTCCACCTGGAGACACCCAGATGGGGGCTATTCTGGGCAGCAAAGGCCTCAGAGTGGTGCCACCACACAAGGACACCCCCAGCTTTGTAAAGAGAGGGGCCTGAGGACATTGCCAGCATGCCACTACAATGTCCTGATGCCCTGGAGGTCACCACTCCTGCTCTCCTGGCCCCTGCCTATAGAACGGAGGACCTCACCTCACCCAACAGTTTGTCTCTGAGGCCTCCAGGTAGGAGCAAGCAGCCAGGGGCTCGGAAAAATGCCAGCTGAGAACGTGGTGCCCCTGCGACCCAGACGCACTCTCCAGGGGCCAGATGTCAGGGAACAATGGAGGAGACACACAGGTGAAAGGTGGGAGGCCAGAGGCAGCTCCTGTCCCAGCACAGCCCAGTGCCACCTGTCTGCCCGGTCCTCTGTGTCTTCCCCAGAGGGCAATTGGCAGAGAGCCCCAGCGAGCCACAGACCTGCTGGATCCATCTGTGCTCTGCACTTGCAGTTCTTTAGCCCCTCACGGGTCCGTGCACCTCTGGCCCACGCAGGGGAAGACAGAGCTGGAGTAGGCTTGGCTTCTGTGGCGTCTGCAGCCTGCCCTCTGCTTCGGCCCCAGGCATCAGTCTGCACTTAGCTCTGGGCCCTGGCCAAGTGCATCTAAATCCAGCCCCAAGGAGGATCCTGTCCTGGCCCCACTGGGACCAGAGGCTCCAGAGCCTTCATGCCACTGTGCTCCGAAACCCCAGCCACCCCTGCCTGGGCTGAATTCCTGGCTGGGCTTCTGTGATGGGGACCTCAGTTTCCAGCCCCTGGGCTGAGCCCCCTGGACAGTACCATGGGCCTCTGAGAGCCCTGGCCTGTCCCACCACCCAGACCAGAGTGCCTGGACACCCCTGCTCCCATTCAACAAGGTTCCCACACACTGGTCTCTGGGCCATTCAGGGGATGCCCTTTGTGGACATGCAGAATTTCTATGAATATAGTTTTTTGTAAACATTTTGTAACAATTTGGGTTTCATAGTAACTGTGTTACTTGCCAATCACTCTAGGCTGATGTAAATAAATTTCCAAACAAATCCGATTATTTTCCTTTTTAAGACACTGTGATATATCAAAGTGCACAGTTTGCTGTATGAAGTAATATGGTTTTAAATTTTAAATAAAGAAATGTTTCTAGAAAACAGGGCCCCCTTGAGATGTGTTTTCTGTTTCTTTTCTCTCTTTAGAACCAGGGGGTGCTGGACAGTTTGTTTTGGCTCTGTACCCCCTGGGATGACAAGGACATGGGCAGAAGGTTCTGGTGCTGATGAGGTGGGCGTCTCTAGCCCCGCCTTCCTGTTCTGTTTCAAATATGGGAGATGGAGTGTCTGTCCTTGAGACTAGTTGGCCTCTGTCTCCTTCTCTCTTGGGTACATCCCTCCCCAACTTATCATCCTCAAAGCTCCGTTGTGAATTGCCACGTCCTTAAGTGACCCTATCCCTTTTGTCACAGTTGGTGAGGTCTAGAGGATGTCTCATTCGAGCGTGGCTGGTCAGAGGTTCTGCTAGAGCTTTTTGCAAACTGGAAATCAGAAAGCCGTAAGTTAGTCACTCTTTGGAGATGGAAGCTGTCTACATCAATCAGAGCTCAGTGTGGGAAATTTTAAGCAGAAAGAATTGAATACAGGGGTTTGCAACATGAATGTGAGGGATGAGAGCAAGGCCAGCCTAGGCCCCCAAGAAGGGCTCCCAGGACAATAGGGAACGGATCCACCAGGGGAGTGACATGACAGCTGTGACAAGAGACACACTCCACAGTTGCAGTCCGGGGTTCGAGAAGTCTGGATCAAGAAGCTGCTGCCTTCACCACCCGCGTTAATTGCTTCTCATCATCCAACTTGAAGATGGATAGTGGAATGATGCCGCAGAAAACCTCATAGTGCCACGACAAACAGCCCAGGAGGGAGAAGGAGCACTTCCCATAAGGCAAGCACTGTGCCAGGCTCTTAGCACATAATCCCTCTTTGCATTCTCTCCTCAGATGCCCACAAAACTCAGACCCTTCAGTCCCAATGTCCAGGACCATTGGCACAGGCTCTGTGTCCCAGTTATAATCTCAGGACAGGCAGTGGCTATGATTGGGAGAGAGAAGTCACAAAATATAGTCATGCGTACCCAGACTCATGGCTTTAGGAGAATGTTTGAACCCACTGAAGATTGTGGGTTGGCAGGCCCCCTAAAAGATGCACTCCCTTGTTCCATCAACGGACAAGGGCCAGGTAAGCCAGGCTGAGGCCCCAGAGATCTCTGCAGAATGGAGAGGAAGCCAGGACCTACTGAGCGATAGTGTCAGAGAGTCCTGGGTCTCAATTGGAGCCACAGCCCAAGGGGAGGCTTTGGGTCCAAGCCAGGTAGGAGGCAGGAAAAGGTCCTGGGCTGTCCATTAGCCACTGGAGGGCAGAGGTCCTGGGGCTCAGCATGTTGGGGCTCATGGTAGACTCCAGGTCCTGCGGGGAGTGAGGGGACATGGACAAGGGACAAGGTAGGAATGAGGGGACATGGTAGGAATGAGGCCTGTGGTGGGGACAGAGCACCCACCTCTATTCATTCATTCATCACAGACTTAAAATTTTGTGCATGAGTCCCATCACCACCACCCACTGACTGTAACCTTGAACAAGCAACTGAACTTGCCTGAGCCTCCATCTCCTCATCTGTGACATGCGTGACCACGAGAACCACCCCTCGTGCATCTGTGACACTCATCCCTCTCCAGATACTGGGGTGGCCCTGATGGTCTCTGGATTGGGCAGCAGGGAGGACGGAACCAGGCAGCCTCCCACCCTCCCTGAGAAGCCCTGACTCTGCCCCTCAGAGCCCTGCACAGCTGCCTGCCCTCCCTGGCTCTCCATCCCCATCTCTGCCTCCAGGAAGCAAGGAAATGGTGGTGGGTCAGGCCTCCCCTGCACTCCGCCAAGAGCAGAGCTGGAGGGAGCAGCTTCTCACTACTCCTTCCCCAAGGAGGGACGTGCAGCCCCATCACCAAGTGCTCAGTACCAGCAGGCACTACGCCCCACACTTTGCCCCCATAGCCTACGGACTGCAGGAGAGGGTAGGCTACGCTGCGGCTGTCCTGGCTGGGCCCCGGCTGCTGTGAGCATGGCCATGTTTGCCTTGGCCTCTCCTGGCCAGGGCCCTGTATGCCCCTCCCATCTCAGGAAACAGACATACACTGACTCCTAGTTCTGCTGCACAGGGCCTCCAGGGGATGGAACGTTCTAGAAGGTTCTTCAGTCAGGGATCACTGTGGCAAGGAACAGAAACCCCTCAACCTCCCTGGAGAAAAACAGGGCTTCATCATAAAGCACATGACAAAGCAGACCAGCCCCCCCCCACCACCACCACCTCACTCTTTACCTCCCTCCCCGTTTCCTTGCTGGGGAAATGGTTGCCCCCACCTTGGTTTAGGTCCCTCCAGCCCTAGGGTCCAACAGGAACCACAGAGAGTGAAAATGTCCCCCAATCCAATCATCTACCCTCCCCTCTCCCAAGAGGACTGGGTAGAGAAGTTCTCTCAGAGGGGCCGCGTCTGAGCGGAGCCTGCAGACGTACTCCTCCAACTCCACCTGGCCCCACGAAGAATCCCGTTCCAGTGAAGGGTTAGGTCCAGTCCTTCTGGGATGGCCTGAGCGTGTGTTGCCCACAAACTTGCAGGGACTGCTGGGACTCCTGGATCGCAGTCAGCACAGTGAGCCTCTGCCCTCCTGCTCCCAGCTCCAAAGGCACAGCCCCCAGCCCACTCCATGAGGAGCAGTTTGTTCGGGTTCTGCCTCTTGTTCTGTCTTCTTTAAGTTTCAGAATGGGGAGAATAAGACCCCCCCACCAAAAGACTGTTGCAGGGATTCCATGACAGTGTTGGTGCCTGGCACTGACCAGCTCAGCCAACGCTAGTTCTGACCATGGAGGCAAAGCAAATGACTGGACTCCTCAAAATGCCAAGGGTCCGGCTAGTCCCAACACAAAGAAATCAGAAAACAAAGGTGACTCAAGACCCAGCTTTGAGATTCAAAAGTCTGGGTCCCAGTCTAAGATCAAAAACTTCTGGAAGCTTCCATACTTTCCAAATAAGACCAGAGACTCCCCAAGTGGGAGGAGGGAGCCTGGGGAGGACCACTAGGCAGATATGGAGACACCTCAGAAAGACCCCAGCTCCTGCCGGCACATGCTGGTCCAATTGCCAGTCCTAGAGAGCCCTGGGGAGGGGACCCAGCAGTCTCCACTTGCATGAACTCAGCCCTGGGCCCGGGAAATATGCCTCTTGAGAGATCCTGCTCAGTGTCTCCTTCAGGACACCCTCCTTGGCAGCCAGTGACACAGTGGCCATCTTGCTGAGTGACATCCCATCTATACCCTGAGCATTGGCTCAGTGTCCATTTTCCCTGCCCTGCGTGGTTGTTAAAAAGAAGTGTTCAGTGATACTTGTTTAAAACACAGTAAGGAAGGTCATTCAGAACCCTTGCAATGGATGCAGGGACTGTTGCAACAGGTCTTGCCACAAGTCCCAACCCTAAACACAGAGCAGGCACGTGGGGATTTATGGCCGAAGAGCAGGATGGTCGAGGGGATCAATGACTGGAAATGATAAGAGGGCACGTCAGGGCTAAGGGGGATCCTGGCTGGATTGACCCAGCCTGTTCTCACTGAGGACAGGCCAGGGTGGTCACACAGCAGCTGGGGGCTGAGAGAGGATGGTGGACCTGGCCAGACATCAAGGAGGCTCAGGCCTCGAGGGTGGGGGTTCTTGCTGAACTGACTCAGCAGGATTCTTTGCCAAAACTGACTTTCACAAGGAAGCACAGGGGTGAGCTAGGAGAAGTGTCAGAAGCCTGACTGCAGTGGAGCCAAGTGAAGACCCTTTGCCACAGCCAATGTCCTCTTTGAATGAATCAAGGAATCAGGGCTCCATTAAGAACTCTCCAGGGAAGGTCGTGGGACGGCAGCAAGGACCACGGGCGACCAAGCCAAGTACAGCTAGACCAGCGCTCCCCTCTGAGCTGGAAGGCTCCCTCAGCCATTACCCGATTCATCATCATTCTTGTGGCTGTTATTTAGGCAGCCCAGGCCAGGAGGCAGAGAGCCTGGAGGTTAGACAAGACAGCTCCGGAGCGGACTCTGGTTGGGTTCTTTTGTGGCCTCTCAGAGCAGAGGTCTGAGACCCCATGAGCTGGCTCCCACCCCCCGCAGGTCCCCAACAGCCTCCAGGTCAGGACCCTGCCAGCTCTCGAGCCTTCTCCAATGACAACCAGCACAGGAGACAGGGACAGAAGAAGTGATGAGTTCTGAGGCCCCTCCACTGTGCCTGGATGTTAAGCAGGAGACCTTGGACAAGTCACCAGCCTTGGCTCACCTGTGCAGGGAGGATGCCCACCTTGGCTGTCTCGGGGAACTCCCGGAAGGATGAAGGAACATTCCCGTACACTCGTGCACTAGGGCAGCATGGGGCTCACTGTTCTCCAGGGCTCATTTCTGCTCCTCAGTCAGGTGGCGTCCCCCTCCCTCCTTTCCTTTTGTCCCCTGCCACCTGCCCAGGAGTAAGCCAAGGAGCAGGAGGTCAGAGCGGGTCACTCGGGGGCTCTAGGGGCTCCAGTGTCTCTTCCGAAAGCCCATCTGGGTCATGGCCAGGGCCTCGGTGACACTTTCTTTGGGAACAGAAGCCCGGTGTTTAAGGAGCATCTGTCATTATGGAAACAAAGTTGCCAGGCCATTTTTTCTTTCACTATTTTTACTGCGGTTTCATTATCTTATGCAAATGAGGCCACTGATGAAGCCTTTCTGCAGGGTGGCCCACGCTGGGACCAGCTCCACCGAGGGGATTTATTGCCTGCCTAGGCCTCCAGACAGGATCCGGGATGAGGAGGCCCCGTGGAGATGGCTTCCCGAGCAGCAGCCCCGCCCTGGGACACTCGGCTGCCCTCCAGACAGCCCACAAGGCCCGCCTCCATCCCAGGAGAGCCCTGTCCTTCATCTTCAAAGACCCAAGCCTCAGCCCAGTGTGGCTCAGGCCTCTGGCCTCAATTCCCCAACAGCGGAAGCCCCTTGAAGACTGAGTTGCTGGTACCCAGCAGGACACAGGGGAAATGATGGGGAGCCAGATGTATTCAATGCCTAATGGGCACCAGGCCCCACCGTGCTAGGAGTCAGGTACAGGATTGTCCTCTGAGTCTGGGACCCTCCTCCACTGGGAAGAGACCCCTGAGACAAGGTAAAAATGGAGGTGGGAATGCAAGATGCTGAAGGGTGCAGCTGCCTCCGTGGGCAACCTATCCTTCAAGGCACTCTGGGAACCAGCCTCCACCATGCCACTCAAGAGCTTCCCACT
The DNA here is from genome assembly GCF_021218885.2 of Marmota monax. NCBI lineage: Eukaryota > Metazoa > Chordata > Mammalia > Rodentia > Sciuridae > Marmota > Marmota monax. Next base: position 12,547,786 of record NW_026694432.1, read on the forward strand.
GGAGGGGTGAGAGAGTGGGGTGCGTATACACCAAGTCCTGGCAATCTCTGGTCCAGGGCTGATCTCCAGAGGTGATCAATACCAGGTATCTGTGGCATGTCACAGGTGGCAAGGAGGGCTCTGGACAAGGACAAGGCCTCAGGCAGAGCAATGCACATGTTAGCAGTGGGACATGAGTGGCTTACACCGAAGTGTAAGGGCAAGGGATGTGTGGGAGACCCTGACAGCATGTTATGATCCCATTTCACAGATGAAGAAATGGAGGCACAGAGACCAGATAACTTGCCCAAGGTCCAGTGAGTAGGTGCAAAGCAGTCTAACCCAGGACTCTCTGCCTGTCCAACTCAAGAAGCCAATAGTGCCTCCCTACCCCTTGGCCCTCCATATCTCTCTCACAGTGTGAGCTCCTGGGGCATCTGCCCAGCCCTCACCCATGCTCCTTCCTATAGCCCTGGCCTTGCTGACAGCCCCTACAACCCTGCCAGCTCCAGGCTGTCTCCCAGGCCAATTTCTCCCAGTGTGCAGTATACTGACAAAGCACACACCTTCCCCAGGGAGTCCCTATGCAGAGATTTTCCTCCAAGAAGCTGCAGACCTCTGTCCAATCCCACTGGCCCAAAGCCTTCACTCTCCATTTTCTATTAAGACTAGATTCCCCTCTGTATTAGTCAGCTTTTTGTTACCATAACACAATACCTGAGACAAGCTAACTTTGTAATGAAAAGAGGTTTATTTAGTTCACAGTTTTGGAGGCTCAGGGTCATGGTGCCTGTCAGTTTATCCTCACCAGTTCAGTTGCGTCCTCCCTCCCCCAACCCAGCCTTGGGTCACTAAAAATTCCCTAAACTCTGATAAGACATCTATGGGACAGGAAGAAAGCCAAGCATTTCATGAGAACTTCTAAGCATGATGCTTTAAAAAGTCACTTTCCTCTATCAGGGCCAGATCCTTATCTCCCAGGGGTTGGGTGGTGATGAGATTAAAGATATGGAAAACCAGAAGCTCCCCAGCCCCATTCACCTGTGGGTAAAGGTGAGATCATAACAGCTGCCAGGACCCAAATGTCACTTACTCTGGGCCCTCTTGCATGACCCAGACTTCCAGTCCCTTGGGTCCAAGGGACAGTCCCCTCTGAACTTGGAATCACCCTCCTGAAGACTGAGGACGCTGGTGTTCAGCCTTTTCTTATGCAGGAGGAATTGTCCTTGATAATAAAAACAATAGGCGGCAGCCAGTTGAGCCACAGCCCCAGACCTGGCACCTTGCCTGTCTCCCTTCATGCTTCATCTGGCCCGACTCTCACCCTATGAGCTGGGAGGAGTCGCCTCCCTGTTTACACACAAGGAAACAGGCCCAGAGAAGAGGAATCACCCGCAATCACCCAGAAGGCAGAGGAATGAGGCCTCCAGTCTGAGACCGCTGTTTCGCAGATTTGGCAAATGAGAAAATGAATAAATGAAGGAGTGAATCAGAAAACAGAGACTGGGAAAAACAGCTTATGGGGGGAAAAAAAATCCAGACTTGATTGAGCCAAAAACGAGAATTACTAATTACAGTCACTCACAAGAACGACCTACCATTTATGCCTAATTGCGGTGCAGTCCAATAACAATCATGCACATCAATAAATGTGTCAGATTAACTTGGTTGTAAGTTTTATTTGATCACAACACTCAACCCCGTTTGCGGTTGCTCCGACATGGGAGAGAGTGTGGCCATGGTGCCTGGTCCTCGTGGTCACTTCCGGCTACACCAGGAGGACGGTGGGTGCTGGAAAGGAAGCGGAAGGTGGGAGAGGAAGGCAGCATCTCTTCCCTCTGCCGCAGCGCGCCTCTACCCTGGCAGGCTCCGGAAAGCAGTTTGGCAGGGGGTCTTTGCAGGGCGTGCAGAACGCATCGCGAGCCTCCCTCCCTTCCTCAATGCCAAAGGCAGCTTCCTAATTAGAACATCCATAACCCTCAGCATCTGCTTCAAGAGAATTCAGCTGCTCAAAGACGGGGAAGTCCATTAACTTTATTGCACGAAACGTCGGACGTGTTTTTAGACAGAGGATCACTGCCAAGTGAGATAAACTGCCTGGACCTGCCAGAGGCATGGGCCAGGACTTCCTGCCGCCCTGGGCTGGGTCCTCAGGACTCCCCACTCTCTATCCAAAGCCCTGGGGTGGTGCCCTGTCTCCCGGGGAGGCTGGGGCCAGGGTAATGGTGACTTTCAAATGCAGGTGTAGCCCAAGCCCCCAGCGAGCACTGTGCAGACCCGCAGCCTGCTGGATGTCAGAGCCAGATAGCAAACATCTGACTCCCAGAATGCACCGGGATCCCCACCCCATAGCTGGGCAGCTGGTGCCTGTATCAGCGGGAGTTGGATGAGCTGGTGTCACTAGAAGCAGTAAAGCGTGGTGGCTCAGAACAGGTTTTGGAAGCAGTTTTTCCTGGAACTGAACCTCGCTCTGCTGCTGAGGAGTCTCTGTGAGATCTGGGGGAAAGGACCTATGATCCAGAGGCTGTTCTGTAAAATGGACCGATGCCCACCTCTGGGTTGGCTGGAACCTTTAGCGCAGTGCCTGGTGGGCAGTAAGGCTCTGTGAGAGAGAGCAGCCCTCCCGAGTCTGCAGCGAGAGACACCCAGGCTGGGCGTGGCGAGAGTGGGCCCCCTAGGGAGCCGCCCAGTCCTGGCTGCTCTCCCAGCTCCTCCATGGGACTTCGTCCCCTGGGCCGTCAGTGTCCTCCTCTGTAAAATGGGGTTGTATTCCCTGGACTCCTTTCCTCACAGGAGGATCAAGAAGGTACAGAAGGGTTGGAAGGCCATTGACAGGGTGTCCCGAGGAGCCACATCAGCCCTCTGGTTACTGAGATGGCGACCTGATGTCTAGCACTCCCCGGGATGTGCCAGGCCCTCCGTTGGCTCCTGGTTGGACTTCCCCAGCTCTGCTCCACACCCACAGCACAGCCCTCCCGCCTTCTCCAGAGTCACACGGTCCCCATGGGGCACAGCCACAGACTCCCCGCCCTTGATGGATGTCTTCCCAAGGGGGCCTCCCAGGGCCTCCCTTCTCAGACTCAGCTCCCTTCTTAATATGAGTAATTAGCCGAAAGGCTCAGAGGGGGAGGCCGCAGCCATGGCAATCGACCCCCGTGATTTCCAAGCCGTGGGGAGAGCCCAATTTCGCTCGGATCCGGGTGCTGTAAATCCCCATCAAGCTAAGAAAATATAGTGCAATTTAGAAACACTGATACGGCAATAAAACACAGATCTCCCGCAAATGGAACTCGGCAACATCTAAAAATGGAGCCATACATTACCAGGCCCACGAACGCCCTCCAGGCACGCGACACTGGGAGGGGTTGGGGGAGCTTTGAGTTCAAGTGGATCTTTCACCCGCAGCTGGCACCGGAGTCCCTCTAGGGCAGGCTCCAGAGAAGGGTCTCAGCAGGGCTCCCCAGCTGGAGCGGCCTGTGGCCTGCCCCTGGTCATGCCCGGCTTCTGGGGGTAGCCGGCTCGAAGGGTGGGAAGGGAGAGAGGGGAGGAGGGAGAGGAACGTAGTGTGTGCCACTGGGTCCTCACAGGTGTCTGTATTTGTCGTAGGAAGACACGACCTTCAGGGCTTGTTCAAGGTGACCCCTGTGGAAGTGGTGATAGCTGAACTTGTACTTGAACTCCCACCCGTCGGCCTCTCTCTAGTCTTCCTGCCCAGCTCAGGTCTCAGCCCTTCACTCTGCTTCCCAGGATCTCTAGTCTGTGCTCTAGCCCCATCTGTGAGCCTGAAGAGGCCACAGGAGGCCAGAGGGCGGGCTCTCCCCGAGGATGGAGCTGGAAAGCCGGAGGGCTTTAGGATGGGTGAGGGCGGACCGGGTCCCCCCCAACCCCAATACTTCCAATTCTCCCTCAGAGAGGCCAAGGGACCCCGTATGGCCTCTGCCCGGGACACACTCAACCCCTCCCACCAATGCACTGGCTGCTTACCCACCTGCACACAGGCATGCTCTGTGCACACACACACACACACGCACACACACACTACTCAGCCCAACGCCTACACTTTTGTTTAGTTTGGTCTCTCCATCAGCCTGGGAACCTCATAGGAACAGAGACGAATGTGTCTGTGGCCTTTGACCGACTCCCACTCATTGGACAAAGCACAGTTCATTGTCTGGGATGCTCCGGGAATAGCTTTCACAAGCTTCTGTGGAAATCAGGGCGCCAGGACCCCAGTTAGGGAAGAGAATCCAAGCTTCTCTGTAATCTGTGTGTCCAACTTATAGCTCTGGATCAGACAGACCTGGGTTTGAGTTCCAGCTCTGCCACCTGCTAGTTGTAGGACATCTTGTGGAACTTAACCCAGTCTCAGTTTCCACATCTGTGCAACAGTTAACGATAGGTCTTGCCTGGAGGGTGTGGCATGGATTTAGTGAGATGAGACATAAAAAGAACTTAGCACAACCTCGTTGACCCCCAGGATCTGCAGTGATTGCCACCGGGACTCCCCCAAAGATACCAAAAATCTGCAGATTCTCAGGTCCCTTCTATAAAATGGCCCAGTGTTTGCATATAACCTACACAGTCCTCTTGGATAGTTCCAATCCTCTCTAGATCCCTTGTAATGGCAATACAATGTAAGTGCTATGTAAATAGTTGTTATCTTCTATTGTTTAAAGAATAATGACAAAAAAAAAAAAAGCTGTACATGTTCAGCATGGAGAGTTTTTTCCTAACAATTTTTTTTTTTTATCTGTGGCTGGCTGAATCCATGAGTGCAGAGTCCGTGGATATGGGGAGCTGGCTGTCCTTGGCAGCTCGAGGGTGACCGACAGATACCAGTGGCAGTGGTCAGGAGAGGGCAGGCCACAGCCGACCCCAACGTCTTGGAGGCTTAACACGTCCATCTTTATTTCTCCTGCCCATTTATTCCCCTGGGGGTCTGACTGCCCTCCATTGTGGAAACCAGTGGCACAGGCCGATTTTGATGGTGGGGTCCATCTTGTGGCTCGACCACCTCAACCGAGACCTTTATGGTTGCCTGAGCCCAGGGACGAATGGGCTGAAGAATCCTGTGAGTGCTTGTGACCACCTGAGCCTCGCAGTGACACCCTTTCTTCACTCACATCTCGGAGGCCAGAGCTGGACATGTGACTGCAGGGCCCCTTTCTGGTGTTCATTCCACATTGGTATCTGAGCCCCAGAGCCAGCCCACACCCTGCCCCCAATCTCCACGTTCCCCACTTCTTTCTGTCCTGTGTCTTCCCAAAACGCAGCAGAGGAATCGCGAGCTCCCCGCTGCCCTGGGCTGCAGCCTTCGGTGGCCCCAGGAGGAGGCTCCTTGCAGGGGAGGGGGCTTCTGCTATTTCTGTGCCCCCCCCCCGCACCACCTCTTTCCGCTCACTCCAGGGCCATCGCTGATTTGGCAACAACCCAGAATTCAGGCCTCGGCATCTGATGGCACTTGTGCCTCAGAGGGTCAGGGAGAAGCGTCCCTTGTCCTCAGAAGGACCAGGTCAATGGAAGAGTCAGCAAGGACTAGGTGGAGCCCAGATCTCCCCCCCCCACCCCTGTGGAGGCCATCTGTGGGCAAGTCAGGTGTTTCCTGCTCCTGGCAGATGAGTGAAGCCGCAGTGGGCAAAGGCAGGGGCGCAGGAAGGAGCGACTCCCACAGGGGGATGTTATGGAAAGTGGAGTTGGCTGCACAGAGGGGAGACTGAAGTTGGGCAGAGGACAATCAAGGTCCCTGAAAGTGGAGTCTTGTAGGACTGACAAGGACAGGGACAAGAGCACAGCACCTGTATGGGATTGGGAAGTCCTACCGCCTCAAAGCTGTGTGACTTTGGCTCTATTACCCAACTTCTCTGACATGCTCAGAGGCTCCACCTTGTGAGCTTGTAAAAATGGATGTGAAATGTGCAGCCCCTTGGGTTTGGATCTCAGTGGATAGACCTGGGAGGGGGAGACAGGGGTCCATTCTGGAGGTGCTGGGCCTCTTGGGTGGGCGAAGGAGATTCCCTGCCCAGATCCCCTCCCTTGGGCAGTGCATTCATCCCTCGCGGCTGTGGTGTTGGCTGGTCCTGGCTCCCAGAAGTCTCAAGCACCTCTCCCCATGAGGTGATGCCTCCAATCTCCCCCCACCTACAGGAGGCAGCTCAGCCAGTGGCCTTAGAAATGGCCGCACAAAAGCCTTGCTTGCCCTTTCCTCAAGATGGGACCTGTGCTTCGGAGACCTCAGGCCCTTTGCTCTCGCCTGGCCTTACCTGCTCTCCCTCCTTTTCTTCCCAGAGTGTCTCCCACTGTTTGGGAAGCCCCACCCTCTTGGGCTCTGTTTCTGACAGGTGCCCTGTGGGGTTCCAGGGTGCAGGGCCTGGGGTACAGGGGGCTGACCTCCAGCTGGCCCGGCAGAGCAGCCAGACACTGAGCCATGCGCCGAGTCAACTCTGTTCCCCCAGCCTGGGGACACTGGCCCCAAACTGCTGCAAGTCAGGAGAGGCATTAGGTTCCAGCTTCAGGGAGAGAGAGGGGGGCAGAGGAGGGAGGAAGAAGAAACTCACGACTCTTCCTATTTCTCTATTTATTGCTTTATTCGTGGAAGGCTTATCCCCATGCACTTAAACGGGATTTGAGGGGCTTAAAACTAAATGCATTTAAAAGGGAACGATTGGAAAAGCAAAATAGCACAAGAACCGTGTCAGACGAGCGCAATATTTTATTTCCTCGGAGGCTCACAGGGATAATGAAGGCAGAGCCTCTCACTTAGGCCACCCAGAAAGTGGGAAGCTCAAGGGGCGTCATCAGATCCCCCTGATTCACTGGGAATTCCTCCTGGCCTTGGAGGTCCCTCTGAGGTGTCTTCCCCATCCAACCCCAGAACTGTGTCCCCTGTGCTATAACCAGAGGAGGCAAGGAAGCCAGGCCCTGCCCCTGGCACTTGGCAGGGCCCCAGAGAGTCGCCGGGGGGTGCAGAGGTGGGGGAGCATGCAGGAAGCTCCTCTCCAGCGCTGTCCTGAGGAGCAGCTTCCGGTGCAGAGCAGCCCTGGGAAGGAAACCCGGAGGAGGCCCCGGGGAGCAAAGGCTGGTGTGTTCCAGGCAAGAGGGGCAGAATCCCTAAGGACCCAGAAGAACTGGTGCCCAACCCAGGCTGCAGACTGGCAGCAGAAGCCAGAAGAGCATCCCTCCCTCTATCCCACTGGCACTTGAAGAGCCCCAGAGAAATTGTAGTTTCCACCGCAACATCCCCCTTCTATGACGGGAAAACTGAGGTTTCAAGGAGCAAAAATAGATGACCAAAAAAAAAAAAGAACACAGATGCTAAACCACTCTGCTTGGTTCAAATTCTGGCTCTGCCACCTTCCAGCTGTGTGTCTTTGGGTAAGTCCCCTGGCCCCTCTGAACCTTGATTTTTCTCTCCTATAATAAGAGAAATAATAACTTCCCCCAGAGGTAGTTATGGGAATTAGATTGGAAGGTGTAACTGAAGTGTCAGACCCATAAAACATCCTCAATATATAGTAGCTTTATTAGAAGATCATTCTGATCAACTCAATATTTACAGAGTACTTGGTGGAATTCATTAAGGAATCTAGTCCAAATACGCCAGTGCTCCTCTCCTGGCTGGTGACAATGCCAAGCTTCCCTCCACAGCCAGTTGTTCTGGTGTCATGTGGATGCAGCTACTGAAACATAAAACTCTAGAAGGCAGGGCCACCCAAAGCCACCTGCCCCTCTCTCCATCCTCGGAGAAGGGATTGTGAACTGTCACACATGCATGAGGTTCTGCCTGACCACCAGATGCCTACGGAGGCCTAAGGGGGAGAGGTCCCAGGAGAGCCCAGGGGGTGGGAGGCTGGAGGGCAGCTGTCGAGGATGGGAGGGCGGGGTGCTTGGTGGCAGGAAGTGAACCTCAGGAGGTGAGAGATGGGGGGTGAGCTCCAGGGGACCAAGTGGAGACTCAGGGGTCAGAGGTTAAAGGTGAACATCAAGAGGTCAGGACTGGAGGTGAGGGTTGAGGGCACGAGCTTAAATGGGGCTCCCAAAGGTCAGGGGCTGGAGGTGAGCCTTGGCAGGTGGGAGTCCCGGCCCGAGGACGAGGGCAGTGAGCCTTTGGGCGTGTCTGAGCATGTCTCAGGGAGTGGGTTAGTTTCCTCTTGCTGCTGTAACTCATCCCCATTCTGTACCTGTGTCTCCCTGCCCCTCCCCTCCTGTCCCCCACTCTCTTTCCTCCTTTCTCCAGGTTGGCCTGCTGGGCTCCAGGACAGCTTCCGAGCAGCAGGAGGGCAGGGTCGCTTAGCTCTGAATCAGCGCTGCCACAGGAAGACGCCTTGCGAGGGACATTTCCTGCCACCTGTTATTCATAAATCCTAGACACGTTTATTGAGTGCTGAGCACTGAGCTCCGTGGAAAGGATCCAACAGCGAGCCAGACAGAGGCAGTGGGCGTCCTGCCTTCCTGGACTCTGCCACCTAGCAGGCCACTCCTAGGATGCCTCCAGGGCTGCAGGAGGCCCTCACCAGCCCGGCCCAGTCCCCCGTCCATTTTCCAAGAATGTTCGAGTCAGCTGCCACCTGAATCCATGGATAATAATGAACATACTTTATATACAAACAGAGATATGAAAAATTGTGCTCTATGTGTGTAATAAGAATTGTGATGCATTCCGCTGTCATGTATTTAAAAAATAAAAGCAATTTAAAAAAACTAAATCATATTAACTTGTGGTAATTGTGTTGGAAACCAAGATGATATAGCTCAAAGCGCATCATGTCCGTTAATTGGCTGAGTTGTTCTGTTATCTAGGCACCTGGGGTTAGATATGCCCAAAAAATCTGTGGGGCAGAGACACCATATATCACTGTGGCTTGCATCTCTTCCCTGCTCCGTGCTCAGGACTGTCAATGTGGGCGTTTTGAAACCAGAAGTATTTACACCATGGAACCTGGCATACGCCACCCGGCAGGCATTTTTTTTTGAGAGTCGGTCACTAAACATTTACAGCACACCGCCACCTGCTCCTCGCTACGGAATCCTGACCATCTTGGGCCATCGTGGCTCTTGGCTGGAAATTATAAGAGAGGAGGTGGGAGCCTTGGTTGGGGACACTCTGAGCCCTCCATTTCATCCTCATCGACCTCTGGATGGGTGACAGACACATGGGCCCTAGATCGCCATCTCCCAGGCAGGGGCCTCTTGCCCAAGGTTCTGGCCTCAGCTCCTCCAAATAAAATCCAAGCTCTGCTGCGCCATCAGAAAACAGCTGTTCCGCCAAAGCTCGCAGGACTTCATTCTGATTGCAGACGCAGCTGGACCGCAGCTCCCAGGCCGGCGTGTAACTAACTTTCACTTTACTCACATTCTCAGGAAAATTGACTATTTTCTGCCGTTTTATTACACTTGACGATAATTTAAAAGGCAGGTTTAGTGCGTCCATAAAACCCACTTTGCAACAAGCTTGTGGTAGTAGAAAAATATATTTGGCCAAGGTCTTTTGTTTGGTGTCAAGGAACAGAGACCAGGATGCCTGCACCCCATCCCCGCCCAACAGCGGCCTCCTCTGCTCCGGGAACCCCAGTCCCTGGTCATCTCCCTTCGGGGAGGTGGTGGGGCTGGCCCCAGCCTCTTTCCTGCAGGTCCCCAGCTCAGCCAGACTGAGCCGAATGGCACGGGCCTCACCCCTGAGGATCACAGCTCAAGAACCATGGCTCCTGGGGACTCCAGCCACGTGGGACACTCCGACCGACCCCTCCGTTGAGGTCCTCCAAGGGCAAAGCTGGCTTCCAAAGGGGAATTTATAGCCAGCTAATCAAAGCTTAATTACACCAGCTCAGCGGGCTCCAGCCGAACTCAGGCCGGAATGGTTTTGCTCGGAAACTTTTTACGAGCTTAAGCAGAAGCAGCAAATTAGCAGAAGCGAGAGGGAACTCACCCTGCCTTCCCCGTGGCCCGAGCTGGGAATCTGCAGTCACACTGCAGAGTGACGGGGAGGCAGAGGGACGCGCACCAGCAGCCCAGGTGTGGGCCGCGTGGACACAGGCTGGCGCTAGAGACTCAAGCTCCGGACCCCTCCCCTGGGGGACCAGGGGGCGGCCTGACATCTCCTCCCCTTGTCTCCCTCTGCAGCCACCAGGCATTGCTGAAGGACATCACGCTCCGGAGGCGTGGAATCCCTCCCCACTTGTAAGCATCCTCTCTCCTGGATTCTTGACTCCTGCTGCTTCTGATCAAAACACTCTTCTCCCTCCCCCGTCCATATTTCAAAATTCCTCTCCTTGGCACAAATCATCCGTCCGCCATCTAACGCCACTCTTGTTCCACCAAGGAACTGCTCCTGGTGGGGGATGGGACGGGAACCAGCACTCATTAACCAGAATCGGGAATGCCTCCAGACCCCACTCTACACCCTGCGCCCACGCCCTCCTGAATACGCACCCCACACTCCTGGAGAGACGGCAACTTTGTAGTCACGTTGAGCCAGACGAACCTGAGTTTGACTCTCATCACGGCCACCAACTAAAAGGTAGTTGTTAGGCCAGTAGTTCAACCTGTCTGGCCCTCAGCCTCCTTCTCTGTAACATGGGAATTATAAAATCCACAGCAGGAGGTGACCCAGAGAAGTTCCATTAGGTAACCCCGGCGGGTAATGCCACACCCGCACGCGGTAGCCTTCACCCAGCCACAGTTATTGTACTCGATCACTCAATAGAAAGTCGAAATCCATAGATTACAATGGCCTCCTAAAAGGGGGACCTGGGGTTCCAGAAAGAAGAAGGAACCTCCACACCCCCAGTTCTGTCATCAGTGGTCACACACAAAAGGCGCCAACTCTGCAGCCAGACGGGAAGAGGGTCCCCCAAGGGAGGGCAGGCGAAAAACAGCATAAAGCAGAACTTGGCCTGGCACAAAAGAAACGCAGGGCCCTGCAGCCTGGGGCTGCGCAGGGCAGGGGTCTCCTGCAGAAAACGGGGGTCAGAGTGCAACTCCCAGGGGTGCCAGGCAGGAGGGAGCCGGGTGCAGGGCTGGTTTCAATTGTCAGTTTCAGTGGGTTCCTGGAATTCATCATTTTATTTACGGATTACAAAAGGACTGAGACCCGCGACCGCCCACGTCCACGCTTCCTCTCAACTTTATGAACTTCTCCGACAATGAATAAAACCGCTCTGGCATGACAGGCTCCTGTATTATTCTGCGCGGATTCTTTATTCCTAATGTCATCAATTACAATAATCAGATCGCTGTAACACGGGGCCGCTGCGGAGGGGCAGGCGTGCGAGACCAGGGCTGTTGAGAAGCGCTCACTCGTGCTCCTAAAGCACCGTGAGATGGCTGGGAAATGTGATTGCCCTTAAGTTTTAAATTACCTGCAATCATTAAAATAATCTAGTTCATATTCATAAAGCCGTGATTATATTTTACATACCCAGTAAACACTTTATGAGAAAAACTCACAATTCTGAGACGGAATAAAGAGGCTCGATCTGGCGGTGTCAAAATGCTAAGTCGTGTTGGCGTGAAATCAGCCCAACACACCGAGGTGGGAGTCAAACGCTGTCCATGGAACGGATTCTGTGCCCTGGAGGTGGGTGGTGGGGTGGGCTTGCAGAGGGTACTAGGTGGACAAAGAGGGAAAGGGTGGGCAACAGAAGACAGCACATGTCCGGAGCTTCTGTATGAATCTCCGACCTGGATATCTGGGTAACTCTGTCCATTTGACTCACGAGATGCCCGTTGGGGAAAGGTCATGTGGCATGCTCAGCACCATGAGATGCACCCTCCTGGAAGAGGAAATCCCATTATTCTTATTTGATACATGGAAAAACTGAAGCTCAGAGAGGTTAAGTGATTTTCCTAAGATCCCACAGTAAGCGAGGAAGTCAGACTCCAAACCCAAGTCTGGGTGACTCTCAAGCCCACACCCCACACTTGGTTAGGTGCCAGGTCCAAGGTCAGGTGGTAGACAATAGCAGACTGGTGTCCTGCTGGCTGGCTGAGGAATGTGGCTGGCCTTGATACCTGATCACCTCGGGTATCAAGCACTCTTTATTGTGCCCTGTCATATTGTGATAGGGTCCCCCTTGTCCTCAGTGTTGGTGGAGTGTCCTGTGTGAAATGTCCAGGGTGCACCCCATTAGCCGTTGGATCTTAAACCAAGCATTTTGCAAAGCTCCTTGTCTTCAAAAAAAAAAAGTAGTCCATTTCCTTTTTTAAATTTTTAATAAAATACTTTTTGACAACAATGATTCTTAAGAAAGGCCAATTTAACAACATCCCTCTCTGCCCAATAGAATCAGGCCCAGGGAGATGGAGATCCAGGGTTTGGGTGTAGGAGGCGTGGGGTCTTCCTAGGATGAGCCCCATAAACGGAACTCCCCGCCCCACAAGGCAGACCTGCCCTCCCTGCATGATTCTGCTTCCCAGGGGAAAGAGAAAAGGTGGTGGGACCTCTGTGCAGAGAGCTGGGACCCGGAGGAAGCAAGGGCCTCAGCTGAGCATGCTCAGTGCCTCGGCCAAACCCACCAATCAGAAGAGCAGGATGAGAGGGTGGGCGTTCGCCAGGTCCTTGGGGCTGCTCCAGTAGAGATTCACTCCCTGGAAACCGGAGGGGTGGTCCCGGATCACGGCGCCCACCCCATAACCAGTGAAGAAGGGTCGTTAGAGAGAGACCCTTCCTCATCTCCTGGCCCTCACATTTTCCCTTTTGCAATTTCTGCACATTTCATGTGACTGCAGTCGCTGGGCACACGCGAGCCATTCAGTGCCAGCTGTGGAGGAGTCTCCAGGGTGGCAAAACCATCCTCGTGGGGCTGGCAGAGGTCCCAGCATTGAAGCACAGCCCACCCACTGGAGGTGGGAGGGGGCTCTTCCAGGGGAGAGGTGACTGAGAGCTCTGCTGCCATTGTGGTGGACCCTTAGGTTTTGGCCCAGTCTGGGCCATTATCTCACGGGCAGCCACCCACCCCATGTTCCACCCAGTCCCATTATGACCTTGGCTGGAAGTAATGAAAGGCCCCCAGGAAACCCCTTCTCCTTAAAATTCTGAGGACAGACGTGGCTTCTTCAGGTGTGCACTCATCTGGAGCTTTAGCAAATAGTGGTCATTAGTGAGCCCGGGTTAGAGCTCCATAAAACAGAGCTTTAAGCGGCTTTAGCATGCCCTGCTGGAGCTCAAGGGCCACGCGGGGATCTTCTCGTGTGTCAGGAACTGCTGCACTTGCCCACAGCCTGTTGTGAGATCCTGGGACCCCAGGGTTGGCATCTCAGAACCCCAGAGGGGAGACAGAACAAGTGACACTGGTGCTAGAGTTGGAACCGTGTCCCTTCTCCAAAATTCATGTGTCAAAAGCCAACTGGAAGTGATGGTCTTAAGAGCCAGGCCTTCAGGAGGTAAGCCTTGAGGGTGAGATTAGGCGCTTACTAAAGGGGCCTCCCCGGCATCTGGCCTCCCTAGTCCTTCTGCCTTCCACCACTTGAGGGCTCAAGAAGAAGCTGCCATCTTGGAAGCAGAGTACAGTTCTCTCCAGACAACAATGCCAGTGCCTTGAACTTGCACTTCCAGCCCCCAGGACTGTGGAAATAAATAAACTTGCGTTGTTTATAAACAGTACCCAGCCGGGGGTGTTTTGTTTTAGAAGCACAAGCTTTTATACCTGCTGTGTGTGGTGGACAGCTGCTGGGCTGGCAGGACAGCCACACTGCATGCCAGCCCCAGAGGCACTGGACCCAGCTCAGCAGTGACAGAGTCTGTCTCCCAGACCAGCTGTAACCCATTCGTGATGGCTGCCTGTGAGCCCTGCCAAGGAGGACGCTGAGACTTCCCAAAGGACAAGGCTGGTCGCGGGTTCTCAGAAGTGCACCAGGTTCTGGCTCTGACCCGGCCCACGCCCTGTCCTCCCCCAGGCCCCAACATCACGTTCAGATTCACTGCCTCTCCCCATCCATGGCTTCCTCTGACCAGGCCACCACCCTCTCACCAGGGTCCACCAGCCACAGCCTCCTGGCTGTTCTTCCTCCAGCATCCTTGACTCCCCAGGCCATCCTCCTTCCAGAAGGCCGTCGGAAAGGAGGCCGTCAGTCCATCCTGCTTTAAAACCCTTGTCATGGTTCCTGGCCCAGCATCATCTGCACCCTGTCCATCTGCCACCCTCACCTTCCCCCTCACCTCCACCCTCACCACCACCCTCACCACCACCTTCACCTTCCCCTTCACCTCCACCCTCACCTTCACCCTCACCACCACCCTTACCTCCACCCTCACCACCACCTTCACCTTCCCCTTCACCTCCACCCTCACCTTCACCCTCACCACCACCCTTACCTCCACCCTCACCTCCACCCTCCCCTCCACCTTCATCTCCACCCTCCCTTCCACCCTCACCACCACCCTCACTTTCACCCTCACCACCACCCTTACCTCCCCCTTCACCTCCACCCTCACCACCACCCTCACCTTCACCCTCACAACCAACTTCATCTCCACCCTCACCTCCACCCTTCACCTTAACCCTCACCTCCACCCTCATTACCACCTTCATCTCCACCTTCATCTCCACCCTCACCACCACCCTCAACCACCCTCACCTTCACCCTCACAATCACCTTTATCTCCTCCCTCACCTCCCCCCTCACCTCCACCTCCCGCCCAACACTGGGCCAGGCCATAGCTTTCCCACAGCCCCAGAGTGGGAAGGAAGGAAACACAATAGTTTCTTTTCTTTCCGTGTTCAGACTCAGGTGAGAGGGAAAAGGGCCAAACCAGCAAGCTCAGTCTCCTGAAGTCACCTGCTGTGTCTCTCCTAACTCCTCAGGGAGGGACAGAGAGGAGCAGGGGGACAGAAGGGACAAGGCATCTCTCCCTGGAGAGGACATTCCCTCCTGGAAATACAAGAATTGGAGACTAGGATTCTCCGGATGTGTTTCCCACCTCAGGGACCTCACACACACTGTCCCCACAGCCACCAACACTTCCACACTGACCCTCTGCCTACCTGACCCTGCCCTCCTCTGGCACTTAGCATGGGTCCCTACAGCTCCAAGGAGCCTTCCTGGTTCCCAAGCCAGGTGCTTCCTGGCCCCTCACTGCCTCCTTCAATGACTCATCATGATTGAAATTGGACACATAAACTGGGTGCGGTGGCACACACCTATATCCCAGCAGCTCAGGAGGCTGAGGAAGGGGAATCACGAGTTCAAATCCAGCCTCAACATCTTAGCGAGGCCTTAGCAACTCAGTGAGACCCTGTTTCTAAATAAAATATTAAAAAGGGGCTAGGGACATGGCTCAGTGGTTAAGTGCCCCTGGGTTCAATCCCTAGTACCAGAAGAAGGAGGAGGAGGAGGAGGAGGAGGAGGAGAAAGAAATTAGACATATAATTGGGAAAGCCACCACTTAATGTTTGAGTCCCCATTAAGATGATAGTGCTACGTGGGCAGGGCCCTTGCTGGACTGTTTTTCCACAGGACCCCTGGGCCGCAGCTTTGGGAGACACGCATTTCAGCGTTGCTGAGTGACAGCTAGGTGAAGTCCTCAATGTGGCGTCCACCTACACCAGCCAGCAGAGGCCAGGTCAGGCAGCTGCGGCAAACACCTCCCAGCCTCAAGGGCCCAGATCAACCAACGTCTGCTTCTCCCACGTGCTGTGGGGTCCTCCCAGGCCTCAGCCTCTCCCTCGGGGACTCAGGCTGACAGGGACTCAGAGCTGCCACTAGTGGTTCATTGCTTGTCACTGTGGCAGAGGAAAGGACACAAGTGAATGGCACTCTGGCTCTTAAAGCCTCAGACCTCACCTGCCCAGGTTCACCTGTACCTCCTCGCCGAAGCCAGCCATGTGCTCACCCCTACAACCCAGTCCTGCCCAGTGCCCAGGACAACTGGGAATCTTTGCTATTGTTTGGACCCTCAGTGTCCCCCAAAGGTCTATGTGATAAGGTGTGGCCCCCAGTCTGACATGACAGACACCACAGGGACAGGACAGATGGAAACTTCATGAGGTGGGCCTAGTGGGAGTCTTCAGATCACTGGGGCCATGGACCGGAAGGGGGACGTGGGACCCTGGTCTCTTATTTCTCCCTGTTACTTCATGGCCCTGAGGTGAGCAGCTGGTCTCTGCCGCACACCCTCCGCCATGATGTCCTCCCGGCCACAGACCTGAGAGCCAAAGGGCCCAAAGACCGTGAGCCCAAACCTCCAAAACTGTGACCCAAAACCAACCTTGTCTCTTTGTAAGTCAATTCTCTGGGATGTGAGTCACAGTGACAGAAAGCTAACACAGTGTTGAAATCATATTTGGGGATCTACTGGGTTAAGAAAAATTATTATTAAATTTAATGTCACTGGTTTCTTTTTACCGTTGTTAACGTGGCTACCAGAAAATCTAAAGCTCACACACATGACTTGCCTTTGCAGGTCACATCAGATTTCTCTCGGGACACCACTGCTCCAGTGCTTCTGATCCTGGCCAGGACGTGGCCTGAGTGTGGCAGTGAGCTTGTGGATGAAGTCAGGTGCACCGGCTGAGAGGGAGGGACAGTGCGGCACAGTGGAATCCTCTCCACCGAGGCGCTGCCCGGCCTCGTGCTTTGCAAAACCTCAGGCCACTTCTCCATGACGAAGCTGCGGCTGCCCCAGCCAGGCTGGGACCCCTCCCTGGGCTGCTGGCGCGCCCCCCCAACTGTTGTCCATGGCAGGCAAGCGGCCCGGCGTGACGTGATGAGAATCACCTCGGCCACAGCTAAGAAGCGCTCTCGCCTGCGGAGAAGTGTTAATAAATTTTTACGGAGCCCTTTGAGGGCACAAATCAACCCCACGGGTGCTGGAACGAGCCTCCCCCAGGACTGGCCGAGGCCCCCGCACCACCGCAGGGCCAGCAGCCCACTGACCTGCGCCTACCCGCGCCAACCCTTGTGGCCCAGCCAGCCGGTTTACAGAAGCCATGAAATAGGACCATCTCTCACTATCGATTTTGTGCTTCTCCCTGTGACCGCCGCCCTGGATAACTCACACTGTATGGATTTTTCTATAAACCCCCAAATTAATATCTGCAGCAGGTGGGAATAGACTGCTGCTGGCCCTGGAGAGCCTCCTGCCCCCCCGCCCAGACTGGGGACCAGAGGACGCAGCGCCTGTGGCCACCCCTCCCGTGCCTGGGACCTCAGGCTGGCGAATGCTTTGTAGGCACAGAGGCTGACCCACCCCTGGGGCAGGGGAGGACCTTCGGTGCTTTCTGTGTGTAGAGGAGGTGGTGCCTATGAGGTCACCCAGGACCCTGCCGTCACTAAGAGACTCTCTCCATGGGAAGGAAGGAGCAGTGTCTTTCATTCAGGGCACTTCATAAACTTGGAGGATGGGAAATCACCAGCCAGACCAAGAACTGGGGAACAGCATTCTAAGCAGAGGGAATAGCATGTGTCAAAGCCCAGAGGCTGGAAATAGAAAGGGGAGGTGGCCGTGGGAATGCGCCCAGCACCTTTCCCCACAGGAAGCAGGAGGACGTGAGGTCTCTTTTGCTCTGAGACCCATTAGGACAGTGGGTGGGCTAGGGGTCATCAGGAGGGAGAGGGAGGATCCAGCGTAGCTGTTTTCCAGCTCCTCTCTTTCGACTTCAGCCGCAGAACTATTAGGATCACCCTTTCCTGGGCAAGGCACTGTCCCAGGGAGTGGAGGAGCTGGCGTGAGCAGTAGGAGAGGACCCATGCGGCGAGGTGAGAGGAGCCAGCCAGCAAGGGCGTGTCCAGCAGGCCAAGCCCTCCAAGGGCCCAAGAGTAGCAGGGAACAGCTCACTGGCGGAAGCGAAGAGACGCCCCCAGATCAGACGCCGCTAATCCAACGGTCTTTAATAAAACTGCTAATTGGGCTTGGGAGTCTCCATGGGGCCTGGCCCAGCTGGTGGGCTGCTTAGCGGCTCCCGTCCTTCCCACGCCTGGTGCCTCCTCTGCTTCCATGAATTAATTCCACTTGACGGTCCAGGGGCCGCAGAGGCAGGCGGCAAGTCTGAGCTGGAGGACCCTTCTGTTGGGCAGGCGGGAGCCGCTGAGGTCTGGTGTGCACCCGTGCCCCTGGGTGCACGCACTTACTGCATGAGCAGGACAGGGAGGGCTCAACCGCTGCCACCAGCCACCTGGGCTCCGTCACAGATCCCTGCATTGTCACCCCACTTGCCTGCTTAGGGCTGATCCTACCAAGGTCACCATGTAAAGGGCTCAATGACCACGAGCTCGTGCTCTCCGGCCTGCCCCCCAGCCCTGCCCCAGGTTTCCTGTCAGGATGCAAGGTGCGCCCGCTCTGCCGGGCCTCAGTCCCCTGCTGACCTCGCCCCTTGCCCCTGGATCCTGGGACAAGCTCCATCCTCATCCCCCCACCTTCCTGAAGCAGCCCGGGTCCTGCCACTGACAGCATCCTCCATCAGGCTGGTTCCCCAGCCCCTGCGGGTCCAGCTGGGCTGCTCCCTGCTTCCCAGTCCCTGCGTCAGGACAGGATTCTTTGTCCCACGGGACATAGGACCTCCAGCCCCTGAGCTGCCGGCCTCTGCCTCCACTCTCCCTCCTGCTCATCACATGGGAGGGGAGTGACCCATGTGCCCCACGACTGTTCCCACTGACATCTCCTACACCTGTGTGTGTGTGTGTGTGTGTGTGTGAGAGAGAGAGGAGAGCACACATGGATGTGGGTCCATTGTGTGTGCAAAGAATATCCAGGGAGGTGAAAACGTGTTTGGGGGGCAGAGATGTCAATCAGCAACAGCCACCCAGTCCCCAGACAGGCTCAGACAGGGAGTTGGAGGGAGGGTGGCCCCGTTGCTGGAGGTGAGGCTTCAGGCATGGGCAAGTAGGGGAGCAGAGAGGGACCGAGTGTCGGTGGAGGACCAGAAAGCAGGGCCAGCGCAGGCTCAGGGCAGCACCCACAGAGCACAGCGGGGACCAGGAATTGGACCTGGGCATGGACAAGAGCCTGGTGCTCTCTCCTGTGGCCCCAGTGAGACCCAGGACCACACACCTGCAGGGCACCATGGGGGCGGCCTGTGGCCCTGTTCAGACTGCAGAGTCCCCAGGGGAAGTGGGGAGAAGAACCCGGGAGGATCAACCCAGGGCTGGGCCCTTCCAGCAGGCGAGGGGCAGCAGGGAGAAAGGTGCAGGGGGCAGCAGGTGGCCCAGTAACGCCCTCCAGGACCTCAGGCTGAGTTAGTAGAAGGAGAGGAGGCGGCTGAGGAACGGCAGATGGAGGAGGAGCCAGGGCCACCATGCAGGGCCCCAGCCCCTCAGCCACCTGCAAGGAGCGTCACCAGACCTGCTGCAGAGGAGCATGGGGTGGCCTGGCAGAGCCACACAGCTCTTCACTCCCACAAAGTCATGAAAAGGGACACTTAAAGGATAGAAGGTCGTGGACACAGGGGGTGGCTGTTAAAGTGTCGACATTGCACCAGTTTTGAGCATTCAGGGCCCAGGTGTGGCACACGGTGGCCAATGTGAAGATGTTCAGGAACCGAGAGGCCAGGGTGCTGGACAGGCTGTCGGCATGGCCACCTGAGACCTGCAGGATGGTGGCAGAACAGAGGGTGACGCAGTCCCGTGAAATCCCCCTCCCTCCTCCCTGTTCCTCTGTCCTCCCTCCTTCCCTCCCTCTTTCCTCCTTCCCCCCTTTTCTTCCTCCCTCCCTCTCTTCTTTTTGCTCTCTTTCATTCCCTTTCAATAAATCAACGTTCCATCAAGCACTGAGGCTCCAGCCCAAGCCAGACAAACGAGCCCTGGTCCTGGAAGCACTTACCTTCTGGTGGGAGACACGACAAAAAAGCAAACAAATAAAATGATTGCAGTTAGCCATCAACCCATGAGGAAAATAAACAGACTGACACGGAAGAGAGAGGTCCAAAGCCCCGGGGAGACTCTCCTGCTCTGAATCCAACTGGCAGGAAGGAGCCAGACCTGTAGGGACCTGGGGGCCAGCATTGCAGGAGAGGGCCAGAGAGGCCAGCTCGCCTGGGCAGGGGAGGGGGCGGGTGGAGTCCAGGACTAGAATCTGTTGCAGCCGCACTGGGAATCCACCGGAAGCTTTCGGTTGGGGAGGGAAAAGCAGCCTTGATTCCCACCCATGAATCAAGAGCCCCACTCTGACTGCTGCTGCGTGGGGCTGGACCACAGGGACAAGGGGAGGAAGCAGAGCTGGCAGTGGGGGGCCTCTGGTGAGGCCCTGGGGAGAGAGGCTGGGAGCCAGGGCAAGGAACAGGGAAGTAGAAGAAAGTGGGGTCAAATTTGAAAGGTTTGTGACCAAAGAAGCTGGCAGTTCCAACCTCCCTGTGTGCCCTGCACGTACCTCTTCAGGGTTCATTCAGTTGTATTTAGTGAGCACATACAGTGAACCAGAGGCGGCTGGGGACACGTCAGTAAACCAAAGAGACAACTCCCTGTCCTCAGGGGGCTTCCATTCTAGAGGGACAGAATGAGACAAGAGGTACTTAGAAATGAAGATGGTAAGTGCTAAGAGGGAAGCCAACAGGGATGGGGAGTGGGAGCAGGAGGGTAGTCATTTTAGACCAGATGATTGGCAAAGGCCTTGCAGAGATGGTGACATGAGGCCAAGCTCTGGATCAGCTGAGGGACCCAAACATGTTGACATCTGGGGACGTGCATTCCAGGTAGACGGAACAGCACAGGTGCAAAGTCCCTGAGGCAGGAGAGAGCCTGGCATGTTTAGGGAATGGAGTGTACCCAGACTCATGGCTTTAGGAGAATGTTTGAACCCACTGAAGATTGTGGGTTGGCAGAGTGAACAAGGGAGAGAATTGGAAATGAAGTCAGAGGGTGATGCCAGCACCCAGGATTCCACCACGAGACTCCAAGACCCCTGCCATTTCACAGATGCAGCAGGAGGAGTGGAAGAGAGAAGCATTTGACCAGTGGTCAGGTTGCAGTACACCTCAGAGTCGGGACTGAAGCCCAGGTTGGTTCCCAAATCAGTGCACTCAATAAGCACATGCTACTGCCATCACAAACAGGAAGGGACAAGATGAGGCATGACCCCCTGGCCACCCAGCACAGCCCAGTATCAGCCAAGTGCTATTACCCCAGTATTGCTCCATTTTACAGAGACAGAGCCCAAGTCTGCTACCTGAGTCCTGGCCTCAAATGCAGCTCTGCCCAACTCCGGTGCCCGCCCCTGCACCAGGCCACCACAGCAGCTGATCTGTGTCTGGATGAGGGGGGCACTCAGTCCAGGAGGGGGGGTGAGCGGGAACAGTGAGGCACAGACCTCTCGTGCTGGGATACGGCCTGGGAGTCCATCCACCCATCTGTCCATCAGTCCATCTTTCCACCCACTAACATGTCTGTTTCCCTCTGTGCTGGGAATCCTCCCACAGGCCCTGCAGCGAAAGGGGCTGGCGCTAGTGCTGACCCCTTGAGTCATCTCCCTGCCCCACTCCACACTCCAGAACCAGTCAGGCAGCCCCACCCACCAGCTGCCCATCAGAATGACACATCCTGGGACGTCTTGTCATTTCCCATCCCAGATTCCATTACGAGGTGCGATTGCTAAAGTAATAGACAGATAACGGATCTGCCCAAGCCCCGCCTGGCGCACCGGGCAGCTGCCGGGTTTTTCCCATTAGCCACAGGGCTTGACGGACAGTAATGGATTTCATACTGATGCCGGAGCCTGCGGCGGATAATTCCATGATAACGGTTTATCAGGCACTGACGGGAGTAATGGGTAATCACCAGGCAGAAAGCAAACCCGTCAGGGAGCCTTGGCCTCCGCCCAGCCTGGCCGGGCCTCTGTTGTGCCAACTGCTCACGGGGCCAACTCCCGTCTGTGTCAGGAAGGACAGCAGAGCAGCCAGTCTGTGGGCACACGTGTGTCTGCACCAAGCCTGGCGGGGTCCTGAATGACCGTTCGCAGAGATCAACAGATGACGCATCCTCCAGCGCGCCCCGGCCACCTTCCTGTGTTCCTGGACTCTCATCCCTGGGACTTGCAGCCAACTTAGGAGAAGGGGTGGGAGTTTCCAGACTGGCCTCATGAATAATTCATGGGTCTTGGTGCAAAACCCCTGTTCTGCTTACAGATTTTGATTGTTAGAATGATGGAAGTTTCCAGATTTCTAGGACCAGGTCTAGGACCCCAGATCTGGCACAGGTTGGCTCTTGCCACTGGTGGTAGGTACCAGCCACAGACAGGAGGGTCTCTACTGAGGACCAGAGGAAGGGTCCGAGGAGGTGAGGGGCCTGGGCCTTGATCTGCACACCCTTCCAGGAAGGAGTTATTACTGTCTTCACCCCTACTTCTCAGGTGAGGACACCAGGGCAGGGGAGGCAGGTGATCTGCCTGCAGTCAGACAGCTAGTAAAAGGTGGGTCCAGGACTCCAGCCCAGGTGCTCTGGCTCCAGAGCCTGGGATCTGACCAGGACACTGGGCTACTGCTTGCAGCTGGCAGTGACCTGAGGCCAAACACACCCTGACCAACCGTGGATCCTGGTTCAGTTCCAATGGAGCCATATGGGTAGGTCTGGGCTGGAGCTGGCTCCTATGGCCCCCAAGCAGGCGACGCACACCCCTGGCCAGCTCTGCATTCTTCAATGTCAGGTGAGCAGTTTTTAATCAGCCATGTGGGCATGTTTACCGTATCAGCGAACACCACAAATCAGGCTTTTATCCCCCTCTGCAGAGCTGGTTGTTAAATGTTTGTTAACACACCACTGGGTCTGGGTTAGGGGATGACAGATGTCTGAGCGGGGTCTGTAAGCACAGGGAGGAAGGAGCAGGTCAACTTAGGACCTGAGCCCAGTCAGGAGTCTATTCATCTTGGCGTAAGCTGAGACTCCGTTCACTGGTTCCTTCAATCATGCATCCAACACACATTAGCTTAGCACAAAAATGGGCATTGAGAAAACACAGACCAGGTACCAGGAGAGCCCCAGATGTGGGAAGGGGCAGAATAGAGTGGCTGGGGAGCAGTGTTTCTGGCAGAAAGAGGAAAGATCTCTTTGAAATGTAAATCTGAGCCAGTGCAGTAGCTCACGCCTGTGATCCCAGCAACTGGGGAGGCTGAGGCAGGAGGATCGTGAGTTCAAAGCCAGCCTCAGCAATTTAGCAAGGCTTCAGGCAACTTAGCAAGACCTTGTCTCTAAATAAAATATAAAAAATGGGGCTAGGGATGTGGCTCAGTGGTCGAGGGCCCCAGAGTTCAATCCCCAGTTCCAAAAAAAAAAAAAAAAAAAAAAAGTAAATCTGATCTTGAGGCCTTTAAGGGTTTCCATGGCTTTGGGGATTCAAGACTGAGGGCAGCAGGTCAAGGACCTCCACCTGGGCTCCATCCCCACCTTGGCCTCCCCTTGGGTGCGTTGGGTGTTGTACCCCTCACTTCCAGAACCAGGCCCAGCTTCTGTGCTTGGAATATCACACCTGCACACACGGGCAGACACACCCAAGCACACATATATACACACTCAAACTCATTCCCTTCACCTGGCCAGCCCCCTCACCCCCTTCAAATCTCAGCTCCAATGCCATTCCTTGGGGGTGTCCCCAAATGCTCAGGGTCCCCACCTCCACCAACCCCACCAAGCTCCTCACTCACTCAACACTGCACGTTCCCCTGAGCACGTCTCAGAGTCTGTGATTATATATTGGTTTGATGATTTAACCGGTATCTCTTGACCACCCCAGACCCAGAGCTTCAGAGGGCAGGGCCTTTGTCTTCTTTGAGCACCAACCAACGTGGTGCTCAATAATTATTTGACGGATGGACGGATGGATGGATGGATGGGTGGATGGATGGAAGGACGGGTGAACGACAGAGTGGCACACCCGGGCACAGGTAAAAGCATGAGGCTCCGAAGGGACCTCAGTGCAGCATGTGAGGGGAGGCCAGGGGGAGGAAGGGCTCAGAGACCCCCATTCCTGTACTTTAACTGTTGGGGAGAAGAACTGAGGCAGACAGACAGACAGCCAGGGGCCATCCCAGCTGTCTAGGGAGCTGGAGGGATGCCAGCACCCCTCCCCTGCCACCCCTGCAGGCCTCGAACCAGGGCTAATTAAACTGGGTTTGCTCAGCCAGGCCCTGGAGGGGCCGGCTGCAAGCACTCCAGATGGGCTTTATTTGTCAATTTGAAAACTAATCTCTGACTATTTAAACAGCAGCTTATCCAGGCCCAGACCAGGCTTAGCACTTGGCACCTTGGCTGAGGAAGGTGGGTGGCACTCTCAGGTGTTAGGCAAGGATTTGAGGGGTGCATTTCCTTCCAGAAAGAGGAAGCACCCGGTTCCCCACCCAGTCCTACAGAGCTCTCTCCTCCCAGCCGTCCTCCCACGGAGCGCTCCTGTCCTGGGGCCCCAGATTCTGGAGAAAGCAAGCAAAGCCTGTCCCTAGACCCCTGGAAGGTGTGCAGCAAAGAACTGGAGAACAGGACACGAAGATAGTGAGCAAGCAGCAGGCTTGTTGCAAAAGCAACAGTAACACACTTCTCCAAAAAGCAGGTTCTCAGAGCTGGGATTCCGCTGGGGATGTTTGGGCTGTTCTTTTTATGGTCCCTGGAATTTCCTCCTTTCCCATCTCCTCCCCTCTCCACTCCCTCCTCACGGTTGTTCATCGGTGTCCCCAGTGTCCTCTTGTCTATTTTAGTTTTCCTATTGGATTCCGCTTAGGATCAGGAGTGTGGAAGTGTCTATTGGGTCCCCCACTTCTGCCCATGAGTACTTTTGTCAACCGGGAAAGTGGCCTCCCTGGAAGACCTGCTCCTTGCTCCTTTGGCCTGGCCCTGCCTCTGACTTCCTCACCCACCGTCTTGCCCGGCTGCCTACGCCCTCCTACATCTCCCTCATCATCCAAGTAGGTGGCACTAGACACATGACGCTGGGTGTGTCTCCACCCCAACCCACCTCTGAGCTGGAAACTCAGCTGCGCACCTGCCTCCTGGACACATCCCCGGCTGAGAGGCATCCCAGACCACGTGGACCCTCCAGCTTCCTCCCAAACCCACCTCCCTCGACCTCCGCGAGCTTCACCAGGACAAGGCGCTCGCTGGCCTCTTCCCCATCCCACATCCTGGTGCTTCGCAAATCCTGCTGGCCCTCCCAGAATCCCACCCCTTCCCCCATGTGACAGCTCCCTTCCTGGCCCCAGTGGCCACCCAGCCTGCCTGGACCAGTGGCACAGTTTTCCTGCTTCCGTATCCGTTGGCGGCCAGAGGGAGCATATGGAAACCTGGATCAGACCAGGCCACCCCCGCCACGGCCTCTCACTGCAGACTCCAGTGAAGTTCCAAGGCCTTCGTGGGCCTGAAAGGCCAGGCCTGCAGCATCCCCATCTGTCTCTGTGACCTCAGCCCTGCCATCCACCTCACCAGCGCCCCCACCTGCCTGGGCTCCTGGCTGGGCTCCTGGCTGGGCCTGCAAAGCCAAGCCCCAGCCCCGCCCCCTACACTCACCATGTGTGTTTCCATATGTGTCCATGCATTTCTGTGTCTGTGTATGTTGTGTTGTGTGTGTCTGTATATCCATGTGCCCGGATGTGTGTGTACGTCTGTCTCTGTGTCGGGTGTATCTACGTGTGTGCTGTGCGTGTGTTTCTGTGTGCCTGTGTGCGGTAGGCATCTGTGAGTGTCTGTGTGGGCCTCTCGTGTCTGTCTGTCTGTCTGTGTTTCACCTGCTGGCCCCCCCAGGGACACAGGAAGCTCCAATTGCTCTCGCCCACCACCGGCCTCTGAAAGTGTCTGGCGTGTGTTAGGAGCTCAGGGACACTTGTTAAATTATTGAAGGCAATAAGAAAAGGCTTCCTGAGACAGTGACATTTAAGCTGAGACCTGGGGGAGGGGAAGGGGATGGCAAGGCGGGGTGGGGGGTGGGGGAGGAGGCGGAAACTGTGTTCAAAGGCCCTGGTGTGCACGTTTCTAGGCACATTCTAGAAACAGTGGACCATGTGGAATCCTGGGGTGTCCTTACTACCTATTTGGGCCTCAGCCTTGGGCCCTCCGGCCTCCTGTGCTGGCCAGTGGTCAGTCCTGAGGCTGCCCATCTGCCCCACCCCCTGAGGCCTCCTGACCCTCAGTCCTGCATCCTCCGTGAACCACCAAGCCCAGGGACTCAGGATTTGCCTGGTGGGTGTCTCCACCCTGTCCCCTCCCTGGGACAGGTTCAACTGTCATGCTGCCCCCGAGTGGAGCCTGGGCAAGATCAGAGCCCCACACAGTGCCCCACAACTCAAGGTGGGGTCACGGGCCTCAGGAGGAAGTCTCGGATCTGAAATTCCCTCCCTGCTGAAACACCTCTTGTGGCACAAGGACCCGATTCAGACCCCAGAGACCTTGTGCCCTCCACGTGTGACCTTGCCCCTCTGGGCTTCAGTTTCTCCCACTAACAATGAAGAATGAAGCTTCCCAGCCAAGTCAGTCACATGCTCTGCTCTTTCCCAGGGAGACCACTACCCAGGACTAAATATCCAGGCTGAGTCTCACCGCCCTCATCATTAGGGCTCTTTTGTTACAAATGACAGAAATTCCAACCCAAACTGGCCTGAGGAAATAGGAATTTCATTGATCATGTGACTGAAAAGTTGTGTATATCTAAAAAGCTTCAGGCATGGCTTGATCCAGGTATCAAACACAACCCGCTATCCAGGATCTCCCTGTCCCCATTCCCATTCCCTTTCTCCCTTTCTCCATCCATCAGTTCTACTTTCTCACTCCCCTCCAAGTTCTCCAGGCTTCAAGATGGCCTCGGCAGCTCCAGTCCCCATATTCCCCCAGATAAAAACAAGTGTAGAAGAAAGTCCGAGATGGGATGAGGCTCCAGAGTAGGTCAGATCAGATCGTGTGGGACTCGAGCCTGAGTGACAGCTAAACACCAGGGCCTTGGCAACAGACAACACGGGCCACCTGACCAGAGTGGAGGCTCCTGAGGCCAGCTGGACTGTGGTTCCTCACTGCCACCACCAGTGTTGAGCCAGCCTGGCTGCCCCCCACCTGCCCCAGCGGCCAGTGCAGACTTGCAGATCTCCCCTTTGACGGATGGTGCTGCCCCGCGGTCTGCTAGAACTGTCCCCGGGCCAATCCAGGACAGAGCTGCCATGCAGGCCTGGAGCACGGGCCTGGGAGACAAGCAGGGAAGGGGACAAGGAGTGGAGACCCTCAGGGAGGTGGACTCCGGCGGCCTCCATCAGGGATCTGAGGCTGTGGGGCAAAGGGACTGCTGCTCGTTCATCTTCTGAATGACAGGGGATCGCAGGGACAGGCGAAGGCTTGCAGAGGGAGGCAGAGAGGCACCCTGGAGCCAGCTAAACACCAGGCTTTAGGAACAGACCGGGCCCTGTGGTAGATTCAAGACGGCCACAAACTCCCTGACCTGCCTCTCACTGGGAGAAAGTCTGTGTTCTTCGCCTTTGCATTAGCATGATCTCTGTGATGACGCTGACCAACAGGACAGGTCAGTTTTCACCCAAGCCTGAAGAGACTGGGAGCTCCCAGTTCCTGCCTTCTGGAACACTCTCAGAGCCTGAATGCCCGAGAGACAGAGGGGCAGGTGGACCCCAACCCCAGGCACACAAGAAACCCTGTAGGGTAGGCAGGCCAGCTCCATAGGACAGGGTAACCAGTTCATCTCAGTTTGCCTAGGATTTTCTTCAGTTTTAGCACCAAAAGTCCTGGCTCTGGGCAAAGTAGGCCACTTGGTCACCCTACTGCAGGTGCATCCAGAGCTCCCAGCTAAAGCCCTTGCTGCCACCACATGACCCTTGAACTTCTTTCTCCACCCAGTCCTACTTACCACCCTGCCCCCCACACCCTGCACCCAGCTTCCTGGGACACCCCCCCATCTGAAAATGTGGCTCCTCGGAGTCTGACCTAAGCCAGCTCCTCCTCTGTGCCAGGCACTGTGCTGGCCTGTCCCCTGTCCTCCTCAGTCCTCACCACAACACAAGAGGAGGCCAGTGCTGTCCCCTGAGAAAACTGAGGCTCGTAGACACTAACCCGTTCAAGTTCGCAGAGCGAGTCCAAGCCCTCTCCAGGGCCACCGAAGGCTCCAGTGCCCTCTCCGCGGTTCTCCCGCGGCACCTCATCTGTTTGGGAAGCAGACCACACGCCATAGGATGAGCAAGCAAAGAGAGAGCTTGCGCCTGGCGCAGAGAAGCCCGCCGCGGTGTCCCAGGGCCTTACACGCAAGGCTCCTGCCAACCCCTGCTCTCTCCATACCCTGCTGATTTGTGTCTTTCTTCCTTTCTTTGAAGGGAAGATGTGGCGCTCAACTTTCCTCAGTAAACAAGCTCCCTGCTTCTCACTGTCCCTAAGAGGCAACTGCTGTCACAGCTAGAAGCAGCGACAGCCTGCGCGTGGACGGTCCCTGAACTTGCCCACCTCTCCTTCCCCGGAGTATCTAGGGCCGGCTGTTCTCCGGGGGAGAGAGAGGGGCCTGTCCTTCCTACGGTCTCTCCTTTTGCTCCCTGCCCCGATTCCTGTCTCCCTCCTGGCCCATACCCTTCCTTCCTTCTTCCAGATCTGGATTATCCAGGGCCCTGGCACCCTGGAAGGGCTCGAGGCTTCTACCCCCAGTTTCACACCCCAGCCCTGGGGCCACTTCAGTTTTCTTACCTATGAACCAGGGGCAGGGCCGACCTACTTCTTGGGGTCGTTGTGGAAGTCCAGGGCCATTGCTTAGGTGGCATTCCTGCCTCGGACCCAGCATATCTAATTCTGTTCCCGTCTCTCCAAGGGACGAACCGCACGCAGATTGGCATTTCCTCCAAGAGGGAGAAGGAGGTGACCCAGAAAAGGCCCTCTTCTCATTCGCATTTTGCAATTTACTGAGAGTGAGGCTGCCCCCCAGACTCACCCCCACCCCTCCCAGACCTCCCAGGCCTTCTCCTGGGGTTGGGAGCGACGGCTGGCCCGGCCTCCCCCTGCACCAGCCATCAAAGTGCCACCAGCACCATCTGGTCTGCCTACATCCTCATGCGGGATTTATTACCTATTCCCTCCATTAGCATAAATAATATGGAGCCTGGTTTTCATGATGGTTTACATAATAAATAAAACAGGTCAATTGCCCACAAAACTAGTCTCTGTGAACAGTAACAGATTTAATTAGATTTATTTTACCCTGGGTTTTCTGGAGTGAGGCGGATGTCTCTCGTGCCAAGGATAAACTTCCCCATAAACTTCTATTTCTGGGAAGGCGTCTCCCATCCTCCAAGGAGACAAAGGGAAGAGGGAATGGAGGGAGGGAGGGGGAGGCAGACCAGAGAGAGGAGGGGAGGGAGGGTGGGAGCAGAGACAGGTGTGCCCCGTCACCCCATCTTCCATGGGTCCCTCCCTCTGCCTGGGCGCAGCTTCACCTCACTTACCTCTGAGCCATGCTCCTGCTCAGAACCCTTATCTGGCTTCCCATGGCTCAAAATCAAGCCCATGGGCAGGGCCCTCCCTTGGGAAGGGCCCTCCCTACCCTTTATTTTCCTTAGCCAACCCCTTGGGCTGAGTGCACAACACCCCTCCCCAGGACCCAGACCCAAGGGCAGGGAGACCTTCCAGCCAGGGGTCCAGCCACTGGACGTTGCTCAAGATCCTTCCCCCCTCCGGCAGTGCCAGTCATCCTCCCCGTCTCAGAGCTCTGTCTCACTTCCCCTAAGGCTCACCTCCCCTTTGAGCCCACTCATCTGTCCTCTGCACCATGAGCTGGGATCTGGTTGTCCCCCGCGTCTTCAAGCACCGTGCGTTCCCCCCATGGAACGGGAGCTCCTGACCACAGTCACTGTGGGGTTCACTGTTCCCTGCCCGGGGCCTGGACGGGGTCCGGCCCATGAATTCACTCTTCACCTGGGCTCCTAGCAGCTCCTGACCTTCAGTGACATTCCATGCATGTAGGACAGATGCCCGATTCTCCCCGGTCCTCTGCTCCCACTGCTCTCTCCAAGGCCACAGAATCACTGCTGAGAATAAAATGTAGTAAATACGGCGAGGGTCACAGCCAGCCCTGCCTGCCGTGGACCTCCGTGGGGCTGATGAACTATATTTTCTTAGCACGATCCCGATTTGCCTTTAGGGAACCCCCTTTTCCCACTCTCCATCTGTTGCCTTTAGGGAACCCCCTTTTCCCACTGTCCATCTGTTGCTCTGTGTGGCCACCCCCTTCATGTTCCAGAGAGGCGTGGGAGACCCTGACTGCCCAGCCTCGGTGTCCCAGTCGGGGGCTCAAAGTGGTCCCGTGAGACTCAACTTAGGATGTTTGTGGCCTGAATGAGAAAGAGAGGTTCCCTTTTTGTGCTGAGCTGGTGGGATCTAAACCTGAGCTTCCAGGGGACCCAGCAGGGACAGCCTGTCTGGGAATTAAGTCGCCCGAGAGGCCGAGAGCTGGAGCAAGGAGGATGAGCTCCGAAGATGCAGACTGATCCCGGCTCTCCCCCTGCGGAGGAGCCAGGGCAGCTGCTCACACTCGTCTGGTTTTGATGAGCCAGTCTGAGGGGTTTCTGTCACTACAGCTAAAAGGATGTGACCTACCCCCACCCCAGCCTCTAGCACAGAAATTTCACTTCCAAGAATTTGTCCCAAAGAGAGTCTGAGAAGCAAAGGGCTGTGCCCAAAGGTGGCCACTCAGTGCCCTCAGAGAGCCACTCAAAATGAGCCCTCTGCAAAATTTGACTCCCCAGATGGAAGGAGGTGCTCCTTCCTCCCTGCTTCTGGGCACCTTGTTTATGCCCCCTCCCTGTACCCTCTGCCACTGGAATGTCCCTGCTTCTCAGGTGGATACTGCAAAATGAAGCCCCATTCTAAGGAATTGTTAAGCAGAGTCAGCTGGACCACCATCGTCTAACCCACCTCAAAGCACCCCTGAGTGCACCATCCATCCAACAGTTACCCACCACCCTCTTCCCCTTGAGCCCACTCCCCAAAGACCTGCACCACCTCATCTCCACTGTAGGTGCCAGGCTCCCTCCAGGCCACACCGAGACCACCGAGGGGGCTTCAGAAAGGCCAAGTTTCAGAAAAACTGCCTGGCTTCCGCCTGCCTGCAGAAGGCAGAGACGGGTTCAGCTCAGCGCAGGTCCCACCGACACAGGCCCAGAGGAAAAGGGGGACTCCCTCCCCCAGGCCAAGACCCACCACCCACCACCCAGTCCTTATATCTCCTTTC
Source organism: Marmota monax (assembly GCF_021218885.2). Lineage (NCBI taxonomy): Eukaryota > Metazoa > Chordata > Mammalia > Rodentia > Sciuridae > Marmota > Marmota monax. The sequence goes on from NW_026694432.1 coordinate 12,578,861, forward strand.
AGGGCTAGTCAAATCATTTCCCGAGATAATTGAGAAAGGGACACTAAGGTCTAGGAGAAGGACCTTTCCCTAAATCCCACACCAGCCAGGCCAAGATGGAAGCTGGCCCTAAAATGGCAAGTGGTGCACAGGGCAGAGGTAAGCAAAGTTGCACTTGCAGGGAGCCCCGAGGATGGCTGGAGGGGTGGCAGCAGTCCCTGGTCTAGCCCTGGCTGGGCCCTGATGCTGCCACTGCCCCGTGGCATCACCCCCTAGGTCAGCCCAAGGAGACCAGCGGGCTCCATGCATTCCCAGAGCAGACCAGGGGGTGGGAGGAAATCACTGATTGCCCAGAGATAATTTCAGGAACAAGAGGAGGAAGCCAGGAACATCAGCCAAACCCGGGAGATTCCTTTGAGAAGCTCATCTCTGCAGAATTATGCAGGCTTCTTAGCCATAAATCTGCTAATTATTAATGTGTGCTCTGCCTGCTGGGGACCCCAGCTGGGGCTGATGGGGGAGGGCAAAGAAGGTTTCAATTAGAGAAGAAATTGGCAGAGAGGGGCCCCAAGGGCTAGCGAGTCTGGATAGCCTGGCCCACGGCACCCTGGCCTCTCTTGGAGGAAGGACAGGGGATGGAAAGTCTCGGTTTGGATGCCTTCATTCCTGACCATTCAGCCCCTGCAATTTCAGGGGCCACTGTCACCAAGCCTAGCAAATGGAGGCCTGAGTCTCCCTTCCAGAGAAGAGTCCCCTCTCGAGATTCATGAAAGGTGTCAAAGGCACCACCTGTTGCCTCTCAGGCCCAGATCACTGGGCTGAGACCTGCACCCCCGACACCTCTAATGAATGATGCTCCCAGGACAGTATTCCTGGCACCGGCATAGACAGGCTCACTGGCCAGGAGCTACAGAGGACAGGAAGACCAGTCGGAAAACTGACTTTCCCATTTGAAATCAGATAGAAAAATGATAAGGTTCAATAGAACCAAGGAGCCCTTTAACTATGGTAAACACCTCAGTTACACTAAAATTCTCTTCATTCAAAACTGGAAAGGGGGAAATCCAACCACATCGGCTGTGGAATATACTATACTATAAACAGTGGCTGCTTCACTCTGTACCAAGGAGAAGAGCCTTCTGTGAATACAGTTTCCTAAAGGAAACAAAAGGCAGTTTTAGAAAGACCTCAGTTTTTGTTTTCAATCATCTTTTTAATTGATGCATCTGTTCTCTGTCCCATAGTCCTTCCTTTTCCAGAAGTCATATAAGTGGAGAGGACTGGTATGTGGCTTTCTCAATCTGGATTCTTTTGCTTAGGGTAAGTTGTCATTTCTCATGGGCAAATGCCTAGGGATAGAATCGTGGGCCATGCATTATATGTATATTTAACTTTATAAAAGTCTGCTGCACTGTTTGCCAAAGATGCTGCACCATCTTGCATTCCCACCAGCATCGTATGAGTGTTACAGTTTCTCTGCATCCTTGGCGGCACGTGGTTTTATCAGGTTTTGTTGATTTTTACTTTAGCCTTTCTAATAGACATGTAGTAGTATATCACTGTGGTTTTAAAAATGGTCTTCACTTTAAAGTGATAAAGAATGAAATGATAAAACTTCTCCTGGTTGGTTTTCAGTTAGTCATAGGACAAGGTCTGGCCAAGGGTAAATGGGCAGAAGTGACAGTGTGAGTTTTGAGTTTTGAGCCCCAGCTTTCTGTGTCTTAGAGACTTTTTGCCTCTCAGGCAACTTTGACTCCCATTCCATCCTGAAAAAAATATGTCCCAAGTGGCCACTGACCCAAACAAGACAGGGAGCAGATCTAGCCCAACTGACATATCAGCCCACAGCCTGAGGCAAAGGGACCTCCCCCCAGTCCCCAGCCCTGTAAGCATGAGAACAATGCTTACTGTTTTCAAGATGTTTGGGGTGGTTTGTTACACAGCATCATTTTGGCAGTAGCTGATTAATACACTAGATAATTTATATATATATATATATATATATATATATTTGTTTTAGGTGGACACAATATCTTTATTTATTTTTATGTGGTGCTGAGGATTGAACTCAGTGCCTCGAGCATGCCAGGCCAGCACGCTACCACTTGAGCCACATCCCCAGCCCCTACACTAGATAATTTGAAGATTTACATAGTTTTAGGTTTCAACAGAGGGTTAAGAAAATAAGCTTTTTAAATGTTCAACAAATTGAATTTTAAATAGGAAAAAAAGTAAGTAAGAAAACAAAAGCTTTAGAGGAAAAGGAAGCTTTTTGGCTGAGAGGTAGGCAGAAATAAAGCTATATACCAACTATAATAGGAAACAGTGGTTGCATCACTCTATACTAAGGAGAACAGCCTTCTATGAAAACAATTTCCTATCTATTTAGATAAGGAAACACTGTAGTATTTAAATCTTCATTGGAAGCCTGTTAAGATTTTTTTTAAAAAAATAATTTAAAAAAAATGAATTAGTGATGGGGGGGATGAACCTTAAAAAAATTGCCTTGGAATGCAAAGTAAAAAGACACTAAAATAATGTCAAAGGAATGAGGGTTAAGGGAGAGAGAGAACTAAGACCCAATATGCAAATAATTGGTGCTTCTAAAACACACAATAAGACCAAAGCAATATTCAAAGATATTAAAAGAAATATGTTCCATTTAAAAGGTGAGTCCACAGTTTGAAATAAATCACTAAATAGCAGACAGTCATACTGAAAATCATGAAAGACTAAATATATCCTAGGTCAATTTGAGGTGTGAGTGTGGTGCTGGGGATTGAGCCCATGCTCAGATGCTATCACGGAGCTACACTCCTAGCCTTACATGTAAATATTTAAACAGAAAAAAAAAAAAACAGTTCCTGCATATAAAAAAATTAGGCTTAGACTCGTGTTCTCCTGTCCAGCACAGTAGCCACTATCCACACAGGACTATCAAGCACTTACAGTGTGGCTGGTCTGAATTGGAATGTGCTGCAAGTGGAAAAGCACACACCAGATTGTGATTATGTTCAACCAAATAAAACTATGAAATAGCCCAATAATTTTTATGTTGATTATATGTTGAAATGATAATATTTTGAAAATGTTGCATCCAATCAAATAAATTAATTTTATCTGTTTTGTTTCACTTATTTCATATGGATACTAGATAATTTTAGATGACATGTGTGGCTGGCGTTCTATGTTTAATATCAAACGCTGCTCTGAAACAGGGGTTGGCCAACTAGGGTCTATACACCAAATCAGGCGCACCTGCTTTGGTAAATAAAGTTCCGCTGGGAGCTAAGCCATGCTCATTTGTTGAATCAAATATTGTGCCTGTTTCACTCTGATGCAGAATTGAGTAGCTGCAACATAGACGGAGCTTGAAGGATGTGTCATCTGGCCATTCACAGGAAGCAGAAAGATGGTGCGGAAACTTCAGGTAAATTTTGAGATTAAAAGAGTATAGTGTCTCAGTGGAGTAAAATTCTCAGTTATTTCCCCTTTCAGTTTGATGAAGACATTTGTTTCCTTCCTGTATTCCTTCCTTCATTCTAGCTTTCCTTTTTTTTTTTTTAAATGACAAAACCTGGCCCAAGGGACATGGACACTTGCATGGCCCATTGAACAAAGTATGAATTGGTCCCACCTTTCTATATGGCAATTTGTTGTAGGTATCGATACCACAGGTCCAGGTTCATGGGTGGAGTTCCTGGGAAATCTGTGAACTTGAGTGAGAAGTTTTTGCGTCTTTATTTTCACTAATCTCCCACTGAAAGAGCATATCCCTTAGTCATAAGGAGCAGGGAAATGAACTTGAAAATATCTAGGTCCTGATTCCTACAATCTGGGAATATGAGGCCTAATAAGACCAAAGGGATTTTGCAGATGTGACTAAATCAAGGTTCTTGAGATAGAGAGATTATCCTGGATTATCTTAGTAGGCCAATGTCCTCACAAGGGTTCTTACAGAGGGAGGCAGGTGAGCCAGAATCTGAGAAGGAGATGTGTTGAGGGAAGCAGAGGCCTCAGTGATGGGGGTGGGCCACAAGCCCCAGAAGGCAGGCAGCCTCTGGAAGATGAGAGAAACAGGAAAACAGATTCTTCCAAGAACCTCCAAAGGAAAAAATAAAAAATGATGCCCCACAGACATCTTGGTTTGGGGCCCTTCATACGCTTTTTAACTTCTCCAAATCTGTAAGTTTGTGGTCATTTGTTACAGCAGCAAGAAGAAACTAATACAGTAGGCAATGAGCAACAGTATCACCTTGTCACCCACAGAAATCACAGGGCTTTCATATCAGATGAGATATCTGAGATATCCAAGAGTGCTTACCTTCAGCTTCAATTTTCCAGTAGTTAACAGATCTCTAGGTCTTGATGATATGGTATTAATAAAAATACACATTGCTATATGGAGTCCATGGGCTTCCCCAGACTGCCCGTCAGTTTCATGGCACAAGCATGTTAAGAATGCTTGTTATAATGGTCCTCGGTTTATTTCTTTGTTCCTCTGAAGGAAATATAATAAAGGTCTTTAAAATCATTTGATTTCACAAAGATAATAGAAACATTTTTATACCTACCTCTTTTTGCCTGTGGGAGTAATTCTTGGAAGATAAATAACAAGGAGTGGAATTGCTGGGTCAAAGGTCTCATGTATTTTTAATTTTAATAGATGATGCTCCACTGCCTTCCATGATGACCCCCCCGCCGCTGGGTGGGTGTGAGCATACCCTCTTCCTACACCCAAGCCAACTCACCACTTGATATTTTCTAACCAAATGATGAAAATTGTCATTTAGTTTTCATAACTCTGATTATCCTGACGATCAAAAAAATGTTATGTTCTGAATGTTACTTTTTTTTGGGGGGGGGAACATTTACTCCTCCAAATTGCCAGTTCATTTCTTTTACTCTGTTTTGTACTGAACTCATTTTTACTTTTCTTACAGATTTATGAGATCTCCTTATCTATTCTGATTCTTGTTTGTTCCATATTGCAAATATTTTCTCCTTTTCTGTTGCTGGGGTTATTCTATCTTTTGTCTTACAGAAAGCTTCAAATTCGGATGTAGACAGATGATCAATCCTGTGAGTTCTGCTTTTGATCTCTTAAGAGGATCTTATCTACTCCACTGTTAAACCTTCCAAATTTTTCCTTATATTTGTTTAGTTTACTTCAAAGATTTTTTTTTATTCATCTGAAATTTGGTTTTGTGCATGGCAGATGGTCAGAATCTATATGTGCGTGGTTTCTGGATGGCTAGCCAATTGACTCAACATTACTTATTCTTTCTTCGATTAGTTAAATGGCCACCTTTATCCTAGACTAAATTCACACATCCCTTAATTTAATTAGTTTTTATTGAGTTCCTACTCTTTGTCAGGCATTGTTCCAGGCAATGGAGATACAGCAGTGAACAAGACAGAAAAAAAGAAAGCAAAAAAGAAAAAAAAAATAACATGAACCGTGATGGGAATGCAAAGCTACATGATCAATTTTTTAACAAACACCAATGGGATTAAATTTCCCTATTAAAAAAACAAGGACTCTTGGTTTAGGTTACAAAAAAAATAATTTAATTATATTCTGATCTAAGAATAGTCAGATATAGTCATTCTTCAGTATCTCTGGGGGATTGGTTCCAGGACACCCCTCAAACAATAAACTCTGCAAATGCATATGTCCTTTATATTATTAAATGGCATAGTTCCATATAACTTATGCATATCATTCTATATACTTTAAATCATCTCTAGATTACTTATAATACCTAATGCAATGTAAATGCTATGTAAATAGTTGTTATACTGTATTATTTAAGGAATAATGGCATGAAAAAAATTCTGTACATGTTCAGTACAGATGCAATTTTTAAGAAATATTTTCCCGTCTGTGGTTGGTTGAATCCACAATGCAGAATTCATGGAGGGCAAACTGCAGACCAGAGGAACCTATCAGAAGCCCAGAAAGAGACTCTAACCCTTAAAGCAATTCAGTGATGATAAGGTTCCCTTTCAAATGAGTGCTAACAGAATAGATTGTTTAACATAATGCTGAAGCAAATATTTGACTATTTGGAGAGGAAAATAGTTAAATTCTTATCTCACTTTAATCAAAATAAATGTTAATTGGATGAGAAAATTCACAGCACTTTTTTTTTTTTTTTTTGATCCTGAGATTTGAACCCGGGAGCACTGAATTACTGAGCTACACACCCAACTCTTTATTTACTGATTTATTTTTCGAGAAAAGGTCTCACTCAGTTGTTGAAGTTGGCCTTGAACTTGAGATCTCCTGTCTCGGTCTCCCAAGGAGCTGGGATTATAGGAATGCTCTCAAAGTACTAAATTTTAGAGGAACTGGAAGAAAACTGAGGTGAATATTTATCTAACTTTGGAGCGAGGAAGGCATTTTTATGATCTCTTTCTTTTGACAAAGAAGAAAGCACAAAAGAAAAGAATGTCAAATGTGAAAACATAAAAATTTAACCAATCAAAATATCATGTACAAAATTTAAGATCAAACAAACTGGGAAATGGTATTAATAACACATATGATAGACAAAGTGACTAAACAATCAATAAGAAAATCAGAAACCCCATTAGAAAAATGAACAAAGGACATTTATAAGAAATTCACCATAGAAAACTACAAATAGCCAATAGATACATGAAAAATTTCAGCATCATTAATAATATAAGAAATTCAAATGAAAGCAACCAGATATATATTCCACCTGTCATTTTAGCCAAGTTTTTTAAAAAAAAATCCTAGTACTTAGGGCTGGCAAAGATTCAGAGGGAAGGGGATGCTCCTATCCCATGGTGACAGCGTGACTTGTCTCAACCATTCTGCGGGGTGATTTATTTATGTGGATCAAAAGCTTTAAAATGTCCAGACCCTTTAGAAGGCAATTCCATTTATAACAATTTCTCCTAAGGATATGATTAGAGATGTGCACAAAGATTTATTTCCACGGAGGTACCTAGCAGCATGGTATATAACAAATAAAATAAAATAAAAACAACCCAGAAAACAATGAAGACAAATTATTTACAGTGCTCAACGTGAGGAAATTTGTTAAACAGATCATGTTAGATTCCTATGATGGAATGTTCTGTGGTCATTAAAAAGCACACTCCCCAATCATATTTAATTTTAAAGAAAAACGCCCAAGGTGTAAAGACAAGTGGAAATAAAAAGAATGCTAGGCTGCATCGATTGTTGTATGACAGATTTCTCAAATAAGTCTGTTCAGTGACGTGACATGGCCTCCCTCCACTCACCCTCCCGCTCTCTGCTGCTTCTGTGAGATGCTGCTCGTGTCCCCAACCCTGCCTTCTCTCTTCCATGTCTCTGCCATCCCTCTGGTAGAAGGCCACCTTTGCTGGGCACCACCCCTCTCAGCAGGGACCCTTATCCCTGACAGGCTTCCAACTCCCCCAGCCCATCGCTCTGTCAATGCACATGGAAACACCTGGTCCCAAAGCCCAGACTCCCAAGCTCTAGAATCCCAACTGGAACCAGCCAGATGAAAAGTTCTTTGGTTCTCATGACCAAACCATGGGAAGTTGGGGCAGAGACCTGGAGTACAGAAATGATCCGAGCCGGGAGTTTGCCCTCCAAGTCCTCCCCGTCTCCACTTCTCGGCTCTGCTTCTCTTGATAAAGTTGGACACAGAGACCAATTGGTTCTTTGGCCTCAGTTCCAATTTAATAGTCTCAGAGAAGATTCACGGTTGGGGGAACCTGGTCACGTGCCTTAGCGACTGCAGGATGAATACTGTGATTGACAGCTCCCATATGAACCACAGGGTTGGGACAGGAGATGGAGCAGCCCCCCTGGAAGAAGAGGTCAGGGTCAGGCAGGCAGGTCCTGTTCCTCTCTTAGGATAGAGGGATGCCAGAGTCATGCTCAAGGTTTTTGAATCCAATTGTTGTTTTTACCTAATTGTAGGTCTCCTCCCTTCTCCCAAGCACATCACAGGACTCCGTGGGGCTGGGTCAGGCAAAAGTCTGAGTTACAGTCCTCAAAATATGCTCAGCCTCACCTCCCCTGCTCCGGCTTAAATTCTTGAAAGTGGCTTCTGGGTTTCATGCCTTCTGTGTGCCAAGCACTCTAAGGACATAAAGTGCCTGTACCAACATGGCCCAGCTCAGCAGGTGGGTGCCAAATCAGACACATCTGTTGGTGTGTTCTCAGTTATTTAAGTGCCCACTACTCCACTGAGACCTGGCCTCTCATCCCCTCCACATTATTCCAAAGCCATGGGGGGCTCAACACAGGTCATTCCTATTAAAGATGATCGTCCTGCCTGCCAGGAAACCTGTCCATGCAGCAGGGGTAAATCCTGCCAGCACCCCTGAGCACCCAGGGTACCAGCTCTTACACCATCTAAGCAGGCACATGCACATCCACCCTCTGGGATGTTGCGCTGCCCCTCAATGCCCTTGCCTGCTCGTCTTACACCTGTATTACTTAGAGGAAGCCTCCCGCACCTTCCACAAACAAGAGGCTCTGCTCACTCTGTCTCTCTAGTCTATACAGAGAAATTGCTGCTGTCTTCTGAACAGGAAAACACTGTAGTCATACTCTGTTCCATATTTTGTATCTTTTTTTTTTCTTTTTGGTACTGGGGATTAAGTCCAGGGGCTCTCAACCACTGAGCCACAACCTCAGCCCCTATAGTCAGCATATTTTATCACAATAAAAAAATAAGAGAGACAATGTCAGTGGAACTCACAGCGTTGGACTTGTCCCCAATAAGTATACTAAGAGCTAATGTTTCAGACAGATGGCAGGATGGAACCTCTGGACCCCAGGCAGTCAGCTGCTGCTATAGGCTGGACAGAGGAGACGCAGAGGACTTGCCCAAGAATGGGGCGGCAGCCACAGACCCCAGCTGCTCCCTGAGGGTCCAAGCAGGACCACAAGGAGCTCAGGAGGCCGCATCTGCACCCTGGAGGACCTGAGGCTGCCAAGGGCCTACAGGCCCCATGTCTTTTTGGATATCTACTCCCATTCACACCCCGAATCCCTGCTCTTTCAATTTCACCACAGCACGGGAAGAAGAGGGGAGGAAGGTTTGCCCCAACATCTGGGGGAGCACCAGCTCACCCACCCACCTCTCACCCTCCTGGGGAGGGACTGCACCTGTGAGAGGTCCCTACCTGCCCACCTCTTGGATGCTCAGAGACACTTAGTGGAAATGAGCACAAGAGTTCTGTGTCCCCATGAGCCTGAACCCCAGGGGAGGGAGAGAGGGAGGAAGGGAGAGAAAGAACCCACGAAGCTCTCTACTTGGGCTTGGTGAAGCCCCAGGCCCCTCACTGTGGCCTGGTCCTCCATCCTGGCCCACCCTGGGAGGGGTTGGCCATGGGCAGAGGAAGCAAGGGGATGGGTCTTCTTGCAGCAGCACCAAGGACAGAGCTGAGCACAAGCCAGGACCTCACTGGAGACTTGCTCATCCCAAGAGACACTCAGGGCCCTGCCGAGGCCAGAACCTCTGGGTTGGCAGCCTAGAGGAGTGACCTGAGCTGACCAATTCCTGCCTTCCTCCTGCCTTCTTCCTTCCTTCCAAGCCCACTCCCCTTCCTGAAAAGAGTTTGGGGTGCTGACAGGAGAGTGAAATTACCCTTGAGGAGAGGGAGCCCCACCCTGTCACCCTGGATGCACGAGAGGACCGATCTTGCCCTGGGGACCTGGGCTCAGCCTCCTATCCAATTAACCTGGCACGGGGAGGGTGGGTGGCAGGGATGGGGGAAGGAAAGAAGTCCTCCTGTGTTTCTTCGGCCCCAGGTGAAGGACGGCCTGTGAGCCAGCCGCCAGCCGCCAGCACGGTCTTCCTAACTGTGAGAGTAGTGAGGATTTGTTTTCTTTCCTTCAGAGTCTCCCAAACTTATTTAAAGTTTCTCGCATTTAAAGACGTCCTGGCTGTGGAGTGAACAGCAGCGAGCTGCCAAAGGAAAGTGGAGCGAGAGATGATTGCCGCGCAGATATTGCAGCAGCTTAAATGAAAAACTGTATCCCCAGAAGAGCCCCAGGGAATGAGGCCAGCACTCGGGGGATCTGGGGACCAGGACAGAGTGCAGGGCGGAGGAGGCGATCCCCAGGGGACCAGGGGAAGCCAAAGAGCCCCAGTCCGTGGATATTTCAGGTGTTGATTTCCCAAGATCCAATTTTTAATATCACCCAGATTTGGGGAAGGGTGAAGATGAGGAGTCACCTCTGCTTCGATGAGTATTGCCTCAGTGCTCAGTGCAAAGAAAATTCCAGGTGATTCACTTGTAGTCTGAAGGTTGAGCTGTTCTTTTTCTCCTGATCCCTGCACAGCTTGGGAATGAGCCTGAGACCTCAGTCGGCGGCCCCTGTGACTCTCCGAGGGGTGCCCAGAGGTGGGTCTTGGCCACGCTGTACCAGCCGGAGACCCTGCCCCCTTCACCTGACCCACCTTCCCCATCTTAGCCCAGTCCTGATGTCTCCTCCTGAGCCTGGGACAACCACAAAGGCTGCTTGCTGGGCAATGCTTTTTTGCGTAAGCAGGCCAGGCGTTCATTTCTGATACTTTTCAATAAGAACCAGATTGACCCAGCCTGACCCCAGAAGGAGGAACTGCTTCACCCCCGTGCTGTCCTCGGGCTCTAGCCGGCTGTGTGCCTCTCAGATCAGCCCAGGTCAGCAGGCCCAGAGCCAGGCTCTCGGACAAGGTTTGTCCTGAGAGAGGGTTGGTTCTTCTTTCCCCACAGCCACTCTGTCACTGTCTGTCACCACCCTGAATCATCTCTCGCCCCCTCCTGTCCCAGAAGTGGGGCTGTGTGTGTCCTGGACTGCTCAGTGGTGGCCTCCCTTTGCAGTCATTCCCAGGCCTCCTCCAGTGTGGCTGTGTCCTGAGAGAACCCCCTCCAGTGGGCCCTGCGCCCCACCCCTCCCCTCCTCTCCTCTTCCTGACTCTTGATGTGCTGCTGACCTTACACCGCGGCTAGGGCTGGGCGGGCTTCAGAGCTCGGGTCTGTGCTCTCTAGGACCAGGGACAACAACCTCTCTCCTCAGCCCCAACTTCCCCATCTATAAAAAGACAGGACCAGTGTCCCACCCAGACCTCACCCTCAGTGAAGAAAGAAACAACTCGGAGGACCCTCCCCTGGCAGGCTGGCCTCAACCCCCTGCAGAGCCTTCTAACTAGGCACCTGCTGCTGGCTCAACCAGGCTCCTCCGCCTCCAAGGCCACTGTCGGCTCCACTTTTGCTCCCACTCACAGTGCCCCTTTCATCCAGACGGGGGGGGGGGGGGGGGGGGGTGGCATTCCAAATATTTAACAGTGACAAAGATACCCTGGGGCAGATGCTGGAGGCGCCCTGCTGGGAATGGCATTAACCCTCTGGTGACTGAATCCTGAGGAGGTGGGGAGGAGCAGAAAGGAGAGGCAGAAGCAAAGCCCCTGGGGGCCTGGCACCCCTGCTTTTCCCCAGTAGAAATCTATTTCCATATCTAATTCACCGGAAGAGCCCTGCTATTTGGCTCCTCCCCGCTCCCATCAGCAACCATCATCCGCAACCAAAGCCCGGCATGAAATCGTTTCTGTCCTAAATATTGAGAGAGGTTTCTCTTTTCGTGGCTGGATCTTGACTGATATAACATCTGACATCCGAATTCCTCTTAGAGAAGCAAACGGGTCTTTGTATAAGAAAATACCTTGGCAAGGCGCTGGTGGGGAGGTAGCATCCTGAAGGCCTGATTTGACAAATGGTTTGCTAAACTGCTCTGCAAGGGAAACAAGTGAAAACTGGGAGGGGCCAGGAAGAGCCAGAGAGCAAAGGGGAAAATAATAAAACAATGTAACAGGAGGTTGAAGCTCAGGTGGTAGAAATGGCTGAGGGGCTTTTAGGAAGGGATATATCAAAGATGGGCTTTCACACTGCTGGCGGTTTTGCAATCTATAAATCCCTTCGTCTCCCCATCCTTTGGAAATGTCTGCTACCCACGGAGACTTTGTGTGCCCAGCCATGCTTTGTTTTAGGGGTGAGGCTGATTTTTTTTTAATGGAACATAAAGAAAAGGATTGAGGTCCTGTCTGGACCGACTCAGGGTGAAACTGACAACATCAGCAGGGGGTAAGAAGATGCATAAACTGAATTAATTCAATGCAAGCAGGAGCTCAGGGCAGAAATGACAATGAGAATGTGAGCTAATCTTTCACAGTGCTTGCCATGTGCCAGGCTGGGCTCTGAGCTTGCACAGGAACAAACTCATTTAATGCTCACGACAACCCTGCGAAGCCCTGCGAAGCGGGTGCTGATATTACCTGTATTATCCGCCTTCTGTAGACGTGGAAATGTAACGGTGACAGAGACACAGGCCCAGAGCAGTTGCGGAACGTGAGGCTCTAGCAAGGAAGAGAATTGGGATCTGAACCCGGGCAGTCTGACTCCAATCTGCACATCTAACCGTGCTGTGTGCAGAGCGCTCCGGGATTTGCAGGAACCTCAGGAGACTACAGTGTGCAGTCTGTTTGGCAGGGACTGTGAATCAACCTGGCCTGGATCTGGCTTCTGGGTTTATCTAGCCCTCAGCACCCTCAAGGCAAGGACCATAGTTTACTCCTCTGCGACCTCAGATCTACAACAGAGCCTGGCACAGAGTAGAAAGTGGCTCAAGTTCAAGTTTACTGCATGAATAAGTGGAGGAGAGGGAGGGAGGGCAAGACCCAGAGAAACAGAGTGTTCACCTGGGCCCAGCAGGGAGGGAAGTTTGTTGCTTTTGCCCCCTCCCCTCCCCTCCCCTCCCCTTCCCTCCCCCAGTGCTCACTCCAGCTGCCCCCTCCCAGGCAGGCCTGCAGCTGTGGACTTTTCCTAATTGAGAAGGGAAGCATCTGCAGTCTAGTCCGGGTGGCAACATCAAGGCAGCCTGTGCAGGCGAGCGCCAGCCAGCACGCAGCACCTCTCCTGGCTGCGTTTCTTGCCTCTGTCGCTGTCATGCATTTAACTCTCCTTGTGTTTTAGAATGTAAGAGCCACCCTCTTTGAAGGCCCCCAAAAGAGAGTGCCAGTATCTCAACAGAGACAGCTCTTCTGGGAGATGCAGAGGGGACTAGGGGTCTCTACAGCAAAGAAGTGTTCATCTCCTCACTGTTGTCTCTCTGGGGTCTATTCTCGCATTCTTTTATTTCGTTTTCATGTGATAAAAATTGAGATGTACAACCCTTGTCTCAGCTAACACGGGCGGCAGTCAGCCGGAAAGAGCTTTGTTCTCCCGCGTGGGTGGGCGACGGCAGGAGACGGGCTCTTGGGAAACATCTCCCGGAGACCAGGAGGATGGGAGCCCTTCCTGGATCATTCCCACCCTCCAGCACATGCACATGCACGCACGTGTGCACACCCATGCATGCATAGACCCCTGTCCCCAAGTCCAGGTCCCTACTCACAAGGACGCAGGACTCCCAGATCTGTTCCAGGTTCATCCAGGCTCTGAAGGATGGGAGGGCCAGAGGCCTGTCCCAATGACATCTGCAGACACCTTGCCTCCTTCCTGGGGCCCAGCAGTGCCAGTGTTGCTGTGATCAGGGATAGAAGCTGGGACACCAGCAGGGGCGTGTCAGTAATCTAGGTGAGAGATGCTGACCTGGACCACAGCAATGGTGTTCATACATTAGGATGGAAGGGGCAGATTCAAGAAAGACAGGCAGGCCCTACAGATTGGAGTTGAAGAGGGGCCCACAGGTCTCTGGTTTGGGTGACAGCTGTTAGAGGTGATGTTCCCTGACACAGAGAACCTTGGGGGAAGATGACGAGCTTCAAGTTCATGTTGATCTTGAAGGGCATCCAAGCAGAGATGCCCTGCAGGCAGTTGGGATTTAGACCTGGTGCTCAGAAGAGAGACTCAGGCTGGAGAGAGAGTCAAGAGTCTCTGGTGTATCGATGACACTCATGGCCACCCAGTGGATGGCCTCATCCAGCAAAAGAGAGGGCCTGGCAAAACCAAAGAACTTCACCTGTGAGAAGTGAAGCCAGAATTAGCCAGGCAGTCGGTATAGATAGGTAAATCGAGTCAGGTCGGATCAAGGAGGCCAATTTTGAGTGGGTCCGGCAAGTTGGAGACTGTCCCATGAAGAACTGAAGTGTTAATTCCTTCAGAGCCCTTCCTCCACCCTTATCAAGAACCTCCCCTGCTCCAACCTGCTGCTAAAGTAACCTGTCCAAGGAATCGCCCTCCCTACAAGAATATATGAGGTTGTTAATTCAGCTGTCCTCGGCTGCTCCTGCCCTTCCCCTTCAGCCCACCTGTGACCCACCTGTTGGCCATCCCGCTGAGCACTCCTGGGCCTAGTCAAATGCCCAGTCATGTACCTTAGCAGGAAGGAGAAAGTTAGGGGAAGAGAGCAGGAGAAAAAGGAAGCCTAGGACATATAAAAAGGGCAGAACACCTCGCTTTGGGGGATACCAGGATACCAGCTATGGCCCCCTTCTCCCTCCCTGGAGAAGTCTGTGTTACCCCTTTTTGAATAAACCCTGCTTCATATGCTTGGCTCAGCGTGCTTCTCTAACGCTCAGACTTCAACATGTGAGGAAGCAGGACTCGTCAGCCATAACTGGTGGCATCAGAAGGAGCAGGTGAAAAACTGGGGCCAGACGGTGGGCAGAAATCCAGGAGGTGGTGATGCCTTCAAAGCCAAAGTCCAGTCCAAAGAAAGTGGGTGTGGTCCCCAGTGCAGGTCGGCAGGATGTCAGGCAGGAGGACTGGGGGATGGGGTCAAGGGCCCAGGGAGGGTAACCAAACCGGAAGAGGAGTAGCTGCTGCTCATGGGGAATGGGAAGGAGGAAGCAAGGATGGGCATGGAAACTGTGGCCCCCCAGAGAGTTGAGGGAGCCTGAGCCCCAAGAAATTGGAAGGTGAGACGCTGGACCTCCACCTCGAGAGACGGGAGAGGAGGGAACTCTGGGCAGCCGTGAGGGCTGAGCACAGGGAACGGGGCTGAGCAGGGACGAGGACAGCTCAAGGCCCGGGGATGGCTGCTCTGTTGTGTGAGAATGTTTCCTGCAGCCCCCAGGGTGGAAGCTTCTTAGCCCTTCTCAAGCCTGTCTGGGGCCAAGGAAGCTGATGGACTGTGGAAAAAGAACTCATTCTAGCTTGAGCGAGACTCCCTGATAGAGCTTCCACTCTGCCATGGGCTACTGAAGGAGTGGTGAGTCCCCTTCAGTCAAGAAGTCTAGGCCAAGAGCCTCGTGGGGACCAAGAGTGGGAGCTCCCAAGCTGGGGGCGGGTCTTGGACAGTGACCCTCCATGTCCTGTCCTTCCCTGGGTACTAAAGGCATGCCACAGGGCCCCCTTCTCCCTCAGCTATCCCAGGTTGGGAGGGATGATGCTACGTCTGGCCAGGCCAGCACCCTGTGGACACCCTCGCTGCCCCCCACACACACGCACATGGCCCTGCACAGTTCCTGGTCACTCCTCTGACCCCATCTGAGGTAGGATAGAATGAAAGAAGCAAAACATAGAAAGAAGGGAGACCAACCGAAGGACACCGAGATTATAAATTCAATCTGGAAGATACGTGCTCAAGTGCCATGTACTCTCCTCCCCAAGCCACTTCTCTCTCCCAGGCCCGTCATTCCCAAATTTCTGAGAAATCTACAAATCTTCACTCCAGTCACGATCTTAAAGTTAACAAAGAGTGCTACTCAGCTTTTCGTCACTGTGACTAAAATATCCGACAAGAACAACTTCGAGGAAGAAAGACTCATTTGGGCTCAGAGTATCAGAGGTTTCAGCCCAGGGTTGGCAGACTCCATTGATTTGGGCCTGAGGTGAGGCAGAATATCATGCCAGAAGCGGGTAGCAGAGGGGACAGGGACAAGATGGAGTCCCCAAGGGTGTCTCCTCAGTGACTTACCTCCTTGAACCACGCCCTACCTGCCTACAGCTTCCACCACCTCCCAGTGGCCTATTCAGCTGTCAATCCAGGAAGCCCTCAGATGTCACTTCCCAAAAGCCCCCCTCGGAGCTCTGCTGTATTGGAGACCAAGCCTTCCACACCTGAGTCTTTGGGGGGCACTTCAAACCATAACCCAAAGGGAGCTATGACACCTATGATGTAGGGTACTTTTCCAATGTTACCTATTGATTGGGTAACGGAGAAGATGTCAACCTAAGGATCCTGAGATGCAAGACCACCATAAGCCATTGTGACCACCAGACTGTCACCCCTATGTTTTCCATGCTCCCTTCTCTCCAACCTTCCATTAAAAGAAGATTCCCCCAAACCCCAAAAGTGCATCTCACTCTAGAGATGGCCCTCATTCTCCCTTGAATTCCTTTCTTTCCTAAATAAATCTCTGTGACTCTCAATATCTGACACTTGCTAAAATTCTCTTCTGTCATGTATGTAAGAACCCCATTGTCCTGAGCTGAGGTCCCCCTCTCCAGGACCTCCTCGGGCCACCTTCAGTCACACACCCATCCTGGAATTCTGAGAGGACCACCCAGTCGGGTTCATTTCCTGATGAACTCAATTAATTAATGACTAATCTCTAATAAAACATCTCCCAGGAGGGTCTGGCTATTTTTTTCCGTAATTTTCGGTTAGAGAAACCCAAGGGTCAGAAAAGCTGGACTTTGGCTCAAGGTCACAAAGCAAATGGAGGAGCAAAATGTCACCCTATAGCACCGGGTTCGTCACACCTGTTCCATCCCACACAGCTGGGTCCACAGTCCCCATTCCAAGACCCCAGTCCAACCCTGGCAGAGGCAGCCGTCCTGCAGCCACATCACCAAGCAGTGACGTTGACTTCTGAGTCCTCTCCACACCAGTCACTCAAAGTGGCTGCCACGTGGAGCCTGGGAGAATGGACTGTGACACCCAGGCCCCCAGCCTCAGGTCCTTCCACCAGCCAGCTGCATGTCCCTTCCAGCTGCAGGACAGGCTCACCCAGCTCATTACTCCTCATGAAGTCCTGGTAAGGAAGTGTCCCTGCATTACCAGTGAAGAAACTGAGGCTCAGAGAGGACAAGTGACTTCCTCCCAGTCGTGCAGCCAGGGGTACGCAGGCTGGCTCAAGAACCCGGCCTCCTGACGCCCACGCTGGTGTCACTTCCCTTCCACCCCACTCCCTCACTGGTTCCAGAAAGACATGCCTGATCCCCTGTTCATTTGGGCAGTAGTGAGTTCCCTTCCTCCTCCCTCCGGGGGTCTCTTTGGCAGCACCGGAAGGAAGGCCTGGTCAAGGGCGGGGAATGCGGAGGCCTGCTTAGCTTGGAGCTGGGAAGACACAGACTTGCTGAAGCTCTCTGAGGGCTGTTGGGGGGACATCTAGAGAGGCCACATCCTAGGTGACCCCAGGGGGCCAAAGCCAGGACCACAGGCGACTCTCCTGGGGGTCATGATGAAGACTTTACCTCCATCTGAGGAAGAATTCCCACAGCAAGGATTGCTTTAGGATGGAGTGGGTGTGGTGGGGAGGGTCCCTCACGAGGGCCACCAGAAAGAAATCCCTGCCTCCGTGAAGGGTCCAACCGGAGGATCCCAAACGCCCTTCCTCACTCTGAAATCCTGCAGCCCCATAAAAGGCAGCGTGTGGCTCTCCATTTCCCCTCCCCACCCCTCCAGCCCGCCCATCTCACACTAGCATCTGCATCCCTTTTTTTATGACATGAATATTTAAATGTCATCTGATTGCATTATGCGTCACGAGTTAGGGGAAAAAATGGGTCCTAAAAGGCACCTCTCCCCCACTGCCTAACAGGAGCCAAGGAAATAAGCCCAGCCCCAAATCACAGCTCCCATGGGGCTCCTCCTCCCCGACCCTCTCCAGGCAGCCACAGGTGGACAAGAAGGGGAGCCACCTGGTCCTGAAGAGGGAGAAGCCACAGCTCACCAGGGGCAGGCAGGAGCGGCTGACCACCAGGTTTTCCTTACATGGAAGATCCCATTCTGGGATTCTGAACCTCCTTTCCTGGCCTCTCCCCGGCATATGCCCACCCACAGGCCCATCACCACCCACCCTTCCAGCCCTTGCTCTCCGGGGTGATCCCCAGGGTGTCCTCATCTCTAGGAAAGTGTAGCCAGGCCAGGAGGAACGAGGCAGGACTCTATCTATGACCACAGGACCTGTGGCCTACAGCTGGGAGGGAGACGGTCACTTTTTCTTTTTCCAACCTCAGTTACAGAAGAATGAAGGAGGGAGGTGTCCCCGAAGGAAGGGATCACTGCCCGTTCCAGAAATCTCTAAGTCCGGAAGCAGAAGGACAGGCCTTTGGGGGCCCTGCCAGGCCCCTATAGTCCTGGGGTGGCAACTGAAGCCCTGACTCCTCCCACCTGCCCCCCAGAAAAATAGGGGATCCCTTGGGCCCAGCTTCCTCTGATCTCGGCCTGTGGGCTACATCTTTCCCATGCAGTGTCCACGTGGTCCTCAGTCCCTGCTCCTACCCTGGGGGGTGGAGCCTCCCTGCTCCTCCTGCCTTCCCAGGGGCTCAGCAACTGGGACCCAGGTGGCAAACTGGCTGATAACAAAGGCTTCCCGCCGAGCTCTGAGGTTTCTCCTGCAGAAACCACTTCTCCAGCTAAATACCACCCTCTAGAAACTTGGTAATGACCTTTTTAAGTCTCCACTTGCCTGCCTTGGTATTTAGAGAGCAGCCTGGTCTCTGGGGAGGGAAGGGAAGGATACGTATTCATGGCGCTTCAGAAGGGCGGCCCAGGGAGAGAAGCAGGAAAAGGCTCTCCCTCCTCTGCCGGCTGGAGGCTGAGGCAACCCCAGCCACAATTCTTCCTGCCCCGAAGCAGGGACTTGACTCTGCAGGTGTCCACAGTGCTACATTTTAACAATTGTCACTCAGGCTCTCCAAACTGGTGTTCACAGGCCCAGGAGAATGCAGGTGAATTTCCTTAACATGTGTGCACATGTCATGGAGAGTGGGACCCCTGTGTGGGGGTTCTGAGTGCTGATGACCGGGCCTCGTGTCAGTCCTATGCCTTCCATTCATGTGTGCAAGTCTGTGGGGAACACGGGTGTGTGGGTGTGCATCGGGGGGGCTCCAGAGATTACGACCTGGTACTTCTGTACATGGAACATTTATGTTTGTGGGCACATAGATAGCGCAGGGTCTGCGTGTGACTCGGCTGGACTGAGTCATCAGGGACCACAGGGTGATTCCTGCAACATGGGAGCTGGCCCCCGCAGGGAGGTGCCTGGGGGTCCTACAGGGAGCCAGGCAGGGGCTGCACAGGGTGGGAGGCACCTTGCCCCAGTTTCCCCAAGTCCCAGGCATATCTGGTCAGTCATGGGAGCCCTGCCCCAGGCCCCCAGCCTCATACCAGCCACCATCCCCTGGCCCGGCTTCTCCCCCCATCCTGCCCTGATCAGCCAGGGCCTTCGGATCAGCCTCCCTGGACCTGGCAGGTGGATCCCATGCCCCAGAGCTGACTTCCCAGAAAGCCCCTGGTAAGCGACTCAGGTCTTAGCACAGTGCCTGGCACAGAGTGGGCCCTGGGGACACAGGGAAGGGGATGGAAATAATGACAGTAATCACCAGGAGCACATCCTAGGCAGAGCCACGTGCCAGCTGGTCGCGTGGGGGGTGGGGGCTGGCGAGGACCTGCAGCAGTGGCTGAACAGGAAACCTGACTTGCTCAGGAAAGGTTAGGACTGTAGATTCAGACCTGGGTCATACAGTGAATCCCGCGGAGCTGCCCAAACCCCGCTTCAGGGGCAGAGCTGCCGGTCCCTAGCTGCTGGGAACCAGGGCTGCTGTCTGCTCTAGCTCGGCCTTCTTGGGTTTGGCAGAAGGAAGCTGCCTCCCCCCAGGGTGGCACCCACTCCCCAGGGGCAGCTCACACCTGTGAGTTGAGCCCCAGGGATGCTGAGGTGGGCGGGGACCTTCTACTTCCACTCAGGATGACGCTGAAGGACCACCCCAGGGCCAGAGCACCCCGTGAGATCTAATAAAGCCTTGGTGGCAACTGCACCACAACTGAAGCCCCTTCTGAGCAACCTGGTCCTTCGTCCCTCTCGGCCGTTGTTCCCACAGCACCCCCACCAGGAACAGTTCTGCAGGCAAATCTGCACCCCCAGAGTCTCCTTCTGAGGAAGCTGATTTCAAGTGGGCACTTGGAGAGATGGACGGCAGGCACCGTGAAAGGAGAAAGGAGAGCAGAGAGGAGGAGGTGGGGGCAGGCAGGGGACCAATGATGAGCCTCTGCAGAACAGGATCCAGACCACGAAGGGTCTGAGAGGAGGAGGGGAACCCACAAGACCCTGTTGTCAGTCTAGAGGAAGAGCACCTGGAGAAGGGATTGGCCGAGGGCATCCAACTCCACGGAGAGGAGGCGGCTGGTGACTTTAACCAGAGGGGTCCCCGGAGCCCTGGAGGAAGCAGAGGCTGCTGGGGTGAGCAGTGAGGGGGAGGGGAGGGGACAGGGGGAGGGGCTGAGGTCATTTCTGGAAGAAGCGAAAGCAAGAAGAAAGGTGGCTGGAAGGGATGGCATGAATGTGGTCACCATCCCTTTTAAGGTGGGAAGGCCTGGAGCACAAAGCAGCCAGAAGGCTGTCGCCATCCCTGCACCCAGGAGGCTTCTCAATATCTGCCCATGTGGGTTTTTCTTGTGCCAAAAGCAAAATTAATAATCCCAACCACTTAAACAAGAGAGATCCATTACTTTGAACTCAGAGGACACTTGTCTCTCCAGGAACACCCTGCACGTGAGTACAAACAGAGTGGCAGCTGGTGACAGCCTCAGCAGACTGCTGGGTTCTGCCTGGAGACCCCCTCCCCTGGCTCCCTGTGGTGGGCGTCGTTGATCTGTCATTTGGCCTTGGAGGGTAGCCCAGAAAGGAAGTTCAGATGCTATTGTTCTTACAGGGAGGTAACATATGGAACTGTTCCCTTAGGAGGGAGGAACTCCCAAGCTGTCCCCGTTTGGGTCCATTTTATAGTTTGTACAGAACTGGAAGATGGCCATGTGCTGGTCAGCCTGTGCAGTTACGGGGTGCACCTGCTCCTGCGATGCCAAGAGGCGAGGAGGGAGTGTGGAAGCCAGCTACAGGTGAGAGGGAAAGTCTGGGGTTGGATTAGAACTCTGGCTACAGGAAGAACCAAGAGCCCAGGCCCTGGTAGGCTCAGGCGGATTGAGCCTGAATCCTGGCCTCAATTCTGTATCAGTTGCAGTAATTAAGTCCTGACTTAAAAGCCTGTAGTTTTCTGAACCATCGTAAAAGAAGTCTTAAAGGATGTGACGCGGGACTGCTGTTGCGGATTTGCACATTCATCAGAAAATCCAGTGCTTATCTTTCTGCTCTGACATGCCTGACCTCTATTCTCAAGGTCTTTTCATGGCCAAATATTGCTGGAAGAGCTCCAGCCATTGTAACTGCATTCCAGGTATGAAGGATGACAACAAAAAGGGAGTGGGGAGACTTTCCCCTTAATTTTAAGGATACTTTTTAAAATGTGCCTTATGCTTCTGCCTACATCAGACAGAATTCAATCATATGGCCACATCTAACCACAAGGAGACCAGGAAATAGACTTTTTTATCTGAGTTCATTGCCAGGTCCAATAAAATAAGGTTCTGTTAGTAATGAGGAAGGAGAGTGGGTGGCAGGATGGTCAACTAGTGGTTCCTCTTATGGCCGGAGACCTCAGACAATATCCTTGAGCCTTCTGGGCCTTAGCTTTCTAACCTACAAAATAGTGACAACAGCCCTTTAGTTACGACAGCCAATTTGTGTCATCAGCGGGGCCCAAAACTCAAATGCCTACAGAAGATGGTTGCATGAAACCATTGCGGGTGGTGGGGACTGGGGTTGACTGACCTGCAGGCTGTGGAGAAAGGGCAGTCCCTATTCAATCCCACTTCCTGTCAAGACCAAATATTTTCAAAAGAACTGAAAAGCAGGATTATATGTACAACCTCCCTCATTTTAAATTTTGCAATATTTGCTTTTTCTAAAAAAAAAAAAAATCTGTCAGTTTTGAGATGCACACATGCACAGCACACAGGGATCTGGTGGCTCAATGTGGCCCTAGGGCATTGGTGGTTCTGGTCTTGGGTCAAAGATACCCTGTTGGTTCTTGGCCTTTTCTCAAGACATCGTCACCTCTTTTTAGTATGATCCACTTCCCTGGGTGAAGGGCAATGTTTATACCGACAGTATCTGGGTTTGGGGGTCTGAGCACGGGCACAGCTGACAGATCACTGTTCTGTCCCTTGGTTCTACAAACGTAGAGCACACGCACAAACAAATAAAGGTCTTGAGGACCACACGATGCCACACACATTTTCATCCTTCAAGCAACAATTGCAACAAGTCAACAGAATTTGGCCTGGGTGACTGGTCACAATTTAGGCGTGAGCCCCAACTCGGTAACTTAACGATTTCCCTGGGCAAAACAAGGTGAAAACTGGGTGCGTGTCTGCCAGCCTCCCACACACCCCACGTTCTCTGCCACGTCTCAAGAGTCTCCTAGACTCTCTTGCAGGCTGAGTCAGCGCCGCTTGCCCAGAATTTCTAATTTTTGTGCTCAGATTGTCCCTACTTGGCCATCCTATCAGAGGAACGGGGGATCCTCTTTGGAATGGTCTCTGTGCACCTTCCAATTTCCCCAAAGACATTTTGAAAACACGGGGACTGCCCAGTTATGTCGTGATCGCTGGGTCAGATGCACAGCCGCCCAGAGGCAGCCTGGGTTATTTCAGGGACCAGGCAGAACGTTAAAGAAATATGGTCACGCTGTTCTCTCCCATTGGACTCCAGGACCTCTAGATTCTTTCCCAGCGTGTTCTAATACACATTTCTCAATTTTTACTCCCTTTTTTCTTTTCTGAGCTCTAGCTAGCTCTTCCCTCTCTCTTTTATAGATGACATACTCATCTGAGATTCAACATATCACACTAAATGTTGTCACACCAAGCCATGTGTTGAATTCGGAAGCGGCCCAAACCTCGGGAAACATCAACACTCGAACACCAATCTGTTAATATCCCTCTGGGCCAATGGGCCCACATTCCTCAGGCTCCTGCATTTGACTTCCTTTACTCAATTTATGTGGAGTAGTTTTTGCAACGGATGGACTCCGGATGGTTTGTAATGGTGCCAATTTGACTCAGGGCTGTGTATCTTTGCTCAAATAAGATTGGACCTTGTCCACAGGTCTCATAAAGCAGTCCTCGTGAGGTATATGTCTGGGTGTCATGACACGACTACAAAACCTGTGCACATTGAAAACGGTCTTAAGCATAATGCGTCCTCTGCAGCCGACATGGCACCGGGACCAACAGCATTGGCTATTCCAGGCAGGTTGTGTGAGTTGGCAGCTGGAAAACTCCAGCAAGTTTGGATTTTGCTAGTGGCATCTGCTCTAATGAAACCAGAGTAATCATTTCAAAACATAAATCAGATCAGGCCTCTCATCTACTTTAAATCCCCAGTAGCTTCCCATCCTCCAGTAGTTAGGATAATCCCAAGCCCCTCATTGCTGATCAAATCCTGCAAAGAAGTAGCCCTGGGCCACGTCCCCACCCCTTGCTCCACTCCAGCCAAAGGCCTCTGCCTCTGATCTGAATGCTCCCAGCTCCCCCACACCTTCCACCCTTTGCACCTGGGGTTTCTTCTGCCTCCTAGGCTCTTGCCCGAAATTGCCCAACCCTGCATTATCATTCAACGTCACCTTCAAAGAAACACCTTCCTCCCTTTAGACCCCTCCCTTGGTCATTCTCTTGCTGAGTCCCTGCAAGACCCTGATAGTCCCCTGAGGCTTTTGCTTCTGTGCTGTGGGTGTTGACGGCTGCCCCTGCTGGACTGGAAGCTTCCGGAGAGTAGCATCTTGGGTGTCTCCTCTGCCGCTGTTTCTCCAGCATCCTGCTCAGTGCCTGCTCACAGTGCAGGTTCTAGAAGTCAACACTGAATGGATTGGTCATTGGAAAAAAACAGAAGACAAGCAAGACAGGGAGGGAGGGTTGGATCCTGCTCTTTGCCATGGTGTGTGGAGGGGAAAGATGCAGATCTTCGGGAGGCTTTGGCAGAACAACGGACACCCCAGTCACAGCCTGCAAGTCCCGGCTTCTAGTTTGGTCAAGGACACTGTGCTCAGGCCCAGCCCTGCCTGCAGATCAAGTTGCCCAGCATCACACAGAGCCACATCCTGCCCTCTGCTCCCCGCCCCACCAGCCAGACTCGCCTCCTCTGGCAGCAGGCGGTGGAGCTGAGGCTCAAGGAGCCAGCTCCATCCATCACTCACAGGGAAGAGCCACAAATCCTGAGGTCTCTGTCTGCACCTGTCATGCTCAAGGGTAAACCTGCCATGGCCATGGTGCTGAGCCACTCCCCCCTGCTGACAGCTATGCTGGCTCAGGGACTCGCCCAGTGACAAATCTGTTGTCTGCTCAGCACCATCCACTGACCGAGGCTGGGGCCAGGGCCGGGAGGCTGCTGGAGTTAGAAAAATTTACAGCCAAGAACTTCTTGGGTAAACTTTACTGGGGACAAGACAGGGAAACTCTGTCGTGGATGCCCAGTCAGGAGCAGGACTGCCCTAGCAGGGGACATTGACTCCATGCCCAAGGATGCCACCCATCTCCCCACAGGCACTGAGACTCTGCTAAGCAGCATCTCAATCATGTCCCAGGTCTTCTATCTTCTCCTCAAACAAGACCTAGACCCCCAGGGGTTCCTCACGCCTATGTTGACCTTAATTAAAGGTGTAGAATGTTTTCATTCTATTTGAACTTGAATGGTGGTTAAGAGTATCCACACTGCAGCCAGACAGACCTGAACTTGAATTCCAGCTCCTTTCTATCCCCTCTGCATGATCCTGACAAGTTGCACCCCCATCTCTATAAGATGGGCTCACCAGAGGGAAGCGGCATCTGTTATTGTCACTGTCAACGTAACATTGTCATCATCATTGCTATTTATGTCACCATCCATCTTCTCAGCCCCAAATTCACTAGCCAGGAGGAAGTGACGCAGACACGTTTGATGTTGCAGGAGGAGAAACCAAGGCCAAAGGGCAAGACTCATCTTCCTAGGCCACAAGCTTCTGGAGGCAGAGTCTGCTCTGCAAGAGGTGATGGGGAGGAGCTGCCATCCAGAAGACCCTCCCGGGAGCCCAGCCCAAGGCAGCATTTGAAGGCCTAGGGAACACAGAGGCCTTCTCAGAAAAGAGAAGACTAAAGGGTGCCTTCAGGACCCTCCTGTACCACCCTCCCCCAGAGCACTCACCCCTGCCCGGGGAGGCCCCCAGGTCAGGCTTGGTGTCCTCTGCCCTCGGGTGCCTGGTTCACCCCTGCCCCCGTGCACAGCCCCTGCCGGCCTCAGTGAGCCCCACCTTCTATTAGACCAACCTCCTTCCCTGCCCTCTGTGCTACCCACTCTTGTCAAGACTCTCCCCCATCTCCTGTGTCCACCCCTGAAGCCCCGCCTTGGCACTCACTAAGTGACAGCAGGTCATACTAAGCGATGGTGACTGTTCCCCGCGCAGCAGGGATACATCTTCACAGGTCCTTCCAGAGTCACAGCTTTAGGCAAAGAAGTGGCCCTTGCAGTGGAACTCCAGCACAGAGGTGGCAGTGGGGTTAGGGTAGGAGCAGATTTTCAGGGCCACAGGTTGCCAGGGTCGCCTCCTTGGCCAGTGTGGCCTGGAGCATCCTCTCCTACAGTGGACCAGGCTGTGACTTAACCACGGGGTTTTCTCTGCTTCTCCTTCTCCACTCGCCCTTGTAGGAGCGGAGACGAGGACCAAGTCACACCCTGGCCCAGCCATGCAGCGTGATGGTCCCTCCCTTCCTACTTCTCACCCCCCCAGAATCCAGATCCATAGCCCATCCCAGAGGCCCAGCCCTGCCTCCCCGTAGTTTTTCTAGCCGAGGCCCAGGAGAGGAGGGGGAGTGCAGCCCTGCCCAGGCAGCTGTGGCCTGGGGGAGGCTGCAGGCCAGATGCCCTCCTAGTCTGCATTTCCTGTCCCTGGGCCTCTGGGACCTCATTTCCTTCTCCATCCTGTGGGACTCGACCCCAATCCCATAACCCTCTTTAGAGGCTACAAATCATTTACTGGGCACCTGCTATGCCAGACCCTGTGCTGGGCACTTGGACTATAGACACCCAAGCCATGGCCCTGCCCCTCTGGAGCACCCAATCTGTCGTGGGGGATATGGGGTACCAGGGAGCTCGGCACCCTTCCCTCAGGACATGACTTAGGGGTAGTTGTAACTGACACCTATTAAGTACCTAGGCACTATTCTGTTTGTGTTTTTTTCCAATAAATATTTTAATAACGTGATAATTACACATATTTATGGAGTCGAGGTGATGATCTGAAACATACACCCAATATGTGACGGGCAGCTCAGGGCTATCAGCATGTCCTCTCCCCAAACACTTACCATTTCTTCATGTTGGAACCTTTGAACTTCTCGCTTCTCGCTTGTGATAAAATGTACAATAAGTTATTGTGAACTGTAGTCACCCGACCATGCTGCAGAACATTAGAACATATGTCACCGTATTTTGGCACCCTCCCATCCCTGTCCTTCCCTCTAGTAACCCTCTTCTGCTCTCTGCTTCTATGGAGTCATCTTTTCTAGCTTTCACAGATGAGCGAGAACACAAGTTTCCGTCTCGGAGCTGCAGCATCGTTCTAAGTCTTGCGGCCACGTTAGGAGTAAGGTCTTATGATCACCCCCAGAGTCCAGATGAGGAAACTGAGGCCCGGGGGGCTTAAGAACCAGCCAAGTGGCAGTCAGCTGCAGAGCCCCTCTGCCATCTTGCCTCCCCTACGGCTTTGCACCTCTATGGTGAGGTCTTTGTGACCATCTTCCCCCTCAGGTAGCTGGGTTCCTTTGGAAACGGCCTGCCTGCTGAGGAGGAGGGGGACAGGGCCAGGCCTACACATGGTGGGACTTCATGGCAAGGCGCAGAGAGCAGAACCGGAGGGAGAAGTCTCCTTCTGGAACCTCAGCCCTTGGGCAGGGAGGGCAGGGCCAAGAGACTGATGCTGAAGCTTGGTGATGTTCACAAAGGTTGCTCCCTGGTGCTACAAAAGTGCCCCAAAGTGGAGACCTTGATCATCACTGCCCTTTGTAAGCCGCTTTCCAGGCGCTAAGCACTGGCCGCACACTCTGCTGGCCACACCTCCCTGTGGCTTGTGTGCACAGAGCCAGAGTTGAGACCCAGGTCTCCCTGACCCCATTGCACCCTGCGTCCCCTCTGAACTTCTCCCCAACACCCAAGAGACTGGCCGCACACCCAACAGAAATGGGAACCTTAAAGCAGGTTCATAGCCCCAGGTCTCTGACCTGACCTCAGAATGGTCCATATCCTTCAAAAAACTGCCTCTGCAGGAGGCGGACATTGGAACCAATGTATGAAACAAGCACCAGGTCCCTTGATAAAATGATTACCGTCGTGTTATTCCATGGACCCAAAATTAATTTCCAAGCTAACCCCACATTACAAAACATCAGTAATGAGAAACCTACTTTAAATATTAATGCCTAACTTTCTTCCATTATTCATGAGGTTATGTGTGATGCAATGCACGAGCTGATACAATGCACGAGTAACAGACCCCGATACGCTTCTTGGGACACACACACACACACACACACACGTACACATCTCTGTGTGGCTCAGTTAATCATAATAAAGTTTCCTGAGTGTGTTCTGCTCCACTCACTGTACTAAGTGCTGTATGTGTATTATCTCATTAAGTCTCCCGAAAACCCAGAGAAGTAAGTTCCATTATTATGTCAATTCTGAAGAAGAAGCAATTGAGCCCCACAGGAAGTCAACAGCCGAGTGGAAACCCAGGCCAGTGCTCTGCTCCTGCCTCACAGGCCAAAGTCACGGCTTATTTTAAAGGATATGAGTTTTGCTCACACGTAACATGTGACTAAAGTTAAAATTTCAGACTTTCCGCACATGTATAACTTCATGCCCAATCCCCTAGCCCTGCCCCAATCTGCTTCCAGGAAGGTAGTCACCCTGACCCCTCCCAGAAAGAGACCTGAGGCCCCTGGTGGGGCTTGGGCATGAGAAGGAAGCCTGCTCCTGCCCAGGCAGAACCAGAAGAGAGATGCAAACATACATGGAACACTGGAACGTCTGAAGCCACCCCTAGGGGTCTCCTGTCCTATCCACTAGGACTGACGCCAAAAGAATGTTGGAGAAGGCCCTCACCGCGCATGGGGGCTGGGGAAGGCCTCAGGCCACAAACACGCTCAAAAGGGGGCCATCCCCAAGGGTGACATAAGTTGTGTGGAGGAGCCGGGATGGTCCTTCCCGCCCTGCATGGTTTGGAGGGGAGGAAATGGGACTGGAGGAGCCGCTCCTGGCTGCAATCAGGCACCGGGCAGCTTTAACATCACCCTTGCTCAGACCCCATTCCTTAGAAATTCCAGCTCCATTGTCTGCTTGAAGCCTAGGCAGGGGCAGGGTTTAAGTCCCCTGGGTAATCCAACTGAGCGACCAGGATTAAGATCCTGGGCTGGCAGAATGACGTAACAAGGGATGGCTAGAGTTAGTGCCTGAATCCACAGTAGGAGGGACCAACCGAGGCTGAGCTGGGGGCTAGACGCTGTGTCCAGGACAGGGTAAAATGGGCTTCAGTCATTATCTGTGCTCACATGAGTGTGCGTGTGTGTACGCCAACACACAAACGGGGCGAAGGCTCAGAGGGAAAGAGCGAGGAGCTCTGTGAGTCTTGACATGGTCAAGAAGGTCATGGAAGATTCTGTAAGGGGGAAGAACAAGAATGCTTCAGGCAGAGGGAGCAGCCTGTGCAAAGGCCCAGAGCAGGGTGGGAAGCCTGGCAGGTTCCCAGAAGGGACTGAAGGAAAGAAGAGCGGAGTCCAATGGGGAGGGAGTCAAGGGGCCTGAGCGAGGCTAAGGAGGAGGAGCAGTGGCTCAGGTGGGCCTTGGGATGAGAAGCAGCCGGGAGAGGGGGCTCAGGCAGGGGGCTCAGGCAGGGGGCTCAGGCTTGCTTTGTCTTTTGCAATATTTTTTTAATATATTTATTTTTAGTTGTAGGTGGACACAATACATTTATTTTTATTTTTATGTGGTGCTGAGGATCAAACCCAGTGCCTCACACGTGCCAGGCGAGTGCTCTACCGCTGAGCCCCAGCCCCAGCCCCCTTTTGTAATATTTTTAATTGACGTAAAATTCACGCAACAAAGCCTGGCATTCAGAACTATTTTTAAATGTACTGTTCAGTGCTTGATCATCCACATTACGTAACCACCATTACTCTCTGGTTCCAGAACATTCCGTTACCCCCCCCAAAATTAACCCTGTACTCATTCACTGTCACCCCCAATCCCCTTGTCCCCTCAGCCCCTGTCAACCCCTAATCTACATTTTGTCTATGGAATCGCCAATTCCAGGCATTCTGTCGGGTAGAAGTCTATTACAGGTAGTCTTCTTGTGGCTTCTCTCGCTGAGTGTAATATTTTTAGGGTTTGTCCACGTGGTAGCGTGTAGCAGTACTTTGTTCCTTTTTATAATCAAATAGTAACCCCTTGTGTAGGTACAGCACATTTTGTTTATCCTCTCCTGGGCTGATGGACATTTGGGCAGTTTCCACTTTCGGGCTATTCTAAGCAATGCTGCTATGAACATTCCCGTACACGCTTTTGTGGAAACATATGTTTTCAATTTTCTTGGATACACACCTCAGAGCGGACTTGTTGGATCATGCAGTCGATCTATGTTTAACTTCCCAAGGAACTGCCAAACTGCTTCCCACGGCGCCTGCACCACTTGATAGCAGCGGATGGGGCCTCCAATTTCTCCACGTCCTTGCCAACACTTGTTATTTTCCATTTTGTTTTTTTTTATAAACCCATCCTAGTGGGTGTAAAAGTGATACCTCATTTTTATTTTTATTTTCATTTCCCTAATGACTAATGATATTGAGCATTTTTTTCATGTGCTTATTAGCCATTTTATGTCTTTTTTTTTTTTTGAGAACCATCTATTTAAATCCTTTGCCTATTTTTTAACTGGGTTGTTTGTCTTTTTGTTCTTGAGTCGTAAGGGTTCTTTATATATTCTGGATACTCGACTGTTATCAGATATATAACTTGCAAATACCTTCTTCCATTCCGTAGGCTGTGTACTCATTCTCTGGATAATGTCCCTTCGTGTATAAATATATTTTAATTTGTTGAAGTACAGTTTATCTACTTTTTCTCTTGTGGCTTCTGCTTTTGTTATCATATTGAAGACATTGGCCTGATACAAGATCATTAAGACGTATACCTTGGCTCCCCTCCAAGAGCTATCTAGTTTTGGCTCTTATAGTTAGGTCTTTGGTCCATTTTGAGTCAATTTTTAATATGGCGTGAGGTAGGGGTGAGAATATGTCCTTTTGTATGTGGATAATCAATTGTCCCAACATCACTTATTGAAAAGACTATTCTTTCTCCATTGAATGATCTTGGTCCTTTGTCAAAAATCAGACACAAACACAATTGCCTCTTACTTCTTTTCTATTGATCTATATGTCTTTCCTTAAGCCAGTACCACATTGTTTTGATTATTGGGCCTTTGTAGTGAGTTTTAAAATCACAACTATGAGTCCCCCAACTTTGTTCTTGTTTTTCAAGATTATTTTTGACTACTTGGGAATCCCTTCCCATTTCCATAAAGATGTTAGGATTGGTGTGTTCATTTACCCTAAAAGAATACCCTAATCATCTTCAAAGAATGACCCAGAGTCCTCGGCACCCATAATTTAATTGAGTTCTGGCATGATTTTTAAAGATACAGTTATGTTTGTGCACCTTGATGTTGCTTTCTAAGTTGAAACACAACGTTGCAACCCATGACTGGTTAGGTCACTGATGTTGGATCCAGACCGTCTGGATTTGATTCCTAGTCCTACCCCTTATGACAAATGTGACCTTAAGCAAAATACTTAACTGCTCTGTGTATCAGTTGTCTTATATGTGACACGAGGGTAAATATTGTACCCACCTGTAGTAGTCCATTTTTTGTTACTGTAATGAAGTACCTGAGGCAGAGTACTTATGAAGAAAAGAGATTTATTTAGCACACTGTTCTGGAAATTCAAGCTCAGCTCCAGCAAGGGCCCTCTTGGCTGTACCATATCATGGCAGATGACAATGGCAGGAACATGATGAGAGGGAGAGACCACATCTTGGAACAGGAAACAGAGAGGGGCTGGATGGGGCCAGGCATAGGCTTTTAAAACAACCCTCTCTTGAGAACTAACCAGAATCGCATGAGAAATTTGTCTTCCAAGGACATGTGCCCAACGACCTAACGACCTCCCACCACACTCCACCTCCCAGTATTGCCAGCCTGGGCACCAAGCTCCCTTCAGATGAACCTTGGAAGACAATCGCATCCAAACTGTAGTTCACTTCTGAGATTCCGAGAGGGGGACACAGGAGAGTCCCTGTGGAGGACTTGGGACGGTGCCTGGTCTGCCTGACACCAGGTCCCCGTGGGTCTGGACCGGTGACTCACCAGTGACTTGATGATGCCCTCTGGCACTGTCTAATCTCTGTGGAGTGTCTGACTCCTGTGACTCTTTCCTCTCACAATTCCTCCTGCCCTGGGCTTCTTGTGACACCCCAGAGTGAATGATCAATGCTCATCAGCTATGACTTTCATTCTTCAATAACATAAGGAAAGCACTTACACCGTGCTTATTCCATGTCGGGCACAGTTCCCAAAATTCTACTGCATTTACTCAATCTTTATAAATCGAGGCCACTGTTATTATCTCATTTTATAGATAAAGTAACTGAGGCTCACAATGTCACACAGCTAAGAAATAGAAGAACCAGGATTCAAGCCCAGAGGTTCTGGCCCCAGCCAGCTACCTGTGTTCATAACACTTGCACAACGCAGGACCCTAAGAAAAGAGTTTTATTTAGCACACTCTTCTGGAAATTCAAGGTCCAGGCAGGGGCCTAAGACAGAAACCACCGGCCTCCCTTTCAATCTCAAATCAAACACGAGCTGCCTCCTCTCCACGGCTGTGTCCGCGGGCTGCACATGGCGCTGTCTGTGACCTCTCTGGGACCACACTCGTTCTTCCTAAGCCTTCTTCCTGTTTGACTTCTCTAAAAAAGCAGGAGCCACTCCAGAAAGTGTGAGGGCCACCTCACCTAGCTGTGCCGAGCCATAAAACCAAGTCCCCAGGAGTTACAGGGAGAGGAAGGGGAAAAGGGGAAAGAGGCGGAAGGGGTGGGGTAAGGTGGCCGTGTGAGAGTGGACACACACCCATGTTGTGTGAAGTCCCTCCAAACAGAACTCCTCCTGGTTCGTGGTTGATTTAAGATCTGTAGGGAGCATTTAAGGGCCCCTCTGACAGTTACCTCAATCTCAGGGCAGAATTATTAGAAATTAAGAGGGACCAAGAATGCAGCATCAGAAATAGCTCTTGACCCTTGGATGCAATGTTTCATCACAGTAGAAACTAACTCGCAAGGAGTCCAAGCACCTTCTCATGACCCACCATCTGTTTCCATCCACGCAAGAGTTCCCCGCGCCAGAAACTCCGGGGGTGCCTCGCTGGCAAACACCATCCAGGCCCTGGGGACGGTTCATCCATAACTGTTCCTCAGACCCGAAGGATCTGATGGAGACTCTTACCTGCCCCAGACTCCAGTGAGTGGCGAAGACACTGTAGGCCCGGTCACCTCTGTTGCTACCCAACCACTCTGATTCACTTCCTCCTCTGTCTTTATTCACCAAAAAAGTCCAAGACATTCTTTTCCCTTTTTTTCTTTATCATTTCAAAAAGCAAAGTGATGTGTGTGTGTGTGTGTGTGTGTGTGTGTGTGTTGGGGGGGGGGGTTGCCAAGCTGATAGCAATTCTGGGTGCTAATAAAGTGTCAATTAAGATTGATTGTGCAGCCCAGAGCTCCAGGAGGTTGGTGGTTTATGCTAATGTTTTAAAAGTCTATTTCATATGCCTTTATGTCGAGTCATTTCATTAAGTTTATTAAGAGCCCAATTGATACATTTCTTGTTGACTCCAAATATTCCTAAGGTGATTAATTCTGAACAATGGGGTTAATTAGTCTGCAGACTTTGGAACACTTCTCCGGGCGGGAGCTTAAGAAACCAGTTTCCAGGGAATGTAATCTCCAAAAGAATTACATTCCTTTCTTCTAAAGGAAAGGGGAAAAATTCTCCCTGGGGAAGAAGGGATGGCTGTGATCTCACGGAGAGCTAAATGAGTGTTAAACTCTAACGAGTCTCTGTGGGTTGTTTTTTGGTGCCCCTCCCCCCTCGCCTCCCTCCCCCCCCATAACTATTTCTAAGTTAATAGGTAAATAGCTTGAATTTGGAAGTTAGGTGTATCTGGGGACAGGACAGAAGGTCCCAGAGGAGCAGAAAACAAGGATGCTCTTTCCTGCCCCCCCTAAACAGATGGGCAACTCACTCTAGCCCCCACAGAGACTTCAGTCTCTGGGGCCTCATTTCTTCATCCATAAAATGGGGACAATGACATCCACCCTTCCCTACCTGCCCCACCCTTCTGTGAGGGTGAGATCAGATCACACGTGTGAAAGTCCTTTGAGAATAAAGTCTTTTTCTTTTTCTTTTTTTAACCTTTAAGAGGTTAAAGAAAGAAAGAAAGGGACCCATTTTAGAAGTGGGCTTTTTTAAACCCTTTTTTTATATTATTATTCCTTCATGAAAGGGTTCCTTCTTGTAGCTGGGATTTTTCATCTCGTGTTAAAGAGAGAGAGAGGGAGAGGGAGAGCGTTTTAAAAATAGCTATTTTAATGAAAAGAACAGCTCCCCTGAAGAACTGGGCAGCCCTTTTCTCAGGCTTTGCTGCCGAAACTCACGGTCCAAATTGATTTTTTTCCCCCTCTTCTTTAAAGGTAAGTGATGAAATACTGTGGGTTTGAAAGGGCTGACATTTTGGGTAGCAATTAAACTCAGTCCCATCTAGCCGAGCGGCAGCTGGTGGCGGGCCGGCTCGTTATGGTGGAGAGGACAGCCGAGGATTACGCGGTGGGCCGAGCCGGCTCTCAGAGGAGCCAGGCCCGCTGTCTGGAGCCAGGTAATTAGATTTAACAAGCTGGCCTGGCCCCCTCCTTCTCCACCCACTCAGGGCAGGGCGCCCGGGCCCCCAGGGACCCACCTCACAGCCCCTTGCCAGGGGGGGTGGCAGGCAAGTCAAGGACCCTGATCACCACAGTGATGGACGTGGGAGATATTAACGTGGAGTTCCTAATGACCATACCAGAGGCAGCTATAGTTAAGAATTCATGGCAAATGGAGATGGCAGAGCCAGCCGCATCATTAGAATCAGCCCAAGGGTAAGGCGTTCTGACAGGTCAATGGCATGTGCTCAGAGACATGCGTAGGGAGGAGCCGGGCTGGAGCGCTGCGCGTGGTTCGCATCCCTGCCCTAATCAGGTGCCCTTGGAAGCTCGGCTATAACAAAACGAGTCCACTTCCAGTCCGCTCTCCTTAGAAAAAGCCGCACCCCAGACTCCTCCTCCCAGGGGGCCTTCTGATCTCTCCGTGGAGCCCCAAGGGCCAGGCTGGCCCAGGGAATCACCCGTGCAGAGTGGGCATCTTTCTTTGGTCCTGCTCTCCAGGTGAGTCTGGCATGCAGCCAGGACCGGGAACCTCCCATCTAGGTGCAAGTTAAGGGTCCAGCCCTATATCCAGACTCTACTGGGAGCAACACCCTGCAGACTCCGGATGTCTGTGTCATGGGCCGCAAGCGCCCATCATCATCCAGTAGCAAGACTCAAGGCTCAGGCTGTTTGTCCCCTATTGTCTCTCAAAGCTACCAATGACTTTCTGGTGGCAATGGGTCAAATCCAGTGCTTTGGCTGGCCATTCAAGGCCTCTGGAATTGGAGGAATCTGGAGCTGTAGGTCTCAGCAATGCTACTAGCCCTTGCTGAGTCTCAGTATACCCATGCTTAAAGAAGCTGTGTTGCCCAAGAGGGCTGAGCTCTCCAGCCCTCCTGCCTGAGATGCTAGAAGTACTGCAAACCAGCTCCCCCAGCACCTTCTAGTGTCAACCCATGCACTTCTATTCCTACCACTAGGTGGCGCTCCTCCACCCTCCAATCTCCACGTGAGCCTTTGCCCTCTGGTGAAATGCCCTCCATCTCTGCGTGTTAAAGTCCTACTCATCCAACCCAGACCCAAAACCCTCTAGGATATCCCTAGTCAGAAGTCGTCCCTTGCCCTGGGCTCCTGGTTCAGCTCTCTTCCACCATGCTGGCCACCCATGAGGATTGGTGAGAGAATTTACCACCAGCAATAACTATGGCAATTGTAGAGCACCTGGCTGTCCAGGGCTGTCAGTCATGCTCATGGGCAAGGAGTCATGTAGGTCACAAGCACCCAATGTACAGGGATGGTGGAGCTCCACAAGGTGAACAGGCTCACCCAAGGTCATGCAGTTTCTAATGGTCAGGACCAAAACGTGATTGGACATCAGACTCTAAATTCAGGAATCCCCTCTCACTGCCTGGAAGGTTCCAGGTGTTATTCACTGGTCTGCTTCAGGGTCTTCACATGCACACACCACACTCAACAAGAGCCACTTGCTCCCCCCTTCTCCCACTGTCCCAGGTTAAGATCCCTTTGCCCCTCAAAAGACACAGAGGACATGGAGATGCCTGGGCTACAAAGACAGCGCTCACCAACCCCGTTCACCAGCCATTTTCCAGAGCATAAGAGCAATTGTGAGGACAATTCGAGGACAGGAAGGAGGTGTGACTCTGGTATGGAGAGCAGAGTAGGGCCGTCCCGAGTGAGGGAATTGAGAAAAGGTGGGAAACGGCAAGTCCAGGGAGGAGGGAGGAGCACCAGCATGGAGGGAGCCCTACCACATGCCTGATCCCTTACAGATGTGCCCCCTAAATGCTCCTCACGGAGGGGAAGAGAAGACAGAGGGCAGAAACCTGCCAGTCTCTCAGAATCCACTCTTTCCCCACGTTCACTACCTTCTGAGGGGCCACAGATCTGCTAGGAATGGGGATCCCATTCCAGAGGACTCCAGGAGATGGGTGGGAATAAAAGAAAAGGCATTGCAGAATGGCCTTCAAGATAATTAGAGGGACTAAAGATGGCCAGTCTCAATCCTCCTCCATCCACCAGCATTTTTTTTTTCAATGAACTGAGCACTCACATCAAACACCATAAAAGGAGGCTATTTCTCATTTCCTCATTTCTTCCTAAGATCTGGCCAGTGATGTGGCAGGAGTCTCATCATGTTCTCTCCACTATGTCACCTTGGCAGGGATGGGTAGGTTCTCATGTTTGGAAATCATTTGTGTTTCTACTTCAAGCCATGTTCTGCTCCTCCACAAGAGGACAAGAAACGCAATCCTTCCATGTCCCCAGAAGCATTGGGCTAGAAATACCCCCACTGACTCCAGAAGGAATGATTCATCTGATGAGAGATTAGGGAGAAGGAACATGGGGTATGGATCCGTCCTTTGTAGCTGCCCCCAGCAGGGAGACTGCAGTGGTCCAGTTCTGCATCTGCCTGGAGGGTAAATGAGGAGCAGGAGGCCTGTGGGGACCCAACATGGCCACCTTTCCAAGTCACATTCTCCGTGGCTCAGAGACAAAGGTGATTCCTTGATCTCCATCTGCCCAGTTCCTGTTATTGCTCAGTCAGTTCCAAACCAGCTTGAGGGGCAGAGTATGATTAATTATCATCCCAAGCACTAAAAAGTAAAAAGTAAATAAATAAGCTCACTCTCTGTGTCTTTGTGTCAAGGTGACATAATGAATAAAACTGCAAGAAATGCCCTGTGCTGCTGAATGGGATGGGATAAGATGGTGGGGGGTCAAGCTGTTGTAGTGGCCACACCTGGTAAGCCCAACTTGGGGGGCGGGGCAGAGGCAGGAGGATCACAAGTTCAAGGCCAGCCCCAGCAGTTTAGTGAGATCATGTCTTAAAAAATAAATAAACAAATAAAAAAGGCTGGGCTGTAGCTAAAGTGATGGAGCCCTTGCCTAGCACATGGGAAGCCATGGATTCGATCCCAGTACTTGGGGAAAAAAATGGTGGGAGTTAAAGAAATAGGAATAGAATGATGTGGGACAGTGGTATAAAATGTTTGGAAATCGTTTATATAAAATGTTTGGAATCCATTTATGGTTTCCAGTAGGATGGATGGGTTGGGATGGGATAGGATAGGATGGGTGGATGGGATGGGATGGGATGGGATGGGGGAATCAGGCTGGCTGGCAGAGAGGCTCTGCTCTGCAAGGCTAAGTTCTCATCTCAGCAGCCCATGTCCCCAGCCACCTTGACTGCAACCAGGCAGCCCCTTCCTCAATTGCTCAGCAGGTGCCAGAGCCAGGAGAGAGGGAAGGAAGCGGACGGCTCTTCAGGAGGCTGGCATGGGTCCCAAGCAATCTGTTCCCAACTTCCTCCTGTGTGGGTGGTGGCGGCACGTCCCCAGCCAGCCCCCGCGCCTCTCACCAGCCGTCAACGCGCCCTCACTCTCTCCCTGTGTGTGTTGTCAAATCTTCCCGATATAGCAGCCCAGAGTCTGTCAACAGTTCTGTTCGGTGCCCACTTTCCCTCCCCAGAGGATGCCGAGATGGCTGCCCCCTCTCTTCGATGGAGGCGTCTCCCCATCAGGCTTCCACCTCAGTGCTGGCAGGTGAAGACCCCCAGCCACCTCCCGGGAGGAAGTGTGTCTGGAAAAGCCATTCCGGCTTTTGTGGTCTGGGTTTCCTGGCATGGGAAGGGACCTGTGCCAAGACGTATCTGAGTGACATTAGGACGAGGAATCCAGGGGACTTGACGATTGATGGGATATGGGGGTCGGGGGAGCAGACATTGAAGGTTATTCTCAGCTTTCTGATTCGAATGATTTAGGGACAGTGCCACTCTCCAAGATGGCAGGCCCCAGAGAAGGAGCAGTTTGGCGGGGGAGGGATGGAGATAAAGAAGAATCGACAGCTTGAGCTCTAGAGAGTCTGAGATGTCTGCAGGCTTCCAGTGGGAATGTCCAGGCAGATGTAGCCTGGATGCTCAGCCGAGAGGGCTGGATGTGCAAGAAGGTCCCAGGAGGTGAATGCGATCATCCACAGGAAAAGTCCATATGCACCTGTGTGTTCATGGGGAATTGTCACTAAGCACCCCAGGGACTCCCTCCACAGAATCCCCCTGTGCATTCTGCAGGGCCGCAAGGCCTGGACCCAGTGGTCTGAATGGGTCTTTGTCCTCAGCTACCTGTGAATGACCCATCAGCTGGCTCCTTTCCCTCTTCATGTGTCTGTCCTGCCCTCCAGGGAACAGAGAGTAGCCAAGGCTGGGAATCAGGAGCCCTGGGTCCCAGGCCCAGCTCTGCCAATCAACTTCAGGAACCTAAACAGATCAATTTGTATCTCAGCCTCAGTCTCCTCAGTGGTAAAAATGGAACCAAAGACCCTCAGGGTCAAAGGAGGCAGTACATGCAATGCTTCACCCACGTAGGGAGTCAGGGGAAACTGCCTCGTGCCAGCCAGGTCCCCTCAGTCCTGTCTCTCCATCCTCTACCCTCCACCACACCCATGACAGATCCTACACCCAGATTTGTGTGGTGCCCCTCCCCTCCCCCACCCCCAACACCTCCTCTAGGGGACTCCAGGACATGGCTTGAGTCCTCCACAACACCCCTGCCGTCCGTGATTCACCATGTGACCCTGCAGGTCAGAAGACACTGCTAATAATGCTCCAGTGGTGACATTTATTGCAGCACCAGGCGGCCCCTGTTTAGCCTTCAGGGCTATCGGGAAATGTCAGGCACCGAGTGAATCACTCTGCACAGTCCGTGTTGGCCAGAACGTCAGCAGTGATCTCCTGTTTGCTGATCCTAACGGAGGCCTCCCAAAGTGCATAGACCCCTCTCTCCTGTTTTGCCCTCCAGCACAGACACTTTATCACCATGACCCCTTGGTCAGCCCCCCCACCTGACAGTCCAGGTTCACCAAGACAACCGGGGGAGAGGTGAGTCTAAGGTGGACAGACAGGCTGCAGTCCCCTTGGGAAGCAGGGAGGGTGGGGGAGGTTGCTCCCCTGAGCCCTGAGAGTCAGCTCAGAAATCTGAGACTTTGGGCTGGGGCCTTTGCGTCAGAGAGAAAGCAGAATGCTCCCCCAGCATGCTCCCCCGTGGGTTGTGTAGAGGGGTGCTGTGTCTGGCCACCCCTCCATAGGCAGCCCTCCCCCACACTAGGATGCAGTCCTTGCTGCTAGTGGACCACTGCGACCACCCGAGGAAGGCAGGACTAAGCGGTCCTCCCAAGGAAGACAAGAAATCAGGGCAAACAGAAGCCAGGAGCTGCCTTGCTAGACAGGGGGCCGAGGTTCGGGTCCCCGAAGGAGACAATCTACAGGAGGATAAAACCAAACTGACACGCAGAAAGGAGGGAGACGGTCCTGATGGCGTTTGAGTCCCTGGTC
Source organism: Marmota monax (assembly GCF_021218885.2). Taxonomy (NCBI): domain Eukaryota; kingdom Metazoa; phylum Chordata; class Mammalia; order Rodentia; family Sciuridae; genus Marmota; species Marmota monax. The sequence goes on from NW_026694432.1 coordinate 12,618,248, forward strand.
ACAATTGTCCCTGCAACCCAGGTCTGTGAGCCAGTAAAATCTTTTTGCCTGAATCAATTTGAATTGAGTCTCTGTCACTTATACCCGGCGACCTTCCTCACCATTACAGATGAGTTCTCTCCACTGGCCTTCCCGACAATTCCCACTTCTTTGCTGTCTGATCCAGCCCAGCCTGGAGGGTGTGCCTGGGGATCTGGGGCAGAGCAGATGGGGGTCACCACACCCTTCCACCCAGGGTCCCTCTTGACAGGGTCCCACCCCCTGCCTTCTCTGCCAGCCTCTTGTGGTTCACACTCTGCTGTCCTCTGCTGCCTCCCACCGGCCATAGGCCCTCACTGCGCCCACCTCCTCACTATGGGAATGGGTTGGGGGCTTCAGAATTAAGAAGCAGAGAGACCACAGGTGGGAACAGAGGCAGCCCTGCAGTCCTTCCACTCCCAACTCCAGTCCCAATAGGAAACTTATTTCTGTAAACGGGAACTCAAAAATTTCTTTGCTCTTCGTGTGGGCTAAGAATACTCCTGTCTTCCCCAGGGTGAGGACGATAGTAACGTGCCGTGAGAGTTTATGGCAGAGATTTCCTTCCCTGTGAGAACTTCTAGGCAAGTTTCCCAGGAGGCTGGAGTAGTGGAACCTAAAGAAGAATCCCAAGGAGTCCGATGGGAAAACCGAGAGGAGTAAACGGAGGAACTGCAGGACACCCAGTGATTCTGGGAGCAGGAGGGCCTTCAAAGAGGCAGAACTGAACCCCGGAGGGCAGCACAGCCTCTCTGGGCCCCTACTGCCCACGGGACCAAGGGTGGGAAGAATCATTCAGTTTGCAGAACACTTGAGCACATAGTATCACATTTGACTTTCCAGCACCTGATAAGGTAACTGCTATTGTGTTGACATTGAGTCTTCTGGGTTTTTGGTTTTGGGGTTTTTTTCCTCCCAAGGAAATAGAGCTCCTGGGAGATCTAGTGGCTTGCCTGAGGCAAACTCTTCAGAAACATCGGGGCCTAACTAAATCCAAGCCCCAAACCAATTAAGTCTAGGGCTCTCTGCTAATGAGATTGCCTCCACAGGGTAGGGTTGTGGTCTCTGTTGATCTAGCCACGGATTTCTCTGCAGTCAAGAAGCCAGGGTTTGAGTTTTTGATCCTGCCATTTACAAGTTGCATGCCTGCCTGTCAGTGTCACCACCTGGCTAGAGTCTCCCTGACAAGCGTCTCTCGTGGGGTGTTTGAAAGGTCACAAATTATGTGTAAATCACCTAAGCGAGGGCTTGAACTTAGCAGATCAGTTATAATGGCTGCAAAACTTAGCACCCAAGTATTTCCAAATGCAATTCCTTCATAACATTTGGTTTGATTTTGTGGTTTCCTGATAAAACCAAACCTAAGAGGTCAGCCCTAGATCCCTTCTCATTGTTTTAACCCTAGGAGAGAAGACCCTATGGACGCCTCACCTCCAAAGCAGTCTGATTGATTTAATCCTTTTTTATCAGGTGAGAAGCTGAGGCTCAGAGAAATTAATCATTTCTTTAAGATCACACAGATAATACGTGGTAGAAGCAGGAGATAAACCCAGGTTCGTCTGACTCCAAAGCCCTTGTTCTTTCAATAACTCTCATAAGTTGGATCTCTGGCATTTGAGAGATTTGTAGGGGCAGGCGAGGAAGCAGAGATCAATCTGGACGCTTTGCAATGATCCAGGTGAGAGACGGGGGTGTTGTGCTAACAGAAGTCCAGCCATTCCGGGGTGGGTTTGGGGTCTGTCTAGGAATTCAGCCAGCAGGCCTGACTAGTGAGTTGAACTGCTGAAGGGATTTTGGCTTGAGCAACGATGCCTTTCCTGAAATGAGAAGACGAGAGAGGAAACTCACTTGGGGGAGAGGAGAATCAAGGGTCCTGCTTTGGCCTTTGAACTTGTGGCTTGACACCCAAGAGAAGATGGTAGTCGCATTCCAGGTAAATGCATCTGATGTCGGCGGCACTGGCAGGACTGGACATGTCAGCCTAGAGACGATTCTTAAACTGGAGGGTTAGATGGGATTTCCTGGGGGAGACTGAAGACGGAGTCGAGACCCCGGTCCTTGGTCCCCGTAACATCTGGAGGTGCAGCAGTAGAAGAGGACCAGCAAGCTGGCACATGGGGTCCCAGGAGCCCAGAGAAGATGACATGTCCAGAAGGAAAGAGGACAGCTCTGCTCAGGGTCCATGAGAGGCTGAGTGAAGGAAAGACCTGGCCAACGGCTGGCCGTGAGCCCAAAGGCTGTGCAGCACCCACCCCGCCCCCACCCTGCCCTACACTCTGCCTTGGTGAGGTGAAGAAGGCCAAAGTCTTTAATTAAGTTTCGAGACTCAAAATGCACCAGAATGTCATGCCCCACTTCCAGCTGCCCAGGTTGGGGCTGACCACAGAAGTAGAAGACACAGATGCAGAAGTAGAGACGTTTACTGCAGATCTTGGCCAGGAAGGCTGGGCCATCCCCCTGACTACTGTTTTTAAGACTGGAGACATTTCCCTTTCCCACTCTTCTTGGTGCCATTATCTAGCACATAGCATTTTTAGGCCCTGTGTTGGTCACCGAGGACATGACCAAGATTAAGATGTGGCTTTGACCTTGACCCTGGGGAGTTTAAAGGGAGGACAGGCAGCTCCTTACAGCAGATTATAGTGACGTTCTGAGAGGAGGCTATATCAGGGACTCTTGGATCACAGAGGTAGAGTCAAAGAGAGCACTGCAGAGGAGGTGACCTTTGGTCAAGGTCTTGGGGGGACTGGGAGATGGGCCAGCAGACAATAGGATTGCAGCCACCCAACAGGGGGTGGGAGGCAGGGGAAGGTGTGGTGGCCACAGGCTTGTGCTGCTCTGGGTGGCTGCAGCCCGAGTAAATGTGGGAGGTGGGGAAGGGTGCAGAGTCCGGATCTTCCACAGCTTAAACAAAGGGCTTAGAAACTTAGAGTTTCCTCTGTAAGTCAGCATCTCGCCCAAGAATGACCTAAAAACACAAGTCCTGATTTTGCTCTGCAAAATCAATAAATCAATAAATCCCAAGATCAAACACATTTGGGTCCTGCTGCAGAACAGACCCTTCCCCTGGAGATTCACCGTGTTCATTAACATTTGAAAGCTCAGGAAAGCACTGCAGTTAGAAAGGAAGGAAGCGGGAGGGAAGCTTACCTTTGAACTTCCTAAGTTCCTGTCCCAGGCTATCCTCTGTATGTAAGGCACACAGCACCCCAAATTAATACTCCTGTCACCCAGCAGGAAACGCTGAGCTATGGCTGGGGAACATTTGTGGTTTTAAGTAGGAGAATGTTTCACCTGGAGGCAAGAGGGTGGTGAGATGACCCTGGCTTCTGTGGATGAGAACTAAAATTGATCCCTTTACCCTGAGACTGAGAACATTTTCATGTTCATTTCCTTGGCCAGTTGTGCGGATGCTGGCAGCACAGTGGGGGCAAACTCAGACACAACCTCTGCATTATGGTGCCTATTAAGGGACACTGTTCACCACAATAACACAGATTCAGATTTGAAGGGGAAAAAAAGAACAGTTCCGTAAGAAAGGAGCTGGGAATTAACGAGTGTTTTTTTTTAGTAATGGGATGAAGGACAGGTAGGAATTAACTAGGCAAAGAGGGGAAGTGTTGGGGAAATAGCATTCTGAGCAGAGTGTGTGCAAAGGCCCTGTGGCAGGAAGGAAAATACTCCAGCAACAACCAAAAAGGAGAGAGAAAAAACAGCTGCTTTCTGATTATTTGGCAATTTTTCTTTATAGTCTTGTTAATGCCTGTCTCTTCTTGGCCATAGATTAGAAATCGAATGCCCTCAGTATCTCAGATTTGGTTGCTCTCTGGAAAGGATGTCCAGGAAGCTGACCAGAGGAATAAGCAACCTGCACAGGAGTTTCCCGCTTAACCAAGGGGAGTGAGGAGTGGAGGGCGCTCCCTGAGGCCTGGCTAGTGCAACTATTTCAAATCCAGCCCTGAGGGGACTCTTCCTCTGTCCTTTGATTCCCCAAAGCAACTTTGAGCACCACGTTCCACCATATGAGTAAGTTTCGCTGAAGGTGAGGGGGGGTGCGGCAAGGAGAGGGGATCACACATGACTTGAAGTTGAACTGATGGCCCAAGCCTCCGCCGTGCCTGGTGACCTTTCAGTGGCCATCTCTCATCTTCAGGCCTGTGGGTTGATGCCCATCTCTCAAGCCCCTCCTTACTTCTCCCCTGGATCCCAGAAACACCCATCATCCTGTCTGTCTTGAGCTGGGTTCACCAAGAAGCAGAACTGAGCCAAGTACAGTGGAACATGCCTATAATCCAAGCAGCTCGGGAGGCTGAGGCGGGAGGATCAGCGAGTTCAAGGCCAGCCTCAGCAACTTAACGAGGCCCTAAGCAACTCAGCAAGACCCTGTCTCTAAATAAAATGTTATAAAGGCCTGGGATGTGGTTCAGTGATTAAGTACCCCTGAGTTCAATCCCTGGTACCAATAAAAAAAAAGAAGAAGAGGAGGAGGAGGAGGAGGAGGAGGAGAACTGAAACAAGACAGTGATTTGCAGCATGTGGCTCATTCGGAAGGTGCCCCCAGGACCCAGTGGGGGGAGGGGCAGGGGGCAGGGAGAAGGTGAGGAAGCTGACACTGTCAATCCCGCTGGGGACCTCTGTGAGACAGCAAGGGACACACCTCAGAGTCAGCGCCCATGGGTCAGAGAAGCTCTATGTAGCCTACAGCTCCCTCCATGATTGGCTGAGGCTGCTCCCAGCCACTGGCCTCCTGACAGGTGCAACCTGCCTCTCCAGCAAGGGAGAGGGTTTGGGGACCAGGCAAGTACCGAGTGTCGAGGTGTTGAGGCACAGGGTCAGGCGCCAACAGCGTCTGCTCCAATTGGACAGGCAGAGCCACACCACCCTGCCACGGTCCCCAGCTGAGCCCTGGGAGGGGCAATTTTCACTCAAAAGTAGCCATTGAGGCATGTTGCCAGGCACAGGGCCACCTACCATGGGGGGAAGTTTCCCAGAGACAAAGGGTCTGAACACAGATGTGGCTTGAAATTCGGGGCTGCCTCTGCACATCATGACATGGGGGCTGTCGTCACCCCCTCTTTATAAATCAAAAAACTGGGGCTGAGCGGCAGCGAGGGAAGAACGAAGCCAAGATCCAGACTCTGGTCCTCCTCAGTCGTGACCCATGCGCATCCCCAGGTCCTAGGCTGTGTGGTCACTCAAGAGCCCAGAGCAGGGCTCAGGTCACACCGCTTGAACCATGACAAACACGTCAACAGAGCTTTCTACACAAATAATCACCTCACTCTGTGTGTGCAGGAGGTTGGAGAGGCTTTTATTTTGCCATTTTTCTGAGAAGAAACCCGAAGCATTGACAGCGTTAGTCAGGTGCCCGAGTCCCCGTAGACGTGGGCCACCACATCTGCCTGACAGCTGTTGCCACTTCTCCTCTGACGTCCTTAAAACTCGGGGTTCCAAGTGCCGAGAGCTCCAAGCAAACCTGTCCTGACGGACCATCGACGGTGACATCTGCACCAGAAAGGGGTATCAGAGATGCATGACTGTCAGAGACGACAGGGACACGTCACCCAACTGTCTCCATCGTCACCACATTCACCACCTGGGGAAGCACAAGTGCCAGGTGCTGCCAGCCTCGTGGTGCTGAGCTACTGCTGCAGGAAAACTAGGGCCCACGAGGAGATGGCCTGTACTAGGGACAGAGGCCGGGGCAGGTTGGAGAGCTCGGAGTGGTCAGAAGTGGAAGCCACCTGAGTTTGGATTCCAGCTCTGATGTTTTCCTACCGTGCAAGCTTGAACCAGGTACTTAAACTCTCCATGCCTCGGTTTCCTCATCAGGAAAAATGGGAATGAGGTCATCTACCTCAAGAGTTTCCGGGGAAATTAAATGAACTAATGTACAGATAGAGGCTGGAACAGAGGCGGCCATGGAAACGCTAGCGGTGATTATGCTGGCATTCCTGGTGGACTCTGGTTTCTGTGGGAATTGGAGGGCTCAGCAGGGAAACTGAGGCAGGAGACAGAGCCATATGAGGTTAAGTGAGGAGTAAGGTTGGAGGGAGAACAGGTAGGACCTTCCCAGGCACGTGGTCAATAGCAGCATGACCAAGTCCAATCTCATGGCTGGGGGGATCCGCTTTCTCCCCGCAGGAGTGACTCCAGATGGGGGACTGGGCAGGGCTGCATCTGCAAGTGAGCCTGCGTGAGAAGCACAGAGTGGCCAAGCCTATGGCCTCTGAGACCTGAGAGAGCCAAGTGTGCCTCCCAGCTCCACCCTAAGCAAGGTCACCGTCAACGGTATAGTGAGAAGAGCTTCCTCCAGGGTTGACCAATAAGTGGCCTGGGGCTACCCTCCCCCACGAGTCCTCGCCTCCAGTCACTCCTTTCCAGGGTCCCGTGTGACTTCCTGCCCATGCCCTGCTCCAGGCACCAGTTTTCCTGATGAAGTGGTCCTGGCCTCCTTTCTGCCTGGGGAACCCATGGGTCCCTTGGAAACTGCGCCTCTCCCCCGGTTGCAGTTCTTAACTTTAGCTGCAGGTCCCTGACAAGTCCACCTGCCCTGCATGGACTTCTGCCCTGAGCCCCGATCCCCGCCCTAGCTGTCCTCTGGACACCTCCGTCTCCCAGGTACCTCGAGCAGCGTGTTCAAACCAGAGCATGTTTTCCCAGCCTGGGCCCCTGCACCTGTCAACAAGTTCAGTCCCTGCAGCAAAACTGCTCTGACCTCCACTCTCCTCCTCCCTTGGCCCAGGAACCCTCAAATCCACCCATTGCCCAAGACCAAGCCACCCTTGTCCCTGTCTCTGGCTGCAGGACAAAGGATGGATGAATCTTCCCAAAACACACACATGGCCACGTCCCCCTGCTCGGGCTCACAGCCACTCACCAGTTTCTCAGGACCAAGCCTAGACTCCCAGCATGCACTCTGGGCTTGGCCCCCCCTCGTCTCTTGCTTCACCCCCTACAGGAACACCCCGAAGCCAGATTCTAGGGGATTCACCTCCCTCTGCCCCACGTGGTGGGGCCGGGAGCTGCACCCCCCTGTGTCTCCCAGGTGTCTCTAGACAGAGGTCAGGCAGACGGAGAGGCTGCGGAGAGCCACTTGGAGGTGGCGCCTGTGACAGGGTGCTCAGTGCTCTGAGGGACGTGAGTCCTGGCATCCCATCTTGAAGGAGAGTGCCAGCGTCGGAAGGGCAGGTGCTGTCGGCGAGAATGCTACCTCCTTCTTGTGACCTTTACCGGAGACATTTTTCTCTGAATGTCAGGTTCATTAGACACAGGATTGGGGGTGGAGGAATCTCTTTAATGCTCAACTAAAGACAGGACAGACAGACATCATCCAGGGGGTGATGAAAAGCTGGCCAGGGGGTAGGTTGACACACCTCCTCTGAGGGTCATATCCCGCCTTTGATTCTGGGGGCAGAGCCGTGTCTGCTGTCCTGGGACAACACCTCCATGTCATTCTCCCTCCCCAGGACCAGGGCACCCTGTGCCCAGAAAAGGCCCTCAGTCCCTGGTACCCACCACCAACGAAGATCCAGTGCCCGGTTTCCAAGAAGAGTCAGCCCCACCCTCTCCCCACCCTGCCCTCCCCGGGGCCTTCACACAGAATGCCACCTGGAAGCCCTGCAGCCTGCCCGATCCTGTCCCTCGAGCCCAGCCTGTCATCCGAGGATCTGGGTACCTGACCTAGAACCCCCTCCCCGCCTCCCCCTCGTTGGACCTGGAAGAAACAAATCAGGGACATGCCCCACCCTGGAGAAGCTCCAGGTCTCCCGAGGACACACACAGGGGCACAGAGTCCACCTACTGGTGGACTTGCTGCCGCGACAGAGCAGGTACAAGGGGGAGACTGCCCTGGGGGAGGGGCTGTCCAGGTGGAGCGTCCTGAGGGCCTTCCCATGAGAGGTGGCTCCTGAGCTGGGCTCTGGAGGATGCATAGGGGCTGACTGCCTTTCTGGGAGACAACTGGCTTCCCAAAACAATGGCCGCAAGTTCTCTGGAGAGTACACGGTCATTCTGCATCCTTGGCCTCGGGGTCCCTTTGATGGCCGTAGCACAGCCAGGACCCAGACAGCGAGGAGCCCGTGGATCTTGCTCCTCCTTCCTGCTCCCAGTTGTCCTCCGAAGCCCCTCGGCCTCACCGATGGTGAGTAATGCCCGTGGGGCACCTTCTGCTCACAGACCAGCAGGCCTCTCGGGTCGGCTCCTGCCGCAGCTCATGGGAACTGGGCACCTGTGCCATCTGCTCCAGCTCCAGCTCCGTTACTGGTGCCCAGGCCCACGGTGGGCTGGCGGGAGGCAGGAGGGGACCAGGATAGCAGGCTTTCCTTCTCAGAGGTCCCGGGCCTGTCTGTCCCCATGCACACACACCAGCCTCGGGACCCCGTTCCTCACCCACTGCTCTCGACTCCCCAGAGACCTCGGTCCCCTCTGAGGACAAACGGTCCCTGGCCACGCAGCTCCTCCTGGCAGCTCTGCCTCTCTTCTTCCGCTGCTCTGCAGGGCTCCTCTCCCTTCAAGGACATGCCATCCCCGTCCCCAGTGCCGAGCAGCCCCGCCTGGGCTCCTGGCTCCTGGCTGGGCACCTCCACAGCGTCTCGGCTGCCAGCTCTGTCTTCACGCCTCCAGAGGAGCAGCTGTCAGCACCTTCTGGTGGCCGGGATGGGGAGAGAGTGACAGAGAGACGGAGGGGAGAGAAAGGAAGGCAGGGACAGAGCCCGGGAGGCGGTGAGGGAGCCCCATCAGGGAAGGTAGGAGGCCAGAGGGGGATATGGAGGCCGGGATGGAGGCGCAAGGCCACCTGAGGAGAGGAGAGAGGCCACCACTCACTGCCCTCTGCAGAAGGGAAGCCAGAAACTTGGCCTCTCACACTGTGCTGGGGAGTGGGGAAGAGATGGCCGGCTGTGAGCCAGGGGAGGGGCTGGGCCTGCAGCCCGGGGCTCCCGGGGCTCCCGGGCCAGGGTGGGGGAAGCAGGAAGGAGCGTTTAAGGGTTGGCACACGAGCAACAAAACACACACACACACACACACACACACACACATACACACACCAAGCAGACGCACACATGCAGAGGCAAAACCGCACACAGACTCTTCCGGGGCTACGAGCTCAGGGCCTCAGCTAAGAGCCTGCCATGAGGAGGCTCAAACCCGTCTCCGGCTCGACCCCAGACAGATCCCAGAGGCTAGTGAGCCCACACAGGGCACAGGGCACCCAAACCCAACAGCTTCACTCCAACAGGGCCACACACCACGGAGGAGCTGCTGCCAAGGAGCACATGCAGAGGCCAGGGAGGCCAGAGAGGACCTGCCCAGCCTCCGATCCGCCAGGCCGCACAGAGCTGGCCCTCTGTTAGTTAGATTTGCATCACTGGGACCAAAATCCCCGACCAGGACAACTTAGAGGAGGAAACGGTTATTTTGAGCTTGTGGATTCAGAGGTTTAGTCCATGGTTGGCCCATTGCTCTTGGACTTGTGGGGAGGCAGCCATCGTGGTGGGAGCCCAGGACAGAGCAAAGCTGCTGCACTCATGGCAGCCAGGCAGCAAGGAGAGAGAGAGAAAGAGACAGAGGTGGGGAGAACCCAGGTCCTAAGGCACCCCCCCGCATGACCTCACTTCGTCCACTAGGCCCCACCTCTTAATGGTCCCACCACAGACTGGCGACCCAGCCCTGAGCACAGGGGCCTTTCAAGATCCAAGTCCTGACCTACTGTAGATGGAGTTGAGCCCCAGAGCCTGGAGCTGGGGACCCAGGGAAGGGGGAGCAGTGTGTGGACGGCAGAAGGCTGGGCTTCACGGGCCCTAATCTGCTGGTTCCCGTCTGTGGGAACTTTCCTTACTCCCACAACCCAGGTGGCAGTCACATGCATACAGATGTCTCAGGAGACTTAAGTGTGGTCGCCTAGAAAGTGCCCAGAGCGTTCCCAGCCCACAACAAGTGCTGATAAATGGCCGCACGGGGTGTGGTTCCGGGAACCCCCTCCACTTCACAAAGGGAGGGCAGCTGGGGGTGCACAGACAGGCCAGAGAGTGAGCCCCAGGAAGAGGAGCCCTGAAAGGCCCCCCGACCTGCCTGCCGCATCGCTCAGGTATCCTTGCAACTTGAATGCTGGGCGGAACTGGATTTATGTGAAATCCAGCAAAGGAGCACCTGAATTCTCCAGCCTGGGGTTGGGTGTCAGGACAATCGGTGGGGACCAGAGGCCTCAAGTTTCCTGGATGTCACAGCAATCCTCGGGAAGGAGGTGGATTTCCCCCAAGGTCATAGAAACTGGGAAGTTCCCAAAAGCTGGAAGTAAAGTGCAAGGTCACCAGCTAAGCAAAATGGTGAGCACTGTACAGTGCCAAGCAGCTGGGGATGACACCAGCTGACACCCAAGGAGCACTCGCTAGCTGCCAGGTGTGGTTCCAAGCACTGTGTGCATATGACCTTATTTACTCCTCAAAGCCTGACTGGAAGTTGGCACCATGATTAGTTCCATTTTATGGATGAGGAAACCCAGGAACAGAGAGGTTGAGTGACTTCTAAGGTCACATAGCTGATCAGTGGTGAGTCTTAGAGGCAGATTCAGAAAGTCAAGCTTTGGAGTCCAGGTTTCCAGCCACTACTCCTCTTGCCTGGTGTGGCATAAAGCAAGGAGTGGTAAAGGGTGCAAAGGAAGAGAGCCGTCCAGGGCTCCGACAGGTCTAAAGCCCTCACATCCCTGACGAAGCTCTAGTAGGCAGGGAATCTGCATTCCAAGCAGGGAATTCCTATGACACAAAGAACCACGCGGACCCAGGTAAGCGACCAGGGGACAGGGCAGCTGACTTCTGCCCAAATTGTCACAGGCCCGCAGTTGTGAACCCACCAGGCACCATCCCTCCAGCCTGAGTCACCCTGGCCACTGAACCCCTGGCAGAACAAGCCTGGCCCCCAGCCTCCCCCAGCACCCCTCTTCCAGCTCCGCCCACTGCTCAGATGCTGCTGCCATCTGGGGCCCATCTGCAGGGAGCCTGCCTGCCTGTTAGGGAGGGGGCGTCTTCCAACCACATCCTGGGGGAGCAGCTGGGGACTCCATAGATCTCAGGACCTGCCAGCAAGAGGCCAGGGTGTCAATCAGCCCTGTGAGTGTCCTGCCAGGGAAGGTCCTGGCTGCCCCCAAAAGACTGACACAATCAAGAGGCAACTTGTGTGATAGAAGGAAAAAAGGGCTTTGGGGTGACGGGGGATGGAACCCTGGATTCACTGTCACTGGAGTGGGGACCTTGGGCAAGTTGGTTCTGCAATCTGAGCCAGCTTTTTAAATCCATACATGGAAAAGGTGTCACCCAAACTCCATCTTGGGACACAGGAAAGATGTTTGTGGAAAGAAGGAATAAATGCAACCAACTTGTTGGCCACTCTCCTTTCTTGCTGTCAGAGCCCAGTGCAGTGTGTGATGGCTCCCAGCCAGTCATGGCAAATCCTTCCACTCTATGGTGATTGGCCTGGGTCTGGGCATGTGACCTAGTTCCAGCCAATGAGATGTAAGGGTCAGCGGCGGAGGGGGGGGTGTCATCCCCATCCAAGGAAGGCGAGCAGGCCCCTGTATTTTTGTTACTACTTCCGAGCCTGTTGCAGAAAGCAAGGAGTCTAGAGATGAAATAAGCAAACATCGGCCACAGTGAAAATGTCACCATCCTCTGAAGATGACAGAAGAAAAAGCAGAGCACGGATCCTGGATTTGGGTTGCCAAATCAACCCTGGACCCCTTATCATGGAACTTCCTGTTCATTAACCATAAACGTCCACTGGGTTCAAGCCACTTCTAGTCCCATGTGCAGATGCCCGCCGCAGCTGTCAACCTCCCTCTGACAAGGTGACCAGTGAGTGGATGAGTGCCTGGTGGACGGAACAGCATCGTGCAAATATTTCTTATTATTGACAAAATTAACACCGTTAACACCCCATTTATTTAACATCATCAGCAACAGGATTTTGCTTAGAAGGAAAATTTCAAGATAATTGAAGTTTACCCGCTTTAGGCTCCAAAATATCATTTTGATTTTAACTGGTTTTATTACAGAAATAACATCTGAAATGTATCACACACACCCCCATCTATTTCTCCCGCTCTCTCTCCCCACCACACGCACACCCTCAGGCAATGCGGATGAGAATTTATTTCACTTGGGACACCATGCCCACCAACAAACATACATCCCCCACACGAGACATGCCCCAGAGCTGGCCCAGGTGGGGGCTGCAGGGTCTGGCTGGGATCTCCAGGGTCAGCTCTCCTCTTCCTCTGTCTCACATGGCCTTCTCCTCTCCTCCTTCTAGAAGGACATCTCTCCTTAAATTTAGGATCTACTGAGGCCAATCCAGAATGATCTCAAGATTTCTAACTTTTTTTTTCTGCAAAGACCCCTTTTCCAAATAAGGTCACATCCACAAATTCTTGGGGGTGAAGACATGGTATATTTTAGGGACCTCTATGTAACCCACTATAGTGGGTCTTCTAGAAAAAGGAAAGCCAGATATGGCCCCCAAATAATAGGGCCCCCAGCAGACCATGAGAAGTACCAGTGAAAGGGGATTCAGGGTGAGAGAAGAACTTGTCTGGCCTGGGAGAGAGACAACAGTGAGGCAAGCAGCCTGTGGTCCCAGGACTCAGAGATGGCCCTGGGTGCTGGCACCAAACCCAGCAGGGAGCCCATGTTCAGAACAGTTGTGGGAGGGCTGCAACTTGTTGTTGGGGATTTTGTTGGACTGGAATGTGTTAGTCAGTTTTTCTTTACTGTGACAACATACCTGAGATAAACTAACTGCAAAGAGAAAAGGTTTATTTGAACTCATGACTTCAGAGGGTTCAGTTCATGGTTGGTTGGTGCTGCTGCTTTGGGGCCTGGGATGAGCCAGAACATCATGGAGGGGAGCTAGTGGCAAAGCAAATCTGCACACCTCCTGGTGGTCAGGAAGCAAAGAATGAGAGAAAGGGGCTAGAGTGTCAGTATCCCTTTGTGGGCATGTCCCAGTGACTTTACCTCCTGAAGGTTCCACCACCTCCAAATAGTGTCACAGGCTGGGGACCAAGCCTTCTATACATGCCCTCTGGGACATGCTCCAGATCTAAGCTCTAGCAGGCAGGTTGCCGGTTTTAGGGCACTAGGGTAATTTTAGACTCCTCTTCCCCCACTGCTGGAATGGGATTGGGGCTCTGCTGTCATGAGGATCCTGGTTGCCTCCTGGTATGTCTGGCTCATGCCACAGCAGCCTCATGGCTTTGAGTCACTCTGTCCCAGACAGCCTCCAAACCTCCTTAGAGCCACGGCTCCTCAGAATGCACCAGGCACCAGCCCCAACCTCTTCTCTCCAACCAGCACCCACCAGGCCATTTAAAACAAACGCCTGCTTGTGTTTAGTACATTTATTTCTCAAATATACTCCACACTAATGCTTTACATGCATTATAGAATATAAGTAGGATTATTTCGGTTTAAAGGGATGAAATAAAGATAAAATATTTGAAATTATTTTATGTATTTGTTAAAGGTCGAACGCATTTTTGCTCTTACTAAAAATTTTAATGAGAACCATGTGATTTGGAAATGTTTCATTTTTAAAAAAAACAAAGCTTTATGATACAGCCACTCAAAGATTTGGTTCTTAATTCGGATTATTTTTATACTTGGTTTTAATTGCTGTTGTAGCTGAGGCGGGGGGGGGGGGGAAGAAAGATGCTTTGCAAAGATGCATTGATCCAAATGGGAAAATAGCGATGCCGCTGTGCTTCCTGAATTCTCATAGTTATTTTTTCATTCCCATCCACCAATTATGCAAAGTTTTTTTTTGTTGAAATTCAGCAAGGAAATTTCCATCTTCCCTGATGTCAATCAGCAGTTCTTACAAACTAATCAAAAGGTGTTACATTTTTATATTTTTAGCAAATAGGTTCTGAAACACTTTGGAAGGTTTTTTTCAAAGCAGGTTAAAATATTCTGATTCCAAGTTTTTAAAGTTTATATACACAGGAGTTGTAATAGGTGATATATATAAATATTTTCTGTCAAAAATCACAAAACAATGGAAACATTTCCAAATGTTTGTGTTAAAAATACTCTTCTCATACGACTTTTTCTTTCAGAAAATAATTTATCTTCCAGTCATTATTTACATATGAAATGTGCCATAGAGAGAGACAGAGAAAATATGTGTGCTTTTTTTTTGTTGTTGTTGGTTTGTTTCAAAATCTCAGCTGCCTGAGTACAATGTGGAATCCTGAATTGGATTGTGGAACAGAAAAAGGAGATTGATTTAAAAAAAAAAGATGAAATCCAAATAGAGTCAAGAGTTTTGCTAATAACAATGTGCCAATGTTAATTCTTAGTTTTCACAAGTATACCACGATTATATAAGGAGCTACATAATGGGAAATTGGGCAAAGAATACAGTTATTCTGAATGATCTCTGCAATTTTTCTATAGACATTAAATTATTTCAGAATAAAACTTATTTTTAAAAATGTGGCTAGAGAGCATAACTTTGACCAAACGATTGTCCAAAAATGGTCAGCAGGTTTGAAATAACTTCTCATTTTGAAAGAAAGAAAAAAAGAATAACTCACCGTGAAGTTCTCCATCTCACTGTTTCACCCAGAATAACCCTCAAGCCTCTATATCCTCATTACAAAGTACCCTAAGGATTCTACCTTATATTAAAAGTCTTATTTTTACAATATCAACTGCATCAGGGACATCCCGCATCATTTTGTACACTTCCACCCTCAACCTTTCTGTCTTAACAGCCGGGATCTGAATGAATTTCGTGTTTGTCATAATCTCTGTAACTTGAACCCTGAATCCCTCATGTGGTGCAGTAAAGCTATGCACTCTATCATGGTTATGTTTATATTGTTTTTCCATAAAACATTGTTTTCATTAAATAAGCCACTGATTATTGGAACTAAATCTTCTTCTGTACATCTCATAAAAAAGTGATTCTTTGCGTGCGTCGTTATTGAGACCCAAATCCAGTGTGTGCCGTACTCGGAGATGCAACAGAAGCATCTATCTGTACTTTCATCCAGTCAAACAACAAATCTCTGACTCTGCACAAATTGCTCCAGTGCTTGTTTCTTCACATCTTCCGCAGTGCCCTTTGCATCTTCCAGCCACACTTGCTGACAAAGAAATGCATCTGAGTTTGTCCATAGATGGTTTTCTGTGGTCTATTTCATCTATTTTTTTTCCTGAGGCAGGAAGAACAAGCATTTG
Organism: Marmota monax; assembly: GCF_021218885.2. NCBI lineage: Eukaryota > Metazoa > Chordata > Mammalia > Rodentia > Sciuridae > Marmota > Marmota monax. The sequence continues at coordinate 12,633,502 of NW_026694432.1, forward strand.
CTTGATGGTACAAAACTTTTATCTTTCACTGTTAAGTAAGAAAATCTCAAAAGAGGCATCTAAACATTTGTCACAAAGTATCAGAACTTATGTAAAGAACCAGAGGGAGCATCACATAACTTTAGACATCGCTGGAAAAAATTAGAAATTTGTATCCTGGATGCTTCATTTTTAAGGATACTATTGTGTTAGTCAGGAAAGGCGAGGTTATGCAGTGATAACAAACATCCCCCAAGATCTGTGACTTAAAGCACTGCAGGTTTATGACATGACATGTGCATATCACAGGTCAGATGTGTTGCAGCCTCACTCCAGGAACCTAGATGGACTGACTGACTTCTTTCCAGTCAATGTCAGTTCTTGTGCAAAGGGGGAAAAGTGCGGTGCCTCCTAAAGCTTCTGTATCACTTCTGCTCGGATTTCAATGGCCCAAACAAGTCACATAGCCACACTTGACTCCAAGCAGGTCAGGAAATCAACTGTTGGAAAAGAATCAGAAAAAGCTGCTGTGTTCCACCAACAATGTCCCGTGTTGGCCAGTAGCACACCCTTTGCATTCTCATTGGCCAATAGCTCAAGGCTTATCGTTAGTGGATACACATATAACACGCCAACTCTTCTTTTTTCATCTAATTTCTTGTTGGATATCATTAGATCATCATTTGGAGTAGAAGTATCATCCTGCTCATTTTCTGACTGCTTGCTTGGGCTTGCATTTGTTAATATTCTCTTCAATCCATGATACCATTGCAGGAAATTTTAAAGCTGCATGCCCAGTTTGCAAAGGTTTAGTTAAAAGTGAATTATCTCATAACAGGACACACCTAAGAACGTTCTTAGTGACTACTTATAATATCCTGAAACTGTAAACATAAAATATATCTATCAATGGAGAAGGGATACATGCATCTGGGCAGCAGTGATAATCAGTAAACTCCACCCACAGCATGAGGCAGGTGAGCCTCATCAATGTAATGTTGAATGAAAGAGACCATTCAAATGTGTGGCTTTATTTGTACAAAGCTCAAAGGCATCTGAAACTAAGGTGTGGTGCCAGAAATCAGAAAGGGGCAGGCAGTGACTGAAAGGTGTCCTAGGAGTGGCTGATCATCTGGGGAGTGCTGGTAATCTTAGGTTTCTTAATCTGGGGGCTGCCTATATGGACATGTTCCCTTTGTGAAAATCCAGTAACCTGTATTCTTAAAATGTGAATGCTTTTTATGTATGTGAATTATGCCTCAATTAAAAGTTTACTTGAAATCAAACTGGATTGCAGAGTCCACAGAAACCCTCATCAGCTGCATATAACCTGGAAATATAGAGCCAGAAAAGATATATGAGGGCAGACATTGCCATCAACCCCCTTATCTCGTAAAACTTAATTCCTTTCTCTGCACACGTTGGCCCTCCGTGTCCTAGGACTAATCGACATGTGACAGGACACTGATATTAATCCATGTATTAGATATTAATACAGCTGAACTTGGATCTTTCGGAGTAGGTCGATTAATGTAAGTTGCAATTCTAATATTTTCTTCCTTCTTCCGGAGGATCATCATTCTTAATCCACTTTACAGAGAGCTACTCCCACAGGTCCCAAGCCTGGATCAGAACCTCGAACAGAGCCTGCAAAGCCAGGTAAGGAAAATCCCACTCCTTCCCAATTAGCATGTGATCCCCCCAACCCCCACCCAATAAGCATTCAGAGGCCGAGTTACAGGTGCCCTGATGATTTTAAATAGAAGAATAATGTGAGTTTCAACAATGCAAAACTGGGGGTTCGCATTAAACCAAATATGCTGAGAAATCTCTGGTCTCCCATCTGATCATGAAATAAATGCTCTGGTGAAGCCAATATTCTGCATAAGAGGGTGCATATCCATGGATTATCCATTTTAAAGAGTAACATGAAAGGCATTTTGCCCAGTCACCACACTAACCAGGGGAAACATGGTTTTGGACAATGCAGGAGGCACTCAGAGACTTGTAATGCTGCCGAACACACAATTCATAAGGAATCGAGTTCACAGTGAATCCTCGCCTTCCCAGGTCCAGAGCTTACATCCTTTTCATGCATCGTGTTATTTGTTGTTGTTGTTTTTTTTAATAATATAACTATTAAAAAATGGAGAAATACGGAAAACTCTAGAGAAAGAGGGAGAGCAGAATATACCCATGAATCTAGGTTGATGTGGCTCCTGGTTGGAATGTCCCCCAGAGGCCCAGGGGCTTGGTCCCCAGAGCAGTGCTATGGGAAGATGTTGGAAACTTGATGGAGAGGGACCAGGGGAAGGAAGCTAGGTCACTGGGGGTGTGTCTTTGAAAGGGATATCGGGACCCCAGCCCCTTCCTCTCTCTCTGCTTCTGGCCACCCTGAGGTAAGCAGCTTCGTTCTCCCATGTGCTCCCTGCCATGACCTTCAGCCTTGCCACAGGCCCAAAGCAGCGGGGCCAAGTGACCACGAACTGAAACCTCTGAAAACATGAGCCAAGGGAAACCTTCCCTCCTCATAAGTTGATCCTCTCAAGTATTTTGTCACAGTGGTAGAAAGCTGACCCTGGTTCCCTTTATGTCTCCTTCAAATCAGGCCCGGAGACAACACCTTGGGGGGTAAGTAGTTTAACGAGAGGTGATCCCAAGAGCACAGGAGCAGGTGAGGACACAGGAGAAAAGAGAACCCAAAAGATGTGTTCAATTAGGAGGGCGGCTGCAAGAGCATCCGGGGTTCCTCCTGCTGGGTTCTCCAAGAGGCTGAGCACACACGTGGGAGCTGCCGGAGATGGGGCAGGAGGGTGGGCTGAATAATGCCCCCCATGAAGTCCACGTCCAGTCCCTAAACTCTGTGATTATGTTACTTTATGTGGCAAAAGGTATCCCATCTGATTATGAAATAAATGCTCTGGTAAAGCAAATATTTGTTTTGTTGGTACTAGGGATTGAACACAGGGGTGTCAACCACATCCCCAGTCCTTTTTTTGTGTGTGTGTATTTTATTTAGAGACAGGGTCTCACTGAGTTGCTTAGGGCCTCACTATATTGCTGAGGCTGGCTTTGAACTAGTGACCCTCCTGCCTCAGCCTCCTGAGCTGCTGGTATTACAGACATGCACCATCACACCCAGCGGCCAAAGGAATTTTGTAGATATGATTAAGAATCTTAGAATGGGATGGTTCTCCTGGATAATCTCAGTGGGCTCTTCAGAATCGTAAATTGTAAGAGGGAGGCAGGAGGTCAGAATCAGAGTCAGAGAGAGGGACTGGAAGATACCAGGTTACTGGATGTGAGAAACACACTCACCTGTCCTAACCAAAGAGTGGACGATGAGACTGAGGTATAGCAAAAAGCGAGACTTTAATGGCAGTCTTGTAAGATCGGGTGTCTGGGGGGCACAGGCCCACACAGCATGTGATCCCCTAGAGCACAAGGTCCCTCCCCCAGTTCTTCATTCTCTGAGTATTATGGGGTGCACGGTCTTCCCTGATGCCTAGGTTTTATTGTCTCCTATTGGGTTACTTAAAGAAATATACCTTTAGTCCTTCCCACCTCCCTCTGCCTCTTTGGGGTGAGTGCATTCTGACACATAATGCAGCTCTTACTTCTTTTCCTAAGTTACTGTTTATTAATAGATTTCTATCTCTGTTGGTCAGGCCAACCCCTTCCCCCACCTCCTGTTGGTCAAAGGCTGTCCAGGTGCGTGGACTTTAGATCCGCCACCCCCAGAAGCTACTGAGCCACTGTGTGAGCTACCTGCTTGTAACTTTCCACTCTCCTCTCCTCCCTTCCAGAGGCCTCTCTTTATCCCAATTTTACATTTAAGGCTAAATACTGTATCTGAAAATGGACCACTGGAGCTTCTCTTCCTAGACTCGAAGGTGGGAGAAGGGGCCATGAGCCAAGGAGAGCAGACAGCTTTTAGAAGCTGGAAAAGGAAGAAAAGCAGGTGTTAGCTTATGATATTCCAGAAGGAAAGCAGCTCTACTGAAGCCTAAGTTTTAGCCTTTCCGACTCATCTCAGACCTCTGACCTCCAGAATCATAAAATGACAAACATTATGTTGTCTTCAGCCATTATGTTTATGGTCATTCATTGCAAAAGAAATAGGAAATACACACACACACACACACACACACACACACATTCTCTCTCTCTCTCTCACACACATGTGTTTATTATGTTTATTTATTTATGTGGATACTGGGGATTAAACTCAAGGGCACTTTACCACTGAGCTACATCCCCATTCTTTTTCATTTTTATTTTAAATTTTGAGAAAGGGTCTCACTAAGTTGCTTAGAGCCTTGCTAAATTGCTGAGGCTGGCCTCAAACTTATGATCCTCCTGCTTCAGCCTCCCAAGATACTGGGATTATGGGCATGGGCCACTGTGCCCGGCTTGTTGTGTTGATTTTTCATCCATGCACTCTCATCCTCCATTGGTTAAAGGTTGCAAAGCACACTCATACAGCCTGAGAGGCATGGGAAGCCACCAGCCTGCAAAGGACCTGTCCTCAAGCATTTGGTAAATTTGGGTGTGAGTTTCCTGGCAACCATGAAGAAAAAAGCAAAGTGACTGGGTTTCAGAGAGCACGTGCACACACCTCCCTCCCCCTCCCTCTCCCCCTCCCTCTCCCTCTCCCTCTCCCTCTCCCTCTCCCTCTCCCTCTCCCATCTCATAAAATGCTCCCCATAACCATTCTTATTGTTCAGTTTTTAAAGGAACCTATCACACAGGACTCTGTGTCAAGGGTATTTAAAGGACAGTGCTTTCTTTGGGGAGGTTAAAAGAAAGTTTTGATTATTTTTCAGAATTACCCCTACATAAGAGGAAAAGTAAGCACAGTCAACGCTGAGTGGTGGGTGCTGTGTGGTGGGTGAGTCCTGTGGCTCTCTCCCTGAGGCAGGACCTTGAGTGTATTTAAGAATGACCCTCCTTCTCAGAGATCAGGTGTCCCTCCGGTGTGGGGCAGAGACTAGGTGCAGAAAGCTAATTATGTTAAAGCTGAGTTCTTAGAGACACCTAGGAGAGCAGATATTGTGGGGTCTCTGGGATGGACACTGATGAGCTGGGGTCCCAGCTGGGGGGCCTCCCTGTGGCCCTCCTGCCATGGAAGCTGAGGTGTCTGGCAGCCTCCCCCAGAGGGTCCATTAATCAATCGTGTTGGGTTGCAAAGAATAGAGCCCCCCCCCCCAGACTTTAAACACAGAATTCAGTAGCCGAGTTGTGTAAAAACGCGAGAGCATCAGGGACCAAGAGGCTTCTGTCCTGCTGACTTTGAGGGGTGGCATGGCCTCTCCTCTCTTAAGAATTTGCTCTGCTGTCTTCCCGGCCCTGGTTCCAAGTTCTCTGGGTCCCTATTTCAAACCCCCAGTAGAGAGACGTGGCCTAGCTCCTGGTTTGGAGAAAGTCCTGCAAAGCACGGATCAAGAGAAGTCAGTGAGCAGGCCCCTTTAGTCAGGTGCTCAACTCTGGACCAATCAGCAAGGGAAGGAGGAGCTTATGAGGGGAGCCTGGCCTAGGTTATGCAGGGTCAGAAATAAGCCCAAGATCCAGCTTTGGCTCTGCGGGAGGATCCAGAGCAGAACTTGACAGATGTCCCAGAAATCCTTCCCGAAAAGCAAGTGCGCCTGCTCTCCGGCCTCCCCTCCTCTTGGTACCAAAACCCTTGCAATGTGACATCAAGAGTCTGGTTTCTCACTCCTTGAATCTGGGCTAGTCATGTGACTTGCTTTGACTAATATAATGTGGCAGAAGTGACAGTATCCCTGTTTAAGCCAAAGACTCAAGAAGCCCACATCCCCCTCTCTCCCTCCCTCTCTCCCTTCCCCACCTCCCTTTCATGCCTGATGCTGCCTTGTGACTAAGTCTGCTGAGCAATGTGAAGGACACATAGAAAGAGCCCCATGTGAGTCAGTTTCCCCAGCCAAGCCTGTCCTAGACCAGCCAGTTGGCCAAAGAGGCATGAGCGTGCCTGGCCAAAACCAGCCAAGTCTGTCCCAGGGCGCAGAAGAACCCTCCATGGACCTGTAGACTCATGAGCAATAATAAATGTGGATTGATTTAAGCAAAGCTTTGAGATGTTTTGTTGCACAGCCATAGCCGACAAATACAGAAGACTGGTCCAGGGAATTGCACTGTAAAGAAGGCGGTTGGTCAGTCTGACTGCAGTGGACACCAGCTGTCCCTAAGTAGTTACTCCTGTTTCATTGCAGCCCAAGCACCAGCCAGACTGCAGCTGCCACCAACATCCCTATACAAAAGAACCAATCAGCCTATACCTGGACTATGTGGGCTTTACAGGATATTGGTCAAAAGGCATTTTTACTCAGACAAAGTGGATCTCCTCAGCAGAGGTCAGATTAGCCAACAGAAAGAGCTGGACCTCAAAACAGTGATCAGAGAAAGAGAGAGAGAGAGATGTCCCTATGTGCTCCAACCACATGGAGGATAAGGTCACCTAAAAGCCAAACCAAATCAGAGTCCAGCTAGCAGGAAGAGTTCTAAGGCACCTGCCTGGATTATGACTGGCTGTGGACTCAAATCTGATCTCTAGAAAGATTATTTCTCCCCGCTATGTTCTCAAGTGTTTGAATCTGGACATTGAACATAAAACAGCAGACCAGAGCTGGGGCTACCTGGGTACTGAATTTTGTCACTTACAAACGCCTTTGGGAAGGTTTTCGTGGTTTCCTTAGAAGAGCATTCATAGCTTTTGTAAGATTCTGAGGCAAGCAGGGTGCCCTGTTGCATACCTGGAATCCTAGCCACGTAGAAAGCTGAGGCCAGAGGATTGCAAGTTCAAGGACAACCTGGACAATTTAGCAAGACCCTGTCTCAAAATAAAAAATAAAAAGGCAGGGGATATGACTCAGAGGTAGAGCACCCCTGGGTTCAATCCCCAGAACTACTACTGGTACTACTACTACTAATAATAATAATAATGTTAAAATAAATAAAAAAGAAATTTAAATTTTTTTAAAAAAAATCTCAGACAAGCTATGACACAAAAACCTAAGAACTCGTAGGGCAGAGAAACTACAGGAAGCAGCCCTGCCTGGCCTGTCTATAACAGTGTCCCTACAGGTCTATGTCTGTATATTACTCTGTCTTCACTTATTGCACATATACATTATAATTCACACAAGACATTATAAAACCATGTATTCCTGTTGTCTATCCCTTATAGGGAATGTCTTTCTAGGTGACTGTTAGTATCTATTTTTTACTCTAAGTTAATATACCTATATGCTACTGTAATATATATATATATATATATATATATATATATATATATATACACTCACACACACACACACATTAGTGCAGTTGTGTGCTACTAGAGATTAATGCTGTAGCTCTGTTACTTGGTTATTTATCTATCTTAGTGTAGCTAAAAGTTATTATGTGCATATGTAACTGTAGCTGCGTGTTACCCACTACATCTATATGTTACTATACCTGTAGTACGGAATCTGTTATCATGTACAAGACTGTAATTGTATTACTATGTCTATGTGTTCCTGTATTTATATTATTGTAGCTAGGTGTTATGGCATTTGTTATTGAAGTCACGCTTTACTGCAACTAAATGTCACTGTTAATTTACATTTACTCCAATAATAAAATAACATTAACTACCATTTGTTAAGCACCTGCTACTTGTCAGGCTACAGACTTAATGTGCAATGACCTTATTAAGTCTTACAATGCCCCTACAAGGTAGATATAATAAGACCTATGTGATAGATGAGGAAACTGAGATACAAGTAGGTGACGTTACTTGCCCAAGGGCATACAATCAGTATGTGGCAGTAGAATGCAGGGGAAGAACCTCAAACTCAGGTGTGTATCTGACTAGTCACTTGTCAGCAACTGCGTGACTCTATAGACTGTCCTGGGCTTGTATGCCGAGGGCCTCATACAGAAAATGGCTCATTGTCTAAAGATAGAAAAGAGACTTATTGGAAGATACTTAGGTAGAATTGTTCTTGAAACTATCAACTTCATGTTCTGACATTTTTGTTGAGTTAGGAGTTCCTGAATACAGAAACAATTAAGTTGCTAAAAGAACCTTTGATTGAGCTAGCAGACAATAAATTTAAAGAACAATGAAATTCATTGTCCTAACTTTCAATGAATTTTGAAAAGAGAGAGATGGTTACAAGAGCTTAATAGTTGATGAGCTCAATACTTGGGAACTCTGTGGATCCTAATACGCCTGTAGGTTGGGAAACCCTCTGATGGATGCCCTCCCACAAACCCACCACCAGGTATGGCGCCCCCTCCTCACGCTCTCTCTTGCCTCCTCCCACCCTGCAAGCTGTAACGACCTCGGGTTTCATAGGAGGCTCCAAAAGATCCTTTCAGGGCCCCTGCCTGAGCCCCTTCCTCTTGGCCTTTGATTCCTGCCTGTTTTCCCAAGATGTGAGCTCCTTAGGAGCAAGGACGATGTGGCCTTGAGCTAAAGTCTACAGAAAGAAGTTCCCAGGGAGGAGGCGTCCTATGTCCCAGGCACCAATGGCCCTACTTTGGGTAGCACCAGCTCCAGACAATGACCCCTCTTGTTACAACCCTTAAAACTCTACAGGCAACCCTCTCATGTCTGCCTGCTGTATACCATCCCATGATGCTTCCTGCCCTGACCCCTCCCCAGCTAGTCACCACCCCCTCATGCTTCCCAGTCCCTTCCTAGGTGTCAGCCCCTGAACCAGTTTCTTCCCTTCAAGATGACACCCAACTTTATTTGCCACTAGTTGTGACAGAGCTACAGTAGACTCATCCCCCTCAAATCTGGGTAACACAGGAGCACACTGAGTGGGCCTTCCTGGTACTAATGTCTGGGTTGTGCTTAGACTGTGAATGAGTCTCGTTTAGAATATTCATAGCACTGAGCAACTTCAGATCAAGAAGTTAGACCCCCTAGAAATCAAGCATGTAGCGTAGAGGTGGCAAATACAGGCATACAGAGCACCATCCTCCATCCCGTGCCCATTGCAGACATTACTAATCAATCCCAGACACTCTTTCCTACTGAGCCAGGACACAGTTTCAATATGCTTTTCAATCAAGTCTACAGCCACCATCAATTGACCTAGAGTGTATCCAAAACAAAATCCATTTCCTACCTAGGCCAACTCCTTCACTATGAAGGTAGAAAAACACACCCAGAAGAAAATCAAATTGCCCCAGTTTATACAAATCAGAAGCCAGGATGAGAACCCAGAGTTCCTGTCCTCTGACCCGCCCCATGACGGCGGAGGAGCCACTGCACAGTGGAGCAGACTGGGGCTGTTTGAACCTCACTTCTAAGAAGCCTAGAAGCACTGAACAAAGAGCAGGCCGGCTCCTCACCCCAGGTTTCCATAGTAACCCTCTGGTCCCCGAGTTTGGGATGAGGGCAGAGTTTAGGGCTTCCATGCAGATAGAGGCTATACCCAGACCAAGCCTGTACATTTATTAACGTGTCTGTCCCCATAATCTTGTGAACGGATGCAACTGTCACCCCTGCTCCACAAAGGAGGAAACGGCGGGCAGGACACAGTGACTTTTCTCAGCCCACACAGCTTGGAAGTGCCAGAGCAAGGATTTTGAGTGAGTCTGACTCCAGAGCTGATGGGCTTCCTCACTCACTCTATCAAACTGCACAGGAACACACACACACACACACACACACACACCACCTACCACCTGAGATGCTCAAACGTTTTCCATTTGTCTCCACCTGGTGGGTGAGCGTGGCTGTGGAGAAGACAGGTCCAAGTCTCAGGGCAGGCAGTGCGCTCACCGGGGCCCAGCGCCCCACCAAGGAGCCATCCCACGGTGTGGGGCTTCGTGTGCATGAGGGGCGGGGACAGCCTGCTTCTGCCCACAGGAGTTTCTGTGTCGGCAGGGGAAGGCCAGCATGCCAGACCTGGGCCGAGGACAGTAGATCATCTGGTCACTGGGATTAATGAGGCTTCCCCGTGTTTGTGGAAGTGATTAAGGAGCCTAGAGTGGCTTCGCTTCCTGTCAACAGAACCAAAGGCACGGCTACCGCTGCCTTCAGAGGCTTGGGGCGGGGGCCTGTGGGCAAAGGGGTTCGCGGGTCTGCACCGTGCTCAGTGTTGGGCTCTCCCACAAAGACACCCACTGAGGGCATTTGTCCGGATCTGGAATTCCTCCCCATTGCTGCTCATACACCCTACCAGCATTTATTGAGCCCCCAATGTATACCAATCACCATGCCAGGTCCTGGGGATACAGAACAGGACAGACACAGCCTCTGACTTGATGGAGTTCATGGTTGGGCAGGAAGAGATCCCAAACAACAAGCTCTATGATGAGTTCTCTAGTGATGAAGTGCTGCAGGGAGGGGACAGTGACCTGGACACAGCTATGACAGGCCCCCCTCTCAAGAGCCAGAGAAGTTTTCCCTGAGACGTAGAAGGGAGAGGGAGGGTCTCAGCCAGGTCTCTCAGGACGGCAGTCTTGACAGGACCTGGCAGCTGATCACAAGCCAGAGGTGACGTGAGATTCTGGATCCAAGGACGGGGTTGGAGGGCAGCAGCACCCTTCATACACAGCACAACCGGCAGGTCAGGTTGGAGAAGGCAGGACAGTGAGTCCAGGCTCCCAGGAAGTGCCCAGGGAGGAGCCGGCCGGAGGGGCCTGGGGCACAGGGACTAGATCTAAGCTTAAGACCTAGGTTTGGAAGACGATGCTGGGGCCAAAGTAGGTTTAATGTGCGTCTTGAGGCCACGTCAATGCAAGAAGGTAAAACAGGGCCGAGGACTGCTCTCTGGGAGGAGCTGCAGGAGGCAGAGAAGGGGACTGAGCAGGAGGGGTGGAGTCTGGACAAAGAAGATAGTTCAACACGGGGAAGAAATGGTCAGCAGAACAGTGCGGTGGACACTGTCAGGGGCTGCCACGGCTCTGGGAAGATAAGGCCAAGGTGTGTCGCTGGATTTGCCTGTGGTCCTGAGTGGCCTTGACAGGAGGGGTTTAGGTGGAGGCAGAAGTGAGAACTGAGTGGGTGGGGAGGAGTGCATCTGAAAGGAAGCAGGGAATGGGAAGGAGCCTTCTAAGAACCTTGACGTGGGGGAGGGCGGAAATGGGCAACCACTTGGGAGGCCCTGGCCAGGTTTTTCAAGTGAGAAAAGCTCAAGCAAATGTGCTGAGCTGAGAAAGAGGGAGAGATGGAGAATGAATGAATGAACAAGGAATCGATCCCTTAAGAAGCTAACGGGGGCAGGGGGTGCACTGATGGAGAAGGGCCCTGGCCAGGAGCAGGGCACCCCTGCCCTCTAAGATGGGGTGGGGAGAACTCCAAGAGGAACTGGGGCCAAATGGAGGGAATCCACTTCTGCTGACCTGGATCTACACAGTGAAGATCGCCTGCAGAGTGTGACTGTGGTATAAGCAGGTGGTGGAGGTAGAGAGTTTGCAGAGAACTGCAGCGAGACACAGCTGGCCACGCCAGCGGCAGTGAGAGCCTATGTGACGTTGGAAACCATCGTCCTTCCCCACTAGCTCCCATTTGTTGAGCGCCTGTCTGTGAGTCATTTCATTGTCCTAAGACACCAGGGAGAGAGGCTCCCTTATCCCTTAAGTACAAAAAATGGAGGTTCAAAAAAATTTTCAGCAACTTGTCCAAGGAAATACAGCTGCGAGGAGCAGAGGGCACTGGATGCCGAGCCCCACGCTCTTTCCATGGATCTGTGAAGCTCAAGGTCAGCCCAGGAAGGGAAGGGACATGCAGGTGGACGTCCGCTCAGGGCTGGGGACGGTGCTGGGCAATGAGGCTGAGAAACCCGAGGAGCGGGGAGGTCAGGGGTGAATACCTGCCAGGGTATTCTGGGCGGGCAGGGGACCAGGAGAGCTTCTGGAGGACTGGGCAGGACTGTGAGAGCAAAGAGCAGAAGGTCTCTGGTCACTGGAGAGCTGTGTGAAGAAGGATGGGGATGGAGGGAACCCAGAGCTAGGAACAGAGAGTGGCAAACTAGGGCCGACAGAACTGACCCAGGGGCGGAACCCGGACCACCATTAGTGACCCAGACAGACCCTGGGTCTGATTCTACTCTGTCACTTTAGCTCTGTGATAGGGATCAACTTGCTTAAATTCTCTGGGCCTTGTTTTCTCCCACCAACTCAGTGAGATAAGTGACCCCTATCTACACCTTATACCTAGAAGCAAGACCTTCCAACTCCCATCCAGACCCCGCCCCCTTGCCTTGACAGATGCAGTATCAGATGGCCCCCCCCCACCTCCCCAGCACCCCCATCACCCCCATCACTCTGCTTCAATTTTGTTAGCACCTCAGTAATGCTGTACAAGGAACTCTCCCAAGTCGGTGGCTCATAACCGCCACGTCTGTGGGTTCACTGGGGTTTTGCTGATCTTTCTGGGTTTGGCTGATGTTGGCTTCAGACCACAAACTGAGCTCCGTTCTCCTGTACATGTCTCTCTGGGACCAGGGGGCTCTGGGACATTCTGGGGCACGTCCTTCTCCTAGCAATGGCAGAGCACAAAACCACAAGTACAACCGCACTAGAACAAGACTAGTTTCTACAATTCAAGACCTCTGCTCACATCCTATTGGGTAAAGCAAGTCACATGGTCAAGCCCTAAGTGGGACATTCTTGGGGCCTGGCAGGGATGTGGGCCAATAAGTTGGCATCGATCATTCCACCTACCAGGGGCTGGAGGTATCGCTCAGTGGCAGAGCACTTGCCTAGCGTAGCTAAGGCCCTGGGTACAATCCCTGGTCCTGCAAAAATAATAATAATGACAGTAATAATTCCACCTACCGAACCCAGTCATCTCAGTCTCTGTCAGTCCCCAGATCCAGCTGTAGCCCCCTTTTGTCTAAGTCATTCCCTGGGCCTGGAATGTTCTCTCCCATCCTCCTCTCTCTTTCATCACAAGCCTGCTTTCTGTTCATCTTTGGAACCTCCACTTAAACACTTGCCTTTTAAGAGACTGGGAAATGTCGTCTTGCAATTTGCTCAGGGAAGGAATGAAAGGGGATTTGGTGAATGCATCCCACTGTCTCCGCCACAGCCTTCTGATCCTACAGAACAGAGGTCTCCACCGGCTGAATACAACAGAGGATGAGGCAGATCCCCAAAGAAAGAAGAATAGAAGTGAGAAAGCAGGAAGCACAGACAAGGAGAAACGGACGGGGAGGGGGGGGGGGTCGGAGGGGATAAGGATGCCTTGGATGGAAAGTGACAGATAGAGGCCAAGGCAAGCCCAAAAGAGACAATGGCCAAGAAAGGGTCATGGAGCAAGTGGCGAGGCTGTGACAGAGAGAAAAGACCCAGAGGGGCTGTCAGGGGGTGAGCGGTGAGCCGGCGCCTCCTCGCGCAAACGCGGAGTTGGCAACTTCCTCCCACTATTTCATTCCCCTCCGCTGTCACCGAAACACCACGGAATCTGAAATCTAATTTGGCCTTTGTCAGCTCCGTAAGTGCTGTTCTTTAAGGGTGATTCCCTGGAAAATGGACCAAAGTTCTAAATTGGAAATCCACATTGGTCATCCGGGACTTGTTCTCCCGAACTTCGGGCACTCGTCAGCAGCGGGCAGGTCATTGTGCGAGCATTAATGCTAGTGACAAATGAGAAGGCACCTGGCTGCTTAGGCAGCGACTTCCCAAGACCCAACCACGGCCGGCCCCAGAGATCTCATCAGCCCCGCCTGGCCCCCGCTGGCTGGGGCGGCAGGAAATAACTAGGCTCCCGAGGATGAGCCCGAGCTAATTATTAAAGCAGGGGAGAGGGGGGTGCTTGGGGGTTCAGATAAGGCAGCTGCTCCCTGGGGTGGTGGCAACGACCTCTTCCCCACCCCTCACTCTCTGGCCTAGTCCTCACTGGCCACCAGGAAATAGTCTCCAACATGCCGAATGACCATGTCCCTTCTCTGCTCAAAAGTCTCCATAGCAGACACCTCTCAGCCCACTGTCACCTCCTCTCAAGTCCACCCCTGATTGCAGCTACAGATATAGAAAGCAGTGGTCCCCGGGCTCAGATGTACCCTGCAGTGAAAACCACACCTCAAGGACCATTCCCTGTGTCTGTCCACCGCTGTCCCAGGACCTCCCCCAGGAGCCTGGGGCTTGCTTGGTGGTAGGGAAAGCTCCATGCAGGAAAGCTAGCGTCCCAGGTCATCCCACAGGGCAGCCCACGGGGCTGGGAGTCAGGGGGAAATGCCTCCGCCATCAGGACTTCACACAGAGACTCTGGGCGTCCTCAGGAGGACCAGTGGGATCGTGGTCCCTGGTGCCCAGAAGCAACCTTGCAACTGGTCATTCTCAGGTAACCACCTGTATTCAGGTCTTTCTCTCAAACTATATCCCTTGAACGTCTTAGGATGTTTTCATTCCTTACCTCACAGGCACTTGGTTAAATGCTCTGTTGTCACCATCTTAAAATTTTTAACAATTTGTTAAACAAGGAACCCCATATTTTCATTCTGCATTGTGCCCTACAAACCACATAGCTGGCTGTGTGCTATGTGCTATGGCCTGGTGCTAAGCCTGTCACTTAGCAGGGGCTTGGTGAATACTGAACTCAGTTGAACTGAATCCAACCAAGGGGCCTTCTGCCCCTCCCCCTCTGCTCCTGGCTCCAGCTCCTTCCCTGCTTCCCTCCTGACCTGGGTCTGGAAAGCTGCCAGGAGTCGGGGGCAAATGGCACTGGAGCGGCTCTTGTGGATTTTCCAGGGCAGGGAGGAGGGGGACCTATGGCCTGCATCCCAGATGGTCCTGAGGCCCCTGGACCACAGCGCAGCCTCCCTCCAATCAGGGATCCCCTAGGATCCCAGCTCTCTACAAGGAAGCCATGCGTTTTCATCTTAAAATGTCATTGCGCCGTTTTCATCCCATTTTTAAAAGCCCCGTCTGAGATAATTTGGAATGGCCCGAGCCGTAAGCCCCGATCACAGAAGGCAGCCTTCCGCAGCGAAGAGGTCACACGTGCCAAAGCACTACAAAGACACAAGGTCGATGGAGGACCTCGAGAATTAGAGGCAAACGGATTTTAGACAAGACACAAGTCCAAAGGTGGAAAGTTTAGCCCAGAGATGAGGTTGGGGGAGGAAATATTTTTCTTAATAGGAAAAAAAGACAGCCCGGGAAAATACAGCAGGCTTGCAGCATGATCCCTCTCTCTTCTGTTTTCTACCGTGAAAAGGAGAAGATATGGGGGCTGGAGGCGCAGACAATGGAGACCAGAGGCCTTTCTAGGGATTTGCAGAAAGCAATCACAGATAAGGTTCTTTCACAGGGCAGGTAAAGCCGCAGAGAGGAAAGTTGTGGGGGTTTAACACCTTGTCTCGCTGACCGGAGGTCTCCAGGGCTCAGACAAGCTTCGGAGAAGCCAAGATTAAATTGCTCTAAGAAGGAGAGAAGAGTCAAAGTAAAATTAAGCCTAATTATTAGCAGTTAAGGACTAATGAGGGTGCCTGATTTACCTAAATGTCGAGCTCCTTCTTGCTCTAAATGAGCTATCGCATGGTGTGTGTGGTCATTAGACGAGGTGTTATGCTTTATTATTCAATAAATTCCACTACACATGCACACGCTGGAGAGATATTTATGGACAGAGACAAGGGAAGAGTTCTGGTTTTTGCTTTGTTTTGGTGATGTATAGACTTGACATTCAATGTCCATAATTATCCACGACCGTGGACAGGTTCGAGGCAAGCCTGGCTGGACCCTACAGTCACCTAGTGGCGTTGATCCAGATTGCATGCATAATGCCCTGGAAGAAGAGAGCAGCTTCAGATGCCAGGGAGGTGGCACAAAGAAAAAGAGGAGAGGGGAGGGCATCAGAGC
The DNA here is from genome assembly GCF_021218885.2 of Marmota monax. Lineage (NCBI taxonomy): Eukaryota > Metazoa > Chordata > Mammalia > Rodentia > Sciuridae > Marmota > Marmota monax. Next base: position 12,649,312 of record NW_026694432.1, read on the forward strand.
CCTGATCTAGCACGGATGGGTCCCATGGGGAGGACGTCATGAGATGGACATTAAGGATGGCTGCTTCCTGGCAGGTCATGGGGGAGTCTCGGAGACCACAGAGGTCCCAGCAACTGTGAGAGATAGGAGACTAAGAAGTCACCCAGAACCAAGAGCGTCCCTCCTTCCCCTGCCCCAGGGCCCGGAGTGGGAGGCCCTGGCTGGGTGCAGGAAGATAGGGCGTGGCCGTGCGAGCCCAGGCCAGACTGAGCATGGAATGGCACCTCTAGGAGGTCTGCCCAGAAGCCAGAGGGAGGAAAAAGATGGACCGTCTCCCAGGAGAAAGGCCTCATCAGAGACAAGGAGAGGTGAGAGACAGAGGACACCAAGTTCCCGCTGACTTTAGTCAGAGCAGGTGCCTGCCTTGGCATGGGGACAGCTCGTGGCCATCAAGTCACTGAGAGTGGACACCACTGCTCACTCAGAGGATCTCCTGCTCCCCTGCCCTCATTTAGCAGCAGACCCAAACCTGGTCTGGCCAGAGTTTGCCAAGGGGTCCTGGGAAATGACCTTCAGGGTGGACACCACCCACCAACCTGAAACTCATTGTTTCCGGCTGATTTTTTAAATTTGAACAAAGATTGACCTCTTACGACTAGATCCCTGAATGGTCAGAAGTAGAAAGACTTCCGCTTGGCAGCTTTGGCTGAGGGGACATCAGGGACAGGAGAGGAGATGATGATACGTGCCAGCCCTGGAAGTAACTCAGAACAGGGCCAGGGTTGGGGAGGCGACCTGGTGACACCCGGCAGCTCAGCACATCAGCTCTTTGGGAGGGGTCCCTGGTTCCTGGAGGCCCCAGGGCTGCACCCGGAATACCAACATGTGCTTGGGTCCACCCGAGAGGGCTGAGGACAGAGTCTCTTCCAGGTCTCCACGTACTGCCTGCTGGTCTACCCCAGAGGCTCTAGCCCTGTGGGAAGGCAGCCCTGAGCCTGCCAAGGGAGCCAGACCCCTTGTGTTCACACCTGGTGGCTGAAGCTCTTCTGCTGGGTCCCAGAGCCCCATCCAGAGCCTGTCCCTAACAGCTGCTGCCATCTTGAGTCACAGCCCCTATAACACTTTTTCCATCTTCAGGGCAAGGTCTGGTCTCCCTGGGGCCTCGTAAAGCCTCCCCTTTCCCTTCTTGAGCAGCTTAGACTCAAGGACAGGGACCCCATCCTCTCCTTAGAACTGCAGGGTGCCAGCTGCCAGGGAGACAGCTCGAGTGGCCTGGGCCTGCCCGTGCTCCTCAGAAGGCTGAGGTGGCTGGGCCAGGAGCCCCCTGCAGAACCACCGCAGGCTCTGGCCAGACCTGAAGTGGGGCAGAGGTAGGAGGGTACTCGCTGATTGTGTCCTGCGGGCCCAGGGTCCAGTGGCCAGACAAATGGGACATCCCCCAGGCAGCATGGACGAAGCCCACCCTGGCCTCACCCACTCCATCCAACACCCTCCTGCCAGCTCCCGGGGCAGCGCGAGAGCAGGATTTGCAAGAGAACCTTCTCCACCTTGGCAAGGGCCACTCCCAGACCCCAGAGCACAGGCCGGAGTCAGACCCAAGTTCAAATCCTGACTCTGTCACTCACGACCACGCTGTCATGAACAGGTTGCCCTGTGTCACCTGCACCCTTAGCCCAGCAGTTGGTAGAGAGAACACAGACAAACGTTGTGACCGGAAAGCGGGAGCGACAGGAGAAATAACAAGACGATCAGAGCCAGGCTCCGAGGACGGGGGCCGGAGGCAGGGACGTAAGCCCCCAAGATGAGGCAGAAGTGGGTTTGCCAAGGGGAGCCAGCAGGAAGGTTCCAGAAGACGGCAGACTGTGCAGTGAGTCATTGCTCACAGTTGCTGAATAATTCACGGGGCAGCCGGGATGGCATATGCTTCCTCTAAGCCGCAGCAGCCGAGCACCATCTCTCCCCATCCCCACTCCCCACTCCCCACTCCCCACTCCCCACTCCCCACTGCTGTCGCCAGGGAAACCAGCTCCCTCCACCAGAGAATGGGGTGGTGGAGGGCGGGAGGTGGGGCAGGCTCCTGTGGCCCAGGAAAGGATCAGCTCGGCCTGTCCCCGGCAGGTGGGGAGGCAGGACACCGAGGTAAGGGAGAGGCAGGAGGCTGGGCCCCAGGAGATGCCACAGAATGGAACAGAGAGCCGCAGACTCTGAGATGGCTGCTGGCGGAGGCAGCTTAGAAGTGAAACAGATGGGGGCGGTGTGTCGGGGGCACAGGGTGCTGGGCCTGGGTCTGCTCGGCCCGAGCTCTCCTGCGCTTTGTGTTGGGCTTCGGCGTGGGTCCCACTGTCCTCTCTCCTGTGCTTGGCCCAGGCTCCCAGGAATAGCTCCCTGCGGTCCCCTCTGGTGCACGTCCAGCATCATCCTTGACCAGGAGGCCAGCACCTAGAGTGGCTCCTTCCTGCTGCTTCCTGTGGGCACCCGCCCTCTGGGCGCTGCCTAGCCCTTGAGGCCTGCCCTCTCCTCTCACTTCCTCAAATTCCCCTTGCTCTGTCCTGCCCTCGTTGCTGTTGGGTTCCAAGATGTGTTCTCAGCAATTCTGCAGGCATTCATCTCTGCCTCACACAGTAAACAACACAAAGAACCAGAAACTTCCATGGTCTGGACAGTGCTGGCGGCTTCATGGTGGATCTTCATTGATAAGTGAACCGGGGCTCAACTCCTCTTGCATCTGAAAACACCACCAGTTCCTGTGCCTAAGGCATAACCTCTCTGAAACTTGGTGTCCTCATCTGTAAAACAGGGAGAGCCCTGCCTCAGAGAATTAAGTAGAATGAGGACATGCAGGGAGACCTAATCAGTCATTGTTATTATTGTTGTTTGTTAATTCTTATATAATATTTTATTGTCTATAATATACACATGAGTGTGTTTCCATGCTATCCTTGTCCATTTTCATTACTCTAACAAAATACTTGAGGGAGCCTAACTTTATCAAGAAAAGAGGTTTACTTTTTAGCTCACAGTTTGGGAGACTGAAAGCTCAGATAGCATGGCACCGGTTCTGGTGAGGGACCCCTTGGCTGCATCACCCCAACCTGGTGTGATGTGTTCAATCACACCTTGAAACGGGAAGCCAGAAACAATGCAGGGTTGGGTTCACTCTCTTGAGAATTACCTTACTCTCCCAGGGAGCTCCTCCAGTGACTTACCACCTCCCACTGTGCCTGGCCTCTTAAAGGTCTGGCCACCTCCCCATCACCACACTGAGGACCAATCCGTGGACTTCAGGGGAACACACTTGAGCCATCTCCAAACCACAGAGGAGTGAGTCCTTCTCCCTAGTACAGGGACACTGCCCTCCGCCACCTCTTGGGGCTCAGGCGTAAAGCCTGACCGCGGGGTCACATTCATGGTGGTCTAAGGCATCGAACACTTCATGCAATTAGCAAATTTGTCATTATTGTCTGAGCAAGCGACCGTTTCTTATTGAATTTGCCAAACCCAATCATTTTATCGAGCACTCCAATTACATAAGGTTGCATTCGCACTCCTAAACGGAGGGACTTCAGACGTGAATAGGGTGCTACCAAAATAACTGTGGCATATGTTTCAGATTTCCCCCCAAATTTCTATTTTTCCCCATAAAGGAAAATAAAAGGTTTGGATTCTTTTTTTTTTTTTTTTTACCACAAGTTTTCCAAGTTTCCAAAAATGCTGTATTTCTTGGCCCCACGGGTGAGGGAACATGTAAGGAGCACGGACCGGCATTTCTAAGCCACCCTCAACGTGACAGCCCACCCCTGGGTCACCCTCCCCAGCTCAGGCAGCTGGGCTGGAGCCAGAGCCCGGAGCCACGCCCCTGTCCCAAGTCCACTCTGGTTCCAGGAGGCCTCTGTGCCTGTCCCTGTCTTAGCTCATTGCCTTCTCCTGGGCCTTGTCCCTTCTCACGCCAACCACAGTGGGTTGAGGGGCGTCCCCCAGAACATATGTTGAAGTCCTCGTCCCTCGGGCCTCCAAATGTGACCTTCATTGGAGATAGGGATTTTGCAGGTGTGATGAAATGAGGACGCAGTCATCCTGGATAAGGTTGGGCCTGAAGTCCAGTGGCGGACATCAGGGGAAAGGAAGGTGGAGAGGACACTCAGGGGAGGAGGCCACGAGAAGGGGGAGGTGGAAATGAGTCTACAAACCAGGGGCCACCGGCAGTCGCCAGGAGCTCCCAGAAGCCAAGACGAGGCTGGGCAGTCTTCCCTGGAGCCTCAGAGGGAGCCTGGCCCTGATGGCACTTGGATTTTAAACTTCTCGCCTCCAGAACTGTGGGGAAAGAGCCACCTGGCTTGGGACCATTGGTCACAGTGGCCCTGGGACACCACAGCACCCACCGACCTCCACAGGACACCACAGCACCCACCAACCTCCTTTACGGATGGACAAACAGGGTCTAGGGGAGGATCTCCAGGCCGCATCCTGCAGAGGGGTCTGCAGCAGGGTCTCCGTCACCTTGGGGACAGGAAACCGCCAAAGGCTTGAGCCCAGAGAACTGAGCTCAAGTTCCACTTCCTGCTGGCTGCCTGTGATCTAGAAAGTCACGTCCCCTCCCAGGGCCTTGGGATTTGGATTAAGTCACCTCCCTGTCCAGGAGCCTTGGACTCCTTTGAACAAAGAGCAGAAGCCCCAGGGATCCACGGCCCTCAGCCTGGGGGCTCTGCCACCACCACCGCCCCACAACCGTAAGGTCCTGGCCTTACTCTGTATCATGGTCCCATTTACGATGTGACCTTGACAGTGGCAGGAAGCAGTGTGCATTAGTGGGGATCTCACCTCCAGATCTTAGGCCAGCGCTGAACAGCAAGATACTCTCACATGATGCCGGGGGTCCAACCGCAGACCCCATGAGCCACAGGATCAGAAGAAACAGTGGGCGCTGGCCAGCTGCAGTGTGGCTAAGCTGGAATGCTGTGGGTCAGGTGCATCAGGTGCATCTGCGACTTACGATGTTTTAAGCTCATGGTGGGTTTATCCGGAGGTGACCCCACGGTAAGAGGAGAGATCCAGGCAGAGCAAGATGCAGGCAGGTGGTGAGTGGGGATGAGGGCCTAGAGTGAATGTGGCCATTCACTTCCCCAGGAACAGGTGTAGAGAAGGAGATGTGTGCAGGAGCTCCATGCAGGGAGAGCTCTGCACGTGCCTGGACCATGGACTTATCCATGCGGGAGGCAGAAGGTTGAATGAGAAAGCCCAGAGGAGTCAGACAATTGTTCAAGGACACACAGCAAGAAGTAGATCAGGTCCAGCTATCCGCCAGCTGTCCCGTCATCGCTCCCAGCAGCCTCCACACACTGGTGCTGGCCCCGCCGCTCACTGACTGGGGACTTACTCAAGTAATCTCTGATTTTCTTACCATGACCTAGGAAGTAACAAAACAACTAAAAACCAATCTGCACTCATTATTATCACACACAGGGAACAATCCAAACTACCTTTTATAGTAATAAAATCTATCTGTCCCAGAGAGGACACCCTTCCACCCACCCCCGACCGGGTTACTGGCCTCCACAAGCCACTGCACCAGGCACACTGGTCTTTCCTCTGTTCCTAGTCTACTTCTGCCTCAGGGGCTTTGCACCTCCATAGCTGGCTGCTTCTGATTTAAATTCAACCCCCCACCTTTCAAGCACACCCTGGCCACTCAAATTAGCCACCATGCCACCCCGTCCAGTCTTCCACATCTCACCCCACTGTAATGCGTTCTTCAGAGCATTTGCCACTTTTAAAGTCACCTTATTTATTTGTTCATTTTCTGTCTCCTTCCACCCACCACCGCAGAACAAGCTGGGGAGGACAGGGGCTTTTGTTTATCGCTGAACCCAGTACCTTACGGTACACTCCTTTAAAATGAGTGGATGGGTCCCTTTGCCAGGCCTGGTCCTGGAGGGGAACTCAGGGACACGTCAGGCAAGGTCTCGGGCTTCCAGACAGCAGGAGAAGCTGATGTAGAAAGAGTTATGCTTGTTGCATCACGAGGCTCAGGGGAGAAGCACACTCTGCTGGGAGTGGGAGTCAGGCAGCTTTGCCAGGGAGAAGACCCCTGATCGGGCTTCGAAGGATCAACAGGGGTTCACCAGACCCACTGTACACCTTGCCAGAAGTGGCGGACCTCGCGCTGGCCGGTGACGGGACCCACCACGGACTGCAAGTAAGGTGGGTGGCAAGGTCAGGTTTGTGCTGCAGACTTCTGTGGCTGCTGGGGGCAGGGATGGAATGAGGAGAGATCGGGGGCCAGGGAGCCGCCAAGGGCCTGCCGCACAGAGCAGGGAAGCCCCCTGGGAACATCAGCACGAGGTCCTTGGTGAGTTGGAAAAACAGCCTTGTGGACGGGCAGGGACACAAGACCCAGAGGAGGCAGGTGCGGGTGGCTGGCTGGGGGAGGACAGAGACGTGCTCTTGGACTGAAGGGAAAGAGACAGGGGAGGGACCGAAGGTGCCACTGTGGGAAAGGTTGGGAGGGAAGCAGGGCAAAGTGGGGACCGTGCTCGGGACAGAGGTACAGGAGGCCAATGCCCAGAGACCACCTGCGTTGGGTGAGACGGCTCGTGAGCTGAGGGGCATCCCAACTGTCGCCTGTGTCTCTGGTGGAGCTGGATGTGAGTGTGGCCGCTGAGGGCGAGGGGGAGGTGGGGACAGGTGCTTCGTCCAGGGCAGGGCTGTGGGCAGCGGGAGCCGGCAGAGGCTGGGTGGTGGAGGGCCGAAGTCCCTACCCAGGCGGGGCCAGGTGCGGGGCAGGGGAGGTGAGTGACTTGATCTGGACTTGTTCCCGTGCTCCACGTCACGTCTGGACTCCTCAGAAGGCGTGTCCTGTTTTGAGGGGGACAATATGCTGCCGGCTGGATCCATGAGGGTCGCCCAGGAAGCAGATGGCACGTTCAGAGTGGGCGCTGGAGGGGAGCTTGTGAGGGGTCTGTTTACCAAGCTGTAGGCAGGGGGTGGGGACCACAGGGACAGCGCTGGTCCCTCGGGCTTGTCTGGGGTGGGGGCTGTTACTGTGTTACTGCCCTAGAGCTGAGGGGACAAGGGGCTGGCGGAGGATGGAGACATGCTCTTGGACTAAAGGGACAAGGGGACCCCAAGAGAGAGCTTTGTGGAGGAGGCCGGAGGACAGAGATGAGCCCTCTGCTCAGCCAGCAGGGAAGGACCAGGAGCTCACGTGGGGGTTCCCACAGGTCAGCAGAGTGCAGGGGACTGAGCAGGGGGACGGTGGCCTGGAGGGGTGGGCATCCACCCCGTGAAGCCCAGCACTGCCCTGGCCATGTGGGGGGAAGCAGGCAGGGTCTGGCCCCGAGGGCTCAGGCCTCCCGAGTGTTTGGGTGGGAAGAGGAGACGCTCCTCATCCACATCACGACTCACCCTCCCCAGCACCTGAGCTCTCTCGGGGGGCGAAGTGGCACCACTTCTGTTTATAAAATGTGGGTGATCTGATTCTGTGATTAGGAGGTGGAGGGTGAGGGCAGGGAGAGAGGAGAAAATCACTACAGGGGTTCAGAACCCGGGGGACTCCGGGGACAGCCGAACGGCCAGGCAGACGGACCAGGGACCACCCCCACTGACCCCTGCCCCGGTTCCTGTTCCATCAAGTACCACTGAGTCAAAGGTGCTGATAGATCCCTGAGAAAAGATAGACGACGGAGTAATCAGGGTAAATGAAATTAACATGCACAGGGTAATCAACACTCATTAAGCCAATTTAGTCGAGTGATGACCTCAGTCAGTTTTTATTTAATCATATACTTAAATGTCAAATCAATATGCAAATCTCAACTCAGGCCTTTTCCAATTATAACCCATTAACACTTTCAAGAAAATCAATGCAGTCCCACAGGGTGGGCAGGCCAGGCAGACGGGCAGGGGCCCAGCGACTGGACCTCGAGCTCTTGTCCACAGAGCCCCATCCCCCTGCCACTCCCGGGGCCTTATCCTGGCCCCCCAGGAAATGATCCTCCCATCCACCCCACCCCATGGCGTTAGGGAGAAGCAGGCATTGTCTGGCTCTTCCCATGGTCCTCTCGCCCAGGGTCACCTCCTTCCTGCCTCTGGGCACCCGGGGCTGGGCTTTGGCAGTGGGCATGGTGAGCTCAGAGAATCCTGGGCGTCTCTCAGCACCTGCGGCAGCTCACCCCCAGAAACGGGAGGCTGGAGGCGGTGCCCTGAGACTACACCCAGCCTGAAGGCCCCGCAGCACCCCCATCTTTAGACCAAGGGAGGAGAAAGGCTGAGGAGACCCCGCCCACCCCGACTGAGCAGGTCAAACCCCTCGGCCCCATTGCTCCCGTCCATCCCTCCCTGTCTCCCAGGCTGTGAACGATTTGGTTAATTTGTGCCAGACCTGGGGGAAAAGAGGTCTCATCAAGACTGTCCTTGCTTATTATTATTATCCCTTCTACCTCGACGCTGGAAGACATGTGATACCAGTGAGAAAAAACTCAGACGTCATGTCAAGGCTCAGTGGCGCACGCCTGTGGTCCCAGGGGCTCCAGAGGCTGAGGCAGGAGGATCGCAAGTTCAAATCCAGCCTGGGCAACTCAGGACCTAAGCAACTTACTGAGACCCCTGTCTCAAAATAAAACATGAAACAGGCTGGGGCTGTGGCTCCGTGGTTCAGCACCCCTTGGTTCAATCCCTGGTACCAAAAAAAAAAAAGAATCAGACACAGACCAAGTCCCACAGAAAGGTAAGAGGGAAGGAACTGGCCAACTCACCAGATTCCTACCAGGCATCCCGCTCCCACGGTGCCAGGTTCGTCTCCTGCTCTCACTCTGTACATAAAAGGAAGCAGGATCAGAGAGGATGGTTCACATCCCTGAGGTTGCACAGGGAGCGAATGGTGGATCTGGGAATGGAACCAGGCCTTCCTGAATAAAAGGCCTCAAACCCTGTTCATACGGTCCTTTCCCAGGGGGACCTACCACCAGCCCGTGCAGACCAGGCCACTGGACTCTGGGCTTGGCTTCCTGGAGCTGAGAAGAAGGGTCCAAGGAAGTGGCCAGGGCCTCTGACTGGCCCAGGAGGCCCAGCCTCAGGTTGTGCAACAAAAATGATAGCAGCCTCTCTGATCCTGCTTCCAGGGCCAGCAAAGATCTGGCGGGTCCCTCCTGGGAGGGTCTCGATAATATCACAGCTGATCCAGACTAAGGCGTGTCCCTGGGCAGAGGTGCGGCCGTTGACTCGCACATGGCACTGTGGGCCCGGGCGGGGGCTGCTGGAGGATGACTGGGGACCAATGAGTCAGAATGGAGGAGCCGCTCTGGTGACTTCAGGGGTTTCTAGGCAACCTGACCATGCCCGAGGGGGTGGTGGGAGGTCCCTGACGGAGGGAGGAGAGACAGGAACACACCAACCCACTAACAAGCCCCCCTGGACTGAGGCCGGAACCATCAGGTGTGGAAGATGCCAGCCCCACGAGTCCCCTCCAAGGTGGGGTCAGAAACAGTCCAGGTGGCACCTGTCCCTTCCCCTGGAATAATCATGGAGGGCCGTGAGCCGGGAGACAGTGTGCCCTGGCTGGCCTGGCACTTCCCCTGGGTTCTAGGCAAACACAGTGGCTGTCCCCCCTACAGCTGAGGCGATGCAAGCTGCCCGGGGAGAAGGACACCCACCTTCCATCCTGCACCCTGCAGCTGGGGCCAGGCTTCAACCCAAAGGCAGAGGAAGAGGTGTGGGCGGGAGATGGGTGAGGGCCTGCCCACGACCTCTGTGCAGGAGCCTTGTAAATAGATCATCTCATTTAATCTTTGAAACAGCCTGGTGGGTACGGTGTGCGAGGAGGGTATAAATGAAGAAGCCAAACGCAGACCCGTTACAGACCCACGGGAGCAGCTGTTTCCTGGATAGATTTTCACCCATAAGATCTTCACCCACGAGGGGCAGCAGACACGAGAGGCACTCAGGGACTTGGCAGAGCCAGCCCCTGAGGCCAGAGAGGGACACCGCAGATGTCCCTGCTAAGGCCAATTCGCAGACAGTCTCCTCTCAGAGAGGGGCAAGGCCCTGCCTGGGCCTTCCAAGGGGACCAGGAATGTCACAGTGGACCAGCACCTGGAGGAGCCCAGGTGGGGAGGCACAGGCGGGTCTGAGAGGCCTCAGGGGGCTTCTCCCAGGGGAGCCCAGAGAAAGGGGTCTGTGCTGACCAAGGGAGCAGCAGCCAGGCAGGGCAGGGGCCCAGGGAGCACTGAGCCGCCTCGGCTGCCGAGAGGCCAAGTCCAACACAAGAGCAAAGAGCATGAGTGAGAATTCCGGTCTGAGAGGCAGCAAGAGCCCAGGAAGTCACTGAGCACAGAAGAGGAAGGGGCGGGGTCTAAATTAACAAAACCTCCACAAGTGGCTCAGACCACTCCCTCCTGACGCCCACCAGGGAGCTCTCTGCCACACCCCTGTCACTCAGCAACCTGGCCTACTGCGATCTGGTGACTTTCATTCCTCTCTTTTTGCAAATGAGCATTGCTTGAGCACCTACTGTATGCCAAGCACTGTCCTAGGCACTGGTGCACAGCCAGGCCCGAGGGAGGTCAATGAGGACCCTGATTTCAAAGCAAGCAGAGTCCACAGCGGAAGGCGCTGAGCCAGGGTTTCCAGCTCCACTGTCCCCCGGGCGTCCCCGCCAGTCATCTGGATTCCAATCCTCCCCGCTCATGAAGACTCTGAGTCTGTGTCTGCAGCCCAGACCTCCGCCCTGCTCACCAGAGGTCCATTCTCAGTCGCTTCCCTGATCCCTACATTTGCATTTCTAACAAGCATCTTAAACTTCACATTTCTGAGGCAAAATGAGTCCACGCTCTCCCCCTCCACAAAACCTGTTTCTGCACCTCGCCCAGCTTCCAGGCAAAAACCTGGAAGTCAGCCTACACTCCTTTTCCTCGTGCACACACGTGGGTGCGCACACACCCAACCCGGTGCCAAGTCCTCCCGGTCCTCCTGTAGAAAGGAAAAGAAAAAATTCCAATTGACCACCTGTTCCAGCCCTGTATTCCCACAGCTCCTGCCCTGCTCAGAGCCACCGGCCTCCCTGACTTGGACCACTACATCCTCTTCCCTGGCCTCCCTGCCTCCCACAGTTTGCCCCCTACAGCCAAGTGGCCACACAACACCCAGCGTGATCTTTTTCGAACTCCATGTGGGACCACTTCTCTCCCCTACTCAGAACCTTTGACGACAAATCCTGCCGAGGTCCCTCCAGCCTAAGAAAGCTCACTGCCCGCTGACCTGTCCTCTCTGTCCCTCCACGTCCGGCCTCTTGAAAGGGTTCGCCTACCTCGCATCTCTCCAGTCCCTGCCTCCCAGTTCTGCCTCCAGACACTGCAGCCTGGGCTTCAAGGTTGCTCTTACCAAGGTGATTCATGACCACCCAAGGTGCCTCTTGACCGTTCCCTGCCAGATCCAAGCTCGCTCCAGTCCCGGGGTTTTCCTCCTCCTGCACTGTGCCTGGGGCACTGCCTTCCTGGGGCTGGCCAACACCGGCTGCTCCCTGGCTTTCCTCTCTTCTCTGACTGTCCCTCCTCCGTGCCTTCTGGGACCATACATGGTGGACGCCAGGGCTCCGTCCTGGCCGTGGTATCTGCTGATTGTAAATGCCTGCATCCTCTTTCACTAATTGACGCTCACTCGCTGTCACTAACTCTCTGATGGTCCCCAGTCCTGGCTCTCCAGCCTGTACTCAGGCCCTAGACACATAACTTTGTCTTGGCCATTAGCTCTGCCAATCAAAAAAAAAAAAAAATCGAAATTTCTACTACCCTCTCAATTTATCCATAAGTGTGACCTGTTCCAATCCAATCTACAACGCCTAAAACGCTGGCACCCTCCGACGCTCTCCCCCCAACCACTCTGTCTAATTCACAACTTGGCTTTGTTGCCTAGTCTCTCCTTGGTCATGCTTGTCTCGATCTCCTTCTGCCCCTGCTCCTGTCCTAGGGAAGACCCCAGCCACCTCTCACCTGGATCACTGCCTCTGGGCTCCATCCCCAACCCAGCCACCAGCCTCTCCAGTCCCAAGAGGCCTTTCTAACGTATGGAATGATCGCAGCTCAGTTCACAATAGCTAAACTAAGGGACCAACGTTGGAGCCCTTCAACAGAGGCATGGATAAAGAAAATGTGGTCTATAAATGCTAAGAGCCACAGCCAAGTAATATGATGCATGGCATTTTTGGTTGAAAGGTGATGCCAGCAAGCCATTGAGATGATAATGATTATGTTAAGATCTGCATTCATATGGATATTACTCCTGCTGTCGACCTCGGCCTGCTACGGGACTCCTGGAGAGTTCCCATTGGTTGGGGAAGTGCGGTAGGAGGGAATTCCGGAGGAGGGACTTCCTGTTGGGGTCCGGCGAGAACACCACGTGGGTCGGTCGGCAATCTTCCCGGGAGCATACGGGCATTGGCGGCAGTTTCAAAAATAAAGTTTGTTCCTGCTTGAGTGGCTCGTGATTTTGTGCCCAGCCAGACTGTGGCATATAAACACAATGGAATATTACTCAGCCACAAAGAAGAATGATATGATGGCATTTGCCAGTAAATGAATGGAGAACATCATGCTAAGTGAAATAAGCCAATCCCAAAAAACCAAGAATATTCTCTCTGATATGTAGACGGTAACATAGAAGCGGGGGATTTAAGGGGAAGAATAGAAGTTTGTTGGATTAGACAAAGGGGAATAAAGGGAAAGGCAGGGGATGGGAATAGGAAAGACAGTAGAATGAATCGGACATGACTTTCCCATGTTCTTATCTGAGTACACGACCAGTGCAACTCCACAGCTACAGCCACAACAATGGGAAGTTTTAGGGGCTAGGATGGTGGTCAGAGGTAGAGCACTCACCTAGCATGCGTGAGGCCCTGGGTTCCATCCTCAGCACCACATAAAATAAAATAAAGATATTGTGTCCACCTACAATTCAAAAATAATGTTTTTAAATGGAAAGTTATATTCCACGTGCATAATAGGCCAAAATATGCTCTACGGTCATGTATAGCTAAAAAGAACAAATTTTAAACTTTTTAAAAAAACTAAAAAAGGTAAAATTGGAGTGTAGAACTGACCCTGTTCTCCCTCCTTTGAACCTTCATCAGCACATCATCATGTTTTGCTGGATAACAAACAACCCCCAAATTCAGGGCTTGGAAGCTTTGTCACTTGTTATTACGGCTGCGTCTGTGGTTTGGCTGGGCTGGAGCCTCGGCTGGGCCTTGCGGGGTCTGCAGGGGAGCTGGGGCCCAGCTCTCCACTGGGCCTCACGGGGCCACACGCTGCTCCTGGGACCGACAAAGTGTGTGGGATCTCCTGATCAATGGTCGATGATGGAATCTCATCACTCCGTGTCCAAAGCGACACGAGGCCTAACTGGCATCATGGAGTGGGAAAATACACTGTGCCCTGAGGGCAGCAAAGTCATCTAGCAACAAGTCCCGAGGGTCTGAGGGTCTGGGACCCTTCTTATCCTCACCACAAAAGCTTGGCATTGCCTGCAGGGTCGAGTCTCCCCGAGTGAGGCCCCACCCTGCAGCCAGCAGCTGCCTCCCCAGCCTCTCCTCCAGCCTCCTCCCCAGCCTCCTCTCCAGCCTCCTCCCCAGCCTCCTCTGCCTTGCTCTGCACTCCTACCCACTCCGACTTCCCACAGCTCCCCAAATCTGCGCCTGCTCTCCTCTATTCCCAAAGCCCTCTCTTCCTGCCCCTGCCCACACTGTCCCCCCAGGTGCCCTCATACTCCCAGAGCTGACTCAGCAAGAAGCTCCTCCCGGGGGAGCCTCTGAGGCCCCCCACTCCCCAGGGTGGGCCAGAGCCTCTGTCCCTGCCTCCTCTCCCCGTGCCTTATAATAGTGCTCCCAGAGGTGTCCATTTCCTGCCTTGGAGGCCAAGCACCTGGGGGCAGGGCCGTCACCTCCGCAGCAAGTGGCCACACATCTAGAGGCTTGAGCATGCGCCTCCTTCTCTCACGTCCTGGAGATCGGAGTCTGGATCGGCCCGAGGTGGAGGGTGGACACTTCCTCCACGCCCCTGAGGTGGGGACCTGTTCCAGGCCCTTCTCAGAGTCTAGTGCCCGGCACTCCTGGGCCTGCGGCCCTCCTGTCATATATATATATATAATGTTTCGTGGTTGATGGACTTTTATTGATTTATGTAACTGTAGTGGTGCTGACGACCGAGCCCAGGGCCTCGCACATGCGCAGCAAGCACCTGACCACTGAGCCCGGCCCCAGGCCCTCCTCCGCCTTCAAAGAGCAAGAGTGTCGCTTCGGGTTCCGCTCAGGTCACCTCCGGTGGGCCAAAGGTGGCTTGCGATGACTTGGGGCCACCTGGCTGATGCAGGACGGCTTCTCTGCTGCAGAGTCCCTACCTGGATCACGTCTGCAGAGTCCCCTCCGGCTTCCAGGGACCGGGGCGTGGACAAGCCAGCCGGCCGTTATTCAGACCGCCACAGGCCGTTTGCACGTCTGCTCTGGCCTCTCCCCACCTGGTTGGGACCCGGCATCTGAGGGTGCTCCAAGCACCTGCTGGACCTGGGAGGGCTTCAAGGTCAGCAGTGAAATCCAAGGCTCCCCAGCTCCCTGCCCCGTGCTCACCGTGGCAGAACACGCTCTGTAATAAATAAGAGACCAAAGGAGGCACCTCCGCCAGGGGTGGGACAGGCGGCCTGAGCTAGAAGGGGAAACTCCTTCCTGGGACTGCGGCCGGCCAGGCCCTCCAGCAGTTAACCCGCTCCTGGTCCTCACCACAAAGACAGCAGGCGCTGTCTCCCTGCGACATTGCCCTGACCCTCAGGCAATTCAGCAGAGAACCGAGGAAGCTACCCGGTGCTGCCGGACAAAGCACAGTCCCTGTCCCCGAGGGAATGCCATCCAAATTCCTTGGGAACATCTTTTTTATTTTTTGAGGGGGGGTTGCCAGGGATTGAACCCAGGGGCACTCAACCACCAAGCCATATCCCCAGCCCTTTTTTATACTTGATTTAGAGCCAGGGTCTTGCTAAGTTTCTTGTGGCCTCACTGTGGAGGCTGGCTTTGAACTTGCCATCCTCCTGCCTCAGCCTCCTGAGTCTCTGGAATTACAGGCACGTGTCACCTTGCCTGCTTCTTGGGAACATCTTTGAACATCCTCGGCCCAGCACTAACTTCCAGACACTTTGGAGCCCACGGAAGCCCCGCTCCTTAAACTTTCTGAGGTCTTGCTGGGAGGCCCGCTTACTCTTGTGACACCTTGGGCTGCTCGCTGCCTGCAGGCGACATTCCCCACAGGGCTTCTGTGTCCTCCACTCTTGCCCTAATCATTTCCTACCAAGTCAAACACGGCAGGGCAATTGGGAGGGGTCCCAGGAAGTGGGTGGGAAGTGGCCATGGGGTGATTCAAACCAGAGAGGCGGGGGGAAGAAGCCAAGCTGTAGCCGATTGAGGAAAACACTGGAGGTGAGGTTACTTTTTTTTAAGCAATGAACTATTTAATTAGCTCTTACTAAGTGCCACCTGCACTGTGTGATTACATTAGATGACCTTGTTGACTCTCCCTAACATGCCTGGAAGGTAAAGGATCTTGAGCCCACTTTACAGATGAGGGGACTGAGGCACAGAGAAAGGAATTGGCCAAGGCACAGAGCTGCAGGTGGAGCCAGGATGGGATTCAACCGCATCAGACCGTCCCTTCTAGAAATCTGACCATGAAGAAAAGGCATGAGGAGGGAGGTGTTGGATCCAAAGGAATGTAGGGTTGAGAGGAGTCCTCACCTAGGAACAGGCACGTGTTTGTACACGGAGGTACTCCTTGGCTTACGTCCCTATGAGCCCATCGTAGGTAGAACTGCATTGACTGCACCCACCTGCCACACATAATAGCTCACCCACACCGTGGCTGCAGCGTGGGTCTCTCGCCCTCCTGATCTAGGAGCTGGCTGGGAGCTGTGCTTACTGCCCAGTCCCAGCATTACAAGAGGGTACCATACTGCCCCTGGGGACGAGATCACAGCCCCAGACTGGAGGCATGCCTTCTTCTAAATGTGCATTATTTATATACCATTGCAAAGTTGAAAACTCAGACACGAACCTTTGTCAGTTGCAAAAGAATAGGCGGAAATGCATCGATGGACCTGGGTGACCGCTGAGCCCAGGGGAGCTGGAGAAGGTGATGGAGACCCAGAGGCCCATTTGGTGGTCAGCAGCCTGAGGACAAGGCCTAGGTCAGAGGCTGACGGCATCACTGCTCGACATTGGCCAATGGGCTTCAGATACTCTGTAGCTAGAGCCTCAGAACAAACCAAGAACGAGTCTCGTGCCGAGGTGCCGCGTCTTGTCCGAGGGCAGGAAGTTGCTGGCGGAGGTGGAGTCAAACCCAGCTGTCCACCAACTCAGCTCGGTCCACGTCAGACCCCGATCGGAGTGAGGCCAGGTGCGGGGTGGCCCCGACACAGCCCTGTCCCCCAGGAGCCCATCATTTAATGTCTGGGAAGGAGTTTTTCAGATGAGGGGTGAGATCCCTGAGCAGCTCACGAGCGCAGGCACGAACCCAGCCCAAAGTGGAGCGAGACTGCGCCGGACACGCAGCAACCCCAACTCCTCACGCGCTCTGCGGTCTGCCCCGCGGCCTCCTCCCCTTCCCTCGTCTAGAGCTGGGGAGGCTGAGCATCCCCGCTTACAAATGCCCCAGGTCACACGGCTCTCGGGCACAGAGGCCGGGTCCAAGCTGACTCCAGGTAAGAGCTCCTTCACTGACTCCGGGTCTCCACCTTCCCACCCAGTGACAGGAAGGTGACCACAAAGCATCCTGGGACGTGGTGAGAACACCACCAACACGCCAGGCTTTCTCTGGTTTATCTTCTTCTTTCTAGTTGTCCATGCAGTAGAGCATATTCAGAGATATTACACATATATGGAGTGCATCTTCCCGTTCTTGTGATTGTACGTGACGCGGAGATTCACCGTGGTGTGTTCACATGTGAACACAGGAAAGTCATGTCCGATTCATTCTACTGTCTTCCTGTTCCTATCTCTCCCTTCCCTTCATTCCCATTTGTCTAATCTACTGAACTCCTGTTCTCTCCCCACCACCCAGCGGTCTGATGTCTCCTGGAGCGGGAGGTGGCACCTGGCCACCAGCACTAGAGAAGGTTGGAACTTGTAGCCCAACTGCCCCCCCCACACACAGGGAGCAGCCGGGGTGGAGCTTGACCCCATCACCAAAGGTCGGCAACGTCATCCGTCATGTCTCCCCAGTGAAGCCCCCACAGAGCCCCCCGAGGAGCAGGGCTGAGAGCTAGGTACTGGGAGATGGTGCCCTGAGAGGGCAGGAAGCCCACACCCCCCATAACCCGCCCTGCGGTGGCTCTTCCACGTGGTTCTTGAAAGCTGAGCTGTGTTCCTACGATGACCTCTCTGGTTTCTGTGAACAACCCTAGCAAGTTATTAAACCTGAGTGGAGGTCAGGGGAACCCCAAGTTACAGTCAGCCCTGAGGGGCGAGGCGGGTGGTGCTGCAGGGTGGAGCCTAACTCTGGGAGCCAATGTCAACCCCAGGGGGAGAGTGGCAGAACCCATCTGTGCTTGGCACCGGCTGCTGTCCAGAGAGCCAGGGACTCCCGTGCAGTGTTGGGAAACACCCGGGTCAGTGTGTCGTGGCCAACCTGGGGAACGGCCCCCTTGCGTCTGGTGTCCATTCTGGTTGGTCAGCCGGGAGCAGCTCACATGGCCCTCAGCCGGCACAGCAAATAAAGGACGGGCGTGTCCCACAGGAGGCTGTGTGAGCAGCCTGATGTGCCTCTGGTGCCTCAGAGGAACAGTTAGCAGAGGGCCCAGGGGAGGGCATGGGGAAGGGCACGGGGACCCGGCTCTGCTCTGGAGGGCGGTGACAGGGGACCTGGGCAATGAAGAGGGTTCCAAGGGAAGATGAGCAGAATGTCCAAGGGCAAGTGGGCAGAGCACCAGGTGAAAGGGACAGGGGCCATGGCAGGCCGCTAGAACGGGCTGGTGACACACAGAGGAGGAGAGGAGCAGGCAGCAGCCTCATCCACTGATGGAAGTGGAAGCCTGGCCAACAGGAAGGTCAGCAGCCCGCGGGCCCAGGCAGCCCAGCTCAGTGAGTGTCCGCGGGGCGCCATGTCGCGTGGCAGAGCGTGGATGGCAAGGAGCACGGCTGCCGCCAAAGTCCGCATTGCTCAGTGTCAGCTTCGCGGGATCTTGCTGGGCACAATGTCAGCGAGGCGGGCAGCAGACAGATCAGAATGACAGGGCGGCAGAATGCCCGCGGGTCTGCGGGGCAGCCTGGCAGAAGAGCCGCGTGCTAGAGTGTCAGCCAGGACTGTGGCTTTGACGGGCTGTGGATGGATGGAAGGTCAGCCAGCCCTGACCTCTATCCCCTGGGCCCTGGGCCCGCCACACCCCAGATGGGGGCTTGCTGTGCTCCTGCTGGGGAGGCATTGCCCTCCCACCCAGAATCGTGATTTGGAAATGAAGAAAGCAGGTACAGTTTTCTAAGGCTGCTGTGACACAGTCCCACGGACTCGGTGGCTTCAACAACGGAAATTTACTTTCTTACAATTCTGGAACCTTAAAGTCTAAAATCAAGGTTAGCAGGGTTGGTTCCCTCTACATCCTGATCTCTTAAAGACACGGGTCACATTGGAGTAGGACATGCCTGATGACCTCACTTTCTACCTTTATTACCTCTTTTAAAGTTCTGTCTCCAGATACACTCACACCTCTGGGTCCGGGGGTTAGGACTTCAACCTATGTAGTCGGAGGTTGTTGGGGGAATGGTTCAGTCCCTTATTGGAAGTAGGTAAGGGAGTGGGATTAAGGAGTTCTTTAGTGTCAGGACTGGGCAGAGACAGGCACCACCATGCACAAGGCTCAACCCAAAGACTTCTTGGGGGAGGCAAAATGGTAGGAAGTATTTGGTGTGGTCATGGAGATCCCAAATAGCCCAAGAGTGCCTAGATCCTTGGAAAAATGGAGATGCCTTAAATATGGAGACAGGGAAGTTTCAGGAAGAACTGACAGGGGACTGAATTCAGATGGCCCCAAAGCAGGGATGGGGTAAAGGTAAATGAGAGCTTCTGCGTCTCTCAGTTTTAAAGACTTGGAGACATTTACGAGCAGAGGATCGGGGAGTCTGACCTGTCTGGAAGCCAATCAAGGGTCTGTGGTCTGTGTCATCTTGAACAGGCAGGTGACCTCCACAGACCTGTGTTCCTCAGCTGTTCGGTGGGAGTGAGTCAAGCACCAACCACCCACAGTCATCGTGGGATTGTAGATAACAGCCAGAACGGAGCCTGGCTGGTGGCAGTGCTCAGGTAGGGGCAGTGAGATGATGAAGCTGTAGGTGTTTGATGTTGCAACCCCCTCTCCTCCCCCGCCCCAAGTCCCACAAAGGGGTCTTCCTTCACTTGAGTCCTGGAACCAAGGGAGTCTCCTAGCACCTGCCTGGGCTCCTTCTTCCCCAGGGATTTCACGGCCGTCTCCTTCCCCTCCACCAGGTCTGGGCTCAGGTGTCTCCTCCCTGAACCAAAGAAATGATGTTGCAGCTCCACACATCCCATCTTGCTGCCTCCCAGCTTCGTTTTTCTTCGTGGAACTTGTCACACCTAACACACTCTCGTATTTTGCTTATTAGTGTTTGTGGTCGTCTCTCCCTGCCTCCTAGAATCACGGTCCAGGAGGGGATTTTACATGCTGTACTCCCCAGCACCTAGTAAAATATCTAAATCAAAGAAAGTGCTTCATAGATATTTGTTAGAGCCAGGTGCCGGGGTGCACCTGCAGCCCCTACGCCTTGGGAGGCTGAAGCTGGAGGATCACCTGAGCTCAGGAGGTCAAGGCCAGCCTAGGCAACACAGTAACAAAATGAATGAATGAGTTTGTGAGTGGAGGGGGGTGCTGCTGCAGGCTTCAGTGTCCTGGAGTCTGCAGGAGCTGGGGACGGGGTTCCTGTCCTCTCTTTTCTCTGAGGTTAGGGATCAGCAGGGGGCTGGTCCCCAACCCCTGCCTAGGCTTCCTTGGGTCCAGCCAGCCTGCTTCAGGAAAGCAGCTGCTCAGGTGGAAATCCTCCAGCCAGAGCAGCTGTATCTGAAAAGCAAATCACCTCCCTGCGGCTCACCCATTTCTGGCTCAGGGAACCAAAACGCCTCATTTCACGGCTTCTGGTTGCCAGGGGACAGCCCAGGATGTGGGATGGCCCAGGACATGCCACCATTCCTGATCCCTGAACCTGAGCTGGATAGAGAACACAAGTGTCCCTTGGTGTCACGGGGGATTGGTTCCAGGACCCCTGCCATCCATGACGCTCGGGTTCTTTATAGAAAATGGCCCGTGTTTGCATTTAATCTGTGCACATCCCCTGGGCACCTCAAATCATCTCTAGGTTACTTATAACACCTGACACAAAGTACACACTATGTAAATAGTGGTTATTCTGTATTGTTTAGGGAATGATGACCCAGAAAAGTCTGTACATGATCAGTACAGATGCAATTAATTTTTTTTTAGTATTTTGAGTCTGTAGTTGGTTGAATTCAAGGGCAAGGAGCCTGCAGATACAGCGGCCCAGTGTCTGTCCAGCATGCAAGACCACAGCGCCTGCTGTCCATGGTGCTGAGCACCTTCCTCCGCCCGCTCCCTCACTCCTATCACACGACACACTAACTCCAGTGTGTGCAGGTCCCTCCTAGGGCCAGGGCTCAGGAATGGACACAACTCCAGGTGTGATCTGAGCAGTGAAGTGCAGGGACACACCTGTGAGACACACTTACACGTGCACACACTCCATCTGTTCATAGGCAGCCACAGGCCAAGGCGCAGGGCCGCCCTGTTCCCAAGAGCAACATCAAAGTGCTGGCTGCTGCAGAGGACAGTCAGCCCTCACTATCCAGGGGATGCCTGGACCAGTCCAGCCCCGGGCCTCAGAGTAGGCTGTGGATAAGAGAGTCCCCAGGGAGAGAGCTGGCTGGCAGAAGATTCAGGTGGCCAGACTGGCCCTTCAGGGGTGACACAGGAATCGACAATCTCCTGTTTGCAGGCAGGAGATTAACAGAGCCAGGCCAATCACAACCAAGTCCTGTCACTTGGCTGTGCATGATTGCCGTGCGGCAGGGCTGAGAAGCCCTGGCCCTAGGAGGGACCTGCACACACTGGAGGCAACAGATGGATCGGGGCTGATGCTAGGGCCAGGGCTGAGGCTGACCGTGGGGCTGGGGTGCAACTGAGGCCCACCGTGGGTCTGGTTGGGGTTGAGGTTTACGGTGAGGCTGGGGCTGGGGCTGAAGGTGGAGCCAGGTTGACACTGGGCTGGGGCTGGTGGCAGGTTGGCACCCTGAGCATCTCATAGGGAACAGACATAAGTTCCTGAGGGCCTCCAGCTCCAACAGGCTGCAAAGCCAAGAGACAGGACTGGATTGTGATCAGCCAGTGGCTGATGAATGAGTGACTTGCTTTTTATTTTTTCCACTAATGAGGTGACATAAGACAAAGCAATGACAACCTGGGCCCGAGGTCCTCCCTGAAACATGCACAGCAAAGGAGCCACCCCCCAGATAGCTGTACCCCCACCGTGGCAGACATGGCCTGCCCTGAGACATCGAGAAGGGGACACTTTGGCCTCTGGAGTGCCTGCCCGGGAATGACTTGGCAGAGATGTCAGCCTAGTGCCCCTTGGTCCCCCTACCAATGTCCATGAGGAAGGCTTCCACCTCTCCCTCCTCCGCCTGCCAAGACCATCCCCCTCACGAGGAAGGGCCCTGCAGGCTGGGAATCCAGGTCCAGGAGCTACAGGGGGCAGGAGAGAGCCAGAGGCAAAACGGCCTGGATCTGAGCCCCCTCCACTAGGCTCTGGATATAAACAAACACAAACTAAGCAACTAGGTGACCTCTGCACATCACTTGGCCTGGCGGGTTCTGTTTCCTCGTCCATAAAATGGGAATCCAGACCCCCACCTCTCAGCCCTTCATGTTCCTAGAGCAGAATTAAAACCAGAGCGAGCCCAGTTCCCTGCTCCTGCCACCCGCTGGGTGTGCACAGGCTCAGCCTCTGCGGCCGAGGAGTACTGCAGCCGAGGAGTACTGCAGCTCCCAGCGGCTGGCGGGCCGCGTGCTCCCGTGCTGCACACCAACAGCTCATCTCCGACGTCTTCTTCTTTCTGGGTTCTCATCTAGTGAAATCAAAAGTCAAATCCACGGGCCAGGATGAGTGAGCGGGAAGGTAGGATTTATTGGAGAACAACTGCAGTGTGAGAGGGGACCCAGTGGCAGGTTTTGTGCGCCCGCGTGCTAGTCCCCAGGGTGTATATCGCACTTGGTTCACTGCTAGGGTCCAAACGTGTGCTCATTAGGGCTCAGAAACCTACGAACGCTATTGGCCAAGTCTTGGGTCCCAACTTTCATTCAAATCTGTCCCACTGCCACTTTCTTCTGGCAGGTCGAGACGCAGGAGGTTGAGGTCCTTGGGTGGGGCCGCAGTGCTTCGAGGAGTGGGCTTTTGCAGAAGGTGTTTCCACAGCGTCCAGGCCTGGCTGCGAAGGACGACAGGTCAGTGCGCCTGGGTGCTGGCTGGCCACGCCTCAGGACGCTGTCCTGTTGGTGAGGTCCACTAGGATGCAGGCCATGCTTGTAGCACACGCTCTGACCCACCTGGGCCTCCCCTCTGCTGTCCCACTGCCACTTCTTGGCAGGGACCAGTAGGCTGGCTGCGCGGCTTCACAGGCAGGAAGCCACGTCAGAAGGACCACATGCAGGCCAGGGCCTCCAGATCCCAGCCCCGAAGCTGGCCCTCCTGGGTGAGATTCTGCCCCAGGAGCAGGCGGCCAGAGCTGGAGCAGAACAGGGCTCCAGGGGAAGGAGCCGGGGAGACCCATCTTGTCTTCATCTCATTTCTCTAAATCATCCAAGCTCTGCTGAATAAAGAGGCAAGACCGAGTTCAGGAGAAACGGCCCAGCTTCTCCTCTGGGAACAATTTGAATACAATCCATTCATGGGGCATGGACCTCGTAAGTCTGCCAGGGTTGTCTACGGAGAGCTTGACCAAAAGACAAGAACAGCGTAGAGCAGAAAAGGGTTGTTTGGGCTCACATGAAGGCCCTAGTCCATGATCCAGCGGCCCCATGACTGTAGCATCTGTGAGGCGGAACATCAGGGCACGTGGCAGAAAAAATCTACTTGCATCACAAGCCAGGGAGCGAAGGAGAAGAGGGGGACCAGGGTCCCACCACCCCCTTCAAAGACATGGCCCTCCCAGTGGGTCACCTCCCACAGCACCACCCTGGGGATGAAGCCCTGAACCGCGGACCACCGGGGGTCACTTACCCAAACCACAACACAGTGGATGTGAATTTCAGATAAGCTTTTTAAAAAGCTTTGTCATTTATCTGAAATTCATACTTAAGTGGCCACCCTATAGTTTTACTGGGCAGCTGTGGTGCAGTGGACCCGTGTACTAGGCCACGTACCTAGTCAGTCTTCAAGTTCGAATTTCAGTTCTCCCAGGAATTGGCTGCATGACCAGGGGGCAATCACTGAACCTCTCTGATGTTACCCTGCCAATAAACTAAGTTCTGTTTTTGACCTGATGGTGTGTGCACAGGTGGTTGCTTTTATCATTACTTGTTACACTGCACATTTCTACTTCAGATACTTTTCTTTGTCCTCTCCTCTCAAGACTCTGGGGAGCCAAGTGTTATGTTTCTCTACCACAACAAAAATGTTGAATTGAAATGTACATTAAATGAGATGAAGTATGTGGCATGGGGCCTTGCAGGACGCAGTAAGTGCCCAGGTTTTTTTTTTTAAAGGAACCCAAACAATCTGGCAGGAGTTGCAAGGATAATGACTGAAGAGTCGACAGAGTCCCCCCAGAGGGGACAGACACCGTAGATTTCATGGAGGAGGTATAATTGGAAGTGGACTCTCAGGGAGGGGCTAGATTTCATGACGGGGAGGCTGGAGGCAGGTGCTGTGGACACCGTAGGCTGTGTTCCTTCAGCCAGAGCCCAGTTGGCCGTGACAGTTTTCTGAGCATCAGGACATAATGTTCATGGGTAGACATGAGCTCCCTACTTTGCTGTGGTCACCACACTCTCCACTGCCATCCCCCAGCCTGCTTCATCAACTACTTGTAACCAGTGCCTGCAGTCTGCCAGTCTGCTCTCCTTCAAGGAAAGGAAGAGAGGCACAAGGCCCCTGCACAGGCAGATGAAGGTCTGGAGAGAACTCAGATCTGGAGAGGTCAGCAGGACAGGTCAGGCTGGGCTGCCTATGTTGGAATGAGAAGCATGGCCTCTCCTCTCCAGACTCTGGGGAGCCAAGGAAGTCTGTTGAGCAGAGAAGAGACATGATGGCATTTCCAGTGATTGAGCCAGTTCAGTTCAATCTACATTTATTGAGCACCAACGGTTAAGGTTTGAAGCTTGAATGTCCCCCAGAGGCTCATATGATAAAGGCTTGGTTCCCAGTCTCTGGTGCACTAAGAGGGGATGGAACCTTAGAAGGTAGGACTTAGAGGGAGGAGGCTGGATCATCGAGGGTGTGGCTTAAAGGGAACATTGGTACCTCAACCCCTCCCCCAACACCTCTTTCTTCTTGTTTTTCTTCTACCTCCAGAGCATCATGAGTGATCAGCCTCCTGTACCACACACCACCATGATGTACTGCACTCCCCCACAGGCAAAGGCAACAGGGGCAAGCCGCCATGGACTGAAACCATGAGCCAAAATATAAACCTTTCCTCTGTTTCAGTTGATTTTCTCAGGTATTTTGTCATAGCAATGGAAAGGCAACTAACACACCTAGGTATTGGGACAGGAGCACTCAGTATCCCCAGATCTTAATCTGAGCTCTGTCTACAGGGGACATCCACTGGTGAGCAGTTATGTCAACACGTGACAGTACACGTGCTCTGTGAAAAGCACAGTGTCAGGAGGGTCAGAGAGCTCATGCTGGCAGTTGTGAAGGTAAAGAGATGGGCTAGAGGAAGCTGAGGCGGGTGACAGAGAGCCACAGAGAAGCAGGCCCAGGAAAGAGTTGAGTGTAGCCTGGTCGGGGGGGGGGGGGGGGGGGGCACAGGTCAGAGCAGGGAGTGGAGCTACTGGAGTAGAATCGATGAGATACAGGGTGAGGGAGAAACCAGGTGGCGCCCAGTTCAGGACACAGGCACCCTGGGAAGAAAGGCCAAGATGAAGGTACCGACTTTGCAAAAAGCAACTATGGCCAAGGTCCACCCACATCCCTCCCGTTGATTGCCAATGTCCGTGGCACTTTCTGGTTCAAGGAGCATGATCTCCTGTGCAACAGAGAGGCCAGAAGTGCCCAAAGGTAGTGACAGTCAGCGACGGATGGGAACTGGTGAGCTAGGCCAGCAGCTTCTTCACCCTTGATGGGGGTAACTCCCAGACCTGCTCCACAGCGCCTCCTGCAGGACAAAGCTCAAGTGCCCACAGTGGCAGTGCACTCCCAGGGCCCTGGCTGCGGGTCACTGCCCTGGGGTCTCATCTCTCTCCCCACTGCAGGATGCCCTGAGTAACCTCCCCAGTTAGGTAATTGGACCTGAATCCTGGTCTCAGGGTCTGCTTCTAGAGAACCCAAACTGGATCAGGTACTGACCTCCCCATCCCAGGTGGTAATCAAGAAGGAGCTGAACAAGTTGAAAGGCCTTTCAGCTCTGGATGGAGATGAGATTTTATTCTTGCAAATTCCTCAAGCAATTTCCGAGCACCTCTCGGGGAGTGCTCAGTTCTGCTGGGGAGGATCTGGTTCTTGTCCCGGTGCCTTCGGGGTCGTGGCTAGAGGAACTGGGATGCTGGGCATTCTCTGGACAGGGTCGAGACCCAGGCCGGCCACAAGGACTGTGGGAGTGGGGGATCACACAGGAGGGAGCAGCTGTCGGCAGCCCCCGCTCCCTGGGGTCCGCAGGGCCAGGGGTCTCCACTTCTGACTTCTGCCCTCATGAGAGCGGATGGGAGGAGGGGGCTCTGGACCAGCTCATTCCTCCCGAGCTCTGATCCATGCCACTTCCGGGAAGATCACTCGATAGAGTGGGTTGCGAGAGAGCTTCAAAGCCGTTTCTGAGTCAGGAAACTGTTGGGAACATCATGGCCCCAGGAGCGGGGCCTGCACTAGCCTGAGGCCTGGGTCGTGACTGGCTCAGCAGAAGCCTCTGGGCCTCCTTCCAGCTCCACGCTGGAGGCCTGCGGTTGCTCCACCCCTGCACACAGCAGGGTCCCGGATCTGTCCCTGTGGGTCCTGCTCCCTGTCACCTTAGAGCTGGAGGGTTTCCTCCTGGCCCTGCCATTGACCCTGAGCAAGTCTCAGAACTGACTCTGCTGGACTTGAAGGACTGGCAAGAGATGACACAGTGATAAAAATAAATCCCTTACCTTGATGTTGAGAACCTGCTGCAGACCAAGCCCACGCAGGGGCTCTGACCCGGGATAAATGAGGCATGAGCCCTGTCCTCACAGAGTCCCCATTGACAGGGATGTCAAACCCAAATAAGCATCATAAATATACAGCTGGGCCATCAGGGACTGAAAGAGGTGCTTTGGGACACAGAAGCTCGGGTGAGGGGGGAGTCAGAAAAAGCAGAGGAGGTCAGCACCTCTCATTCATTCTGCAAACGTGTCTGGGTGTCTAATGCATGCAATCACCGTACGGGGGACACAGAAATAAACAGAAAAAGTTCCGGTACTCATGAAGCTTACAGTTCAGTGGACGGGCGCAAACTAAAAAAATAAAAAACTAAAGAAACAATAAAGAAATAGTATGTTGGTGGTAATGTAGGCTATGGAGAAAAAATAAAATAGGAGGCGCCAGAGGTGGTCTGCAACTTTAAAGATGATTACTAAAGGGCTCCCTGGGACGATGGCACTGCAGATGACTGAGCAGAATGGAGATGTGAGAGAGGACACCCAGGATACCACAACTAGCAAGTGCAAAGGCCCTGAGGCAGAAATGCATTTGGTTTGGACAAGAAACAACAGGAATGCCAGCGTGGCTAAAGCAGAGTGGAACATGGGGAACAGTGGGAAATGAGGGGAGGGAGATGGTGGGGGGCAGACTGTGAGGACTCGGCCTTCTTTCTGAGTGAAATGGGAAACCAGTGAAGGGTGTTTTGGCAAAGGTGCAACATGCACAGATTTGTGAACAATGGGATGGGAGTAGGAAGGGGAAGGACCAAGGCCAGAGTCCATGGCAAGGCTCCCTCAGTAATCCAGCCAAGTGAAGAAGCTGGTGGTGAGAAATGGTCAGAGTCCTGCTAGACTTTGAAGTTAGAGCCAACGGACTTGGTGACAGGGACACGGGGTATGAGAACAAGAAGAGAAGATGCCTCCGAGGTTTGGGGCTGAGAACCCCAGAGGAAGGGGTGCCATTGCCTGCGGCAGGCAGAGTCCAGGAGCTGCTCGGCGGAGGCTGAGGAGGAGGCCACTTTCCCTGGGGGCGGAAGGAAGGCGAGAGCCTTCCCAGTAAGGGCCACAGAGAAGGCGTGAGCACCCGACCCCGAGACCCTGCGGCTTCTCCAAGGCCTGGAGAGCCGGATGGGCCAGCGTGGGGACAGGCTGGACCTGGAGAACAGCCCGAGGCCAACCTGGGACAGGCCTAGGGCCCCACAGTGGCCATGGCGTCTGACTCAAGCCCCGTTAGGAGCGGGGATCCTGTTGTGGTTCTCAGCAAGAGAGGGACAGTGTCACATTTGCATTTTACAGTGATCCCCTGGGCCATAGGACAAATGCTTTGTAAGGGGTCAGGGACACCAGCTGGGCAGCAGCATGGCTGGCATAGCGGGTGGGCAGGAGACGGTGAGGCCTGCTCTAGGACCGGGGCAGAGGAGGGACAGGGGGTGCACTGGATACTGGAGGCCTCTCTGCAGAGATTCTGCAGGGCCTAGTGGCCACCAGGCAAGTGACAGAAGGAGGGAGGAAATTCCATACCCAGGTTCCTAATTAGGGGACAGGGCAGTGGGAGGTCTGAGACCACATAGAGGACAGGGAGGTGGGCGGGCATTTGGGGGTCACTGTGGAGGAGCAGCAGGAAGCTCTAAGGTATCTCCCAAGGCCAGCATCCCCTGCAGTGGGCAGGGCCAGCTTGGGGCTCAGGCACAGGCAGACCCAAGGCCCTGCCCACTGCTCCCCTCCCAGAGGGGAGGATGCTGAATGGACTGTGGTCAAATGGACCCGCAGCACCCCTTCACTGGTTTCCCATTTTCACAGTCTGCCCCCCCACCATCTCCCTCCCCTACCCAAGAGGGGTCAGCAAGTCCATTTCCAAGACTAAACTCCAGCCCCCGCAGGACCCCCTCCCCTGCTCCCACCTCAGTGGATGTAAAACCAAATGGCGCTGGGCCCGCGCGCCCTCCACATCAGCACAACAAGATGCTTAGTCAATAAAAGAGTTGAGCCAAGTGAACTCAGCATGCGACTCCACGAGGAGTTTTTTTCCAGGGGAAATGTTATCATTTTCCATTCCTGTTTAATGAATCATGGGAATTATAGCAACATTACAAATGGCTTTCTGTGCAGGCTATTACTTTGTTTCTGCAGGGTTCTAATGGCAGGCCGGCTCTGGCGAGGGCTCAGTGTGCCCCCAGCTAAGGAGAATGATGGTATCATTACAAGCAGTCCCCAGCGGAGGCTCCGCCTAGGAGGGTGGTGCACAGCCCCTCACAGACCAGGCCTAGAGTGGGAAGCCCCGAGTGGCTGATTTGGGAA
This sequence comes from Marmota monax, assembly GCF_021218885.2. Classification (NCBI taxonomy): domain Eukaryota; kingdom Metazoa; phylum Chordata; class Mammalia; order Rodentia; family Sciuridae; genus Marmota; species Marmota monax. The sequence goes on from NW_026694432.1 coordinate 12,678,004, forward strand.
CCTCCCAGGGAGCCTTCCATAGCTGAGCCAGGCTCCTGTGGCTCAGGCAAGACAATCCAAAGGTGTTGGGAGAGGAGGGGAAGTGAGAGGGGTTGGTGAGAGGGGTGGGTGAGCCCCTTTTTCTGAGCTGGAGAATTGAAAGTGAGGGAGTGAACAAGACAGACTCAGCCCCCAGGGGTGAGGGGTGGTCAAAGATGGGCATGGGTAACAGATACGTCACAGCCCTCACCAAGGCCGCCCTGGGCCCTGGGCCGGCTGCTGCCATGGCGGACACCAGAAGGAGCAAGTGTGGTCCCTGTGCGTAGAAGCTTCCAGTCAAGAAGAAGAAGGGTCTGGGCAAGTCAGCGTGGGCCCTGAGGTTCCTGCTTGGGAGCAGAGGGTCCAGAGAGCCCAGGGCTTGTTGAAGGGACAGGTGACTTCTTGAAAACATGGAATCTGCCCAAGCAAGCGTTTTCTGCCCAGGTGACTGGACGAGATCCACTAAGCCTTGCTTCTTCCAAGCCCACCAGCTGCTTCCTGCTCTGTCAATCAAGAGCTGATGTGGGTCTTAAAGGGCTATTTGATTACTGTAACAAATCCCTTTGGGGTGGTTACAGCTGGAGGGATTTGGCGTGGACACCTAACCCGAACGAAGCTAACAAGATTTTGCCCCCTATTCCGCTGTTATTTATAAATTAAATAAATAAATAAATAAGATTTTTGCCCCCACTACAATATTAGAGGCAAAAGAAATATTCTTTTTTTTTAAAAAGAGAGAGAATTTTAATATTTATTTTTTAGTTATCGGCAGATACAGCATCTTTGTTTGTATGTGGTGCTGAGGATGGAACCTGGGCCGCACGCAGGCCAGCGCACTACCGCTTGAGCCACATCCCCAGCCCAAAAGAAATATTCTTATCTCATCAGATCACTGCTGTATCTTTAGTGCCTAGAATTCTGCTTGTCACACGGCCAGGGCTTACCAAATATCTACAGAATAAATGAATGAATGGATCTCAGAAGAATTTGCAATTTTTAACCTGGAAACACCAACTGGGAGTTATGGAAACTGAGTCACATTTAGCTGCAGGTGCCGGAGAGGAGACCCTCCCCTGCCTCCCTCTAGACCCCCAGGGGCTACTTTAGTCCTGACTCTTTGCAAAGCTGACAGATCTCTTAATTTGGGGACAGCCAGATCAATATCCCGACCATAAACCCCCTCTCCTACTTAAGCCCATTTCTATTGCCACCAAAAACCCATTACCATTACCATGAGCAATTTTGTCCCCTGATGCACCCTGTGTCCCCACTCTGGGAGCCTCTCGGAGTCGTACCCACTCCTGACTGTGCCTTGACAACACCGGGTGGCTGCACTGCGGCCATCACCGACTCTGGTGGACTCCACTCAGAGACTGCAGAGACCTGGGTCAGGGGTGGGGGACATACTGGGAGTCCAGTCCCTTAGGACAGGCGTAGTGGGAGGTGGTGCTGAACTCCCTCTCTTTCTAGGGCCTTACCCCACCTTGGCCTCAGACGGGGCTCCCAGGACCCCACCCTCTGGCCAGAGATGCCTGCAGTGTCAACTCAGGGCTGAGCCTAGCCATCCCTGACTCCTCACTCACCTTCCACCCCTACACACAGGAGGGTGGGTGCTGGTGCACTCAGGGCCCTGAGAAAATCTGAGCTGCAAGCTGAAGCAGGAGGAAAACACACCCCAGCCCCAGCCCAGCCCCAGCCCCAGCCCAGGCCCCGGCCCAGGCCCAGCCCCAGCCCACAGAGGCTGCTCTCCGCCTGGCTGGATCGACTCTCTTTCCTTCTTTCCGCCCTCGCCCCAGGTGCCCGGATACTAATTATAATGACCTGGTGAGTTACAAGACGGTGAAATTGCTTCCACCTGAGGTTGTCACGGGCTAGGAAGAAATACCAGGGCTGGAAATTAAACTGTGCCAGCAGGCTGGAAGGGGCGGGAGCAGGAGGGAGGACGGGGAGAGGTGGGGAGAGGTACCTACAACCTACGAAGCGGTGTTTATGGAATGTCGCAAAGAAGTGTCCTTGGAGGAGACACAGAGAAGATTGGACGCTGCCCACTGCCTGCTGGTCACTGGACACAAAGTGCCACAGCAGAGGGTAAAATGACCGGGAACAGCAGAGGCCCCACAGCCTCCTAGAGACAGACTCCAAGACAGGAAGAACAGCAGGCTACGGTTGAGGAGGGTGGGTAGGGGCAGCCCAGCTCCCCAGAGAGAGGGGGGAGCCCAGCCCAGCTTCAGCAGCCTAGGACACATCAGAGCCACCGTAAACCTGGGGAAAGTCTCTCTTCCAAACCCAGCCCAGGGTTGTGTCTGCCCACCCAGCTTTGCTGTGACATCTTCATTTGGAAGGCTTGCAGGTCCTGCCTGGCATGGAGACCCAGGAGGATAGGAAGGAAGGATGATAGGAAGCCATACCTCTAAAGTCTACCGTCGGCCCCACCCAAGGTGCCCTGCTGAACGGCTGCAGAAAGCTTCTTCCCGGGTGCCAGCAGCAGGTCCACTCAAGGAATGGATCTCTCCACTGCTATTTAAACTGTTACAGGGCATGGGAGAAGAAGGAAAGTTTTTAGATTATGTTTATGAAGTAAGCATAGTATTAATTCTAATGCCAAAGTCCAACTGCAAGAGAACAACAACAACAAAAAAAAACCCACAACAGAACAATCTTACTTATGAATTTCAAAAATTTGTCGGCACAGAAAAGGAGTAAATATCATGGTCCAGTGGGGTTTAAGAAATGCTGGGTGGTTAGTGTCAGAAAAGCTATTAATTTGCCATATGAGAAGATTTAAGCATAAAGTATTTGCATAAATAAGCAGCCATTCTTAATTTTTAAAACTCTCTCTAAAATAAGAATGAACAGCTACTTCTTTTTTTATTTTTTATTTTTAGTTGTAGATGGACACAATACCTTTGTTTTATTTTTATTTATTTTTATGTGCTGAGGAATCGAACCCAATGCCTCACATATGCCAGGCAAGGGCTCTACCACTGAGCCACAACCCCAACAGCTACTTCTTAACATGATAAAATATATCCAATCTTAACACAAATGGGGAAATAGTAAAAGCACCCCATTAAAGTCAGGAACAAGATTAGAATATCCAGTATCTTCACTATGACCTCACTGTGTTCTGTGGGTGCTAGCCAATGCAACAGGATAAGCATTTACCTAGAGGATTCCCAACTTATAATAGTTTGATTTAGGAGTTTTTTGTACTTTATAATTATGCAAAAGCCATACATACTCAGTAAAAACCATACTTTGGATTTTGAATTTTCATCTTTTCTTGAGTTGGCAATATGCAATAGAATATTCTCTTGTGATGCTGAGCAGCAGGAGTGAGCCACAGCTCCCAGTTAGTCACACAGTTAGAAGACTAAATTACCTATACTCTACAGTGTACTGCTGCTAAGCTGTGATGTGGGATACATTGCATATATTAAATGCATTTTTGACTCATGATATTTTCAACTTATGATGGGTTTATCAGGATTTAATCTCAGTATAAGTCAAGAAGCATCTGTATGAAAATTGAGTGGGAAGGTAAAATCATCATTATATTCAGAAGATATAGTGTGTACCTGGGACACTAAAGAGTTTTATTTTTATTTAGTCTTATGTGGAACTGAAAAACTACTACAAACAATAAGGAAATTCAATGATGTGGCCAGCTACAAAATTAACATGCAAAAATCAATGAACTTCATATTTTAAGATGACAGCCATTTGGAGCATATAGTGGGAGAATAGGTGACATTGACAATTGCAACAAAAAAGATAAAATACCTAGGAATGTGCAAAATATATATAAAGAAAACTCTAAAATGCTACTGAGGGCCTCAGTAGCATTTTATGGAAATGCATACCATGTTCTTGGACAAGAATCATCATCATCATGGGGTTATTTTCTTATTCATAGTTAACCTATGACATTTACAATAAAAATACCAACAGGAATTTTTATAGAAATGAAGTGACTTTGAGGTTCATATGGAAAAATGAGCACAATGTAGCCAGGAAAATACAAAAGAGTGATGAGAGGAGAATAGCCCTGACAGACATTAAATAGATTATAGAGCTTAACTAATTAGAAAAATATGCTAGTGGCTCATGAGTAGACAAATACATCAGAGGAACAGAACAGCACAGACATAAAAACGTGTGAGCACTTAATCTATGACAAAGAGGCATTCAAAATTATTGAAGAGGGGCTGGGGATGTGTCGCAGTGGTTGAGCACTTGTGTACTGTGCTGGAGGCCCTGGGGTCCATACCCAGCAACATACACACACACACACACGCACACGCACACGCACACGCACGCACGCACGCACACGATCAAAAGAAGATATATAAATGGTCAACCAATGTATGAAAAAAATACTCCACATCACTAATCATCAGGGAAATACAAATTAAAACCGCAATGAGATATCATCTCACACCTGTTAGAGAGCTAGAGAGTGTTGGCAAGAATGTGAAGGAAAGGAAACCCTATACATTGTTTGTGAGAATGTAAATTGGTAGAGCAATTATGGAAAAGAGTATGGAGGTTCCTCAGAAAATTAAAAATAGAACCACCATATGATCCAGCACTCCCACTTCTGGGTATACATCCAAAGGAATTAAAATCAAGATCCCAAAGAGATATCTACACTCCTGTGTTAAAACCTTATTTGCAATAGCCAAGACATGCCATTAACTTAAGTGTCCATCAATGGAAAAATGGATGTAGAAAGTGCAGTGTGTCTATACACCAAGGAATACTAGTCAGCCTTTGGAAAGAGGGAGATCCTGAAGTGTTCATCATGGATGAAGGGAGAGGACGTTATTGTAAGTGATATAAGCCAGGCACAGGAAGGCCAGCCTACACAGTCTCACGTGTATGGAGGCGCTCAACGAGTTGAATTCACAGAAGCTGAGAGATGAATGGTGGTTCCAGGGCCAAGGGGCAGGGGGAAGGTGGCAGGGAAGGAGATGTCAGTTAAAGGGCACAAAGTTTCTGTTAGGATGAACAAGTTCTGAGACTCTATTTTTCAGCATGGTGACTATGGATAACGATAATATATGGCATACTTGAAAATTACCAAGAGAATAGATTTTAAATGTTCTCACTACACTCACCAAAAAAGTAAGTATGTGAGGTGATAGATATGGTAATTAGCTTGATTTAATCATTTCACAATGTTTGCATATTCAAACATCAAGTTATACATCACAAACATGTATATTTTTATTGATTGATCATACCTCAATAAAGCTAAGGGAAGAAGACAAAATTATCACTGAGCTATTTAATGATGTTATTGGGACAACTTGGCATCCATTGATAAAAAATTAAAATTGGATCCATACCTCACAGTTCATACCGAAGCAAATTCCAGGTGGATCAATGATTGAAATATTTTTAAATAAGATAATGAGTGGCCTAGAAGAAATCTTAGTGGGTGGAAGGCCTTTGACAAGGCACCCAAAGCAAAAAAAAATCCAATAATCCTGGCTGTGTAACTAGAAAACCACTTGAATTCAGAAATCACCACTAGCAAAGTCAGAAGACAACAAACTGGGAGAAATATCTAGTGTCTATCACAAAAAAAAGGAGGCTAAATTCTCACTTGTATTAAAAGCTCTTACAAATCAATAAGAAAAAGATCAAAAAATAGAAAAATGGGCAGAAGATAGTTCACAGCAAAGGAAATATAGATAAGTTTTAAATATTCAGAAAGACACTCAACCCACCCGGTAATAAGAAGTTTTAATTTTCAGTGATTAGATTGGTAAAGATCAAAAAGCTTGCTAACACACAGTGCTGGTGAGGACGAGAGGAAACACATCTCACACGTTGTTACTGACACAATCTCGGTGGGGAGGGGGGGCCAGGCAATCTGGTAACATCTATTAAAGTTATTAATGCCCATATCCTTTGGCACAGTGATTATATGTCTAGGAATTATGCAAAAGATATATACATGAACATGTGTGAATAGTAAGTATATAAATTGAAAGAAAAAAAGAAAAGTTGTAAAAAATAAACATTAATCAACAGAAGAGTGCCTAATTAGTGGTATAATACACACACACACACACACACACACACACAATGAGATACAGGTGGCCAAGAACAAGGAATGACTTAGCAATGTCTGTGCTAGGACCTATCCAAAGAATTGAAAACACATGTTCACATGCACTCAAAAGTGGTACACAAATATTCATATTACACAAAAAGTGGAAACAACCAAAATATCCCTCAACTGATGAATGGATAAACAAAGTGTGGTATATCCATGCAATGGAATATTATTCTGCAATAGAAAGGAATAAAGACTCACACTTGTTACAATGTAGATGAACCTTGAAAACATTATACTAAGTGAAAGACCCAGAACACAGAAGGTCATATATTGTATGACTCCATCTATATGAAGTGCCCAGAATAGGCAAATCCATAAGAGACAGAAGATAGGTGGAGGGCTTGTGGGGGCTGGGGGTGGGGGAGGGGGAGTGACTGTTAAGAAGCACAGGGTTTATTTGGGGTATGATGGAAATGTTCCACAATTAGTGGCGATGGTGGCACAACTTTGTGAATATACCAAAAAACACTGAATTTTACTCTTTTTAAAGGGTGGTTTTTGTCATATATGAATAATATTTTGAAAAGGAAAAAAAAAAGAATGAGAAGGCTTGCGGGAAGCCATCCATGAAATACACGAGGATCTTCTCCCGGCATGGGAGCCAGGGAGAGGGAGGCCTAGCATCGGGAAACTTCCGTGGCTCTGCCATAGCAGCAGATTGCCCAACGCACGTGACCTTCCTCATAGTAGCTCCAGAGATGGGACGTAACCCGTTAGGAACTGAACAGCCCACCTTTAACCTTTCTTGGAGAAGAACGTTCTATAGACTCTCTTTGATGTTTCCCCATATAAATAAGGCAGGCGTGGGCTCCATTTTGTCTGGAAGCTCAATCGTCTGATCGCCTGCCCTTCCTGCCCCCGCTTTTGAAACTACTTTCTGTGTTCTGTGGGGGTTTTGCTGTTTTATTTCCCTTAGCTTTTATTTCTCAGCCAGCCCGTTCCACGAGGGGAACCCCATTCCCACCGCCCGGGCGGACGTGGGTGGGAGAAGCTCTTTCTGCCCTGCCTCGGATGGTGTCTAGAGTATTGAATGAAAAAAAAAAAAAAAACACAGCTAAGACCCCAGTGGATTTACAACCCAAAAAGGGGGAGAGTGTATCTGATGGGACAGGGTATATATCTACCTGTCTTCCTTTCCCTAGACTCTCTTGAAGGACACACAGAAATTGGTGACCCTGCCTTGGTGGAGGGCACCAAGAGACTGGGGAAGGGGAGGGAGGGAGACTGTCCACTGCAGATGTCCTTGAACCATGAGAATTATTGCCTACTCAAATATTAAATTGAATTTAAATTTTAAAAATGAAAGTGACCCCTCTGGCTATTAGATATGGGGGCAAAAGTAATTGTCAGGAAAGTGGGGGCTGCCATCAATGACCTTGGAAGGATAAAGGCCTGGGCAGATGTACCTAAGTCCAGTCATCATGGGCCCCAAGTGGTGACTTGTAACAGGGGAAGTTCCCAAGATGAGAAGTGTCTCTGGAGGCCCAGCCGCATTCATTTGCAGAAGGGACCCAGGGACAGAAGGAGGGACAGGGCCTCGGGAGGAAGGGGTTCCCACACCTCGTCCTGGAGATCAGAGTCAGCTTCCAGGAACCGGGGCAACAGCAATGACCTGAATATGGAGAGAGGAGAGGAGGGACCGAGAGGACCTGGTTCAGGAGTCATTTCCCAGATCAGCTGAGTCTCTCGCGTCAATGACAATGAAATGCATGTGCTGAGCCATCCTGGGCTTGGGTACAGGCACAGATCAGACAGCTCCCTGCTTTCCAGGAGCCCCGAGCCCAGGGGCTGGGATTTGCCTATAGTCCATCCCCAATGCCCCCACCCCCACCACAGACGGAGAGATGGAGCTGGGCTCTGTCCCCGGCACTGAAATGAGGTGCGTGGGTGTCCCACCTGCAACACAGCTGGGAGAGACCTGGTTAGGAAGGAGGTCATAGCTGTAGGGACCTCAGTGTCCTTGGATATAAATGCCCTTCTCTTCCCTCCTGGGACGATAGGGTGGAAGGGGCCGTAGATGTCCCTGGGTGACTGTTGTGGATGCCAAGTGTTCCGTCCTGAGGTCAGCTTCTGGGGGCAGCCAGGAAGAGACCCCATTCCTCGTCAGTCCACGGACTTGGGGAGCCACGGGGGGAAAAAACAGAGAAAATATGTTGAGAAGCCACAGTAAGGACTCCAGGGGCCAGGAGAACACTGTTTGTTCATTGAATAGAAGTAGGTATGCTCCTACCTTGTTCCTGCACCAGGCCCCAAGTCCTGGCAATGGTAGAGAAAGAGGGGCTTCAAACAAGGGAACCCCCGGGGGGTCCCAGTCCTTTGAGCACCAAGCACTGGGCTTCTTCCAAACACAGGAACAAAGGCAAGCCCAGGAATGCACAGGCGGATTCCTGAACAGCAGCCTGGGAACTTGTCTTTCCCCAGCAGCCTGGCCAAGGTGACCCATGGCACCGGCAGCTCCTCCTCCCCCTCCCAAACTCCCCACCGCCGGCTCTAGGACCCAGTCTCCTGCTGCCCAGGCCTTTTTCAAAGTCAGAAGGCAGAAAGCTGAACAGCCCTCTCTGATCCCCCTGTCAATCCACTATCTGGGCCCAGGACTCATTTTCAAACCAACCAAGCGTCAGAAGTCACACATCAGGCTTATCTCTCCTGCCACTCATCTCCAGAAAGCCCTTCTCCCCGTCCCCGTCATTCCCAGACAAATAGAATCCCTCCCCACCGCCCCAAATCCTAATAAATGTCTGAGCTCAAGGAGCAGCACCCAGCCCTGCAGGGCCTCGCCCGCCCGGCTGCACTCAGGCAGATGGAGATCCTGCCAGGTCTGCCTCTTGTGGCCTGGTGAATGATGACAAAGTCCTCACTCCCTCTGAAGCCCAGGCCTGGGGCCGCCACCCCCTATACCTCCACAGTTACCAAAACTAGTCTCTATTTCTGCCCACTAACCACAGGAGGGGCTGGGGTCTCCAGTTCTGTATGGATTTAATGCCATTCATTTCACCATCGGGTGACACAGGTCTGCTGGGACCCCAGACCTGAGTCTTGCACTTGCCTCTGACAACTTCTTCCTCGCAATTGCTTTGCCCTGGTCAGTGGCATGGTGTTGGCACAGGGGTGGAGAACAGGTAGTGTCCAGGGAATCAAACCACCTGGCTACAACCCTTGACCTCCACCGTTAGCCACATGGCTGCCTTCATCCGTTCTCTTTCATTTGACAAATTTATTCATTGTTTGAGATGCTCTTCCAGGCTTGGGGACACGTAGGGCAACAAGAGGACAAGGTTCCTGTCCTCATGGAGTTTATGCTGCAGAGGGAGAGGCCGACAATAAACAAGGGAAAATTAAAGCAAAGTGATCCGATGGAGGAGCCTTGGGGCGGGGTGGGAGGATCATGGAAATTGGGGGTCAGGGCAGGGGTCCACGAGGAAGTGACATTTGAAATAAGACCTGGAGCAATTAACCAGCCTCTCAGAACCCCTTTCCTCCGCTCAAACACTAGAGTCATTTTAATCACATCCGTCTCTCCAGATTGATAAAGACTTCAATAAGTTAATAGATGTCAAGTGCTGGCCCAGGGCCTGGCATATCATAAGTGGTCAGTAAATGCAGCTCTGTGTCTAGCTAAGGAGGGAGGGACTTGAGCGGGCCCCGCAGACCTGGGCAGGACTTCCGGCTCAAGGGTGGGCTTTCTGGAGGAGGACGGCCATGGTCCCCAGGCCAGCTCAGAGCTCTGAAGTAAGAATGTTCCTATCCTGGGAGGACCCCAGGGCCCCGGAGACCCCTGAGCCTGGGAAGTCTGGATCCCTGCACGGCCTGGGTCCTGTCCTCCACCGACCGGCTCCTGGACCTCTGAGCTACGGCCTCAGTTTCCCTGTGAGGCTGGAGTCTGCCACGCACCTCCACGTTCCTGCTCTAGCTCACCCCAAACAAGCTGAGGGAGTCCAGAATACCAGTGGCCGTGCCCACACAAACCCAGTGCCCTGGTGACAGAAGGTCCCCGCTGTCCTGCCACCCCTTCCCCCACTCAGCCCAGCCCCAACTCTGGCTCCTCCTCCCCACTCCTCCTCCACCCTCTGAGCAGCAGGACGGGGGCCAGGCTGCCTGGAGGGACAGAGGGCAGCCGGGGAGGGCAGGACAGAGCTCAGCCTCCGTGGGGGAGGCAGGATGTGCCCCCGCCTTCTCCCTCCTAGGCCTCAGCGCTTCCCTACAAATGCCACCACTTCTGACTGATGGCAGGAAATTGGTCCCCACTAAGCCCATCTCAGGAGGACTGATAAATACTCACAGGGAGGGGGGCAAGACAGAGCGAGGGGAGGCTGGGAGAGGGAGCCACTGCCTCCTTCAGGACCAGGGCCTGGTGGGCGGGAGAGGGGAGGGGAGACAGGAAGCTCCTATGTCCCTCTTCATAAGCACGTCATTCCCTAACCTCTCCACCACCACAGTCCTTCTGATCCTTGGAGGCCTAGCCGGGAGCCCTACTTCCCCCCAGATAGGCTTCCCAGACCCTCCCAGTGGGACCCTAGTCCATTAGTGACCACTGCCAGGATGCCAAGCCTGATGCCAGGCCTCTTATATACAGCCTCTCATCAATCCTCACAACTCCCTAAGAAGGAGGCATTGTTACACCCATTCCACAGGTGAGAAAGTGAGGCTCAGAGAGGTGAAGTGACTCACCCAAGGACACACAGTTGGTAAGTAAATGGTGAGACCAGGATTTGAACCAGGCCCATTGGACTGCAAGGTTTTCAAGGGCGGGGCCACATCTCACATCACCCCCTTGGCCATCCCCCAGAGGCCAGTCTGGGGTCCTCCTTTGTTGGGCCGGAGGGGACTCAGGCCAACAAAGGTGGCCAGCACAGAGCAGAGCCCACAGGTGCGCCCGGCCTCCACCCCCCTCCTACCAGTTTCCTCCCAGGCAGGAAAGCGGCCAGCCAGTCCCCCGAGCTCGCCTAGGTGCCTGCTCAGCGTTCCTCCTGGCTTCACTGAGACCCCCTTTACAGTGCTTCCAAAATCTCCTGAGCCTTTGCATTTTAAACAGACTCGATTGTATCAGATTCCCCCGTCTTTCCAGCGGCTCGGCTCTGCCCAAGTTTGATGAACTGATCTCAGTTAGATAAATCGCATCAGCTGTCGGCTTTGCTGAGTCTGGGGAATGACATTTCCCCGGTTTGCTGGGGTTTAATGCGAAGGAGGCCTTCCTGCACAAACCGTCAAGGCTAGGTGAGGCACATCAGGAGTCTTACTCAAACAGTCCCACTCCACCGATCCGGGCCATCCCTGTGGCTTCTAGAAGGCTCGGAGCTGGAGCCGACAGACAGCAGACCGAGGAGGGCACCAGGGACGCAGCCGCCTCTCTTGGCTTGATGGTAATTGGCAGCATTTCCAGGCAGGATTATGCCATAAATTTACTCCACTCCAAATAGGGATGCTCCCAGCAGGGACTGCAGTGGGGAGGGAGGGGAGTGGGAGAGGGGAGGAGGTGCCCCCAGACTCTAGGCCCGCCAGCTCCGAACACCCCAGCACCTTTGCCCCAAAGCTGAGCTCCTTCCCAGCCCCACAGGCAGCTTGGTGGTTGGGAGGCCTCGGGATCTGCAGCCCAGAGCTCCAGTGGAGCAAGCAGGGTGGAGGCTCCGGGTATCGGGGACAGCACAAGTGTCAGGGGACACTGGACAGCCTCTTTAAGTCTTCAGATCAAACCAAAGGATGGCCCCACAGTGAAGGCACTGCTGTTTCCCAGTCGCTCAGCTGGCCAGGGCTGGCCTTTAACAGGCCATCCTTGCCCCCTGGGAGCCCAAGCTGGGGGCACTGGGGACACAGGTGCTGAGCTACAGACACTGGGCAAGCAAAACCACCAGCACGGATGGGGGTTGAACGGATGCTATCTCTCTGCAGCTTGATTCCAATGGGAATAATAGCTTGGGAGGAAGAAGGAAAAAACTGGTTCAAGGAGCCCCTGGAGAAAAAATGGATGTGGGAGCACAGACGTGACAACACAGGGCCACTCTCACACTCGCTGAAACCCACGAGTGCCAGCACACCGTTTACACACTTGCATTCACCTACCTTTCCCACTCAGGCTCCCTTGCTGGCACACGCTCATGCGCTCACATGCACACAAAGACATGCTCCCCTACACCCACACCCACAAACTTAGCAAGGACCCGCGTTTGATTTGTAATGAGTTCGTTTTTTGTGTTTTGTTTTTTTTAATGAATATTTTTCACAAAACTAATTAAGAGGGATTGAAGCCCAGAGAAGAGCTAATGAGCTATGCAAATACCCTGGCATCGACCCCACTGGTGAGGCTCAGGGCTGAGCATGGTGACTAGCGGGGAGAGAGTCACTGCCCTCCCCAAGCTGCTCACTAGACTGGGACAGTCTGGGTCTGCAGCCCCCTTCCCACAGAGGGGCCCCCGGCTGGTGGGAGGGGGCAGCACGTGGAAGGGGTCGTGCCTTTGGCCATGGATCTCGAGACCCAGCATCAGCACCACCGGGGGGGCCAGTCCCCACCCCACACGAGGCACCAGGCCTGGGAACCTGCATTTCTGCAAAGGCCCCAGCTGAAGCCGCTGCTGGAAGCCCAGGGACCACACTCTGAGGACTTCTGCCCTAGAAGCTTCTAGTTGCAGTCTCTGCTCTAAGAAGGTGCCACATGGGACTTGAGCTCACAGGACTGACAGGAAGTCACCAAAGGTCCCCCAGGCCCCACCCTAGATGACAAAGAGCCCAGGTATCAAAGATCCTCCTGGATCCAGGGAGTGAGAGACCCCCCCACCTCACCTGAATGCCCCGTCCCCACAGCGGCCAAAGCTCCTCCAACCCCTGAGCTCAGCTGTCTTACCCAGCCCTGGCAGCCTGGAATCCCCCTGTGACTAACGCACAGAGAGGTGACACAACGGTGTACCTAAGGTCACCAGAGAAGAGCTGGGATCTTAATCCTGGTCTTCAGTCATCCTTTCCAATGAGCTTCCTCCTCTGTCCCATTAGAGGAAGCCCAAGTACCTTCTCCGGAGGGATCCGAGTATGATTTTGATGATGACAAAGTGACCTGTGTAGCACTGAGCCCAAGGAACAGAGCTTCCAGCTCCTTGTCCCTCTGAAACCCAGAATGGACAGTGGTGAAAAGCCCGAGCCCCCCCCCCCTCACCTGCTCTCTCAGCCCGGCTGGGACGCAGCCTCGTGGGATTCTTCTGCTCCTAGGGGAATCATGGGCAGGTGAGGTCAAGGCATGCAGGGAACTGGGAACTGGGCTGGCAGGGGCAGGAGACAGGAGAGAATTTGTCGGTGACTGTGACCATCACTGAACCTGCTGGATAGAATGTCCAGTCACGCTCCAAACACGTCAGACCCTTTCTGGCCTCAGACTTCACGGATGCCCACAAACAAGAATTGTTGCTTACCATGTGTGGAAGACCCCGTCTGCCAGACCTCACATGCACTATCACCCTTCTTCACAGCGTCCCTGCTGCGGCCCCATTTTTTTTATTATCCCTAATTTACAGGGAAGGAAACAGATGAAAGAAGGGAAGCCTTCACCAACACGCACACTGCTAGTGACGGAGCGAGGATTTGAACCTGTTTCATTTTGACCTCAAAGCCCATTTTGTCCTACTTGGAATGGAACCACCATTTGACCAGTTATCCCACTCATCCATTTATACCCAAAGGACTTAAAATAGGCATCCCATAGGGACGTGGCCACATCAATGTTTATAGCCGCTCAATTCACAATAGCTAAACTATGGAACCAACCTAGGTGCCCTTCAACAGATGAGTGAATAAAGAAAATGTGGTATGTACACACGATGGAATATGACTTAGCCATAAAGAAGAATGAAATTATGGCATTTGCCAGTAAATGGATGGAACTGGAGACTATCGTGCTAAGTGAAATAAGCCAGTCCCAAAAAACCGAAGGCCAAACGCTCTCTCTGATATGCGGATGCTAACACACAATTGGGGACGTGGGTAGGAAAGAACAGAAGTACTTTGGATTAGACAAAGGGGAATGAAGGGAAGGGAGGGGGAATGAAGGGAAGGGAGGGGGAATGGGAATGGGAAAGACAGTGGAATGAATCAGACATAACTTTGCTATGTTCTTATATGAATACATGACCAGAGTAACTCTGCATCATGTATCACCACAAGAATGGGATGTTATAAGCCATGTATATATAATATGTCAAAATACACTCTACTTTCATGTGTAACTAAAAAGAACAAATAAAAATTTTTTAAAAACTCCTATTAATCCTCCAAAACCCAGCCCTCTCTGATTTTCCCTAACCACCTCACACAGAGTTAGTCATTCTTATTAGAATTCTAGGTGAAGTTCTGATTGAGCCGGTGGCATTTGAGCAGGATTCCGGGATGCCTGTATTTGGTTCTGCTAATTGAGATAGGTTTTGTTTTGTTGTGTTGTGGGGGGTGGCGGGCATTGAGCCTGGGGCCTCAGGCGTGCTAAGCAAAGACTCTCCCACAGAGCCACAGTCCCTTGTTCTCCTCGTTATCCCTCCCCCCTCAGCTACACAGCCAAGGAGTCATTACCAAGTGACTGGCTCCAGGTCTAGGGTCTTATTTTCCTGAGTTGTGGTAAAACGTCCATAACATACAATGATTGTCGTGGTGATGCTGGGCATTGAACCCAGGGCCTTGTGCATGCACAGCAAGCCCTCTACCAACTGAGCCATATCCCCAGCCCCAATTGATTGTTTTTAATTGTGTCATCCGGCAGGGGCCAGCATGTTCCACGGTGGCACAAACATCAGCGCCACTCACTCTGAGGGCCCTTCTGTCAGCCCAGACAGAACCTCGATCCCGACCCCCATCTCACCCCGGGGAAACTCCGTCTGCTTTCTTGCTGTGTGACTTGGACCACTCTGGTACTTCACATAAGTGGAAGCATTCGGTATTTGTCCCTTTGTCACACAGTGTCCTCAAGGACCATCCACCTTCCTTTCTGGGGCAGCGTGACCTCTGAGAGCCTGGGCCGCATTCTGTTCACCCTTTCAGCTGTCACTGGATACTGGAGCTGTTTCCACCCCTTGGCTACTGCAGATCATGCTGGGTGCGAATGTGGATGCAAGTGCCTGCTTTCAAACCTTTGTGGGGTACACCCAGAAGCAGAGTCTGGAGTCTTAGTTATGGTGCTCACCGTCCCCATGTAGTGGACGTTGCAACCAAGGCCAAGGACGCGGCCCCTCTCCCCAGATCTGCTCGCTAGAGCTGGGTTCCCTCCCAGTTCTGGTTTCCCCTCCACGTGAGTCCCTGTCTCCACCTGGAACCTTCCTCTAACTCCAGACCATAACCACAGTCCCCTCCTGGACGTTCCCACCTGCATCCCACGCTCAGCGTGTCAAGATGAGTCCCGCCCCACCCCCACCCCACCCCCCGCCACTCTGCCTCCATCCCTGGCCCAGCCCAAGCCTGAAGCTGGAGCCGAACCTGGGAGTCGTCCTGGGCATGCCCTCTCCTGCCCGAAGGCACCTCTCCTGCCCTGTCGGCAACATCCGCCACCAAAGCTTGTCAGTTACGATCTCAAAACATTCCTTGAATCCCTTCCCTTCTCTCCACACCTGTTACACGTATCTCTCCCCCATGGACACAGCCATGCACATACAGGAGGGCACAGCCACCTGGTCACTCCCCTGTGTACCCACACACGCCAGTACACACAGAGCCAGGCCGGCTGGAGGTAACTTCTAGAACCTCAGGACCAGGCCATCCCTTCTCAACTCTTGGACGTGGGTCTCTTCCCGGGACCTCCAGAAATCTTTTTCCCGCTTCCAGAACATTCTGCCTAGTCCCTTGGCCATCTGCCCCCCCTTCCCGTGTGGGTTCAAGTCTGGGGTGGATGAGAAAGGCCTGACTGAGGATGGGTAGGACCTGCTCAGCAGAACTGTTTACTACCACACAACCACGGGCAATTATTGTTTTTTGATGCATTTCCATACAAAATTACTCATTCTGATTCTTGGGAAGAATTCAAATGAGAAAATCCCCTGAACAATGAAGCCGGCTGGGTAATGAGGAGCCATTGTCATTTCTCTGGACATGAGCACTTCTCACCCTGGGAACCGGGGACACAATTACACGCAGGAGCCTGATGTTGCTGTGGGGGTGGAGCGATCCAAGAACTAGAATCAGAAAAAGAGCAGGGGGCCTGCCAAGGTGTGCGTGTGTGTGTC
The DNA here is from genome assembly GCF_021218885.2 of Marmota monax. Classification (NCBI taxonomy): domain Eukaryota; kingdom Metazoa; phylum Chordata; class Mammalia; order Rodentia; family Sciuridae; genus Marmota; species Marmota monax. Next base: position 12,694,333 of record NW_026694432.1, read on the forward strand.
TCCGAGTCCACGCGTTTATGCTGTGAGTATGTGTCTCCGTGTTCTATATCTGCAGAACAAGCAACTCCAAAATTAAGTAGCTAAAACAACAATCATTTTGTCATTGCTCATGATTTTATGGATTGCAAATCCAGAATGTGCTGGGAAGGGTGATTCTCTTGAGTTCTGTGGAGTGTCAACAGAAAGGGCGGCTTCATCCAGAGGCCGGGGCAGTCTGGAGGGTCCCTGATGCTTCCTCATGCATCTGGGTTGCACCAGAGCACGGACACGTGGCCCCTCCAGCAGGACTGTCTCAGGGTGGTGGACTTCTTCACGGTGGCTCAGAGCTCTCAGGGAGAGTTTCCCAGCGGGTGACAAGTTCCAAGGTTCCTATGGCCCAGCCGCAGAAGTGGCTAAACCCAGCCCAGATTTATAGGGAGGGGATTAGACTCCACTTCTCATAGGAAAGTAGCAGGAATTTTGCAGCCATCTCTTAATCCATCCCTGTGTTTTCTCATACTGTGTGTGGTGGAAAGAGCCTGAATTTGAGAGGACATTTGAGATGGGTTTGAACCCCAGTGCCTCGGTTCATCAACTTGAGCATATGGCCTTGGGCAACCTAAGCAACTTGTCTGAGTCTCAGTCTCCTGAGCCTGTCATTGTGAGGAATTGTATGTGAAGATCAGTCCGATTAATATTGTTTAGTGAGCACCTATTTATGCCAGGTGCCTATATACATGTGGTCTCCTGTTTCTCCTGCCCTCCTGCTCTGAGGCTCAGACCTTAGGAGATGCTGGGGATGGGGATGGGTAGGAGAGACAGACACTAACTTGAAGCCCTGGCAGCTTCCCATGGTCACCTCAGGACCCAACCCACAGCATCTTGCCTCTCACCAGCCTCCTGCCAATCCTGTCTGCACCAGCGCCAGGGCCAGAGGTGAGCCCTGGAGCGTCCACCATCTGTGCCAGCTGGGCTGGCTGGAGGCAGCTTCGTCAGCTCGGGGCGTCCCTGGCTAACAATGGCGTTAATTTTTCATTTGTTTGTTTGATTTTCTGCAGTGAATGAGGAATGTTGGCTCAACATCTGGAGCTGCCCCAGGCTGAGGTACGCCGGGCGCAGCTCAGTGATGACAGTCAGAGTGGAGCACCCCGTGCTGTGCACATCTATGCTGCCGCCCACGCATGCAGACTTGGTCCAGACGGTGCTTCTGCAAGTATGTGCACACGTGTATGCACATACAGGCTCTTGCACACATGCGAACACACCAAACCTATATGCACGTGTGCCCGCGTGCATATACTCGTGAGTGTTCTATGCCTGCATCCACACACACGAACCTATACTGCGTGCACACGCCTGCAAACAGGGATACATGTGGCCACAAACACACACACATCGGTACACTCTTGCACTCACAGGCACCACCATGGCCACATCACCAGGACTAGCCTAAGGGCTTCCGGTTCTGGACAGGGGCTTGGCAGGGCCTCAGCTCATGGCAGCCCCTAGAGAGCGCCCAGGGAAGCCAGGCCTGGCCCACAGCCTGGAGTGGGAGCTGCACTTGCCAAGCCCTCCCTTGGGGACACAGGTCGCACTGCCACTGCCCCTGCCCTGTGCTCTCCAGGGTCAGGTGCCCATGGGGCTCTGTGTGTCTACACATGTACACGTGCCTGGGTGTGTCATATGTCAAAGCACGTGGTGTTTCCGTGATATCTGTGGGGCCCGTGACACCATATCTGTTTGCATCTGTCCGTGACTGTCTGTGAGTCTGTGACTGTGTGCGGCTCTCTCATCATCGTGTGCCCCTGTGTCTCTGGGTGTTCTTATATATTTGCTTGAGTCTGAAAGCCATGTATGTTGGTGTCCATCTGCACACATGTGCCTCTCTGCTTTTGTGCATAGGTGTGTGTCTGTGCCTGTGTGTGCAAAAGAGAGTGCGTGTGTGGGTGTCTGCATGTGGATCTGTGTGCATGTCAACGAGTCCGTGTGTGTGTCAGTGTGTCTAAAGTGCATGGCAGTGTGTTTGTGGGACAGCATGGATATGTGTGTGTCACAGTGTCTGTGTGTGTCCGTGTGTCTGCTTGTGGGTGTGTCTAGGGTTGGGCACAGGCGGGAGGCAGGTCAGCGTCGGGGCCTGATCCCGGGTTTCTCTCTCCGGCTCCGGCTCCATCCAGCCCCCGCTGTCCAGCCAGGCAGTAGCTGGGGGCAGCCAGAAGAAGGAGCCTCCTGGGACCAGCAAGGCCAACCGTGCACTGTGACCACAGAGGTGGCAGGCACGGGGCAGGGCCCATCTCAGTGGCCCCTGCTGAGGCCTGGTGGTCTACTGCCCTCTGACCCCAGCAGCCTGGAGCCCAGGGGCAGAGAGGAGAGCCAGGCACTTTGTCCTTGAGGGGTGGTGGCTAGGGGCAGAGTCACCAGGTTCCCACCCTGGAGGGCACCTGGTCCTTCTCAGACAGACGGGTCTAGAGGGAAAAGTGCAGGGTTGGCTAGCGAATGAGGTTCCGGGGTCAGCCAGGCCAGGACTCCCGCTGGCGCGCCATGTGCAGGTTCCAAATGTGACATGAGCTTGACCCTGGGTTGGTCCACTTTGGGGCTTCGGGAACGCAGGTGAGGCTGGAGCTGTAAGGAACATGGGTCTCCTGGGCTGAGAGTGGGACCTGAGACTGACCCACGTGACAAGCCTGGTTCCCCAAAGTGCCCTCCGCTTCTGGGTGGATTGGCACCCGCTGCAGCCTTGGATCTTGCCCTCAGCAGTGCCACTGTCCCCGACCGCCTCTCCATCATGGAGTGACAGTCCCACCCTCTACAGCCCCTGTGTGCCATGGAATCTCCTCCTCAATGATGACCTGGGGCCCACAGAGTCCTCTGCCCTGGCCTCCACCTATCCTGGGCCCACCACCAAAGACTTTCCCCAGAGGGAGAGGGAGCCCAGCACCCTCCAGACAGGCGGTCCTGGCGGGGGATCTAGAGCTCCAAACCATGGCAACGCTGGGAGGAGGGCTTCTTGCCCTCAGAGGGCAGTCACCAAATGTCCTCTCCTTAGATGGAACCAGGACAGCGGGAGAGTCTGGGTCCTGCTCATAGTCAGGGGCCCAAACGCATCAGGTCCAGAAAGCAGGCTGGCTGACAGCCCTTTCACGAATCCACGAAAGCGCTCACTTCAAAGCACAGGATTCCTCCAGCCTCAGGTTAAAGACTGGGTTCCCTGGTTTGCCAGGAAGCATACCCCAGCAGCTGATTATAATGATTATTGTAGCTGACATTTAATGAGCATCTACTAAGTGCCAGGCACTGAGCTAAGCACGCTGCAGGCATTATCTAAGTGATTCTCACAGCTACCCTAAAAGGTCGATCTCACGTGCACACACACCCCACCTCTTTTTTTAGACAACAGAATGAACACTCGAGGATTAGGAAACTTGCCCAAGGACCCCCCCATCCCCGCCCACCTGCTAATAGATGTCAGAGCCAGAATTCAAACAGAAATTCTATTCCCTTTTAAGGGCAAAACCCTGAACCCCTGAGCCCTGTCCTCACCACAAGGACACATGTGTATGGCTGGGACAATGTTCAGGGGAATACCCGTTACTGAATGGACTGTCCTCTGTTTCCAGCAGTGGACAACTACAGGTGCCGAAGGACAACAGCGAACCAACCCTAAGAAAACAAAAGTGTCCCACGGTTAACCCACAGCCTGCCTTCACGGGCTGAATAACTCTGAGCCATCGTTTCCAGCTTGAGTTTCCCCAGGGGACAGGGCCCATGTCACCTCCCACCCGCAGTCCCTGGAACTGCACACAGGAGGAACAGATTCCAGGTCAGTACTTTCTGCATGGCTGCCCGTGGATGCTCGGCAGGTGAGGGATGGGGTGTGCTTGGGTTGTCAGTGGGTTTGGGCGGCTGGATGGCCCCCTAGTCAGGTGTGAGTTAGCAGGCTGGATGGCGTCAGCGACTGGGGTAAGGTCAGGGGCCTTCTTGGCGGGAAACCCCCTCTGAATCTCAACGGGAGTTCTCTTGGGTTTCTAGAAAGCTCTCCCCAGGAGGGATTCCAGAACCTTCGAATGCTTCCTTGTTCCCTTGTCCTGTTCTGTTCCCTTCCCTTCTGTCCTCCCCGTGCCCGGCCACACCTGGGCTCACAAGCAGCATTGGGGACGCATCTCTGTGCCTCTGCACCAAGTGGCCCAATGAGGAGGACTCGGTCCCTGGAGGGACCTCCTGGGAAGCAAGAGGTGACCGCTGTCCTTGCTTTCGGCCCCTGGGTAGGTAGGTTCCTGGGGCTGAGATGATGCAGCGTGAGGACGGGGACCCAGGGCCTCAGAGCGGCTTCCTCCTCCTGCCTGGGAAAAAGGTCATGTGCTCCGATATGAGTAATTAATTTTCTCCGAGCCGCGCTGAAAAGGTTAACCTGATTTATGGGACGCAATTGAGTGTAGAATGGGTTGTGTATCTTGTAAAAGGCCCGTTCCGACGTCTGAGTCTATAGACTCCCCTGCGGCTGGGCATCAGCAGGAGCTGACCCCACCTTTATGCCTTTCTGTGGAATCCATTCGAGAACCCCAGAGAGAGCCCCGTTGACCACAGAGTTGCTTCCTGGGCTCCAGATCCTAGTGAGGGGTGATCGAGGAGGCACAAAGGGTGTCTTTTGCTCCTGTCACAACCTCAACTCAACCTTCATCTTCATACAACCCAGGATTCAGGAAGAAAAGCTCTGCCCTGTGCCCGAGTTACAAATTCAAGGCCAGGCTCCTCCACAGATTCTCTAACCTTGGTGCTGAACTACACAATTTCCCCATCTGTCAAATGGGGTGAAGAGTTCTCATCCTCTCCTCACTTGCCCGCTGTGTGAGCTAGGCAAGTTACCTAACCCCTCTGTGCCTCAATTTCTTCATCAGTAAAGCAGTAATGATAATAGTGCCTGTCTCATAGGGTTGTTATAGGGATTGCATGAATTAATATTTTAAAGAACCTTTTGCCTAGGTCACAGTGAATGGTGCACAAGGGTTTTTAAAATAAATAAAAGTTTGGGTGTTGTCAAGGGGTGTCAAGCAAGACCAGGACCTGGCCAGCACTGTCATCTGCAGCTTGGTCCCTGGCTAAGGAGGGTACCAATGGTGCATATTGGACTATGTTAAGGAAAAGGGAGCAGATGGAGAATGGGGATGTTGCGGCCAGAGCATTTGCTTAAACATGTCTGTTCGTCCTCATCCAAAACTGCCTGCAGCTCCCCACTCCAGTCCTCCGAGAGGCTTCTGCCCATCAAACCTACAGATGCTAGTCTAGCACCACCTAGTGGAAAGACTAAGTGCAGCATGCGGTGGCTCTGGCCCCTCCTGGGGGAGAGAGGGAGAAGGGAAGGTGCTTGGAGCTACTGGAGTTCCTCACCTGCAGGCACTGGCAGGCCAGCGGGGATGCGCCACCAGAGACTTCCCTGGGGAGCTGCCCCAGCTGGGAGCTTCTTGGCTTTGTGCCCCTGCAGTATAGGGCAACATGGTATTTTACAGAAGTTCAGTGACGTGCAGGTCTATGAGCTTGTCACATGTAAGTGTGTCCACGTGAGCGCTGATCAAGGGGCTTCATAAGTATAAAGACTTTAGACCCATACCTGGCAGGCAGAAAGTATTCAGTGAATGTTTGTCACCATTATTATTGTGTGCGTGCGTGTGTGCACACCTGCGTCTGAGTGCTCATGTCAGTGTCGATGTGTGTTCACTATTCCACCTGCCTGTCTGTGCTTAGGGATGCGTGCATGTATATATGGTGCCTGAGGCTGTGCATGTACTTATGCTTGCATATATTTTATGTATGTAAATATGGCAGCATGGCATACATGTAGACAGAGGGATTTGAATGTCCGGGTGTCTATGCACACGTGCATGTCTTGGGTATATTTATGTGCCTTTGTTATACGGGATGCTCCTGAGCATTCTTTTTTTGTTTGTTTGTTTTTGTTTTTCGCAGTACTGGGGATTGGGCCCAGGGGTGTTCTGTCACTGAGCTACATCCTCAGCCACTTTTATTTTATTCTAAGACAGGGTCTCACTAATTTTCCCAGGCTGGCCTCAACCTTGCAATCCTCCCTTCTCAACCTCCCAAGTAGCTGGGATTACAGGAGTGCAACACCACACCCAACTGTGCATTCGTTTTCTATTGCTGCATTAGCAAATTGCCACAAACTTAGAAGCTTAGAACAAGGACCAAATATGATCTCACAATTTTCATGGGTCAGAATCCCTGACACAGCCTACCTGGTTCTCTGCGTAGGGCCTCATGGAGCATCAATAATGGTGTGGCTGAGGGCTGCCATCAAATCCGAGGCTTGGGGTCTGCTTCCAAGCTCATGTGGTTGCTGGCAGATGGTGTTTCCTGGTAACTATAGAACTCACAGCAGCAGACTTCTTCAAAG